>NC_049230.1:35350417-36600417 GCF_011100685.1 Canis lupus familiaris
ACTCTAGCCATCCAAGTCAAGGGCAGTGATAATTCATTAGAATTAAGCTTCTTGATTCCATATATAAATATGCCAATCCATTTGGCATTCTGATCATAGATTTGGCAAATTAAAATGGCATAGAGAGTAGAACAGAAAAGTGGGTAAGTGCTGGGCAGTGGGGATGAGAGGCAGTTGTCTATACTCAGCCTAGGTTTGAATCTTGACTCTGCCATTTATGGACTGTATGATCTTGGGAAAGTTCTGGGGTTTCTCTGAATCTCAGGCTTGAGGAGAATTATTATAAGGACTCACTGTCCCGACAGATGGTAGACTTTCACTATACGTTAACTTATCAGTAGAGACAGCTGTGTAAAAATGAAACATAACTTTTATTGGCTTTTTGAGGTGCCAAATAAAGGCCACCCTCTTAGCCCTGGCATCGTCAGTCTACTGTTAGTCCCAATCTACCCCTTCAGACTTCTCACATCTACTCTCCAACTCTCCTGCCTTGACTCCTTTGTTTGTGCCGTTGCTCTGCATAAAATCACCTTGAGGATCACCTTTAAAGATTCAAGCCTACCTTCCCTCAAAGTTACTTCAAATGATACCTTCTTCAAAAAGCTTCATTTTCCACCCCTCACCCCCAGCTAAATTACTCATAATACTTTGTGACCTTCTGACAACTGACTGTTTCATGCTATCTATGATAGCCTTCTATACACAAACATACCTTGGAGATATCACAGGTTTGGTTCCAGACCACAATGAAGGGAGTCAAATGACTTTTTTTTTTGGTTTCTCAGTGCATTTAAAAGAGGTGTTTACACTACACTGTAGCCGATTAAGTATGCATTAGCATTTTATCAAAAAAAAAGAAAGAAAGAAAGAAAGAAAGAAAGAAAGAAAGAAAGAAAGAAAGAAAGAAAGAAAGAAAGAAAGAAAGAAAAAGAAACCGGACAGCGGCTTCAGTGGCTCAGTGGTTTAAACTGCCTTCGGCCCAGGGTGTGGTCCTGGGGACCGGGGATTGAGTCCCACATCAGGCCTCCCTGCATGGAGCCTGCTTCTTCCTCTGCCTGTGTCTCTGCCTCTCTCTCTCTCTCTCTCTCTCTCTCTCTGTGTCTCATGAATAAATAAATCTTAAAAAAAGAAAAATAAAAAGAAACCACTGTACATATCTTAGTTTAAAAATACTTTATTGCTAAAAAATGCTAACCATCATCGGAACTTTCAGCAAGTCCTGGTCACCAATCACAGATCACCATAACTAATGTAATAATAATGAAAACTTGAAATACTGTGATAATTACCAAAATATGACACAGACACAAAGTGAGCAAATGATGTTGGAAAATGGCACCAACCGACTTGTTCGATGCAGGGTTGCCACAAACTTTCAATTTGTAAATAAAACAAAAAACAAAAAACCGTAAATAAAACAAAAAACAAAAAACGCAGTATCTGCAAAGTGCAATAAAGCAAAGTGAAACGGAATGAGAAGTGCCTGTATAAACAGAGTATCTAGCAGAGGTCTTTGTCCACAGTAGCACTTAATAGATGTTGGTTAAAGGAATAAACAGATCACAATTATTGTCTCTTCAATATAAAATCTAAGAAAATGAGCAATGTGCCTTCATCACTTCACCACTTCCCTACAGAACACCACAAAAGTGCCACTGCCTATTAACTCTGGCGGGATGGGAGACATAACTGGCCACGAGTCCAAGCCATGAGAGTTGGCACTTTTCTCTTTGTGTGTAAGGAGTTAAGCTGAGTCCTGGGGAGATACAAATCTCTGGTTTTATTGTTCATGAGGCTGCCCGACAAACGAAGATCCAGCTGCAATTGTAACATTCCAAGCTCATAAGGCGCCAAGTTTTACTAACTATAATTTAACTGGTCCGACTGCTGCAGTCCAAATTCTTGTTTGGATAATCAGCCTTTGTTTGAATATGTTCAAAAACAGCACAGGCTAGCATTAGCCTCTGGGTATGTCATGTGAGCTGATTACCCCGTGGCTCCCAGTAGCAGAAACTCATACACAAGAGGAGGGTTATTTTCCTAGTATTGCTGTTAGGCTAACATATAATCAGTCCCTCCCTCTCCCCCAGACTCCACAGCTCTTCCGCAGCCTCCCCTGACCGTTTTTCTCCTGTCTTTCTTCCTCCTCTTTTTTTTTCTTTTCTTCTTCTTCTCTTTTTTTTTTTTTTTTTATATAATTCAAAAGTCTTCTTTCCAAGTTCAAACAAAGTTTAAAGGTGAAAAGGTCAAGAAAGTTTCATGGCCGTGGCTGTTTAGAAAGGGTAGCACTAACTGGGGTCTCTAGCTCAGCCTCTACTAAAGGCTCAAGAATCTCATATTTCACTGTATTTCTGCAGCGCCCAGTCGCCTTGACACAATCTGTTTGGAATGAAATTAAGCCCTTGTTAATAATTTTTAACATAACAGAATAATAACTTCACCTGCCAAGCAATCATTTCATACATAAGCAACTCAAGTGGCTCATTTGTTTAAAAAAAAAAATCCAGGTTCTCAAAATTGTACATTTTCACCGAAGGGCACTCATTTGGGATCTGCCCAGCCTGCCTGTCTACAAGTCATTTGGCTGTAACTGGCCAAGGATTCTGGAAACTCTGCACCTATCTTGCTACTTGGGCCTCAGTCTGACCATTCTCAAAGAGCCCCCATGAGTTAACACACTTAAAGTGCTTAGGACAGTGCTTGGCTGATAGAAAATGCTAAACAGTATTTGCTATTATTATTTTGGGGGAGAAATCCTGACTCAGAGCTACAGATCTAACAGTTGGTGGAAAAACTGCTCCCTGGGAAGACCAAGCTCAGAAGAGGCCAGCATGATTAGCTATTGGTACACGGGTTGGCAAAATGCTACAGAAAGGGAAGGGAAGGTGGGGGCTCTAAACTGGTCTGGAATTGTCCGTGTAAATCTGGTTGCAGCAGCTTCTGCATTGCTAGGGGGAAGCCCACCAAAGGAGAAGGAAACTCTGCTCCCTGGGAGGGAGATCTGTTTATTTTGCAATTAACAACAGCAGAGGAACCCTTTCTGAAGTTTTTCCTGGAAGGCTCAGAGTTTAATCCTATACAACAGTTTGGTATTGAATCTGTAAGGTCTTGGTGGAGATGACAGGTAGAAATCAGAGTGTTTCAGATGTGGCTCTGGTTAGAGAGACATAGGGAACCAGGGAAAGCCCTTCTGGGGCCCAAATTCTGAACCATGCAGGCATCTGGGACTTGGAAAGGAGAGGAAGAAAAAAAAAGGAGCTGTACACTAGCACTCCATGGGAAATACATACAAATGAGGTCTACTGGTTGAAGGTTTATCACACTTACTGCTCCTCTGCATTCTTGCTCCAAGCATTCCGGGACAAAGGAAGAGGCCTTCTATTGTGAATTTCCATAACTTGTAAGAGTCATATGTTTAGACTTGTATTCATCTTTAATATCAATGAATTATATCTTCTACTAACTTAAATCATGCTGAAATTTAAGACCATTTTTTCCCCTGCTTTGGGTACTGAGGAGGGAAAAAAAAACCAGACCCACTGATATTAATAATGCTCAATTCACATTAATTAGAATTATAGAATGCCACAGCTGGAAGAGCTCTTAAAGAAAGATCAAATAAAGTAGAAATGCCTCGGGGGTCAGAGCTGAGGCCAGAGAAGGATTTTCCCTGAACCCTCCACTAACAAAACATCGCCACTTGTATCTGTTTTACATACTGGGGTCCTGTATAGAATTTCACTAGAAAAAAGGCTCTGCTGTTGGGGAGGAAGGTTTAAGAGGGAGGTCTCAAAATCAAAAAGCTGATCCAATCCTTTGATTTTAAAGTTAAAGAAACATAAGACAGGAAGGTTATGACTTGCCCAAGGTCTCTCAGTGAGTCCAGGACAGGGTAAGCCAAGAATCCCTTTCCAGTCTTGGTTTCTGTAATCCACTCTCAGCCACGGCTGGAAAGCACTCGATCCACCTTCTGACCCCAGCCTAACTCTATGCCACATGCCTACGTCATTCATCTCACTTCATCTCATCACACGGCATTTTATCATCTCACATCATCATGAGAAAAAGAAGAGTGAATACAACACAGTAAGATGTTTTGTGTGTGAGAGAGACCACATTCATGTAACTTTGATTACAGTGTATTGTTATAATCATTCTTATTGTTAGTTCTTATTAATCTCTTACTGTACCTCATTTATAAATTACACTTTATCATTGGTATGTAGGTATAGAACAAATCACGGTTGTTGGCTGAACCCCTTATAGGGTTCAGTATGATCCATGGTTTTAGGCATTCACTGGAGATCTTGGAACATATCCCTCCAGATAAGGGGGAACTACCATATGCTTCATCTTCAAATCATGTCTGTCTACTTCACCTTGTAGGGAAGCCCTCCATTTACTTTTTTGATTACAAAACTGCAACCTAAAAAGAAACAATTCTTAGAAATTTTTTACTGGTGCAATAAGTCACATTAACAATCATTTTTTAGATATGGACAATGAACTAAAACAAGCCTGGTTGATGGCCATCTTTAGTTGTAAAATCACTTCTGCTAAAGCCATTAGCAACAAAGTGTTCTAGGCGGCTCACATTTTACAACAAAATCTGTAAAAGCCTGGGGTCAGAACTCTTCCCTGGGGCTCTAAGGTGTGAAGCTTCCGAAATGAAGCTTGGACATTCAGAACTTTCCCAACCAGTTCTAATCTTCACCACCTCCTTTCAGTTATCCCTCAAAGAGTGTTGTTAGATAATATGGAGGGGGGAAAAAAACACACCCAGAAGAAAGTATTTTTAGCCTCTTCGTAAGTGGTGACAAAGTTTATCGCACTCCAACTCAAATTAGTCACACAGGTTAGTCCCAGGGGACAGCAGTCTGGCTACAGATCATTGCAAAGGAATGACTTCTTGGAGGCCTAAAACAAACACTTAGGCACATGGTTCCATCTGGAAATATAGTCAAATAGAAGCAAATTCCATGAAATTCCCAACTGATGCAGGCAACATAATTTTGTATCTTACCATAGTAGTTTGAGCTAGCTGCTGTTGTCTGCTAAATGGATATACAACTATGAGATAATAATAAGGAAAATAATTATTTTAATAATAATAACTATTATTTCCAATATGCATAATCACAAGGGCTGAAGGTGCCAATAAAGCAGCCATGGAGGGGATCCCTGGGAGGCTCAGCGGTTTAGCACCTGCCTTTGGCCCAGGGCATGATCCTGGGGTCCCGGGGTTGAGTCCCATGTTGGGCTCCCTGCATGTTCCCTCTGCCTGTGTCTCTGCTTCTCTCTCTCTGGGTCTCTCATGAATAAAAAAATGGAATCTTTAGAAAAAGAAAAAAGAAAGAAAAAAGAAAAAAGGAAGCAGCCATGGAGAAGAGAGAGGACATCTAAGAATAAAATAGGACTTGCAAAGAATTTCCCACCATTTTAGTTCTTTTTCCTTCTAAGAAAGAGAGAATTGGTTCTGGATCCTTGGGATGAAGCTCAGGCACTTAAGGCTTTTAAAGATCTTCTTTACAAGCAATAAGGTTTTCAGGGCAGAACTAATACACAGGCCATGGATTGGTTATACTCAAGGCCTGCCAAACTGCCATAAATACAAGGAAGATTTCAACTTGAGACTCTGTTTCTTTGTCCATAAAAGACAAACACTCCCTTCATTCAACTCAGTATCTAGGATCTGCTGGATACTGATTTTGAGAGAAATGAGCCCCCCACTCTTGTTTGCCAAAATGTATCTGGTGATGAAACATTACCACCAGTATCTATACTTACATAAAACATACATGCTTATCCCAAATTAATTGTTTCCCAGCTATCCGGGAAACTAAGTGCACTGCACATGAATAAGTCATAATTACTAACTTGGTGGAATATTTTCAAACCTATTTTCTTATTTCTTCTGAATATAGGATTCTTTTTATTTTATTTATTTATTTATTTATTTATTTATTTATTTATTTATTTATTTATTTTTATTGATGAGAGACACACAGAGGGAGGCAGAGACATAGGCAGAGGGAGAAGCAGGCTCCTTGCAGGGAACCTGATGTGGGACTCGATCCCAGGACCCAGGGATCACAACCTGAGCCAAAGGGAGACGCCCAACCACTGAGCAACCCAGGTGTCGCTTGAAGATAGGATTCCTCAATGCCCAGCTTGATTCTGTATTATAGATTTGAAGCTCAACAACACATGGCTTAAAAATAGCTTTGCCACTTCATAGTTTATAAGCTTGAGCAGGGCAGCTGGGGTGGCTCAGCGGTTAAGCACTGCCTTCAGCCCAGGGCATGATCCTGGAGCCCTGGGATTGAGTCCCATGTCGGGCTCCCTGCATGGAGCCTGCTTCTCCCTCTGCCTGTGTCTCTGCCTCTCTCCCTTTCTCTCTCTGTCTCTCATGAATAAATAAATAAAATAAAAATAAAAAATAAAAAATAAACTTGAGCAAGTGCCCACACTTAAAAAACCTGTTTCTTATCTGTAAAACAGGAACAAAAGAAAGCAATAATAATGATATAAAAACAAACAAACAAACAAACAACCCTACCAATGCTTGTGTTATTGCCCTATTTCTGGGGCATGTAGTGGTGGGCTGGGGAAGGCTTATTTACTTGGAAATTTTAACAAAAAAAGTTCAGTAATTTGGCAAATAATTTATATATTGAAACATATGCATTGTGGAAGAGAATATAATATCAACACTAATTTGAAGATAGAATCCTAGCTCCAAAAAAAACTTTTTGGTAACAGACAAGGCTGTGGCTCCAGAACTAGGGTCTAGGTAAACCGAACCCTATGCATCCCTCCTCTGGTATGCGATGTACTATAATGGAGAAGCTTTAGAAGCACAAGAGTGTGGTCAGCCCACTACGGCTGGGCTGCCTAAAAGAAAAGTTACTGTATTTAGACACAGAAAATAGATCTGTGACTTCAAAGGTGACACCTCTCATTCTTTAGGATAAGATCCAATGATTTTGGAGAATTCTGTCCTTATTGGACCTACTACATTAGTACTTTCCAATCCTTTTAAAAAACGCTATAAATTATGGTTTCCTGTTAAGGCAGCTCTTTGGTTAAAGACTTCAATGTGTCTATAGTCTCTTTCATGATTTCTCAACACTAAAGGGGCTTAAAAATCTCAAAGCCAAATAAGAAAGGCCTCCAGAAACTGTTCAAGGCTTCAGTTAAGAGCCGGGGGACTGGACCTACACACAGGAGTCGCACTTGGCCAAACGAGGAAGGTTCTATTGCCAGTATCTACTGGACCTGGGGTGTAAAGCAAGAACATACAGGAATGAGGGGCGTCTGGGTGGTTCAGTAGGTTAAGTATCTGCCTTTGACTCAGGTCATGATCCCGAGGTCCTGGGATCAAGCCCCACATCGGGCTCCTTGCTCAGCAGGGAGTTTTGCTTCTTCTTCTCCCTCTGCCTGCTGCTCCCCCTGCTTGTGCTCTCTCTCTCTCTCTCTCTCATTGTCAAACAGATAAATAAAATCTTTAAAAAAGAAAAAAAAATAACATGCAGGAATGAGTGTATAGGAAGAAGCATTCTTAGGAAAACAAGGTGCAAAACTTTTCAGGATTGAAAATCTGAAAAGAGAGTCTCCAGGTGAGAAGGAAAGGCATGGCTACCCCCGTGGCGAAGCCTTTGCACTTTATGTCCGGGGTTAGGGGTGTTGTTCAGTCCCAAGTAAGAGGAAAAGTGCTGCTAACATCGCTGTATAAGCTGGTCTTCCCTTTATAAAGGCTCAAGGACTGGTTGGCAAAACTCTCTTTCTATGTCGACCTTAGTGCAGATTTTACATAAAACTGAGGAGACAGCAAAAGCAAACACTTTAGAAAATATGAATAGCAAAGCAACTCCTGCTTCCCAAGTACGGGTTTCTTATTCTGGAAATCTCTCCTCAGAGTAGCAAGAATGGTTCTGAGTTGAGGCCAGTGTGCTCTAACCTGACACATGGGCAGAACTCTCTAGGACCTTTGTCTGATCTCTTCTTGCTCAGCTTTGGCCCTTCTCTCAGGCATGTGACCTCCAGCACATGAGGTTCTCCCCAGCAGATGGGACTATCTCTGTGGTCTCCTTGTTCATCTCACCTTATTCAAGGGCAAATATGAATCCTTCACCCACCCCCCACCTCCAAGCTAAAGCCTTTTCTGTTTCCAATCTCCCACACTCCCTACAGTTGCTCTGTCCTCAGTGATCATTTCAGGTACAACAGCAGTAGTGACTAGCACCTACCCAAAGAGGCCAAATGAATGACCTTAATCTGGGGTCTAGGGATGCATTTCAGGGGGTCTTGATATCCCTGACAGCAGGTGTGACATTAGTGTGAGTGTCTGTACATATTTTCCTGGAGGGGACTCCTCTCAATTTCACTAGCTTCTCAGAGCGGTCTATGACACCAAGACACTAATAACTGATGGCCTAACCTTTCCAAGTTTAGGTTATAGAACATGTACCCTTGTAGAACAGTCTGTGAGGGCTCATTCAGGTAATTCCTCTATCCCTAAGGAGAAAAACTTACTCAGCCTGACTAACAGTATAACATTAGCTTAGCTGTAGAGTAACTGTAACTTACATAAAGAGCAGGAGCCTACCCAGGTAAAACGCCTCAGGAATGTCCGACCTGGAACCCTTCTCCTCATTCTCATCATTCTCTACCCAGAGGCTCACATCAGAAGGACATGCCAGAGCATATTTTATCATAGGCATGATCTAGTTATCCAGACTTCTGGCTGTGAGAACTGGAAGCAACAAATTAAAAAGGAAAGAAATGATCGAGGCAGGTAGTACACTGATAGAAGAAAACAACTTTGTCTCTCTGAGCCTCAATCCCCTCCTATGTAAGGTGGATACAGGACAGCTATCTCACGGGGTCGCTGTCGGGGCTGAAGGTCCAACATAAAGCTATGTGCATCTGGCACATATTACATAGTCAATAAAAGATTTCTGTCTGGTTCTCTTTCTCTAAGAGAGAAGGTTATCAGTCTTGATGGCAGAAAGACAAAGAAAAGTTACAGGAAATACACATGAGCACTGAAGCTATTTTGCATCTGGGGAAGGATACAACATTAAAAGAAACCCTCAACATTTAAGATCTACGTGCCAGTACAATAGTGTATGCTTATCACAATGAGTCATTCAACACGATTCAACTGAGAACTGCATGCATGTCTGTTATAGAGAGGCCCTGTCCTAGATCAAAGTGTGTTTAAGAAGTAAGCAAGCATAAAATCCACTTGAGAAAGGTATACATACAAAAGGTTAAGACTTTATTTATTTATTTTTAGATTTTATTTGTTCATGAGAGGCAGAAAGAGAGAGAGAGAGAGAGAGAGAGGCAGAGACACAGGCAGAGGCTCCATGCAGGGACCCCAACGCGGGACTCGATCCTGGGTCTCCAGGATCAGGCCCGGGCCAAAGGTGGCACTAAACTGCTGGGTCACCGGGGCTGCCCAAGGTTAAGACATTTTTAAAAAATATCTGAGCATGTTCTCCAACTATGCACAAAAAGATGATGTGTTAATATAATTTAAATGCTTTAAATATTGTCAGTCTTTTTTTCTGACAAGCTGGAATTATCTGGAAACAGGATAGATATTTCCTGGACTGTCTACAGGGAGGATTTGAACCCAACAGCAAGAATGTCAAAATCTAAAAAAAATAAAAATTAAAAATAAATAAATAAATAAAAAAGAATGTCAAAATCTATACAATAGACACTATTTGTGATCAGCAGGCATTTTAGAAACCATGCTGTATTTTTGAATGTATAACAAGTATCAAATCAGAATTAGCATGTGATAGAGAAAAAAGTGAACCTTAATCAACAAAGGTGGAATGATATATTCTGTAGCTGAATATAGGTGGCTAGTAGCCTCCATAATACCACATGTAAAGGAAATAAATTCTTCTAACAATGACTAATAATTAAGCTCCCACCTTCCCTTCCTTGGTTATACCCATTTCAAATGGGAATAAATATCCTCCTTCATCACCATTTTAGGTCCTGCTAAAGTCTTAGGTAGAAAAAGAAGCTGGGAGAGTCAACTGATTACACGTGCATCAAGTACAAGCACATAGACATGTTTCTGGATTGTAGGGATAAGATGCTCTGGGCTTATTACTGCTCCTTGATCCACAGAGATTTAAGGATCTGGTTTCAATTAGATTCTTTAAGCTAGTAAAACTACATCCATAAAGACATACGTATAGAAGAACTTAAAACTAAGATAATTAAGATGCTGAGGAAACTGATGAATTCCATTCTTTCTCCTTCTCCTTCTTTATCACCCTTTGCCATCCAATTGAAAGAAGAAAGAAGGGCCTTATGATTTTGTGAATTAACCAATGGTGGCAAAATTAAATAAACTAAACTAAAAGGATCCTAACAAACTGAGCACTGATATAGTGAATCTATGGGGAGGAAGTGTACAAGTTCATGACCTTTGACACAGTGGTCACTGGCTAAAACCAACACAGGCATAAAAGGTAAACTTCAGAAGCAATTGGAATTAGATCAGTACGGGGGATTCAGATGGCCATGTATTAAATGAAAGAGAGTAACTGTTATATTGAGCATATAATCTGTGTTTCTCTAAAGCTGTTAGGCCTATACAAAGGCAGGCTTGGTCAAGAAGGAATAAAAGGAGAGATTAGTCTTATTCTTCATACCAGAGCAAAACTCCTATGTTCCCCAGGATGGACTTGTACTGGCGATTGCTTTCATTGTAGATAACTCTGACAAATCTCTTGTGACTGGCCAACTAAGAACAAAATGTATTTGGATTAACTTCTTCTGTCATGTCAAAATGTAAGTGGTAGCTATGGATATTAGCATGGGATGACTTCTGAGTCCAATCTGTATTCTTCTCTTTATGTTCATAAAACCAAAGGCAGTAGAGAGTAGAAGAACAGGTTCTAAAGGCTGTGGATCTGTGCTGCCAATGGGTGGCTGTTGAGCATTTGAAATATGGCTAGTTCAAACTGAGATGCGCTGGTAAGTATAAAATATACAGCGGACTTCAAAGACTCACCGTGGGAAAAAAGAATGTAAAATATTCCATTAATAACTTTTATATTGAAAAAATCTTGAAATGGTATTTTGAGTATACTAAGTTAAATAAATTATAGTATTACAATTCATTTTGCCTGATAAGTGAAACTGAACTTCAGACCAGGAAACTGAAGTGCAGAGATGCTAAGGAATATACCCGAGGTCATGGTGGTAAAGAAGTGATGGAAGCAAGATTCAAATCCTGACTGACCAACGGACTCTGGAGATGTATGAAACATGGCAAAGGTTTTAAAGCCCTACACTGTCTAGTCTTACTTTTCGAATGTTCTCTCCTTCTCCTTTTCTTGGTCACACCCTCTCCTTTAGGCACACCAAATCATCTGCTGCCCCCATATGTACACCATGTTTTCTGAGCACTGTTCTCCCTGCCTGGACCAACTTCCTTTTTCTATTTCCATATAACAAAACTCTGCTCAAATGATACCTTCAACGAAGCCTTTCCTAAACTTCAAGTAGAAACAGATTTGCCTTTCCTCTGAATGTTCCCACTCCATCACCTGGACTTCTGGTGCTATTTATGGTCATTGGTGTACTCAGCCTATCTTCCTGCTAATGAGAACTTTGGTTTGTGCATGTTTAGATCACCTATGGCTCCTAATGGAGAGAGGCATGTAATAAGTGCTCAAAATCTCCTTTTATGAATGAATGAGTAAATAATAAAGATAGAGGATTAAAAATAAAAACTGCTTTCTATCTTCAGTGGATGTCAAGGACAGGAGGCAAGGTGGACCATCTGACTGATATAAAGCAAAAACTTCTTGGCCCTCAACTAGAGGTGGCTGAAGGGAACTGAAGGATGGCACCTTTGCTCTCACACCACCTCCCTCTGTTCAAATCCCAGCATATGATGGACATTTAGCAGACACCCTCTAGGCCTGATCAAGTTATAAGTGAGTTCCGGCTATACTGCTTGGTTGACATCTGTAGCAACAACTTTACACACTGCAAGAAACAAAGGTTTAGGAAATCAGCTGATTTGAAAATACTTGACCCGAGTCTTTCATTCCACAGCCACCTCACTATGGTGCTCAGAGATGCACATAGCAATTGCTCCATGCTGTGTTCTGAGGAACCAAGATATTCCTCCTTTTAACTGTATCCTAATTGTTAGCTTTAAATTTTTTTAAAACCTTACATCATGAAAAAGTACTTATGCAGCTCTTTTTAATAACCCATGGTCAAAGAGATCTTGTAGCTAGATTCTGGCAGCTGGTACATATAATAAGGAAACACACATGCATGAAGAAAGACAAAACCCAGGGCAGGTAGGAGAAGGACTGGGGCAGGCAGCTTGCTAGCCCTCCAGAACCTGGTTACAGGTGTCTCTACTAACTTTTAAATTGTTTTGAATATTTATAACTATAAACTACATACACTCCCCATCTCTGAGAGTGCTAGCAAATGTGAAAGTGGAGGAAATCACAAGCACAGGGGTGTAGCAAGTGATTTTACTCAAGGCAGTTGAACGAAGCAAAAGGGAACTTCAAAGCAAAACCCCAAAGCCAACAAGCACAGGAATTAACCTGGGGGTGCAGTGTAGCCATGGCCCACCTTGACCAAGGCCACTGTCACTGAGAAAAGATAAAAGAAAATTTAAAAACTGCAAAATTATGTTTTACATTAAAAAAAAAAAAAATCCTCCCGGGGCACCTGGCTGGCTCAGTAGGTAGAACATGATTTCAGGGTCATGAGTTCAAGCCCCACATTGGGCCTAGAGCTTTATCTAAAAAAAAAGAAAAAAAAAATCCCACTCATCACATGATGTAACTCATCCAATCAACCACAAAACAGAATAAACTACCCACAGAACCTTACTAATAAGATAGAGAGACACAAGGCAAGGAGTCTAAAATTTCACAGTAAGATATATGAGAGCAGAGCTATGAAACATCTTCACCTCAGGGAAAATAGAGCTGAGCAACTGTGAAAAGAAGGTGACTCCCTCTTTTTCCTTTCTGATAGACTTATATAATTTTAGACTGGAAGATACCCTGGAGGCCATCTATTCCCATCTTACAGAGAAGATAGAGGCCTAGAGAAAGGAAGGACCGTTCCAAGACCAAAGCAGGTGATATGCCTAAGTTTCTTGGTTCTAGACTATAAAAGAAAGCACAATTCTCAAAATTGAAATGTGTGATCTGACAAGCCCAGGGATGCTCCTTCTTTCAAAGGTTTATGCTAGGTCTTTATTTCCATCATTCATAGCTCCCCATTGCTCATGTCTTTACCGATTTTATTCTCCCACTGTATGTCCTCTATACCTGTACCTGTGTCAGTGTGACTGCTAACAAATCCCTAAAACTGGGCACTTTGAACACATTGGGGGGGGGGGGATTATATATTCCTTTATTGAATACCAGGTATGAGTATCCTTACAAGAAATAGCTAATAGTGGCCCCTGTTAACCAACCTCTTAACCATGTGCCAGGCACTGTGCTATAATGCCATATCTTATTTAATTTGTGACAATCTTAGGAGTAGTTTATAACTCTCACAATAATTTCCACTTTAGAAATGAAGAAGCTGAGGAGGAGGGATGTAAGTCTACTTGCTAGTTAGTGATGTGGTTAGCCTTCTCTCTAACATTAGAGTTTATATTCCACTGTTACCCTCTCCCATATGCCATATTCTTATGGTTTTTACTTTACTTTTTAAGTTTTCAAAAAATATTTATTTACTTATTTATTAGTGAGAGAGAGAGAGAGACAGAGAGCACTAGCTGGGGGGGGGGGGGGGGGGGGGCACAGAAGCAGGCTCCCTGATCAGCAGGCACATGGGACTCCATACCAGGACCCAGGGATCATGACCTAAGCCAAAGGCAGATACTTAACCAACTGAGCCACCCATGCGCCCCTGGTATTTTCTTTATAACGATGCAGCCTCCTGCAGTTTCCCTTACTCAGTGCCTTACAGAAGATCTCAAACACAGGCGTGTCTAAGAAGCCTTTTTGATGATGCTGGTTCAGGTAATAGTCTGGACAGCAGGAGTGCCAGCAGCTTTAGAAAAGGTGCCCAGGAGTGAGAAAGCAAAGGGTAACAGTCTTGGGCCTTGCCAAGTATCCATTTCTGAATGTGTCCCAGAGGTGTACTGGCTTCTTCTCCCTCCTGACTTTGATAATCAGATTTATGCCTTAATAGCTAAAGTCATGCCTCTGCTGGTGACAAGAAGTTAAGAATCTTAAATCTCTGAAGGACAGATGATAACCTAGTACTATCAGTTTGTTTTGGGAAGAGAAGGCTGTGAAATGGCTTTAAGTGTCTGATAGGAGATTCTTCTCAGGCAGCCTGAAAAGGCTGTGGAGGGTGACAATGACACAAGCCAATTCTAAGCAGGTAGAACTTGAGGTGAAAGCAGCTTTTCTTCCATTAGAAGGAAGTATTCTTAGATCTCCTTCAAATGGGGCCAGGCAAACTACGGTTTCTCTGTCCCTGAATAGGGAAGATGATGGAGAGAAACAGCTATAGTGGCTGATGTCCACACTGATACTTCCTTCGGGGAGCTGTGGGGGCTCAGTCAGTTGGGCATCTGATCCTGGTTTCGGCTCAGGTCATGATGTCAGAGTCATGGGATTGAGTCCTGAGTGGGGCTTCAGGCTCAGCAGGGAGTCTACATGTCCCTCTTCCTCCCCTTCTTCTCCTCCCCACGCCCATGCTTTTTTTTCTCTCTCAAATACATAAACCCATTTTTAAAATCTTAAAACAAACAAAAAAAGAACTAAACTTTCTAAACAGAACAGAGATATATTCTCTCTGGTGGGGGGTGTCCCCTGGTTAGACTGAGTTGCTATATCACACTAAAAACTTTATTATTATTTTGGTCCCCATTTTTTTTCTTCCGTTCTCATCATTAGTTTCCTTTTGGGTACCCCCATTGACCCTGGGCACAGAGATCAAGAACTGTCTTTGGCATCACAGCTGGGAGATCAGAGTAATGTCATATATTTTTTCTTTTTGGTCTCATTTTACTATCTTAAGTAAAGAGAACTCCACGAAGAGTGGCTATCCGTCCCCTTTCATCCTAGGATTTGAGGTTTTAAGTAACTAGCTGGGAATTCACTTTATTGCATCTGAAGATCAAGTAATGGAACCAAAGCAAATGAGGCAGCATTAATTCACTGTGCTTTAACCCTTGAGACGTATTTCATAATAATACAGAAAATCCCAGGGTATCATGAAATAGTAACTGTCTTCATGTGTGGAAAGGTGCCTACCTTGCTTGTGTGCCTGTCAGCCATGAAATAAAACTCTAAAATGTGGGAAAGCTAGAAAACAGGGGCTCTGGGCATGGCAGTCTCCAAATAGATTCTTGTGACTCCATCAGATGAGAAAACTTTAGTTTTAACAACACACCAGGACTTTTCTCTAAAAGGTTCTGGGAATGGCAGACTTATTCCTAGTTAGACCCTCTCTCTTGCCCTACCCTCCCCCCACCCGCCTTATTTTTCCTGCCCCCAACAGGATGGGAAGAAAATGTCCTTAGGAGACCTTTCCTTTTTTATATTACACAATCTCATCTCTGGAATTCAAGTCTAGTTCTGCTCAGCCCAAATAAGAAGTGCTTGTCACCAGGAAGGCGGCCATCTAAACAAGCAGCAGCTGGATGAGAAAAGAGGGCATGTCAGCCCAGAGCAGCAGAGAGGGTTTCTCACGGCAGCTATTTGCAACCCTCCAAGGAGCTACAGCGGCTGCCCATTAAAACCCTGTTAAAACACTTCTGATGTTGTCAGCAGCAGAGAGCTGAAATAGCACAGTGATCACTGAGATGCTATCTGCCTCAAGCAATTCAGTGGTACTGTCGATACTATGAGCAAGAAGGTACAAGATAAGCAACAACCTAATTTCTACATCAACATTTCATAAACTCCCTAAGCTGGCAGCACCAGTGATGTGGCCATACGGAGACAAAAGTGATGGACCACCTTGGGGACAGAAAGACCTTTATGTTGAGATCTGGCCCCATAGTCCTGAACCTGCACACTGCTCAACTCTCAATATTCCCAAGGAAATTTGCTCTGAAAAGAATTACTGGAATGTTCCTCTCCAGGGCACCACTGGGCACCACATGAGGCATGGGAATTCTGGATAAGGTTCCCTTCTGTTGAAAAGATGACTGGCCCCACCATCATCTCTCCACCTTTGTCCCCCAAGAGTCCAATTTTATTGAAAAGGCTACCTAACCTGCCTGATTTTGTATTTCACTGTATTAGTTGGAAACCAGAATCCTAATTTTAGATTCCTTCCTTTGTCAGTGAACATAAAGAGAAGACACTTTGCAACTTTTTTGGATTTGAAGAGAAAACAACAGATTATACAGGCTAATCCTAATGTTTTAGAAGCATATATCCTGGTATCATTCCAGTTGGTGGTTCTTCCTTTTGGCTCCTCAGTCTAATGCTAGGTGATAACCAGGGTGACCGTATCCAAACTGGTACATTCATAATGATGAAATGAGTGCCATGGATAATTACACTGGCTCAAATGAAAACAGGACCCAGGCAGATCAAGGCCTATGGTTACCCTTGCTACATCCCTGTCCTCTCAGCAAACTGAGGCCTGAAAGTTCTGTGATGAAACAGGAAATGAGTAAGTGGCTATTTCCTCAGAGAACTAACAGGCAGGATGGAATGGAGATGCTCAACCCACCAGCTGGATGTCTTGCTTGCTTAACAATAAACATCAGGCTATTGGATCCATGGCGCTCTCGCAGACAACTGTGTGGACAGGGCCCTGACTCCTTAGTGAGAGGAAGGAGGCATGACTGAAGTGATTACAATGCACTTGTAATTACCCACTGCAACTTTACGTGCAGGATCCTAAGACAGTGAGCAACACACTTCCGTGAAATTTACCTGAAGCCAAGAAGAGCATGCTGGTCTTAGGGTCCTTTTCTCCGGCTCGAAGGACAGACTCTAGAGGGTAGACAAAATGCGGGCTGGGCATTTGCCACTTTGATAGAAGAGAAGAGAAGAATTTAAGATAATCCTAACAACCAATCCTCCAAATTCAGGCTATAGTCTTCAGTGAGGGAAAGAGTATAATCTAACCTTCCACGTAATCTAATTACGTGATAACAGGCTCATAGTAGCCTAGGGATGAGGTGGTAGGGAGGGGACTTCAGGCTGAGAAAGTCAACATAGTCAAACTCCAGGAGAAACAAGAAATGAAGCACTCCATTTAATTTCTCATGATCCAACATTATGCATTTCTTCCATTGAACATCTCGGTTCTAGATTGCAAGTGTAACAATATTAAATGAAGAGCCACCTAGAGAAGATGGGATAATCTCAAGGATTCTGGCTCTAGAGGATACCATTAAAACCCTGCTAAAACTTTTTTTTAACATTATTTTTTATTATTTACACTGCACCCTGTTCCCAAACGGGACGTAGGGGAGTGGGATGGCTAGAGTGCCATGGCACAGGGAGTGCAAAGGAGTTCACGTCCACTTGGAGACGTGGGTTTAGCAGCCTCTATCAGAAGACTGCAGGATGGGGGAAAGCAGGGTGCTAGGCAAAGCAGTGGCTTCTTATCCTATACCTCATCTTCTATCTCCTTGCAGGGAAGCCCTACCTCAGGAGTAAGCCAAGAACTGGTAGGAGGGTTGCAGCAGGAAAGGTTAGCAGGAAAGCAGGAGGGCTAATTCCCAGAGAGGTACGCCATCCCACCTTCCCTGCGTCCCCCTGGTGCCTCCTGCAAGGAAAGAGTTTGATCTTCTCCGAAGGGCTCTGGCTGGGCCTAGGGTCTCCTGTGAAGAAGAGCCAGCTGGGTCGCTCTGTAGATGGAAGCCCACTGCTGGCTCCAAGCTCCGGGCTCTGCCCCTCCATCAGCCTTATCCTCTTACTCATCAGACAGTGCCAAGGGTGCATGCTCTGCCATCACTGGGATCTGGGCTGTGCAGGTTGGTGGAGTCATCAGAAGATGAGGAGGAGGTGCAGCATGTGGTCCTGTCTGGCGTGGGCACTGGCAGGCTCAGCTCCTCTGGATAGTCGTCCACCCCAGACATCTGGGAGGCTGGCGGAAGCTCTTCACAAGGCGAGAACACATCTGTTCCCTCCTTATCTCCACGATCACCAAGCTCTATCCACTCCAGAGAACCTGGAGCACTTAGCCCACTGAAATGATCCTGGGGCAATTACAACAGTATTCATTCAGGAGCATGAAGGCCTCTCAGAGGAGCAGGAGACTCAATCACCAAGACCATTTTGGAGGAAGTGTGACACTTTTCTCATATCGTTTATTCTGTGTGTCGTTAGGAATGTTTTTAAAGTCATTTTGAAAAAGGTAAGAAAAAAGGCTTAGAGGAGTAGAAGTAAAGCAATATGGGATGCTACTTGATCAAAAACACGTATTTCTCAAGCAAATTAACAAGTCATTAATAATCTGCCTAGTGGTATCAGGTCTATAAAACCTAACTCGGGTTATGTAACCTAACTTTGGAGTGAGCCTAAGTCTTGGGAACATGCCCTTCCTTTATTTGTCCATTCACTAGCTCCAAATAACCATGACAGGGTAAAACGCATTTCTGCCCTTAGTTCCTGTTTATCTTTTTCAAGAAAGGTTTCCTATAATTAACAGTACTAGAGCAAACCAAACTGAACCACAATGTTTTCTGGGCCACAACATGCTTACCAAAGGCTTCCAAACCATTGTAAGGACTGGAAATCATCCAGGGGGGAAAAGAATTTATTCTTTTCAGGAATCCAGATTTTTCGCTATCACAAAAAGCAGGACACTTTAAAATTAGTGTCAACTTTGGGCAGCCCGGGTGGCTCAGAGGTTTAGCGCCGCCTTCAGCCCAGGGTGTGATCCTGGAGACCCGGGGATGAATTCCCACGTCAAGCTCCCTGCGTGAAGCCTGCTTCTCCTTCTGCCTGTGTCTCTACTCCTCTCTCTCTCTCTCGAATAAATAAATAAATAATTTGAAAAAATCTTTAAAAAAAATAAAATTAGTGTCAACTTTAGGCTACACGTGATAGGCAAACAACTTTTCAGATTAAAGACCTGAAATTTGGATAAAGGAGAACCTGCATGAGAGTGCCCAGATTAATCATTAACAAATGCACATTTAAATTCTGTATCTTGGTGGAGCAGTGTATTTGAAAATTATCTTACTTCACATAAAATCAACAAATATTTAGTGAATTGCTGAGTCCACAGGTCCATATAGACATATGCTATAATCCTACATGAGTTTTAGTTTGGTATCTCCTTTCTGAACTTTTTTTTTTTTTTTTTTTCATTTTACTTAAAAAAAACTTTAAGGGTAGCCTGGGTGGCTCAGCGGTTTAGTGCCTGCCTTCAGCCCAGGGTGTGATCCTAGACACCTGGGATCAAGTCCCACGTCGAGCTCCCTGCATGGAGACTGCTTCTCCCTCTGCCTGTATCTCTGCCTCTGTGTGTGTGTGTGTGTCTCATGAATAAATTAAAAAAACATTAAAAAAAAACTTTAAAAAATATTTTATTTTTTTTAAGTAATCTCTATGCCCAACCTGGGGCTTGAACTCACAACCCAGAGATTGAGAGCTGCATGCCCCACCAACTGAGCCTGCCAGGTGTCCCTGTTTTTTCACTTTAAACTTCATTTTGGGTAAAGGCAATTCTGGAAGAAAAAAGCTTCAAAACCTTGAATACAAGAGTTAAGGTAAATCTGATAAAACAGTAACATAAGTCCCAAGAGTGGCATCTGTTGTAAATAAACACATATCAATACCACCTTAATCCACTCATGTGTCTCAGGCCACTCAATTTTTGGACATCATGAAATATTATGAAATCTTCCTCCTAGCTTAATCATAGGAAATGGGAATAGAAAATTCATGTCATTTTGCCTCATCTGAAACCAGGCTATCCCTTCAAAGGAAGGGAAATAGCTATCAAGAGAGATTAGTAGGGAATTAAATATTTAGCAACACATTCTGAAATATGAGGTCAACTACTGGGAGAAACCAACCTAAATATATATTTTAATAAATGAGAAGAATGAACTTACATATGATAGTCTGAAAAATAAAGAGATCCAACTATGACAGGAGGTTTTCAAATTTGGTTACACATTAGAATCATTGGAGAAATCTGAAAAATACCGATGCCTATACTCCAATCTCAACTACTCTGAGTATGGCCTGGGTGTAGGGATTTTTTTAAAGGTCTTCAAGGAATTTCTAATGTGCAGCCAAGGCTGAGACCCATAGCACCAGTAGTTGGTGTTCATATCTAATGGAGCCTGGATACCATGAAGTGAGGAGTTGGCAAATTAAGGAGTGAATGTGAAAGAGATGGAAATTGGGAGAAGTTAATGTTAAGCTAACACATTTCTTTTAATTTTAACATTTTTAATTCGAGCTCAAATAACTTTTAAAATATGTCGAAATATATCCCTTTGTATTTGAGAGTCAGCACCAAAATAGTCATTGCTTCCCACTCTATGCAGGGGGAGCATTTCATGCAAGTATTTGGAGACTGAAATATTAATATTGTCTGCATTTCTCAACTGATGTATCAATAAAATTACTACAGATCTACAGGAAAGGTCAGAAATCATCTAGTTCAGATGCTTCACAAAATATACTTCACAAACTGAAGACACTTGTCCCCTTATCCCCTATTCTCAAGAAGCTCTGAATTGAAAAAAAAAAAAATTAGATCAAGTCAAGGAACAGATTAAGAAAAACTCCAATAATAGAAAATATATGACATGAATCCTGGTAAGTTAAATGTCTTGCTTATCTTCTCCAGCTATCAAAAGAGATCTAAATCAGTTCCTTAAATTTTATCTACTGAGTGAAAGAGACATGCAGGTTTTTTTTTTTTCCTTAGAGGGCAAGCCTGTGTATTAAATACACACAAGTGGTAAATTTTCTGAGATGAAACCAACAAAAATTTGTTAATGCTAGATACTGCTTAGCATCCACAGAATGCATTCACAGCCAGAGTATATCCTTTTTGAATAGTTAGCTTTCAGTATTTTCCAGAAAAGCCAATGAATACCTCCATCAAAAGAGTCCTATATCTGGAATGAGCTTTAAAACCAGCCATCCTGTGTGGTTTAGTTAGGGTCTCTTGCCCACAGTGACATCAAGCAATCTCTCATAGTCCTCATTCTTTTGCCTTTCCCTCTAGGAGGCATTTGGCTGCCAGAATTCCTTACTCATCCCTTTGTACTACATTACTATAACCTTCCTATGTTGTTCTGTGACAGTAATAAAAAGGCAAAAGGTAGAGTTTAATATTTCATTCAATTCTTTCCTGCCTGCTTCCTTTATAATCACATGCTACGAGCTGCCATAGTTTAGTATTCCTTCTCCCCCAAAATAACATCCAAAAAATTCAAAATTTGTGAGTTCTAATCCAGTTGTTGCTCCAAATGTCTGTTCATTCATCCTCCATTTTTCTTCTACCACCTTCAAAAGCAATTGGGATTTAAAAAAAGAAAGGAAAAGAAAAGAAAACATTCAAATATAAGACAGCTAAAGGTCTGGAAGAGAGATGAGTCATAATGTAGAGGGGTGGCAACGAGATCATTTTTTTTTTGACATGAGGTGGTTATTGTACTACTGTTGCTTCAAATTTCCTGTCAACTAAACAAATAATAAAGTTTTCTTCCTGCCTTACTTTTCTCATATGGGAAATTTATGGATAACAATTAAACACGTAAAGGAAATTAACACCTATTTATGCAATGAACAGTATGTTTTAAGGAACCCAGAAAAAGCATGACGTGGGTTCTGCATCAAAGAAGTTAACTATCTGGTTGGGATTCAATTCTAAAACATAAACACATTTGCACACAATATAATAAAACAGGTATTAACTAAATATGGGATGAACTCTCAGGAAAGGGTTTTATTTTATTTTATTTTTTTAATTTTTTTTATTTATTTATGATAGTCACACAGAGAGAAAGAGAGAGAGGCAGAGACACAGGCAGAGGGAGAAGCAGGCTCCATGCACCGGGAGCCCGATGTGGGATTCGATCCCGGGTCTCCAGGATCGCGCCCTGGGCCAAAGGCAGGCGCCAAACCGCTGCGCCACCCAGGGATCCCAGGAAAGGGTTTTAGAAGGAAGGATCAGAAGTATTTAGATATATAGGCAAAATTTCCCAAGGAAGCTCATGAAAACAATGCTAACCAAATGCTATTGGCTAAAAATGGGACATCCACAAAGGTCACTTCATTTTCTAGTGTAATTTCAAAGAATTGCTGAGGAATGGAAGTTGGAAACTAGGACTAATGAGTTTCATAATTGTCTAGGTTACAATTAAGGCTGGTGTAATCTCACTGCCTAAAACCAGGTAAAAGTGAAGGCATCTTTGCTCACTCCACTGAGCTGAATATACATACACACTTATATTTTATATACTTGTATCAATTATGTTTATTCATACATAATTTTAGTATACTATTATATATAATTTTTATATATTCAAGTGCCTATATAAAAATAAAGTATATGGACTGGAAAAATTAATATTGTTGAAATATCCATACTACTCAAAGCCATCTACAGACTCAATGCAATCCCAACCAAAATACCAATGGCATTTTTCACAGAACTAGAACAAATAATCCTAAAATTTGTATGGAACCATGAAAGACCCTGAATAGCCAAAGCAATCTTGGAAAAGAAGAACAAACCTGGAGGTATCACACTCCTTGATTTCAAGCTATACTATAAAGTTACAGTAATCAAAACAGTATGATACCAGCACAACAAGACTCATATGAATCAATGGAACAGAACAGAGAAGAAATAAACCTACATATATATGATAAAGTAATCTACAACAAAGAAGGCAAGAATATACAATGGAGAAAAGACAGTCTCTTTAGTAAATGGTACTGGGAAAACTGGACAGCTATATGCAAAAGAATGACACTGAACTACTATTTTGCAGCATATAAAAGAATTAACTCAAAATTGATTACATGCACTGAATTATATGCACCCCTATGTTCACTGCAGCACTATTTACAATAGCCAAGATATGGAAGCAATCTAAGTGTCTACCAATGGATGAATGGATAAGAAAGATATGGTATACATATACAATGGAATATTACTCAGCCATAAAAAGAATGTCTTGCCATTTGCGGCAACATGAAGGAACCTTGGGGGGTATTATGCCAAGTGAAATAAATGTGACAAGAGAAAGACAATACTGTGTGATTTTACTTATATGTGGAATCTAAAAAACAATATAAAACCAGTCTCACAGATATAGAGGATAGATTGATGGTTGCCAGAGGAGAGGAGGGCTGGGGGGGTTGGCAAAATGGGTGAAGAGGACCAAGAGGTACAATCTCCCAGTTATAAAATAAATCAATCATTGGGATGTAATGCATAGCATGGAAAATACATACAATAATGTATAGCAATACATGGTAACTAGACTTACAGTGACCACCTTGTAATGTATATAAGCATTGAATCACTATGTTGTACATCTAAAACTAATATAATATTGTATGTCGATTACACTTCAATAAAAAAGTAAAAATAAAAATAAATTAAAAGTATATGTATGTGTATATATACTTTATTCTATGCCTGTCTTTGCTAATATAGCAGGCTTTAGATAGCTCTTTAAAGGTATGGACACATTCTTTGCTGTAGACAAAGAATTTAGGGATTTATTACATTTATTATCTTATTTTTAAAATATTTGTGCTTCAAAAGATGACATTCTTACAACAGAACAGATCTTTTCACAGGTATGCTTTTTTGTAGGCAGGATACGGATAGTCTTGAAGGAACAACAAGCTGAGGATATAAATCTGTCAAGTCTAGAATATTCCTATTGAGTCTTACAAATGACAGAAAACAATAGTGTACCAGTTCTTTCTAACATTAGCTGCTTTGTTCCTCCTCATAGCCTTATAGAAAAGGTTATTTGCAACTCTTCACATCCTTACAAAATATTCAGATTCTTCAATGAAATGAGGTTCCCACATTGTGGATACACCCACACAGCGAACTGCAACAGTGAATGAAACAGATTATAGTCAGATCTTTGACAATATTAACTTTATGCTAAGGCTCTGCTCTGGTGGGCAGCTTTCCCTCCAAATCTATGCCTGAAAAATTTTACCCAGTAAACATGTCCTAGGCCTTTAGAGGAGCTGCTGAGCAGTGATTTGAGTCCCAACGTTTCATGTGTGGGAACAGCCTGGTGTGTAAGGACAAGGATGGTTCCCCAGCTGAAATGTCAGAGGCATTCTTGATGGAGAAATGACCTGGATGCGAAGAAAAGATCCTGAGTCTAATGATGCATAATTCCTACTACACCAATGCACATCTGCAAAACCAGCCTCAGGAGAGCCTGCCTACCTTCTGCGGCCACCTCCACTGCTCTGGATAGTGCTCTTTTCAGCCAATAGCTCTTCTGTGGAGCAACACTCACTTCAAATCAGCTTTCAAACAGCTATTCATCCAAGGGAGGCCAACTCAAAAGGGCTCAATTGGGCAGCTAAGAAATTTGCAGCTAGAGACGTGATGAAAGAGGTCAGGAGGGACCCAGTGCAGGCGGGGTGGGGGTGGGGGTGGCTCTCAAAGAGGCAGGGAAGTGTCTGGATGTTTAAATCCTTGCCTGAGAAGTCTTCTAGGGCACAAGTACAGTCAGTATGGAGGCACAACTACTTGGTGGCCACTGGACTGTCACATAAACTGACCAGGCAATGATTACTGATTATGGAGGAGGGAAAGTGAAGAGGAGCCAGCTCCAGCATTTTTTTGGTAAAGAACTTTAATGTCATTCTGTTTCTTCTGAAGAAATGAGAACACTTCAGTCACCCCACCCCCACCCAAAGGCCTTCTCTCTCTTTTCCTCCACCCAGGGCCCGACCCTGGCTCCCAGAAGGCTGCAGGGCAGCAGAGACTCTCTCTCACTTCCATCACCTCTGTGGCCCTGGGTCAGGCTTGGCTGAGATGAACTGGAAAGGAAAACCCTTTCCGTTCTGCTGAATGCATTTTACACATTCCTTCATTTCCCCGCTGATAACCTACACCTACCTGCAAAGAAGAAAATGCCTAGGAAAAGTGGATTCCCGGTTTCTTTTGTGGCAGGCCGGCTGCAGAATGGAATGGTGTGTGAGTGACTGAAAAAGTCCCTTCTCTTTAACTTCTCATTCAGGTGTGTTACAGCTCAGAATTAGGGGAACACTTTATGATCTGATTTAATACCTGCCTCTGAAATGGCTTCTGCCAAGCAGCTCACAATTACTACCACCATGAGGAGGATTCCCTGCTTAGCACCTGGTTACAGAGTGATTTCAGCAACAGATCCTAGATTAGAATTTAGTGAATTGAGGCTTTTGTTGATATTATTATATTATTCCTGGGTCACAAGGTATGAATTGGAAGAAATTCACAACCACAACTTCTTAATGCTGGACCTTTTAAGACTCTACTTCAATATTCACTCCTGTAGGAGTTCTGGATATTGTTTAATGAGCTGTAAAGGTCAATTTCTAACTGGTTCCAAATGGAGCCTTCAGAGTTAAAAAGCCACTCTTTCACAAAAACTACAAATTTTCTTATTATACAATGAGATCAAATCCACTGGGTTACTGCATCTTCCAGGGTATAAATCACCACCCTGCCTGAAGGGATGACATTAACTTCCACAGCAATGATGTTATAATCACGTATCAGGTCAGTAGGTGCCAATATTCCCCCACCATCAACTTGATCAATCTGAACCTTCCTCATATTCTATACTTTTGCAAAATATAACACTTCCTCTCCATCTGATGGAATCAATTCCCAAACTTGGTGAATTTCATGTGTAATTAAAGCACTCTCCAGACCTTCCTGCATGGGCTGAAGACTGGACCACATTCAACTGGGTTTCTGTTCAGCCTCTTTAAGCAGTGGCAGCAGCCCTCCTACAAAATGGTCTAGGGAAGCCACCTAAAAGGGTGGGTGATGTTCATAAATGGACAGGAAACAGAAAAGACGAATATTGGGCGGATGACAGATCCCTTAACTGGCCTTCAAGATACGAGCTGTTCTATTAAACATAGGGCCATTATGCTGGCCGGCCATCCACTTTAAACCCCAGAGTGATTAAAATGCTGGCAGGAAATGAAAGCTCTCTATTGAAGGTCCTTCCCTGAGGTCCTAATTTCAAACCAAATTTTACAGCACCGCACAGGAACAAAGGAAGCCCAGTCTTCCAAGTCTTCTTTTTGTCACTTTGGACAAAGACACCCCCTCATACTCTTCAAAGAACAATGGCCTCTGTAGAGCCACAGCCACGCCAAGAATGGGCACAAACCATACAGAAACACATTTTAAAAATACATTTTACACTGCCCTTGACATTTCAGATAAATAGAAACCACTGCACTGAAATTCCAAGTATTTCATCCTTTCCCTCCTCCCTTTGCCTCTATAATGAGAATTTTCCTATTCTCCTAATCTACTTGATCTTTGACATTTTGGCCTCTGTGAATGGAGGACACAGAAGAGTAGCCAAATAAATTAATTATTCAGATAATTGCATTTTATTAAAGTAATCACTGTAACAGAGACAATCACATGAATTTCACCAACAGAAGATAGCAAGGATGCCTACAAATCTTTTTTAATTGAAACATCTCTGGAGTCATTCCTGTTCCATGGTCCACTATGAGCAAGCCAGGGAAAATACATTATCAGAACAGAATTTCTTTTTTACTTTACTAGCTGTTGTTTCGGGGTGGCCTTTTTTTTCCCTCTCTCTCTCTCTCTTCTTCAGCAAAAACAGCTTTTATGTTTTTACTGAACCACTTCAGATTCACTCTTCCACACAGTGGATGTTTACTTGGATTTGGCAGGCTGAGAACAGCTGGTTGTTCCCTAAACGAATGGAACATGAGACCATATGTTTCAACATTTAAGCAATTTTGAACCAGAGGTATAATTCTGAGTGTCCTTTGTTGAAATTGTACATTAAATACCCAAAGGATCTGAGCTATATAAGAGATACATCTTCTCCTACCACCTCCCACCCCCCCACCCCCAAGCACTTCTCCCTTAGCAAAAAAACCCACTCCATAACACTCATGTCGTAGATTTGTCCCAAGTTTGCAGAGATCAGTGGTGAGCTGACAACGGCTCTGCTTCAGGGGCAGCTGTATTTTAAACAGGAAAAGACAGCTAAGCAGACTTTTTCCTTCTAATTCTGCTTGGGAACAAAATGTGTCTGAGGCCCTCTCTGGGGAGTGTCAACAGCATGGATACCTGTTTTCCCCATAGAAGCTCGAACCTAACAGATTTATAAAAGAAGAGCCTCTGATGTTACCAGTTAGGATGACCGTGTGCCTTGTTTCTCTCCGTTTTTAGAACATCCTCAAGTGAAGCTGGGCTAATGAGATTCAAGCTGAACTCAAGCTGAAGATAAGAAATGTCTCAAACAAAAACTTCTCATGAAACTTACTATCTCAGCTCTGTAATGAAACTATCGCCATTTCCTCTCTTTGGTGCTTCCATATTAATGATTAATCGTGTTAAAAAACAAAACTATGGATTTAAAGTCAGGCTGAGTCACAGCATTAACAGGGCATTAGCAGAGCATTAAGAAGAAAATTATCTTGTTCCTAGAAAAAGAAGAGAGCTCACCTTTTGGAAAAAAAATAAGAAATACAGTGAAAAGTCAAATATACATAAAGTAGACAATCCGGTCACTGAAATGCCAAGCACAAAGAAGTGGGAAAGGAAGCCACCAGCCTCTGGAAAGTCTGGGAGTCCATGAAACCTCCCAGTTTTGAATTTAGACTTGAGGTGGTAAGCTGAAGTCAATAAATGCTTTTATAGATCCTTTTCTACAATGTTAAATAAGAGTTATTTATTCACATCTAAGATGTAAGAGGTAAAACTATAGGTGCAAACAGGTTATTTCTACCCTAGGCTCACATAGGCATTTCTCTGAATTTGTTTTTGAGTTTCTAAGTCTAGTCTACAAGTTCTTGACCTGTGGCTGGATATTCTTTTTGAGGAGGATATTAAAAATAGCCCTATTAATCATCATGACTACATATATTTTAAAGATAACTTAAAGAGGTTTTTTATTGAGGTTCCTATGTAAATAAGATTAATAATACTAGTAATACTTTTCTTTTTCTGAGTCTACTTAAGTGCAAGGATCTTACAGAGAATTTTACAAAGTCAATGTTTTCAACCATGTTACTAATAAAATTTCAGCAAAACCAGAAACATTACTCTGCCCTGCCACTAAAGAAGATGAGAATACATTAGTTGGTATTAATTTAAAATCTTATAGCTCCAAGAAAGCTTTGGAAAAATAGATACTCAGCTACCTGAATTTTCTCGAGCTGCGGGAGAGACAGATTTTCTCCATTTCTGGGCTCTGCAGCAATACAGGAACTACTTGGGGTAGGAGTTGGTGGAGAGTGCAGTTGTATCCATACTTTTAAGATCCTATTCAATGCACAAGAAAATATGTACAAAGCTGCAGATTTGCTTGTAAAAGCAAATTTTTTTTTAATTTTTATTTATTTATGATAGTCACAGAGAGAGAGAGAGGCAGAGACACAGGCAGAGGGAGAAGCAGGCTCCATGCACCGGGAGCCCGACGTGGGAATCGATCCAGGGTCTCCCGGATCGGGCCCTGGGCCAAAGGCAGGCGCCAAACCTCTGCGCCACCCAGGGATCCCTAAAAGCAAATTTTTTGAGACAACTGTGATAGCGAAGCAGTCCAATAAATTGTGATACCTCCATAAAACAGAATTCGATTGAAAAGGGCTCGTGATCAGAAGGCCAGGCTAAGGAACCAGATTACCTTGGTTAAATCTGAATCTAGCCTTGGTTTTTTCTGTCTTTGTCACTTTGGATGTAGTTGTAACCTTTCTTTAACTCAATTTCTTCATCTATTGATGTCTATATCCTAAAGTTATAGTGAAGACTAAATGAAATAATACACACCTGAAATACTATCCATTATTTTTTTTAATTTTTATTTATTTATGATAGTCACAGAGAGAGAGAGAGAGAGAGAGAGAGAGAGAGAGAGAGAGAGAGAGGCAGAGACACAGGCAGAGGGAGAAGCAGGCTCCACGCACCGGGAGCCCGACGTGGGATTCGATCCTGGGTCTCCAGGATCGCGCCCTGGGCCAAAGGCAGGTGCTAAACCACTGTGCCACCCAGGGATCCCAATACTATCCATTATTATTACTATGTAGCTAGGAAAAAGAATGAGGTAGATATGTATGTATAACACACACTAACAAGGAGACAATGTCTATCGTTCAAATTGGTGAGAGAAAAACAAGGCTGGAGAGCAGGAGATGCAGTATGAGAGCAGGGAAGGAAAATCTGAACTCCTGTTCTTATATGCATGTGACAGAAGATTAAAGAACACCTCTGCCACTTTTGGCACCCTGCAAAAGTTTATGTGCAGAAAACTTGGAAAAGGTGGTAAAAACAAATATTAATAACATATCTTAAAATGAAGAGACCCTTGAAAAACATAAGCTTTGGAAGCTTACATGTCAATTGTTCCCCTAATATGTCTGTCCTTTCAAAACAAAGTTTTTTTGAATCTATATAGAGTTCTTCAAGTTAAAAAAAGAACTAGATTAAAAAAAAAACAACAACCCAAGAACTAGATAGAATCAAAGTAAAAAGTAGTACATCCATCAGGGAGAAACCTCCTCACAATTTTCTAATATATAAAAAAAGTAGTTTCAGGTAATATAGTCATTCACAGTGCCACAAAAGAACTAGAATAACTTACAGACACGTGGGTGTGTAAAAGTCTTGATGAAATACAGCCTTACTTATTGTCACACATCAATTTATTCTCAGCACTTAAGAATCATCTGCACAGCTCTGACTCAGAATATGGGGGACACTGGGGACACGATGAATGATGAATGCCCCAGAGTGCCCTGAGCATGTCAGCTATTCTGACATGTAGTCTCACTCCAGTGTATGTCAAGGTGTGCAACATCACAAAAGTGAATATATCAATTTTATGCTAAAAATCAAAGGCACAACAGATTTAAGGTCCTATTTCAAAGGTGATGATTGGATTGTGTGAAGTCGGGCTTTTGTCAAGATTATCACTTACTGTATACATCTGTAGTTGTGCAGCATTCACTCATTCATTCATTCATTCAACAGTTACTAAATATCTATAACTATAGTGCTTCAAACAGAAGAGCCTAGACAAACTTTTACTGGCTAAAACCTATGCTCCCCAGATAAATGAAAAACTTACAGAAGTAAAAGAGAAGTATAATTCAGGAATATGATCATTTCAGTTGACTCTTTAGGTGGGAAAGAGATACTGTTTTTCCTTTAAAAGCACAGATTCTACTGGTCTGATGGGTACAGAAAGTGTAAAGTGCTTTGGGGCAAAAGTTATCTTTCTGAGCATCAAAGCTGTCTTTCTGATTGTGTCAGCCTTAAACTCTGCTCCTAAAACAGTTCAAACCCTTAAAATACAAAGACTGTTCATCTACAAAGTACTTAGGTAAAACCAGGTACGTGCCAAAGGTCCTACAAAGCTTAGGGAACTTTAAATTACCATTTTAGGACTAACCAGACTGGGAAAAGCATGCTGGACAAGGGTCTACAGAACATACAAGAAGCATATTCTCTGATGAGTAGCCCTTTCTCCTGCCCCCTTCACTCTAGACCAACGGCAGGGTTAGAAGGCATTACAGCATGTGGTAGCAATCACAAAGACCAATTTGTTCTGAGCATGTCAAGGTCAATGACATTATGGCTGAGGAGACGGTCTTGGGCACTGGAAGTCTGCAGTAGTTCCTGAATGTCACACAGGATCACCTATGGTGTTTGTTTGCCATTTCCTTCATATGACTTCTCTTAACAGCTATCTTTCCTGGAGACTTAGAAATATGCAGAAATGCAAATACCTTATTCTGGTGGTCTTCTGTTGGTCAACAAATAAATGTTATTGAAGTTGACAACGTGGGAGGCCCACAAGTAAGTCCAGATGGATTTGTTGAAATAAAACAATTTTTCCTTCCTAAAATACATTTTATCAAAAAAAAACAAAAACAAAACATTTTATCAGGAAACTGGTCTCTGGCTGTATCCAGCTTAGGATATAATTTTTTTTTCTTTCAGTTTCAACCTTTTTTTGACAGGTAGAAAAGAAGAAAAATAATATTTCTTGCACTTCCCAGACAGGTAAGTTCCAAAGAGAGTCACTTTTTAATAAAAGAATCTTATAACCCTGCCTCTACTTCAATAGGGGGCTAGGAAAATGAACGGGTAGGGTAAATCCATTGTGTATTTGTCAGACTTGCTACTTAATTTCCTCCTGGTGTGAACCAGAAGTTTGCTTTTGATTTCTCATAGAATTTGACTTCTTAATCTTTATCCTATCATTCTTTAATGTTTCTTCACATTATTCATGATATTTATTAAGTTCTAAGGCATTTTCCCCCCTACGTATCCAATGTAAAGACTGAACAATACAATGGGAGTTAGATTTAAAAAAAAAATTCTGGTACTATGTTTTCGAAGGTAATTATATTCTAGATATATTTAATATAAGGACTATAAACTCTGTTTTAAAGAAAGTTACAATGATGAAGCAACAAGAAATTTTGTTATTTTTAACATGGGTATTTTAGTTTAGAAAGATTCCACTCAATGTTTCCCAAATTCAATGTTTCACATAATGGTCAGTCTTAATATGAATGTGGGAAAAAAAGGCAAATCCAAACATGGAATATTATTTTCAAAAAATAGTGAACTAAATGTAAAGGTCCAGTAAAATGTGATATCTAGATTTTTCTGAACTCGTTCACATGACCTTCATTCTATTTATAGAAATGCAGCAATTCCCATTTGAATATAGAGCAATACCTTGTAGGAGAATTTGGTTGAGCACAAATAAACTTGGGGAAAGTGTTGACTTAAAAATAAAACACTGGAAGAGGAGGGAAGGTTTTTTCCCCCCCTCTGTGAAAATTTCCGGAAAAGTTGTAAACAAAGGCAGGTTTGGCTCAGACACTGAGTGACTCTGGTGAGCTGAGGAGGATGAAGAGTATATCAAACCTCCCAGAGTGAGGAAATGTTTGTAAAACAGTTAGTAAATCACAGGCAGCCAGGGTCACCAGGCTGAACAACCCGAAGGACATGCTGCCAAAACCCCAGCTGTGAAAGAAGGGGGCCGGGCACTGCTCACAGCTTGAACCCCGTTTTGAATGATCTCTTGGTTCTATTCTCTGCCCTTTCCCCTCCATCACTTTAGAGCTCTGATGGCTACGCGTTTAATTAGCTCTGGGCCACAGGGCAGTGCTGACTATCACTCCACTGATTGACAAGGTGAGGACGCCAGGATACCGAAAATGTGCTCTGCGGAGTGATACTGATTGAGCCCTTGGTCCTAGGGACAAAGCTGGAAGTTCCAGCTGCGAAGAAAGAATCACACTCAACCTGGGGGAAAAAAAAAGTTGACAAAGATAAACAGCAGGCAAAATATGTAGCTGGAAGTTTCCATGAATTTTGAACTATCTTTTCAAGCCCTTTTGATCACTGTTCTCCCTAACTATTCTATGATACATCTGTTAATTATTCTTTTCCTGATTTTACACAGATGACAATGTGGAAACTGTTAAGTTCTTCAGAAACTGTCTCTTCTGTGCCCCTGTTGTCTCCAGGAGCCAGGAAGACAAAAATAAAATAAAAATGGGAATGAAGAACTGCTAAGGGAGAGAGAAGGGACGATGCACTCTGGAATCTGCACAGAAGGTTCTTCCTGACTGGATTTACATTTAGTTTTTTTCATTAATCTTTACTCCCTAAAAAGAATTTTTTAAAAACCTCAGATTCTTTCTCTGCACCAAACTCAATCTCAAACACAGAGAATGTTATTATGCACTTAAGCTATGGTATGAATGAAGGATAATTATTAATGACTTAAAATTTTTCTTAAAAATGAGAAGTATGGTGAGAAAAAGTTTATTTTTCAAATACGGAATGGAAAAAAGGTGGAACAGACAAAAGCATATGCCTGCTGATTATAACCAACAGAGGCAAAAGGTTGGCATGGTTAAGGTGCTTACACTGGAAAGAAATAAAGAGGGGTGCCTGGGTGGCTCAGCCAGTTAAGCATTGACCTTTGGCTCAAGTCATAATTCCAGGGTCATGGGATTGAGCCCTGCATTGGGCTCCCTGCTCAGCTGACAGCCTGCTTCTCCTTCTCCCTCTGCTATTCCCCCTGCTTGTGTTCTCTCTGTCAAATAAATACATAAAATCTTAAAAAAAAAAAAAAAAAGGAACGTAGGTAGGTTTCGAAATTATACAAAAAACTCTTCCCTTTTAGACTGAGGAGGTATAAAAAAATTTTTTTTGAGAGGTGGCATTAGCCAACTTCTCCAGATAATCTAATATGAGCCCTGATCCACCAAAAAGGATGAAGACCACCTTAGTCTCAATGCTGATAGTAGAACTATAAACCTGTTTAGAGAAAATTCAGCAGGACAGATACATAAGAGTCAGCTTCACTGCTGAAGAGCTACTGACATAATATAAGTTATTCACACTGTTTATTTCTACTTTTATCCCTTTTAGATACTTGGACCATGTAAGAGCAACAGGGCATGTGCTATTGAGTTGTTTTTCTGGGCTGGCACTGAGTCAGACACACTCTTAGCTCATCTCTCACACTTTTGTCATAATGGCAGGCCGATCATGGCGCCATATAACTAACTCTCAGTTTTGCTTTATAAAAAATTCACTTGGCTCGTCCAAACATCAAACAAAATTTTGGGCCCAATGCATTCTGACTCTAACTAATGGAATAATTAGCCCAGACAGCCTAGAGCAGAAAATCAAAAAGGAAAGTAAACTCTGTTGAGAGCTCTAGTTAATGCTTTGAGTAATACTTCAAGGCATCTGAGAAAAGCATGGGCTTTAGAGCCAGATCTGGGATCAAATCCTGACTTCGATCTCATAAACTGTGTTACACTGGGTAAGCTATCCATCATCAGTTTCCTCATCTGTAAAATGGAATAAAAAATCACTACCTACTAGGACTGCTGGTAGAATGAAATGTGATACTTCTGAAAATACCTGGAATGGTGTCTGATACATAAAAAATACTCAAAAACATTAGCTTCCTTTTCCCAACTCTCCCCTCATTTCATGGGAGAATAAGCTTTCTTTAAAAGTCCACGTCTTCTTCAGACAAAACATGGAATGTACTCCATGAAGGGAGCCACACTGTTCTCTCATCATTAACCACAACCTGGGCAAAGTCTCCGGGACCTCGAGTCTTGCACCACATCTGTTATAGTCTAAGTCAAAGGACTCCGTTAAGCCTCACAGAAGAGAGTGTCCCCCCAATAATAAATGGGCTTGACTCAAACTTTGGATATTTAGCTATTTAAACATGTTGCTCACAGCTCATGTTCTCAGCTTGAGGAATTCCTCTTGGATCCTTTCTCCAGTGGCAATGGAAGGTTTCCACATTACATTCTCTGCCCTCTTATTTAGCTGGCAAGTCAGATAAAACAAAAATAAATTCAGAACAAATACACACACATATGCATACTTCAGTGCTATTGTGAGTCAGACAAGTATGTGATTAATACAGGATGGAAGTATGGTAGGTTATTGGCTCCTCCCTCTGATTTTGGTACTAGTAGGTATTTGCAAATGTCAGTCTGGATCTGAGAAGAAATATAGCTGTCACGTTTGATTTTAGGTTTAGGTTAAACTTTATCCTAATTTTTTAAAAGCAAGATATCATAACTTTAATGGGACTAAAAGACAACTGAATAACGACTTATAATTTTTTACCATCTGTCCCTCTTTGCTCTGTCTGGTGGATGAGGAAACAGCACTTCCTGAGTAAGGGTCAAGGATAAATACCTGTCCTACTAAAATTGACTCAGAGCATCTACCTTGGCTTTAAAATCCTATGTGATGGGTTTCTGTGGTTTTGTTTTGTTCCCTAATAAGGATAGTCATGGACCATGGCAGGGGTGGATAGAAGTATCCCATAAAAACAGAGCCTGTTTCAATTCTATTGAAATTTCAGCACTTGAGTATTAGCTCAGAGAAGTTTCTTCACAGGGAGCACAATAAATTCAGTCTACCTACACCTGGCCCTATGGTGTCAAAGAAACAAAACCCAAATATGGCTGGAACAGAAGCAAGATAAAACTAAAAATATACTAACATAATGAGGGCCAGTCAGCCAAACTGAAACTATCATACCACCACCCTAGTTGAGAATCAAAAGAAATTTGCTCTGCTTCTAAAGCCCCTCCAAGAGGAATGGTTGGTTTGCAAAGATCAGGATGCAAAAGGCTAACCTTCAACACTAGCTGTGCCATTTATCTTCTATCTGGCCTCGGACAAATTGAGGAGCTTTTCGGAACCTCAGGTTCCTTTACTGTGAAATGAAGATAATCTCTCACTAAGTTGATATGGATATAAAATGATCAAGATGACAATGCTTTATAAACAGTAGGAGCCCATAGGGGTGTAGAATGCTGGCCAGGAGGGCAAGAATGATAAGCAAACCAATTAAGTTTATTTTTTTTTTAAGATTTTATTTATTTATTCATGAGAATACACAAAGAGGAGAGAGAGAGGGGGGCAGAGACACAGAAGCAGGCCCCATGGAGGAAGCCTGACGTGGGACTCGATCCTTGGTCTCCCTGGGCCAAAGGCGGCGCTAAACCACTGAGCCACCCGGGGTGCCCACCAATTAAGTTTATTAATTGAATTCTCACTCATTCAAACCATCCTGACTCCCTCTGGTACCTCAAGCAAGCTGTGGTGGTCTAAAACATTTTATCTCTAAGTCAACAGTAAATTCTAAGGTTTTTTGTTTTTCATTTTTGACAGGGAGTCTACGAAACATAGGGCTTCTATTTCAAACTGGCTTAGATGGGATGCTGCAGCGAGTTTTGTTAAACTTTCCCCAAGCATGTTTCTATTTAAAATCATCCTTCTGCATTATTCTGGAAGAGAGGGTAACTCTTATCTCATCCAAAATTGGTGTTTCCAATTTCCTTATATAACAAGGCTTGAATGTTGTGGAGGAAGTAGGCAAGAACTAAGGAACCAAGAGAGATCAAAAAGCAAGAGACCTATAACCTGTAAGGTTAAGAGGTTATGACCCTAGGGCCCTGAAGTAAGGTGGAAGTCTAGAAAGACGTTTTCAGGTACTTTTAAGCAACTAGCTTTACAGGGCTTTTTGAAAATGGATAGAGATAGGATCTAATGCTTTACGACAACATTACTGGCATGAATACACTTAGAAAGATCATAGAGATCCCACTGAAATTAACCTGTCCATGTTGTCTGAGGAAGGATGTATAGTATCAGTAATTCCTTACCCTTTGTGTTCACTGTTTAAAAATCAACATCTGTCCCTCTGACAGTTTTTCTTTTGACTTACTCATCATAGTTTTTATCCTAGACCCAAACCTTTGGCAGAGTCAGGCCACAAATTAGAATAGATATGATTAGATAACCACATTGCATCACATGCATACCTAAACAATAGTGTCAACCACATCCTAAATTTGATTATGATAGGTACTATTTGCCTTTAAATGAAGAAAGGAAAGTTGCAGGCAGAAGAATATCAAGATGTCATTAATATAACACCACATACTGGGCTCCCCCCTCTGTTTTTCTAATAGTTGATAGGGAAGGCAGAATGGAGAGGAAAGAGTAAGGCTGGCTGGTGTCATAGACATTCTGTACAAAAGAACAGATATAAACATGTCTTATATGGTTGTACACAGTATACAAGTAGCTCGAAGAGGAGGAGGAAATGGAAAGAAAAAATACCTTTCTGTATATCCCAGCAAGAACTATAACATATTAGGATTGGGAAAGTCTTAAGAAAATAAAAATAAGATACAGAGCTGCTTTAACTAAATTCAGGAAGCCTCAACCAAATACTTCTTTAGTCACTAAGAATTATAAAATAGAGGGCAGCCCCGGTGGCCCAGCGGTTTGGCACCACCTTCAGCCTGGGGTGTGATCCTGGAGACCTGAGATAGGCTCCCTGCATGGAGCCTGCTTCTCTCCCTCTCCCTCTGTCTGTCTGTCATGAATAAATAAAGCCTTAAAAATTAAAAAAAAAAAAGAATTATAAAATAGATAAAGTGTTTCAGTTATGTATTACTAGTAATCAAAGTATGGTATGATAAAAATATATTCAAAGTCTTTGGAGCTTGTAAACATATATTAAAGACATCAGTCATCAGGGAAAAATCAGTGATTTCTAAGTATCATTATCTTAAAAGCTTTAGAAACATGCACCTTTCCAACTTCCAATTATGTTAAACTAATCTGCATCAATCTAAGGAAACATTTAGATTCTCAGAGTCAGGAAATTAAACCACTAGTTCTTAAATTCTGAGCACACACCTCTGAACTTCTGTCTTGTTTTTATATTTCATGTTTGTAGATAAATGCTAAGAAAATGTTTGAGCTGAATTGAACAACGTATTCAAATTAAGTGGATTAATCAGAAGTAAGTGCACAGAAACTTCTGAAAAAGGGCCATGTACCAGCACAGCAAATAGTAGGACTAGCAGTGACAACTTGCCAGAAACACCCTCACCATACCCTTACTCTCCTACAAAACATAAACCAACTGATATGTAGATTAAGGTAATGAAAAGCAGCCCCCTCCCCAATTTAGCATAAAGCGGCCAGTAGGTATCATTTAAATGTGAATGATTTCAAAATCAGCATTTCTTGTACCTTATTTAAATTTCACATCAACAAACATTGATTAGACACTCATGTGCAAGGCTTAGTGGATACAAACATGAATAAGACCTAGTTTTCTTGCCCTCCAAATGCTTAAAATCTAATATTATGTACATAGCAAGGATAGACCTCTATCACATTCCTAACACACTGACCTTATTTCTTATCCATGGAAATACCTGACTTAAAACATAATCTAGAAGCCATCAGACTATTTATTCAAATGTTGATGCTTTGGAAACATTTGCTTTGATATTCTAGGCAGAGACCACAGTGGGAAGCAAGTGGGGTTGCACAGTAAATCTGGGTACATCTGGGATCAGCAGATAGCACTAGGTCTTTAACCAGTGTGGCCTAGTACTATTCTTCCTCAGTGCAGGATCTGTGTGTTTGCATACCTGACCAGTGGTCCACAGCATCCTCCAGCTGCACACTCTACCTTTGTGATCTCCACTCCTCTGGTGGTAAGAAGAGAGGAAGTATCTCAGATAATCACTAAAATTCCTTCTAGTTGTGATATACCATGAGTAAAGCTAAAATGTTTGTTTCAGGCAGATCATCACGAGAAGGAAAATGCATTATTTAACTTCTGTGTCAGATAAGCATTCTCTAAGACAACATCTCCATTTTGGCAAAAGACCCTAATTTATGTCTCTTTATGGATTCCAATAGCATGAGCTCATCCTACACCTAAAAAATGTATTCATTATGTAAGCTTTCCCTTAAGCAAATAGAAGCCTGGAGAGGAGGAAAGTGCTGCTTGCCATTCAATTTGGCTTCAGCAGAACTTTCCATTATTAGGGAGGAGGCTGCCCATTTCTAGATAATGAGAACAAATTTTTCATCATCATCGTGGTGTCTTTTATTCCACCATGTCACTCTGGAAGAGTTTGAAAGTCATATACTCTCCACCTTTGCCTCTTGTAGCAACAACAGGTTATAAAAATAATACTTTGTCTCATGGTATGCAACCTTAAGATGAACTCGGGAAAATGGTATTCGTTATCCTGTTGGATATATTAGATGTGCAATAACGATGTATTATAAAGTAAATCAAATTACAAAAATGAACCCTATCCCTTGGATAAAGTTCTGGGAGTGAGCCAACACCACAATTATTATCTTCTCTAGAATTGAATGTTCTACATAAGTGTTTGGAAGATGTAAACAGGACATAAATCTGAGATCGGTTCTTCAATCTGTCTACAAATAACCATGACATTATATATAAACTCGACTTTAGAGCATATATGCTTTCTGTTTAAGCAGTTAAGAAGTGTATTAGACACTATGATAAACAGAAAAAATGAATACCGATAAATGCAAGCCTTCCGTCTCGGAAAGTCTTCCCTTATTTGATTAAGTTAGGTGAAAAACAGAGCAGTCATGCTTGTAGCCTTTCTTCCTTTTCCCTTTCCTCTCCTCTTTTCATTTCTAATGCGAATCGGAAGTCTATGTGGAGCAGTCTGGCTAGCCCCAGTCTAACCTCCCCATCTGGAAGGGGGCTAACCAGCCTTGGGGCTACTTCCAACCCTTCCCAGCTGTTGGGTTGGGGTTTTTTGTTTTTGTGGGCTTGAGAAAGCATATTTATATAAATGATTGCCATATCCTTTGCCAGCTGTTGACCCTGCTCTTGTCCCGGTTGGGGCATGGTTTTCATTTTTAGCGGCCACAGACTGGAACTGACCCTGATAGAGTTAGCACGCTATGCAAACAGCTTTACGCGCTATTGCTGTGACAGTTCAGACAATGGATGCACAGTGTAATCCAAGGGACCGGTGTTTCCCTTTGGGCAAATGTCACAGAATCCAGAGTTGGAAGTATCAGTTGAAAAAATAAATTCTGAGATTCACTGTGTTACGGAATAGCTTCTCTTCAGTAATGCAGACTTCAGTGATTTCAGCTCAGGTCAGAGCAAGAATTTATCAGCAGCGACAAATGAGTTTTCCCTTGTACACGTACGAACCCCAAAAGTTCTCTAGATAGATCTGCAGGGGCAACCGCCTATATAGTTATATGAGTGGTAAAAAGAAGTAGTATTTTTAATTTTAAAACTTTGTATATATGTTTCTGATGTAAAGGTCCATAAATTTTTAAAAACTAAATTTTCATATCTTAATAGGACAAGAAGAAAAATCAGTCTGGGCTTTTTGATCATTATTATAGCCTACCAATAATCATTCCTGAAGATCCAATCAGAACACTTCTTACATTCGTTACCAACCAGGATAAATCCATGTTTAATCTGTGGATAACTGCAGTCACAGTGAACTAGAAAGTTTAGAAATATTCCTAGGGAGAGAACAACTGGAAGAGGGGAAGCCAAAGGGATGGGAGGGGAGAGTATTCCATTAAGGACAATTTATCCGAAACAACGAATATTTTGTCTGCAGTTAAATGAGAATAAGAGAATAAGCAGAACATTTTTACAATTTTTATAAATTGTATTAAGTCTTTCTGGCCGTAAGGACCAATGGCATATGTGGAGAATGAAGAAATGTAATTAAAAAGAACTTGATTGTTGATACTTAATGTGATACACCTACAGACACTGAGGATTTCTAATATTTGATAATTTACCAGGTCATTTAGTCATCACAACAGATTATTTAGAGAGTCAAAAAAAAAAAAAAGATTATTTAGAGAGTCTAACTGTAAAAGGAAAGTAGCAAGACAGCATATCAAAAAGAAGTCCTATATTAGGTTTTCTCCTTCTCTGCCGTCAAGCCTGCAGGCTGGCTGGCTATGGCAGATGGAGACTACCATACGAAACTGTAATTAAAATGTGAACCCCATCTTAGAGGTCAGAATAGAACAGTTGACAAACAGGGAAGCTGGGAGATGGAAAGAGAAAATATTTCCTGACATAGGCATTTTTAGTCTTTGAAAAACAATCCAAAAGGAAATTTAGCCTGTGAATTTAAGCGTCACATACTTAGTGTATCTTTTTAAAATCCTCAGAAGCTTGAGGTCTGGAATTGCTTTAAAGGCAGCTCAGAATTTCAATCAGCTTTAGCACAATGAAAATTTCAAGTGCTAGAGGAATTAACTGATGGGATCTTTGAAGCTTCCATGAACTCTGATTAACTAATGACAAAATCTGTGAAATTACAAGGCAATATTTTCTTTCTCTGATGTAAATGTATTTGGAATAATGAAGAAAAGAAAATGAAGCCATTTGTTGCTTAGGGCAGATCCTGACTGGAAATTTCACACCATTGGTACAAGCTAACGGCACAATCTCCAGATACACTGTTTTGTAAGCAAAATATAATTAGATTTTTTAAATGCAATATATCTTTTATATCCATTATTGATATTTTGAGGTTTATTTCTACCACCTTATTTTGTATGTTCTGTGCCTTCTACTGCACTTTTATTTAATTTATTCACATATTCATTTCTATTGCAGGTTTCTATAATCATTTTGTCTCTAGTCATGTTTGAAGGCTATAGACTGTATTTTTGTTAATGGTTTACCCTTAATTTTTATCATACTGTACACAACAATTAATTTCCTCAAGTCACTCAATAATACAGTATTTGTCCTAAATATGCTTTAATTGCCAATGAACAACGCCACAACTTCCTTGTCATTATTGTCTGGGATTTTAGTTTCATACCAATATATGATCACATGAAAAGTACTATTATAACATTCAAAGTTAATTACCAACCTGATTCTCTATAGTGCAATGTCACTCCCTCCCTCTGCATTCACTTTGTTTATGGTGAAGTACATCTTTAAAGTATTTTCTTTTCAGCAAGAGTGAGACAGTATGAAAGTAATGGATGATAACTTTAGCTGGGTATAGAACTGTAATTCAAGAATTACTTTTGCTTAGCACTTTGGTATATTACTCCATTATTTCCTGGCATCTATGCCATCCAATAGAAGTCTATAATCTATGTAGTTTTCATATGTAAGCAGGTAATATGTCTTTTCTCTCTGTTAGCTTTTTAAAAATCAATGGTCTTTAATTTTACTGTAAAGTATACAGATACGAATTTATTTACATATATGCTGCTCCACACTCAAATTATAGTTTCTTTTTTTCCTTTTTTAAAAAGGGTTTTTATTTATTTATTTGAGAGACAGAGAGTAAGCCCATGAGCAGAAGGGAGGGTGAAGTAGACCCCCCCCACTCAACAGGGAACATAACCCTGGGATAATGACCTGAGCTGAATGCAGATACATCACTGACTGAACCACCCAGACACACTCAAGTTATACTTTGAATCTGAGGACTAAATCTCTCCAATCTATAAATTCTTAGTTATCATGTGAACATCACTTCTTGGTCATTCTTATTATTTTGGAACTCTTATTAAATATATATTGACATTTCTAAACTCCTTGTTTTTTAACTACTCTTTCATATTTTTAAATCTCTGTGCTGCTTTCTGAGAACTACTATCTAAAAATACAGTCTGAAATTATTACTGAGTTTAAAATGTCAATGTCTTTATTATTTTATTGTTAATATTTTGAAGTGATTTTTTTCCATATTCACTTGTTCTTATTTCTGCTGGCTTTGTTTTATAATTTCATGTTTTATAAAGCTATTCCTTTATCTTTTTTGAGAACCTGAAATATAGAGGGTTTTTTCAGATTGTTCTATTATTTTCCTTTCATCTGAATGAATTCATCTCCTATCTGCTGACTTTATTGTCTGTCTTTATTGGTATTAATGCATTATTTTATTTTATGAATTCTGACATTTGATCTGTAGATTCATATTAGGTCTGAGTTACAGTGAATTTTTTTCACTTTCTCTATGAGTATACCATACTACTCCCTATCTTCTAGTTTAATAGTTGCCTCTATGGAATCTGTAAAACTCCAGTTCAGAATTTGATCTTATTTTAAGCAACTAGGGATTGGATCCCTCAGTAATAAAAAAAAATTGAAATCAGAAAAGGAGTCAGTTCCTAAGGCTGTCTTTGTTTTCTCTTCCTGGACATTCAGTTTCAAATAAGCCACAGCTCTTGGCAGCAGTCCTCAGTAGCTTTCATTAGACACTATTTGGTCCCAAATGGAACACTCTGCAGAAGCCTAAATCCCACACACCTGAACCATCTTTCAGACACTAACACCAATACTCTCCACCTCTTGGCCCCTAATATTTCTGTTTCAACTTTGGTCCACTGAGATGTTTGTCTTATTTTTGAGCTTTGTCGTGTCTTCTAAATTTTCTTTTCTGTTTTTTTCCTTCTTTTATTTTTCTAATAGTTTATCATTAAGGCATAGACTTATAACACCATCTTTACTGAAAGAGTCCCCCCAACTTTTTGGTAGTCTTGAAGTCATTAACTTTTTAATGTTCTTCTAAGCTAAAAGAACCTTATTATTGCTATTTCACAGATATTTCCATACACAAGCCATGCTGAAAATTTCTTGTAATTTATAATTATAATTAGTTTCTTATACTTTTTTAATTATTCAAGTAATGAATAAAAAACACTCAAATTCGTGGTGCCTGGGTAGTTCAGTCAGTTAAGCATCCAATTCTTGTTTTTGGCTCAGGTCATGCTCTCAGGGTCCTGAGATTGAGCCCCACGTCAGGCTCCAAGCCTAGCATGAAGCCCGCTTAAGATTCTCTCTCTCCCTCATCTTCTGCCCTACCATCCCTCTCTAAAAAGAAAGAAAGAAACTCAAAACATATCCTCTTAAATTATAAAAACAAAGTATTTAACATCAAAGAACTGCAAATTTAGAGCAAAAACGGCCACTTTTGCATATTGGATTAGCAAACAGAGTTAAGAGAGAGAGTAAAGAAAAATCATCCTTTTACATTTATATGGCAGTGCAAACCTGACAATCCATTTGAAAAGTGATTTGGGTAACATACATCAAAAGCTCTAATAGAACACACACTCAACGGATCAGCCATTCTACTGCTGGAAAATTTATCCTGAGAAAATAATAACATAAATGTACTGAAATGTACAAGGAATTCATTGTTTATAAAAGCAAAAAACAAAGCTAACAATAGCAAAACAAACAAAAGCAAAGGAACAAATAAAGTATTTATTAACAAGAGACTGGTTAAATAAATTACAGAAGACTACATGGTCACTTTAAAAATACACTCATATATACAGAAGAGAGAGGTGAAAGGTTATGCCAAAATGTTAACTCTGGGAATATATAAATGGGTAATCTATATTTTCTTTTTCTATGGCTATGATATTAAAATTTTTTTGTTACTGGACCATGTATGTATACCTCTATAAAAAGTAAAAATTAAGCAGAGATGAGAAGAATCACTCTTAAATTCACAGAAGGCAGGTGAATGGAGGTAATATGAGCTGGAGGCCAATCAAATGAATCCCTCAACTGTCTTTATACGTAAATATATCCTGACCCACCTAGAACTAGTTCTTCCTATTACATAAATCTGAGCTCTCCTTTCTTCTTTTCAAGATCTCCAACCCAACCTCCTCCTGGTTGCTCAGGATCTTACTCTGTCAGATATCTGATCTCTCTTCCATTTCTAATTCATCCCTAAATTCTTCATCCTTCCCTCAGACCATAAATAAACTCAAGTTTTTGAAAATTAAAAACAAACAAACAAACAAACAAAAATCTCTCTTAGGGCAGTCTGGGTGGCTCAGTGGTTTAGCGCCTGCCTTTGGCCCGGGGCATGATGCTGGAGACCCGAGATCGAGTCCCACATCGGGCTCCCAGCATGGAGCCTGCTTCTCCGTCTGCCTGTGTCTCTGTCTCTGACTCTGACTCTCTCTCTCTCTCTCAAGAATAAATAAATAAAATCTTAAAAAAAAAAAACCCTCTCTTGAAAGTGACATCCCATGTCCTATTTTCTCACTCCCTACTCCTTCCAATTCACTCCATAATTTGTGGTAGTATGGCTCTCATTCTTGACTGCTATACTCAAACTATCCTTGCTAATGCCCCTAATGACTTGTTAATTGCTAAATTCAATGTATATTGTTATCCTTATCATCGAGGACCACTGTACTATCCCAGATAATGACACTGCTGGTTGAAATCCATCCCTGCCACCCCCCATGACTTCTGGTGGTAATGCATTTTTGGGTTCTAGTCTTTATTCTCTGACAGCTCCTTCTGAACAAATCATTCTTTACAGACCTCTAATATCTTGCTGATTTTCAGGGTCTGCTCCTGATCCACTATTTTTCTCATTCCATACATTTTTCTCTTTCACCTATACTGACAACTACTAAATTTTTACTCAGAGCCAGGTAGTCTACCTTGGTTCTTACAAGTACATCACTTTCAATATTCCTAAAAGTGAGTGAGTTCCCCATTAATTTGCTTTTCTTATATCTTCCCTTCCATTCAATTAGTGTAGACAAAAACCTGAGATTCATATTAACCTCTTCCCCCTTCCTCATGCCTGATATCCAATCACCATGTATGACAATTTTTACTCCGAAACACTTCTCAACTTTCTACTCCTTTCCACTCTCCTTTCCTTTCGTTTACTGCTGCCCTAGGTCAGGTCAATATTATAGGCGGTCTCCCTGACTCCAGTCTTAATCTTTTTTCAAATCTTCTTTCTCTATAGCTATCAATTGGAGGGTTTTGTAACAAATATAAGTGCTAAATCACTATGTTGTACACCTGAAGCACATATATTATATGTCAAATATACTTCAATTAGGGCAGCCTGGCTGGGTCAGTGGTTTGGCGCCTGCCTTCAGCCCAGGGCATGATCCTGGAGATCCAGGATTGAGTCCCATGTCAGGCTCCCCGCATAGAGCCTGCTTCTCCCTCTGCCGTTGTCCCTCCTCTTTCTCTCTGTCTCTCTCATGAATAAATGAATAAAATCTTTAAAAAATTTTTTTAAAAATATACTTCAATTAAAAATTTTAAAATCATTAATAAACAATAAAATCTTAAAAGTTAAGTAAAGATAAAAAGTAAAATAAAATGTAAGCCTGATTATACCACTCTTCTTCTACTTGAAACCCTTCTCCATTCTTTACAAGATAGAATTCAAACTTATTAACTAACACACACACTGCTCTGGATTCATCTCCTATAACTCTCTGCCCAGCAGTTTATATTATGGCAATGTCAACTTTTATGAGCCCTTTGAATATATGATGGCTTTTCTTGTCTCTATACCTTTACTTATGCTATATTCTCTACCTGGATTGCTCCTCAGCCTGGGTATTGTTTTCTAGAGAGAAAGCTTTTCCTTAAACATTCTCTACCTTCCTCAACACCAAGTATGTAAAGGAAATTAACAGCAAAGAGCATACTCTATGAAGTCTGCTGTTCCTTATTGTAGAATATTATTAGAAATCCAGTTGATTTTAACCTCTTACCATGAGTTTGATATATTTGAAACTGTTATGGATATACGTTACTTCCTCCCTTTTTTACCTTCTAAGCTCAACACTGCACTCTGAGAAATCTGCATTAATGAATTTCCCCTGCTTGTTGTGCCTTCCACCCACAGAGTGCTCAGTATATGTTTATTCAAAGGCTAAGACCTATGATTAAGGTTATAGAGAGAAAGAAAGCAAATCACTAGTAGCAATAAAGTTTTTTAAAGGCCAAGTAAAATTACCTTCTAGTAATCAAATGAGCCAACATCAGAGAAACAACTGGTATAAGAGACCTAACAGTGACTGAGCAACCAGAGCAGGCTTGTGGTTTATACCAGAATATAAACCAGGAATTGTGTGGAAATTCTCATGAGGAAACTCCAAGAGAACACTTGTTACATGACAATTGATGAAACTACATTATAACAGGTAATTCTTTTTGCTGAAGTCAGTAGAGAGAACAAGAAGGTTTCAATTAAATAGATCCCTAAAATGGAAAACAACAACAAAACTGACTAGTTTAATAGTTGGACATTGTTTAATAGCAAGAAGAGAAAGGAAAAAGGCTGTCTCGGGAGAACGTATCCCTGAAATCCTAAAATTCTGCTGTGTGTTGATTAGTTTGGTATGTAAATATGTGGGGGAAAAAACCTTAAAAGTTGAAAACTGTAAAAAATAGCAGCATCTGTATGTTTGCAAATGGATGTTAAAGGATATGCAATTTTTTAAATCTTAGAAAAAGTTCACATTGCTTTATGAACTAGGAAAAGGGGCTAGAAAGAGATCTGGATAGTATAAACACCTTTATGAAAACTTTAATAAATAGAATTTGATCAGAAAGGAGAGATTCTTTTAAAATTGGGAGAGATTAATTTGGCATGTTACACAAATAGGAGGAAATCTACTAAAAGGAAAAAAAGAAAAAAAAAAACTTAGCTGCTAATCTTAGGTTAATAGCAAATGACCCCATCCACTCTTAACCTCAAAGACTGACCTCTTGACCCACAGCCAGTGGCCCTGTTCAGAAACATGTTGCCACCAGAGTAAATAAAAAGAGAACATAACGTGCTGAAACTGTTACTGCTAATGACAAGTGACACACACTTTATACTGCCAATGAGCAAAACCATCAATAAATAACCATCAATAAATGAATGTGTTTGCCAATATTCTTTTGGATTTTAGTTTCCTCTCATGTGTTTCTAAGTTTTTATTTATTATTATGGAAGGGAGGAAAATTAGTATTCTTAGCCCTGGGTATTTCAGAAGGAAGTTTTTTTAAGTACAGACTATAAATGTAAGGGAAAGTCCCCATGACTAGATGTGCTGCTGATCAGGCTACTCAATATTCATTCCCATGCTGTCTTTCACTGGCATGGTCTATACTAAAAGATAAATGATAAGAGAGGAGTTTCATAGACATACCAGCATTCTAGCCTAGAACACACATAAAGTCCAGACATAAAGTCCAGAGACAGGAAACTCTAAAAGCCTGATATTCTGAGTATTTTAAGTTCTTAATAATCTCCTATTCAAGAGTCTATCTTGATGTCACTGATAATTCTTAAAAGCTTAGATTTGGTTGATGTTGCCAAGATGATTTTATAAAAATCAACATGTAGAAACTGACAATAAAGTTTGCTTCAGTGTTTTCTTCTCTTTCACCCAAATATATATCGCATACAACATTTCTGGAAGGATAAAAAAACTGACAGTATTGTTGGTCTCCAAAGGGAGGAATTGGGCAGCTCGGCACAGGGATAGAAGAAAGGTTTTTCACTATGTATTCTTTTGTATGTTTTGAATTTTGACCCATTAAAATTAAAAACATGAAAAATTTAAAAAATTCAAATGAATAAATAACAAATTATGAGCCTATCTATAATCAAATTCAGAGAGCAGGAAAAAACATATTTACATATGAAAAGATATGAATCCCAAACAGAACACAGGCTTTGAGTTAAGCAATATAGATTTGCACGGGTAGACTAGTCAAAAATAGAGGTAAAATACAGGGACAGATAACTAATTTCAATAAAATTAATCCAAATGCACAGGTTAAAAAATTACAGAATGTATATGAATACACACATAAGATGTAGTACAAATAAATAATAACTTAATGGAATAGAAAGAGGAGGGACACTATGCTTTTAAAGTAGCTGCCTCTGGGGATCCCTGGGTGGCTCAGCAGTTTGGCACCTGCCTTCGGCCCAGGGTATGATCCTGGAGTCCCCGGATCAAGTCCCACTTCAGGCTCCCTGCATGGAGCCTGCTTCTCCCTCTGCCTGTGTCTCTCATGAATAAATAAATAAAATCTTTTTAAAAATTAAAAAAAAATAAAGTAGCTGCCTCTTAGGTGGAAAATAAAAATTACACTTCACCCTGCATCTTACTCCCACACCTCTCTGCTGGGAAAACTATGTAGTAAATGTACAGATGGAACCCAACTGTGTATATACAGTTGTGAATTGACTATCTCCTTTTTTTTTTTTTTTTTTTTTACTATTTTCTTCTTATGAAGTATTTCCAACTTGAAGATAAAATGAAAAATGAAGGCTTTTGAGCACAGTTATAATTGTAACCAAATACGAGCATATAAAGTAATATAATCCACAGTTCTCAGAGACAAAACTACGTTTAACTCTAAAAAGCAACCCGTTTCTCTCCATTTCTTAACTCAAATTTTTATTTTTGTAAAATGTTTTCTGCTTTAAAGTTGTTCAAGAGTGAAAGATGCTTTGACATGCTTTTAATTGATTCGTTTTACACTCAAAGGGAGGATAACAGTGATTTGTGAAAGGATTTTTTTTCTGTCTTGCACACATCTCTCATTTGTCCATTTTAATTCAATTAAAGGAAATAAGGACAGTTTGACCGATGAATGAACCATATTTTAACCGAGGACACTTCTATTTAAACTGGAGTGTATCAACCACTGTAATTGTCAGTTAGTTACTTCCGATCTCTAACTTTTGTTTTCAGAGGTCACAGCATGGTCATGGAAGAGTAGAACATACTAGAATATGAGTAAGTATTTAAACCATTAGCCCATAGGCTATTCAAAGAAAGAAAAATTTTAATTATTACTGGTTTATATGGAGATAACTCCACCAGACTAGTAGCGTTTGTTGTGCTACAAACCTATAAATTCAAGTACAATAAAATTTTTGATTTAATTGAAAAAAGTAGGCACAGTTTTATTACGCTGGGCCTTACAATTTCTGATAAGTTTTGTTATTGTTGTTGTTTTAATTAGCTTGAGAGGGGCATTAATTTACCTTCAATTAAACTTACCCATTTTAAGTGTTGAGTATGATGAGGGTTCTTTTTTAAGGGTATATAATATGTAATCTATCACCACAGTCAAGATATGGAGTATTTCCAACACTCCCAAAAGTCTGTACATGCTCCTTTAGAATCAATCTCTGTCCTGCAACTCCTGGCTGGCAATCACTGATCTGCATTCTATCTCTACAGTTTAACCTTTTCTAGAATTTCACATAAATGGAATCATGCATCATGTGTTTTATGTCTTTTTTAACCTAACCTAATGCTTTTGCAATTCTTCCATGTTGTTGTATGTATCAATCAGTAGTCCCTTTTATTGCCAAGAAGGGATAGAGCACAGTATTTTTTGTCTCTTCACAAACTGATGAACATTTGGTTTATTTCAGGGTTTTGGTTATGATGAATGAAGCTGCAATGGCCATTTGAGTACAAGTCTTTGAATAAACATATGTTTTCATTTCTCTTGGGTAAATACTTATGGGTGGAATGGTGGAATCATATGGTAGATGTGTTTTTAGAATCTACCAAATAGGGGCAGCCCGCGTGGCTCAGCGGTGTAGCACCGCCTTCAGTCCAGGGCAAGATCCTGGAGACCCGGGATCGAGTCCAGCATTAGGTTCCCTGCATGGAGCCTGCTTCTCCCTCTGCCTCTGTCTCTCTGTGTCTCTCATGAATAAAAAAAGAAAAAAAGAAAAAAGAATCTACCAAATATAAAGCGGCTATATAATTTTACATTTCCAACAATAATGTATAAGGGTTCTGTGGTTTCTCTATATCCTCATCAACACTTAGGATCATGGATTAGTCTTTTAATTGTAGCCATTCTTGTGGTGCACAGTATCAGTTCCCTAATGTCTAATGTCAGAGTATCTTTTCATATATTTGTTACTTTTTTATCTTCTTTGGTAAAGTCTGTTTGCCCATTCTTTGAATTGTGCTTCTTGTTATTGAGTTAAAAGAGTTCTTGACATATTTTGTACATGATTCCTTTATTAGAGTAAATTCTTATTGCTTGTAGGACTTATGTTCTAAAAAGTCATCTGAACACTGAATAAGTGAATACGGAATTTCCTATGAGAAAAACACAGCAAGGATCCTGTGAACTTCTTATCACAATATTTTCATTAAATAAAATGCCATTCACATTATATGTTCATTTGCCATTATTTCATCAGCATTGAAAATTAGTCTCAAAAGCACAGAATGGCCAAGAGGCAAATAAAGAAGGTGCTCAACATCACTAATTATCAGGGAAATGCAAATCAAAACCACATGATATCACCTGTCAGATAAGCAATTATTAAAAAGACAAAAAATAACAAGTGTTGGTAAGGATATGGACAAAAGGGAACCCTTGTGCACTACTGGTGGGAATGCAGTGGGAAACAGTATGGAGGTTCCTGAAGAAGTTAAAATATAATTACTATATAATCTACCAATACTACTTCTGGGTATTTATCCAAAGAAAGGGAAAACACCAATTTGAAGAGATATATGCATCCCTATGATATGAAAGCAATCTAAGTGTCCATAAATAAATGAATGGATAAAGTATATGTATATATATTAATACTTATAATAATATCTAGTCATATATATGTATATTGTATAGTCATATATGTGTCATATATATAGTCATATATATATGTATTATATGTATATATATACACACACACACAAAAGAATGCCATTTGTGATAATATGGATGGACCTAGAAGGTACTATGCTGTCTGAAATAATTCAGACAGAGAAAGACAAACACCATAGGGTTTCACTTATATGTGGAATCTAAAAAACAAAACAAACAAAAGAGAAACAGACTCATAGATACAGTAAACAAACTGTTGGTTACGAGAGGGGTTGAAGGGGGCACGTAAAATAGGTGAAAGGGATTAAGAGGTACAAACTTCCAGTTATAAAATAAATAAGGGGATGCAAAATACAGGCAATAATACTGTAATAACTTTGTATGGTGACAGGTGGTAACTAGACTTATTGTGGGGATCATTTCATACTATATTAAAATACTGAACCATTATGATGTATGCCTGACATTAATAGGCTATTAAATGTCAATTACATTTTAATAAAAAGAAAGCATCAAAAACCTGCTCCTCTAACCTTTCTCCTAATAATACTTAGCAGCTATTTTTAAAATTCTTCTGCAACCTTCCAATCTGCAGGACCTGCCTTGATTATAGATTTAGCATTTTTATGTTGTACTAACTTCTGAAATATGCAAGCCAGCCAGTACTGGTCAAAATGGATATAAGATCTTCCTGCCACTGGGTAACATGACTATAAAGTTCTTTTTAGTTTTAGCTCTTCCTTTAGATTTATGATACCAGTTAGAATTAATTTTTATACAATTTTACTTCTAATACCCCAGGGGTAAATGACTTTTTAACAATACTGTCCACCACAAAGTCTGGCTTCTTTTCTATCTTCCCCTAGCTTTACCATGCACTATAGATGGGACTCTAGCATTTCCCAGAGCAGTCTCATGTACTGGTCAATGAATTCCTCTTCTTTTCTCAATATGTACCATATTGTTATTTCATTAACATTGTACTCATGGCAAACAGAACTATAACTCATACCTGAACTAAGTTTAGGTAACATGCCTATTTTTTTCCATCAGGCACACTGCAGCTTTTTGCTCAGAGGAACACTAGACAGCACTTCAGCACTATGCTTGGGTGTTGTTTTAAACAGCAAAATCACCAGCAAAAGCATAAAAATGCAAAAAATGTGCCACTAAATAGATAATAAAAAAGGACATCTATCCATAGCATGAGAATTCAAACAAGAAGGCAGAGCAGCATTGTACTGTTTGAAGTTAGCTGGAAAGCCATGTCCAGAGAACTGAAAATTTTACAACTTTACCCCTCCCTGCCTGCCAAGAAAGCACAGGAAACGAGTATTGATTTGGGGTTACAAATAAACTTTAGTAAGTAGGTGAACTATGGAATCTGAATAAGAAGACCAAATGTGTATATTCTACAAAGACTGTCTTCCAGTCTGTGGCTTGCCTTTTCATTTTTAAAAAAAGATTTATGTACTTATTATTTGAGAGAGAGTGTGTGTGTGGTGGGGGGTTTGGTGAGAGGGGGAGAGAGAATCCCCAAGCAGACCCTCACTGAGCTTGGAGGCTGACAGGGGCTGGATCTCACAACCCTGAGATCATGATCTGTGCTGAAATCAAGGGTTGGATGCTTCATCAAAGCATTCATGATTTAATAAAAATCAACCCTTTTAATTTTCTTAATCATCTTCCAAGGGCAAATATTTACAATTTTACTTAGTCCAATGTATCAATTAGTTTTTCTGGTTCAAGATTTTGAATCCCATCTAAAAGTCTCTGCTAATTAAGAATAAAAAGATATGCTATTTTTTTTTTCTTCTTAAGGTTTATAGTTTTAGCTGTTACTTTAGATTTATGATCCCATTTAGAATTAATTTTTACATATAACCTTACCTGTGACTTCTCAGGGGTGAATTACTTTGCAATTATTATTAATCTTAGCAAACCTCATGTTGAAAAATAACAAACAGGGCAGCCCCAGTGGCGCACTGGTTTAGCGCCGCCTACAGCCCGGGGTGTGATCCTGGAGACCCGGGATCGAGTCCCACATCAGGTTTCCTGTATGGAGCCTGCCTCCCCCTCTGCCTATGTCTCTGCCTCTCTCTCTCTCTGTCTCTCATGAATAAATAAATAAAATCTTAAAAAAAAAAATTTAAAAAGAAAAATAACAAACATATATTTATGATATATTTTTAAAATTTTTATTTATTTATGATAGTCACACAGAGAGAGCGAGAGAGGCAGAGACACAGGCAGAGGGAGAAGCAGGCTCCATGCACCGGGAGCCCGACGTGGGATTCGATCCCGCGTCTCCAGGATCACGCCCTGGGCCAACGGCAGGCACTAAACTGCTGCGCCACCCAGGGATCCCTGTTTATGATATTTTTATAAGTCTGATGTACAATACTTAGCTTGAAGCATCATATAAATTAAAATAATATATTTAAATGAAAGATTTAAATTAAAATAACATTTATTTTGAGCTACAGAGATAAGGAGAAATTTCTTACTAATATGGAACAACATATTTAAAACACATTTGTCTAGGAACACCTGGCTGGCTCAGTTGGTAGAACATGTGACTCTTGATCTCGGAGTCGTGGGTTCAAGCCCCATGTTGGGCTAAAAAAAAAAACAAAAAACAAAAAAAAAACCAAAAAACTTAAAAAAAAAGTTTGGTCTGGTTAAGACCAGGTTTAAACCTTTGTTTTTATGAGGCTCTTGCCAATAAATTTTCCTATCATGGACAGCTTGGCCACTGATACATAAAATGTGTAAATGTGCAAACAAGTAAAATATACTTAAATTAAGTATACTTAAAGTATACTATAAATTAAAAAAAAATTAAAGTGAAGGAAATTTCTTAATGGAAAATTATAATAGCAAAATTTTTAAAGAACATTCAACACTTGGAGAGTAGGAGGACCTCAAAAGAAGGCTCTTCTATTTTTTTTTTTTAAGATTTTTATTTATTTATTCATGAGAGACACAGAGAGAGAGGCAGAGACACAGGCAGAAGGAGAAGCAGGCTCCTCGCAGGGAGCCTGATGTGGGACTCAATCCCGGGACCAGGATCACATCCTGAGCTGAAGGTAAATGTGCAACTGCTGAGCTATCCAGGAGTCCCAGAAGGCTCTTCTATTAAGGAAACATTTCCTTCAACAAGTCACAGTTAGATGAACACATGGGAAAGGTAAGTTCATTAAAACAAAAACAATCTCCTTTCCCTCTAGAATAACACCAGTATATGCTGGTGTTCAGTACACAGCCCACAGGTTCAAGCCCCAATAAAGGCCAATAAGACTGAAATGGATGGCGTCCACAGCCACAAGAATATCTTAAAAAGTTAAAGGATCATGATAGAACACTGAGTACAGAATTGTTTAATCACTGTATTATACACCTGAAACTAATATAACTATATTAGTATGTTAACTATATTGGAATTAAAATTTAAAACTTCATAACATTTAAATTTTTTAAAAGTTAAGGGAACAAAGTACTGACTGCTACATTGAACAACATGGATGAACCTCGCAGACATGAGAATAAGCCAGACTCAAGCCTGCGTATTGTATGACTCCGTTTATATGAAATATCCAGAAAAGACAAAGACATAAAGAAAGAAATCAGATCAATAACTGCCTACAATTGGGGGTGCGAGCAAGGGTTCATTCTTAAGGGTTATAAGGGAAGCAAATTAACTGAGCACCTGTCCTTTCCTTCTTAATAATCTTCTACTTCATATTTCACTCTTCATATCTCTGTTTTCTTTTCCTTCATTCTCTCAATTATACCCCAAAACTTTTATCAAATTTTATGTTTCATTCATCTCTCAAGATATCCTCACAAGCCAATGGATTTGTAGTCTACTCCCACAATGGGTCCCATCTCTCTGAGCAAACAACATGGCGCGAGGAACTAGTATCTCAGACCAGCTGTAACTCCCAGCTTTGTCATCATAAGACTACTCAAAAAGAAACACTGATTTGCAGATTTTTTTTTCCAAAGAGAAAAAAATTACTTCAGATCATAAAGAAATGATCTGAAGCATTAACCTTTTGGGTATCTTGTATTAGTATACAAGAGATTGTTTCTGGGTGTATTGATCCATAAATTGTGGAGCAGAGGTTCAAAGAGAACATAACCTGTAACAACGAGTAGCTTCTCAGCTCTGAGGTGAGGTCTGCATTACCTCCTGGCAATTCCATACTTCATGCTGAGCTGCTTAGAATCCTTCCTTTGACCACCACCAGTAGGCCTGCAGGGTTCTGGGCCTTACCATAGAAGCATGGATTCAGGCCCAGATCTAATCATCTCTTGTCCCTTACCAGTCATGCCAATTAATTAATTAAAATTTTATAACAAATTGCCATTTTCTGCAATGGGACTGTTCCAACTGCTAGGAATTCAATGACTGCAGATAAGGCACCATGCAGCTTATATTCTATCCTTGGCCTCTACATAGTCATCTTCCTTCCCCCTCAATTCAAGTGCTGCCTGGCTAGGATAATTTTATTCTATGCCTAAACAACAAAACCTATGACAAGAAAGCTATCTGTGAGGTTGGACTGCTGCTCTTTGATCCACTGCACAGACACACAGCATGGGACCCATGCTTCTGATAAAGGTAGCAGGCATCAGCCAAGACTTGCCATCAAGGGCCATCACTTGCTGTAAGAGTCCCTCAGAGTTGTCTCCCCATATTTGTAAGGCACACTTGTTCTCTGGTTATCTGGGGGAAAGTGACAATGTTCACTGTTTCTCTCACATCCTCTGGCAACATAGGGCCCAAATTCAAACCACATCATTTCTAGCCAGTAGCTCTCAGTGTAACAGTATATTGGCTCAGTATTTATTTACTACAGCTTGTTGGCTGAATAGTTTGATCTCTTATCCGTGGCCATAATCATCTTCTGTCTTCGTTTATCTTTCAAGATTTTTTAAATGAAATAACATATCTTCTTAGACTACTCATTAGAAAATAAGAGAGAATATTGTAAAGCTCTTGGGATTAATATAAAAATGTACAAAGGCCTCTCTGAGCTTTTAATCAGTGCTTCACAAGTCCCCTACACTAATGACTTAATGATGTTTGGCAAACCAGGGGAGCACCGCATCTGGTCTCAGACACTAGGATACTTTCCATACTGAGAATTAATTCCATAGCAACTCTGTGCCGAGTAAGTGTCTCTAAAAATATATATACATATTTTATTATATTTTTATTTATATAAATATCATAATTTATAATATATTTATTTATATATTTATATATTATTTATAATATAAAATTTTTATTTATTATGTTTAAATATATTCTATATTTTATATGGAATATATATATATCCTAGATAGCTATAGCTTGCAAACATATTTTCATGAAATATCACAGCAAATACAAAGGGCTCTCCATGATATATTGCTGAATATCCTGCTCAAAGTATCTGGAGTGAGCTCTTCCAGATGACGCAGGCCACCAGGCCTGGCACAAGTTGGCTTTTAAGAAAAGGATAGTGACATTACACCTGCAAATTTCTAGTAAGGACAGACATCCCTCCTATCCTCTGGAGCTCATAAGGTTATTCTTGTGTTAACGAACTCACATAACAGACAGATCCAGTCTTTTTGGCTTTTCTTTCTCGTAGAATGATTTCCCTAAAGCCAATGTTGGGCAAAATGCCACTAATACACCATAAAGCCCCACAGTGCTTGAAGGGGGAGGCTTGAAGACAGAGGGTTAGGAGGTAATCAAGCTTACAGATTAAAGCTTACTAAAGCTACAAGATGAGCACAGCTCCTGGTGTTTATTGATTCTTCTAGTATTGACCACTCCTCCCCCACCCTCATGGCACAAAATACAAAGGTCTTTTCATCAATGGACCTCAAGGACTGGAATACTTTAACATTAAACTTCCAAGAACAGCATCTCTACTGGGGTTTTCTTTGGTATCCACCACAATCAGGCAACAGTTCCTGCCTTTCCACACATTAAAACTCTTCACGCCTGCAGACAATGAAATTTTGCTATCCATGCACTGACATCTGTGAGGGCTGAGTATGCACAGTACTCTACACACACACACACACACACACACACACACACATACACAGTCTTTTTCTGTGTCTATTCCTGAGACAGGAATAGAAAAAAATTAAAATAACAACAGAAATCAAAATAAAATAAAAAACTATTTTAAGAGCAAAAAAAAAAAAAAGAGAGAGAGACTGTACTTGCTTATAATTCAATAGCTTATAGCAGGATCTTTTCTATTAATCTACCCTGGTAGAGGTGCTCTAAGGATTGAATTTTTTTTTTTTTTTTTTCATAAAATGAGCTAGTGTTAGGCTGATGGACCCAATTTACCAGTAACCGTCTCAGTCACTTAGCACATTAAGCCACAATTCTTTCCTACCTCTTGAATTCCTCAACCCAAGCCCAGGAAATGCAGTCACTTAATTTTTAGAATTTAACAACTACAGGACTTCTATAATAAGCCAATGCTCATTACTTTACATACCCTCCTTTGTGTAGGGTATGTAAACTTCATTCATTATTTCTACTTTTTGACATCTTGGGACTATACCCAGGTTGCTAAATTTGGGAGTACTAATTCTTGAGGCATATTTATTTGATTTTAAGCCATGAAAAATTTCCCACTGCTATTTGATAAATTATATTCCTTCACTCTTGCAACCAACTTAAAAGTTATGTAAATTATCCAGATGAACAAAAACAATTTACGATTATAACATTGTTAAATCAATTAGATAGCAATGACTACAGCTTCCCAATCGCAGTTTGAGACAGATAAATTTATACTTTATTGATAGCAGGAGCAGAAAGCCCTAATCACTAAACGCCAGCACAGTCTGGTTTCTGTAGGGTAATGACCCATCTCTCTATTCATAACAACAATCTCATTCATCATAATTCAGATTAAAAAAAAAAAGAACTCTAGTCAAGCTAATGGAGGAAACGTGTGAAAAGTGATTGGCTGGGTAAAACTCTGTATGCAGCTGGAGGGTCCTAATTGATTATATTGTGCTGCAACTAAGCCTTCTGCCTAGTACAACAGATCTTTATCTAACTGCATTTCAATTGATTTTCACTGATAGTCTTCTTTCTTATGTCTAAGGCTTAAAGTACTAAACTAATAAAAGGATAAAAGACTCTGTAATACAGATTTCAAAATACAATGTCCAAGCAGGATTTCCAAGGAATAAGATGGCAGACTGGGTGTGTATAGCTCACCAAATATACTAAGAGCCAGAACCTGTGAATTTGGAAGGTAATTTTAAAAAAAAGGTTTAGGATTTGAATCTGTATTTGAGTCCAAAAGCAAAATAGTGACCTAATCATACAAAGATACAGCATCTAATGTTCTTTTCATTATAGGATGTAGAAATGTTAAGACAAAAGACTATTATGTGTGTTCTTAAGTAATATATCTATTTTATTGGTTTAGTACAGAATCAAAATGACCCTGGATTTGGTTTTCTCATTAAAAACAGTGATGGGTTGGGGTGCCTGGGTGGCTCAGGTCATGATTCTGAGGCCCGGGATCAGGCCCCATGTTGAGCTCCCTGCTTGGTAGTTGTCGTCTTCTCCCTTTGTCCCTCCCCCCTGTTCACACTTGTGCTCTCTCTCGAATAAATAAATCTTTTTTTTTTTAATAAATAAATCTTAAAAAAAAATTAAAATAGTGATGGGTTTGGAAACAAGGCAAGTACAATGGCTAGATAATGTTTAACTTCCAGGTGAAAGTCCTACTAGATTAATTGGAACGCTAAACCAAAAATCTCAAAATAGAAAACAACAAGGGTGGCTTAGTTAGTTGAGCATCTGCCTTCAGCTCAGGTCATGATCTCAGGGTCCTGGGATGGAACCCCACATGGGGCTCCCCACTCAGCTGGGAGTCTGTTTCTCCTCTGCCTCTGCCCCTTCCCCCTACCTCGTGTGCTCTCCCATTCTCTGTCTCAAATAAATAAATAAATACAATCTTTTAAAAAAAAAACTTAAAATAGAATTGTGAACGGAATTTAGAATGAGATATACATTGCCATCCTTGAAAATTTAACAGTTTAACTGACATACAATAAACTGTGCATACTTAAAGTATATAATTTGACGTTTTGACATATGTATAACCTATGAAACCATCACTCCAATCAAGATCCTGAACATATCCATCATTGCCAAAGATTTCCTTATGCTTCTTTGTGATCCATCTCTCCTGTTACCCCATCTACATATCCAGGAAACCATTCATTGGCTTTATATTACCATAAATTTGTTAGCGTTTTCCAGAATTTTATATAAATGAAACCATATAGTATGCATGTTTGGTCTGGTTCGTTTTATTTATTTTGAGATCCAACCATGTTACTGCATTTATCAAAAATCCATTCCTTTTTATTGCTGAGTAGTATTCCATTGTACGGATGAACAGCAATTTGTTTACCCACTGACTTGATGGACACTTGAGTTGTCTACAGTTCTTGGCTACTACTAATACAGCCATTGTTAAATTTTGATATGTGAGTCTTTGGATGGACACATGCTTTCATTTCTGTTGGTTAAATACTTAGGAGTGGACTAGCTAGGACACATGGTAGATATATGTTTAATCTTTTAAGAAATTGTCAAATTGTTTTCCATAGTGTATCTATGATTCTAGCTTTCTAATAATAGTGTATGTATGTGAGCTCCAGTTGCTCTATGTTCTTGCCAAAACTTGGTATGATTAGTAGTTTTAAGTATTAGACAATCTACTAAGTATGTAGTGGTATTCTCACAGTTTTAATTTGCAGTTCCCTAATGACTACTGATGTTGATCATCTTTGCATGTGCCATCTGTATTTCCTCTTCAGTGAAATCTGTTCAAATCACTTGCCCAATTTTTCTTTGGTTGTTTTCTTATTATTGAGTTTTGAGTTTTTACATATTTACACATTCTTTTATCAGATATGTGATTTGAACATATTTTCTCCCAATGCATGACTTCCATTATTATACTTTTCTAGTGTTTTAGCATTCCATTAAGAGTATCATTATATGAACAGATGTTCTTAATTTTGATGAAGTTCAATTTATCAATTTTTTTCTTCTATGGACAATATTTTTAGTGTCAAAACTAAGAAACTATACTTATAGTGATTTTCTTTATTGTTTTATTCTAGTTTATCAAGATGGGAGCTACGATCACTGATTAAGATCTTTCTTGTTGGGCAGCCCCGGTGGTGCAGGGGTTTAGTGCCGCCTGCAGCCCAGGGCGTGATCCTGGACACCCTGGATCGAGTCCCGCGTGGGGCTCTCTGCATGGGGCCTTCTTCTCCCTCTACCTGTGTCTCTGCCTCTCTCTCTCTCTCTGTGTCTCTATGAATAAATAAATAAAATCTTTAAAAAAAAAAAAGATCTTTCTTGTTTTCTAACATAGGTATTTTGGTGCTATAAATTTTCCTGTAAGTACTGCTTTAGTACATCCCACAAATTCTAATATGTTGTGTCTTAATTTTCATTCAGTTCAAAATAGTTTCTAATTTTTAAATTTCTTCTTAGATTCAATAGTTACATAAAAGTGTTAGTTTCCAAATATTTGAGGATTATTTCAAATTATTGTGTGGTTATTGATTTCTAATTTAAATGTATTGTGGTCAGAAAACATACTTTGTATGATTAACCAACTTAGTGTAATTGATATCTATCTATCTATATATAGGTATATGTCTCTTTTCTGGGCCATAAAGCAAGAACATGATTATCATAGAAAATATTTTGTAAGCCTTGAAAAGAAGATGGTTCAGCTGGTGGTGGTAAGAAACATATACCTATATATAGATAGATAGATATCAATTAGACTAAGTTGGTTATTAGAGTTATTCAAGTCTTCCATGTCCTTGCTGATTCTCTATCTTCCATCAATTATTAGAAGAAGGATGTTGAAATCTCCAACTCTAATTCTATGTTTGCCTAATTTTCTTGCAGTACATTTTTGTTTCAAATGAAACTTCACTTCATTTGTTTCACAGGTTTTGAAGTTCTGTAATCAGGCACATAAACATTTATAATTGATGTCCTCTTCATGAATTAACACCCTTAGACTATGGATGTTCCCTTATTCTGTAATAATATTCTTTCTTCTGAAGCCTATGTTGTCTATTAACACAAGCTTTTGGGATGTCTGGGTGGCACAGTGGTTGGGCATCTGCCTTCAGCTCAGGGTGTGATCCTGGGGTCATGGGATCAAGTCCCACATCAGGCTCCCTGCAGGGACTCTGTTTCTCCCTCTGCCTATGTCTCTGCCTTTCTCTGTGTGTCTCTCATGAATAAATAAAATCTTAAAAAAAAACACTTTTGATTAGAGTTAACATAGTATATTGTTACTTCCACACCTTTACTTTTTTTTTTTTTTAATTTTTTATTAGGCACACAGTGAGAGAGAGAGGCAGAGACACAGGCAGAGGGAGAAGCAGGCTCCATGCACCAGGAGCCCGACGTGGGATTCGATCCCGGGTCTCCAGGATCGCGCCCTGGGCCAAAGGCTAAACCGCTGCGCCACCCAGGGATCCCCACACCTTTACTTTTATCCTGTTTGTGTCTTTATGCTTAAGTAGGTTTCTTATAGGTAGCATATAGTGGGATCTCCCTTTTTTATTCAAGCTGATAATTTATGTCTTTTAATTGAGTATTAGGTCACTTACATTTATTATGATTTTTGATATGGTTTGTTTTAAATCAACCACATTGCTATTTTTCTACTTGTCCATATGTTTTTTGTTCCCTTTTTTTTCTTCCTCTCTGACTTCTCTTGGATTGACTATTTTTATGATTCCTTTTATCTCATTTGTTGGCTTATCAGCTACATAAATCTTTGGTATTTTAGTGGTTACTTTAGGGTTTATATCATATATTTATACTTATGAAAATTTGCCCTTAAGGAATATTATAACACATCATATATAGTGTAAAAAGCTTACAATGTTTTTCTCTTTATCACTGGCTCTAAGCAATTTGATTATGATGTGCTTTTAAGCTTTGTTAGGCAGGCCTGGAACAGTCTAGGAAAATAGTCTAGGAAAAATTCTGCCCCATTGTGAAGACAAAACCCTTCTGAGTATTCTATTTGCCTGTAAATGATAAGATTTTCCACTGTGGGAATAGAAACTTCTTTGCAGCCCTGTGTGAATTCCAGCAAATTATTCCCTTTTTAGGTGGTTCTTTCCTGGGCCTTGGGTAGCTTCTCATGTGCCAAGCAGTCCTCAGCTACAGGCTAGAGATCTCTAGAGTTCTCCAACTGTGCAGCTCTCTCCTCTCTGGTACCTTACCTGTGCATACTATACACCTTGGCCTCCCCAAACTCCCAGCTTCATCTCTTCCGCTCAGAGAGACTGCTGTGCTCCACCTGGATATCCCCCTCCCAAGAATATGTATTAGCAATGACCCAGTACAATTGCAAGACTCACTTCATTTGTTTCTCACGTCTTGGGGATCACTGTCCTTAACTACCTGATATTCAATACTTTGAAAACCACTGTATCATGTAATTGTCCAGATTGTTTCAGGGGGAAGGTCTTGTAAAATTTGACATATGGAGTATCCAATTACTACTTAGAAAATGAATGTTAATTATTTCATCTTTATTAAAATCAACTTACAGAAATTAAAAGAAACATAGCTATTTTAAATGAGATTAGTAAAAAATTGTCCAATATCCACAAATATCTTTAGCTTTAAAAAACACCAATTCATAATCTTATCACCAATACCACTCTGCCTCTCAAATAGTCTTTAGCATCCATATAACAAATGAAAAAGTATATTGATTTTTATGATTTTGTGTTTATTTATGAAGGCTGGTATTGAGAGAATTTCTCAAGTACACTAAGAAATCTTTAAACAAAACAATCCTGTCTCCTAGTACAGTTAAATTAGCCATATGCAGAACCCCAAACCAAATTACTATACAAAGAACTAGACACAAAATGTTATCTTCATTCTAGATTTCATAAAAACTGTTAAGTTTAAACTGATTTACCATTTTGCTTCATGTGAAATAGTTAAAAAGTTAGTTAAAAGAAGGCTTACGAGCAATTTATGGTCAAAACAACTCATGGTACTATCTAAACAGAGGAATGAAATGGTTATTAAAATTATTGAGAAAATACATTTCTTGATTGTGAGGTCTTAAAAATTAGCATGAAATACATTCCAATTTTAATAACGTATTAGCTGAGGGCACAATGAGAATCCCTGTATTGTGCTCCTTCAAACAGATGACCATTTTAGGTAATTAGGTTGAGAGCAGGCCCCTGCCTGATGTGCCCATGGATGAGGACACATTTATTAACACACATCTTGAGGGGTGAGATTTTCTATTTGCTGGCATTAGAAAACTAGGCAAAATGACCAGAAATTAGCTTACACTACTGTAGATCTTTCAACATCCTATATCACTCTAGGGCATTACTGAAGTGAACATAAGTCATTTCAAAACTGTACTGTACTGTAATTAGAATATAAAGTATGAGAAGTCATATTTACAATGCCTATAAGCCCTCAGAGGAAGTTAATGAACTGAGGCTGACCTTGATCACTGACTCAGATCCTGCAGCACAGGGCACTACCTGCTCCCTCTCCCACATTTGCCAACCTTTGCTACAACAGTAATCAATTTGCTGTCTTGATCTCTCAAGCATATCATACATTTTTTGATCCATCATTAAGCCTCAAACTTGTGGCCTAATTAAATTACTGAAGAAAGACACTTTGGAATTCTAGACTTTGGCAGGAGAAAAATTAGAGATAAATAGTTGAATAAGGTGAGAAAAGTATGACCTAATCTCCATGCAGTCATTAATGATTCAAAATTGCTGTTCGAAATAAATTAACTTTTACTTGATTTTTTAACACAAAATGATGTCAAACCACTTTGCAGCGTGGTAATTACATCCTAATACAATATATAAGAAGAGAGAAATAGAAAAGGCTCCAGGGACAAGACAGCTCCACGTAACAGGTGTAAATAGATAAGAAGGTGGTGTTTAAGAATCATCAAAAAGATCTTCCAGACTGTAGAAGTTACATGGGAAAACTGTGGAGGGACAGAAAAAAAAAAAGCCTGGAGTTAGAGAAATGAGACAGAAAAAGGAAGACAGACCAGAGAAAAGAAAAGTCAAGCTTGATGCAGCCAACGAAATAAGTTAATGCTGAGTTTTGTCAATGGACATAAATTTCAGTTGTTTCCTATGAATGATAAAAGCCAATAGTGAAATCAAATTATTTCTACAATCAGGAGACAGGCAGTGCCATATTATACCAAAGAGGAGAGAGAGTAAACCTCTAGTTACAGCAAATATAAAAAAGTAGGTTTTACAAACAGACTCTTAAATACAGAGGACAAACTGGTGGTTGCCAGAGGGGAGGTAGGCGGGGGGATGGGTGAAATAGGTGAAGGGGATTAAGAGGTACAAACTTCTAGTTATAAAATAAACAACCCGTGGCAAGTACAGCATAGGGAACATAGTCAACAATACTATAATAATGTTACATGGTGACAGATGGTAACTGCACTTATCATGGGGAGCACTGAATAATGTACAGAATTGTCAAACCACCATGTTGTACACCTGAAACTAATGCAACATTGTATGTCAACTATACTTCGATTTTTTTAAAGTAGGTTTTAGTTAGACAAAACCCCATTAAAGGAGGCTAAGATGCTGAAAGATAAGCATGGGGAACAGATGAGATTAGAAAGAGTAAAGGAAAATAGGAATTAATTGTGAAAGCACGAAAAGACAAAGTAAATCACAGCATTTCTCTTTGCACAGAATGCCCTTCCAAAAATTACCACCCATTCAAACAAATCCCCTATAAGAAGCTGCCATCCCCATAAACAGAATTTCTCCCCTTACCCCTGGGCTCCCATAGTACTACATATATATATATGTAAGGTTCTTTTGTGACATTCGTGTATTTTGTAGCCCAGTTAACTGGAAAGATTTCTATCCCCATCTGATTGTAAACTACTAGTATCAGGGACTTTTTTTTTTTTTTTTTTTTTTTTTTTAGTACACTACCTAGTACTTCATGCCCAGCACACACCAGGGTGGCTTGATTCATCAATTGATTGGTTGAACATCTGCCTTCAGCTCAGATCATGATCTAGGAGTTCCAGGATCAAGTCCTACATCAGGCTCCTTGCTCAGCAGGAGTCTGCTTCACCCTCTGCCCCTCACCCAGCCTGTGCTCTCTTTCTCTCACTCTCTCTCTCTGTGTCTCTCAAATAAATAAATTTAAAAAAATAAAGTAACAGGAAAAAAGCTCCTGTCAGAAGCTTAAAAATAGTGATGCTGAGATTTCATTTCTCTCTCAAAAATCTAAGTGATTACAGGTCAGGGAGACAGGGCACTGTCTTGTTATAGAAATTTAAGCCTGTATTGTATATCAATCTTGCTGAATTTTACCTTCTCTTAAAGTGGTAGGACTTGATAAGGATCCTATCAGTGCTATAATTCTAAGATGATGATTCTCCCTTCCCTGAATGCAAAGCATTTATTAACTGTACCAGTAATTTTGAAATTGATCATATAATGCCTTGTGGTATTTCTTCATCTTTTAAGTAATTCAAATTCATTTATGCCTCATCTTTCCCAACTAAAGCGCCTTGAACAAAATTTTCTCATCTCCCACACTGCTAAGAACACAGTCAAGATTCAATAAATATCTACCTGGCTCACAAAACAAGAAAATGCTCATTGGGCTGGAACTTCCCCTTCTGAGGCCCCACTGCAAATTGCCTTTTAACTAGAAGTACATAGTTGGAAGGGAAGCCTCATGAAGCTATCAGTTATATAAGCGAGTTTATGGAACAAAAATATGCCGCAGAGGAATTCAAGGCTCCTGCTTGTTGATAACCTGCCAAAAGGAGCTCCCAGGAAGGGTGTTTTGTTTTGCAAGGATGAAAAGGAACTGAACAGGGGCATCTCCTAAACCAGTAATAATAGGGGAAAACTTATCAGAGACTTAGTTTCCTTTGTTCATTGAGAAGCTCAAGGAGCAATTACCTGCTTTCGCCATGATCATTAGCATCACAAAGAATCAGGCAGTGTCACATGGTAGAAAGACAGTATTTGGATTTACAAAAACTCTATCTGACTCCCAGCTTGGTCACCAGGCTGAAATTACTTAACACTGCCAAACCTCAGTTTAAAATCATCAATACATTATAAAGTAATAGTTCCTGCCTGGGTTCTTTCAAGGATTAATTGAGGCAATGTAAATGAAGAGTTTTCTATAAATTAGAATAATTTTTTTAAAAAGATTTTATTTATTTACTTATTCATGAGAGATACAGAGAGAGAAGCAGAGGCATAGGCAGAGGGAGAAGCAGGCTCCCTGAGGGGAGCCCGATATGGAACTCGATCCCAGGACCCAGGGATCAAGACCTGAGCCAAAAGCAGATGCTCAACTGCTGAGCTACCAAGGTGCCCTAGTCACCAGGCATCCCAAATTAGAATAATTTTTTAAAAAATCACATATTGCACTCAGAGTGCACGACACTATTGAGGTAGGTGTGGCTAAGCTAAGTAACGGTGGGAGTAAAGGTAAGTTATTTTCTGCAGGGCATCTGAGTTCTTACCTGCGACTGTACCAATTCCTTTGGATCTCAGGGCTTCCTTTGGGAAAAAGTCTCTAAGTACCCTGTGCCCTAATAGGGCTCCTTTTGAAACATATCAAGTAACTGAAGAAACTATAGGGAGAGAAAAGGCCAGCACAAGGAGTAAGAATCTAATGAGTAGAAGCCAGCATGCATTCTCCCAGGCAGGCCTGGTGTGCACTCTGGTTCTTGTAGAGATATCACTATGGAGAATCAACTAGGGATTGTCACCTTTTTTTTTTTTTTTTTTAATTTTTATTTATTTATGATAGTCACAGAGAGAGAGAGAGGCGCAGAGACACAGGCAGAGGGAGAAGCAGGCTCCATGCACCGGGAGCCCGACGTGGGATTAGATCCCGGGTCTCCAGGATCACGCCCCGGGCCAAAGACAGGCGCCAAACCGCTGCGCCACCCAGGGATCCCGGGATTGTCACCTTTTGATGCGAATGCCCATGGTAGGGTTTATTTGGCTCAGCATTCTCAAAACAGATCATAGAAGTAGTCCAAACAAGAGAAAACATTCTTACTAATGAAGAGGTATCATGTCTATTATATGTGGGTACAAAGTTATAAGGAACTGGAAAATTATGATGTGTGCTTAATACAAAAACTATACTGAACATACTATATTTTTTTATTATTTAGAAGACAGTTGAGTATCTTGTCACTGTTTCAGCATCACTATACACATGATTTCATGGTACTTTTATTGCCTTTTATTAAGGGTTTTATAAATTTCCCATTATCAAGGTCTCCTGCCACAAGAAAAAAAAAAAAAATCAAGTCCTTATCACTGATTTCAGTCCCTAATGGTATGGTCACTTTATTTATTTATTTATTTATTTATTTATTTATTTATTTATTTATTTATTTATTTATTTATTTATCGGTATGGTCACTTTAATTAAAACTTTGTTTTGTTTCTTTGACTTCTAGATAAATGGTACATTACCATTTCTTAAACTATATTCCAGAAGGGACTCTGGAATAGAACCTTTAAAGAATCTGGGCAGCTTTGTGTTGGAATAATATATCATAGCTATTCTTTCAAAACCAAAATATCTTGGTCAAGTATCAAGAAAAAAGAAACTGTTCTATCTCCTGACACTTAAGAAGAGTTGACTCCATAACTTTCAGTGGAGAAGCAATGTGTTAATAATATCTGCCATGTGTGCTATAGTGCTTCACTCATAATAGTGGGAACAACATCTACTCTGGCAAATTCCTTTCCGGTATTCACTATTACATCACACAAATAGGGGTTCATTTATTAAATGAATGTGAATAGAACCTTGCCCTGGTCTTTCACAAAATAAGACTAAACTTACAGAACCATGTATAAAACTTGAACAGGATATGTATGTAATTTTTTAAAAAAATTTTTATTTATTTATGATAGTCACCCAGAGATAGAGAGAGAGGTAGAGACATAGGCAGAGGGAGAAGCAGGCTCCATGCACCGGGAGCCCGACGTGGGATTCGATCCCGGGTCTCCAGGATCGCGCCCTGGGCCAAAGGCAGGCGCTAAAGCGCTGCGCCACCCAGGGATCCCCATGTAATTTTTTTTTTTTAAGGAAAGAATTCTAACACTGTGATGGTCCCCTTGAATGTCTCATATAATAAGAAGAGGCAGGAACATTAAGAATGTAAACAATACCCTGTCCTTTCTCATATTCCACCAGGAGTGGTTCCTCAGATTCCAGCCTTGGCCAGAGATACAGCTCCTCTCCAAGGAGGGCACTATGACATGGAATCAGCCTCAGAAAGAGAAATATATCCCCGAGCTGGTTTACTTATTATTTTTGTTTTCAACAACAAAAAGCTGAAAACTGCAAAAAGCTATCAGAGAAGTCTGCTAAAATAAATGCAGAGTCCAAAAAAATCAGTGAACCATACCAATAAGGTTTAGTACTGGGATCATCTTGGTCTTAGCTACTGTACAACAGATTGTAGCACAGAAAAAGGTAGGGAGGAATTCCGTCAGGACATCTCCAAGTAAAATATGGGGTATGTTTCTGTCCTTCCTGTAGCCATATAAGATGAGAAAACTCCCTTTCTATGGAAGCAAGTGCACACGAAACCTCTGTTTGTTGGAAATAAAAGGAAACCCAGCTGTCAAGAGCACTTCTGCAATTCCACCGGGAGTCCTCCCTCATGGAACAATTATCTACCTAAACCTACCCCATCCCACTAAGAGTCACAGTCTTCATGGGGCTTCCCCTGCTTACATGAACCATATACACACCTGTAAGAAAGGCAGCTCCACACGCATAGCAGACACTGTCTACTTACCCAGGAGATTTTCCAATAGCAGATCTTTAGTTACTACTTTCAAAAAAGGGCACAGGACCAGCATATATACATATATATCCTTTGGGGTAGTAAAACCAACCATATACATACTAAATTATATATTCTAGCAACCAAATCTATATTCAGCAGGTAAATATAAATCAGCTCTACATTCATCTATTATACACAGATTTAGGATTTCTTAGAAGGAATCCAATTTAGTTATGGCATCAAATATGTGCTTTTTCCCCCTCCCGAGAGAGTCATATAATTGAATTCTGTCCATCATAGCAGGTCAGTGCTGTTCATCTTTGTCTAGAAATCATGTTTATCAAGGCCAGGGAAGGCAGTACTGATACTTTTCCAGCACAAGCTACTAGTTAAATATCAGCTGAGAAGAACAAGTTCAACCAACCAGACAGCAACTCAGGCACCATGACACTGGATTTGCAGAGGCTAGTATGTGTGTTGGGGAGAAGGGGGTGGTGACTACCCTCAACCAGCAACCACCCTTGCCCTCAGCTGACATCACCTTTCCAGACGGCTTGCTCAACCGTTGCTTAGGTTGTTCAAAATAAAGGCATTGTCTGTCTTTTCACTCAGAAATGTGTACACTGGGGTACAAAGTGTAAAAAAAAGAAAGAAAAGAAAAAGAAAAAAAGACACTAATAAAATCACATAATCAATCAAATATTGCCTAAACCGATAGGTCTATTCTGTGCCACCGTCTCTGCCGTTTAATGAATAAATTGAAAAACAGTGTGCTCTGTGATAATGAAATCAGGACAACTGCTTTAAATTAAGTACAAGTAGACCTAGTAACATGACTGAAATCCATCCCGGGCTTTTTCTAAATTCCAATTGCACCAAATTCCTCCTTAACAACATTTGATAAGAGATGTTTAACACTTTTCATATATTTCCTGTAATTACATATTTATAACAAAATGTGGATTTACTTGGCAGCCAAACCAAAATGTTTCATATTGCTCTTCGATTGCAACCCTTGCTGCTGAAATACAGTATACTAAAAATGAAATAACTTTTCCATTTTAATGTGGTTATAAGCTTCCTGCTAGGCAGCAACCTAATTGAGACTTTTGATGTTAGCTTTTTTAAGACATGCTATCCTTCATCATCTGTAGAGTATTTTAACTATAGATCTCTTGCAGTCTTCCTAAAGTTGACAGAGGGTAGGGGGATGGGGTGGGAAGAGGAAGGCCACTTTATCAAAGTCAATGGAAATACAAGGTATTAATTATGTTAAATGAAGAAATATGGGCATTTGGTTACTTTTGTGGGTCAGAAAATATTTTAATATGTTGCTGCCAGCCGGCTGCCTCTCCCTGAACACCCCTGCATTTATATCAGTTGCAGGAACACATCAAAGTTCCAAAAAGTGAGGAAAGCAGCCACTACGTAGAGCCTTTCTCCAGCCCCCTACCAAGGTCACAGTTTTAACTAGCACAACCACAGTGTTATCCACTACAATCGGTAATAAGGCCATGACCTCTTTTATATTTTCCAAGTATAGATGTTAGAAAAATTGGTAAACCTTTGGCCCAAGGCATTTAAAAAAAAAAAAAAAGCTCTAGTGAATAGGAAATAAAACTTTGGGGATATTTAGAAAAGAAAACAAATGGTGTACTCAATTGCTCTCGGTCAAAGCAGAGTTGGCTCACACAGATGCAGCTGACTTCTAAGCTTTGCTAAGTCGGCCAAGCACACCGTCCAGAAGCAGAGTTACAGGGAGGGAAACATAAATGTCGGCCTTCATGCCCAAACGCGTTTTATTAAAGCAACATTTGGAAACTCTGGCTATGAACAGCCAAGAAAGCCAATAGCTATCACATAAGTGTAACATATTCTCTGTAAGACCAGGGTAGGGACTTCTACAAGGTTATCCAGCAACATTTTAAAAATCCACTCAGACTATTTTATAAAGTTTTTCTGATCAAGGAATCAGATACGTTAAGAAGACAGGTCACTCTAATGTGCAACAATTGTACAAATAAACAATACCAAAAAACACCAACCCAACCACCCTGCTTTTAACCAAAAAAGCAATGTTTTACTGAGTTTACTTACTTCCCTGCACTTACTTTTTATTTTTTAATCTGGTCACATATAAAGATTTTGGACAAATATTATCTATAGATGATTCTGTTTTCAAAACATACTTTTATTCAAAGATAACTACCAATTTTATCTTGTCCTACAATTTCAGCCAATTCTCAAAGGAATTAATTTAAGTATGGTACTGATTTAAAGAAATGAAATCTTTCCATGTAATAGGCAAACAGAATTTACCTGTTCTGGGATTGGGTTTTGAGAGTTCTCATGGCAGAATTTTTTTAAAACAGGAATTAATAAGAATAAGGCACAAAAAGCCTGCGATCATCTTTAATTTTATGTTACACTACAGGTAAAGAAGGGGACATCTTTTAGGTGAAAATACCTCCCCCCACCAAAAATACCCCAAAACACAATAACTAAGCCCACAGCACTCAAGTGAAAAGACAAAGGCCCTCCTTCTTCCTGCCTTTGAAAAGAAAGGTGAAGCTAAGGGCCTTTTCACTATTGATGAGTTACTGCAACCTTACTGAAATGTGTGTGCCTCACTATACTCTCCCACATCCTCAAGGATGTTAAAATTACACAAGATTTGTATGCAAAGATATTCATTACAGAGCTGCATTTCTTTTGCTAATCTTAATTCAATAAAAATCCACATACCGTAAGTCAGGCTTACCAACTGATTTTAAGTCAGGAATAAAAGGATTTAGAAATACATTCACCTGCAATCACCTCACAATTTTCTTCCTCCTCTCACATCCTACTTTTGGAATAAAAACAGTGTGATAGGAAATTTTACTTTTGTTGATAATTAATTGTTGCTAGAGGTAAAAACTACTGCCACAAGGAATTTAAACCAAACGAAACCTCTTTAAGCTGACCCTGGGTATACCTTCTCTGATATTAAACCCTAGCAACATTCAATTTTGAAAATAAGCAGAAGTAAACATATTGATTTTCTGTTCCTATGTGTAATTCTTATTGAGCAATCAAAGGCAAAAAAAAAAAAAATCCTAGTTGAGACAGTGAGGACTATAACTCCCTTCTCAGGCTTTAAAGGAGAAAATTTATTAATATATATGGATTTCTAACTTTGTACTTTAAATGAGAAAAACTATGGTTACACATATTTTGATCTGTTGATGTTAAACTGTGTCAAGAAAATATGCAAGCTGATATATAAATAATTTCTCCCTATATATACATAAGGAAACGAATACATTTCTGACAGCACAACACATGAACTTCATATCAAATCTCTGAGCTTTGAGCATTGTGCAATTTGCTAACTTTTGTATTTGTATCTTTCAAATCTATAAGACCCTTATTTCAAGCAAATGTAGTCAGACTAGCCTGGCTTTTCCACTGATGTCCAAATAGAACTCCTTTCCTGGAGCTTCCTTGCTGCCTCACATACTATCCCTGCCTCCCTTTTAAGCAAGTTACCAGTTATCAGTCAACCGGCTATTTGTACAACTTGAATTTCATTGTTAGGAGAGGAGTGTGGAAATTATTTAAAAGTCTAGATGAAAACAGCCTGATATTTGATGCAATATTAATGCAATCTAACCTCAGTTAAAAATTCACTACTAAACATGACCAATGATAATAGCTACATGAATTCAGTAAAATTCTTTTGCAAAAGGTACCAGCCTTGTAGGTCTGACTTAATTTTTAAAATGACTCAGAAATTTAGCTTAACTACATGAAAGCAGCCGGTGTTAGACTAAAATAAATACCAACCACAATAAGTCATGCACATACCCTAGGACTCTTTCTTAAAAATGCCCGAAACACTTGAAAAACTTGGCATCGGGTACAATACTAACATTACAAGAGATTTGATGGGTCATGTCAAAAGTAAGAAATCATCTCCTAGATTCAAAGGATAGAAAATAAATCTTTCCATAAGTGTAGAGAAAAATATCCAAATATCAACAAAATTCCCACGATTAAATAAAACTTTAGGTGATTAAAACTGGCTAGCATTTTACAATATTAATGCTAATGGTTCATCACAGCCTTGCCTGTAGTTTAACAGTTCCCGTCAAAGAAAAAAAAAAAAAACTTGCAGGAAGAAGCAAAGAGAAAACTAAAGTCATACACGGTAAGGATGGAGATAGAAGAAATATCAAATCAGCCAGAAACACAATAGCAGTCCCCAATGCTGGGTCAGGAAATAAGGTAGTTAGAGAAAAGTTGCAATCTAAAGAGAACACGCTTTTAGGAAATGGCAAAATTAAAACAGAAGTAGATATGTAAAATAGATGAATGAAGACAAGGTCTTCCTGCACCAAGGGAGTTGTTTAGAAGAAACAGTGTCCGTTTGTGGCCAGCGATAATACTTTCCATTCAATAGAGTTTGCAGCTTGCTGATTCATATGATTGCAGGCTGGCGCCCTGCTGGCGAGCCTCTCCACTGAAATTAAATCCACTCTCTTCAGTTATAAATTATAATGCTCTATAAACAACACTCCCATTGGGAATGGGGAGAGCGAGAGAAAGAGAGGAAGAGGAGAGGGAAGAGTGGAAAAAAGAGGGAGGGAGTAAGGGAGGGGAAAAAAAAGAGCTGGAGAGGGAGAGCATTTCTGCATAGTCCACTCACTGTTTAACGTTCTGCTCTTCTGTAACAAACAAGGAGAGCAAGTCTTCCACAGATAGTGCTCCTGCTGTAATTCCTACACTGTTTGATGTAGAGCCCAGAAAGGAAAGGGGGATAGTAATGTGAGTCTATGAGGAAAAGCACTTAGAAATCGATGAGTATGCAAGAAGGAAAAAAAATAGATTTTAGACATGGATTTTTCAAATATATTATTGAATGTATCTCTGGAGTCCCAAGGGAGAACCAAAATAAAATTCCCGATTCTACTTAGATAAATTAGATTTACATGGTGTGCATCTTTTGATACCCAAATCAATCAGAGATAGCCCCCTTAAAATGCACAGGGAAGCAAAGGAAACAGAGGAAAGCAAAGATAAAAATAAGCATGCCTTCACGGCCACAGAAAAGCAGTCCAGGGCATAGAGAAAGTTCGATGATTTGATCACCCACAGCACCCAGAGATTAACCATACTTTTTAAAAAAATGAAAAACTATTTCAGAATTCAATGCTAACTTCACAGGAAAGTGAACCTCAGTTGTTTAATGTTGAAGAGGGTTTTTTGTTTTATGTTTTTTTAAAGGTGGTTTCAAAAGGGGAAAAAAGTGGCAACTATTCAGTTTTGTCAATTAGCTAAATAACTCATGGAAGAGCCCATCACTGTTCTGTATGCAACAGTTTCCGGGCATTAACTTCTATCCCTATTCCAGGTTTCTCTGGTGTGTGCGTGTGTGAGTCTTGTTCAGGGGTGACTTATGCTGTGAAGTGGGGAAGAAACGATGGTTGTCATATGCCAATCAGCATTCTGAAGAATCGTGTTCACAGGTTACTCATCAACTATAAAAGGACACGGTTCCATGTGAAGGAAAAACACCCTGGACATTTCTTACAGAATGATGAGCCTGGCCATCAAAATGGAAGGGGGGCAGGAGTTGGAGGGGTCAGAGGGGGAGGAGGGAGGAGGGGGGAGGAGAAACCCATTCAGACCAAGGGCTGAATGTGATTTAGGAAAAGCAGCAAACCTTCAAAACCCAACCCCAAGGTGTGTCTCAGGTGAGGAAACTCCATGAGAACCAGATTCTCCACAGACACAGCCTTCCTTCCATTTCTCTGTCTCATTTAGGCTGACCCAATATTGCTCTGCTTCTCCTTCCAAAGCAATTCGGTAAAAGCAAAGCTGCAGCTTTCTCCTGAGATCACAGAATGAAGGAGGAGAGGAAAGGTGACAGAGCCCCATTTTAGACCTAAAGTGACTGTACCAGGCTAACTTTCAAACCCTGAAAAAAAAACACTGAAACACTGACCCAGATCTTAACCAGAGAATTAGGTTTGGGAAAGACTCAGATTTTTACTCTCTCTCTCTCTCTCTCTCTCTCTCTCTCTCTCTCTCTCCCCCTTGCTCTTTTTAATGTGTCCGGCTGCCTGTCTCTCTTTGTCTCTCTGCTTCTGGTTGTGGTGCATACCAAGTGAATTATTTGCTGATAGGTGAATCTCAGCAAATGCATTTCTTCCTTTGAATGCCCGGTGAGCTTGTTGGGAAAAGTCATTTAAGTCACTTAAAACAATCCCATGAAAAGTAAAACTCAATTCTGAAACAAGAGTATAACTTAGAGCTTAAAAATAAATTAAATAAAGGAAACATTAAAAGATAAATGGAGCAGGATGCTCTGTGGCTGAGGTAATCTGAGTGGAAAGGGAAGAAGGGAGGTTACGTTAATAAATGATTAAAAGGCCTTAACAAGAGCCTATCAGGTTGACCAGGAAAGCATTCTTCTCCTGGCTCCTCCTCGAGACCACCTTTTTTACATTTGTTCTCAATGCTGATCAATATGGTTTTCATTTGCTGATTTCCATAATGCCATATGCGATCTGCCAGCCTGACATAATGAAGCTGGAAAGAGCTGAAGTCATTTGAACATTCTCGCCTGCATGACTGTCGCCAGTTCACCAAATGCCTAGTATCTGAAAACCAATATTTTTCTTTTGCTTATTGACAAATACCAGAGGAGTCTGCCCCTAGACACACGTAAAAACTCAGCACCAGGTGGCAAATTTAAAATAAGATTCAACTTGGGTATTACACTTTTTCTGTAGCTTTTTTTTCTTTTTTTTGCCACCACTCTTAACCTATAATTTAAGCTTGATTAATCAGAGAAAGACAAGATTTAAGTGTGAATTATCCATTTTTGAGCACAAATGCTCCTTTCTGCCGATAAATCAATATATCACAAAGAATAAAGCACACAAATATTTTCTGATGCCACCAAAGGCTCATGACATATTTATTTTTTCTTATAAACAAATCAGTTTGGTTGGCCCACTACTATTTGTCTCTGATAACTTTCACCAAAATTCCTATCAAACTATATTTTTACTATTTTTTTTTACTCTGGCAAAGTTACTTAAATCCATGCTCTAGGATGGAGAAATTTTTTTTTTATCATGTATAAGTCTCCTACACTTTTTTTGTTGTTGTATAGTAAAATGAGTTTGTTGAGGTCATCTCACACAAGTGAACCACACACAAACCTTCCATGAAGCCTGAAATGTCTCATTAAAAATTGTTTTGTTTGTTGGTCACTTTTCCATACTTAAAAGACTGTTTCACATAAAAGTGCAGACAGGAAGACATTTCTGAAATGACTTCTTTGTCTTTTGCAAGACAACCCCCCCCCAAAAAAGTTGCATTCAATCAAAGGAATATTTCAAATTTACTTTTAAAAATGAGATTATATTTAGTGCCAATACCTTCATTCACAATAAATTTTATTCCTTTTTACTACACTGAACACATTAAGTAATAAATATTCCAGTGATTAACAAAGTCATATTTTAGTTCTCAAGAATGTGAAAGCCTGGTGGGCAGTTCTGTCCTGGAACTATGAAAACAAAAATCACAGATTTTTGCCAAAAAATTTCCCTGAGTTTTCCCAAAAAGGTGAATGGGTCATGACTGAGTCAGAGCCCAAAGTTTTAAAAATAGTTTTATTTCCAAATATTGTATTTGTTCCAACTCTTATTTCACAATCTCTGCTTGCTGTATTACATGAGTTTTCCTTCCTTCCTTCCTTCCTTCCTTCCTTCCTTCCTTCCTTCCTTCCTTCCTTCCTTCCTTCCTTCCTTCCTTCCTTCCTTCCTTCTCCCTTCTCTTCCCTTCCCTTTTTACACATGCTCATCCAGGGAAGGGCATGGCTGGCTTAAGTCAAAACAAAACAAAATTGAAGGAAGGCAGGGTGACAACTATCTAAAGGATAAGTTCTTAAAGAGAATCAAGTAGTCTTAGGGAATAAGCAAACACCATGCTTCCTTCTCAGTCCTTGCTTCCCATTTCTAAAAGAACGAGTTGTCTGTTTATTCTCCTTTCTTGTAATTCCATTACCAGCAAGAAAAGAACACCAAAATGATGAGTCCTTTAAAGTGGCTAGTTTCAGAACATGGACTGTTCAAATTTGTTGATGGTGGTGGTGGTTGTTTGTTAATTCCTTTAGAAAACAGTAGCAGATTCTACCATCAAACGGGAAGACAGAAGTTCGAACATCGCTGTGTTACTAAAGAATTTTATAAATGCTGTTGGGTTCTGGTATAAAAGTTGATAATGAGATAAACAGTGAAGTTTAGTGAAAAGCAAGAAAACAAGAAACGAATATGAGGATTCTAAAGGCATACACATGGTGGGAGAGAAAATGCATCTCAGGGACCTTTCTCTTGGGCTCTGAAATTTTTGGATTAAGGTAAAAGCAAAGGATAAAAAACACGCAGTTTGTCTAAAAGTACCAAGATGTTTTCCCTTATGAATTCCAAATTAAGTAAATAGGAGAGGTCATATTATTTTAAGGGTTTGATGAAGTCAGATCTTTTAAGCACTATCAGAGGGAAAGAGATGACTATCTCTTTCCCTCTGATAGTCACAGTAAAAAAAATAACATGGCAAGCAGAGAGAAAAGGTAATCTTGCCTACATATGAATGAAGAAAGGCAGAAGTGATATTCTCAAAGTCTAGTGACCAATGGCAGACTACCCTACAAGAGCTTTAGCTACTAAGATTTTGCTTTACTTGAACCATAATCATCACACTGAGAGGTCAGATTAACACTCCTACATCATAACATTATGGTAACAATAGTTAGAATACTTGAATAGACTCATAAAAGATGTAATCACAATCAGAACAGACTTCTAAAGTGGGGTAATGAGCAGAGGGTTGGGGGGAAGGGAGGGGAAAGGCCACTCATATTTGCAGAAGCAACAGGAAAAGAAAGGCTCCATCTACAACTGACAGGAGAGAAAAGCATCCAGGTTCTTTTGAGCTCTAGTGAGCTCGGGAGGATGAGAAGAGCTAGGAGTTAGAACAGGATGATAGAAGAACACTTTTTTTAAAAAGAAGGAAAGGAAATCTCTCCTGCAGTATCCATACAGAATAAATAACAACAGTTCATTAATTAATGGTTCCCTTGCAGAAAAAAAAAAAAAATCTCTGGGAGGCTGTCTATAGATCCATTGCCTCCTCTGGGGCAGAGCAACCATACTTTCCTGCTTTGTAGAGGGAGTACTCACTAAACTAGAGGGCACCTTTCTTTCCTAAAAGGAAAATGATCAGGAAACTGAAGTATTGGGATAGTTGTGGTCTTTAAGGATTTTAAACATACCTTCAAGATTTTACACTCTTCCTAACAAAATGAAACATGAAACTTAGAATGGGATGTCTGGGGGCCCCTTGGGGGGCTCAGTCAATTAAACATTCGATTTGCAGGTTTTGGCTCAGGCCATGATCTCAGGGTCCTGGGATCAAGCAAGCTCCATGTCAGGCTCCATGCTCAGCATAGAGTCTGCTTGGGGCCCTCTCCCCTCACCCTGCTCATGCTCACTCTCTCTCTAAAATAAATAAATATAAATAAATCTTAAAAAAAAAAAAAAGAACTGGATGTCTGGCCCTTCCTCTTATCTCCTCTCAGTTCAAAATGCTTGTATCTCTTACGAGCCAATATTTTCTGAGATCTGCTGTTAGGCTCAATACATTCAAAACTCAGCACCATCTTGACTGAGTTAGCCTTTTCTTGGGAAAATCGACTTGTTCTACCCACCATTGCCACTCCACTCACTTCCTGTCATGACATCATTTTCAGCAGGCATAGGATCCTTGCCCTTTCTGTACTGTGTCACTTGGTAGGGTTGGTGCTTGCCACGCGTCTTATGGACAGTTGGGCAGGTTTAGGAATGTTAGAGGGGGCATGATCAGTGTGCTCATCTGTGGGCTGTTGTCACCACCACTGCATCCACAGCACTTGCAGGGGTGTCTGGAATAGAGCAGTCATTCAAAACGTGGATGCTGAGTGATGGAGAACTTTTGAAGCAATGAGAGGATCTGCAGAAGTCCTTAGTATTTTTTTTTTTTTTTAAGTAGCCGCAGTGAAATTAAAGAAGCAGAAGAAACAGGAGGAAGTAGTAGCAGTGGTAGCTGTGGTCACCACAGCCTTCAGTGACAGGCTGGAAGTGGAGGTGAAATCTAGGGGTCTGGATGTGGCTACACAGAATTCTGTGGCTCAAGGGCCTTATCATCAGTAGAGATTTACTCCCCTTCACCTGAGCTCCCAGGGAACTCTGAACTACAAACGAAAGCTTGAGCAATGGTGGAAACTAAGATCTTGAGTAAAGGAAGGATTTATAGTCAAGTTTAGCGAGTGAGAAATGAAATGATGAAGTAAGTACCTTATTAGTAAAGCTCAGGTCAGGACCAGGTCACAGTGGGTTAAGACAGAAGAGCCCTGTCGCAAGCTCCAGAAGGCATCCCAATGGTTTAAGACATTTTAAAGAAGGCCTTGGTCTCCTTAGCTCTAAAATACCAGTGACCCAATTTCATTATTAGAAGCCATACAAGCACATCCAAGTGTAATCAACAGTGTAAATTACAAGGAGATGAGAAACAAATCTGTTGAAGGCAGATCAGGAAAAGACTACCGATTTCTGCAACTACTGTAAATGCTATGCCGGTAGCAGAATGTGTATTTCTAGGGCAGGTGGGACTCTATCACACATTGTGTATGATGGTTCCCACTTTCCAGTCCATGTGGGTGGTGGTTATTATTTTTAATGTATTCCTACTTCAATAAGTCATAAATAAGCTTTCCTATTCAAATGACCACAATAAATGATGAGAACTAGCACACTGACCCATAAGCAGCAAAGACCCAGAAGGCAACACTTAGAACATAAACTGCCAACAGCAACCTGATCAGGTTTCATAAATCAGAGCGGCAATGGCCCTAAAGAGTGGGAATGAGAGCTCCAGTAATTGCAGCCTTCTGTCTGGGAGCATACTGTAAAAATAGCCACAGTAAGCACTCCTCCTGACCAATCAATAGACTCCTATTAACCTCCTGGCCAATTACAGGATGATTGGCTAAGCAAACAAAGAATTATTGGCTGTTTAGCTGGGACTTTATTCAGGCCTCTCTCTTCCCGGGTTTCTCATTCTTTTCCTCCTCTGCTCCCCACCCCCTTTCCTGTTACGAAAAAACATCTGCAAACACCTGATATTCATCTATGTCTCTGCAGTTGTACAGTCTTGTTAAATTGTTACCACCTTTTCCACAAGCAGTTTTGGCAATTAACCTCATGGCCAGGGACTTCAAAGAAAACAACTGTTGAGTTTAACCTCTCTGAGCTACCATAGATTCTTTTATGATTTTTCCTGAAACACTTTCATCCAGAGAGGAAAAAATGCAGACTGATAAAATTAATGTTTATTTTAATATTTGGTTAATTTATTAAGAAGATAAACGCCTCAGACATTTGCCATAATATGGTGCACTCACTTCTCAAAAGACTCTACCAAGTGAGGTTTTATTTTAATTTACATTTCCAACACATGTGTGCTTCCATGCTCTTCCACAAATCCTACATTTGCTGGAATCCAAGGATTTGATACATTTGACCCTCTCTTGCCCCTGTTCACAAATCTCTCATATGTTTCTCAAAACTGTTTAAAAGTTCAGAATGAAAAATGCATGTAAAATTAATGCTAAGAACCAAAGTTGCCATTAAAAATCTATTTTCATTTTATATTTTTACCCTCATAGATACACTTTTTACATTAAAAGTAAGGCTAATCCCCAACCCTCATGAGAATAAACTACTAGCAATAAAGATCAAAATATATGACTGAACAAGCAATACAATTCTTCTTGAGTAATCTTGTGGCCTAAGTGTTTCAATGCAATTTATGCTATATAACCAGCTTTTTACAGCTGTATATAATAATAATAATGGGCCTGATCTTACCAGCTGAACGCAGGTTTGTGGAGGTGTGTTAACTCCTTCAGGCCACGAAGTTCATTTAGAATTTTAACAAAAGTGCTTAAATATTTAGGAGATCTTGAGAACTAATGATTTCTCCTCTCTCTCTGGCAAAGTCAGTTCTTGTAAAATTGCCACTAATACTTTTGCCACTTTTTGTGAAACTTGAAGAACTCTACCAACTATTTAGAGTATTTGTGTAGCTTTTCTAGAAGTACCATGAGGTTGAAATAATAAATCCATAGCAAAGGCAAGAGAGCTTTCATTTGATATTTACAGTCACCTACACCTTTGTGTTATAATTAATTCCCCCCAAATCCATAAATAACTGTTCTCTGGAAGATAACACTGTGGTACAGTACCACTGGAAGATGACACTGTGGTACAGTACCATGTGATGTGATCATTTTGATAAGGGCCTGGCTTAAACCAAAGAGCATGTTTCTGCCAAAAAACTATCAGCAGCGCCACTCCCATGAATCCATGGAAGACAGGAAGGAGGAGAATAACACTGTAGTTTTTGGAGACAGACCCCTGGGTGAATTTCACTTTTGCTACTTAACTAGCTGTGTTGAAGGTGGGTGAATACAAATAATTATGCCTATTCTGCAGGGGCATTGGGGGGATAAAATGGAGTTGAGTATATCATGTAAAAGTCACAAACTTTTACTTGGCCTATACTGTTTTTAAAATCAGGAAATACCCATAAAAATGTAAATTTCCTGTCTCTCGTGACTAAATGGAAGATCTGGTAATGCCAAGCCCACATTTCTGCTGTGGCAACATGTAATATAGCAGCAGGAGCAACCCTAAACACAGGTAATTTGCCATAGCCCCTGCCACTTAAACTTGGCCATTGGAGAATCTGAGTTTTTGAAACCTCCATGTTTAAACCCTCTGGTTAAAACAGAGTTTGGAACAGTGTCTGACACCAAATGTCTGGTATATAATAAATACTCAATAAAAGGTATTACAGGCAGAACCATCACACCAAAATTGTAGGAGGTTTCACAGATAACAAGTAAACATTTTATGCAGCAAACAATATATCAAGCTCTAGACATAAAAAATAAAAAAAACTCCCATGTGTTTACATGTATGTATATGTGTTGTTTTAAAAACCTTCCAAATATCTCTACTGGTCTAAAATTCCTATAGCACTTATTTTTTTCTAATGCTTCTTCTGGAATTCTGTAGCAGAGTCCTACCTTGTGTTGGTATGTGCATTCCCAACCAAGTTGGAATCTCCTGAAGTTTATATTCCCACAACATTGTAGAGAACATAAAAATACCTCTAATTCACACAATTAGAGAAATGTCCAGACTCAAACAAGGAAACAAGTTAGTTATACTTAAGAAGAATATTGAGTAGTATTAGTCTGTTAGAGCTACTTTGATAGAAGAAACACCTGCAGGTAGGAATGTTGTATACAATTAACTGCATACATAGAAGTGTTTGAAATGCTTCCATTTTCTTCAGTAAGTGAATATTCTCCTCTGAAATATGATTTAAAATACCATTTGCATGACAAACTTTACTCACAGGTAGTTCAAAAATCAGCTACAATTCAGCATAATCACACATTCAGAATCAGTGGGAACCAGATTAGGGACTTGATTTTGTTATCTGCCATAATCCCACCTGTTGCTGTGATTGTGAGGGTCACAAGGAAAGAAACCTTGAAGAACAAAATCAGTAGAAGAGCAAGGCCTAGAATTCAAATCCACCTCTCTAACTCAGGATTCTTTTTTTGGGGGGTGGGAGAGTTGGGGCAGAGGGAGAGAGAGTGAAAGGATCCTAAGAAGGCTCCATGCCCAGTGCAGAGCCCTAGGTGGGGCTCGGTCTCATGACCCTGAGATCATGACCTGAGCCGCAATCAGGAGTTGGACACCCAACCGACTGAGCCACCCAGGTGCCCCAGGATTCCATCATTTTTTACCAGTTTTATTTTCAAAGCCATAAAAACAACCTACCAATTTGATTAGGTCGTTTTAGACATCTGGGGAGGAGTGGGTAGAAATATACCTAAGAAGTCAGTTGTTTTAAAGAATCTGTGTTGGAAAGCAATTTTCAGACTGACCCAAACTGGTACACAAGTACATGAAGTGACCTTGCGCAATGGAACAGTAATGTGCCAGCTGCATGTCTGGGGTAGACTGGATACAGAGGGATGAGTCCTCTGTAGAGAGGCAAGGCACTGCAAAGAATAGGACAAAAATTTGTCTCTAGCAAGAGGAAGATAAAAGGCGAGCTCAAATTCCAGGAGTATCTTAGGAGCAGCCAGGGAAGATTGATGGTTTTTGCAAACAAGTGGCCAGGGCTGAAATTTGTGAGAGAAAGGAAAAATGAAATATGTCATGTACATGAAGTTCAAATCAAACCTAAAACTTCCTCTGTCCACTCTTGTTAAGAAGACTTTCATATTAAACAGAACTCTCCAGAGAGGAAAGCGATTTCTGGTCATTCTCATTGCAATATTTGGCTTTTTTATTTCTTTTGTTTTGTTTTTTATATTCTTTGTCAACTGAAGTAAAAGGGGGAGGGATATTTGTGCTGAACATTTAAGAACAATTTTAAAAAGTAACATTAAATGACACGAGGGTCTGGTGCTATGCTGTACAGTTCAATGAACTCCCGCACAGATCAGCAAGATGGTTGGAAATGCCTCTCCCCGTCTGTTTTTCATCTCCAAAGTCTGTGTACTCAGTAGAGTGTGAAGAGAGCCTCTCTTCTCTTCAGAACATTCTCCCCATGGTCCTGCCCCATCCCCCACTCTCTCTCCAGAGCCCCTGCAGCAGAGAACAGGAACTAGAGCAAATGCTTTTGTGAATTAAGAGATCTTGTGAGCGTAAATTTGGTCGGGCTGCTCCTTTCTGCAGGCCAAACCCTGCTGCTGCCCCAGGATGTGAACTGTCAGTTTGCATAGCTGGTGATGAGTTGCAGAACCATCAGCAAAGGTGAAGACGGCAGAAACAAGAAAGATTCAAGACTGGTGGAAATCATTTCACAAGGAAAATTTCAGCCATCAGTGGGAGGAAGCTTTGAAAAATGCTGCCATTTCCGAGTCAGAATGAAGGAAAAATTAAATTACTGCCGGTGAGGCGAGCCAAAGTTGCATCTCCCTCCAGGGAGAGTTTTGATAATGGTAAACATTTGACAGCTGGCCTGGGGTTGTTATCTTGTTCTAACAGTTGTTATGGTCTAAATGAATATTTCTGATAAGGAAACAGAAAGAAAAATTTAAACACTTTTATATTTTTACATTTTAAGCCTTATGGTGGGCGAGCCAAACAGGTTTAGAGCAATTTGTCACTGAGGGCCTACTCAAAATCCTGTAATGATCCTGGTCTGGAAATCTTACCGGTATCATCATTTCAGTTAATCTGCATGAAGTAATTCTTTGATGTAAATCAACTTACTAAGAAATTACCTTTAACCTTTAGCTTCCTCAGCAACTCAAAAACAATTCCAAGAGTTGATGTGGAGAAGTCAAGAAAATAAAGGGTTAATTAAGGCAAACTTAAATGCTCAAGAATAGAGCATTTACAGAACATGTAAAGAAATGCTGTGTTGTTAAAGAGCTCAGTTTTTTAGCTATTGAGGATCAAAGCTATAAAATTCTATTCTTTCCCAGATCCTATTATTCTCATGAAAAATACTGGACCAAACATTTCAGAAAAGTAACAGAGTAGCTAACATTTTTAACTTAAAAAGGACTGCCTATTGGATGCCTCCTGAGGGTTTTGCCTATGATGTAGAGTACACAGAGAGATATTCCATTATAAAACTAAAACACTTGCTCAATTCCTAAATATAGCACAAGAAAACAAGTCTGAGTTATTGTCTGAAATGTTCCAGGTCTTCACAGGCATTGGATCTATTATGGTATCTAGACATACACATAGAAGGCTCAGAAGAGAAGGGAGGGAGTCCAGTTGCCTTATATGGAGTTGCTGATGGATGTGTCTTCAGAGAAAGAAATGAAGTCCTGAGAATATTAGAACCCCCTCAATCTACTAAAAAAAAAAAAAAAAAAAAGAACAAAAAAAACGAAAAGCAACTGCACTCCTACTTTACTCTGCCTCTAATGTTCTACTACATGGGAGCTTACCTACCAGTGGCCAAAAAATAGGGACAGTGATGAAAAAGCAAAGAGAAGAAAGGAATCAGCCAACAGCACCCGCTCTGGAATGAACAAAAACTTGGAACTTATTTTTAGAAAAATTTTATAAAATTTGAGCTTTACTTGCCTAAAATATACTTGATATGATGTTAGGGGCATTTGGTATTTACCAGTCAGAAACAAATTCAACCAGTCTTTATCCTGAAGCAGAAGGAAGGCATGCAGGCCATGGGAATCAGCCCCCCTATTTGGCAGGCATCTTATCTTTCTGGGACTTGCATACTTCAGAATCCGTTTGCAATCATTATACCTGACCAAAGGAAAACTTAACCCAACTCTTTCCCCACTTTTCTTTAAAAACCAAAATCAGAAAATCTACCTTTATCCCTATAGTTGTGGGAAGTAAGAGTTTCATTATTTTTTTCCCCAGGGACCCTGCCGTGCTTTAATATGAAAGTATATAAATCGATATTAAAGTATGGTATTTTGAGAATGTTTCAAAGTAAGGTCAAACTGGTGTTAAAAACCCTACTAGTGAAGGCTAAAATAACAGTCTGGCGGAACAGTCTTAAGTGCAGCTGACTCCAATTACTAAGTACATCCTAGCTATTTTTTTACTAACAAGAACAATGCAAGCAAGTCTTTGAGTTCAAAAATAATGTCAAAGAGAAGTTACTCGTAAGAGAAATTAGATAAATTATCCCAATACTGCAGCAGCCATGTAGGCAGCTGACAGTTAACTTCACCATCAGTACTGGCAACATTGAGTTCTTTCTTTAACAAATAATCAGAAAAAGAGATGAAGGACATTCTAAGAGGGAACAAATGCTAGGGGGAAAATGCTTCTTTTGACTAAAACATCCAAGAGAATTCTGGATAAGAAAACATATACATAACCTAACCACTACAAACTCATGAAAACAGTGCTTTCAAATAAAAATTTTAAAACATTTTATTATGGAGAATTTTGAACATACACCAAAATAGACCAAAAATTATAATAAAACCCAAGCATCCATTGCACAAGCCAACAACCATCTAACCATGGCCAATCCTGTCCCATCCACATCCACTTTCCTCCTGTATTATTTTGAAGCAAATCACAGATATCATCAAATCAGACACAGTACATGAAAAAGCAGAGATCCTCCAAGTACGTGATTCCACTGACTGCCCATCTTTTGGCCTTCATCTCCACACACAAATCAATTTTTTCTGAAGATGACTACCTCCCCCCACAACACACACACACACACACACACACACACACACACACAGGATGCTGTTACCAGTACTATTACTACTCAGGGCACTGTATGAATCTAATTAAATAAAGACCACTTCTCAGATAGACAGGACTTTTGCTTTACATGAGGGCTGATGACCTCCATATACCCTTCCATTCCTAAAATTCCATGACTCCTCTATGGAAACATCTCTTTGGACCAGTGTTCTTCTATTATCCAAAATGGGGTCAAATTATCTGGCACCAAGGAAGGCACAGTGGTTAAGGAAGTATAATGGTTAAGACAGTGGCTTTAGTCCTTCAGATCTGGTTTTAAATCTGGCTGTGCCAGTTACTAACCTTGTGTCCTGGGGCAAGTTACCTAAACTCTCTGAGTCTGTCTTCTAATGACTAAAACTGGAATAATTACTACCCCACAGAATTGTTAAGAAGAGTAAATAAAATAATATGGTACAGAGTGATTATTAGCCTTGAACCTTATTAATAAATGAGAACTCAGTTTTAAAAATTAAGCAACAGAATCTTACATGTGATACATAAAATAATGAGATGGGGTATGTATACAGTGAAAAAGAAGAAGGAAAGGAGGAAATGAGAGTAAAAATACTCCATTTTTAGAAATGTACTCTTAGCTAACTTCTTTTAAGAACTTGAGTATCTCAGCATAATTGTTTAATAGGATTAAAGATTATAATTATTTAATAGGATTAGAATAAGCTCATAATAAAAAACATAGGTGATTCAGCCTGCCCATAAATATCAATCCTTAAAAAATCAAATATCCCATACACAAACATAAAGGGCTTTGGTTAAAGACTGTCAAACTTATATACTGATATAAAGACTCAGGGTAAAGGAGGATGAATACTCACTACCTTACCTAAATGAACCAGCCCAGTCCATTTGTACAGGTGAGCCACAGTAAAGCAAAGAGAAGTGACAGTGCTGATAAGGAAAAGTAGCAGTGGCAACCATGGGGCTCTCACTTGGCTTCACGCCTGTACCATTTCAGTATTATCCTTTTGAAAAAAATCACTCAAATGAACAAAGTGCACAGGGAGGCATGCTTTTTGCTTACTTGACATTTGTCAGGACACTTGCAGATTAGGACAAAATGTATCTTAAATCACCCACTATCAAACTACCACATTACCATCTGTAATGTGCCCAGTGTCATACGATCATTTCATAAGGAAAAGAACACAAAAATTGTGACTATTTATTAATTAAAAATCACAAACTAGGGATGCCTGGATGGCTCAGTTGGTTAAGTGTGTGCCTTGGGCTCAGGTCATGATCCCAGGGTCCTGGGATGGAGCCCTGAGTCAGGCTCCCTGCTCAGCCAGGAGTCTGCTCCACCCTCCTCATGAACAATCTCTCTCTCTCTCTGTCCCCCTCCCCACTCCCCTCAAAAAAATAAAATCTTAAAAAAATATATCACAAACTAGCTTTTCATGGACTTTACAATGAAAGTGTTCTTTTTTTTCTATTTTGCATTCTAAATGCCAGAGTGTTACTTTGGGGGTGGGGGGGTGGGGGTGAGTATTGGCAACTTTTATGTGGGTTTTACAAATTAAGCCTCAGTTGGTATGATTACCAATTACCTGATAAATGTTTGATTGTGATAACCACTTAATGGTTTCCTTAGTCCTTTGCACATCTATTCAATCCTGCTGCTAGAAAAAGCTTTCTAAACTCATCACTTACCCATCTCAGAATCCTTTTTTTCCTTGTCCCCTATCCCAACTCTTCAGCACTTTCCTTCCATAGTCTGGTCCTCATCTCCCTAGACAGCTGGGGCTTCCACAGCTTCCCCTCACATATCCTCTCCTGTATATTCAAAGCAGCTTCCAGTTTGTCTTCACATTAATCCAGTGCCGTGTATGCCCTGCTGCCTTCTCAATCTTCACTTATCAAAATTTTACTGATTCCTCAATTCCTAGCTCAAATGACATTTTTTCCACTAAACTTTCTCTGACTTACACAGTTAGAACTAGTCTTTCCCTCCTATGCACTCAAAGAGGGCTTGATCTGCCTTCTACTATAGTCAATAGAATTTTATCTTTATCACCCAAATTCCGAGTTCCTGGGAATCAGGAAGCATGCTTTTTTTTTTTTCATTTTTTGTACCCCCTAGAATATGAGGCGTGGCAACTTTTAATCACACTGAATTCTGCTGCATATTTGAGATCAGGAAACCATCAATAATAGCATTCACATCTTTTCTGATAAGCAGTCCGCACAAGGCATCCTTTGAGGAAATTTCTTAATTAGCTCACCAACTCCTGGACATTATGGTTTCTGCTATAGACAAAGCCCCACTGAGCCCATCTGTTATATGCACAGAATCCAAACAGAGCAGCCAATTCTCTCTTGACAGAGTAAGAAACTGAAGAAGGAAGACACATGTGTAAGAGGAAACACCAAAACCACAAATATGGAAACAGTATTTGTGAAAGTCTTTTGGCCAGATCACAGACATCTTTAACCTTATCACACTTCCTTAAAAGGAGCAAGTCAGGAAAAGGGAAAGGGAAAAAATATCTTAAAGCTAATTTTTACATCTTTCAAATTTTTAGATTAGATCACCTGCAATTCTAAGGAGGATAATTAATAATCTTTAAGAATGCACCTATTGCTTCTCTGCCTTTTGGCTAAGATCAAGTGAAAAATGCATCTATATTTCAAAACTTCAATAACTAGCAATTCACATAAGCCAAGTGCTGGGATAAAATGAATATAAATAAAAAATTAACAATAACTCTTAAAAATGCAAGAATAATAAACTCATCTCTGTCACCATTATAATCAAGTTGCTTTTCTCTAAGATCCACTAGATTTAATAAACCAACACAGGCAAAGGCATGAAATGGGTTTAAATATAACTTGCCAAAAATTATTTCAAAGTCCATCTTAAATTAATTAAGCTGTAATTTTAATTTTATTTGTATTTTTCTCCTTTTTAAGAATGTATTGCTCATGAAAATATATCAATGTAACATCAATTTTATTCTCATCACCATAAGTAAAATATTATGGACACAAAAAGAATATTCTAAAACACCGCATCTTCTGAAAATACTCAGCAATATAGACAAAGAAGAACAATTTTGTTAGTTTCCTCCCGAATTTCTAAATGTAGCTGTTACTTGGATCAAGAGCCAGAAAACAAATATTCTAGTAAAAAATTCTAGAATTTCAGTAAAGCAAAAGCCTCTCACTGCAACAATAATTCTTAAGCACCTAAAACAAACACATTGCGTTATCCATTTTATTCCTCAATGTCTCAAAATTGCTCCTTAATGGATAATTTATCACTGTAGCCATCAAATCAACAGAAAGAAATACAAAATTGCTTACTAGAAGATGTTCATAAATGTTGAATTAGCACTGCAACGTGAGTTTACCCTCTACAGAGTAATTCTGTCCTCTACGAGTCACATACCCAAAGTATAACGGTAACCTTTTAAATTGTACTGTGAAAATACATCTCTTACACTCTTCCTATGTATTTGACACTGGTAATTTATTTGGTCTGAAACTGGAGTCTCTGACCCCTAAGATATTTGGTAGGGTTAAGCTGAGGCTTGTGCTTTTATCAAAGCTAAGACTTTTCAGAGCTATGCTGTCCATATGATAGCCACTAGACACAGCCATTTAAATTTCAATTGATTAACAATAACTTAAAAATGCAGCTCTTCAGTTATATCAGTCACATTTCCAGTGCTCAACAGCTACATGTATATATCCCATTAGAGAGCACAGATATATACATGTATATATCCCATTAGAGAGCTTAGATAGATCTAAGCACAAATCTATCACTGTGGAAAGTTCTACTGTATAGAACCCTTCTAAAGATTACCAGTCCTCCAGATTATATTCACTTCAAGCCACTACTCCAAGGCAAAGTGAAAGATGGAACCCATAGGGCCACCTATTAATTTCCTTTTTTGGATGAATATTAGGTCTTTATGATGCTTTAGAATAGCTCCCCCCCCCCAGATCTAAAAGACATGGAAGAAAAACTGGTGTCCCCTTGGTATACTCTAAGAAAACAAAACCAACGCAACTACAACAGAATAAAAAAACCCACCATAGAGCATGTATGCTGTTTTACTGAAAAGAAACTCGCCATTTCATATTTTGAAAAATAATGCTCCCATTATTTAGAAACTGCTCGTATCTACTATCTATGTGCATTGTCTTTGGCAGGTATGTGCACTTTCCCCTGCACCAAGAAGTTAGGCTTCTGTGGCTAATATCTGGCTTGTGGAAGCAGCATGGTCAACTGATATGAACACAGGTTTTAAAACCAGACCAGAGCTGAGTCCTATACTCCTTCATATACACTTACTAGTTATGTGACTTTTCAGTAAGTTACTAAATCTTTTTGTGTCTGCATTTCCCAAAAAAGTAACAGGCAAAACTCAGGTCGACTTCCCAGGCCCCAAGTCAGTACTAAATAAGATAACGTAGATTTGGCACCAGCGAGTTCTGCATATGACATTATCAGTTGTGCTGGCAACTATTCTAGTATACAAATAAAAACCACCATAATAGCGATGTTAATGACAACTAATAGTAAATCAAATCTTTTTATTAAAAAACAGCTTTATTGAGAGTTAATTAACACACCACACCATACAAATCATCCATTTGAAGTGTACAATACATAATTCAACATTTACTCAGTAGTCACTATGGGCTGGTGACTGTGCAAAGTTCTAGGGCTATGGTTCTTAGATGTGGACAATTATGACCCCCAGGAGTTTTCTGGCAATGTCTGGAGACATTTTTGATTGTCACAATGGGGCGGGAGGCTACTAGTATTTAGCGTGTAGAGGCTGGCAATACTGCTAAGCATCCTACAACTTCACAGGACAACCCCACAAAAAAGAATTATTCAGTCCAAAAGGCCAATAGTGTTTAGGTTGAGAAACACTACTAGGGCTACAAAGATGAACAGGAGACAATATGTCTTATAAAAGCTTGCTGTCTGGTGAAGAAGCACAATTGGAAACAAGCACAGAATGCTAGGATTGCAGAGAAGAGGTGCTTAAACCAAAAGAATGGAAGATCAATAGGAATGTGCAACAAGTACTCAGGATAGAAAGGAATGATGTCACACAGAGGGACTAGCATGAGGAAATACTTAGATATGCAGAAAGCAGGTCAGAGTCTAAGAAGTTGGAGTAATTTAGAATGGTTAGTACAGAACGGTTAGACCTTAGGCTGCTTATCAGAGAAAAAAAGTACAGAAGATGAAACAGGAACGGTATGCAGAAGCCAGATCATAAAGGTTTTGTACACCATGCTAGGAAAGAGTTTGGATTTGATCTTATAATCAGTGGTTGGCAAACATTTCTGTAATAAGCCAGACAGGAAGTATCTTTTGACCATATGGTCTCTGTTACAACTACTCAACTCTGCTACCACAGTGAAAAACCAGCCCTAGACAATACATAAATGAATGAATATGGCTATGTTCCATTAAAACAGTATTTATAGCCACTGACATTTGAATTTCATATAATTTTCAGGTTTAATAAAACATTCTTCTTTTGACTTTTTCTACCATTTAGCAGTGTGAAAACAATTTTCAACCCATGGGCTGTACATAAACAGGTAGTAGAGTAGTTTGCCAAATCCTGCCATAGTGGATACATAGGACCTCAGGGTGACAAGTTAGCTGATTAGATAAAAACAAAGCAGGGCATTTCCCTTCAGATCTCTAGAAGTACTTGACCATCCTCTAGCTATTTCCTGCTCAAGAACAAATGGACTTGGGGCTAAATTTTGTCAATAGCTTGTTTATAATACAACTAGATAGTATGCTAACTAAAGAAATAAATAGCTCATTTCAGGCTTCTGTGGTGAAATGACATTTACCTAATGCAGATATAAATTTCTTCATAATTAGTGGGCACTTGACACTGATGTAATCTGATTACTGCAGAAAAGTCATCCTTAGACTAGCTCCCCAGCACTAACAGAGTACGTCCTTGAATTAAGACAATTAGGGCTAAGTGACAAAAAGTACTAACTATTAAGAAACAACTCTGTATTTATAATCATTTGTTACAATGAAGATAATATCAAATACCTGATAGTGTCACTATGAAAAACATAAAACAGGGTGCATGACACGGAGCTTAGGTGTTCTCACTATCTCAGAGGGTCCTGATGTTATCCCAAGTCAGACTCTGGAAATTTCAACCTACCAGAAACTTCATACGTTTAATTTGGAGCTATTCTGAAGAGAGAAGTCTAATAATAACATGAGTTCAAATTGTGAAGAAAATGTATCACTTTTAATAAATTTTTTAAATATTTTACTAAAAGAATTACCATATAGTCCAGTAACTGCACTACTGGATATTTACCCTCCCAAACCAAAAACATTAATTTGAAAAGATATATGCACTCCTATGTTCACTGCAACATTATTTACAATAGCCAAGATACAGTAGCAACTCAAGCATCCATCAATAGGCGAATGGATAAAGAAGCTGTGATAAATATAGATACCAACAAATATTACTCAGTCATAAAAAAGAATGAAAGCTTGCCATTTTCAAAACATGGATAGATCTAAATGGTATAAAGCTAAGTGAAGTAAGTCAGAGAAAGATAAATACCATATGATTTCACTCATATGTGGAATTTAAGAAACAAGACAAAGAAAAAAAGAGAGAAAACAAGAAACAGATTCCTCAATATAGAGCACTGGTGGTTGCCAGAGGGGAGGTAGGGGGTGGGGGATGGGTGAAATAGATGAAGGGGATTCAGAGTACTCTTACTGTGATGAGCATGGAGTAATATAGAATTGATGAATCCCCATATTGTAGACCTGAAACTAATACAACATTGTATGGTAACCATACTAGAATTTATAGATTAATTAATTAACTGAAAAATATTTTATTAAAAAAAACTGTGTAAGAGAAAGATACAGAGTACTATTCTGGAGAAGCATTTCCTTTAAAAACTTGTTGCTTCACAATTTCAATTTTTCATGATAGCTAAAGCCATTTGAAATCTAGGCAATTATCTTTTATATCTTGGATATGGCTGACTCTTTACGAATGTTTACGATTTTTCTTAGGGGCAATAAACCTATGTCAAAGGATTGTTTTGAGGATTAACTCAATGTCATAAATTTAATGACATAATGCCTGTTATACAGTATATGCTGAATCCATGCTAGGTGGCATTAACTTGACATGGTATTACAATCTCTAAAGTTCCTCTCAAATGTTTTACCATGACAGGGTTCTCCCAATTTTATACTACTTTCCTAGAATGTAGAACCAAAAGAATCTAGAAATTGTACAGTTCAACTCTCATGTTTTCTAAATGGATCAATTGACCATAGTCACACAGGGAGGCAGGGTAACTTGGTATAAAAGGTGAGGGCTCTGAAGTCCTGGCTCAACCAGCCCGTCAGCTGAGTTAATTCTGGTAAAACCTCAATTTCCTTATTTATAAAATGGAGATTAAATATGATAATGCTCACAAATATGGAGCACAGTGCCTAACACATATTTTTAAAAATCAATAAATGATCACTATTATTATTGATCTTCCTATTGTGTAATTATATTTCCTTCGTTCATCTTTTGAAGTAGGTCAACTGCTGCTATGCTGAACTTGACTCCTATCTAACTCTACTGGCTGACCATCCTGCACTGAAGCAAACTACTTAAAATATGTATTTTTGGGATGCCTGGGTGGCTCAGTGGTTGAGTGCCTGCCTTTGGCCCAGGGCATGATCCTGGAGTCCTGGGATCGAGTCCCACGTCGGGCACCCTGCATGGAGCCTGCTTCTCCCTCTGCCTGTGTCTCTGCCTCTCTCTCTCTGTGTCTCTCATGAATAAATAAATAAAGTCTTTTTTAAAAAATATGTATTTTCCAAATCAGGCAAACTCTACCTCTTCTCCCTTTTCTGTGTGATTCCTTCCTTGGTACATCTCTCAATTTCCAATTACTTTCTAATGTTCTTACTGCTTCAATCTCTTCCAACTCTGCTCCATGGATCCTGGGAATACATATGTGAAAATCATGCACTAAATATGTCTGTGAAATACTTGGTTAAAGATTATACAATAAGGAACAAAGATGGTGTTTTGGAGATTCCGGGCAGTTGTGGGCCAACGAACGTCACAGAAAGCATCCTTCCAATTCACTTGCTTCAAAAGGCTAAGGAAATAACCTATTTCCTTTTCCCTCTTTTCTATCTGATTTCTCTGATGTGTTCCCAGATACTCAAAGAAAGATTCAGATATCCATGAAATAAATCTTAATATGCCTGTTTGAAGCCAGAAAAAATAAAGAACAGTATGCCAGTATTTAAGACCAGGAAGAGTCCATCAGTACTTGGGGGGAATTTGGTGCAGTCTTGGAAATTACTAAAAGGATCTTTCTTTCCCAGTTAACAGGGAAGTAATGTCAAATGGCTCTAATTTGCATGGAATTCTACTACTCTGGAGCATGCTCCTGAAGTAATCCTTCGATTTTGGCCATTAGTCCAGCAGCCTCAATCTTCATCTGTTGCCAGATGAGTTGTGGCACTTTTTGGCCTTTCCTACAGCCCTTGTACTTGACATCATTTAGCCTAGACTCAGACCTTGACCTTGCCTTTAGAGTTGGGGAAGAGTTCAGAGAGACCAAACCTCAAAAGAAGCAACCTAAGTGTGAAAGGTTTTACCCAAGTCTTCTCTCAGTGAGGGCTCTTTCATCTTGAATGTTGATCTTTAATCTCCTATGCTCATCAGCATGGAACAACCTCTAAAACTCCCTTATAGCTGAGAAATGTTAAGCTCATAATTCTTTGCCATTGCTGTTTGTTTCCTTGTTTTTGTTTTGCCTTAGGACAGAAGTAAAAATGCCAGAAGGGCCACAAGGGTAACTTTATTTTATTTTTTTACAAGGGTAACTTTAAAGGCTCTTCTTACACTAAGGATTGTTTTAATCAGCTTTGTTCATCTGATAGGATTAGATTTAAATTTTCCTTTAGCCTAGGATATTTGACAAGGTTCTCTAAGGATACCTAGACTCCCTCTTGCCTTAACACAGGGAGAACTGCTAAGGAGCTTCTTAATGACAGGGGCGGGAAGCAGACTGTCTTCTATTTCTTACCCTTCTTTCTCCCCACCTTGAACACTTAGCACTGAACAGAGTATACAGCCCACTAACCAGACACATGCATGGTGGTTTGCTTCTGCTCACCGGAATACTGCATAGCTTCCAAGGTACTTTCTTTCTCTCTCTGTGTTCCAAATATGACCAATGGTTCTGACCATTCAATATAGTTCAGAGGTTCACTGTGTAAGCTTGTCACAATCTAGAGCCTTAGCATTAATTCCAACATTAGAGATTCTTCTGAAAGAAAACAGGATTTTGGTTACGTTTGACCAGGGCAGTGGATTATAGTTCAGAGCCACAGATGGTGGGACAGTACTGATTTGGTGATGCCCAAAGACCCAGATCAAGTAATGACACTTATCTGCAAAGTTCCCACCTAGACTCAAGTAATTCTGGAACAGTGTCTTCAGTTATGGACATAACACTAGATTTGAAACTTTTGGCTTAGTTTTGATAAAAATTACCAAGTGAATGAGAATTTGTTTCTTCTACTGGCATTCTGTCTTGTAAAAACAAGAAGGGAAGGTGATTATAGGCACCTACCTAACATCAAATTTAGTAAAAATCATTGGGAAAAAACAGAAGTGTGATTTAATGATCTGAGAAATTAGGCAAAAGTGTCAAGTCTGAAGAATTTAAAAATGGTTATAGGTCAAAGCATTAAAAACTTCTTTGGGGATGGAGTGGCTATAAGGGAAACCTGGTGAGGCATCTGCCAGGGGTTAATTGCAACCCTGCATGAAAAGCAGTTAACAAGTGAGAATTAGAACACCCAGGAGGAAAAGAAAAATGTTTCCAGTGCCATGAGAAATAAACAACAAAGGAGAAATATTTCCTTTGGCTACCACTACCTCCTTTTCAAAAGCTCAGAGGAGCTACGGGGAATGCCAAGGACTGGTTTTCTCTCAACTCCCTCTGAAACATTTGTCTTCATTACCACTCTTTTTAATCAGGGCTCCTTCATGAGTGTTTCTGCTCAGCCCCTAAGGGGCAGCTCTGGTCTGCGATAAATCAGAATCCACACCGCAAGTCACTAATCAGCACTCCCAGGGAAAGAAAAACAGAGACGTGCAGACCACTACGCTTTGAAAATCTAGGGGCTCATGGGCATCAAGGAAGAAAGGCCTTTGTGGAGAAATAATAAGTTAGTAAAGGTAAAACAGCACTTCTATGTTTAGGCTTTATTTTTAAATCTCAAAAATAAACTGTTCACACTTAATGGTTAGAGTGTGGAATATAATTTTGTTTTAACAATGTAAAATAGATGATGAGTTTGCTTAATGAATTATAATTTGTACCCTGGCTTAATGATTTTAATACCTAATTCAAAACTGAGAAAGACCAAGGCAGAGGGACAGAAGATAAATTGTAAAAATTCAAACAAAGTCAGAAACTCTTCCCGCTTCTGGTTTCAGGGATGTCATTAAGAAATGAAACAAAAAATTCCAGGTGAGAACTCTCAAATGTCTATGATATGACTGTTAACTTTGTTTAAATGGAATTAGGATCATAAAATTATAAACACTTTGTAGTTTTTCACTGGAAAGAATTTTAGAAATACTCTGAGAAAGATTAAACGGACTTGTAAAAAGTCAGCACAGCTGGTTGGTAGCAGAGTTTCCTCTAGAATCAAATAGGATTCCAAATATCTTATACAGCTATAAATCTCATGCATGGGCAAATACTGACATATCATCACTCACAGAGTGAGAGAGCAAAGTGGAGAGAAGAGTAGAATGCAAGTCAGGAAATGTGGGCTCTAGTCCTAGGTCCACCACTTCTGGTTTACCTTGGCAAAAATAACCTAATAGTTGAGTCTCAATTTCTTCATCTGTAAAATGGGGTTTACATCTTTCCTGAAGATATTGCTGCAATTCCCCATAAACTCAAGGTATTATCAGATTATTACAATTTTTCTGAGAGCATTAATGGGCTGAAGAGCTAATAGAATTTATGTAAAACAGAGAAAATGCACTTATCATAGGAAGATAGATCCAGATGATGGTAAATACTTCTGGACCTCCTGGACAGAAGTAGAAATATGCAACCCACCCCTTAAATACAAAATGAGACCATAGCCTGGCATGCAAATCAGCAAGCAAAAGTTGAATCCATGGTTTCCAAAATTGATGCTAACTTTTCTACTGACAAATTTAAAACCTACTCTTTATCTGCCTATGACAAAGTGTGTATGGCATGGACTCCAGAAAGAAATAATGGGTGACACTTAGCCAAATACATGAGGCTATCTGGCCATAAAGGCAACACACCAACCTAGGAGCCAAGGACTACTATTCCAATTCTGTTGACATTTTACTGCTTGTTGTCAGTGAAAGTTGATGGCATAATAATATCATCCCACCATGGCCCAATGGATAGAGACCTTGCCCTTACACAGAAGGGCCCTCAGAGGCAGAGTCACATCTATCCCCCAGTGCTAGCTTTCCAACACCCCAATATTATGAAAACACAACTAAGGAATTAGCATCCATCAAAGCGATGAACACTTCCTGAATCTAACCATGTAAAACAGCCTCCTGCTTTTCCAGTTTCAACCAGAACCCTTGTCTGTCACTGATTTTATGAAGAAAAACTCTCATAAGACCTCAGGAGACACATTTATTGCTACTGGCTTCAGGAGCTAGGATCTGAACCATTTTGAGACTGAACTGAAAAGGTCAATTTGACTTGAGTGCAGGTGCTTCCAGAAGGGATATACAAGAAGCATGGCCAGAAGTTTGAATATTCATTCACAGTATTTCGACTTGACGTTGTAAAATGGGATATCACCAAAGGTTCTTGAAAGTAGAGTGACATTAAAGCAGTACTGGAGGGAAAAGATTCTATCAACATTATGCAGGATAAACCGCAGGAAGTGGCATGTGAGAGACCAAGTCAGACCATGCTGCAGTGTTCCGGGCAGGAGGTAATTGAGAATCAGTTTTGTGCTATTCTGATGAATGGGCTTCCTCAGGCTGTACTGCTCATTCTTTTGAATATTAGAGAACTAATGATGGCAAGTAAATTGTACAGATTAATTTCTCACAATTGGAAGCATATTTTATTTGTTGGTTTTATTTATTTTTTTAAAAATTTTTATTTATTTATGATAGTCACAGAGAGAGAGAGAGAGAGAGAGAGAGAGAGAGGCGCAGAGACATAGGCAGAGGGAGAAGCAGGCTCCATGCACCGGGAGCCCGACGTGGGATTCGATCCTGGGTCTCCAGGATCGTGCCCTGGGCCAAAGGCAGGCGCTAAACCACTGTGCCACCAGGGATCCCTATTTGTTGGTTTTAAAGGAGCTCTGGAAACTAGAATTGAGAGAAATACTTATGCAATTATTATTAAGTATTAATAAGCATTTGGAAGAGTTTTAGATAAAAAAGTGCTTATGGTAAATTTAGAACTAGTCACATAAACTCCGTAAAGTTGAATGTGGGCTTTTCAGCTGTCTACCAAATATGTGATTAGATCAACTGGACAGATGCTATTAGGGCATCATCCATATGCTCTCTCTGGGACCTGCCAACTGTCTGAGTCATAGAAGCAAAGTGTGTGGGTGAAGATGCTGTGGAATACAACACAGCTTTGCAAACAATACAAGAATCACAATAGGTCTAGAGAAAAGTATTGGTGGCATTTGTTAAGCACAATATGGATTTTGTTTTTCTTTTAAATGTTGCAATTAAGCAAGATATAACTTAATGATCTTCTGGGATGCACAAAAATGGCTTCTATGGTCCTTGCAGAGCGGCTCACCAAAGAAAGAAATCCATTTGCACTTTCTACCACGTGGGCCCAGAAGAACACCAAGATGTTCACGGAAGGACAAGAGGTGTCTTTAAAATGGAGGCTCTACACCTCCCCCTAAACTGGATGCTCAGGTCCACATCACATATGAGAGCAGCGGATGGGCGGAGCTCCTCCTCTCTGTTTCCAGAGTGCTTTAAGGAGGCTCAAAGTCCTGGAAGTTGAAAATCAAGTCTGGCTGCTATAAAGCAGCCCCTCTCAGACATATTCTCATTTCTGACAAATACCCACCCACCAGCAGGCCTGCGAGACACATGGCGACCAGAGCGAGTTGTCAAAACTTATCATTATAAAACGTCCGTCTTCCAAAAGTACAACCTTTGCTCAATACAGTATTTTCCTTGGAAGACAGCTCTTCTGAGAGCTATAAAAAGGTGGTTAGAATTGATGAGGTTAGCTCCTGAAGTCTACGCTAACAATCACGTTAAAAACGCAAAGGTGAATAATGATGGTGGAATGTTTTGCCAAAAACAAAAGCAAGAGCAACAACAAAATCATTAATTTTGTTGCTCTACTTCAAAGAATTTCATGATTTTGAGCATTTCTCTTAAGAAAAGAAAACTGCCCATAAATTATATGGCCCTCCCCATTTCATTTCCTTTCTTATCCCCTACCCTCAGGTGGCTAGCCTTGTGCTACATGGCCTGGGCTACACAGAAAGTTCACAGCCCTCTGCCTGATCTCATGATCCTCTATCAAAACAGCACTTTCAAAACTGTTTCCTGTCTAGTGCTGCCATTGCGTGAGTGTTTCCTTGGCTGGATCAGCTGCCAAATTAAGTTCCTTTGGTAGAGGACTTCGGGGAACTCACTCTGGTACTGTCCCCGCCCCCCCCCCCCCCCACTTTAGGCTTGAAGTCCGGAAGTGACTTAGGAAGTACTCTAATGGTTACCAAATTTGGGGGAAACTGATTTAAGTTTTCTGAGCTAAACATATGTTTAGGGGAGGCTGCATCACTAATCATCACTTGACCTTGTGACAGACCAAAAGTTGCTGAATTTCTTTTCCTTAAAAAAAAAAAAAAAAAAAGAAAGAAAGAAAGAAAAGTAAAAACAACTTTTACCAGCTAGCACAATGATGTAAATGCAAAGTCATGTTGTGAGGTGACTGCAAACACGCTGACTTCCAGATGTTTGACAAGACCATGCAGGAACACTAAAAAGGCTGGTTCACAGTTTGTCACAAACTCTGCTGGGTTACTTGCGTTCTGGGGATTTTACACAGCTGTCAAGCCATTTGGTATAGAGAAGCACTGAAGGTCTACTACTTATCAAATTTTAATCTGTTGATTATTGGTTAAAGAGAACTTTGTCTTTGAAAATAGAGAAAAGATTCCAAATCTATTATTATTACTGTGTTCACAAATAACTGCAATGTGCTTTGGTTGAACGTATATTTATTGTTGCCCCAACATTCATTTAAGTAAGCTTGTACACCAATCAAATAAGATATGAATCTTGAACAAAGCCCCACACATTCCACTAAATATCCCCTCTGTATATCAGCCATAGATAAAATCTGATTTAAGTCAAAACATAATATTGCTCAGATTGTCCTCGATGTATAGGCCTCTTTTTTTTTTTATGTACTCATCCTTGGTTCTCACTATTCCTGGTGGAAGTCTTCCAAAAAAAACCAGATTTAGTTGTCAGATTTATAGTATCAAGGAATCTCTAAAATGAATGGGTTCTTTAAAAGAAAAGCCAAATTTTGGGTAATTACATTCAAATTCCTTAATCACATTTTCTGAGCTCAGTGGGAATTATGGTCTTTCTTTCCAGAGCCACACGAATGCAGTACAGATCTTCCTTCAAAAGGATATCTAATATGAGGACTCCTTGGCAAAATATGTTAGTTTCAAGTGCATGTTTCTTATGTTTTCTTTTTCATGCAATTAGAAGCAGTGTGTGTGTATGTATACATCTCTATCAATCTTATCCTCTTCACTTTGTATACGTACATACAAAGGGGATAAAAAGGATTTAAAGTATCTCAGCTGCAAGCACATAGTTTGCCAACAATAGTAGACATTATTGCAGTTTGGTAATATCTGCTTCTTCCTCACCACTGGGCACACAAGAAGACTGGATTTCCCCCATCTCCTTAACATCAGTCCAGTGGTCTCCAACAGAACTTGTTGTGGTAATAGAAATGCTCTATATTTCTGTTGTCCAATATGGTAGATTTGTAATGTGTCTAGTGCAACTGAGGAACTCGATTATCAATTTTATTTCATTTTCCCTCATTTGAATTTAGATAACCAAAGGGAGCTGTGGCTATCAGACCAGACAGCACAATTCTAACCCATGAATTATGAGAAATGACCAGCGTGAGATCTCCAATGTCTTCCCCCCACCCCTCCCCTCCCCGCCACTGTCACCTGCAATAATTCACTGCTGAAGCTTCAGTTACCTAGGTTCCTGAGTGGAGAATGGGCATGAAGTCAAGACCCCTGCAATCTCTGACAGACAATCACTTAGCCAGAAAAGCTACAAAAATAAACAAGAAAGAAAATATCATATAATCTGATCTTTGTGAAGAACTCACAGGGCAAAGGTGATCCATGAAAATGTCAAGAAGCTCCTACTTCACAGGTGGTGGTGGAATAAAAGGGGGAGATATAGCTGTTTCAGTAGATTAAAACTATTGCATCACAATATAAATGATGCATCTTTATCTTTACCAGCCCAGGTGGCTCAGTGGTTTAGCGCCTGCCTTCAGCTCAGGGCCTGATCCTGGAGACCCGGGATCGAGTCCCACGTCAGGCTCCCTGCATGGGGCCTGCTTCTCCCTCTGCCTGTGTCTCTGCCTCTCTCTCTCTCTCTCTCTCTGTCTCTCATGAATAAATAAAATCTTAAAAAAAAAAAAAAACAAACTTAAGCACCTGTGATAAAGGGTGGTTAACTGTAGGGCATTATACTACCACCTGGAAAATTAACTCAAGAAGAAATTTTACCCCTTTTTCCATTGTTGTTACCCTATAAGCCATTATTGTATCCAAAGTCATAAAGTTTTGTTTGTTAGCAATATTTTTTCCCACAGAGAAAAGTTCCCCAGGCATGAAAGAGTTAAGAGAGACCAAAATTAGACACAGTTCATGTTAAAGGTTAGAAGAATAATCAGTCATTTGAAAAACACTACATAAACATTTTCCCGGATGCAATTTTCAGTCCAAGGATACATTTCCCAGTAGAAATCAGCAGCTAAAAAGGAAATCATTTCGTCTCCATAAGTGCCAAATTGTATCCTGATTTTTCCTGGTCTGGCTCAACTTTCAAAACTAGTGGTTCAACTTCTGCAATCTTTCACCCAATGACTATGTAAACACATCTTTATAAGACAGACATAATCCTTGGGTGGGCCAATTTATGTTGGATTATGAAAATACTTAAAATACAAAATCGTATAATGACTGTTGTCCTTTGGTTTTTCACTAAAAGGAAAGAAAAATCCAGTTAACAGAGGCAGTGGTTCAGCTGAAGATAACAGAACACATACACATTGCTTTCTCTTTTTCCAATATCTTTGAAAATACTCCTGACAATTCAGCAAAGGATTGTCTCATATTTTGGCAAGGTGATATATAAATTAAGAATCTGTAAATATATCTCTGATGTACTCACATCACATTCTATCCTGCACCACACAATCAGAATGAATTAAACTACTCACACAGAGGCCAGGAAAAATTCTCACCCTTGGAAGTACTTTGGATCTTCTGTATTCCGGTCAGAGGTTATAGAAACATTGGTTTTAAGGATAAAGTAATCTAAAGTAAAAACCCAAAGATTCATTCAGAATTTATTACTACCTCTGATTCATATATATCTTACATTATTCAGGACTCTCCATAACACAATTCAAGCAGAATCTCACCCCTATAGCGAGGAGAAATCATAAATTTTAAATCTTCACAAAGAAGTTAACTCTGTTTTTTCACTTCTCCCTTGAAATCCTAGAGCTTTTATAGTCAACTACAAAATGCATCATGAAAAGCCTATCTCCATCATTTAGCATGTGGAAGAGGAGAATTTTAACTTTTCCTCCAATGGATAAAGTTATGTAAAAGAAGACATTTTGGGAGTCTTTGGAGAGTGAGGAATAAATTATAGCTTTAAGATCTGGAAAAGTTTGGTTGAATGTTAAGAGATTTTTACATCTGTGTCTATACACTCATGTCTTGGGAATAATGTATCTCCAAAAGCATTTGCAGAAAAATGTTGTAAAGTACTCCTTCCTTCAGTAAGCAAAACTTCAGAGTTGCAGTCAGGAACATTTCATCATATGCTGTTGACAATTATGTCGAATATCCATAATTATATTCATATATATAATTCTTTGCCAATGTTATCGCAAAGAATTTAAAATAGCTTAGCCCTAAAAATTCTTTACAATTTATAGTACGACTGAATAATTTTCTAATGGCTATATTAGCCCTTCATCTTTGCTCCTCAGAAAACAGATAAATATGTCACTGAAGTGGTATGAAAAGACTATAGAAATGAACACAGCATAGCATATTTTCTTTCGTATGCTAGGAGAGATTGAGGAATGATACACTTTCTTAATTCATAAAATTTTAACTCAGTGCAAGGCCATCTTAGTATTGCATTTTCCTCTTCAAATGACTGCTTGTGCCCAAACCAGCATGAAGTGCTTAATTAAGTATTTTCATGTAAGTCTAATTTGAAAGACACAAACACGTTTAGCTTATTTGCCAAAATTAGAAAATCATTAGTTCTTCTGAATATCCAATATAAAGACATTCAAAACTAAAAGAGGAAGGTGGATTATTTAAATCTAGCTTTTAAATTAAAATATTTTGCATTCCTTTCTGACTTAAAACACTCTCCAATGAAAGCCACCATTATTTCTAAGTGAAGAAAGAAAAGGGAATTTGTCTTATTTCTCCCCACTCCTCACTTTGCCATTGTCACCTGTATCTATTTCCAGGAAGCCAATATTCATTAGGGTTAATCTGCCTACTAAATGAATAAACAAAGGATTTCTCTGTCACTAAGAGACCAGGTGAGCCGATAGCATCTTCCAACACAGAAAATCATCTGTACCATACAGCTCAGGAAATTACCTGCTGCAATCCCACACCTGGGATCATTTGGCAGGCAGATCGCTAATGGTGAGTAATATATGGAAAATGGGCTATAACCATTTTTTCAAAGGACTAGAAAATCTCACATATTTTAAAACAGAAGAACATTTTTACATAACTAACTATATAACTCACCAAGGAAAATGAGTGGGGGAAAGAAAACCCAACTTGAGACTTTTTCCGTGTTTTTCCCCCTAAAAAACAACAGTGGAAATAAGAACTAATGTCAAAGTACCAACAGGCAATTAAATAAGAACTGGTACAATACCAGTATTTCTGTGGATCACAAGATCTTAAAAATAATGTAACAGTTCCAGAATAGAATGCAGTCAACAAACTATACAAGATACACTGTTATGATACCTACCCCTCTGGATTGAAAAATTCAGACGAAGTAAAGCTCAGTGGTTCAAGACTCCAGGAAAAGAACCCAAGACCAATTTTTTTTGTTAATACATCAAATTGATAATAATTCCCTCTGCATGTTTTCTTTATAGAGCAAAATCCTAGCTCTTGCTTCTCTGTGGAAATCATCTTTTTCCAGTGAAATAACTCAATATTAAGTCACTGGGAGTAAATAAGCATAAAATAAAAGAGGTCAAAGATTTATGACCTTCCTCCTTATGTGTGTGTGTGTGGGAGGGGGAGAGAGAGAGAGAGAGGGAAATCCACAATACTAGTTTTAAATAACATTTGATAGCCTGAAAAGTATGTGGTATAAGCAGATAAAAGAACTAACTGGAGGACTGATCTGATTAGGCACGTGACATTGTAGCAAGAAAACTCATTTACGAAACATGAAAACAAATAGTGATGGGGGATTATTACCTTCTCAGAATGAGGTTTAGTCCTACAGAAGGGCTGAGTTGTGACACAGAATGAGGTAAGACTAAATCTATCAGCTTGTATGCCAATGAGAACCAACCAATGTGCTTTCCTTGGCACACAGACCATTAAGTAGCTGAACACGAGTGCTATCTTTATTCAACTTTTAATAATCTATTTGACCAGAAAAGGAGGCAAGCTACTTAGGCAGATGATATATCATTCTCCAGTAGGACTAGAGAATGAAAAGCCTTAGAAAAAAGGTTAGTCAACATTAAATGAGTACCTACTGCTTGTCAAAACCCATATGAAACAGGACTGGGTTTGCTCAAGGGTGATTAAAAAACGGATCCAGTCTCTGTACATAGTATGTGTTGTTGTTGAATTTCTTAGCCTCACAAGGGTTCCCTGGTTGTTTTAAACTGAATGTGTCACATACATATCAGATACTACAAAACTGTGGGAGGAGGTGTCCATGTGGGGGAATAGTGTTATCCATGGAAAAATAGTGAAAATGAGGAAATCTAGCCCCATGTACGTTGCACCTAAGGAAATGCAGAATAGAAACAAATAAAAAGGCCTTATTGAAAATAAGGGATCTTTCACAGTTTTTATCTGTGGGCCAGGTTTTCTGAGAGAAGCCATTTAAACATAAATCAAAGTAAATGCAAACTGTATGTGACTCCCAATTGCCATCAGGTTATACAGTCGTATTGACAACAGATGCTAAATATATGAATGTCATATATACATATTGCTGAATTTATTTTTGCTGAGAGGGATTTTTGGTATATGTGGGAAAATTCAGCATGTCAGTCTAAGGAAATGTATATGATTTCCCTTTCAAGATCCTACAAAAACATATGGGAGCAAGATAATGTTTGTCCTGACCTGCCAAAATCCTGGGGAGATCATCTCAAATCCACATCACATTCCTGAGTACTAATGCTCACACTGGGGCTTTTGCATTAGCAGATGTGTGAAAATGCATGTACTCAGAGAACTCCCTCATGGCTTCACATCTAAAGAAGCTCCTCTACAACAGCTATTCCAGCCAAAAGCTGAAATGATATTTCCAAGTTAAGTATACCTTCATTTAAGCCAGTGTCTGGACAGAAAAATTCAACTGAAGGGTCTGTTATTTGGCTCTGAATCAAAAAGAGCCTGAGTGAATGCTGGACAGATTTTCGGGAGGCCTCCCATGTTCTACTCCCAGACCTCAAAACATATCAAAGACTCTGGTAAATTTTTCCTCACTCATGTAACAATTTCTACCAATCAAATTTTCCCATTTCAACCTATCACTGGAAGAGTCACGTCATGTGTATGATGCTAGTTGTGATTCAAATATGGAGGTGGTGATGTGCGGCACTGTCCCTGGCTCATTATTTAGGCTGTGGCAAGAAAATATGCTGAAAACATTAAGGAAACCAAGCTACACTGCATACTTTCTTTACAATTTTCTTCTGTAAAAATAATAGGTTTTTGAGCCTCATAAAAGTAACACAAGCTCACTGCAAAAAACGTTGGAAAGACTTTAAAGAAGAAAATTTAAATTGCCCATAATCCCATCACTCAGAGGTTTAAAACTATTTACATTTTGGTCTGTTTCCTTCTAGTTTCTCAAATACCTGTATCTATATCTATAACATTGTATATAAACATACTGTTTTTTTTTTAACATAATACTTTACACAGTTTGGTATCTATTCTTCTATGTTTATAATGACAAAATGAAAAGCAGTGGTCACAATCTTAAACAAAAAGCACTAAACAAAAAAAAGGACACTTAGAAATGTTAAAAAGGATATGTAGGTATATTATATTTAGTCTATAATGAATTCCTAAAGTTATGCATATCTACATATCATATAACATTAACATTGTATAGCAAAGCTACAGAATATAAGGAGAAATAAAGAGAAAATTAGTAGCATGACTTTTTTTAAAATTTATCTATTTATGATAGTCACAGAGAGAGAGAGAGAGAGAAAGAGAGAGAAGCAGAGACACAGGCAGAGGGAGAAGCAGGCTCCATGCACCGGGAGCCCAATGTGGGATTCGATCCCAGGTCTCCAGGATCATGCCCTGGGCCATAGGCAGGCGCCAAACTGCTGCGCCACCCAGGGATCCCCAGTAGCATGACATTTTAATTCACTTTTCAAAGTCCATAAGAGAGCTGTGTGTGAAAAAAAAAAAAGAGAGAGAGCTGTGTGTGTATGTGTGTAAACTTAATAATATATACACATGGCATTAGAAGATACACAATTAAGGAGGTAAATCTAACTAACATAAATGTAACTTTATATCCTGAAGACAGAGAATATTCTTTTCAGGTGCGCATGACATAAATTTTTAAAAAATAAATATTTTTTGCCAAAAAATAAAATCTGATCTAACCAACCTTCTAGGTGTAATTCACAATTTACAGAAAATTTCAGAAACCAAAGAACACCATCAGGATGCAATCAGCGAACCCCAGTGTGCAGGGAAAGGAAACACTGTAGGATAAATGGTCCTGTTTCTTCCGAAAATAGAAGGAGGTAACAAAAGGAGATGGAAGAGAAACCGATACATAAAGAAAGTCTTATGAGATACATCAACAAATTGCAATGTAAATAGGTCTTACTTGTAACATGATTTTTTTAAAATGAGATAATCAGGGAACTTACATGGATTGGAAATTTTATATTAGAGAATTTTTGCTAATTTTTTCAGGCCTGATAATACTATGCTTTAAAAAAGAAGGGATGCCTGGGGGATTCAATGGGTTAAGTAGCTGTCTTAGGCTCAGGTCATGATTCTGGGGGCCTGGGATGGAAATCCACCTAGCATCAGCTCCCTGCTCAGTAGGGAGTCGTCTTCTCTCTTTCTCTCTCCCTCTGCCTCTCCCCCTGCTTGTGCTCTTTCTCTCTCTCAAATATAATCTTTAAAAATAAAAAAGGCCTTATATTGTGGAAATATATACTGAAATATGTATAAATGAAATAACATGATGTCTAAAATTTGCTTCAAAATAATCTGATGAGGTTGTGGGGCAAGATATAAAACTAGTTTGGCCAAGAGTTGAAGCTACCTGATGGTTGGTTATGTGTTTGTTATTCTATTCTTTCTATGTTTGCATATACTTGAAATTTTTTATAATAAGAAGTTAAAGAGAGAGCATGTATATGTGTACCTACATACACACAAACTGATAATATTAAGGACAGAGGGACAATTCTTTTGAGGAGTAATGTTTTAAGGAAAAGGAAAGAAATAGGTCTGTAGCCGATATCACTTTTAAAAAAGACCTCACAGTTCATTCATTTTTACTTAAACTTTACTCTGGGTAGAGCGATATTATAAAATGTTGGCAACTGTTTAATCTAGTGAGAATGTTTATATATTTGTTGTATTATATGTTTAAATGTTTTCTGTAGGTTAGAAATCTTCCATGATAAAATGTTGTGTAGTAAAGTACCCACTCAATGCCAAGTTGAAAAATTATCTCAGCAAGTCTTGCCTGTTTATACTTTCAAAAGCACTAACAGATAATTTTATTGAGACGCAAATAAAAATCTACTGGCATTCTGACTGAGATTGCATGAAAGTTCGGAATTAATTTTGGAATACCTGCAGTTTTTCAATAGTCAGTTTCTTTATTCAGAAACATGATATATTGTTAATGTATGTAAGTAATCTATATTTCTCTGAAGAGTTACAGTTTTATTGTAGACCTTCGATATTTCTTCTTAGGGTTTTTCCAAATACTTTGTTTTCTGGTACTATCATGAGAGAAATTTTTTAAAGAATTAGCACATTTACTTAGTTTTTCTTGCTTCATAGAAATGTTTTACGTACTCACCAAGTATCTGATCAGTACAATCAGTTCTTTAAAAGTTGATGCTCTTGAATTTTCTAGATCAAAAATTACATTATATCTAAATTAATTATATCTGTAAATCATGACTTTGCAATTATACCTCTTCTTTATAGTTTAATATTACTGCACTATCTAGAATTTTCAGAGTAATTGTATAATAATGGGCATGGCATGATGGCCTTATTCCCAATTTCCTCTAAAAGAAGAAAGGTGGTTGGTTTAAGATAGCTATTCTTTATTATTTAAAAGATTTATCTTTCTATTCCTAGTTACTGCAGAATAAATCTCAAATAATCTGAATTTTATTAAAACTTTTCAGCACCTAGTGAGATTATCATGTTTTCTTATTGGACCAATTAATATTATGAATTATAACAACAGATTTTCTAAAATGGAATAAATCATATTGGGTCATGGTAAGTGATTTTATTGTAATGTTCAATTTGGTTTGTTGGTATTTTATTCGACATTTATGACTCAAGATTCAAATGTAAGATTGATGCATAGTTCTCTTTTTTGTATGTTATGTTTATTAGGTTTTAGTCATTCATTTAAAAAATCCTCTCTTATAGAGGATTATAAAAATCCTGTCCTCAATAGGTGTTAAAAAGTTCCAGAATGCTAATGCTATTTATTATGAAATAGGAAAAGGCAAGAGGCCCCAGCCTGCAAGCGCAAAGGTGAGATAATGGCTTCCACATCACTTAACTGTCAGCCTTACTTAGTGTGAAGTGTTGTGTCCAGAGACTGCCAACCAAGCAACCATTTAAAAATATATAGAATATTAAAGTAATTGACAAACATAAGAACTGTCAAGGTTTGGGATGATAATCTAAAAAGCATAACACATTTTTTTAGTGTCAATATGAATAAAAACAATAAAGCTGGGTTAGAAAACAAACAAATAATATATATTTCAAATAGTGGCAATAGAATCCTAAGAAGTTAGTCCCTACTTAGGAACTAAACAGAGTTTAGTTTAGGGAAGCCAGAGTTTGAGATCTTGCAGGTTTACTAGTATGGTGTCTAGTGGAGAAGAGATTGGTCTACAAACTCTATTTGTAAAAGAATAAAGCCAGATAAAAGAGATGGAAAGAGAGCAAAGCTTCATACAGACTTAGCAAGTCTCAAGATTCCATATACAAACCCAATCTCACAGTCAAGGCACATTCTATGGCCATTATGGTTTCAATGCTTTTCCTTCTCAGTTTTTTTGCAACATACTTCAAAAAGGAGAAATGGTGTTAGCAAACTTTAGCTTACTTTATTATAGATGAAACTGCTAGCTTGGTTTTTAGCTTGTGTAAGACTGAACATGATACTCATGATACTGGTAAAGTAGAAGGAACCAAGGAAGAAATGAAAAATTCATAGTATGGCTTTCAAAGTCTAAAATATTTGTATGACTCTTTAGAAATAAAACTTGTTGTCTCTTGATACTGGCCAAATCAAGGACGAATGGCTCACTTAAAAGATAAATGATTTTTTCCATATACATACAGACTGACATATACATATGTATTTTTCCTGAAAGATTTTAGCAAATTGCAAAACGTGATTCTACTTAAGGGAAGACACTAGATGCACATATTTCCTGCTAGTTACAACCAAAAATTCTGGACATTATATACAAAACAAATATCAGTTAATTCTGAAAAGGCAATCAAACTAGGACACAAGTAATGATACAAGGAACATGAAGTCCTTGGGTTTTCTTCCTGCCTCAAATATCCCAGCCTTGGAGCTGGAAAAGCCAGAAACCTGAAAGAGCCAATGGATAAGGACAAAAAAATATCTGAACCAAAACCAGATCTTACTAGCCAAAGTAATATGAAAGGGGCAGCCTCACAAGATGGAAACCTCCAGAAAATAACTGCATTACTGTAGCAAACACCACAGAAAAAACTGGCTCTACCACCACCCATACCAGCAAAGGCCAAGTGGGGGAATCTAGACTTTAACTCTCGTGAAGCTGTAACAAGATGCCCAACACCTCCACTGGGATGGTGGAGCAAGCTAAATAGGAGTGAAGACTTTAGTTCCTGCCAGCTGTTAGTAAATATCACCCACTAACATACACAGAGTGTCAGAGCAGAATAAATAGGGAGTTTGGACTTCCATTATCATCTGGCAGTAAAGAAGCACCCCTGCTCCCCCACACTTGGGTGCTGTCAGAGGAGGCCTAGGAGAAAGTCAGGATTTATGTCATCATCCAGCAGTAATGAGGCAATCCCACAGCACTGTGAGTGGAGACCAGATGGGAAACTGGAACTGCCCTCTCTGCCCATGGTATCCTGACCTTGGATGGCAATGCTGGCCAAGCACAACTTCTACCTCTCCCTGCCAGAGAGATGTCCGAGAAAGCCAGTTAAAACAAAAGGTTTAAATATGATCCAAATCTTAGGAAATTTTTTTTAAGATTTTATTTATTTATTAATGAGAAACACAGAGAGGAGAGAAAGAGAGAGGCAGAGGCACAGGCAGAGGGAGAAGCAGGCTCCATGCAGGGAGCCTGATGTGGGACTCGATCCCAGGTCTCCAGGATCATCCTCTGGGCTGAAGGTGGTGCTAAACCGCTGAGCCACCCGGGCTGCCCAAATCTTAGGAAGTTTCAACTCCAAATCACTCAGCATGCCAAGAACCAGAAAGATCTCAAACTGAATGAAAAAAGACAATGAATAGATGTCAACATCAAAATGAGAAAGATGTTAAAATTGAGTTTTTTTTAAAAAAAATGCTATTGTAAAAATGTTTCAAAGAACAAAAAAAAAAAAAAAAAAAAAGAAAAAAACAGAAGGCCTCGGCAAGGAAATGAAAATTCTTAGCAAAGAAGATGTAAACAAAAATCAAATGGAAATCTTAGAACTTAAAAACACAATAAGCAAAATTAAAGTTCAGTGGGTAGGTTCAATAGCAGAATGGAAGGGCAGTAGAAAGAATCAGTAAAAATTACCCAATTTGGACAATATAGAGAAAATAGACTGAAAAATTAGTAGAACTTTAGGGAATCTGTGGGTCTACTTAAAAAAAGAAAAAAAGGTTTCACCTTTGGATAATAGGCTTGGAAGGAGAAGAGATGGGGTGGGGCTAAAAAGGCATTTGTAAAAATAATGAATGAAAACTATACAAATTTTGTAAGAACATAAATTTACATGTTAAAGAATCTAAATGAACCCTAGACAGGATACTCCCAAATAAACCTATTGAAAAACACATTATAATTAAACTTCTAAAAACTAAAGATAAACCAAAGGCAGCCAGAGAAAAGTTCACTTCACTTGTTGGGGAAAACACTTCAAATAACAATAGATTCCTCATCAGAAAAAACATGGAGGCTAGTAAAAGGGACACAATATTATTTGAACACTTAAAACAAAAATCATTAACCCTGAATCCTATACCTGGAGAAAATATCTTTCAGGAATGAAGAGAAAATTAAGACATTCTCAGATGAACAAAAATGAAAAGAACTGGCTCCCAGAAGACTTACTCTAAAAGAATGGCTGAAGGAAGGAAGTTCTCCCAACCAAAAGAAAGCAATAAAAGAGGGAATTTTGTGGCATTAGAAGGAAGAAAGAACATAGTAAACAAAAATATGAGTAAATATAATAGGCTTTCCTTTTCCTATTGAATTTTCTCAATTATATTTAAGAGGTGAAGCAAAAATTCTAACATTCCTGTGGTTTTAAATGTATATCGAGGAAATATTTAAGATAATGGTATTATAAATAGGGAAGGTAAGGGAACATAATGGGAGGAAAAGCTTCACACAAACTGGTAAAATAACAATATTTTAGAGCATGAAGTTATGTATAGTTAATGCAGTATACCTATAGCAACCACTAAATACATATATATATATATATGCATATGTATATGTATATGTATAAACCTACACAAAGAGGTATAACAAAAAAAATAGGTAAATCAAAATGGAATTTTACAAAATGTTCAAGCAACCACAGGAAATCAGGGAAAAGAAAACAAAAAACAAACAAAAAAACCCCAGAGAATAGAAAACAATAAATAAAATGGTACACTTAAGCCCTAACATATAGTTACATTCAACCTAAATGGTCTAATAACATTAAATAAAAGACAGAGATAATTTAAAACAGGACTCAAGAGGGTAGCCTGGGGCTCAGCGGCTTAGCACCGCCTTCAGCCCAGGGCGTGATCCTTGAGTCCAGGGACTGAGTCCCACGTAGGGCTCCCTGCATGGAGCTGCTTCTCCCTCTGCCTGCTTTTCCCTCTGCCTGTGTCTCTGCCTCTCTCTCTGTTTCTCAAATAAATAAATAAAATCTTAAAAAAAAACAAAACATGATTCAACAATGTGCTGTCTATAAGAAACTCATGTCTTTTTTTCTTTTAAGGTTTTATTTATTCATTCATGATAGAGAGAGAGGCAGAGACACAGGCAGAGGGAAAAGCAGGCTCCATGCAGGGAGCCCAATGTGGGACTCGATCCCGGTACTCCAGGATCATGCCCTGGGCTGAAGAAGGCAGGCGCCAAACTGCTAAGCTACCCAGGGATCCCCTCTATGTGTCTATTTTTATGGCAATACTATGTTGTTGATTACTATAGCTTTGTAATATAGTTTGTAATTAGGAAACATGATACTTCCATCTTGTTCTTCTTTCTCAAGTTTGCTTTGGCTTTCAGGGTCTTTTGTGGTTCCATACAAATTTTAAGACTGCTTGTTCCATTTCTGTAAAAAGTACCATTGGAATTTTGATAGGTATTGTATTGAATCTGTAGACTCTTTTGGGTAGTATGGACATTTTAACAATATTAAATCTTCCAGTCCATGAGCATGTAACATCTTTCCATTTATTTGTGTCTTCAATTTCTTTCATCAATGTCATATGGTTTCTGTTTACAGGTTTTTTACCTCACTAGTTAAATTCATTCCTAAGTATTTCATTCTTTCTGAAGCAACTGTGAGATTGTTTTATTTCTCTGTTTATTATCAGCATATAGAAACAACTGATTTGTAATATTGATTTTGTACTCTGCAAAATTTACTGAATTCATTTATTAGTTCTAACAGCATTTTGGTGAAGTCTTTAGGGTTTTTATATATCTGTCATATGCAAATTATGACACTTTTTTTTCTTCCTCTCCAATTTGGATACCTTTTATTTCTTTTTCTTGCCTAATTGCTCTGGCTAAGTCTTCTATATTATGTTAAATCAAAGTGGAGAGGATGGCCATCCCTGTCTTGTTCCTGATCTTGGAGGAAAATATTTCAGCTTTTCACCATGGGGTATAATGTTAGCTGTGGGTTTGTCACATATGGCCTTTATTATGTTGGGGTACATTCCCTATCGGCCTACCTGGTTGAGAGTTTTTATAAAAAATGGAAGTTGCATTTTGTCGAGTGCTTTTTCTGAATCTTAGGTAATATAATTTTTATCCTTTATTTAGTTAATGTACTTTACCACATTGATTGATTTGTGGATGTAAAACCATCCAGGCATCCCTGGAATAAATCCCACTTGACCATGGTATATGATCCTTTTAATATACAGTTGAATTTGGTTTGCTAATAGCTTATTAAGGATTTCTGTATCTATGTTCATCAGGGATAATGGCCTGTAATTTTCCTTTCTCATAGTGTCTGTATTTGGTTTTGCTGACCTTGTAAAATGAGTTTGGAAGTGTTCCTTCCTCTTCTATTTTTGGAAGCATTTGAGAAGGATTGATATGAATTCTTCTTTAAGTGCTTGGAAACATATAAACCAAAGATTTACATATAAGAATTTTATCTATTCTTAATTAGTATGTACAAAAAATTAGAAACAAAAAAGTTTAATGGTAGATGACCAAACAAATGATTCAAAGAACATAACTATTAAACTATCTATGTTTTGAAAAATATTTAATTGCTTAAGGAAATCTGACAACAAATGAGGCAAGTTACAAAATATTTTTGCCAATAAGAAAGGCACTAAGAAGTTATATGCCAAAATGTTAAGAATTATACCTGAGTTTTAAATTTTATTATTTATAATTTTCTGTACTTTCCAAATTTTCTATTAAAGAACATATACATACAAGTAGAAGAAACTTTTAAGTAAAGCACCCATAAGAGACAAAGGAACTCAACCAAACTTTCCTTGCTCCCTTGCTTTTCCAAAGTGTACCAGCGCTAAAGCTCTTCCACCTTTCTTGTTTTTTCTTTTCTCCTGAACGCTGGAAGCAAGTAGTATCAGAATTCTTTGGTTTTTCCTCTAGTGTCAGCAGAGTCATGGCTTTTCACGGGTCTGGTTTTCTAGCCACACTCCACTTCACTTTTATTCAAAAACCTCACAAATGAAACTAGGTTCCTCCTAAGTTTTTCTGTGATCATTTGGTTTAAAGAAATGAAAAATGTAAGTAAAGCGAACTTCAGGTTTTGGGGTAAACCGGCTGGCTGGAAAACTGGGCTGGCGCAAAGCAGTCTTTCAAAGTGCTATGCCCTGCGGCAGGGTAGTTTTCAATAAACATTAAGTTGCAAATATTTAAATAGCAACCAATTTACTTTTTATTCTCATAAAAAGGGAGGGATGAAAGAGTGGCAATGCAGGAATGGCTCCATAAAAATCCACAGTTGAGCCAAAAGCAGACAGGCAACCCATGGAGGTCACCTGAAGTATGAATTATACAGTTTGTGATGATAAAAAAATCACAACTTTTCTTCTTTTTTTTTTTTTTAACTTTTCTTCTTCTCAGCTATGTCTAGGTTTATGTTATAATCTGAAACCTTATTGAAGGACACTACTTGCTTTGGCCAGGAAATCCTTAAATTTCTTCAGTGGTTTCTTGTGGATCCATCAGAAGTTTATGTCTACTGGGTTCACATTAAGAATGCTCTGCTCCAAGGCTGGACAGAGTAACTCTGATAAGCAAAATGTAAGATAAAAGTTTTTTAAATATTATTTTTTGGGAGAGGGCAACTAATTTTCATTTCATTGAAGCCCTCAGATACCTTGGAAAAATAAAGATGCTTACGTAAAGTTCTTTAATGAAACAGAAACAGATAGGGGCAACGCAGAGAATCTCTCACAAGGTGACATATCATACCTGATTTGGAGCTCATGGCACTGACCTGGATGCTAAGCAAATGAGACTGTTATTTGATCCAATAAACGATGAAGTATGAGATTAAGTACATATTTGAAAAGCACAGACCTCAAATCCCAAAGGTTGCTTGAAACAGGAATTATTAATGTTCCAAAGCATTTATCCTGCATTCTATAAGTGAAACAAATAGTCAAAAACAAGCCTGTGATATTCTGTCCTTACTTCCATTTTTACTTGAAAACATTTCTTAAAAATAACAGCAGAAAAGTACGTCTTGGTTACTCCCTGGTCAGTGATTTGTCTTCTAGAAGTCTGGAGTTATGCTTAAAGCTCTCTGCATTCTGCCAACGTGAGAGTGTGGGTAGGAAAAGAGAGTGGGAGAGAAGATATCAAGCCCACCCAACTCCCGGAAATTTTAAGGAAAAGATGAAACTTTCCAAAAGAAATAATCATTTTGGTAAGTGAAACCATTTGTAACTTTAGAGGACTTTTTTCCTTTCCCTCCAACATATCATAAGAAAAATCCACACTGTGCACTAATAAGCTATAAAGCTTTGGTTTAAAAAGAAGGGTCAACAAGAGCTAAAACCACTAATGTCATACTTCAAGAAGGAAAAGTGGAGGGCAGTGATGCCCCAACACTTTCATGATCCCAATAAAAAGTCTCACCCAGGCTAAAAACTATCTGCCAAATTTATGCCAAGAACAAGCTTACAGCCAAGCTAAAATCTTCTGTGCATATAAGGAGTGCTATAAAAATAATGACATATTCAGCATCCTGGGAGAGTCTTTCACTTACAGAAATAAAGTAGAATTATCCGAATAGGAAGATGGAAGTTAGGAGGGAGAAAGAGAAACAGAAGACAAACTGAAACAGACAGTCAAAAGCAAATGTAAATAGCCAGTCTAACATACTCAGAAGAGTGATCTGCTCCCCTGGCAAACAAAAGAGCTCATTTTTGAGGCTCTTTTTTTTTCCCTCAAAGGTTTATTTATGTTGGAGAGAGAGTATAGAGTGAGGGGCAGGGCAGAGGGAGGGAATCCTCAAGCAGACTCCCCTCTGAGCTTGGGGAGCTGGACGCAGGGCTCGTTCTCATGATCCATGAGATCATGACCTGAGCCGAAACCAAGAGTTGGATGCTTAACTGACTGAGCCACCCAGGTACCCCTGAGGTTCTTCTTTTTAAGGAGTCAAGAAGCTTAAGGAGTTCATTCCTGTTCTGTAGTCCCCACCAAAACCCCCTAGGAAATGGCTAATTTCAGTTCAGTAGAGAAGTCAACATATTCCTTTTTAAGTCACAGTGATGAATCCCTTTCCTTGGGAGGATTATCAGAGCTGCTTCAGAATTCCGCAAATATAACCAAACAATATAGGATCCCAGATTTTAGAATCAGAAGGTTCTCTGAATATCTAATCTAACTTATCTATCTTACTATAGGAATCGAATGAGGATCAGGTAAGAAATTGTCATATTGCCACAATATAAAACTGAAAGAACTAGATGAAGTAGGAGGTAATTATATCTGAGATTTAAACTGTTGCCTGAAATATCAGAATCTAATCTATTGTTATTGGAAGACACCCTCAAAGAAAATCACATATTAGTTAAGAATACAAGCTCTGGAATTAGACTGCCTGGTCTCCAACATGGGATCTACCACTTCTCTGAGTCTGTGTCCTTAATTATAAAATGAGGACAATACTGTATAACCAGTCCCCATAGGTATATAAAGATAATAAAGAGCAAAACAAAAACTTTGGGATATAGTAAAAGCTATTGCCATTTATTATTAGAAAATCACATATTAGTTAAGAATACAAGCTCTGGAATTAGACTACCTGGCCTCCAACATGGGATCTACCACTTCTCTGAGTCTGTGTCCTCAATTATAAAATGAGGACAATACTATATAACCAGTCCCCATAGGTACATAAAGATAATAAAGAGCAAAACAAAAACCTTGGGATATAGTAAAAGCTATTGCCATTTATTATTACCATTATTATTGAAATAAAATAACAAGGAGATACATTTAATGAGTCCTTGTTACATACTTGAACTATGGCCAGAAGCTTTACAAATGTCATATCTATTAATTTTCACAATATAGGAGACAAGTGTCCTTATATTCTTCTGAAGACAATATTCTATTGTCCTATTCTAAAAATGCATCTATCAAAAATATATTTTATTTCAATAATATTTTAATGAAGAGCTGTATAAAACATGTTAATGACAAAGAAATTCAGATGGCACTACCAAAGTGAAAGGTACTGCAGTGTATGTAATTTTTCTGAGCCATAGTTCCTTACTCTGATAAAAAGGAATTACAGTTGACCCTTGAACAACATGGGTTTGAACTGCATGAGTCTACTTAAATCTGGATTTTTTAAAATAAATATAGTCTGTAAATATATATTCTCTTCCTTATGATATTCTTAATAATTTTTCTTTTCTTTAGCTTACTATTGTAAGAATACAGGATATAAATACAGCATATAATATATATATATAACATGCAAAATATGGGTTAATTGACTGTTTATGTTCTCAGGAAGGCTTCTGGCCAACAATAAGCTATTAGTAATTACCTTTTAGGAGAGTCAAAAGTTATACATGGATTTTCAACTCACAGACGGGGGTCAGCACCCTTAACCCCCACATTGTTCAAGGGTCCACTATATAACAATACCTTTACCTCATGAGAATTTTATGAAGAATAAAGAAGCTAATGTATGTGAAGTACTTAGCACAATATATTGAGCAATCAAATATGATAAAAAAGTATTCATGATATATAAAATTTAATATGCAGCACAAGAACTGCATGGGATGCATGTAACTCAAGATTTAAATAAAGATGTTAAATATCCTATTTATTGTCTTGTAATGTTTCAACTTTTCCAGAATACATAGTCCAGTTAGGTTTCCTTCGGAAGTAAGGATGCATATAAATAAAAATTATGATATTTTCATGATCGCAACCTCAAAATACTTTTGTCTCAGTCAAGGACATCTACTAATTTGCATATAGCTGTTTTTGTGAATGTTAATGGTTCTGTATTCACTAATGTTCCTTAGTAATTTTTTTATTCTTAAGACAATAAAAACCATAGTAAAACAAAAACAAACCATAATATTTATTTTTGAAATCACAGTGAACAACTACAGTGAAAATTCCACCATCAATAGAAGGAGCTGACAGGGGTATCAATCCAGAGCCTTTCAGTTTATTAGTATTTGTTCATATCAACCAAAGAGAAGGCAGTATTTAGTTACCATTTTGCAGATGAGAAAAACAGAGATATAAAATGGGCTGGTTAAAGACTCTGTATTTCCTAAGCATTAATAGACAAGAAAAGCAAGCAAATACATTTACCTCTCAAGTATACTTTCCTATCTGATCTGTGTTCTCCTTTACTGGAGGATCAGGTCTTATTTTTCAGAATTTGAAGTGGGAAGTTATTTTTGAATAAACTATACAAAACCAACCAGAATAATTTAAACATGTGAAAACACAAGTCCAGTGTATGGGATCTGAACACTCTTACAAGTTTCAAAGTGGCTAAGAACTTTAGATCTTTATAGTAATAAATATTGTAGTGTACAAAGGTCCTTTGGGAATCCCCACTCATAGGTTATGCCATGATAGAAGATCAAGGTGTCAGGTCCATTTAGGATCAGGGCATTTTTGACTTCTTTATGCTTTAATCCATATTTGGAAAATCAGTTAAAATATTTCTAAGAGAAATATAATCATTTTGCCTCCCTCTCCTCTACTCCCAAATATAGAATAAATTATTAATTTCAAACACTAATATTCTTTTAGTTTGCACTTGCCTACAAGTATATGGAAAAGAAATGTGACCTTGGGCAATCACTATTCTTTAGTGAAAGCCTTTTTCAGCTTGAGAAAACATTACCTGATTGATAGTGGCTTTCCTAGCTGGAAAATAAATGTTTACTGCTTAAAGGCTAAGAGTCTCTCTGTAAGCAGCAAGGATACCTCGTTGAGCCATGGGTAAAACAGTTTTCAGTCACAGGAAGACTTCACCCATACCCAGTTATCAAAACCTTAAGAAAGAGGTCTAGCCAATGGCCCCTTAAAATAGAGGTGCTACTCAAGAATGCTGTATTTGATGACTTCTATGATACAGTGCATGATATAAAGAATAAATAAGGAAGTTTCTAGGTCAGATATAACACTGCTACTTGATGATCGTACAAATGAAATCAAGGTAAGCTGCAGTGGCCAAGATACTGTTTAATATCCTGGAAAAAGTGAAGGTTTCACAGATTCCTACCCTTGCTCTGCTGCCTATAAGCTATGAAACAATAAACAAGTTATTTAACATTCCTTAACCTCAGTTTCTTCATTTGTATAAACAAAGACCTTGCAATGGTAACCTGTCAAATGTTGAAAAGTACGTTTGGTGTTAAAGAGTTTCATTTCTTCTAAAAGACTACAGTGGGGAAAAAAAAAGTCTCCTTCTCATTTCTGTTCCCTAGCCACTCAGTTCCTCTCCTAGAAGGCAACTACTGTGCCTAGTCAAATGCGAAAATTTGGTTTCAATATTCCACGCTGAAATGTTGAATTCATTAACATTTATTGAGTGCCTATTATGTATCAGAGCTGTTCAGGGTGCTGTGGGGAGTACAAAGATGAGCTCACAGTCTAGAATGGGAAATGGTTCCCAACTAACTTTAATACGAGGCGATAAACACAACAGTAAAAGTTTAAGAACAGCGGAGAAAGTAATTAATTTAATCAATGGGGTGAATTGGAATAAAGAGTAAAATTAAGAACAGGTTTCAAGGCAAATAAAAAGTTTCAGGCATCATACCAAAATTTTACTAAAGTCTCTAGCTTGGGCCCTCTGATTCAGGAATTGGGATCCTATCACGTCTATAAAAAACCCTATTTAAAGGTATTCACTCATGGCTAGAAATTTCTGACACACGAAAAGTCAGCCCAATAGGAGAATGTCAAAGAGATTGGTATGGATGCTCTAAGTGTCCTCTTTAGGTGGAGAGAAACAAAAGGGTGAAATGAAAGTCTTACTTACCCAATCATGCAAACATTCTTCATTTGAAAAGTATTTAAACTCATCTAAAAAAGGGATAACTAACTGGGGAATTCATTAAAGTTTCAAGTATAACTTTGGTATTCTCTCCAATGTTAACACATAGCATTTATAGAATAATTGTGGTCCTTCCAATATTCTTAGCACACCAAGGGTAGAACAGGTTTAAGACTCAAGATACCGCATCTCACAAGGCTGCCAGGAGCATGAATACAAGTCACTGAACTGTAATGACATTACGAAAATGGTGGCAATTCTTCAACAAAATATTTTGGTTTAATGGAATTTAGGTCAGATCCCTATATGCTAATATCCTGGGTTCATGTATAAAATGGGCTAGCTTAAAAGACAGCCCCAAATAACCATATAATGATATGCCTGAAAGCCTTGTATGACCAGAAAACAAAAGCAAGTCTATTCCTTTTAGTGGATGTTTGCCAGGCTTAACAACAGATTCCAGAAAGTGGGAATTTGCTATAGTGAATGCTTTATAAAGATAACCTTAAAACACAAATTCACATGCAAGCCTTATAATACCAAAACACAACTGATTTGAGGGCCATAATTCCTTTATTTTTATTATCTGGTAATGTAAAAGCTATCAGAGATGAGAAACATACTACTTAAACATAATACTGCTTTTTTAAAATGACACAAAAGATGATCTGAAATACTCTGCAAAATATTCCAACTGATCACACAGTTTACCAAAGGCCCAAACAAAGATAGTGACCATAAACGTAAGAGAAAGTTTCATAAAGGACTAAAGGCCAAGATCACATTTTCTAAAGATGTTGCATTATTAAATTTTAATCAGTTTATGGTATATTTAAAGCCCTATGCTCTATTTTTAAAATTCTAGTTAGTTGACATATAGTTCAATATTGGTTTCAGGAGTTCAATGGTTCATCATTTACATATAAAACCCAGTGCTCATCACAAGTGCAGTCCTTAATACCCATCACCCTTCTATCCCATCCCCCACCCACACCCCTCCATCAACCCTGTTTGTTCTCTACAGTTAAGAGTCTCTCATGATTTGTTTCCTCTTCTCTTTTTTCTGTTTATCTATTCTGTCAACAATGCAATAAATATTGATTATCTGCCCTGTGGCAAGCACCCATACCTGGCATGAGAAATACAAAGACAGCCCTTGCTCTTAAAGAGCCCTCTATTACAAGGCATTACTTTTCCCTTCTTTTTCAAGGCATCCTACCATGGGGTAATCCAGTAATAATGCCAAGGAGAGTTATCTTAAACTCTTGTTGTGACAGAGTGACAGAGTGATCCACATTTCTTCCTATTAAGTCATTTTATGTCTCTTTTTCACTATTTTCATGGGCAAATTAATCTCAATCACAACATTTTTAAGAGCATCAGTACAAACAGTGACTTAAGAACTGCTACCAGGGTCATTTCCGACTCACTCCTACCCATGGACCATGGATGCTGTAGTATCTGCTTACCCAGCTTCCTTTTTTCACCATACACTTAGCTTCAGGAAAATAATCAAGCTCAAATGTGTTATTATTTAAAGCTGCCCTTCAAATCCAAGTATTTGGATCAATGAAAAAAGTTCTATTTTGGTATTCAAAAAATCACAGTCACAAAGCTGCAAAACATTAAAGTCACAACTTCTGCAGGGTATTAGGATCACATCAGAGGTAAGATTTAAACTTAGCACCCAAAATCCTGATGATACAATGTTCTAATCCTATAAGAATACCCTATTCTGTGATTACTATGATAGCCTCTTAAATACTGTGAAGTATAGGAAGAGGGACAAAGCTCTTATTTTTCTTCTCTCCATTCACAACTTGCCCCCCAAGTTCTGAATATAAGCACTTTCTGTAACAACAAGCTACCTTTATGACATCCACATAATTATAGGTTCAGGTCAAGAACTCTAGACCATATTGATTACATCTCTATGCAATAAGGACCCTCCAGCACTGTTTGTATCCACGATAACAGGGACAGCTTTTAAGTATCTGTGACACTAAGAATTTTCAGTCCTATCAATGCCAGAAATGGAAAGCCAATGACCAGTCAGGCCTGTCAGTTGTTGCCCGAAGCAATGAGGACAAGCTGGGAATTCATCATACTGGAACTTCATCTGCCAGCTGCATTCACACATTTTCACCACCTGAATAGTTGATTCTCTTCAACTCCCACGTGGCTCATTTCAGCACACAGTGTTTTGAAATGAATATTTGATCAGGCAGAGTAAAAAGAGGTTTGGACTTATCTGAGGTGTCACCATAATGCACTTTAAGTAATTCTAAGTATCAGGAGCTAGGTGTCTTTAGTTCCATGCTTTGCATATTTCTGAAATGGACCTGTGATCCTAATTAAATATGATTAAATTAGATAAGCCATGGAAAAACACCTAGCACAGTGTTGGGCACAAAGCTGTTTATCAATAAACATTGGTTTTTCATATCTTTTACTTCTACCTAATGGTGAATATCTTGAAGATTCCTCAGAGATCACCAGGAGATGGGGATAACCTAATGCCAAAGAAATTTAAGAATCACCTTAATTTTGTCAAAACTCTAAATCCTTACCCCAAAATAAACCTAAGAGATAAAGAAATACAGTAGGGCTATTAAAATTGCTTCATGATTTGGGGATTTCAACAGTTTGACTCAGATATGCCTAGGTATGATTTTCTTTGTTTTTATTCGTTTGTGATACACTGAGCATCTTGAAACTTTAAGAGTTGATGTCTTCAACTAATTTTGGAAAATTCTCAGCCCTTCATTTATTTGCCTTTTCCCTCCTTCTTATCATCCATGTATAACAATCACACACACATTAGACAATTTAATATTACCCCACACACTTCTCACACTGAGTTCTATTTCATTATTTTCTTCTTCCTCCACTTTAATTTTTTTTTTTAAGATTTTATTTATTCATGAGAGACAGAGAGAGAGAAAGAGAGAAGCAGATACACAGGCAGAGAGAGAAGCAGGCTCCATGCAGAGAGCCCAGTGTGGGACTCGATCCTGAGACTCCAGGATCATGTCCTGGGCCGAAGGCAGACGCTCAACCACTGAGCCACCCAGGCGTCCCTCCACTTCAGTTTAATCTTTTTTTTTTTTTAAAGATTTTATTTATTTCTTCATGAGAGACACAGAAAGAGAGAGGTAGACAGAGTAGCAGGCTCCCTGCAGTGAGCCTGATGTGAGTTCAACCTGAGCCAAAGGCAGACGCTCAACCACTGAGCCACCCAAGTGTCCTCAGTTAAATACTTTCTGACTTGTTTTTGAGTCTCTGATCCTTTCTTCTTCTGCATCCAGTCAGCTATTAAGCTCATTCAACAGATTATTTAAGGCATACTTTTCAGTTTTAGAATGTCAGTTTGGTTCTTATATGGATTTTATCCATGTCTTCCTCATTCCAATTAAGGAATGATATAATATTAGATTGTAGGATTTCATTTAAAAAGTACATCTAACATTAATTTAATAGAGAAATATTAAACACTTGTTTCTAAGATTAAGAAAAAAGACAAGAATGTTCAGTATCTTCACTTCTATTTAACATTTACTGGAGTGTCTGGTTTCTAAATTTCCAATTTTTGATTGAAAATGAGTTTTATCATTGGTAACAAATATTGTCAGTTGTTTTCTTTGAAGTGATAGGCTTATTTTGTTTATTTTTGAGAAAATTTCTGCTAAGTACCCAAGTTCTTTTCAGTAAAATAATATTCCATGGCAGTTGCTAGTTCATAGTAATCACACAAGTGCATTTTGTCAAGACAACTATCATGCATTAATTCCATTGTGACATATAAAATACTAAAAAGAAGTACACAAACAGCAAAATTTAATAAAATTGTCATACATCAATGATTTGAATGTTGACTCTTTTTTTACAGTAAGTTCCACACTCAACATAGGGTTTGAACTCAAGACTTTGAGATCAACACTTGCAGCTATATGGACTGAGCAAGCCAGCCGCCCTAAATCATAGACATTGTTTTTTTTCCCTAAAGACTCATTTATTTACTTTAGAGAGAGAGCATAGGGAGGGGCAGAAGGAGAGGGAGAGAAAGTCTCAAGCAGACTCTGCTGAGTGCAGAGCCCTAGGGGGGTTGATCTCATCACCTTGAGATCATGACTTGAGCTGAAACCAGGAGTTGGACACTTAACTAACTGCATCACCCAGGCACCCCAACATTCTTAAGCAATTGTAGTTTTTTGTTTTTTTGTTTTTTTTTTTTTAAACAATGAGTGAGTACCCTTAGCTACAAGCATAGTTTGGTGCCATTGTGTTTATTATGCTAAAATGCCATCAGCTTTATCTACCATTGCTTCTGCACTACCCATACTTAATGTCAACACAAAATAAAAAAAGAAAGGCAAATAATGACTTCATGATACTATAAAAATAGTTTTCACTCACAGACCCCTTGAAAGTGTCTTGGGGACTTCTAGAGGTCAGTGGACCACACCATGAATTACTGGTATGTATCTGTATACACATGTGTTTCGAACTGCAAAGAACCTAGAATAGCCAAGATATACATGCCAAACAAAAGTGAAGGCATTAAATTGCTAGATCTCAAAACTTACTAAAAAGCTACAGTAATTAAGACAGTATGATAGTGGTGTAAAGATACACACACACACACACATCAATGGAACAGAATAGAGAAGGGAATTTTTTTTTTTTTAAAGGCACTGTGGAACTTCACTGGAAGAAAAGCATATCTTTTTTGAGAAACAGCACTAGAAGAAATGGCACAGAAGAAACTGAACCTTGATCCTCGCCTCATGGATAATAAAAAATAATTTGAAAAGGATCATATGCCTCAATGCAAAGACCAAAACTACACAATTACTAGAGTAAGGCATCACTTCAAGATGGATGAAATGGCAAAAGATTTCGTGTAAAACACAAAACATAAAAGGAAAAGGGATAAGACCAAACTTCTGCCTGTCAAAGAATACCAATAAGTGAAAAGGCAATAAACTGAAAGACTTGCAAAATACCTGACAAAAGACCTATATCCAATATAGTTAAAGAATTTAAATTCAATATGACAACTGGCCAAATAAAAGCTGATGAAAGACTTCACAAGTACATTAAAAAGAAGATACCCAACTGGCCAATAAGTATATCCAATCATTTCATTTGAGAAAAGCAAATTAAAACCATAATTTCCATTTACAAGAATGGCTCATCCATTGCTAAGAACAAAAGATGGTATCATTTTGGAATACTTTCTTGGAGGTTCCTAATAAAGCTAAATATATGTCTGCTTTGTAAGCCAGCAATTCCAGGCCTAGGTATATGCTCAAAACATATGAATTCATATGTAAAATAATAATAAAAAATTAAAAGTGCAGATGTCATAAAAAGGACTTGTACAGGAAAGTTTATAGCAGCTTTATTCATAAAAAGCTAATAGCTGAAAACAAGAGGACAATGGATACATAAACTGCATTATATTTATACTATATTGCAACATAAAAAAAATGGACAAGTGACACATGCATCATATGGATGAATTTCAAAAATATTAAGTAAAAGAAGCCAGACACAAAAGAGTAACTGTAGGATAATTTCATTTACATGAAGTTCAATATAGACAAAAGTGATTTATGATGATAAAAACCATAGTGGTAATCTCTAAGTCAAAGGTAGTATATTGACTGGAAGGGGCATGAGGGAACTTTCTAAGATGATGGAAATATTCTAATTTGTTCTGAGTAGTGATATACATAAAATTCATCAAGTTGTATGATTAAGATATGTACATTTCTGCTATATGCAAATTATATCCAAATTTTTAAAAATTCTTCAAAGGTGATCCAAAGTACACGTTGATCCATTTTTCAAGCTGGAAGGGGCTTTGGAAATAATCTACCTCAATTCTCTCATTTATGGAAGAAAGCCTTGGGTTTCGAAGCAATTTACCAAACAGGTAATTATAGGCAGAGTTGAGACTAGAACCAAAGATTTGTAAGCTACTTGTCTCTATTCTTTCTACTACACCAAATCTTCCAAAACAAGACTTTTCCCGGGAACAATTATTTTCGCTTCAATTATTTGCTTTAGCTTTTCTCTGACAGTTTTCAACAATATCCAGGGAACTATCATGAGCTCTGGTTCCGAGTAGTTGCCTGGGTGAGGTCCCAAGCTGCTTTTTAATTGCTCACTGGGCTTACATATTCAATGGAGAGAGACTCTTTTGTTTCCCTCTAAGTTTATAGATGGCACCTATAAGTATAAGCCTCTCAGGCTCTTGGACACAATTTAAAATAGTGTGGCACTAACAGTTTGACACTAATGTCACTAAGACAAATGGAATTCCCGGTTCAGACTTAAACAAATTCTAATACTGCCCCCAATATTGTCCCTCTGCCACCACGGTCTCAGGCAACAGACTACATAAACAGTCCAGCCTTGTATTAAAGGTGTAGTAATAAAGGAACAAAAAAGAAAAGTTGGGTCTTTGGGCTAAAAAACCCCTTGTAAATATGTGGTACCCCAGTATATCAACAGTAGGGAGAATTCCATCAATTCCTTCTCAAAATGCTTAGGAAAGACTTAAAGTCATGTCAAGGACTCGGTGCTTGCAAGAGAGAAAGCAAAGGCGAGGTTTTAGTTGACACAAAGATTTATTCAAAGAAGCAATGTGTCATCAGAAGAAAGCTTTCCCAACAGCTTCTTCTACTTCTGTTTACAGTTTCTTCATCTTTAAGTGGGGCAATCATTTTTTTTTTCTTAATTGTGCTGAGCTAAAATTTTCCACATTGTTAACTTGAATTTCATCTTCTAACATCCTATAAATATTAGAAAGAAGAATGAGAGAACATTTAAATCAAAAGAAGAGTGATGTGGCCAAACACCTTCCTTATGTGCAAAAATCAGGTCTTTTCCCTACATGTGTCATCTTTAACACTTCTTTTTGATTCTATACAGACAAGTAGGTGTTCATTAGAGTTGAAATAATACATAAACTTCCTCTTTACTATAAAAAAGCCAATCTTAACATCTGAGTTTGAATATTTGCTAACTGTTTCAAGTGGAAATAGTGTCAAAGTAAAATTGCTGACCTCCTTTTTTCCCCTCTGAGGGACTGTTCACAGGTCATGACTAAGCCTCCTTTTAATTTCGCCTTCATCCATAATCCTCTTACTGATCCCACACAGGCTTTGAATACTCAAGGTACAAGTATGCCTGGGGTTTTCGTCACCTTATAATCACAAAGAGTATCTGGAAGTCTACTAAATGAAAACCACATCGGGTATCCAAAGAAATATCTCAAAATTTCTAAAGAACTTGATACCCTTTATATCTGAGAATTATTTTAAGAAATAACGAACACATCCCTGCCCAAAAAGTGAAACAATCTTTTGCACAGGGAACCTTAAATTCTTTTTACAAATGCAGAAAAGACAGGATAAGTAGGAAACATCACTTGTTGGACGTTTCAGAAAATTTTCAAGACCATGATTACAATGTCATGGGTTCTTGTCATTCAGCTCTAGTTTTTAAAATCATGGCACCAAGTAGACTCACCATTGGATGACTAAGTGATGTTTCTTACAAATCTCTTTGCTTCCCACCACCTGCATCTCTTGTGTCTCTGATAGTTTTATGACACAGTGACTGTCTACCTCAGATTGGAATGACAACTGCAGATACAGTGAAATATAATCCTTAGGAATATTCTTCCCCTACATCAGAAAAATCTCTATAAAATAAAAGTATGCCTCCATATGAACATTCCTCCAGCAGAGATTTGACTTAAATAATCTCCTTGTTGCCTACCTAATCGTACCTCTCTAATAAATATTGTTTTTTTTAAATATCTAATGAACCAAATGCCAAATATATAAGGAAGACATAAATGATCCTTATAAACTCAGTCAAAGCAGGCATAATCAAAAAGAATGATTATAAAATCAGTCAAATAAAACGTTTGGGTTTTTAAGTGTCTCATTTTCTTCAGTAAACAAATTATTTTGATAACGGGAAAAACTGAGTGCTAAAGTATCTCCTGAATTATCAAATTTCTTATAATTTAGATTACTTCAATTGTACAATAAAAATAATATTTCTCTTGAGTCAAGAACAATAACAAATACCAGGTCTGAAACTCTGTCCCTATTTATAGAAATGTTTGATATAACACTAATACCTGATATATCAAAGTTTGCTCTAAAGGATAAAAACTCATTTTACTTAACTGTCACAATTGTCCTTCTCCTACTGTCATATCCCATAGGAATGTACATAGATGTTGTCCCCACTACTTCCAATACTGTTTTCTCTATAAAATGTTTACTTTAGTAGAGTTTGACAAAGATGTCTGCTCTTTGCATGAGCCAGGCATAAGTCTGTCTTTAAATCTCAGTTGCTTTGAGTTCTTTCTTTGTAAATATCAATTTCCATAGTAAAACCACAAACCCAAGAGAAACAAAGTTAGGATGAACTATATCTTTCTAGGCTTTCTGTCTGCATGACTCAAAAGAGACTTTAGAGTTGTTATTAGTAACCAACAGGTATAGCCTACAGGTCTGGGAACAAGAGGATCAGCCACTAAGGTGGGAAACAAAATATGAGCAGGGCATGAACGGCTATCTTTCTACTTTCTCTTCAGAGGTCCTATACCTTTATCAAAAGGACACATGTTATAAAGAACAAACAATGAGAAAAGATGCTTAGATACCTAACCAAAAAGAATGTACAGAGGAAAAAAAGTACTTTGTCTAGAAATATTAACTATAATTCAGAGGCACTGATGTTAATGAAAAATGGAATGGTTCCTTCCAATCTCATTTCTCTCAGTAGCCTATGTATAAGGGTAAAATCCTATATAGTATCTTTCCAGAATGGTCATCTCCTTAGTCAAGAAGGGCACATCTCATAATTATCTAAACTCAAAATTTTAAGTAGGACAGATAGTACCCTTTTGAATTACCAAAGGTCAGATATTATGGGAATGATATCTACTTAGAAAGCAGTTATAGATCTTCCAGTTTAAATACACATATTTATACAGAGACAGTAAGAAGCTTGTTCATAGGTATCTAATGGCAGATAATTTATACCATGCCTAAATCACTGAAGTTAGTAAGAAAATACATATTTTGGAAAATGTTCTTCTATGTGAAGGAGTGAAGAACAAGATATACTAGATGATCAAGAAATTATACAAATAAAATTTCTTAGCAAAGCAAAGTACAAGGCTCTGCTGATCTCTTTAGTTTTAATAGAATAATACTGCCAGATAAATATATAGATATCTAACATGCTGACCGAAGGCATAAATAAAATATTTTCATTTTGAATACTGTTACAACTGTCAAAAGATTTAATCATATCACTAAAAATTCTAAATTCTATGCCTCTGAAAAGTAATTATATGAAAAATAATTTACCACCACTAGTTTACACAGAGCAAGAGCTGTCACTAGCTAGAAAGGCGGTTATAAAATGTGCCATAGGAACAATTAAAAAGACAATACATTTAGTTGTATAAATTGCATGAAGGTAAGACAAAGCAATGAAGCCCAAGAAGAGGAGGTGCCACAACAGTCATATCTCTCAGCAAAAGCAATCAAAACTTCAGAAAAGCATCTTTGTAATATGTAGCGATTCCAATGCATGGGTCATAATCAGAGAAGCACTTCCTGGTTCAGGAGCAGTTGTACAAATTTATTAGACTCTTTTAATAGAAGAATCTATAGCAGAATTTTCTCATCAACTTTTTTTAATCAGGAACCCAAACTATTTAGTCCCTAATCTTCCTAAATATTAATAGAAAAGCAAGTCTGTTACAGTAGTAACAGACTATTAGATAAAGTAGATTAAGTTTCCCCAACAAAACATTATTCACTCACTTAAAAAATGCGTTGAACAAAAGGGATCCAAACCATCTGAGAAGTAGAGGATTATTCATAACAGTCCAATTCCTCATCTATGGGGTTTCTTTAGCTCAAAGTTCGAGAAAGCAGCACACACATTTCATTGCTCTGTCTCAGAAAGGAACTATGGCTTTCTGGAATGAAAATAGGCTTAGAAAAATAACAACAGAGCTTAGTCACCAAGAAGTCCTTTCTCTACTCAAAAGATTAGTACTTTCAGGCAGAGGCTCATAGCTGTAGAACAGTATCCTAGAATCTCCTACAATGTGTCTCTGATGCAAATATAAGTAAATCAAGGGCAAAGATCTAGTTCCTTTTTCAAACATCATTTAAAAACTCTTCTTGCAGCAGATTTAAATCAAATGATGGTTGCCAGTAGTTCATTGGCATTCCTCTCTGTGGCATGAGATATTACTTTACGGAGAGCTAAAATTGAGATAGTGCTACATGAGAAATATGGAGTATTACATCAGAGTGGAGTGCTAAATATGGCAACTCTTAACAACATCAGTAACTGCTTTAGTGGCATGTGTTTCACTTGACTGGTAGTCACCTGACTCTAAAACATTAATAATATGGCAGTTTAAGAATGTTAACCACCTCTCCCCAACAAAGGCTACTACTGTAATCTTAAATAAAATACTTTAGGTTACAAGACATTGCTTCCAGGATTCACAATCATTAAATGATAATTCCAGATGAGCAGGATCTGTTAGCATTCTCAGATTGAAACTATCCAAAAGATTTATTAAGTCACCCATCTGAGTATTTCATTCAATGCAGGGAAGCAAGGAGAGAGACTTCACACATTTCTGTGCTTGTTTCCAGGGGACAAACATGGTTGCCAAGTGAAAGCAGAGAGACAAGTATGAGCTCTTTAAAGTAAGAGTCTACATTAAAAATGAAGGCAGAGCCCTGGACATGGACAGCTAAATCAGACACAAGGTACAATCTACTGACAAAAAAAAAAAAAAAAAAAAAAAAAATCAGAAAGCTAAGATAACGTACAAAACCAGTTAGCTTTCAAAACTTCAAAATACATCCAGACACAGAATCAGAAACAGAAGCTTTGGTCTTTTAAAAGTGACCTTCACAAATCAGTTTTCTGTTTGTTTCCATTTTCTTTCACAGTTTAAGCCTCAATCAAATCAGCAGTCTCTGGGGATTTTGAAATTGCTATAGATTAAAATCCTCTCTGACTCAACTGTTTGACTAATGCCGAGTATTTAATAATTCTACTCATAAGAGACTTTTTCTTGATGAAACCCTGATGTATGCTCTCTTCAGATGCTCTGCAGCTGCACCATAACAGAAAGATCACTGTCCTTATTTTCTTTATCAATGCATTTAGGGATGAAAAATGTATTATTATAAACAGGTACTTGGCAGATGTGGCAGAAAACGGTTTGACAATACTAGTGTAGCAACTATCACCTACAGAGGTAAAGATCTACTCCCGGGTATTAATATTACATATTCATGCCTTGCTTCCAAGGATAGAAGGTTAATAACTGTGATAGATAGACGAAAGTTAAGTTAATGAATTTCTAAACTTTATGCTTTCAATAATAAAAACCATTTAAGCAACAGCATTTGGACTCTCTACTTCCACAGATCAGGCACTTTGATACTCAACAGGTTGAGTAAATTGAATCCATATATTGTATTTACGTTCTCTGTCAAGGTTGCTTCTCCATATTTGAGAGATCAAAGGCAAAACAGTCATCAACCCTGTAGCCCTCAATACTGTGTTCATTACATTTAATCAAGTGCCAACCCCACCGCATCATTCACCAACCTTAACAATACTTAAATGCATGGCATTGTTTAGCAACAAATGATAAACCTTAAACACACACACACATATATGTGCACATCATGCACGCATATCCCAAAATAAACAAACACACACAAAAAAAGGAAGAGGAAGGCAAAAATATCATTCTCTCCATTGTGCAGGAAAAGAAATTTAAAACGCACAGAACTATCCAGCACACATTTTGGAGGCGGTTTTCTACCTGAGGCAGCATCAATCACGGTGGAAATTCCCCTTCGATCAGAGACTGGACGGGATGACCCTGGCATGCTGACTGGGTCAGAGCGGACCGGCTGGATCCTGCAATGCAATTTAATTTAATTCACATATGTTACCAGCATCAAAACTGTCGCGTGCTACAACAGACCTTAAATCAGGGATGCTGGAATAGGCCAATCCATTAAAGAACCATTCATTCTAAAATGGGACAAACAGGGAAACTGCAGTCCCTAATTCTTGCGCAAAGCTAATGCACTATAAACATTCCCTACACTCTGGACCCCTTCTCCTTTTTGTAAGTTATTCAATAGATTCTAAGTAAGGGGTTGAAAATTGACATTAATTGAAAGGGATAAATTTAGTAGAATGGGAAAGGAAACAAAAAAACTATACCAAAACCTTTGACATTTCCAAGGGACAGATATGAAGAGTTTTGACACTCTTCAAATTTATGAAATAGCACCATAGCTAGTAACACCTGCTATAAAAGGCAGCATATACTAGATACAAAATTTTGAGCACTCCCTTACAATCCTGAATGAAAGTTACTTTATATATGACCAGAAGCATAGAAAAACAAAGCTGTGTTGGAATGTGGCGGCCACAGGTTTAGCTAGGATCACTTTTAACTAACTGACTTCCATAAAATTACCAATTAGCATATAAGAATCAATTAGAGTCTCAGCAAAACTGCAATTTACTACATATAATTTTAAGTTGCTTAGGAATGATAAACCTATAAATGCAAAGAGTCTATTTCCAGCTGTATTAGGCTAATATTATTAACATTAAAAAATCTGTATGACTACAGGATCTGAGAGCCCAGGCAACCTAGAGGAATAAAAACTTGTTACAGCAAACATTTTTGGTAATTCATTCATTCAATGAGTCTTTGCTGAATATTAAATGTGTGTCAGTATTATTCCAGGAACAGGCAGAAACAAAACATGAACTAATAAGGTCTGTGTGTGGGTATATGGTATAGCACAGACATTCATGACTGATGCAAAAGAAAATTACGAAAATGAGTGAAATAGGCAATAAAAGTTTAGAATGAGAAAACAGGTAATGAAATCAGGCTCCACAGCAGACTGAGAAGATCTTGTGGAGGTGTACCAGGAATCGGATATGTATACAGTAAAGGATATGTACATGCAGAGGAGCAAGAAGTGCTCTTTAAGCATACAACTAGAACAAGCAGCCCCATTGGATTGGTAACTAAGCATGACAAATGCAGGGCATCTTGAGGAACATGTTTGGCTGAAGCACAGAATTCACAGTGGACATTGGTGGAAGATAAATGCCATGGGACAGATTATAGAAGCCTGAAATGTCTAGTACAGACTGCAGAAAAGAGTAGTTACCAAAAGCACAGTTTAAATGTTTGTGTATTTGTTGTATGAAGAAAAGAAAAGAAGAGGCAGGTGAAGGACAACCCATGTGATCCAGCACTGGAAGCTGGAAGTACTGATAATAAATACTTGTCACTGTTCTTGTGGACAATGTGTACCACCCAACATTTGTTCTACTCCAGCTGATTTTGCTAAACCAGTCATGGTAATCCCATCGATTCATGGCAGAGATTAATCAGTTCCAGGATGGGCAGGCCTAAGCAAATTTGGGCCAGTAAGAAAAGAGGTACAGTGTATTTGAAATGTCTAGGAAAGATGTTTTCTGGTTCTTAAGAGAAATAAGAAGCTAGACAGTTAAATATGGTCAGTTCATCCACAGTAAAGTCCCCTCCTGGTCTAAACAACTTAAGTGGGCTAATAAATTTCCTATTATTAATTTGATTTATATTGGGGTTTCTGAATAATCTAGAGTTGTTGGTAGGTGAAACAGGCTGGCCGTGAATTGATGTATTGAAGTTGGCAACAGATACACGTGGGCTTATTCTATTATTTTCCTTAACTTTAAATATGTTTATATATGTTTGAAGTTTTTCCATAATAAAAATGACAAAAATAAAAACAAACTGGTAGGGATGATGGAAATGTTCTGGAATTAGATAGTGGGGATACTGCCCAACATAGTGAATATACTAAAAATCACTAAATTACACAGTGAATTTTATGTTATGAGAATTGTGTATCACTTAAAATAAAATACTGTGAATAAAGTCTGAATATCAAGTGTGTAACATGATGACTATAGTTGATAACACTGTATATCCGCTGAAAGAGTAAAACGTACATGTCCTCACTAAAATAATCACAACATATATACAGATATATATATTAAATATGTGAGCTGATGAATATGTTAATTAACTAGATGAAAAATTAAAGTAATAAAGCCAAAGGAGCTAACCTTCAGTAGAAAACCAGACTTTGTATCTCAGCTTCTTTTACATGATCTATTTCTCAGATCTATTAATAAATATTTCATTGGCCTTTTTTACAGTTTAAATCCCTACTCCAAGTAAGGAGCTGCCATGAGTTTATTTAGGTGTTTTTTCTTTTTTTTTTAGCTGACTCTTTACACTTGGTACCTTGTCCTGTACTCCATAAGGTATCACTAAGAATTATATGGTACTGTGATAGTCTGCCCCCCTATATACTAACCTAAATGTAAAGGGTCAGCTGAATCAAAAACACCTAAATAAAGTTTTTACAACTTAAAGGAGAAAGTAAGGCTAAGAGCCATAGTGCCATTGTATATAGCCCTAAAGAAATGTAGAAGAAACAGAGGTGGGGCACTCAGAGCAATAGTAAACAGGGATGAGGAGAATATAAATAGTTGGATTTCTAATTGGATGCTGGGGAGGAAATTGTACTAAACAGGCCTTTTATATTTGAAATAATGTAAGTCAAACCTAAATTTCCCATCAGAACTGTGTTCTCATGGAAGTTAAGGTTTTAACCAAGAGCCCATATGCTCAGATTTTTAAATATAAATTACAAGAGCAATTCAAAAGAAATTTATAAACCTGTGACTCAGTATAAAGGTATCTAAAGTTTAGATGTATCCAATAAACAGGACAATATTTGGGGTGCTTGGGTGGCTCAGTCAGTTAAGCATCTGAATCTTGCTCTTGGCTCAGGTCTTAAATTTGAGGTGGTGAGTTGAGGCCCCACATTGGGCTCCACGGTGGGTGTGAAGCCTACTTAAAAAACAAAAACAAAAACAAAAAAAAGGACAGTATTCTAATCAAATATATACAGTCTAAAACCATTTAAATGACAAATGCTAAAGTATAAGAAAAAGGAAAGCCCATGAGGAAAATTCTAGACAGAATTTAGGACAACAGTTTATCTGAAGAAGCAAGTTAGAGAGCTCTTAGATGAAGGGCTATGTCTGAAGTAAAGAGTAATTAAGCAAGTTGGAAGTCACAAAGCAAATGAACAGAGCTGTATACATAGGAGAGCTAGAAAGATACTCCAAAGAAAAGGGACAAGGGTGTATTACGGTATCAGGCGACAGTCATCAGAAAAAAAAGAAAAAAAAACGGATCTTGTGCATAGTTCAATAAAGAGAATAAACATAGTTTTATGTGTTGTCTATTTTAAATGTCTTATTATTGACATTTAAGTACCCAAATGACTTATAAACATGAATGAGTACACATTGAATCAGTAAGTTGAGGACCAACCACTTCCTGAAAATGGACTAACTACACCAGGTTACATTTTACTGCTGGTACCAGTGAAAACTGGTCTAGTACTCAGTATTGTCACTACTGCCTGATATCAGGGGGGAAAAGTCCCACTTCTGAAAAGCCAAAAAAGATATTCTAGGGTTTTTTGTTTTGTTTTGTTTTTTTAAAAAAGAAAAATGTATGGATGAAAGAAATAAAGTAGAAAGCAAACAAAAAATTAAGACACTAGAAAAGTATTACAGGAGACATGTTCCATTAATATGAATTATTCGTTTATTTTTTAAAGCAAGCTCTACGTGAACATGGAGCTTGAACTCATGACCCCAAGATCAAGAGTTACATGCTGTACCTACTAGGCCAGCTAGGTGCCCCATGAATTACTCTTAAGAAAGAAACATCTAGGGCAGCCCTGGTGGCTCAGTGGTTTAGTGCTGCCTTGAGCCCAGGGACTGATCCTGGAGATCCGGGATCGAGTCCCATGTCGGGCTCCCTGCATGAAGCCTGCTTCTCCCTCTGCCTGTGTCTCTGCCTCTCTCTGTGTCTCTCATAAATAAATAAATAAATAACATCTTAAAAAAAAAAAAAGAAAGAAAGAAACATCTAGGCCTAAGCTACCTCTGCAACAGCTTTTGCACTGTTAGACAAACAGATATTGACAAAGAGGTATATAAAAACATATTTCCAACCTACAATTGGGGACTCATTTTTCCATAATTTTTAAAGAGATGTAAGAAAAAGGTCTATGTTAGATTCAAGTAAGATACATTACAGAACTTTTTATAAGAGAAGACAAGGAAAGGGAGATTACATTGTATTAGACTGAGCCCTTCATTGTTATACCAGAATGTGTTAAGTCTGGATGTAACAAATTAAACTGGTAAGCAAACTTGAGACTACAAAAGTTAAAGGTTTTTAGTTGCATTAGAAAAAAAAACTTTAATAACAAAAAGCATACTTTGTCAATCTTGTACATGATTCTTACAAGTGAGAGTCAGAGAATATAGTTGATGAATATGTATATAAATATATATATAATAAACTATAAGTGAATTTATATCAATTTTTTTCTCATCTGAAAACTTTTTAAAGCCTAAAAGAAGGGATAAGCAGGATTTCAATGAAGGTTAGTTGAAAGCAAAGTGTTAGTAAGATCAGGTAAGGAGAGTACTCTCAGACTTTAAGCAGTTAGAAATAGGAGGAAGACAGTGTAAAAATGATATATTTTTTAAATGCATTGAATATTACATTTAGGGAAATACAATCCAAAACACAAATATTTATTGAATGTAGAGAGATCCCACATAAGATCCCCAGCAATAATAGTGAAACAAGCTACAGTGCATGTATTTTGTACCATAAAACTGTGCCAGGAAGGAAAATGTAAATATTACCTAAGATGCTCATTACAAATGAATATATTAATCCAGTCAAATTACTCTCTAGTTCTTATTTCTTACCTGAGACTGTTGAGATCAAGATCATCTGTATCAAAATCCAAAAGGGGCTGTGGAGTATCACTTGGACCGTGAGACTGCAACACAGATGAGCTGGATGATATGACTGTGGTCTGGCCTGAGGGATGGATGGTTTTGAACTGGAACTGTGGACCCATCCACAGACGCCTGTGGGGTCCAGTGTGTGTTACAATTTCTACCTGGAACAGATTATGAATCACGATTTAAATGTATTATGACCTCCTTTTAAGATGCTTTCACTATCCCCCCATCTTGTCTCCAAACACCCTCCAAGCTCATCTTAACCAAGTGAGAGAGGTACAGGGCATCCACAATCAAAAGGCAATGGTAATCACAGCCTATATATGCATTCACTACATCCTTCTATTGATTTTTACCAAAATAAACAAAAAATTCGTTTTGTGTGTGTATTTACACGTGTGAGCATACATGCACACAACACGCACACACACACACCACACACACTTATACAACACAGAAGTCATATGAGAGTAAAAGCACCAGTTGCCTGCCTCATATAACTAGCATCAACTCCCTAGGGACTACCTTTGTCATTCATTCTAGACAGTACTTACGACTTTGTGGGCATGTAGTGAATACTACACCTATTAATACACAGATTAAAAGTAATTCCTTCACTGAGGATCAAGCTCATGACAAACTTCAAGTTGTTCTTGAACTATCCAAGGAAAAGAAAAGGTCTGAAATAATTTTAAACACCCAAAGCCAGCTTCTTTCCACAATTATACTGTAGCATTTACTCAGCTACCCTCAAAATCCCCCCAAATCAGGTTTTAAATGAAGAGTATTATATATTTTCTCTCAGACTAGATTTGTCTTCAAAATATCATTATTTAATTAGAATGTTTCCTCCACTACCATGAACATTGACACAGGTATTTTAAGTGCTGCAAAACAGTAATACTACAATGTTTATGAATTTCATGGTCTATAGAGGGGATAAAGAATGGTGCCAATATTGAAGACTTTAAAGACAGAGCAGAGAGTAGAAGAAACAGAGTAAAACATGAAAATAAACATATCATATGATTTTATACATGAGCAACTTGATGAAGAAACTAAATATGCAAATGTTTGGTGAAAGACTACCTCTCAATGTCCTTAATTGTGGCATCCACGTCTGTTACACACTTTATAGAACTGACTTCCCATGTGCCTTCATTTTGCCCTGAGTTCTTTTATATTTAATCACATTTCTCTGATTGCGGTGATTAATTCTTAACAAAACATAACTGAAAAGGTTCACAGAGTGTGGCTCTGTGTTTGTTAAGTCCTAAAGGGCAAAAGCATCATCATGGTCTTGGAACAATATTCACATTCCCACTAATCACAGGGCGAAAAATACTCTGATTTAGGACAGTGATTTCTGATTCAAGTAGTTGTATTCTGCAATGTAAATTAGGCCACAGATAAAGCATTCTGTGTATTTTAAGCTCAAAACCATCCGTGTCACAGAGCCGAGAGGTAAACAGATGCCTATGCAATTTCACTGAGGGAATGGCCAGATGTTCCTACTCACTCTCCTGTTGTGTGCAGTACAAACATATTGTATATACTTTCACACTGACAGCACACATTACCCCTTTTCCTAATTGAAAAGTTGAAGTGAAGGACAGTGGTTTCTTTGCCAGCATTTTTTGTTTTTTACTTTACCGTGGTATCCTCAAGAAAGGAGGCACCTCCATATGCCAAGAACTGAAGCATCGACCCTCCTTCATGGAGCTTCCCGTGAGTGCTTCAGGTGTAATGAAATGTATGTCACTTAGAAATAATCTGATTCTCCGGCTTCCAGATTCCCTGTAGTTTTATAGGCTACCCTCCCTGAGAAAGCAGTGAAACTTCATGGGCCTCCACTGAGGCACCTGTCTGATGAAAAGCTGCTTGGATTGGTAATCTGAGACAGGTCATTAACTTTACCAAATGATGTCAGACTTGAGGCAGACATAACAGCATTTGTAATGAAGTCATTTGTAATCTCATCATTTTGAAATCTGCCCAAGTATCTTTTATTTCAAAGCCCTTGAAATGAAGATAGTTTCACCTGGCAAGGCGAGAAAGGGTCAGCTGGAGTGGTCACAGGACTGATTTGGAGACCACTGGAGGTGGTGGTCCACGAACTGAGGAAAGGAACCCAGCTGGGCACAATCAGGACATGGGCTGATGAGAATGCTGGCCTTTTCCAATCAGAGTATGGGCCCAAGCTTCAGAAAATGTTGGTTCCACAAAACATATCCCACACATTACTGAATGGTTTCATGGTTTCAACAAGACCAATTCTTTTTTTTTTTTTTTAACAAGACCAATTTTTATTTTAATCTAAACAGTCCATCTAAAACCCAAGGTTCTAAGGGATATATAAATGGACTGTTTGAAAGCTATGCGTATTTCATGCTCTCTGTATGAAAGCTAATGTACACATACACACACATGTATATAATACATATAAAATATATGTATATGTATCCTTGCAGCAATATTTATAAGAAAGACAATGGATTCATTCTTGGTGGTCCTACAAAGAGTTCCCAAGTCTGCCCATTTTCCTCCAAGGAAAATAGTTTTTAAGATTTTAGAATTCAAGAATAAGAAGAGACAATGGATTTCTGCTTTATTTCATTTTAACAGGCCAAACATTTTAGACTTTTACCTGAGAAAGCCATTCTTCATCTTCCTGTCCACTATGGTCAGAAGCTAAACTGTCATAGGACCCATGCCGAGTAATGGGCCCTGGACTTCCAGGGGGAACCACTGTAGGAAAAGGAAAACATATTTAAACAACTTTAACCCATGCAGTGCTAAAATTAATGAGGCTGCAACCATCTTGGATACCATGGTAGTTTTTCAGATAAAATATGACATTTAATGCACAAGGGCAATTCAAATAATGAACAAGAAAGACTGAATTTCTTAGGAGTAAGGAAGAACTCCAAGTGCACTTTAAAAAGTATCTGTAGGAATTTCATCATGCTAGATGTCAATGTAAAAGAAATGAACAACCAGTTACATCTTTGCAGCACAAATACTTTAAGGAGCAGTGACAATTCCATAACACATTCAGGACAGTTTGGTCATTTCCAATTAAGACAGAAATTAATTTGATGCAGTTCCTATAATTTGGGAAGGAATTTTTAAGACAAATGTCAAGAATCTTTAAGAGTCTACTTAAAAAAAAAAGAGTCTACTTAATAGTTTCCTATAAATTAAAAGGTATAAGTATGCATTTTTAACTTAAAAACACTTCCAGTTCCTGAAACACCTCATTTATCCTAAGAATTGTTTCATTTTCTTGGATATTTCAATAGTTTCCCCAATTCTGAAGTGGTAAGATATAGGCTTAAAGTACAAAGAGTCTATTTTCTCAAACTAAGAATAACCTTTGCTTAGTCAAAGCAATAAAATTATTTGACATTTATTAATGAATTCTTACTGTAAACCAAATATTATCCTAATAAAACCTTAGCCTTTTCTTTTCAAAGTCCCATAGTATTTATTTGCTTATATTTATTAAAAAATACTTTATTTTTTGGAATACTTTTAATAAGGTTCACAGCAAAACTAAGAACACACATTGATTTCTCATATACTCCCTGCCTCTACAATTTTAATACTAAGAGAAATAAAACAGTGAAAAACTGGGGGAAGTAGAGGGAAAAAAGTAAAAAAGGAGGAAGAAAAGCGTAGGAGCATTTGAAAAAGAAGAAATAGAAAAGAATGAGAAACAAAAAATTATTTCATAATTTCTGTTCCCCAGAGATATGTATATATGCATCTACATGTGCTATATTCCTGTAGGCTACATTCCTAAAAATGAAATAAAAGGATATGAACATAGTTAAATATCTTAATGCTTACTAGGAGTTAGATACGTTTATGAGCAGTGACTGAGAATACTAATCTCACTGCACTCTTGCCAGACAAGGTATTCTGAAGAGCTGAATATTAGTGAAACAGATTCAAATCAAGTAGAGGAGACGAGCCTAGGGCAAGATTTTAAAGGATGCACGCACAAAAATAACCTAACTTAACTTGCTGGTGGAGAAGTGGTGTACCTAAGCCACCAATTACTGCTCAGAGGGGAATAAATAGTATTAAAGTGTAAGATTCTCAGTAGTTAAAAAAAAAAAAAAAAAAAAAGATTCTCAGTAGTTAAAATAATTAGCTACTATTTTTTAAAATCATGGTTCTACTTCTGAAAGGCATGCTGGCATCTGGCACAAAACACCAGTGATCACCAAAACAGAACATCTGATTTTCTTAACGATTCTGAACAATTATCACTAAGAAAAGAGTATCATAATAATTATCTAATTAATATTTAATAATCCTCTTGGGAATAATTTTGGTGTGTATTACAAAACTGTTAAAAGTTAAAACTGTTAAGTAAATCTATGTTTGCAAAAGGCTGAGTTGTTCCTAAACCATCTGTTATCTTTTCAGTAAATAAATTTTATATTAAATTCTTTTTTAAAAGATTTATTTATTTATTTGAGAGAGAGAGCAGGGGGAAGGGACAGAGGGAGAAGGAGACCAAGAATCTCAAGCAGACACCCCACAGAGCATGGAGTCCGATGTGGGGCTCAATCTCACAACCCTGAGATCATGATCTGAGCTGAAATCAAGAATCAGACGCCTAACCACCTGAATCAGCCAGGTACCCCTATATTAAGTTCTTAATACAGAACAGAACAAGTGGATCCTTCAAACCTTCTATCAACAGTAGTCAAGAAGGTGACTAAGGACAAATATCTAAAGGTTAGGACATACTTTGGAAAGGGGTTGAGGGTGGAGAAGATTTTAAATAGGTGAGGGAATAGGTCATGCAGATATCTGAGGGGAAAGTGTTACAAAGAGAATAAGTACAAAGATTTTGAAGTGAGAGCATAAAGGAAATGTTTTGGTAATTATTTGGGCACTAACATGGTTGGATGTGGTCAGGCAGATTGAGAGTGGAAGATGAGTCAGTAAAACAAAAGGGGCAGAGAGGGAGGATGAGCAGATGGCTTAGGACTCCCCTCCACCCCAGTAAAGCCAGGGTAATGGGATGGAAAGATATGAGAAAGTTTTAAAGAAATGTAAGAAATTATATCCTTGTATACCTAACTAGTATTTAATGAGAATATTTCCAAGACTTTGCGTTGCATTCTATATATGCTGAGCCCAGGCTAGTACCTGTCACAGAATAAGCACTCTGTAAGTATTAAGTGAATGGAATTTTGGATTCTGGACTAAGTGAGGACATTAGAATGGCTGGACATTTATTTATCCATTATCAAAATGGGATAAGCTTTAAAAAGAATACAGTGTCAAGGAGGGGGTAAGGAGCAGGATTATAGATGAAACAGGATTAGTCATGAGTTGATCATTGTTGAAGCTGGAAGTAAGTACATGGAGAGTCATTGTACTATCGTTTTCTAATTTTGTGTATGTTTGGCATTTCCCATAGTAAAAAGTTAAAAAAAAGAAAAAGAAGAATCCTGCTCCCCCCAACTGTCCCTCTACTTTCCTAAGAAAGTGATAAAAATACCAAATATATATCTATGAAACATTAAATCTGAATCCTGAATTCCTAAATAGAGATTTTAAGAGTTCCATACCTAATGTTCACTAAAAGTTTTTCAATAGCTTTGAAACATCTAGAAGATTCACAATATAAAATACAAGTCTGATGGGATAACATTTTCAACATCAAATAAATATCCTTCCCATCTTTGTGTTTAAAAATATTCCCCAATCCAGGTGGGAAGAACATTTCATGTTCACTACGTTAAGGAAACAATGACATATCAAGTTACAATGAAAAAAGAACTCAAAACCTTGACCCTGGGATAAGAAAAGAACCTGAAAGTATGATGATTAAGAGCAAGGTTTTCCATACTCCCACCAGCCAATTACTAGGAAAGATTGAGATTATTAGAGCAAGAGTGCGATCAGCAGAAAGGGAGAAAAAGAGGGTCCCTAAGGAAGGGTTAAAAGAATGACAGAACCCCAGGAGTTGTAGGGATAAAACGTCTGTGAAAAATCGTATCTTTATTCTTGGATAGAGCTCAAGGAAGTAGCAAGAGGTCTCACACGGTGCAAAGAAGAAGAAGAAATGTGCACATAGCATGTCTACATAGTCAAGTCTACATGATCACCTCTCCAAATTCCCCATGGATCAGCTGAGAACAATATTTTGTATGTGCACAAGAGTACTACAGAAGAGATCCAGAGAACTGACAAATTTTGAAAAAACTCTGGAGTACAAACGAGGATGGATGCTACAGAGGGTGGATGCTACAGAGACCTATATGAACCAGTAACCAATGATCAGGTAGGGAACCGGGGCATCCCAGTGGTCACAGTAAGGATAAAATGTCTCCAAGTCTCTCATCTCCTATCTTTGCCCTCTGTAAGCCCTGGAGGATGTAGATGCAATTTTGGAGGGGGCATAACTGATTGAGATTAATTTTTGCACATCTGTTAGAAGGCACAGAAAAGAATTATACAGGAGAGTTTGTTTCTAGAAAAAATTTAAGTTCCATATCTCACAAGCCTGAGCTCAGTGGGCCAACATACACACCTTCTATATTAAGAAAAATGTTAAGTATATTTTACATTTACCAACTATTTGTAGATAATTAATAAACTTGGGACAGGAAAAGAATATGGAATTCTGAAATCAAAATCTCCACCATCTTCCTTCCCTTCCTTAGGAACAGTAATTTAAAACAAGCCTAGCCATCTAACTAGAAAGGATACACTGCCAATTTACTTTAGAGACTACAACTTCAAAAGTACTGCCTCTACACACAGGCATGTGGTAAGTATAGATCAACAAGCAAGGGCAGGATGAGCAGATCATTATGAGGTAACTGTGAGCCAGACTTTGTTTATATTGTGTTCTCAGGAAAGCAGATCATGCTTCTAGTGAGTAAATAAATGCTAAAAAAAAATCACCAAGTGTATTTTGCTGTCTTACAGTGATATATGGGTGTATCTCTGTGTACATACGTGTGTTTCTATGTATATATTTATATAATTTAATATGTGTTTATGTGCAAAGCAAACAAAAAACAAATCTGCTTCAGTGCCGATCTTTGCCAATTAGTCCTGTAAACCTAAACCCAAAAAACTTCCAAATCGGTAGAACAACATGAGTAAAATTATGAACAGAAAGATTAAATGCTCCTCTGATAATGACCCTAAGTCTGAAGCTACATAACAAAATTTTCAATATTATAAGGTGGAAAATGTCAATTGATAACATAACATCTCAGATATGTAAATAGTTTGCACAAATTCTCTGGTTTTGAATTTTTAGGCATCTTCTGCACCATAATGTAAGGATAAATCAGCACAGAATTTTTATAAATTACCCATATAAAATATACTATTTCTGAGTTAAAGAAAGTAAAAAGTATTGATTTAGATGTTGTTTTACTATAGGTACAAAGTATTAAGCTATTTAAATAATAACTGCTAAATTAAAGAGTTATAAATATATTTTTAGAAAAGATTTTATTTATTTGAGGGGGACAGGGCTGGGAGGGACAGGGCTGGGGGTGGGGGATGGAGAAAAACACTCCCTGCTTAGATCAAGCCTGACACGAGGCTCAATCCTGGGACCCTGAGGGTCATAACCTGAGCTGAAATCAGACACTTAACCGACTGAGCCTCCCTGGTACCCCTAGAGTTATAAACATTGTATTAAAAGACATCTAAAGATGCTTTAAAGTCTTTAGTCTTTTTAATACTGATTAATAGAATGAATATGGACTATTACTTGTAGGTTAAGATATGTAGGATTAAATTAAGGTTTCAAAAATGAGTTATTAGTCCTAGAGAAATTTAAATCTTGTTTTCCCCAAAACAATAACAGCATATCCTCAATTACAAGGAATCAAATTATTTCTAAAAGATCCAAAGAGGGCAGCCCCGGTGGCGCAGCGGTTTAGTGCCGCCTGCAGCCTGGGGTGTGTCCTAGAGACCCGGGATCGAGTCCCACATTGGGCTTCCTGCATGGAGCCTGCTTCTCCCTCTGCCTGTGTCTCTGCCTCTCTCTTGCTCTCTCTGAATGAATACAGAAATCTTTAAAAAAAAAAAAAAAAAAGATCCAAAGAGTAGTAACTAGATATCAGTAACCTAGGTTCACCTGCAAAATATCTAGTGTTCCAGTTAGAGAAGTTTTTACCATTAATATACTGAATACATTAGGGCAGGTAATTACTTTTTTAGTGTATTGGGCATGCTTTAGATACTCAGAAAAAAGTCATATCTCCTATCTGTGGAGTTTACAACAGAGTACACAGAGTCTAGGTATTCTGTTAAGACAAAAGAATAAATGGAAAAAATATTTGCTCCCAGCACCATTTGCTTTTAAAGCAATGAAAGAAAAAAAGATTTGACAATGCATATCGAAACGAACAGACCAACCACTTACAGGTTATAAGCATCTTTTTTACATAAACTAACACAAAGGATAACGCTTATTTATGAAGCCAATGACGGCAAAAATCTGTTTGGTTCTGTTCTGTTCTTGTTCTACTTTTCCCGGCATTTCTTGAACTCCCAGTAATAAATTCTCTTAGATGGGGCTCTCGAAGCTTCAGAGGACATAGCTAATCAACTGCAGGTTCTGCTGCCAGTGAACGCCACACTCCCAACTTTAGGAAATGTTTAAAAGCTATTCTGCTTGAAATGTATCTCAACGCTATTGGAATCAGGGAAATCTGCTTCTCAAATAATGAGAATTGCTATTCCAAATGGTATCTAGTTTTTTATATGAGCTACAAGTCTCTGCTTTAGCTCCTGTTGAAAAACCTAAAATATGTTCATAAACTGAACATATTAATCTAAAAAGAAACTTCGGGAGTCTTTTAATAGGAAGAAATGAATGTGGATCCAAAGTGTTTTTCTGGAAAAGTGAGTGTGAGCTGGCTGGGTCATATGGCAGCTGTGTGAACAAAGTATTCCGCGTAAGATTCAAGACCAAAAGCAGCTTGTTTCCTACTCCCTGCTTTTTCCTCCCAATCCTCCACAAACAATAAAGCCTTCACCATGCTGAAGTCTTTAGTGGAGACCTGAGAGGTGAATAATGTTGTGCCGCCTTTATTCGGTTCTTTCAGTTACTTAGGGGAACAACATGCCTTTTTCTAGCAAAAAAGAAATTTGTGACTTCAGTGACATCATGTTGCCTTGAATGAAACAGCTCAGGTTCAAAGTTCACCCAAAGGCCAACAATGATAAACTCTCACCCAAGGACAAGTTTCAATATATTTTTGGTACTTATTAAAAACAGCATCTATATAGCAGTCATATGATAAGAGAGGGCTCTTTACCAAACTGTTTCTGATCAGAAAGCACTGGGGACCTGAAAAAGAAATGCTGCTTGGGAATGCAGTCTCCTGGCACAGGAGGCCAAAATTTGCCTTTTAAAAAGTAAGGCTCAAAAGACAAATAATCTAAAAGTAAAATGGTCTTCCACATTTCTCCATGAACCACCAATTCACAAAAAAGGAATACAATCACCAACTAGCACCTGTAAATTAGAGACTTGTAAATTTAAACAAGTTAGGCTTTCAGAATGCCTGGGTGGCTCAGTGGTTGAGTGTCTGCCTTCGGCTTAGGGCATGATCCTGGGGTTCTGGGGCATCGGGCTCCTGCGGGAAGCCAGCTTCTCCCTCTGCCTATGTCCCTGCCTCTCTCTCTGTGGCTCTCATAAATAAATAAATACAAATTTTTTAAAAATGGCTTTCATACTATCAAATCGGCAAAAATTAAGCTCTGGACTTTTAAAAAATAATTTTTTAAAAAGGGAGAAGGCTCTCAGGTCAAAAATAACATACCTAAATACATTAAGTAATGGGAAGCAATCTTATTCTTATTAAGGAAGCAACTCTTATTTCTACTGAAGTCTAGAAAGCAGTTTTTCTCTAGTTTATAAATGTACAATGATTCACTGAATTTCATACACAGAGGGGTAAAGCAATACCACTATGTATTACTGGCTATCTTATTTATTAGGAGCCACCTCTTGTACCAGAGCAACAACAGCTGAAGTGTTACAATATATAAAAGGGAACAAGCTTTACCTACGTTATATACTAAACAGATCAATGATTTCCTTGTACCCTGACCCTGTGGTACCATAGATGTTCTCTAATTAATTATTAAAGTTTTCTAACAGTCAGTCATTGTACAGCTCTGATTTCACTTTCCTTTTATTCTACATTCCCAGAAGAACAGTCACAGGCAATATATAATTGGAAAAATGACATATCCTCATTGCCTATGAGATAACAGATTTCACTGAATAACTGACAACACTGGGTGTATGTCTTCTCCACCCTGCACTGTCTCCTTTTCCCTCCCCGCCATGGTATCATATAGTATTCCCACAGAAGACATAAACCAAGGAGCTTGCATTTGTTATTCCGGCTGCCATAATGGTCCTTTGACATATAGCATCTGGACAAGTTATACCTGGAGGTAGTCTGGAAGGAGTCACAATTACGTTTTGCTCAACATAACTGTAAATATCACAAAATGAAGATAAAGAATAAAACATACTGATTTCATGCTATCAGCAAGACCAGTTATTCCACTAGAAATTTCATACTGTCCCAATATAGTTCTGGGAACTAAGGAGATTGCAACAATCCCTTCAAAACACTTACAATTAAGCTCAAGATGGAGTTTATTTACCTGGAATAATGTCCACAATGCATATTTAATGTGGATTATGGCAACTCAGTTCTCAGTACAACTACATTATATATATATTAAAACTACAGCAGGACAGTTTAAAAAGTCCACCCTTATTATTTTAAAAGATCATATTATGACTACATAATACCTTGGTTGTAGTTTATAGATAACAGTTTTGTTTTACTATGGGTTACAGAACCTAGCCAGGCATGTAGGTCTAAATAACAACAAAACTATTTTTACCAAAGCTCGCCTTTACAAAAGTGTAGGACAGAAGGCATCACTTATAGCAGTTGTCTCCTAGGAGGGGATGAAGCTGGCTGGGGACAGGGATGGCTTTTTCTCAGTAAATATTCCTTGATACCTTTAAAACTGTATTTAATATGTACCTATTTAAAATTTATATTTATAAAAAGTTGTGGCATAAGCACACTCTAGTTGATTTGGTTAATGCAGTCAACCCAAGAAGTTAATAAAGGAAAACAAAGAAATCGGATGCATATCAATGAATGATGGAAACCAATGTGTGAAATAAAAGTTGAGCTTACTACATAATGAGTCATGCATTTCCCCAACTATTTTCTTAGGTTTAGTTATGTTTTCCTTAAGGGGAGGGGGCTGTGGAAGTGCTCATATACACTTATTCTCCTACTCACTGCATATATAGTCATTTATCATTATCTTTATTCACACACACACACACACACACACACACACACACACACACACTATAGGACCAGATTTTAGCAACTGCTCAAGGACATGCGGTAATATGTGTTTCTGTTGATGGACATGAATCTTTGCTGGAAGCCAGAGGGTCTCCCAGTGCTAATTCTACGTAGAATTATGAGTTGTAATCTTTCAGTAGTGGCAAATGTATTCTTACAGATAATACTGTTATGTTAGATGCGTTTCTTTCAAGAGTAATCAATTCTCCATTCTAAATTCAAGGAACACTATAAAACATAATACCCTTATAAAGAGACCAAGATGAGCAGAAGATATGCAGAAACTCTGTGCACTGATGTCTTGAGATTAAAAAAAAAAATCCGTGTTTTTGATCATTAAACTGCATTCAGTTATCAATGTACTGACTTGCGCATGTAGGCAATAGGCCAGTTATTGTAAACTTACTGTGCTTGGTCCCATCTGTAATGGCAGAGTTGAAGAGTAACTCTAGTTACTCCCATTTCCAAAATAAAGTACAACAAACAAAAATAAAGTGGAGGCAGTTGTTTGCAAATGTAAAAATGTCAAAAAATCTTTTTTTGCAAATAATTAATACAGCTTCTTCCATGCTTCACTTATTATCCAGTTACATATTGGATAAGTCCAGATCATTATACAGCAGGAAGAATTAAGTACAAATTTTTCTCTTGCCTAAGCAAAAGAGGTAAAGTTCTCTTAGAATGGAGAGTTAAAAGCTTTTTGACCTGGAGGACATCAATGTTTGTAGCCTATACTTAGAAATATAATAAAAATCTTTCCAAACAATCATTAAGGATCCAACGATGTGTTCCACACAATAGAAAAACTATGTTTTCAAATTTTTACCTCTAAATAAATCAGAAAAAAATAAATAAATAAATAAATAAATAAATAAATAAATAAATCAGAAAGTTCATAGAACCAAGAAGATAGGGGAAAGAATGAGACAGAGAACACTAGCTCACAACCATCACAGGGTTTTCTCTCTTTCCAAATGCAAGAGAACAGTTTCAAAGGCTTATTCTACCCTTTACTGCTCCACAGTGTAAAACTACTGGAAAGAGTTAACTCCACAAATCATTGCCAGTGTGTAAACTACAAATTATGTAATGGCCATAGTAGTTATGTTTTTTTTAAGTCCTTATCATTAGATACATATTAAAGTATTTGTAGGTAAAAAAGATACAATAGTGGGTGGCTGTCTCATAATACTTTACCAGCCATATATTAAAAAAAAAAAAAAAAAAAGATTAGGTTTGCGCAGTGGCAGTACCGTAGCCAATGAGGTTTATCCGAGGTGTGATTATTGCTAATTGGAAAAAAAAAAAAAAAGATTTTGAGGGCACCTAGCTGGCTCAGTCAGTAGAGCATGTGACTCTTGATCTTGGGGTTGTGAGTGTGAGCCCCACAATGGGTATGGAAATTACTTAAAAAAATAAAATCTTGAGGGGCACCTGGTGGCTCAGTTGGTTAAGCATCTGCCTTTGGCTCAGGTCATGATCCCAGGACCCTAGGATCAAGCTCTGCATGGGGCTCCCTGCTCAGCGAGGAGTCTGTTTCTCCCTCTCCCTCCATCCACCTCCGCCCCCAACTCATGCTCTTGTACTCTCTCTCTAATAACTAAATAAAATCTTAAAAAAAAAAATCTTAAAAAAAGAAAGATTCTAAAGGAACAGAGAAAACAAGAGAGGAAGAATGTTGTTAATTGTTAAAGCTGGGTGATAGGTAGATTCATTATATTGGTCGCTGTATTTCTGTATATGCCTGAACATTTCCAAAATTTAAAAAAAAAATTTTTAAAGACTTATTGTGTGAAGGTCTGAAAAAAAGCTGAGCAGGTATTTCTTGACACAGAGTCATCTTGATTCTTTTCTTGGCTAGGGTATGAGATACATGAAGTATTTGGAACCATGTTGTTTTCACACAGCACTCTATGCGTGAGAATCATTTATGTTAATTCCTTTAGCTCTAGTTTACTGGATAACACTTAATTTCTACTCTCTAAGACAAATTGAAATAGTCTGTCCCTTTTTTTTCTCTTCTTTCCCTTCCTTCTTTCTCTTCCTGCCTTCCCTTTTCCCCCCTCCCCTTCTCTTTCTTCATCTTTCTCTCACTGCTTTCCAAAAAAAAGTTTTTTTTGAAAATTACCTACTTAATATTATATGAATACATATTTATTATAAATTTCAAAGAACATGAAACTTTAAAAAAAATGAAAGGGTTACTGGAATAGTGGACAGTGATTCCAATGATAATCTTTCAGAAAATCAAGCATTCTTCTGCATTTTAGAAATCTTAAGGTTCAGAGTCTTATGTTTTTTAAGTAAAAGTTTCAGAGTCTTAAGGTAACTATTGCAAAGGACTTCCAGGGTAAGGCTTTTTAGAATACAATGAAACCACGAAAACCCTCACTCCCTATAAAATTACTAAAGGAAGGATCCCTGGGTGGCGCAGCGGTTTGGCGCCTGCCTTTGGCCCAGGGCGCGATCCCGGAGACCCGGGATCGAATCCCACATCGGGCTCCCGGTGCATGGAGCCTGCTTCTCCCTCTGCCTGTGTCTCTGCCTCTCTCTCTCTCTCTGTGTGACTATCATAAATAAATAAAAATTTAAAAAAATTACTAAAGGAATGAAGATACTCAAAACAAATAAGCTTAAGAGAAATTTTCTATTTGCATCAATAAAATTGCTAAGTAAAAATGTCTTTCTACAGTTTTGAAAATACACACATATTAGGATAGAGCCCACTTATCCAGATGACCACTTAAGAACAGAAGAGATATGATATAGCACAATGTTTTATCTTCACTATTGTTTGTTAACAACAAAGCATCCTTATTTGTGCCATCAGTAGTATTTCAGTCATAGACCACTTGGAATTGAGAGAGACAAGAAAGACATGCAGAGAGAACAAGGATACTATTTCCATTAACACGAACTACAAGCCACAGCTATCTCTAGTGAGTTTTTATTCTATCCAAGATAATGTGCTAAGCTTTTTGGATGAACAATCTTATTTAATCTAACAATGATCCTGTAAAGCAGTTATTGTCAATTTCCCATTTCAAAGACAGGTAGACTTAAAAAGCCCAGGGAGGTCAAGTTATTTGCCTGAAATCACTCAGCAGTTAGTAGAAATGAAATCTAGAACTTCAAACTACAAAGGCCATGTTCTTAATCTGAAGTAAAAACTGCCTCAATTCATGATTTTAACTAGTAAGTTTGTTATTTTAAATTAAAATTTTCATAGAAACACGTGAAAAGATGCTTATCCCCAAATATCAACACTATATCCCTGATTCAGAGTCTCCTTAATTTGTGTTCCATGTCTCCTTAATTTAGTATCATCATTTTTATCATCCTAATAATCATCTATGTACCCTGATCTGAGATACAGTATCAAGCTATCAAGCAATGGAGAAAAATGACTTTGACCTGAAGTTCACAACACAGGGAAGTTATAGACATACAAGGAAACTTTACATGTAGTGACAGAAACAAAGAAAGTACTTTGGGCCACAACTCTACATTCTCTGTAATATCCCTGAGGAACCAGAAGACTTCATTTTAGATAATATTAGAATAGTTTTATATTTAAAAGTATATTGACAAAAAAAATAAATAAAAAAAAAAATAAAAGTATATTGACATACTCATGGAAAGACTACTGGCACCTGGAGTATAGCCTTGGAAGGCAGTAAAGTGCCCAAGGGGGAAACCCCCCCACCCAAACAAAAAACAAAAAAACACCAGCTTCAAAACAGTCCTTGTAAATCTCAGCTCTGACCCAGACTTGACATCATGTAAGAGTGATTCTGATGTTCTTCATGTGGTCATAAAACACAAAGAAAGTATAGTAGAAAAGGCAAGGAACTGATGGTATAAAAGCAATGAAGGCAATTCAGTGTTTCTCATCTCTCTACTAAGTTCCACAAAATCATATGGCCAAAAGCCTCCTGTCATATGACAACAATAAGGAGAACAGATTCTAACTGTAGAGAGACAATCTATGGCATTCACCCATCTCCCTATGCCTCGGTCACTGGGTGGTTACCTTTAGTAAGACAGATTATGAGAGGATTTTTTTTCTTAAAAAGAGAAATTCAGTGATGATAAAAAGCCTATACACTATCAAAGCAAAAGAAAAGCTTTGACTTAAATAAAATGAGAATGTACATGGAAGATGGACAAATAGAGATAAAATTAAGAATTGAGCAGAAGGGCTCAACCATAGAGTTTGCCTGGTATTTTTCACTTTTCTGGAATAATAACTAAAAACTATTTTGCAGTCAGTAGAGCCTGAGACCTATGACACAGCAGAAATTATTATTTTTGTATCAGTTAAAAGAGTGGGTAAGAGCATTCCTTCCATTAATGGCAAAGAAGTGTAGATACACACATAAGCAACACTACCATAAAGTAGAGATTTTTGTTTTAACAAAATCCATATTTATGTGATTATATTTCCTACGGTTGAGAGCAGCTATAATTAATGGATTTCCCTTCTTCTCTTAATGCAGCCATTTGTCAATTCAAATACAGAATGTCCAATCAATTTTGATGTATTTAGTAAGCAATTTGTCAAATGGTGCTATAATCCAGTTAATATATTAATTCTTGTCATGGAGAGAGTTCTGACAACTACAGTTGACCCTTGAGGAAAATGAGGGTTAGGAGTGCCAAACCCCCCATAGTCAAAAATCCATGTATAACTTACGATTCCCCCAAAACTTACTACTAATTGCCTACTGGACTGAAAGGATTCCCAATGAACAGTCAACACATATTTTGTATATTATATGTACTATATACTGTATTCTTACAATAAAACAAGCTAGAAAAAATATTATTATGAAAATCACATGGAAGAAAAGATACATTTACAATACTGGGCTATTTAAAAAATTCACATATAACTACACCCATGCAGTTCAAACCCATGCTGTTCAAGGGTGAGCCATATGCGGTTTTCCATAACTGGTTTGGAGAGAAAAATCTGTACTGGTACTCAAAGATCATTCTTCAAAGATAACACTTCTATGACCCAATATCTGAGAGCATGCTATAGCACATTACTTAATAAGGAAAACTATTTTGCTGGAATAAAGATACTTGGGTTCCACTGGACAATGTAGCTTCTGATTCCTTGTAATGAGCTGCGATTCTTTGAATCCCTGTATATCTCATATGTTTTTAATAAAGTCAGCAAACCAATACATGTGACGTTAAATGCAAAATAAGAATGCTTCTAAGAGAGGAACAAGGCTTTACTAATGAAATATATTAATTTTAAACTTAAAAAGTACTTCTATAAACATTTTCCCCTATTCTAAAAATTTCTTCATATGAATTGCTAAGGAAGTAGTCTCGATCATTTATTTTTCCTATCCCAACATTCTTCAGGCAAATACTCCTACCAGTACTTAACACAGACACTGTACTGAGGGCACACTGTTAGTTACTGGTAGTCAGGCTTCTTGGAAGGCTGACTGTCACTTTACACAGTGTGGAGCCCTGGACATGACAGTTTTCTTGCTTTGAAAATAAATTTCATCCATTAATCACTATGCTATCTTCATCTTTTTCTAAGTCTATCTATGCTCCAGGAACTAGAGATAGAACAACTAGATGTGCCAGGCTTTCTGGTAGGGGGGCCAAGTTCATATCACAGAAGAAATATGGACTATAATGACCAAGAAAGGGTCAAATCCTTTCCCAAACTTTTCTTTTTTTCTTTCTTTTCTTCCTTTTTTTTTAAAGAGAGAACAAGCAAGCATGGGGTGGTGAGGGGCAGATGGAGAAGGAGAGAGAGAATCTTAAGCAGGCTCCATATTCAGCACAGAGCCCAATGTGGGACTCGATCTCATGACCCTGAGATCATGACCTTGATCGAAATCAAGAGTCGGATGCTTAACCAACTGAGCCACTCAGATGCCCCCTCCCCAACAAACTTTTTGTGGGGAGATTTAATCACTACCAGTTTGGGCAAAGCAGAGGACTAAAGACAGGTTATTAACATGTCACAGATAACCTCCATAGCACTTGGGCATATTTGGCAAACACTTTCCAAAGATGATGGCCCTCTCAAAGCACTACATCTAAATCCCTATATTTCTCTAACAAGAAATACAAAAGCAGAGATGAAGGCAAACCCTTTCTAGAAAACAAAACTAAAAAACACGGCAAGAAATTTTTTGGAATTACAAAAGAGAAAAGGAACATTATATTCATCTTCCAGACATTAGACTCCCTTAGCCCATTTATGAACCTGCAAGAGCAAAGGAAAAACTTGCCAAAACGATTTGGCACAAGGCTGTGTATTTTAAAACCTGCAATGTGTACCAAGCCTCCAGACTACTAGACGTCCCATTGTTTCATGTGTCTGCTGAGAAAGGTGCCCTATGTGTCAGAAAAGCACACTGAATATTTTTCAATGACCCAGGGGGCAAAGGTCACTTATTATAAATGGATAATGAGACCTAATGCAGTGCTCTGAGTATGGACAAAGAAAGGGTCTATCCATAGCCCCTGGTGGATTGGTCATTCAGGCTTTTATTTCCTCTCCACACTTAATGGAGTCAAACAATTGACAGAAATTCTATAGAGAAGGCTGAAACTGAGAGAAACAACTGTATTCTAACTCTGACAGACAGATACAAATAGCGACCCTGAAATGGCGCCAGAACTCCTGTTACCACTAACATAGCAGACAGCTGTAGCATTCCCCCTAAATTCCCATTTAGTCATTTGTTAGCAATTAAGCTTACTGATGGAAGTGATGGCACATCAAACCACAAGCTCCTGCCAATATCAACCCATTACATTATCGCAGGTAAGCAGACACAGATCATTCTGTTCTAGCTCCTTATTTTTGAAGAAAAGGGCAGATACCCCTGTTCCCTCCATCCTATATTTCCACTACCCAAATGACAAAAGGCACACTCAAGGATATTAGTATCTGAATATATGAACCTTAAACTAGGTGCGATAGAATAAATGACATCAGAAACAGAGGTACTCATAGACTAGAGGCTTTATGGCCTATAGATTATTTCTCTTTATCAGAATCAATGTCTTATCCTAGTCAAATCCGCCAATCCAATGGTAATAAATAGTGACAGTTCAATGGAAAAGAATGTATAGAGACATTTAAAAATACAAAACAGTCCTTTATACAAACTTTCCTTTTGCTTCACTTCAATTTTAAGGACAATGAAGACAGGAAAGTGGACTGACCATGTAAACTATTTTTTCCCCAAATGGTAAATGCTAAAACAAATGACAGAAATGCCAAGATTTACTTCAGAATGGAGCATATAAGTCATTAGGTGGTAACAGAAAGGACTTCCAATGTTGAAACATCTCGAGGGTAAATCAGCAATGACAGAAAAACCCAATGAACTATTCCATAGATGTGAAGCTCTATGTAAAGATTTGCATATCAATAAGAATTATGTCTCCCACAGACACAAAAAGGAAGAAGGGAAAAGGGTAATCTTTTTTTTTAAAGATTTTATTTATTTATTCATGAGAGACACACAGGGAGAAGCAGAGAGACATAGGCAGAGGGAGAAGCAGGCTCCCTGTGGGAAGCCCAATGCAGGACTCGATCCCAAGACCCCAGGATCATGACCTGAGCCAAAGGCAGACGCTCAACCACTGAGCCAGCCAGGCGTCCTCGAAAAGGGTAATCTAATCCAAACTTTTCAATCCATCATTTATAAAGTTTGCAGATTGCTGATGGTGCTTTCAATTGAACTATTCAGCATCTTTTCATTGAAGAAAGGGTATTTAATTTCCCCAAGTTATACAACACATATAAGACTAAATTCGGGGTTAAATTATCTTAAACTTATAGTCTCTGGAAGAAAAACAGCATTCACTTCACTAAAATTATCTCTCTATGGAAGGACATGTTAGTTGATAAAATTAAGTATAAATAAGAGAAATAATCAAATATAATTCAACCTGAAGTGGTTTCTTAACTACCTCAGATATTCAGATCTGGATAGAGCAGTATGACACACCCAATGACCAACAATGGACTATAAATACTCTTTAAATAAGTCCTACATTACAAGTTTCCTCTACAAGAGAAAAATATTTCTTTCTTCTCCTTCCACCCTACCCACTCTTGGGCAAATATTTATTATGGACAATGCAAGGAAATATTGTTGAGTACCTCCATCATACTTGGTACATACCACAATAGCGATGCAATCCAGGATGTTAAGTTAAATCTAATGTGACATTCGAAAGAGAACAGCTCAGAAAAGTGCTGCATATTTAATTGCTTTTCCAGGGCACTGACAATGACCATGGTAGATAAGACCAATAATATTTTCCCTTTTTAATCAATACTTTCAAAATATATCACCATTGTATTGTAAAACCAAAAAAAAAAAAAAAAACAACAGAATAGTAAAGTATTTTCAAATACTTTACTCTAAACTCAAAAGTGTGACTTTACAAGGAAAAATATTTGCTATTTCTATTCTCATGGTTATAGCTGGTAGGACAGCAGTACACAATTCAGTTGGGAATCAGGATCTCTAAAATCTAACCTTAAATATACTGTTGACTTGTGATTTTCATACTTCTATATGTAAGATAAATCTCAACACTAGCTTTAGGTACATCTACTTGATTATATACAAAGACTAAAATAAAAGCATTAGAGAAGTCTAAGAGATTAGTAAAGCAATAACATTTTTAAAAGCAGATATACCAATAGAGAGCCCAGCTACTCAAAAGAAACTCAGAACTGACTTAGTTCTCTTCAGCATAATAAAAACTAAGATTTTTGTCAAAGCAACACTAATACTTTAAAATTAGGTTCTGGTTGGAGTTTTTATTTATTTTTTTTATTTTTTTATTTTTTTTATTTTTTATTTATTTATTTATTTTTTTTGGAGTTTTTAGATTAAGAAAATAATCTGATTAATACTGCCTCCTTACATGTCATGCTGTCTAGGGTACCATGATGGAACCTTATCACTTCTTTTTATGCTCTCTGGGATATGATTATTTCATAGAAAGTGTATTTGAATTACCAATTACATACCAAAACAACTCAGAAGGGAGCTGAAATCTGTAAAAACACATGGAAGTTTGGGGGTTATTTTTTTAAAGCCTACTGAATACTACCAGGATATATATCACGTGCACCAAAACAGAAGCCACTCTGCAATCACCAATTCTCTGTCCTACTCTAGGCAACACAGTTCTCTTAATATTGCAATGAATGGCATAACCTATTGCCCAAGTCACCCTTTCCTCCTCACTTTTCTTCAGTCATCTCACGCAGTCCCAAATCCTATAGATGCAACCTCCTCAGCCATGTCTCTTCATCTCTATTAATAACTTCTTCCTTCTTTGAATTTCTATTACCAATTAATTCAAGCTACTAGCATAGTATGTATCACAATGTGTTATATGGATACTCACATATATGTTTCTTATTTGTATTTATGATAGAGAGAGAAGTAAAAAGAGCCAAAAGTAAAACTGCAGAACTGGTGAAATGCAAGATTAAGATAATACATAGGATTAAAGCACCTTAAGTTTAAAAAATAATTATGATCCTACATTTCCACTACCAGCCATATAAGAGAGACTAGATTTACATTATCTCCTAAAATAACTAAATTAGGCCTAAGCAAAAGGCTATTTTGAACCCTCCATAATAAAGCTTAAGAATAAGCATTGAAAGAATCAAATTTATTCCAAGTAATATGAATGCATCCTAGGAATAAAGAACAATTCACCACTTCACAACATGAAACTGAAAATGCCCAGCATCCTACCAAAAATCATTAGGGACATAAAGAAGCAGGAAAACACAACCCAGACCTAGGAGAAAAATCAATCAATAGAAAAACCTCCAAGAAACATCATAGTGGTAAAAGTAATTAGAACATAGGGATTCTAAAACAGCTATTATAAAATAAATGTTCCATATGTTCAAACACATACATGGCAAGGAAAGAAATGAAAGATATAAAAAAGATCCAAATATGACTTCTAGAGATGAAAAACATGATATCTAAAATGAAAAAAACACGTTGAACAAAACCAACAGATGATTAGGCAGAGTAGAGTAGAAGACTTGATTTATTTAAGTATGTAGAAATATAAATTATACAAAATCAGAGAGAGAAAATAATTTTAAAAACTGAACAGAAATTCAGTAAGCTAGGAAAATATCAGATGGTCAACATACATACAATTGGAGTCACAAAAGGAGAGAGGAAGATTTGAACAAATAACTGCATAAAAATGTTCAAATTTCATGAAAACTATAAATTCACAAATCCAAGAATCCTACAAACTGCAAGCAGAAGAAAACCACCCCATGACATTATGCTTTAATTGATTTTTTGTTTTTCTATATTATTTCTATTTTTTCTATTGTTTATATGTTTTCTATTTCACTGATTTCCACTCCGATCTCTATCCTTTCCTTTCTTTTGGTTTAATATGCTCTTCTTTTTCTAGTGTCTGAATGTGGAAGCTGAGGCCATTGCTTTCAGAACATTAGGCACTATTTAGTCCTATAAAATTGCTCTTGAATACTGAGACAGTACTATCCCACATGTTTTTCTATTTTTCTTTAAAGTTTGTATTTTGAAATGATTATAAATTCATGAAACAGGGATCCCTGGGTGGCGCAGCGGTTTGGCGCCTGCCTTTGGCCCAGGGCGCGATCTTGGAGACCCGGGATCAAATCCCATGTCGGGCTCCCGGTGCATGGAGCCTGCTTCTCCCTCTCCCTCTGCCTGTGTCTCTGCCTCTCTCTCTCTCTGTGACTATCATAAATAAATTAAAAAATTAAAAAAAAAAAAGATTCATGAAACATTGCAAAATAGTATAATGCAGTCTTGTATAGCCTTAACCTAGTTTCAGAACCAGGAAATCATCACTGGTACAATCCACAGACTTTATTCATCAGTTTTATATATACAATTTTACATATATTCATTTTGTATGAGGGTATGTGCATTGTTTGTGTGCTTGTATAGAGTTCTATCCAATTTCGTCACATGTTTATTTGTGGAACCTCTAATACAATCAAGATACAGAGCTATGTCATCACCACAAAGATCTACCTAACCCTTCATAGTCACAGCCAACCCTTCCCTTCTAATTCTGTCTCTAAGCCCTGGTTAACACTAATCTGTTATTCATCTCTATAATTTTGTCATTTTGAGAATGTTAAATAAATGGAACCCTTTCTTCTCATGGTACTTTTAAGACTTATCATAAGCAAACTTTTGAGATTGGCTTTTTCACTTGGCAAAATATTTTCGAGACTCATCCAATTTGTTCCACATATTTATACTTCAATCCACTTTTTTTTTCCTGAATAGTATTCTAAGATATGGATCTGTTCTGTTGTCATTTTCATTCAGTTCAAAATAATTTCTAATTTCCCTTTTGATTTCCTCTGTGAACCATGTATTATTTAAAAGTATGTTGTTTAGTTTCCAAATATTTGTGGATTTTCCAGGGATCTGTTATTCATTTCTTATTTAATTCTACTGTGGTCAGAGAATATATACTTTGAATGACTTGAAAGCTTTTCAATTATTCAGAATTGTTTGATGGCCCACAAGATGGCCTATCCTGGTCACTGTTTGCTGTACACTTGAAAAGAATGTGTATCCTCCTTTGTTGGGTAGGATATTCCATAAAGTCTGATATTAATGTAACTCAGGGTTTAAGTATGTTTCACCTAAGAAGCAATATAGTTGGGGCTTTTTATCCAATTTGACAATCTTTGATTTTTTTATTAGGATGTTTAGACCATTTATAACTAATGTGAGTACTGATATGCTCAGGGTTACATCTTGCTTGTTTCCCTTTTATTTTCTTTCTTGGTCTAGGTTTCATTATATACATCACATACATTTCATTATACATATCACAGTTTACCTTCAAGTGATGTGATACCACTCACATATATTTTAAAAACCTTTTAATAGTTCCATTTCCCATACTCCTGGACTTAACACTACTGTTGTCATACATTATATACACACACACACAAAATATATACATATACACACACATATGTGTGTATATACATCCATGTGTATTTTAAAGACTTCAATACATAGATACTGTTTTTGCATTAACAGTAAGTTTTATTTTATTTATTTATTTATTTACTTATTTATTTATTTTGGAGAGAGAGAGAGAGGGAAAGTGGAAGGGAGTGGGAGGGTGTGGGAGGGGGGAGAGAGAGAGAGAGAGAGACAATGAATGTTGGAGAGAGGCAGAGAGAGAGGGAGAAAATCTTAAGCAGACTCCATAGCCAGCTGGGAGCCCTATGTGGGGCTCGATCCCATGACCCTGAGATCATGACCTGAACCAAAACCAAAAGTCAGCTGCTTAACCCACTGAGCCACCCAGGTGCCCCAACAGTAAATTTTATTTTATAGAGACATAAACCATTACCCAAACCCCCCACATACTGTATATATTAACCATTTTCAGTCTTCTTTATTCCTTTCCATCTGGTATTCTTTTTCTTCTGCTTCAAGGACTTAACATGCCATATAAAGCACATCTACTGCTAATCATTTAAAAAAAATTTTGTATATCTGAAAAAAAGTTCTCTCAATTTTTTTTGGGGGGGGGACATAGAATTCTAGATTAATAGTTGCTTCCTTTCAGTACTTAAATCTGTCATTCTTACCATTTTTGCCTTGGGGTGTGTGTGTGTGTGTGTGTGTGTGTATATATATATATATATATATATATATATATATATATATATATTTTACTTCTAGCTGCTTTTAAGATTTTTCTCTTTTTAAATAATTTTCAGCAATTTGATTATAATGTACTTTGGTACGGTTTTCTTCAAGTTTCTTGTGCTCAAGACTTATTCAACTTCATGGATCTGTGAGTTAATAGTTGGCATCAGATTTGGACGTTTTCTGGCTATTTCTCTTGTCATACCACCCCCTTCCCTCTATCAGGGACTCTGATTTCAAGTATAGGTTATCCCACAGCTCAGTGAAGCTATTTCAAATATTATACTGGTTTCTTCTGTGTTTCACTTTGGAAAATTTCTCTTAGTTTATGTCAAGTTCACTAACATTTTCTTCATCAATTTCTAGTTTATCCTCAATCTTATCCAGTGCAGCTTTCATATTTAGGCTTTCTTATTTAGAACTTTGATTTGAATCTTTCAAATTTCCCATGTCTCCACTTAACTTTTCAAATACATGAAATACAGTTACAATAACCGTTTTAGAGTCACTATTTCTGACCCTGTGTGAGCTCTAGGCTCTGTGCCCTCTAGGACTCTCTGATGGTTCTTTCCTTGGCTTCCAGCAGTTTCCTACAAGCACCAGTACTGGGCTGAATACTTGAGGAGGACCCTCTGCACATCTTCAGAGTTCACATTCTATGCAGATCCATTCTCTCTGATGGCCTATCCAGCAAATTCTAGGTTAGGAGTTAACAAATAGTAAAATAGAGCTTGTGGATCATGATTACTCAAATCTGTGGTTATAATTTTAAAGCAGCCATAGACAATATATAAATGAAATGGTGTGGTTGTTGGAGTAAAACTTCATTTACAATAATAGTTCATAATAGTTTGCTGATAGATGCTCTTCCATGGTCTTACTGGACTGCTCCATTCCCCTTGTATTCATTCCACTTGGAAACCCACCCCCCTCCATTGCAGCACAGCCCACAAACTCTTTCAGAGCAATAAATGGAGACAGTGGTAAGGTTTGCCTCATTTGTTTCTGATGTCCCGGGAATCAATGTCCTTCATTCCCTGCTGTTAGTAAAACAGTTGTTTTATATATTCTCTTTTTTGTTGTTATTTCAGGCGGAATGGTAAATCTCAAATGAAGCCTCAAGAAATACCCAATAAAGAACATTATTTTCACACACAAAAGATTCTAAATCCAACTGAAATATATAGATCTGAAACATATAGGTTTTAACCATCTTTTGTGTTTTTCATTCCTTTTCATAATGGTGTCAAAGCTTCTCCCCACCTTTCCTATAATGCTTTTAAAGGTAGAAGAAAACAATTATATCCCCAGTAAAACAGAGAGGTTCTATGGATTCTGATCACCTTTCTATTGTGTATCAAAGCTATGTTTCTGCTGAATGATCTCTTGTTATCATTTAACAAAAAAAAAAAAAAAAAAAAAAAAAACCTCAATAAGCTTAGAAAGGAACTTCTCACATACCCAGGGATCACCTCAGAAAGAAGTTCAAAGTCTGACCTTCCCCCAACAAAGCTAATGTTAGCAACATAAAAATAATGCTGATGCCAAATTACCTGAAAGAAAAGGAGGAAATGTGATTTTCCCCCTAAATAAAACTTTCACCAAATGCCTGGGTGGCTCAGCAATTGAGCATCTGCCTTTGGCTCAGAGCATGATCCTGGATTCCCGAGATTGAGTTCCACATCGGGCTCCTTGCATGGAGCCTGCTTCTCCTCCCTCTACCTGTGTCTCTGCCTCTCTTCCTGTGTCTCTCCTGAATAAATAAATAAAATCTTTAAAAAAGAAAAAAACACAAAGCTTTCCCAAGTCAACTCAGTAAGCTCTATCTTTAATTTACAATTTGGGAAACTCTGAAGCAGACTAAAGAAAAAGTTATTGTCTATTTTGAGATGATATTCAAAGCCAGATGATATTTGTTAGTCTCTTCTAATGTTTATCTTTGTTTCTGGCACAGAAAATACTGAAATAAAGGGCCTATTTTAGAAAAGGTAATTACAGTATGTAATTTTTTTCAAAGGAAAAAATAGTGTTAACACAAAAATTACTAATCTCCTCTGCTATAATCTTTTTATACACTATTCCTGAGAGTTCTTATGACCAAAGCAAAATTTTTTTTTGATACTAGATTCTTGACTTTTACCTTTACTGAGCTATACAGATTAGATTACCATCTACGCATTCACTTTATACATTTAAATCAATCTACTCAAACTGCATGAATTTGCTGATACTGGACTCCTGTTTTACTTACTCAAAATGGCAATTTCCTATAGTTCAACCCAATAATGAGGAAGACATCTCTGCCTCCACAGAATGCTCCAAGGAGCATTCTGTTACAATTCGATATCTGATAGATCAAAATTCCTTAATTTTCTATCATTCCCATTCAATTAATATAGGTGAGAAAGGGGACTACAGTTAAGAACACAAAATCTGGGGTACCTAGGTGGCTCAGTTGGTTAAGAATCCTACTCTTGATTCTAGTTCAGGTCATGATTTCAGGGTCATGAGATCATAGCCTCATCTGAGGCTCCCTGCTAGGTATGGAGCCTGCTTTAAATTTTCTGTCTCCTTCTCCCACTGCCCCTTCTTCCTCTGCCCCTCATGCTCTCTAAAAAAGAAAAGAAAAATTAAAAATGTAAATTTAAAAAACCTCACAAAATTTGGAGTTTCTACTTCCTTCACTTTAAAGTTAGGTGAGAAGTCTTTAGTGGTTCAGACAGGTTTCTCTTCCCTTCCCCCATCAGTCACCCTTTTGCCACATTTGCAGAGCTCTGTTTATCAACTAGCAGTGTATTTATTATGATTACAGGCTGGAAGGGGAGTGGGGATTCCTTGCTAAACATCCTGCTCTCCTACTCTCTTCTCCCTGAGACAAAGTCTCTTTCCCATTTCCATTTACATCATGCTTTGTCTACTATTATTAAAATTTCCGGAGTTTGTACAAGTCTACTTCATTTGATCCACAGATCCAAATACAACCAAAAAAAAAAAAAAAACAATGCTTGCGACCTCTGACAAGTTTGCATTAGAGTTTTACTCCAAATGGTTATACCTGAAAATACTTTCAGTAATATATTTATCAATTCTTTAAGCAGAGAAATAAGAGGTGATTTTCAATATAATTAAATCAAAAAGCTTCCCAGCATCAAGTATGGTATACTTTTGTTTTAAGAGGTCACATCTTTTCAAATGGTTTCAGTAAGAAGAACTGGAGAGAAAGCAAGAAGGTAATAAGATTGTCTTCTTAATGAGGGTCTAACTTGCATAAAGGACTCAACAGATGGGCAGGTAAAAACATTCTCTCTAAACTGGCTCCAGCATTGCTTTTACCAATTGTATTTCAAGCTTTTATTTCTCTGACGCAGATGTCCATCTTTTGCATATTTAATTGCTTCAGTCCCGTAATATATGGCATGTCCAAGACTCCCAATCAAATAGTCTTTCTTTATGTAAGAAAACAGGGACTTCAAAATCAGGCTAATTCTGTGTCTCTACCATCAATGTAAAGAAGTAATGTAATAATTATTACAAAATTACCTACTTCTTAGGTGTTTTTTTTTTTAAACTATTAAATTATCTCAGTGACATTTCACAAAATGAAAGAAAACAAATATATTACATCCATCACTTACATAGTAGATACTACAACATGACGAGATCACATAGTCAGAATAGGTATTCCATTATTAAGTCTCTGAAGTCTATTATTTGAAAATCAATACTTTTGAGATAAGAAAAAAGATGTAGAATAATACTTAAACTGTTTTACAGGGAGTTTTTTCTTTTTTTTTTTAGTTTAAATGTAAGTTATTTAACAATATACTATATTATTAGTTTGGGTTCTTTTTTTACAGTTACATAACTTTAGCATCCCTTCATTGACTGTAACAATACCGTTATAAAGAGCAAGTATTGCTATTAATATTTTATATTTATCAAATTATTGAGAGGTGATTTGGAAAGGGAACTCAGACCTTTTTATCCTTGTCCTAATGCTAGCTAGTCCACTTGGAATGGTCTAACTTGAAACATATTTATATGACATATTTTAATTAGAAACCATAGAATCATCAGTGACTCCTTTCTTTCAAATTATCTCTAATTCCTTTCTATTCCATCTCTGCAACATCTCACAGGTTTGCCCTGTCTCCTCTGTAATACAGACTTCATTAAAGCCCTCTCATCTTTCCCTAGGATCATCAAGTGTCCACACCCCTCCCCTGATACCACTCCCCTCCTTTGAACCTACCATTACAACAACACTACCAGAATGATCTTTCTAAAATGAAGTTCTGATGGTGTCACTCCAATGCCTGAAAACATTTGGTGGCTTGCTACTGCCTAGAGGGGTGATTCTTTTTTTTTTTTTTTTTTTTTAGAGGGGTGATTCTTAAACTGTGCACCTGGGGACCTCTGTAATTCTAAAAATTAGAGAAAGGTGTTTAGAGTTGCTAAAATCAAGTAATGCCAATCAGCTTAATTTGCTGGAACACAAATATTAAGGGACAGAGCTGCATTTCATTTTTGCCTCTTTGTCTTATATATCTGGGATTTGCTATTGTTTGCCTACTGAACACAATAAATCACAAGATATCAAAATAACAAAACAAAGCAAACCAAAATTAATTCTGATTCAACTCTACTTAACAACTAGTTATTTTCATCCGCGTTGAGAGGTACGGGGAAAGCATTCTTATGATTTTAATTTGATATTATATAAATGTCATTTTTTTCTAATTCAAATGATAAGAATTAAATATATGCTTTAATAACCTAGAACCAGGGGGCACCTGGGTAGCTTGATGGTTGGGCATCTGCCTTCGGCTCAGGTCGTGATCCTGGGGTCCTGGGATTGAGTCCTATATCTGGCTCCCTAGTGGGAGCCTGCTTCTCCCTTTGCCTATGTCTCTGCCTCTCTCTGTGTGTCTCTCATAAAAAAAAGAAAAAAAAAAAAACAAAAAAAACAAAAAAACTAAAACCTAACTTTTACTGCTTCTTGAACCCAAAACGACTTACATATACCCCACTATAAGGGCTTTAGCAACTAAAGTTTTGCACTCATAGTTCATTTTACTTTTTTATTAAATGCTCAAATTAGTGAACTGAGAACAGAAGCAACATGCTATTCATGTTTAAATCACAAGTGCCTGACACATAGAAGTCACTCAGTAAATACATGCTGGAGAATCAATTTTATAAGAAAACAAGACTGCCAACTATGAGTTACAATTATGAAGTTTCAGAAATTTCAAGCAAAGTCAGTAAATTTTGTTTCAAGTATATGTAACATATTATAAACATAAAATAAAATAGTTTTAGAACTATTTTACTTCATGCTGCATAAAACAGCCAGGCAAGATAGTAAGTTCAATACAACAAAACTCCATTAAAAGCATGTCAATGTTGATTTTTAAGAAGTTTCTTAAAAACATACAGCACTCACAGCCTTCAAGTTAAATTAAGGATCCAGCCAATCCTACAAAATTAAATTATAATTGTAAAGAATTTTTAATTCTATGATCATAAACTGGATAATAAATATTAAATTGTCTTTCCATGCCTCCCCTACAAAATAAGCTGTTTCTAGCTCAGTGTCATGTTCTCCTCAGGGTTTAGATATGAAAGTAAACACCCAATGGAGTTGCAATCATTACTTCATTGTTCCAAATAAAATCTACAAAAAGAAAAACTTGCTGATACTTTTCACAGTGAAATGTGCTTATTCTTTTTCAAGATACCAAGTTTTATGAAGTTTATTATATCCTAGTATCCTCATTTAAAAAACAAAAACTTTCGAGACCACCAGATATACCCTCATGAACTTACATAATTGCAGGAGTATATCTCATGGCCAAGGAATATGAACAGCCAGACGCATACTTAATATGCACTAAGGCTTCTGGTTTACATTCATATTACATATCTTACTTGCCTCAATCTGATTATTTATGGCCTATGGCCTCTGGATCCATGGTGATATGCACGGCTGCGTTAAAAGTCAGCATTTTAAGAGGAAATCTCAAAACACTGTATAGAAGGTAAAAACAATGAGAACTACTTACAGCCAGCAAGCAGGAACTGATAATACTGGACTGCATCTGCAGCGAGGAGCAGAGGGTGGTTTGCATTAAATGGTGGTTGCAATTCATTCCATTGAGGAGTTCTAAGGAAATGGCAGAAGAATATTAATATTTAAGCTTAATAGATGGGATGTAAATCACTATTACTGTCACCACTTATAGACACTGATACTAAACTCACACTATCTTTGTAATCATTAAAGTGAACTTGTTGGGAGTGTTGAAACCTGAAATATGAGGCCATTTGCTTAAAAAGAATAAAAAGGTGGCAGTGAGTCATACGATTACATAGAGCTGATATTAAACAGCAGAAGACCTTCCAAGAGGATAGACAACACATTCAAAGCACTACATGGAGAGGAAGTGTGGAATTCACATGTCATGACTAAGTAGCTCTAATTTTACCTACTTTTGGACAACTGTTGGAGCTCGCTATTCTCAGAATGTGCTTATTTTAAAATAAAATAAAGCAGGGAAAAGTGGTTTAAAAAAACCCCACACAGTTAAATGAATGGCTGACTTATAATAGACCTAATTAGTATCTGAGTTCCAAAATAAGCCATTTATTTCAACAATGATGGTGCAGTAATTTTAATTAGATCTGCCTGCTCCTAAATAGCTTGATAAATAAGATATTGATCAGATCAATCTAGACTAGTAAAGTAGTAGTAAAGAATGCTGGAGCCTCCAAAAATCAATATAAGAATATTTTAAAATGTCAAAAGGAGAGGGATCATTTTAATATCCATTTTTGTCTCTTTCCTTCCATACTTGTCAGGATGAATTTTTTCCTGCCTCTTCTGTACCACTGTACACTGTATCAAACAGGTTTTATTCCAGAATTTAATTTCTCCTTCTTTATACTTGCTTATAAAGATTCTAATGATCATGTACTTTTGAGAAGGTCTCTGATTCTTAAAAACATTTCTACAATGTTTAGCCATCATATATTGGGGAATCATCTTAAAGGAAATCTTTTAACCTATTTATATTAGTTTCCAGTCCCCTTAATGGCCATTCCAATGTACTTTTTATTTTCAGTAAACATGAGACTGGAAATAGAGGAAGCACTAAAGCTCTATATGTGGGATAGAAAAAAAACCCAAGTTCTAGAAAATGTAATACAAAGATGCAAGGACAAAGTAGTTCAAAAGGAGGCATATGGCAACTGAAAACATATGATCACACAAAAATACAAAGATGCAAGGACAAAGTAATTCAAAAGGAGGCATATGGCAACTGAAAAAATGATCACACAAAAATTTGTACATGAATGTTCTTAGGATAATCATGACAGCTAAAAAGTGGAAATGGGGATCCCTGGGTGGCGAAGCGATTTGGCGCCTGCCTTTGGCCCAGGGCGCGATCCTGGAGACCCGGGATCGAATCCCACGTCGGGCTCCCGGTGCATGGAGCCTGCTTCTCCCTCTGCCTGTGTCTCTGCCTCTCTCTCTCTCTCTCTGTGACTATCATAAATAATAAATAAAAATTAAAAAAAATAAAAAGTGGAAATGTCATCAGCTGGATAAATGAAATGGATAAACAAATAGACACAAAATGTGGTATATTCATGCAGTGGACTATTATTTGGCCAAAAAAAAAGAATGAAGTTCGGATACATGTTATAACATGGATGGACCTTGAAAACATTACGCTAAATGAAGAAAGTCAGATGCAAAAGGTCACATTTTGCATGATTCCACTTATACAGAATGTTCTTAGTAGCAAATCCAAAAAGAAAGTAAATTGTGCGGGATCCCTGGGTGACGCAGCGGTTTGGTGCCTGCCTTTGGCCCAGGGATCCAATCCTGGATACCCGGGATCGAATCCCACATTGGGCTCCCGGTGCATGGAGCCTGCTTCTCCCTCTGCCTGTGTCTCTGCCTCTCTCTCTCTCTCTCTCTCTCTCTCTCTGTGACTATCATAAATAAATAAAAATTTTAAAAAATATTAAAAAAAAAGAAAGTAAATTGTGGTTGCCTAAGGCTGAAAGGTTTGGTGAAAAAGGAGAGAGTTGCTAACAGGTATAGAGTTTCTTTTGGGGGTGATGAAAATTGCCTGTGGTGATGGGTACAGAACTTACTGAAAATTCACTTAAATGGGTGAACTATATTACATATAAATTATATCTCAAAAAAGGAATTACTGATATATGCAACAACAGGGATGGATCACAAGAACTTTGCTGGGTGGAAAGAAGCAAGACAAAAAAAAAGTATATACACTATGATTCCATTTATATACAATTCTAGAAACTATAAACTAATCTCTAATGACAGAGAGCACTGGTTGCCATGAGCTCAGCAGGTAAGGTAGGGATAAAGAGGGACAGGAGGGAGAGACCACAAAGAGGCACAAGAAAACATTTGGGTGTGACAGATATATTCATAATGTTAATTATAGTGATGATTTCCCAACTGCATACATGTCAATCTTTATCAAATTGTACATTTTTAATATTTTACACCTCAATAGAGCTACTAAAAACAATGGAAGGAGTTACTACCTAACCAGAGTCCAGCTGGCTCGAGGTGATGTCATCACTTCCAGTGGGGTGTCATCACTAATCTTGGGGGCAGTGCTGAGGGGTCGCGGCTCCATCATGTGCTCCACTAAGGTCCCATAGCAGCTAATAATGTAGAGAGATTCAACTACAACTTGTTTGGACTGATCTACAAACAGAAAAACAGACGCTGATTGTGTGATGATGGCAAAAAAGGGACACAGAATAATTTTTACAAGTTACTGACCTTTCAGTCTGTTTCTGAGGCTGTTGAGAGAAAATACGGCAGGAGATTTTTCACGAGGTGCCTCTCCTGCCTAAAGACTGCTTCTTAGAAGTAGATGCTCATGAATATGAGAATCTCTGTGCTATCAAAATATTTTTAAATCTTAAGCTATTTATTTCAAGAATGATGAAAATAAACTCAAAATTCTAATACAGTAAAACAGTATTTCACAGCCTTTTGTATTTTTCTGCAATGTAATTTGTTCCACATTAAACAAAATGATATCAGGTGGGATAGGGAAAGACTGCCTGGAGAGGAACACTGTATGAACTAAGATTTAGTTACACAGGATGTACCAACTTAACTGCATGAGAGGCTCTCTGTATGCCTCAATCAGCCTAACTGCTCTACTTTCTCTTGGAAAACTTTCTCTCTTTTTTTTTTTTTTTAAAGATTTATTTATTTATTTGAGGGGGGAGAGGTACAGAGGGAGAGGTTGGGAGAGAATATCCAGCAGACTCCTGGCTGAGCAAGGATTCCCAATGCGGGTCTTGATCTAACAACCCTGAGATTATGACCTAAACCAAAATCAGGAGTCAGACACTTAATTGACTGAGCTACCCAGGCTCCCCAAACTTTGTCTTTAAAATCTAGATTAAAACAAATAAATAAAAAAGCACGTCCTCCTCCCCAAAATCCTCTTTCTGCCTTCCTCTTCATGGGATTACTGGCCTCTATGGTAAATGAAGACCACTCATACTTTAAGGTCAGGTGCTGAATATGGATCTAATCAAATGACTTTATAAGGAGTACACATGTCTTCACTACGAAAACAGGTTTAGTCCTCTATCTTGGGTTTTACAGTAAACCTAGGAGCATATAAAATCGCTCATGAATGCTGGGTGGGTCACCTTATCTCCATGCCAGTGGAATCAATTACAGCTGATTTGAGAAAATGGCTAACGACCAGTCAGTGGGACATAAAGGAGTAGTAAGTTAAAAGGGTAATTAGAAGAGAACGGAGAAGCATTTGAAATCGAGCTTCACAGAGGGTTTTAACTAGTAACAAAAAGTCATTTTGATAGCATCATTAAAACTAAGGAGGTAACAAAAAAATAAAGATGGGATAAGAAAATGGAAGGCCTGCATACTTTACTGTATCCTCTCCCACTTAGGCAAAGAACCTGCTGTGCCTGAGATCTTATTTCCAAGGAAAGGGTCACAGAAAGGCGATAACAAGGGAGAGGGCTGATGTTTGACTGCCAATACTAAGCGTAAAGCAGGGCCATTTTGCCAAGAACAATACAGCCTGTGGAGCTGGGCAGAGAAGTGCTTCGCTAACAACTCAGTTTGTGACCTACTTTAATAGTGCTTGAAATAATAAGGGCAAAATTCTAATATTCAAAATTAAATACCTGGTCCACGAATGTAGGTACTCTTCTACACACTATAAGGAGTAACATACTAAAGCAGTAATTATGTAAAAAAATTTAGGTATTGATCTTGATGATCGAAGCAGGGATTTAAAAACCACAACTGGCACCTGTGTGGCTCAGTGGTTGAGTGTCTGCCTTCGGCTCCAGGCATGATCCTGGGGTCCTTGGATCAAGTCCCACATGGGGCTCCCCGCAGGGAGCCTGCTTCTCCCTCTGCCTATGTCTCTGCCTTTCTTTCGGTCTCTCATGAATAAAAAAAAAAAAATCTTAAAAAAAAACCCCACACAACTCTATATAAATTCAAAGAACAGTGGTTACCATAAAATATGATTCTTAGGGGCACCTGGGTAGCTTAGTCAGTTGAGCATCCAATCCTTGATTTTGGCTTAGGTCATGATCTCAGAGTCATAGGATCAATCCCCAAGTCAGGCTCTGCACTCAGCATGGAGTCTGCTTGAAATTCTCTCTCCCCCCTGTCCCTCTGCCTCTCCCTTGCTGTATGTGTGTGCACACTCTCATGTGCTCTCTCTCTTAAATAAATAAATCTTAAAAAAAAAAAAAAGGGATCCCTGGGTGGCGCAGCGCTTTAGCGCCTGCCTTTGGCCCAGGGCGCGATCCTGGAGACCCGGGATCGAATCCCACGTCGGGCTCCCGGTGCATGGAGCCTGCTTCTCCCTCTGCCTGTGTCTCTGCGCCTCTCTCTCTCTCTGTGACTATCATAAATAAATTAAAAAAAATTAAAAAAAAAAAAAGACAACTCATTTCTGAGCAGGAGCCTGTTTTTATCTCTTAATTTATAACATGGCAAAGTTGTTGTTGGTTGTTTGTTTGTTTTGTAAAGTCAAGATGGAGCTTTAGAAAATCTGGGTTCAAACTCTGATACCATCACCTCCTAATTGGTGCTTTTAGCTCAGATATTCAAATTCACTGATCTCAAGCTCCTTGTCTCTAAAAATAGGGATAACAAAGGTTTTTCTCTCCACATCTCAGAGGCAATCCATGGAATCAGCTTATAAAAATGTAAATATAAAATAATGTAAAAATGTGTGGTGGTATGGAATTAACAATGTTGAGGACTCTGGTAGACTGTCACCAACAGAACAAAATACAGACATTCAGATGGGAAATTTACTTCATATTTATAGTGAGAGGATGATAGCTTTTCTCCTTAGTGATGCTTGAGGAACTGAGGAAAGACATACTACCTGAAAGGAAAAAATGGGCTCAGAAAATACTGGGTTTGAGATTATTCATGGAAACTACTATGAATTTCCCTCAAGAAACAAAAATTACAAGTGTCAAGTTAAGCTTCAATAATCTACATACCTTTTTCTCTTTTCAGACCTGCATTATTTGCAAACCATGATCTGGATGTCCCAAACATTGCAGCCACACAAAATTCTCCGCCCATCGATTTGCTGGGTGAAATTTGTGGAGGTGGTTTAACTTTGCTTAAAAAATAAAATAATAGTAAGAAAAATTACCATGATGGAATCACGGACCTCAAGATAGTGACCGATTTTCCTTAAAATTCCACCCCTAAGTATTCAAACCCTTCAATGTGGACATGCATTTTGACTTAAGTAATAACTGCAGGTATGAGACTGTATTCTGCCATAAAAGTAAAATTATTGCAGAATTCTAGAATATTATCAAAATGGTTAACATATAAAAACCATAAAAATCAACCCCTTTTTGAAGTATGTATTGGTGAAATCCAAATCACTTCTTTTCAGATGGATAACATTTCTCTGGAGATTTTAAAGTACAACAAGAACCAGCATAAATATCTCACAATAATAAAATAGTTTATTATTTCATTTTGATATATAAGATATGAGATTGACAGTACAGTTGATTGGAGACAGCATGTATGAAAATAATGAAATGATACAAAATGGAGCCCTGCAAATGGTTCAGCCACAATGCCACATACAAGTTAGACAATGTAGGAGGAGAAGATTGAATGCTCCAATGCAATTATATTCACCAATCTTCCTATTTGTTGTTTATTTTTTTCCATGGGTGAAAATGATGTGTCTATTTCTGTTCTGTTCTTCACATGTTTGAGGACACATTAGTAACTGACATAACTACTGTAAGAAAGTACTTGCTTTCCTCTTTGTTTTCCCCAAATTAGCTTTTATGCTATCAACTTCTAATATCAACCTTTCATCTTCTGTGAAATCCTCTTATTTCTCTTCTCTTTGAATTTGGCAAAGGCTTCCCCAAAGCTCACTGGCAATTCTTCTGACCACCTCGGATAAATGGTGGTAAGGTTTCTCTCATTCATACACCAGAAAATAGCCTCACTGCATATTGGTCGAGATCACAGCCCAGTTGGGAATGAAAGTTCTGATGTTCCTACTCTGCTCGTCAGTCTCCATCATCAAATAACATTATTTTACCTTCTTTTGTTCACTATCCTTTATCTCTTTTATCTCTGAATAAAGGGTGAGAAAGATTGGGTTTTGGAGTCTAGAAGAAACCTGAATGCTGCCATTTATTAGCTGTGTGACTCTGATTGAGTTATTTAACTTCTCAGAGCTCAGGCCACTAATACATAAAATAAAAACAGTCATGCCTACTTTGTAGGGTTATCTTAAGCATTGTTATTTGTTATTTTATATTTGTTATTATTTGTTATTTTTTCTCTAAGTGTGCTCCCTGGCTAGTAGTACCACCTGAGAACTTCTCAAATATATAAAGATTTATCAAGCCAAACCCCAAACTCTGGGGGTGGGGCCTAATAATCTGGGCCTTTTTTTTTTTTTAAGTAATTCTTATTTTATTTTATTTTATTTTATTTTATTTTATTTTATTTTATTTTATTTTATTTTATTTTATTTTAAACAAACCCTCCAGGAGATTCTGGTGCATGCTCAGATTTAAGAACCACTGTATTAGGGAATGTGCGTAGAGCAATCAGGGCAGTGCCTTCCCATATCATGGTATTCAACAGTGCTTGTTAACTGTCTTCTATATGGCACACAGCCTTCAACTAATTTTCTAAAACATCAGACTGTGCTTTGGTAATCTCAGTTTCCAGGTCCTTATGACACTCGACATAGTCTTCCACATAATTTGTTTCCCCAGCCTTCTGCTCTGATACCTTCCTGCTAGGGAAAGCAAAGAGTTTGGATCAGAGGCCACTGTGATTGATTGGTCTTTTTGACTCTTCCTTTGTACCACATCTATGGTAATACACTTTGCCATATATAAAGAAGCCTCTTCTTTCCATCATTAACATTTCCTAATCACTTCACATCATTACTTCTAAAAACCACACCCATGTCAAAATACCAACACGTCACACTCAGACTTCCACTGACAGGGAATAAAGACACAATTTTGTTTTTGTTTTTCTTAAAGTTTCTGTGAGGAAATGAATCTGGTTCTACAAATAGTTTCATGTCTTCCTGGTTGCATCTGCCACAACTACAATAACCTACCAACAGAAAAGAAGACACCCCCCACCACCTACCCCAGAACAAACACGTATCTTTCCTCAGTATCAGGGTAACCGCCATTAGATTATCCTTCCTGGTTATGATGCACTCTGTTGTAATACCGTAGAGAGTAAATTCTCCTTCAAAGCCTGTATTTCCATCAGTGAACTACTATCACTGAGCTAGTAAGTTCCTATAGCTAGCACCTTTTACTTCTTTTGGTAATTTTTAACCTTTAGAAGTTTGGGGGGAGGTGGTTGGAGAGAGAAGGAGAGAAAAAACCATTCCAGAACTTGCTGAAAGGTGTTTCCAATTATCCACTATGTGTTTCTACAAGAATCACCATCAGGGAACAATAATACTATAATGTACAAATAAGCTTCACAGGGACAAATTCAAAGCTCTTTGCAAATTACTGAATACTATTTTTGTTTTTGTTTTTTTAAGGCATGTGGTAAGCAACAAGATAGAAAACAAGTGGTATGACATTTCTTTGGAGAGATTATGCTTCCCAAACAGACTTGAAAAACAATTGCTATTAGGCAAGATAGCTACCTCAATAACAAAGAGTAGAAATATGGTAAGATATCAAATTAGTCATTGGCCATGCAAAAATATATTGTGTATGTGTTTATTAGTTAATAGTCTAATCAAAGTCAAAAGCTAAAACTTCTTACACTTCCATAATGCTACACATAACTGCTCTGAACACATAATTAAAAAGCATCAACACTGTATTATTTCATACAAACTTACTATTTCCCAAAGAGAATAAGTATATTATGATAAAAGTGTGCTTAAAATTATATAAAAATGTAAAAAAATGATCATTTTCATTTTTATACATTATTTCTTCTTTTTCCTCTGATGGGGCCTTAATAAATCACATTAGTAAAAGTTTGTGTTTAATAAGTGATTAAAAGAGTTTTCATTCCTGGAGTGGCTGGGTGGCTCAGTTGTTTAAGTATCTGATTCTTGATTTCAGCTCAGGTCATGATCTCAGGGTTATGAGACTGAGCCCTGAGGCGGATCTGTGCCAGGCATGGAGCCTGTTTGAGATTCTCTCTCTCCCTCTCTCTCTCTGCCCCTCCCCCCCTAAAAAAAAGTTTTCATCCCTCAGAATAACTTGCTACCTCTTACATGGAGTAGTGCTGTGTGCTATGTACTGTGTACTGTGGAGGGAGCATATTTGGTGAACATATCATAGCAAGTCATTTCTATCATCAATCTATATTTGGAATGACTGTGGTATTTAACAAAACAGAACATAAAAATATGTGCATGTGTCCAGAAGACTTTCAGAAAATTAAAAGGAGAAATAATCTAAAGAAAAGATTACTACTAATAAAGTATTTCTACCCAAAGGGCGAAAATTTCACTTTGGTTTTTTTTTGTTTTTTTTTTTTTTGAAAATTTCACTTTGACTTACTTTGCCCTTTATCCTAAGTTTTAAAAAGACGAACAAGGAATTTTGAATGGAAGCAGATTGAACTTTTCCAAAGTGACCCAGAATATTTCTATTGCAAAATAACCTTTTGTTGGCAGAAAAATAAAACACTGACAAATGATGTATATGTGGAAGAAACAAAAGATAAAAGTATTAGCCTTGTAAATCATGATCACTTATGTATTGGTGACCCAATCATTTTAAGAAAGCATTCCAATACTATCCTTTTTTCTTTCTTCCTCTCAACATTTCCCTTTATTCCCCAAAAGGGGTTTAATAAATCCCATTACAAAACAACTGCAATTTTAAAAAGAATACTTTTGGGTGTTTGGAGGCCTTCCCTCATTTATTTATTAAATAGTCTGATATAAAAAATAAAATTTCAATGCATATGGTGTCCAGAAATTCAGTTGTGTTGATCATGATTTTAAATAAGAATAAAACATACTTATGGAGCTGATGGACTCCCTTCTACTGAGAACTCCTGCTCTTTACTCCCCTGAGCCCATCATAGATGGCCTCATGTTCAAAAATGAAAAGTAAAATCTGGCTTAATTTGTGAGCAGCGTGTAAAAGAAAAATGGAATTAATTCAACTTTCACCCTATCAGGCAAAATAATAATTCTAACATATATTTACTAAACTGGGTACAAGAAAACAATGTAATAAAAAGTAAAACAAATATACAAAGAAGTAACAACAAAAACAAAACCGAACAAATAAGGTACTAAAATTAAAAGTCAGGAGTTTCACTTTTTGTCACTCCTTTTGGGAGACTTAACCATCTAACTATAGCATGAGAATCATTTTCACTGCCATCGGGAGTTCTGGGGACATTAACATTATGACATCTTTCAAAATACTTACAAAGACTATTGAAGTTACCCATTGGCTTTTACTGTATTATGTAATCCAGTCAGATTAACATATTGAATTTCTCTTGCCTTTTTTTTCTCTCCACACCCTACTGCAAAGAGAAAAAAAAAGCAAAACTCTAATAATATCTGCTTTTAAAATTACGTCCATCTGGGTAAATCTACTACGTCCCATAGAGTAGGACATGAGTGGGGTATCTGTGGATGGCATGAAAAGCAGCAGTGAGGTCCATTGCCTTGTTCAGAAGGACACAAGTGTGGAAAGAACTAAATTGAGATAGAAGCACCGTTTTTTTTTTTTTTTTCCTTTCCTGGAACATAAGGGTACACTCAATAATCCACTTTAAATGTTAGACATAATATTGCTGTAAGAATTACAAGTGGTATAATGTCTGTGTATAAGAAGAAAAATCTTTCTTTATATTCCTCAGTGTGACTGAGCTTTTAAAAGGAATTTAGAAGTGTTCTCTCACTCTCGACTTTATTTTTCTAAAAGAAGAACTAAGCGGGGAAAAAAAAAAAAGAACTAAGCAGGAAACTGAAAGTATTATATTTTAAAGATATTAATATACCTAAAATTATTCTATTACAATTTATTCTTAAAGACCTAACAGATTTATGTAAATTTTACAAATAAGATTCTCTTTTCTATATAAATCTTTTCTTTCAAAAATGAATTTATATTTTAAATATTCTCAAAAGAACAAGATTAGTTTAAATGAACTATTTACATATAAATGGAATATTCTCAGTGCTAATTAAAACTTTAAATATAATTTGATTTGCAAATTTTAATTCTTTAAGGTTTTTATATAACACAAACACAGGTTATGAGTATAGGATGTGCTCAAATGGGCTACTTTTGTCTAAACTATCAGGCATATGTTTTTTCTTTTGATAAGCGATACTACATGCACATTAGGAGCTCAATAAATACTTATTACTTATTTATAATATTGAAAGCAAAATCCATTTTAAAAAATTCACAATGGCTATTTCCTTAAAATTTTTATATTAAAAAATATTATACGTGTGACTCTTTTACAATATTTTACACAGTCATTCAGACTCAAATATCCTGGAGGGTGCATAATCCCCAGAGTGTATAAAATGCCTAAAATGTTGAAGATGATCTGTATAACTTTTCAACAAGCTTGTTTTATTATCAAAAGGAAAAACATTATTTTAAACTGACCCACTGCAATTGCATGAATTTAAACAAACAAGTTTATCAAAGAATTAAGAATTAGTATAAATTGTAATCTATCAAAAGTAAACTCTTAGCTAAATACAAGGTTGCAACTTGAAAATAATTTTAAAAATGTACGAAATGTCCATTACATTTTAAGAGGAACTATAAAAATTTCATATTCTTCCAAAATACAAATACTACCCTGCAACTAGAAGTACTAAAAACATATTTATTTGGCAGGATGCTTTATTTTGTAACAGTAAATAAAAACATTCTCAGGTTGAATGCTAAATATCATGGAAAAATAGCAAAAACTGTTAAAACAAAGAAGCTCTTATAAACAAGCTAGGAGAAGTTGTCAAATTTATATTCATTTTGCTGCCTTAATTTGAGGTTTCATTAAGATCTTAATGGGAAAAACATGCACCACTAGTAAAGGAACGTATTTTAAAGGAGGATCTTTTAGGCTAGTATAAGTGACTAAAAACGAGTTTCTTGTGAGCTAACGATGGCATCAAACAAACCACAAAGCAGTCTTCTAAAAGACAGGCAATGATTTAAAAGTCTACTATATTTCATATATCCCTTTCTTTAATCTGGCTCTTTTAATCTTGTTTCAACCTCAAATCATTTCTGGTTGACAAGTGCTTTTGCTTAAATTTGAGGAGCACATAAGCTGTTGAAGGAATGGACTTTTCTTATTTAACATACATTTGTTACTCCATCTCTACTTCTCTGCTAAAACTTCAATCTCTATTAACATACTAAAACTCTTCTTTGTACTTAGAAAATGAGAAATTCATCCTAAGACAGAATCTAATTCTAAGTTTAGTTTACAAAGAAATTTTGTCATATGTTGAATCTGGCATTTAAAAACTGACTGCTCATCTAAGTTCCTAAGTAAGATCCATGTATCTTGTTTGTTTGGGGAAGAAATCTGGTTAACAAAAAGAATAAAGATTGACTTGCATGGAATTTTGACTCATTTATGCCCTGAATTTCTTAGAATAGTTTCACAATCTGTGTCCTAATTTTGACGCTGCATTTCAAGGGGTAAGTTTTTATGATTTGTCACCCTATTCTTATACGGTAATGAAATTTTCAGATGTTCCTGTGGCAGATTACCACTGAAATGAGTTTGCATCAAATTATGGTGTACCTTCAAGAATGATTTCAGTTTCTTTTTGTCCATGGGAAAAACAGTTGGGAGGTTTTTTCCCTAGGATAATGGTACAGTATGAACAATTCCCAGTAGCGGTTATGAGAACTACACACATGTGCAGAATTCTTTAAAGTATTCTGACTACATTTATAAAATTGATATACTTTACACATTGCCCCAAATTTCCTTTTGGCTCACTTAACTCCTAAAAGTGTGAAAAAAAAAATCTAAAGAAGCTTCTTTTCAAAAATGGTATTTTCCCCTTAAACAAGTAACATTTGCTGAGCTCTTACTATATATGCCAGGTACTGTTCTAAGCACTTCATATTGTCAGTTCATTTCATCCTTGCAATGAACCTATGATGTAGGCGCTACTGGTAATCCCTTTAACAGGTAAGGAAACCAAGAAACAGAAAGGGTTTAGAAAATGACACAAGATCATATAGGTAAGTAGTATGTGAATTGGGACTTAGGACTTCGACTGACAGGTCTGATTCTGGAGCCCTAACTCTTAGTCATAATGTTAAAGACAGCAGCTCCTAAATACATTCTACTTCACATCTTTACATAAAAGTATTAAATATACTGTTTCTTTTCTATGACCATCATGTCTAAGACTGACAAAATTGTATTTTATGCATTGTTTTATAAGAACTTACTAAATGAATAAGTTACAGTAAATTGGTGCTAATAACTCAAAATTATAAATTATTTAGGAGTTTTAATGAAATGAAACACAAATTTCCTCATCAAGGAGATCCTTAAATACCTAAACTCCTCAAAACAGAACTAACTCTATTGCTTTGGTACCAAATAAAATGCAGTTAAAATTTATAGGGTATTTTTAGTATATCTTAAATATATTTATATTTCAAAATAAATCATCTCTTTGAGTGTTCAACACAATGTGTAGGGAGCTTCTATCACTATCATACTCAAAGCATTAAACTTGGGTGTTAGCCTTGTCTTCTAACATACACTAGCATTGAGAGAATCCTTCTAATTTCTCATTTTTAAATATTAATCTGATTTTTTTATTTGACTCTTTAAGAAATGAAGTAAAATTTAAAAATCTGCTCTTTTAAAGCTTAAATATCAACATTCATGTCCATTCTACAAATTATTCAGTAATTTGGTGCATCTATCTGTGATCAGGCCATGCAACTGAAAACAAAAGTACAAAACAGAATTACTTTCTGAGAGTACAGCAAATGAATTAGGCATGCGGGACTGAACTGGGACTCACCATGGAGCTTTTATGGAAAAACACCCCGCTCCAAACAGATAAGGCCTTCATGGAAAAGGGGGGAAAATGCACAGAAAATTAGAGGAAAACTCATTTCACATTAACAAATACATGTATATCATACTGTTAATAGAGTTTGGATAAAATCACTGAAAAAATTAATAATCATTTGCAATTCTGCTGTAGATACTAACAAGTCTGATATAACCAATCACCAGAATGCCATGAAATATTAAGTCCCTTAATTTTCAAAGGATGAGCGATTTCAAAATGTCTATTTCTCCCCCTTTTCTGGAATACCCGTGGAGGGTTCCTAAAGTAAAATAAAATAAATTTCACTTCTGAGGCCCTAAAAACAAAGTACAAGTTAAATGGAATCATCAGATGGCGAAAAAAGTGGAATCAATAGCAACAGATGTGTGGTTGTAGGACACGAAATGTTTAAAATCAGCGAAAGAGAATGCAATAAAAAATTTGATAAGCATTATTTGCTCTTCATCGGTTGTAGCCTCAGAGCCACAGAAAGAAAGCATGTATTTTCCAAGCGACTTATTTAAAGTAAAGTTGAACTGTGTATTGAAGGCCAAAGGAACAAAAACCAAATATAAGTAGTATGATTTATTTCCGTGTAGGGTCATATTCCAGAAAATTAGCATTTCTCTTAAGAGTGCTACAGGTTGGCTTCTCCCACCTGCCTGCATTGGGCTAGGTCAGAATACTGTAAACTAAGGCTATAGTTGCTTATTTTAAATGCAAATGAGGATACAAATTCAGGCCTCATGGTGACACATATTTCTTATTAATATTCTGTTCACAGCCATTTCAGACATACTATGCATATCTGCACACAAAGAGGATTGGCTGATTTAACTATATCCCAAACAAAATGCCGCTGTGGCATCTGGTATGTGGAAGTGAAACATAGATTGAAAAGGAAAGCACACTGGCAAAACCTGGATGGTTTCTTCTTCAACTCTGACGCTAAAAACATCATAAAAAAAAAAAAAAGTTCCTGCTAACTGATTACCAGTTAGCTGCCTGGGAGTTGAGTTTTGCAAACGGAAACTTGGATAGAATGCTTTCACAGCGCAGAGCACAATTCTGAGGACAGATGCACAGAAGAAACGAGAGAACAGGAGGGTTAAGAGAAACTAATAACAGAAAGAACGAGTTGGAAGAAGTGAGATATTGAAGAAAAAGAAAAATAACCGCAGAAATGGTGCCAATGCAAAGCAAGGACATCTCTCTCATGGTTAATATGAACACAACCAAAGATATGATGTCATTATCCTTGTTAAATAGTGGATATTCAAACTTTTTTAATTGTGACCTGCAGAAATACATTTTAAGGCACAAGCTGGTGTATACATGAATACACCTAATGAAACAATAATTTAATGAATGTGGTTTTTGTCTGTAATCAACTTTACTATTTTCTATTTCAATGTATCATAAACATTAATGTTGGGATTTAGGTACAATAAAGACTGCATATTTTGACAGGGTAGGTCTGAGAGGGACCTGAGATTCTAACAAGCTGCTAGCTCAGGCCAAAGCTGTTTATTTACAGAACCAGTAGCAAAACTGCATTTTATTTTATTCTATTTCATTAAAGAAAAAAGTTAGTCACAATCCCCTTATCTGATTTCATGATTCACAAATTATATTGGAAAAAAAAATGTTACTGGAGCTCACCCTGAACTCTGACAAACAATGATTTAAATAACCAAGACCACTCGAAGACTCCAATCTCAGTAAAACAGTAATGCCATACAGAAATGATGAGAAAATGGAAGCTTCAATATGTTTCCATATGTCCACAAATACTTCTGAAATGAAGAGGTCATTGTTGGCATACTGTGCCCAACTTCCTTGAAGTTTCTTCATTAGGCAGGGCATATGAAATAATCAAACAGTTCAAATGATTCTGACACAAGCGCTGACCATCTGGAACATCTAGACATGAGTCGCTCTTCAGTGTGTATTATATCAACACCAAACAGTCTCCAATCTCATTCTAAGTATCAGACTACAGCTAATTTGTTGTAAAACATTTGAATGTTTTATCTTAGTCCTTTATGACTTAAAAGGGTCTCTACTGGCCCCCAAAACCAACCAAACAAAAATGAAACAAAACCTTCAAGTTTCTACATTTCAAAAGACCAGCTGATGTTCCCCACCTATAGCGCCAATAAATACCCTTTCCTAGGTTTAGGTTTCCTTATGTATAAAAAGGAAACACGTATTTGCCAAACAAATTAAACACAGGCTTAAAAAAAAATCTCCTAGATTTTCCTTTCTAGGCAATAGTAATGTGTTATCAACAAAAGATTTCAACAGCCATTTCCTTCCCCACGATCCTAAAACACATGGTTAACTCTCCAGACACTGTAGTAAACAGGCCTGTACTAAGCAGCAGCATTGTCAAATTTAAAGACAATACTGTTCTCACTGTTCACAGCATAACCCAATTGTGTGAGCTAAAAGTAACCCTTCTTCAGTCAAAAAAGGATCAACTGGCTAACACAGCTCAAGGGGAAAACAGAGGGCCGAAGAAACTGAATGAGGACCTGCTTTAGTATACACTTGGCATGTTCCCAATCTATACTTACCCACTTCTTACCCACTCCTCCAAACTGGACCTCTGCCACATACATGTAAAAGAAGAGCCACAAACTCCAAAGAATTAGAGTGACTGACATAATTACTGACTTCGTATGGGTAGTGTCAGCTGTTCTTTTGAAATGTGCCTGCTTCATCTTTCTCAGTAGCAAAAGAATGAAAATATAAAGTCACAAAGGACAAGTCCATGATCCAGCTGTCTTCACCTATGATTTCCCCTCCCCCTTCAAAATACCACAGTTGTAATCATATAGGGTATATGAGAGTAGTTAGAGAGAGGAAGAGAGTATGTGAGTGGGAGTATATGTTGAATGAAAATGGTCTGTATTAACATATGCAACTCAAATTATGATGTCCAGATATTAAGAATTTCTGTGTTTTCTAAACAGTATTAAGTTTCAGCAGGTTTAACAATCTTGCCATACAAAACCTTTCACTTTGTTACAATTATATCCTTTTTAAGCTGAGTTCTGATCGAAAAACATCAGGACTGGCCAAGAGATTAAAAATCCAGAAATATTTTTTATAGATTTATTTATAGTGCAACGTGAAACAACTTGACCATTAACGATTTCTTCTGGAGATTCTCAGAAGACAAGAAGAAATTGTGTTTTATATCATAAGAGTAACACCATGTAAGTTTTTAAACATTGATTCATTTTGTTAAATGCCACATAAAACCACAAAAGCTTTGGTCTTACAAGCTGAAAGTAAGGCAAACGTGAAGATTTTTTAAATGCAATCAAAAAGTAAAACTAGATCTGATTCTGAATCCTCTAAAATCTTCTATAACCCAACTCTAGTGCTAAAAGGTATAAAAGATTAGGTTCAATCACCTCTAGAGTTAAAGAATTAGAGTCTCAGAGAAAAATTCTATGAACATACTCTGAAAGTCCTATTTTTCAATTGATCATGTCTTATGATAATTCAGACACTCTCACATAACAGACCTCAGAATGAGCCCATATTTACTATGAATAACTATATGTCAACAAACTGGACAATCTAGAAGTAAAGGAAAAATTCTCAGAAACATACAACTTACCAAGACTGAATAACAAAGAAATAAAAAATCTAATAGCTTTAATTGGCAAATTTTATCAAACTTTTAAAGAATTAACACCAATCGTTACACTCTTCCAAAAAATCCGAGGATGGAACACTCCCAAACTCATTTTGTGGGGCCAGCATAATCCTAATACCAAAATCAGAAAAAGCCACCACTAAAAAATAAAACTACAGGCCAATATCCCTAATGAATATAAGACAGAAAAATTCTCAAGAAAACAAATCAAATTCAGCAGCACATTAAAAAGGACCATTCACCTTGATCAAGTAAGATGCATCCTGGGGATGCAAGAAGGGCTCAACATAACACAAAACAATCAATGTGATACATCATACTAGTAGAATGAAAAAAAAAGTCATAAGATCATTTAACTGACACAAAAAAAAGAATTTCACAAAATTCAATATCTATTCATGATTAAAAACTCTTAATAAATTAGGCACGGAAGGAACGGATCTCAACAAAATAAAGGCCAACTGTTAGATCTAATCAATGAATTCAGTAAAGTTATGGGATACAAAATTGATGTTTCTATATACTAACAAAAAATATTTTGAAAAAAGAAACAAGGGAATCAATCTCATTTACAGTAGCATCAAAAACAATAAAACACTTGGGAACAAATATAAGTACAAGATGAAAGGTCTCTACTCTGAAAACTACAAGACAGTAATGAGTAAAATCAAAGAAGACACAAATAAGTGGAAAGGTAGCTTATGGTCGTGGATTGTAAGAATTAATGTTAAAATGTCAGTACTAGCAAAGCAGTCTATAGATTTGATGCAACTCCTATCAGGATTCCATTGGCATTTTTTACAAAAGTAGAAAAAAAACTTCCATAAAATTTATATGGAACCACAAAAAACCCTAAGTAGCCAAAGAAATTCTAAGAAAGAAGAACAAAAAGCAAGAGGCATTGCATTGCCTGATTTCAAGTTATACTATAAAGCTATAGTCATCAAAACAGTATGGAATTGGCATAAAAACAAATAGACCAATGAACAGAATCATGAGTTTACATGGTCCACACTAATATTTGACAAGGGAACCAAGAATACTCAATGGAAAAAAAGACAGTCTTTTCAATAAATGGTACTGGGATAACTGGATATTCACATGTAACAAATGAAACTGGACCTATATCTTACACTACTGACAAAAATTAACTCAAAATGGATCAAAGACTTAAATGTAAGACCTGAAATCATAAACTCCTAGAAGAAAACACAAGAACAAAAGCTCCTTGACATGGGTCTTAGTAATAATTTTTAAAATATGACACCTAAAGTACAAGTAACAAAATTAAAAATAAATTTAAAAGCTTCTGCAGAACAAAAGAAACCATCAACAAAGTGAAAAGACAACCTACAAAATGGGGAAAATATTTGCAAACCATTTCTCTGATAAGGGGTTAATAGCAAAAAATGTAAAGAACACATGGGCTCAATGGCAAAACACAAATAACCCAATTTAAAATGGCCAAATGATTTGAATAAAGATTTTTGCAAATAAGATACACAAAAGGCCAACAGGTTCATTAAAAGGTGTTCAACATCAATAGTGGTTAGGGAAATGCAAATTAAAATATAATGAAATAAAAAACAAATACATGAAATACCACCTCATACCTGTTAGTATAGCCATCATCAAAAAAATAAGAGCTAACAATGCTGCCATGGATGTGGAGAAAAGGGAATCCTTGTGCGTTGTTGGTGGGACTATAAATTGGTGCAGCCACTATGGAAAACAGTAGGGAGGATCCTCAAAAACTTAAAAATAGAACTACCCTATGATCCAGCAATTTCACTTCTGAGAATGTATCTAAAGGGAAAAAAAAACACAAATGCAAAAAGATATGCACCCCCATGTTCATAGCATGATTTACCATAACCAAGATACAGAAACAATCTGAGTGTCCGACAGATAAAAATGTTGTGATATACATACATATTTGCATGCAGTGGAATATTATCCAACCATTAAAAAATGAAGAAATCTGACCACTTGAAACAACATGGAAAGATCTCGAAGGCAATATGTTAAGTGAAATACGTCAAAGAAAGACAGATACTGTATGATCTTATTTATATGTGGAATCTTAAAAAAAAAAAAATCTCATAGAAAAAGAGATCACACTTGTGGTTACCAGATGCACAGAGTGGGAGAAGGAGGAATTAGAGGAAGGCAGTCAAAAGGTACAAACTTCCAGTTATAGGATTAGTAAGTACTAGAGATGTGATATACAACATGACTACAGCTTAACTCTGCTGTATGACATATAGGGAAGCTGTAAAGAGAATAAGAGTTCTCATCACAAGGAAAAAGTGCTTTTCCTTTTTTCTTTTCCTCTTTCTTTTCTTTTTATTGTATCAGTAGAAGATAGATGTTAGATGAACCTATTGTGGTTATCATTCCACAACATATACAAGCCAAACAATTAAGCTACACACCTTAAACTTATATAGTAAAATATGTCAATTATTTTTCAATAAAACTGAAAAAGGAATAAGCCCATATAAATAAATGTACTAAACAACAAAAAAGTAGAGAAAATGCCATACCACACTATCTGTAAAATTGTAAAGTAAAACCATATTCTCTACCAATATATATTCTAGGAACTGGAATGACTCTGCTACATTCTGTGGATCCCTTAAGCAGCTACTGAAATGGGCACACAATTCACACATGAATATGAGCAAATGATTCCTCGTGTCATTTTTTCAAGTGTTACTTTTAATGTTTCATTAATTTAATTTTAACCACTCCCTACTAAAGAGACCTATAGCACTATTGTCTCTCAAATTAGTGATCTGTAAAGCAAATTAAAGCTGAAACAAGACAGTTATATTACCTAATTTGAGATATACTCAACATGCAATTTTAAATTACAAAGTCAAGATTTGCATTAGAAAAACATTAGATAATATTCAAATTCTGCCAGATGCTGCAGAAAAGAGACTAGAACATAGACTGTCAAATTTCTGTAGAAAGTTATACCTGCTGATTTTTAATAGTAGACTTCATTAAAAAAAAACACAAAATCCACAGATTTATGATAAAGTAGAACAAACATATGCAAGTAAACATATGCAAACCAAAGGTGGACTTTAAGTACTCTACTGATGGAGCACAAAAATTGTAAACTCAACTATGGCAAGTATATTATACATACAGATATATCCATATCCATTCTAATGAAAATACACTGTCCATTACTTTATATCTGGGACCAAAGATTTATAGCTTCACTATCAAAAACTAACATCTATACAAGACAGGGCTGGGACATAGAGAATTATGATCTGCTACTGTACCTGTGTGTCTTTCTCCAAATATTTCCCATTTAATTCTCAGAATTTCTCTTATAAGGTTTGGGGCTCAGGCCAAACTGTGTATATAAGCCAAGGTAGATCTAACTGAATTAGAAGAAAAAGCCATTTTCTTCAGTAGAAGAAATTTCTTCAAGGCCTACATTATGCCAATGTCATTTACTCACTTAGCAAGCTCTATGGCAGATTTGGTGTACAAATTTCAAGTTGAGATAATAAAATAAATGCTATTAAATGTTTCCATTTCTAAATAGGAACAATCATCTATGTTTTCCTAATGAAGCTCTCATTCAGCACTGGTCTAGAACTCAACAGTGGGTAAAGCTTAGAAATCGGGTGATAGGACCAAAGCCCTGGTGGGAATTCATACAATGTACAGCTGAAAAATCAAAATTCACACATATAAACTTATATTCTTCACATGAAGAAGCTTACCTAGGTCACACTGGTAATAGGTAACAGAACCAAATGAGAAGTCAGTGCATCAGATTCCTAAGTCAATATCCTTCCACTACATGACTTAACCTATTTCTACAGAGTTGGGCCCAAGGTTCCTAACACCCACGTCAAATTGCTCCCAAAGAATAAATATAAAGATGGGGACAGGGAAAAGGAACAGAAGTGGCTCCATTTAAGAAAAAGGAAACTTATGAAAGACAAAAAAATCATCTCATGCTTACTTCACTAAAAAGGTCAGTTAGCTAAGAGCAAGGAAGTGACTTCATTACCAATGTCTACATTTTTCATCCCTGAAATTACTCTGATCTCTTTTTAAAATTTACTGCTCACTGTTTGTGCCTTAAAAATGATGTGTATTTATTAGTAACTTTAGATTTAATGCACATAAAGTTAAGCATACCGATGAAAAATTATCTACTTAGTAAAATTTTACATAGGAAGGCATTCAAAAAAAACTTTATCACTGACTTGATTTATTAACTCGACCAAACATCTATGAAATGCTGCTTAATAAATCACTACTATAAATACTTAACACTCCAAAATAATAAGCAACTCCTTAGCACCCAGGTTCATTTTACTAGATGAGAATTATTTTTATCTATGTATCATAAAAATATGATGGAGGTCTTTCCAATCCTTTAGTCTTAGACTGGAAGAAAATGGACTGTGTTTGGATGAGTGATTGTTGAACCAAATGATTTCTAGCACTTCTTTTGCCTTCATCAGTGTATACTGTAGTCAGGTTAAGCAACAGCTGTTGCCAAAATAGGCCTTATTTCCTCTAAGTGCTGCTTCAAGGTACAGAACATGGAGGTGTAAATACATCTGTCTTTTGCCGTTTGTAGTTCTACTGGCCTTGTGCATGTCTTGGAGTAAGACAGATGGTCCTTGACACTGTACAGGCTTCCAGGGATATATATTTCCAAAAATAAGAAGGCAGATGTGAAATATGGTAAGCACACGTTCTATCCCCTGAAGGTTTGAACTGAGGCTTCTATCTCAATTTGAATATTTAAATATAGGATCCTAGGTAATCCTTAGAAATCTCTGTGCTGGAAATACAACATTTTATGCTTATTTTGCCTTTATGCCAAATATTTAGAACATGGGATTTATTTATTCCATATTCCATTTATTTATTTATTTATGTTGATCTAACCGAGGTAGGCATATAATTTTATTAGATACATTATCAAGTATACTGGAAGTAGTCACAGAACTTACATGTCTATAAATGAGTCAGCTCTGTGTTCTATTTCTACATAATCCATGTTAAATACTTCCTGTTAACTTTTTTATTATTTTAAGATTTCATTTATTTATTCATGAGAGACAGAGAGAGAGAGAGAGAGAGAAAGAGAGGCAGAGACACAGGCAGGGAGAAGCAGGCTCCATGCAGGGAGCCCGATGTGGGACTTGATCCGGGGACTCCAGGATCATGCCCTGAGCTGAAGGCAAACACCGAACCACTGAGCCACCTAGGCGTCCCATGATAACTTTATTTTAAAATGCTAGCAAAGACATGTCATAGAAGCAATGTTAGAGTAATTGTAATTTCCAGAATGAAGAGACCTAGAAAATGAAAAACTCATTTGCTCATCACTCTGGTGACCTTAATATGGCAATCAAAATTCTCAGCAAATATAATGAAGTTTAATGGAACTAATGCAAATTAACTAACTGCAGATTGAGATTTGTTCATAGTAAAAAAAATTTTTTAATAAAAATGAAATAAATAAAGCCTTTAAAATCTAATGGGATGAAATCTAATGACATGAAATGTATGGGATGTAGTTCAAATCTCAGCATGTATCAAAACCAGAAACTAAGGGAATGTATTTTGTTCTCATAAAGCAAATATTAAAAAAAAATAATAAAACAAATATTACTTTTGCTAAGGCAAAATACATGTATTTCCATGAAAATGTTTGATTTTAAGATAATAAAACCACAAACTATTCTGAAAATTCTATGACCAAATGTTGGGGTGATTTAGAGTAAAAGAATTATAAGAGAAGTCCACTAGAGCAATTGCTGGATATAATGAACAAACCCTTCAGAAAGCGGCTTAGGGGTATTAAGTCTTATAATCTAGCAATAGCCAACTATAAGTTACAAATACTATTATCAAAATGTTTATAGGCCACTGTTGATATGTGTCAACAGGAAGCAAGAGAAAGAATAGAGGGAGGGATGGGGAAAAAAGGATTGTAGGTGGGGTAATTTGTAGTGAACTAAAGGCTCTGCCACAAGTTGAGAACTCATTACAAACAACAACTATGTGAAAAAAAACTAATAGTGAGTCTTAAAACCTCTTCCTTTGATAAGTATACTATTGTTATAAAAAGAATATCCTAATCTTTAGAATTTATATATGAAATTTGTAGGAGTAAGGTGTTACTAATCTACAAATTACTTCAAGACAATTTAAGAAAAATATACTGTGTGTGTGTGTGTGTGTGTGTGGTGTGCCTGCACACATGTGGGCAGAGTGAGAAAATGTGAATGATAAGGTAAATAAGTTAGACGGTTAACATTCAGGAGATCTTGATATAGAGGAATTTCTTTCACTGGTCTTCTAACTTTTTTTTTGTAAATCTGAATCTATGTGAAAAGTTTTAAAATTACAAACCAAGTATTCATTGTGAGATAAGTATTATTCTCTTTAAACACTTCAATATGAGATATGCTAAAAAGAATGCAAAAATTCAGCAAAAATAAAATGGTCTGAGAATTGAGATAAAAAGCCAAGTCAGCAATGCAATATGTGTTTATTAATTTCAAGGTACATAACTCAAATGCATATAATTTATTTCATAAATAAATAAATAATTACTAAATTGTCTATAAGGGGATATAATATACACACTAAAAATCTAGGAATTGTGACTTTTTAAAAAGAAAAGGAAATGCAGAATATATCTAAGTTCATAAAGTAGGGCAGCGGAAGGAGACATCAGATGATTAATAGCTTCTGCCCATCTAAGAGCAGAGAGAAAGAGCAGCAAAGAAAGAGTATGAAAAAGTAAAAAGTGCGAGACTTTATCTTCTTATTGTGGAAAATTTCAAATATATGCAAAAGTAGACTTAGTTTCCTCTCCTTCCCACAAATATATTGAATTAAATTCTGACAACATAGGATTTCATGCATAGAACCTCAGTCACTATCTTAGAGATAAATATGGAAAAGATTATTTGAAAAAGAGAGCTAATGCTTTGCATTATAAAAACAGAGTAGCTCTTAAGTTTTAAAAACAACAAACATCAGCAACAAAGCTAGAATTAAATTCAAGAAGAACAATTTTGAGTACTCTTTCACTTAGATTCAGGAAACACATAAAAACTCAGAAGTACTTTGCAGAATTGTATAATGCTCAGCTGAATCAAGAAGGTAGTACTGACTTCTATGAGTAAAAAAAAATTATGATTCAAGATTTAGTCCAATTTTTGATTCTACATTCTAATAAGTAATATACAAATAAAAATGAGCTAACTTAAATATAAGTTCATAACTTCTTTCCTATTCATAGCTATTCTAACTTATTTTAAAATAAAGAAACATAGGAAAGAGAAGTCAAAATTCCATTTAAATTACTGAACATAAGGAGTTAAAAAGCTGACATCAGTTTAAAAAAAAAGGATTACAGGCTAAATGATATCATAACATGTCTGATTGGGATCTAGGTTTGCTCTATTTTTCCTTCTCTCCCACCCTTAACATGCCACAAGCTCAATTTTATTTCTGCATTCTGCAGTAAGATAATTTTGTATACAAATACCGCTGTATTAGGTAAAGCGTCCATTTCTGTGCCATGGTGAAATGAGTATTTCTTCTCACAAAAGTGACTTCTACACTTTACCACCCAGCACAAAAATATTAAGACCTATTGATATAGCAGCCAAATAATTTAATATATTCTTTTTGTTGGAAAGACCTTAAAGAGTGTTTGAAGCCAGGATTGGGTTTTCTCTAGATTACCTGAATATAGAATTTAAAACAGTTGTTGCATTTCAGATTAGGTTAAATTTCAGGATTGTTTATTGATGAAATAGGTAATTTGCCTACAGATATATATCTTCTGGTACAAAACAGAATTTCAGAGTCACTACACAATTGATCATCTAATGACATCTTAGATATAGCACTTTATTTTCAGGAACCCAAAGAAGTGATAATTTTATATTCCTAACCAGTAGTAATTAAAATTTTTTTTAAATAGCTAAAATAAGCACAGACACATAAGTGAGTCACCAAATGTCTTTGAGGATGTTAATGACCAATCTTGAGTAAAGCCCAAATCTTAGGACTCTGGCTTTTGAAAACTACTCATAATATCACAATGTTTTGACACTAATAACAGATTATTATATATAAATTATACTATAACATAGGTGGGTTTTTTTAAGCATTAGAAATATGGTTATCATCTAAAATTCTTTCCTTAGTATTTGGGCCAGTTAAAATTTGGGAGTCATTATAAATCCAGATCATGTCCACAAAAGCAAGAAACTGAAACTGTACTTTCAGACAAAGCCACAAGGCAACAAGTGTAAGACTGAGAAGATGGGTCTCGTTTTTATTAGTCAATACTAGTTTTCACAACTTGTCACTGCTTTGTTTTTGCTATGGATATATGTGTACATGGTTATATTCAAGTATGTTTGTGCATGTTCTATATTTTCTACTTAATCTGCTGTCATTAAGTTTTATGTGGACTGGAAATTAAGAGCATAATCAAAACACCCAAAGAAAATATATGCTTTATTTCTAAGTATCCAATCCTCTGAAACAGCTATTTTAAAAAGTATCAAGCTTAAGGCGTTACCCTGTTCGTTTGGTGATGGTCCCCAATGTCATTGGCTGCTTGATTTGTGCAAGAGGCATCAGTACCATCAAGCTGGGGAGAGGAGAGAGCCGAGGGTTGCCAGGGTTGTTGTTGGCAAAATTATTGTAGGAATCTTGGCTGTTTAGTTTCCCTACAAAGAGAAAAACAAAGAAAACCATCATCAAGAGACATTTCCTTCTCTGATGGGGTTTGTACTCACTCTACTAATCATTTAAGAAAGTTATCCAAGGCCAGAATTGATTCTAAAAGAATCATGGTTATATGGATGGGGGGAAAAATACAAAGGATACTGGTAATAGCAAGTGTGACTTGACTATAAACAGAGATTTTAGTCTTTGGAGGTAGAGGAATAGAGGATACAGAATTGGATAGATGTTAAATGGTTATACAAATAATTAGCATAAAATTTAATTATAATGCTATGGTATAGCAAAAGAAAATAAACTGGAAGATGTAAAGTAGTCTACAGGAGGCATGGTGCATTTCTCTGAACAAGCTTGAGAGTAAGTGGGTAGAATATAATCAGCCACAGCAGCCTGTGAAAACTGGGAGGGTGGAAGAAACAGGAGTTGTAAGTATCCACAGACAGTAGCGCGAGAGACACAGGATGAGATTAACAAAAGTCGTAGGTGAAAACATCACCTTCTTCCCAATATATACCACTCTCCGCCATAAAACTTAAAAATATCAAATCAACATTTCCCTTTATTTTATGCTGGGCATTCTCTAATATAAAAAATTAAGAGGGTCATGACAGCTCACTAATAACCAGTAAAAACAAACTCTTCTGTGAAATAAAATCTGATCCACAGAGGGAATAATTACTCTCAGCTCACCAGTAAGCCAAACTCCTCCTATGTACTTATATTTTCTCCCTCTCCATGGTTATATATTTTCCAGAATGTCCCATAAATGACATCACAGAGTAGGGAGCTTAGTGAGTCCAGTTTCTTTCTCTAGCCAATAAGCATCTGAGATTCATCCACTCTATATTTTCCTGAAAGTATCAATAGAGCTTTCCTTTTTATTCTTGAGTATGATCCTATTCTATGGAACTACATCGGTTTGTTTATCTAGTCATTGATAAAAAGACATTTGTTTCCAGGTTTTGGCTATTATGAATAAAGGTGCTATAAACATTTATGTACAGGTTTTGTATGAATATAAATTTCCCTTTTGGATAAATAATCCAGGAATAGAATTTCTGGTCATAGTAAACCAATGTTTGCAGGGACACAACAATTTTATGTTTTAAGGTTATAAGAAAATGCCAGTCTGACAAAGTAGCTGAACCATTTCACATTCTCATCAGTGAAGTATGAAGCTCCAGATCTTCCATATCCTTCCCAGCATTTGATATTGTTACTCTTTATATTAGCTATTCTGGCTTTTATTTGGATTTCTCTAATGCCCAATAATGTTTAGCACTTTTTTTTTTTTAAGATTTTATGTATTCCTGAGAGACACAGAGAGAAGCAGAGACAGAGGGAGAAGCAGGCTCCTCACAGGGAGCCTGGTGTGGGACTCAATCCCTGGACCAGGATCACACCCTGAGCCGAAGACAGACGCTCAACTGCTGAGCCACCCAGGCATCCCAGCACTTTTTTTGTTCACGCACTTATTTGTCATCCATATTTCTTTTTGATAAAGTGCTCAAATCTTTTGGCCATTTTAAAAACCAGATCAGTATTTTTGCTGAGATAGAATTCATATACTGTGAAAGCCATTCTTCTGAAGTGTACAGTTTTGTGTCTAATATATTTTACACAGTAGCACAACCATGACCACAATCTAATATCAGAACATTTCATCACCCAAAAAGAAAGCCCATACCCATTAGCAATCACTCCTCCTTTGGCCCATCCCTCAGCCTTTGAGAACCAGAAGCTCCTTTCTGTTTCTATGAATGTGCCTATTCTGGATACTTCACAAATGGAATCATACAATGTGGCCTGCTTCTTTCACTTAGTATCTTTTCAAGGTTCATCATCTATGTTGTATGATATATCAGTAGTTCATTCTTTTTTTATACCCAAATAGCATTCCATTGCATGGATATCACATTTTATTTATCCATTTATCATTTGAAGAATATTTGAGTTTTTCCACTTTTAGTCTATTATGACTAATGTGTCTATGAACACAAGGTGTACAAGTTTTTATGGAGACAGGTGTTTTCAGTTTTCTTGGGTATGCACACCTAGGAATGGAACTGTTAGGTCTATATTTAGCATTTTGAGGAACTGCCAACCTGCAGTTCCTTCTCAAATATATGATTTACAAATATTTTTCTCCCATTCTATGTGTTGTCTTTTCATTTTCTTCATGGTATGCTTTGAGGCATACAAGTTTTTAATTTTGATAGAGTCTACTGTATGTATTTTTTCTTTAGTTGCTTTTGCTTTTGTTCTCAGATCTAAGAAATCATTGCCACATGCAGGGATACAAAAATTTATGCCTATGTTTTCTTCTAAGAGTTTTATATTTTCAGCTCTGACATTTAGGTCTCCAATCCATTTTGAATTAATCGTTATAAACAATGTGAGATAAATGTTTTATGTTCTTTATTTTGAATGTTGGACATCTACTTGTTTCAGGACCATTTTTTGAAAAGACTATCCTTTCCCACTTCAATGGATTGTCCTGGCACCCTTGTTGAAAATCAAATGGCTACAAATGTAAGAAATTATTTATAGTTCTTACTCTCGTAATTTGAAAGTTCTTTATATATTCTGGACATATGCCTTTTAGAAGACATACAATTTTCAAATATTTTCTATCACCCTGCAACTCATCTTCTCATTCTCTTGCAGATCTTTCAACAAGCAAAATGTTTTTTTCCAATAAAGTCGACTTCATGAATTTGTTTTGTATATGTGGTGTTGAATTAATGAACTATATGCCTTGTCCAAGGTAAAAAAACTCAATCTAAAAATGTTTAGGTTTATATTTTACATTTATATATATGATTTATATAATTTATATTATATAGTTAACTTTCTGTAAGGTATGGGGGGTGATTTTTTTTATATAATAATGAAATGAAATGAAACAAATGACAGCAAAAACAAAACAAAACAAAACAAAACAAAAAACCCAAATCTCCAAAGTTCAAGTGAAGTTTATCACAACTTTACAAGTAGGGGTTTAGGATTTTTTTTCTCTTTATTTTTTAATCAGTGCCCTCAAGATACTACTGGTAATGTCTACTATTCCAATACTATGATACCCAAAGCCTGAGGCAAGGCAGGATCCATGATCTCTGTAATTTTTTTATTTAACTGATATGTTGGCCAAATGATAAATTTTTAGCTAAATTTTGTGAGCTGAAGTGCTATACCAATTTGTAGTGCTTTCTTAACACAAACAGAAATCACACAGAGTCGCTAAAAAAAAAAAAGACAAGCATATCATCATAAGGGAGTATACTATATTTTGGAGCAGAAGCACCCTCTTGGACATTTATTATTTCTGTATTATTTGGTGTCACCACCTTGTGGCCTACAGCTACAAAATTCAAGTAAGTTACAAATCTCACAGAAAGAAGGGTTTAAAATATAAAGGCAGAAATTGTTATTACATTATCAAAGTCCTCTTCAGATATAAGCCACACAGAATTAGAAATTTTCGGTCACTTTGCTTGTTTTTCTGAATTTCCATGATTTGAAATGCTGTTATATTGGGAATTAGATTCCTAAACAACTTATAACTTCTCAAGTAGATATCACACAAACATCTGCCCAAATACACACAGAACTCACTACAGATGATATTTCAATTTTCAAAACTATGAGAAACCTGTTCAGTCACCTTTTTCCAAAGAAGAAAAATGATTGTAAAGCATCTTTGTAACCGTAAATAATGGTTTTTCAGAGAAACTAAAGATAGAAAAAGAATAGAGAAAAATCATATTAAATTTCTTTTCTTTTTAAAGATAGCTAGTGATTTGATGCTTTTCTCCAATGGGTCATTATATCCAACAAAACTTCCTGCTTCTACCTATACCTTGTCATTATCTGCAAAAATGCCAGCTAGGATTTTTTTTTTAAGATTTATTTATTTATTCAGAGAAAGAGAGAGGCAGAGACACAGGCAGAGGGAGAAGCAGGCTCCATGCAGGGAGCCCGACGTGGGACTTGATCCCGGGTCTCCAAGATCACACCCCGAGCTGCAGGCGGCGCTAACCACTGCGCCACCGGGGCTGCCCACCAGCTAGGATTTTGATTGGGATTGCAATGAATCTGCAGATCAGTTGAGAAACTGTTGCAATCTTAACAATATTAAGTCTTTCAAGCCACGAACGTGAGATGTCTTTTCATTTATGTAGGAATTCTTTAACTTCTTTGCACATTATTTGCAGATTTCAGGGTACAAGTTTTATTCATCTTTGGTTAATGTATTCCTATTTTTTGATGCAACTTCTAAAAAGAAATGTTTTCTTAATTTCACTTTTCAGATTGTTCATTGCCAACATAGAGAAATACAATTAATTTTTGTATATTGATCTTGTATCCTATAACCTTGCTGAACTTGCTTATCTCAGTATTTTGTGGATTCCTTAGGATTTTCTATATGCATGATCATGTCATCCCAAATGCCTAATTGCCCTGGTTACAACTGCCAGTACAATACTGAGTAGAAGTGGCAAGAGTAGACTATAATTCATTTAAGTTAATTTTTGTATATGGATTGAGGTATGAATTGAGGTTGTGTTCACTGCTTTGAAATTGGATGGCCACTTGTTTTATGACCATTAAAAAGATGATCCTTTCTCCATTGAATTGCCTTTTCATCTTTGTCAAAAGTCAACTGACCATGTCTGTGTGGATCTATTTCTAGATTTTGCTTAACTGATCCATGTGTCTATCCTTTCACCAGTACCACATTTTTTGATTACTGTAGTTTTATAGTGATTCTTAGTAAATCATGCACTTACACAGAAACTTTCCTTGTTATAAAAGTGACTCCAGTGTTAATAATTCATCAACTTTTTCATACAGAAAATACCTGATTGACCCAATACTATTTTCAAATCATTGTTCCTGATTTCTTATAAAACTTATCTGCCCTGGTTCTATGGTTAACAGTAAATATAGTATTTTATAAATAGCAGCAATAGTAAATACTTACTTTTTTTAAAACTAATTTGAATTAAGGAGACAAATTTATATATATATATATATATACATATATATGTATATATATATATATAAAATTTAAAAATGCCTCCCAAAAGATCCTAATGAGTATCTTATTTCTAAATGACATCCTGAAACACATTTTTTCTTTTTTAAGTTTTTATTTAAATTCTAGTTAGTTAATATATAGTGTAATATTAGTTTCAGGTATACAATATAGTGATGCAGTACTTCTACACTTCACCCAGTGCTTATCACAAGTGCCTTCCTTAATACCCATCACCTATTTAGTCCATCCCCCCAACCACCCTCCCTCTGGTAACCATCAGTTTATTCTCTATGGTTAAAAGTCTGTTTCTTAGTTTGCCTCTCCCTCTCTTTTCTTTTCCCTTTGCTCATTTGTTTTGTTTCTTAAATTCCACATATGAATGAAATTATATTGTATTTGTCTTTCTCTGACTTATTTTGCTTAGCATAATACTCTCTAATTCCATGCATGTGGTTGCAAAGGCAAGATTTCATTCTTTTCTTATGGCTGAGTAATATTCCATTGTCTATATATACCATATCTTCTTTATGCATTCATCAATTGATGGATGCTTGGGCTGTCTCCATAATTTGGCTATTGTTGATGATGATGCATTGGGGTGCATGTATCCCTCTGAATTCGTATTTTGTATTCTTTAGGTAAATACCTAGTGCAATTACTGGATGGTAGGGTGGTTCTAATTTTAACTTTTTGAAGACCCTCCGAACTGTTTTCCAGAGTGGCTGCAACAGTGGCTACCAACAGTGCAAGAGGGTTCCTCTTTCTCCACAGCCATACCAATACCTATTGTTTCTTTTGGTATTGACTTTTGCCATTCTAACAGGTGTGAAGTGATATTTCATTGTAGTCCTGATTTGTATTTCCCTGATGATAAGTGACATTGAGCATCTTTCACACGTCTCTTGGCCACCTGTGTTTCTTATTTGGAAAAATGTCTGTTCATATCTTCTGGCCATTTTTAATTAGATTATGAGGTTTTTCGGTGTTGGGTTTCATAATTTCTTTATAGATTTTAGATATTATCCCTCTATCAGATATGTCATTTGCAAATATCTCATTCTGTAGGCTTTTAGTTTTGCTGATCATTTCCTTTGCTGTGCAGAAGCTTTTTATTTTGATTTAGTTCCAATAGTTTATTTTTGCTTTTGTTTCCATCACCTCAGGAGACATACCTAGAAAGAAGTTGCTGCTATGGCTAATGTCAAAGAAGTTACTGCCTGTGTTCTCTGAAAGACATTCACTCTTAAAACAGATCAATCAGTACAGAGGGAGAACTACCACACTGTAGCTAATGGTAGCTTCAGAGGTAGTAAGAAAAGGTAAGAAGCTCTTTTTAAAAAGTCATTATAAGATGAAGGCATCTTCAGAATTAGCATAATGGCTTAAACAAATGAGTTGTTTTGTGGGACATAAATCTATGGAACAATCAGTGTAAACATGCGATGTCTCTCCAGCAAAATTAGATAAGAAATGCACAAAAATATTTATCTATCTACCCAATTTCCAAATCTAAATTCACATTAAAGTTAATTGAAGTGAAGTTAATTGAAGGTGAAGGTGAACCCACACCTACTAGAAGGATAATAAAAGACAATATTCAGAATATACATAAGATGCTCTAAGCCCTCTAATAAATTACACAATAATATCTACACTCACACAACACAGAACCTTATAGGTAATATGAAAAGTGAAATGCCAGGAGGACTTGGTGGCTCAGTGGTTAAGTGGCTGCCTTCAGCTCAGGGCATGGTCCCGGAATCCCAGGATTGAGTCCTACATAGGGCTCCCCACAGGGAGCCTGGCTCTCCTTCTGTCTATGTCTCTGCATCTCTGTGTGTGTCTCTCATGAATAAATAAAATCTTAAAAAAAAAAGTGGAATCCCATTACAATATTTGATATTTGCAGAGGAGTAACAGAAAACTTTCTTATAGTTAAATCACTCAAAATAATTTATCATGACACTATTTAAACCAATGTAGATGTAAATAATGCAAGATTCACCATTAGACAATTATAATAACACTAATTTGAATCTGAAATCAGACCACAGCGGTAAAATGTCACAAGTTAATGAAATTCAAGGACTGTTTGTAACACACACATTTTACAACTAGTAATCAAATATTAGTTGAGTAACTTAGCTCAAGATTACATACTGTGAAGACAGCATTCTTTGATTATCATGAAGCTTACAGTCTAATATGCATGAAACAGGAATAATTTACATGCTAATTGCTTGGTACTAAGAGATAAGTACAAATAGGATCACCTATTTGGAGATGAGATCATGGAGCAGATGGGACATAACCTAGGCTTTGCAAGATGCACAAAATATGGATATGAGTAGGAGAGAAGAAATCTGATAGATAACATAAAGAAGAGAGAAGAAATCATGAAGGATAACATAAATAGAGTGTGTAAAGGGATGCCCCATTTGTGAGCAATAGTAAGGAATCTCTAACTAGAAGAGAAGATTATAATGGCAAGCAGTAGGAAGATAAAACAATTTCAGTTTTAAAAGAACTTTTTAATTGAGCCAGTGGAACAGGAACTTAGGTAAATTATTTAGCAAGGGAACAACAGTACAGATTTTGAGATTGCTACACTTTATGGATAGGATGAGTGGTCTAGAAAAATGAAGTGATTCACTGAGAAGCTCCAAGTCTTGTGATTTAGTTAGCTGTAACTTAAAACCCTTCATTGGCTCACCAGGATGAAAGGCAACCTCCAAGGAACATAAAAGGTGCTTCAGATCTATCCCTCTCAGCCCACAATTCTATTGTCAAGCAACACCCAAGTCTGTGGGCATTTATTTATTTATTTATTTATTTTTTTTCTGTGGGCATTTATTTACCCTGGGTGTCTGTGTTTATGATGTAGCGTGCAACACCCAGCCCGTTTGAAAGAGTAAAGTAAGTTGGGTAGATTTATGTTCACATAGGGATATTGTCTGTCTTCTATTTTATTGGACATGGCAAGTAATTATAAAAATAGCTTTAATGAAAGAATAAATGGATTAACAAAACACTCAAGGGTGACAAGGTTCACAAAGGTGAACTCGGAGAGAGCTACTAACTCTGGTAATCTTCAGTAGGGTCATTTCAGACAAGAGGTGGGAAAGTCAGGTGGAAAGGGAGAAGTAAAAGAAATGTTGAGAGGAAATGATCAAGGTAATGGACAGAGAATACAGATTTAAGAACTCTGGAGACTGATGTCTGTAGACATCAAGATGAGATACTATACCAAACAAAGGTTTCATCAACATGCATTCTTTCGCTTGACATTTTTTGAGCCTTATCAGTATTAGCTCTTGTCCTAGTCCTGGATGACTAAGCCCAAGGGCCTCCTAAAGAGTTCATAACATAATGAAACAGAAACTATATAAAAAGTTTACAATGGGGGAAAACATGCTAACAAAGATATTTGTGAAATGTCTCAGGAACAAAAAAAAAGAGAGAGACATTTTTATTGTTGTTTTAAAGGGACAACTTAAAAGGGAAGATAGGTATACAAATTTTAAGCACAGAGGAAGAAGTCTGTATTTTTATACTGTTACTTTTCAAATAGAAAATAAAGGATATGATGAGAAATGTGCAAACAATTACATCAGCAGTAAGTAAAATGAGGGAACTGCTTAGACAAGAAATGTCACTGGCTGACACATAATGATCTACATCTAAAAGATACACATTAATAGATACCAAATTTAAAAATGAAAGTTCATATTCAATAAATTAAACACAAAAATTATAATGGTCCTTCTCTTTTCAAGTGTTCAAAATCTTTGTTTAAAAATGATTTTTCACTATCCCTTGTGTCATGGATTTTATTTGAAAATGTAGCTAGAATCTAACAAACCTCCAGATTTATCATCCAGGAAAACTGGAGACTTTTCCAGAGGAGGGGCAGTGTCTTACTAATTGTTGACAGCTCAACAAATGTTTACCAAATGAAGTGAATATTTTTTTTTCTTATGTCCAGGAAGTACAGGAAATACAGCCCCATGATCTATAGAAAAAATTCATTTTGGAGGGGACACAAAGTACTTCAGGAGACAGCCAGATGCTGGAATCCATTGGTTTAGCTATTCTGCTTAGTCTCATGTTGACTAAGCAGGAGCTTAGATTTGATAACTTTTTGAACAGATCTTCAGACACTTCCTTATGGTTATATCAAGCCTAAATTCCCAAGCCAGGATTTTTCATTAGGCCTGAAGCCTCTTAATATAATGAGGTTCAGCAGGAAGAAACTTGTAGTATCTCAAGTCTTAGATGAGGATTAAATCTGTCCCTCTATTTTATCCTTCAATTTCCCTTTGGACAGAGAGAGATAGTAGCACTTTTTCTTTGCTCTACCTTTCAGGCATATATAGAATAGTAACAGCAAAATTAAAAATTTCCAGGATCAATGAAGTCACTACTTAAATCCTAAATGTCATCTTCAGTAACTATTCCTTACTATACTTTTCTCTTAATTATATAAGTACAATGAAAATAGCAGAGGTTATTTAATTGGAGTTTTAGTAGTGAGCTTTATAAAACTTTAAAATGCATATTATATTTCCACACACCATTACACTTTTGAATTCCAGCTGGGACAAGACCTGTAAGTGACAAATGCCATGAGAATGGATATTCTCACAGTATTTCTGGCACATCTAAACAGAGGAAGTCCCAAAAATCTCATGAGAAAATAACCCCTTCTAAGACTCTCATCCCAGTTTTTTGGGCTTACTCTATATAAACTTCTATAAGCCTTAGGCTTTTGGGTCTTTATCCAAATCCACAAGAGCTTTGATCCTTTAGAGGTTTACCAGTCCCCAAGATAGAGTTCTCTTGGGAGACAAAAATCCCAAGTTCCAATAAAATGGTTTCTCAATAAATTAAAGCTAAAATTCTCTTTGGGAGTAGAAAATCATTTAAAAATCAGAATTTATAAAACATCCCTTGATGCTTAAAGCTATGATATTTTGTTTTTTGTTTTCAGTTGTTTGTTTGTTTAGTTATTATTGCATTTATTGTTAGAATACAAAGCACTAAACCAGAACAGTTCACATTGGGGTCTAACCACTGACTTTCTGTGTATACTTGAACAAATTTCCATTTTTGAAAAAAGAATTATGAAAACAACCTCATGTGCTCTTCCCACCCCCCCTTCTACCTTTCAGAAGAATATCTGCAGGTACCTTCTACTGAGGCACTCTCAATTCCCATCTGAACACATGGTACCTGTCTGTGCTTCAGGCTGACATGTTATAACCTGTTTACTAGAAGTTTTGCTAACTTCAAAATGCCATCTTATTATTTAGGCATTGTCCCCAAATATGTTTTCCCAGACATTCTATACTATAGAAACACAGAGGAAAAATGGATTAAGTTGTGGATAAAAGTAAAGAGACAAAACGACAATGGGCTTTGTTGCTGCACTAGAGGAACAGTTTGTCAGGTCAGCTTTGCAGAGAGGCATATTCCCAAACCAGTCATCATTAATGGACTCACTTCCACAGGAAAAAAAAAAAAAAAAGACAGAGTCTGAAAACTCCGGACAAAAGAAATCCCTGCAGACAAAGTAAAAACAAATTAAAAGACCCATTATAAAACACAGATGCTACAAGGAAAATAAACTTTGCAAGATTTACTGGTTTTTGACAAACGTGAACATTTGTGGAAAAGACATCAGCAACAACTCCCAGGTAATGTGGCTGCAAAGCTAGACTCCTTTCTGTTTTATCTTTACCTTCTCTGCAGAAGCTGCCAGGTTGGTATTCTTAGCTTCTGAACGCAGTGATGTGAGAACATGAAGCTGGCAAACTGCCAGTTTCAAGAAGTTTCTGAAGCAAGATCCTGAAACTGTTGACCATTTCAGATTATGCTAAATATTAAAGTTATTGATATCAGTGTATCCGTATGCATTTCTTCTTAAATGTAATCAAGAAAAAATACGACATAAAATGTGATTATATACCGCCTCCCCCCACTTTAAAAAAATTTCCCTATCCTGCCATATACTGTGAAACAAGGCAAATAAAAGCAGTTAAAATGACACTAAGCAATCAAAGGATCAGAGCTGTAGGTCAGAAAGTATCTTAAAACAGTATTACATCAGTGAGAAAGAGAAAACTTTTTACTATAGGTTTCTTTCTAGAAATTGCACAAATTACAGTCTGTTGCCAGAGGTGGTAGAAGGAATATTCTAGAAATAAGAGGTATAAGAGACTAAGAACTATAATGAAATAAAGTGGACCAAATGGAGCATCTGGAAGATAAAGGAGCACTGTCTTTTGTTGTCATTAGGGATGCAGGGATAAATATAAAGTAGCAAAGACGCAGTTGTAGAAAAAAAAAAGAAAAGGAGCCAAGGTAGTGTTGACGGTCCCCCATGGGAGAGCAGTGTTATCAAGAGGTCTGCATTTTCTTCTCACTTGTTGATCCTTATCAGGGATACAGACCATATTCGCCTTAGGTACTCCATTTTTCTGAAAGTTTACCACAGAAACTTTCCTATATGTTAGACTCCTAAAATAGTGTCAGATTCTCTTCTCATTACCTCTCTACACATTTATCTACAAAATCCATTCTTGTTCTAGGATACAAGTCTATCAGTGTCCTCGGTCTGCTAATATTTTAAACTATTCCATTTTATAATTGGATGAATGTGGCCCACTGAAAGCCAGTGTCCATGTAACAACCTGCCCCCCACCCTCATCAAGAAGGCAATTCTATAGAAAGACCTTCATTCCCAAACATCCCATCATTATAGTTCTCGTTCCAATGATTTCGCTGTTCTCAGACCTCATGTAGATGTTCTATCCCTTACATACCTTTCCCAAATGAAAACCGGGTAATGAGTTCGTAGGGGGCGGTTGTGTGTGTCTGTGTGTGTGTGTGTGTGTGCGCGCGCGCATGTGTGCTTTTTTGCTTTCCACAGACGACCAAAATTTTTGGTCTGCTTTTAATATCCTGCTGTGGAATTGACAGGGATAAAAATCCAAAATATACCCATGAGTTTAACTAAGTTAACTCTGTAGTTGAAAAGCTCCCAACTTCTTGACTCTGTCAAAAAGAGTACAATGGTAGCTTGTTTTGAAACAATCACTGGAAATCTGGGCTCTGAAAAGTTAAAATCACTGCTTACTCTCGCTTGCCATCTAATTTAACATTAAAGCTTTCTCAGCCAAACACTCGATAATTATTTAATCAAAACCAAATAAAATCCTTTCAGAGTATATAAAAAGTATCCTGTGCAAATGGGAATTTCCTGAATGTGGGTTGTTTTGGTTGGGGTGGGAGTCTCTATTTCTCTATTTTGTTCTTTTTCTTGTTCTTTTTTTCCCCCTTTCCTAGATGAGAATGACAAGCTTCCCAGCTGCAGTTCTAGAACTTTCACCCTTCTTTTTGACCTTTTCTCAGGCGTATTCCAGTATAATCTGTAATCTACTCAAGTAGGAAAAGGAAGCAGAGCGCCCTGGTGAGAAACAGTGCCTTCTGACCCACATACCAAACTGGGCGGAAGCAATGCTTGTTCACAGGAGCCAAGGAGAGTAGAATACACAATTAAAAGAAAATGAATAATATACACATATTTTTTAAAAGACTGTTAACGCCACCCAGTTTACAGTGACAAAGTTCAAGACAGAAAAGAGCTCAAGGACAATTCTCACTGGGTACTGACTTGTTTCTCCTTGTAATTTTTTTAGGGGGGACCAACAGATGATGGACTAAAAACACAGCAAACCATTATGCATTTCACGCAAAAACACTTGTCGCTCTTCAACCAAACAGTTCAGTGACACAAACAGGTACTTTGGGGAAGGGTGGAAAGATAAGAAGATAAATCTTCCACAAACTGACTTGAAAAAAAAGAGTGTAATATTTTTTTTTGCAAGATGGAGATTAAGGTTTTTAATGACATCATCATCACTTCTTCCCACCATATACAAGGTAGCTTGCATGGAGATTTGCACTAGTGCTTATTACAGGTCAGGAGGATTAAAACTTTATGTTCTGGAGAACTGAAATGCTACTAATCACTGAGTAACTATTTAGAAATTTATGTATTGCATATTTACACAAATATATGTTTATATATAATTAAATTAAAATATGCGAGGTTGTTCTCCTTTTGTAATCTGAATACATTCTCACCAGTTAATTATTTTAGTGTGCTCACAACTGTCATATATACATTTGATTATTTTTCTTTCCTTAAATCTAAAATAAACCCAGTACATTTAAAAAGTTGAAACATAAAAATTGAAAATCAAAAGGAGCTAATTGTTGCTAAACTGCACATATAGCAAGGACAATCTACATTTATCCAAAAAGATATTAAAGCATGCTTAGAATCAGGAATTGTGGAATGCAAAAATAAGCCTGGAAAGGGAGATGAGATCACTGCTTATAAGATGCAAGAATACAAACAGGGGGAAATTAAGAAATACGTCTGAAAAGTTTCAGAGATAAAATAAGGTGTATGGGACAGGTCATGTAATATATTATAGAAAATTCTTTGCCTGCATTTCCTTTCTACTTTATTTGTGGTATAACTTAGTCTCAATTACATAGCTAGCCCAAATTTATAAAACAAATGAAAAAATCTCCCCCACAAGTGGGAAATTCATTTGTTTATTGTTCTTAGAGCACTCCAAGATTTCAGATGGAGAAAATTTATAAGAGCTGGTACTTTTAATATTTAAGAAGTTTTAGCAAGTCTTAATTCATTTTAGGCATTAAGAATGTAGTTTGCTACTCTTACAACAACGAAAAACCAAACAAAACAGTAAATAGACTATATTTAGCACTAGAGATGACAAAGTAAACTCATAAATAAGAAGAATAAAAGACTAGTATCCTGGGTCTTTCACTTTAAGCTTAAAATTATTCCTAAATCTAATATATTTAAGCAGTCTCAAAATTTCCCACTCTTCTGAATCGAGCTCAAATAGTGTTTGGAGACTAAATGCTCAGGAGTGAAGGCTTTTAACCCTGGTGAAAAATCTCCAGAATTAAAAACCCCATAGTCTAACATCACTTAGACCAAATTTGGGGTTCGATGAACTCCCCAAAGTGTAAATAAATCCTCCTCAAAATTCTTTTGAAAATATACTATACCCAAATCCTTCATGCTTATCTCATAATGAATGGATTTCGTATCACTGCAGCAGAGCAAATAGGATGAACTTCACTGTCCAAAGGAAAAAAAATATATAAACTTATCTGCATCATTCAACAAATATAACTTTATTACTTAAACTGTTGAACATATAGGATGTGAAAGAACTGAGAGTTGGCTCTGAAATAAAAACAAACACTGTAACAAGACAAAATAGTAAATAAGCTGCAAGATTTAAGGTGCATTTGTTTCAGACATGGAGGATTCAGAATGACTTAATTCAACATTTGTAAAACTTGTCTTTTTCAAATAAACGCTGTATACTTCAGGAAAAATTAGATACAAAATCAAAGTATTTTCTGTTGACACCAGAGTAGTAAAACGTGAGCAATTTTCCTAATAGTCAAAAAGATATAAACTGGAATATCAAAAGTAAAGCTCCCCTCTCCCTACAACCTCCTTCCCACTCCCTCACCCCCACCACACAGAAGCTTTCCTTCTTTTTACCCATGACTGCTAAGGATATTTTCTGGCTCTATTTCAGCACCATGACTCAGGTCATGAGAAGTGTCAAAGATGCATTTCCTTCAGATGGGAAAAAGCAACAGATTTTAACAACCATACAAAGTTGGGAGTAGAGTGCAAAAGGGCCCAGTCAGCATTTTTGACAGCAGGGAAGATAAAACCTTTTATATTCACATATATTTTATTTCCAGCTTAAAAACATTTAAGTATCTTTCTATTAAAATATGCTTACATGTTCTGCTCAAGAAGAAAACAGGAAACCCATACCCAGTTTAGCTGTCTAAATTATCAACAATTTGTGAAAGAGAATTGTTCACTGAAAAAAAAATAAGTACACATGTGTTAATAAACTGTTCAAGTCTTTGTCTTCAAAACTTATTTAAAACAAAACAAAACTTATTTTTCCAAAAGCAAAATCATGAATTTACCTGTGTACATAAAAATTCCCTTGATAGAAAGTCCTTGGGAGTGAGAACCACCAGGAGGAGTGGTACTATGAGACTATCTGGGCACCATATCCTTCCCTGCAATTCTTCTGCCTTAGCAGAAACACTTTTTCTTAATCAGCTGGATCATTGCCAAAAGCCATATTCATTTATCAGTACTGTCATTTTATATTTTCTGTTATCCATGATTTTATCAAATGTGGACACATTTCAATCCATTCCAAAATTAGACAAGAGTGAAATACTAGTGAGCATTTTTTACGCATTCCCTACTAAGGATGAAAATGGAATAGCCTGTCTCTTCTGAAGCTGCCAACAACAACAATGCCCACATTAATTCCAGTCTATCCATTCTGAAATAGTTTCACTCCTGTGCCTCATTTCTAGCTTCAATATTCTCACCTGCAAAAACACATCATCCAATGTTAATAACTCTTTCAATGAACCTTAAATCCCTTTCCTTTTCTCATCCTCCTCCAAATTCTAAGCATTATTTTATGCTAAGAACCTAGTATGCTAAGAATCATAATAGTTTCTATTTCTCAGTATGTGTAACCCTGGCACAGCCCTGACCCCGCTATCCCTACCCTTTTGTAGCTTATAAACTATGAGCCAGCAGTCAGATTTTTACTTCCTGCTCAGATTTTAGGTTCAAGAGTACTCATGGCTGCTATTCCCAAATTTGATAATTTCTAAATTTGTTTATGTGGGTCAGTCATTCAGACACTGGTCATTATGTATCCTAAGAAACCTTATTTCTACTCTTCTCCCTCTCCATTTTTTTCTAAAACCAAATTTTGAAAAAAATGTTTCAAGGGACTCTGACCCAGAATTTTCTTAACTGTCTTCCTCCTCCCTGGAAAAGTAAGGCAATGGTAACATGCAAATAGGTATTTCAAGTCCTCTTGTTGTTATTCTAATCACTAGACTAAAGCAATAGAACTCCTTCCACTTCCTGAAAACTGACTTCTAAGTTGATTGTCAGAAAGTCTCCACCACCCCAAGCCCACCCCAAACAGAGGATTCCTTTTTGGGAAAACTGACCAGTCTAAGTGAAAAGATCTGCAGACAGTATTGACTGCGGGTTCCCTAAAACAACTGCCAGTCCCACCTAAGGGAGATATCAGTGGGAACTAGAAGCTAGTATGATCTACTCATGCTCAAAAGAACTTCTAATCAGTTCTTTAGTATGGCTGTGGCGATTAGCTAAATAAAAATAATGAAATAAATTAGTAAATAATAATATTTCAATAATAAAAATAAGAATGATCACCAAGGATTCCTAGATGGTCATGTCAATATTTTGGTCTAATCAGTCTAAGACTAGGCTGAGGCATTAGTACTTTTTCAATCTACCTAGAGTAAGTTATAATGTACAATCAGAGTTGAGGACCACTGTCCTAATATGAAAGATAACAATCGCAACAAAAATACTGAAAAAGGAACTCATATAAAATAGAAATAATGCAAGAAGCAAAATATGCCTCCAAAATTGTCTCTATATCTCAAAGAGATTAAGAATATTCCATCTATAAAAAAGACAATAATGTGATAAGAAAAAGATTGTTGGGAGAAAAGGATATCTTAAAACATGTTGCAGAAATAAAAATGCAACAAGGTTAGAAGACAAAGTTGGGGATACTCTCATAAAGTAAAACAAAAGACAACAAAAATAGAAAATGAAGTTACAGGTTCAATGTAGGAGGATCCATTATCCAACTAACATGATTTCTATAAAGGGACAAAAAAAGAAAACAGCAAGGAAAAAACTCTGAAGAACTGAAAGAGAAGCTTCTGCAGAGTGGAGGGGGTGGGGAAAGAGAATGCCATTTTTCATTATAAAATTGTGGTCTTAGTTGACTTTTATCATAAAAGCATTCCTTTGATGAAAAGATACATTAAATAGGTAAAGAAAAACAACAAAATTCCAATCAACGTTAACAGAAAAGAGAAGCAAAGATTAACTATAAGCTCTAATTATGCCTCAATTGTAGAGTTTAATCAATCTGGTCCCATCAGGTATGGATATAACAGGTCCTTGAAGAGAAATATATAGAAAATCAAAGAAAGGAATTTTTAGAACATTACAGACAACACTTATTCAAATGATTAAAAAATTAGCCTCCATTCAACCAATTTAATTCATTCAAAGAAGCTAGGTATCTGGATGGAGTACTAAAAATGGATTTTAATTAATAGTAATAGATTTCAAAAGTCAGATTCTCTAAGAAGACTTTGAGGAATATGTCATAGAAAACATAATAAAAGGGAAGCTGGGTTATTATAAAATGTTTTAAGACACCAACATCCATGCTGGGGTTGCCTGGATTACAATCACAGGAAAGTTTAGAAAAGATCGCCCTCTAGAGGTATGTCTCATTATCCATTGAAAAGTAAAACCATAAAAACCTAGCGTCTTGATTTGCCAACGTAAAAAAATAGAGAATATATTTCATGAGCAATAAAAACCAAAAGAACGAATTCCAGATTAGTTTCAATGACTGACTACTTTATGTGACATTTAAGAGAAAACTTTCAGAGGGAAAAATGTGGCATATTCCAAATGAAATAGACAAAAAGATAAAATATTCTAGCAGAGTTCAGTTTTTATAGCACTATATTTTAAAGTTTATTTTAAAGGCAATATAAGAGTTTTTAAAGATACTCCACAGGTTATTTTATTTTCCTCAAAAACTATGCTATCTGAACCTCCCTCTCAATTTTGTTATGAACCTAAAACTGCTCTATAAAATAGTCAATTAAAAAATCTTTAATAGATGGTTTTTCAGTTAGTGCTTCTAAAGGAAAGCATCTTGTTTTCAGTAAGGTATTATGAGGTCTCTCTCTTCCACCCATTTTCCCTAAAGAATTCATCTGGTCTCTCTGAGAAATGATAGGAAGTGACAGAAGAATATTTAAAATATATATGGTTTTGTTGTATAGTAAAGGTAAAGATTAGCATAATATTGTAATTTTGCAACATCATAAAAAGGACAATAAAAGAACTTATAAGAAAACAAATTCACTAGGAACACTATTAGATCTAACAAGAACAAATTAGAAACAAAACTTCATTCTGAACTAAAACAATAAACTACACATAACCAATAGAAACCCAGGTAGTAAACTAAGATAGCCTAAAAGAAGATTTTATCCAGTTAACATGTATATACTACATATATACTCCATGTGATATGAGGCATAAAATTTAAAGCAGAACTACAGTGCACATGATTGATTTTTCTTGGCAAAAATTAAAACATACAAATGGAAACTTCAATCCACAAGTAAACAGCGATGTGGAAAGAGAAGGCAAGAAACATCCCATTATTATTGATTGTCTTAAGTAGGTGAAACTATATAAGGCTTAAATGTGTGGTTGTTTTGTATTTACAATTGTGATGTGGTGTGTATCAAGAAAACTACTGATCAACAAAAGCAAGTAATTACAAAACCATTAAATAAACAATTTCTGAGTGGTAAAAAAGAACGCATCATACAGATGCTAACAAGAAAAGTGATGCTACCAGTTATTTAAAAGTACTTCACTAAAACCTGGAGACTTCAAGTCCAAGAATTCGGAGGCCCCTCTAGAGGTCTCAGTCTCCTCAACCAGCTCCATTTGGAAGAAGCAGAATCTGGAATTCAGAAAAAAGCTGTGACTCAAAGAGGACTCCTCCCCTGAGGAACAATGAGTCGATGGGAAAGGAGACACTTCCAGGAACTCTGGAGAACTGCAGAAGCGAATCCAAAACCCCTCTGTTAACTTGATAGAAACAGGATAAAAAAAATTTTTTTAAAAAGCCCTATCATGTAATGAATGTCATATTCCTGAACCTATGTTGGAAAACTAATTTGTAAAGTAAAGAAATGCAAAGACTCAAGAGTAGGTGAATAAATCAATCAAATTGTGTTTCCTGATGTAGGATATTAAAATGAGCAAAAACAGATGAAACAGAAGGAATGTTGCTACTTGTACCTTCAGGTTTGTGTTGTTATCTCCCTTCATTTCAGAAACAGTATCAGAAGTCAAAGGCAACTTATCAATACAAAGTCCAACAATGCTATAAAAGCCTATACATAATAAAGTCACAATTATATTTCATTTACTCCTTAGTCACTGAATTACTCATTTATTCTGTTTTCTGGGTAAGAGGCCTACACAAAAACACAAAAAAATAAATCAGTCCTTATACCCCCTTAATAATAAACAGTATCCATGACAATAATCATAGTAGCTAATCATTCACTGCAGATTTGATATGTACCAAACACTACTTAAAGTGTGGTGATCCTGACCGTAACTCTGTAAAGGTAGGTAATATTATTACACTCATTTTATAGATAGAAAATTAGGGCATGGGTATATTAAGGAATTTGTTGAAGATTACAGACTTAGGGAATCATGGAGGATAGAGTCTACCACAGGCAATCTGACTCCAGGTCCTCTAACTGCCTTCCCAACTTAGTGATGGATATCATGGAAAAAAAGGGGGGGGGGCGGTTAAAAGGAGTGAGCAACAAGTACAGATAAAGAGCATACAGGAGGAGTAAACACATAAAATTACACACTTTATGTGAAGAGGGAGAAAGTGCAACATCAGCTGAGCTGAGCTTGACAGATGCATTCATCATTTACCTGAAGAAATAAGCAGAAAGCAGTTCAGAGGGAGGAACAAGATGTCGGAGCTGGAAAGCAAAGGCAAGTCATTAAATTTGCGTGGGGCATAAAAAATAGTGGAAGAAATGGTTTCTTCATTCATCAAAAATTTACTAATTAGTAGAAGAAATGCTGTTCTCCTAGAGGACAATTTTCTGATCTTTGCCCCTTTCTTTGAAGTTCCCAAAACCTACCACCAGCCTCATGTCCTGATTCCATAAAGAAACTAAAGCAGTCTTCTCTTTCCCCATTTTCTTGTTCCCTTTTATATCAGTGCTTCTTGACAGACTTATCAATACTGGTTTCCCTATTTCTCTCTTCCCATCTTGCCAAAATCCACTCCTGTCAGGCCCCTACCAACTCTACCAAACTGCTCTTATTGCAGTCACGTAGCCTCTGTGTTACTAAATTTGATGGTATTCTTTTTCTCAGTCTTTATCTTAATTGACCTACCAGCAGAATTTGACATACTGTTCCCTCCCGTCTCACAGAAAAAAAATTTTTTTTTCATTTGGCCTCCAGGATTTCTCATGTATGGTTTTCCTTCTACGTCACTATCTACTTAATGGCGGAAGACCCAGGGCTCAGTCCTGAGACATCTTCATCTTCTTTTTTTCATATTCACTCAACTCACTTATGATCTCATCCAGCCTTTGGCTTTACTTAGCCCTTCCAAACATTTATCCTCAGACTAGCCCTTTCCACCAAACTCCAAGCTTGTAGGCTGAGCTATCCACTTAATATCACTAGGAGGTCAAAGACACATCTTAAAGTAAACATCCAGAACTTCTGATCCTGGCCCTATCCCCAAACCTGTTTTAACAGTGTTCCTCATTTCACTTGAAGATAACCCCATCCTTCCAGCTGCTCAGGCCAGAAACCTTACTAATCACCCTGACTCCTCTCCTCTCATACTTGATATAACATATACCAGAAACTCTGTTGACCCTACCATCAAAACGTATCAAGAATAAAATCACTACTCACAATCTCCATTATAAACAATTTAGTCTAAGCCTTGTCTTCTCTCACCTGGATTTTTGCAATACTCTCCTAACTAGTCTCACTAGGCTTCTACCTTTGTCAACCTTAGACTGAATTTTCAATACAGATCTCTGTTTCAATCCTGCTAGAACACTGTCTTACCACATCACTTTTATTCTCAAAGCTCTCCACAGTTTTCCATCTCATTCTGAGTAAGAGTCAGAGGCTGAAAGGATCTAACCACATTTCCTCCATGACCTCATCTGCTAATATGCTCCGTGTATACTGTGCTTCAGCCACACTGTCCTCTTTGCCTTTCCTTGAACACTCCAGGCACATTCCTGGCACAGGGATTTTACACTGGCTGTTCCTTCCACCTCAAACTTGTTCCCCAAATATCTGCATGACTTTCTCCCATACTTCCATCAGATCTCTGTTCAAATATCATCATCTCAGTAAGCCCTGGTAGGAAGCTTTCTAATTTCAAATTGTGAAATTCTCTCCAGGCTTTCTCTATTCCCCCTTCCATTCTTTATTTTTCTCCATAGCACATAAAACTACCTACCTATCCATCTATCCACCCATCCATCCTGTTCATGGTTCATTTCACTCCACTAGAAAGTCAGCTTCATGGGAACAGGGATGTTCTCCTCTTTTGTTCACTACTATATTCCTAGGGCTCAGGAACAGTGCCTAGACATAGTAAACATTAATTGTTGTTGAATAAATGAATGTATCTCACAGATGTTAAAATGAAAAGCAATGTTACCATGAATGAAAATTCTTCATTCTGAGCAGTAATGATTTAAATCTCAATTGTTTTTATTAGGACTTTAAAGATGTTTGAAAACTCTGGCTCGAAGCCTTAGAATCTACATTTTACCAATACTTCATGAAACATCAAGATACAAAATACAAACAAGAAAAAGACCCGATTTTCATAGAAGTCAATCTAATGGAAGTCAATATGTTACTTGTTAATGAACAAGTAAACATATTATTATAATATGTTACAAGTATATTCAAAGTGCCAATATCAAGACTGATACAGATGACACAACATTGAGATTTTTTAGGAGAGGCTTAAGAAATGAAGCATTATTTTTAGCTAGATCAAAATGAAATAGGGTTTTAGTAGGCACTCAAGGAGGTAATAATTATTTCAAATAGAGAAAAGAATATAAATAAGAAAGGTGCCAAGAAATGAACATGTGACATATTCAGGGAAGGGTACAAAAAACTAGGTGCGATGGGGCAAGGAGTTAGAAACAAGATGGGACCTTCTCTAATGTTCTAAAAGAATGATGAGACACTGAAAGATTTTATGCAGGAAAGTGGAGGATAATATTTATGGATAACAAAGGAAATGCCTGTGATAGTTGTGAAAGGTTGGAGGACATCGAAACAGATGAGGTAAGAAATGATGATCACGTATTCTTAATCATTTTTGTGCCAAGGACTACTTGGACAGTCTGGGAAAGCCTGTGGATTCTTTTTCAGAATAAAACTTATAAATGCAAGGAATAAAGTAGAACTACAAAAAAAATATAGAAACATAGTTATCAATATAGTATAAAAATTAAGTTCTGTTGTGTATAATAAATATTTAAATCAGTAATTTTATTACATAACATAATTCCAAAGCAATGAGGAACATAATATTTCAAAATATGTTCAGTAACTTAAAACATTTCAAGATATATATATTTTTAAATATAATGCGATACAGATGTATCTGTGTTTTTATTGGTGACAATGTCACAAGTACTACTAATATTACTGTCATGTGTTGTCTATATTCAAAATAAAAGGAAAGGCTTAATTTTCATTAGAGGATGGTAAACACAAAGACATAATTTCTCCCTATGCATGTTCATGGATTTTAAGTTAAGAACCCTCAGGGAAACTAAAATCCAGGCAGCAAGATAGGAAATGAAGGAGATATTTAGAGAGAATATATTTCAAATAAATAAACATCCTCTGTTAAGTAAAATAAATAAATAAATAAATAAATAAATAAATAAATAAATAAATAGCAAAAAGATAAAATAATCCTAACCTAAACTGGATTAACTCCAGAGAGCAAAAAGGAAATATCCCTATATCAACTTCTAGTTAACAGTTTCCTTTACTTTGCTAAAAAGAGCACAAACAATGGTAATACCGCCAAAGCATGATTCATTTTCAAGATGAATCCCTCCCTGTTCAAAGGTTTACATTGTTTTGACCAGCATCAGACTGTTTATCCACACAAACTGTAAATACATTATTTTTAGAACTGACCAACAACAATGCCCATTTTGTTTTGACATGTAGGACACAAAAAGAACATGGAGAAAAATGACCATCACTCGAATGTCTTCACTTCAAAAATGAGAAATACTATATACAGAGGAATGGGATGGAATTCCAACATAATAAAATTTTAAAACATTATCAGGAGGAAAATGCCTCCTGAAATTCCTTGCTTTCAAAGAGAATGTTAAGTACAGCAGTACTGTCAAACAGTTTAATCTCTTCTCTGAGACACCTTCTGTTGGCTTCACACAAAAAAAGGGAAGAAAGCTGTTAAAGCAATAAAGCCAAGAGAAAATCCTTTATTTTTACTCAGAAATTAAGTATTGTTCTTCAATTATTTCTTCTTTCACAAATGACAAATCCTTAATTGATTGGAACCTTGCACCCTTCTACAAAAATACACTGCAAGTTATTTGTTCATGGTTATTTAATTTCTGCCTTTTCCCTTGGACTAGAAGATACATGAGAGCAGAGGTTACCTCAATTTTTTTGTACATTATAATCAAAGCCTAGCACAAAACCTGGTATATGGTAAGCTTAATAGGGAAGGAAGAACAGGAAGGGAAAAGAAGCTCAAAAGAAGACTTTCTGAATATATGTAAATGTAAGGACTATGAATCCTTCCTAATTTTTTACTATTATATTATATCTGTTCTCTGGTGAACCTAGCTGCACCACATGCATTCTGAATCTTTTTCCATAAAGTGTTTGGTGGAATTTAACTAAGAAAAATACTCAACACAAAGAGAAAGGTCCTCAAAGAACCTGTACGATGAACTAATTATATGACAAAATATTTACACCTAAAAGTTTAAGTAATTATTCCTGAAGTAAGATTTCTTGCAAATGGCTGAAAACAAATATCCCATAGCTTACTAAGCTTTTTTTCCTTTTAAATTCCAAGTGCTTTTTAAAATGACTTAACCTAGGACTGATTCTAAAAAGATTTTCAACCTTTTGAAGATCTTAGATCACTAGTTAAATTAAGTAAACATAAATAAAACAAGTGTTCTTATAAGAATAATGGTGCCAAAGCATAAAGCATCATCTAAGGAGAAAACAGAAGTCCTGAATTTTTTTGAGTTACAGATCTCCCCAGGATCCATTTACCAACATATGTTTACAGCCTACCTTAAAACGTCCTACAAAAAAATACCTATCTAGAATTGATTAGGTATTACCAAGGGATATATGTTTAAGCAAAAGCTAAAACAAATAAGGATGGGCATATATCCAAAAGAACTGCAGAGGGATTCAAACAAATACTTGCACATCCATGTTCATGAGAGCACTATTCAAAACAGCAAAAAAGGTGGAAACAACCCAAATATCCATCTGTGGAAGAATAGGTAAAAGTATAGTATATACATACAGTGGAATATTACTTGAGCATAAAAAGTAATGTACCGATATATACTACAAAGTGGCTGTACCTCCAAAACACACTACATCATATAAGCCAGAAACAAAAGATCACCTATTGTATGATGGCAGTTATATGAAATATCTAGAAAAGGTAAATTCACAGAGATGGAAAGCAGATTGGTGGTTGCTAGGGGCTTAGGTAGAGAAGAATAGGTAGTAATTGCTTAAAGAATATGTGGTTTTGGGGTGCCTGGGTGGCACAGTCAATTAAGGGTCCAACTCTTGGGTTCGGCTCAGGTTGTGAACTCAGAGTCAAGAGGTCAAGCCCGACTTCAGGCTTTTCACTCAACTCAGAGACTGCTTAAGATTTTCTTTCTCTTCCTCTATCCCTTCCCACCAGGTGCACGTACTTTCTCTCTTGAATAATTAAATAAATAAATATTTTTTAAAAAGAATATGTGGTTTTCTTGGATGAGGAAAATGTTTTGGAACTAGTTAAAAGTGGTGGTTCATTGTGAATGTACTAAATGCCATTGAATTGCTAACATTTTTATGGACATTTCAGATCAACTGAATAAATAAAAATTGGTTTCTGTAGTAACCATTATGTCTCTATATAATTTCCTATTCTTAAAAACCTAAATTGGTCATCTATCAAGGAGAACCTGCAATGCTCTTAAAAAAAAAAATGGCGTCTAATATAAACAAGTTTTTTTTCTTTTTTTTTTTTTTTGTCATTCTAGTGGAAGTAAAGTGGTACAACATTCTGGTATCTACCAAGGTCAAGATTCATATACACATCCAGCATTTCCATTAAAAGATGAGTACACATTAGCACCAAGAAACAAGTATAAAATAAACTTTCATTGCATCACTACATATATTAACCCAACACCAGAAACCTACCAAATACAGATCAACAGCAGTGGTAAAAAAAAAAAAAGAAAAAGAAAAAAAAATGTGTACAATGAACTATGTAAGAGCAATGGAAATTAATGAAGTAAACCTACACAGAAGTGAATTAATCTCACAAACACAATCCCTAGAGACATATTTTAAAATATAATGCAAATACTGCTCTAAAATACATGACTCACAATGATCCCTCTCCCACAAGTATTTCTTAATGAACTATATAGTATTGACTCTGGTAAGAGAAAGAATTTTCTGGAAAAAATCTATACGTATGTGATTTAATCTATAAATTTATAAAAATACTCTTGAACTTTATATTCCATGCATACGACACAAAGTATGCCTTATACGTTAAAAAAAATTAGCATGGCAAAGATCACTGTTCCTATATTGATTTCAATTTATTGACTTAATAAATTAAGAATGTTCCAAAATGAGCCTAAGACCTTTTCTTTGCATAAAAAGATCAGGGGAAAAAATGTTTTAGTTATTTTATCCCATATCTCAGAAAGTAAGGCTAATAAGAGAAGGATGGTAGGGTTCAGTGAAGAGAGAGAAAATCAGGTTTACCGTGCAGTGGTGACCCGGAAGGGCTGCTTGATAGACCAGGAACAGGGCTACAGCGCCCTCCTTGCTTAGACGTCAGTTCTTGCTCAATTTCTTCCAGCCCCGCACTTTTCTGGAAGCGGCTCATACGATTCACAACTCGTGGTGACATGTGTGTTCGAACACAAGGCTGGCCACCGTATGGGTTGATGGGGAAAACGTGGGAAGTCCCCCGGAGTGTACTGACCACGACCCAGCGACAGTCGTGGCTGAAGCAGATGTCCTGTACCTAGGAATGGACAGGGAAAAAAACACAAAAATGATTGCAACTACTTGGATTGATATGTTAATTAGCTGAATTTAATTTTTTTTTAAGGGGGGAGAAAAACTATTTGGATTTATCTCATATCACACACATATCACCAGGTATAAATAGGAATACTTGTCTTGTTACCAAATTTACCTAATATCAAGTTATAAATTAAAAATTTGATTCTACAGATGAGTAGAGATGAAACTCTACTGAGATGAGTTTCATGGTGAATTTTTTTTTTTTTTTAGATTTTATTTATTCATTCATGAGAGACACAGAGAGAAAGAGGGGCAGAGACATTGGCAGAGGGAAAAGCTCCCCTGTGGGGAGTCTGATGCAGGACTTGATCACAGGACCCCAGGATCATGCCCAGAGCCAAAGGCAGATGCTCAACCACTGAGCCCCCCATGTGCCTCTCATGGTAAATATTGATCAAAACTCCCTATCAGGGATTTGATATGTTTTCGAGTAGAGAATTTTGTCCCTTACAGCACACAGTGTCAGGTCAAAAATCAGGACCTAGGCAGTTTCATCACAGAGCTACAAAAAATATATGAGTCAGGTATATTTCTCTAAATTAATTTGCCTTCTAGCAAGCATAAAGTAGTAAAAATAAAAACAAACATTATACAATATAAGTGAAGGTATTAATTCAATCCTTCATGAGCAAATATTAAGTTTCATGCTAAATATTAGAAATGGGCACTGGGGGGGCACATGATGGGATGGGCAGTATGTGTTATGTTATATGTTAGCAAATCGAACTCCAATAAAAAATATACAAAAAAAAAAAAAGAGGTAAATAAAAAATAACCTTTGGGAAAAGTTAAGAGGAAGGAGCCAGACATAGTCTCATGGTCTGAGGAACAACTATACACATCTGCTTGTTCTTTCATGTGCATAAGATTTTTATTTAAAAAAAAAAAGAATCTTTGGGCTCACAACCTCAGGAGAAGAAGACATGTAAGAAACTCATGAGAACTCATGAGAATGTAAAATATAAAAAGTGAAGTAACTGAGCCACAGCCCCAGGAGTGCGATTCCAGCAGCACAGGCCCCAGATCGGACCGGACCAGATCTGACCGGACACAGCCCAGGATCCTGCGCTACCCCCGGGAAAGGCAGAGGTGCGGAGGACACAGGACAGCGAGGACCCTCTTGCTGCTGGGCACCCCGAACTGTGCAGATCAGCACTCCTGCCACTAGAGCATCCAGGCCAGTACAAACTGGGAGACTGTGGTAGTTACTGTGGGAGCTGACTCCAGAGCTGGAGAGCTGCCTGCCACCAGTATTGTTGCTTCTCCTGGTGTCACCCTGTGCCTGAGACGGAGTGGGGCTACCAGGGAACAGGGGCCTCACAGGATAAGCAGCTCCCACTGAGCCATGCACACAGGTGAGAGTCAGCACAGCAGGTCAGGTCCCTCCCCAAGAAGACCAGCTGGAAGGACAGTGGAAGAGCAAGTTCTTAGTTGGGCAGCACTGGAAAGCTTCTGGGGAAGTCGAGGGATTTAGAGTATATAGAACCAGAGGATACCCCTCTTTCTTTCTGTTTTTGTATTTTCTTTTTTTTTTTATCTTCCTTTTTCCAATACAACTCGTTTTTAGCCACTCTGCACTGAGCAAAATGACTAGAAAGAAGAACTCACCACAAAAGAAAGAATCAAAATCAGTACTCTCTGCCACAGAGTTATAGAATTTGGATTACAATTTGATATCAGAGAGCCAATTCAGCACAATTATAAAGCTACTGGTGGCTCTGGAAAAAAGCATAAAGGATTCAAGAGACCTCATGACTGCAGAATTTAGATCTAATCAGGCCGAAATTAAAAATCAATTAAATGGGATGCAATCCAAACTGGAGGTCCTAAAGACGGGAGTTAATGAGGTAGAAGAAAGAGTGACATAGAAGACAAGTTGATGGCAAGGAAGGAGGCTGAGGTAAAAAGAGAAAAATGATTAAAAGACCATGAGGAAAGGTTAAAGGAAGTAAATGACAGCCTCAGAAGGAAAAATATATGTTTAACTGGGGTTCCAGAGTGCGCTGAAAGGGACAGAGGACCAGAAAGCATATTTAAATAAATCATAGCTGAGAACTTCCCTAATGTGGAGAGGAAAACAGGCATTCAGATCCAGGAGATAGAGATCCCCTCCTAAAATTAATAAAAACCGTTCAACACCTCGACGTTTAATAGTAAAACTTGCAAATTCCAAAGATAAAGAGAAAATCCTTAACGCCACAGAGACAAGAGATCCCTAACTTATATGGGAACAAATATTAGATTAACAGCAGACCTCTCCACAGACACCTGGCAGGCCAGAAAGGGCTGGTAGGATATATTCAGGATCCTAAATGAGAAGAACATGTAGCCAAGAATACTCTACCCAGCAAGGCTCTCATTCAGAATAGAAGGAGAGATAAAGAGCTTCCAAGATAGGCAGAAACTGAAAGAATATGTGACCACCAAACCGGCTCTGCAAGAAATGTTAAGGGGGACTCTGTAAAAAAAAAGAGGTTGCCCAAAGAAATAATTCACAAAAACAGGGACTGAATAGGTATTATGATGACACTAAATTCATATCTTTCAATAGTAACTCTGATGGTGAATGGGCTTAATGATCCCATCAAAAGACTCTGGGTTCCAGACTGGATAAAAAAGCAAGAAAGAAAGACCCATCTATTTGCTGTCTACAAGAGACTCATTTTAGACCTAAGGACACTTCCAGCCTGAAAATGAAAGGTTGGAGAACCATTTACCATTCAAATGGTCCTCAAAAGAAAGCAGGGGTAGCAATCCTCATATCAGATAAATTAAAGTTTATCCCAAAGACTGTAGGAAGAGATAAAAAGGGATACTACATCATACTTATAGAATCTATCCAACAAAAGGACCTAACAATCATGAATATTTATGTCCCTACTGTGGGAGCTGCCAAGTATATCAATCAATTAATAACTAAATTAAAGACATAATTAGATAATAATACACTAATACTGGAAGATTTCAACATGGCACTTTTTGCAAATGACAGATCTTCTAAGCACAACATCTCCAAAGAAACAAGAACTTTAAATGATACACTGAACCAGATGGATTTCACAAATATTTACAGAACTTTACATCGAAATGCAACTGAATACATTCTTCTCAAGTGCACATGGAACTTTCTCCAGAATAGACCACATACTGGGTCACAAATCAGGTATTAACCGATACCAAAAGATTGGGATTGTCCCCTGCATATTTTCAGACCATAATGCTTTGAAACTTGAACTCAATCACAAGAAGAAATTTGGAAGACATTCAAACACATGGAGTTAAAGAGCAGCATGCTAAAAGATGAAAGGGTCAACCAGGAAATTAGAGAAGAATTTAAAAGATTCATGGAAACTAATGAGAATGAAGACACAACCGTTCAAAATCTTTGGGATACAGCAAAAGCAGTCCTGAGAGGAAAAAACATTGCAATACAAGCATCCCTCAAAAAACTGGAAAAAACTCAAATACACAAGCTAACTTTGCACCTAAAGGAACTGGAGAAAGAACAACAAATAAAACCTACACCAAGCAGAAGAAGAGAGTTAATAAAGATCTGAGCAGAACTCAATGAAATAGAGATCAGAAGAACTGTAGAACAGATCAACAAAACCAGGAGTTGGTTCTTTGAAAGAATTAATAAGATAGATAAAACATTAGCTAACCTTCTTAAAAACAAAAAAGACTAATAAAATCATGAATGAAAAAGGTAAGATTACAAGAAAATACAAACGATTATAAAAACATATTATGCGCAGCTATACATCAATAAATTAGGCAGTCTAGAAGAAATGGACGCATTTCTGGAAAACCACAAACTATCAAAACTGGAACAGGAAGAAACAGAAAACCTGAACAGGCCAAAAACCAGAGAGGAAATTGAAGCAGTCATCAAAAACCTCCCAACACACAAAAGTCCAGGGCCAGATGGCTTCCCAGGGGAATTCTATCAAACGTTTAAAGAAGAAACAATACCTATTCTACTAAAGCTGTTCCAAAAGATAGAAAGGGATGGAATACTTCCAAACTGGTTCTATGAGGCCAGCATCACCTTAATTCCAAAACCAGACAAAGACCCCACCAAAAAGGAGAATTATAGACCAATATCCCTGATGAACACAGATGCAAAAATTCTCAACAACATACTAGCCAATAGGATCCAACAATACATTAAGAAGATTATTCACCATGACCAAATGGGATTTATCCCCGGGATGCAAAGCTGGTTCAACACTTGTAAAGCAATCAACGTGATAGATCATATCAACAAGAGAAAAAACAAGAACCATATGATCCTCTCAATAGATGCAGAGAAAGCATTTGACAAAATACAGCATCCATTCCTGATCAAAACTCTTCAGAGTGTAGGGATAGAGGGAACATTCCTCAGGATCTTAAAAGCCATCTATGAAAAGCCCACAGCAAATATTATTCTCAATGGGGAAACACTGGGAGCCTTTGCTCTAAGATCAGGAATACAACAGGGATGTCCACTCTCACCCCTGTTATTCAATATAGTACTAGAAGTCCTAGCCTCACCAATCAAGCAACAAAAAGAAATAAAAGGCATTCAAATTGGCAAAGAAGTCAAACTCTCCCTCTTCGCAGATGACATGATACGGTACATAGAAAACCCAAAAGAGGGCAGCGAAGGTGGCTCAGCGGTTTAGTGCCGCCATCAACCCAGGTCGTGTTCCTGGAGACCCAGGATTGAGTTCCATGTTGGGCTCCCTGCATGGAGCCTGCTTCTCCCTCTGCCTATGTCTCTGCCTCTCTCTCTCTCTCTCTTTCTCTTTCTCTATCTCTCATGAATAAATAAATAAAATCTTAAAAAAAAAAAAAAGAAAACCCAAAAGACTTCACCCCAAGATTGCTAGAACTCATATAGCAATTCAGCAGTGTGGCAGCATACAAAATCAATGCCCAGAAATCAGTGGCATTTCTATACACTGAGACTGAAGAAAGAGAAATTAAGGAATCAATCCCATTTACAATTGCACCCAAAAGCATAACATACCTAAGAATAAACCTGACCAAAGAGGTAAAGGATCTATATCCTAAAAACTACAGAACACTTCTGAAAGAAATTGAGGAAGACACAAAGAGATGGAAAAATATTCCATGCTCATGTATTGGAAGAATTAATACTGTGAAAATGTCTATGCTACCCAGGGCAATTTACACATTTAATGCAATCCCTATCAAAATACAGGTTTTTCTTTAGAGAGTTGGAACAAATCATCTTAAGATTTGTGTGGAATCCGAAAAGACCCCGGACAGCCAGAGGAATATTAAAAAAGAAAACCAGAGCCGGGGGCATCACAATGCTGGATTTCAGGTTGTACTACAAAGCTGTGATCATCAAGACAGTGTGGTACTGGCACAAAAGCAGACACACAGGTCAATGGAACAGAATGGAGAACCCAGAAATGGGCCCTCAACTCTATGGTCAATTAATACTCGACAAAGCAGGAAAGACTATCCACTGGAAAAAGGACAATCTCTTCAATAAATGGTGCTGGGAAAATTGGACAGCCACATGCAGAAGAATGAAACTAGACCATTCTCTTACACTACACACAAAGATAAACTCAAAATGGAAGAAAGATCTAAATGTGAGAAAAGAATCCATCAAAATCTTAGAGGAGAACACAGGCAACACTCTTTTTGAACTTGGTCATAGCAACTTCTTGCAAGATACATCTATGAAGGCAAGGGAAACAAAAGCAAAAATGTATTGGGACTTAAGATAAAAAGCTTCTGCACAGCAAAAGAAACAGTCAACAAAACTAAAAGACAGTCTACAGAATGGAAGAAGATATTTGCAAATGACATATCAGATAAAGGGCTAGTATCCAAGATCTATAAAGAACTTATTAAACTCAACACCAAAGAAACAAACAATCCAATCATGAAATGGCAAAAGACATGAACAGAAATTTCACAGAGGAAGATATAGACATGGCCAACAAGCACATGAGAAAATGCTCCACATCACTTGCCATCAGGGAAACACAAATCAAAACCACAATGAGATACCACCTCACACCAGTGAGAATGGTGAAAATTAACAAGACAGGAAACAACAAATGTTGGAAAGGATGTGGAGAAAGGGGAACCCTTTTGCACTGTTGGTGGGAACGTGAACTGGTGCAGCCACTCTGGAAAACTGTGTGGAGGTTCCTCAAAGAGTTAAAAATAGACCTGCCCTACGACCCAGCAATTGCACTGCTGGGGATTTACCCAAAAGATACAGATGCAGTGAAACACCGGGACACCTGCACCCCAATGTTTATAGCAGCAATGTCCACAATAGCCAAACTGTGGAAGGAGCCTTGGTGTTCATCGAAAGATGAAAGATGTGGTCTATATATACAATGGAATATTACTCAGCCATTAGAAATGACAAATACCCACCATTTGCTTCGACGTGGATGGAACTGGAGGGTATTACGCTGAGCGAAGTAAGTCAATTGGAGAAGGACAAACATCATATGGTCTCATTCATTTGGGGAATATAAAAAATAGTCAAAGGGAATAAAGAGGAAAGGAGAGAAAATGAGCGGGAAATATCAGAGAGGGTGACAGAACATGAGAGACTCCTAACTCTGGGAAACAAACAAGGGGTAGTGGAAGGGGAGGTGGGGGGGGGTTGGGGTGACTGGGTGACGGGCACTGAGGAGGGCACTTGACGGGATGAGCACTGGGTGATATGCTATATGTTGGCAAATTGAACTCCAATAAAAAAAAATTATATATAAAAAAAGACTGCTTCCTAGTCTGTCAGTGAAAAGAAGTTTCCTCTTTCATTTTAAAAATACTTCTGATATAAAGTGGTGCTAACAATCAGTACCAAGGCAGGAAAACAGAATTCCACTTCAATGCTTACTTAGAAAACTGTTCTTAAAGAAGCGCTTCTGCTCTATGACCTTAAGGACACATCAGGATACTTAAATGAACAGAGAAGATACTAGCTGTCAAGAGACAGAGAGGGTTTAATCCTTTAAATAACATAGAGGATAACAAGTCATCTTCTCACAAAATGCAAAATGATATAACTGTTGGTGTTATCAAACAAGTTGGGTGGTCGTTCCTACGTTATTAAAGACAAGAAAGACTATATATGATGGCAAAATAGTAATAAAATAATGACATCATCTGCATGATATTTGCACCTCAATTTTGTAATGATATATTTTTTTAAAAACTTTATTCATTTATTCATGAGAGACACAGAGAGAGAGAGGCAGAGACACAGGAAGAGGGAGAAGCAGGCTCCATGCAGGGAGCCTGACGTGGGACTCGATCCCGGGTCTCCAGGATCACGCCCTGGGTGCCAAACCGCTGAGCCACGCAGGGATCCCCCTGTAATGATATTTCTAGTAAAGATTTTCTCATCACAAAACAGGAAAGCTAGATGGGAGGTGTATCTCTGTTTTAGTGCTACAGTACCAAATATCATGGCAAATAATATTTACCAAGTACAGATCAGGCAATTGTTAGAAACAGAAGTTTAAACAAGTACAGTAACAAAAAAAAAGACTATCAAAACACCTACCCTCAAATTTAGGAAGCAAGCATACTTTGATAATTGTGATTTTTTTTAATTTACTATCCTGTAGTCAGGAATTGACCCAATCCAAGCAGATCTGGGCAGCAAAAGATATACTCCAACTTAGCATTTCAAACTGGTATGAAGCTGGAGCAAAGAATGAAGGTGAACATGGGACAAGTACAGGTTTCTTCCAGAAAAGAGTCAGCAAACTTTTTTAGTAAGGGGCCAAAATTTTAGGCCTTGTAGGCAAGAAAACAAAACCAAGGATACTATGTAGGTACTTAAAATAACAAGAAAGAAAACAAATTTTGACAAAATTTTTTTACCAAATAGAATTTTTTGTAATGTAAGTCTACTAAAGAAGAATGGAGTCTGTTTTTTACAGTAGATAATATTTTGTTTATTTGGGGCTCAAAGCTAGTATTATTATTATCATCAAATAGATCCCAAGGCTTATGTTTATAAAAACCATTCTTAGCTCATGAGATGTACAAAAACATAGGGCCACATATGGCCAATGGACCATAGTTTGCTGACCCGTTTTATACCACCATCATGGTAGTAAATGTAAACTTGTCAAATCATCATAAACTTCAAAGCAGAAAGGACCTCAGAAATCTAAAGTCAAGGTCAAAAACACAGTAAGACCCTCAGGTCAATATTATTCCTATGGTTTATAAGATACTTCACAGTAAAGAGAGGGGAATCTACACAAAAAGCCTTCCTCATATGAAGAATCTATGCAAGATATTAGTTAGAAACAAGGGACCAATGAGACTATAGTTCTTTTCTAAATTCCACAGCAAGCAGGCATTCTGCTTTGTTTTCAAGGTGAATATAGCAGTACTCAATTCAACATTAACATGTAACTATTGGAGAAAGTAATCTTAGTTGAAAGAAAATCACATATACATACACACATAAACCCCACAATCTCAAGACAACTATTTTAAAGTATCTTGCACATCTTAATGCATAGACAAGAATGTATAGATATGTATATGTATATGTGTATGTGCATATAAACATACATATCACATAAACACAAATATAGATACATGAAGACATGTGCATGCACATACACGTACATAATTTTTTACTGGATAACAGCAACCAACTTGAAATATAAAATCATTAAACTTCAATATTATAAAAGATAGTGAAAACACATGGAAATAGCACTATATATATATAAAGCCTTTATATATGATCACAAGCTTTCCTTACTGGGAGCATATAAGGGTAAATGTATCTATCACTTACTAGCTACACAGCCATGGAAAAGTTAGTTAACAACTCTCTGCCTTATGCTTCTTCATTTGCAAAATGGGAACAATAATGCAAGTCTCATAGGGTTTTAGATTTAATGAATTAACATGTAAAGCACTTAGAAGAGTGCTTACCACTTAATAAGCAGTAAACAAAGATGTTCGCTGTAATTATCGTAATTACCATAAAAATACATCCCTACTCTTCAAACATCTCAGTTTTCACTGCTAACAACATAGACTAAACCACTATCATCACTTGAACAGGTTACTTTTAAAAGACTCCTAACTGGACTCTTACTTGAGACCATCTACAAGCAACAGAAGACAAAGTAGATGAATTGTACTTATCAAAATTAAAGACTTTCCTGCATCAAAGAATATTATCAGGGACCCCTGGGTGGCTCAGCAGGCCTGCCTTCTGCCCAAGGCATGATCCTGGAGTCCCACATGGGGCTCCCTGCATGGAGCCTGCTTATCTCTCTCTGCCTATGTCTTTGCCTCTCTCTTTGTGTCTCTCATGAGTAAACAAATAAAATAAAATCTTTAAAAAAATTTTTTTTGAACCACAGAATATGATAAAATATTTCCAAATAATACATCTGATAAGGGTCCAGCATGTAAAATACATAAATAAGTCTTTTGACTCAATAACATAAAGAGAAATAATTCAATCAAAAATAAGCAAAAAATTGGATATTTTTCCAAAAAAGATACAGAAATCGCCAAAAAGCAGGGGCACCTGGGTGGCTCAGCGGTTGAGCGTCTGCTTTCAGGTCATGATCCTGAGGTCCTGGGATCAAGTTCCCATCGGGCTCCCTGCAGGGAGCCTGCTTCTCCCTCTATGTCTCTGCCTCTCTCTGTGTCTCATGAATAAATAAATGAAATCTTAAAAAAAGAGAGAGCATATGAAGATGTTTGTGCTAAATATTATTAGTCATTAGAGAAATATAAATAAAAAATACAATGAGATACGACTTCATACTGAAAAGAATGATCATTAAAAAAAGAAAAAGAGGGGCAGCCCCTGTGGCTCAGCGGTTTAGCGCCGCCTTCAGCCCAAGGTGTGAGCCTGGAGACCCGGGATCGAGTCCTACGTCAGGCTCCCTGCATGGAGCCTGCTTATCCCTCTGCCTGTGTCTGTGCCTCTCTCTCTCTCTCTCTCTCTCTCTCTCTCATGAAAAAATAAATAAAATCTTTAAAAAAAAAAAAGAAAAAGATAAAATAAGTGTTGATGAGGATGTGGAAAAACTTGAACTCTCATACACTGTTGGGAAAAAAGAAAATGGTGCAGCCACGTGAAAGTCCTCTAAAAGTTAAACACAGACTTTCATCCTTAGATACCCAAGAAAATTGGAAATGTATGTTCAAAACAGAAACCTGCATACTAATGTTCACAGCAGTAGAGTTCAAAAGTGAAAACAACTCCTATGTTTATCAACTAATAAATGCAAAAAATGTGGTCTATAGATACAGGGAATATTATTCAGCTACAGAAAGTAATAAAGTTCTGATATGTGCTACAACATGAATGAACTTTGAAAACAATATGTAAAATGAAAGCAGACAGAAAAGGCTACCTATTATATGATTCCACTTATATGAAATGGACAGAATAAGCCAACCAAGAGAAAGAAACAGAAAAGAGGTTAACAACTGCCATGGACCAGGGAGAAGGGAAGGGAAAGTGGCTGCTCATGGGTACCAGGTTTCTTTCTAGTGATGAAAATGTTCTGGCATTAAATAGTAGTGATTGATATACAAGTCTGTATACCAAAAACCACTAAATTGTACACTTTAAAAAAGTGAACTTTATGCATGTGAATTATGTCTCAATAAAGCTGTTATTTAAAAAAAATGGAAAAACTAAGTAGTTAGTTCACTTACAGGGAAGTTCTATAGCCTCTTTTTATAGTTTGTGGTTTCACTGAAGGGTCAGTTAGTTCTTTGATATGTCTCTATTGTTCTATGCTCAGAAGAAGATAAGCAGCTGCTAAGAAGCCTAAGCTAGCATTTTATCTGTGCCCATGCTGACTCACTTCACATCTGGGGTTGGGGTAAATGAGTGATTACAATATAAAATGGGTAAACATATAACCAATGTTCTTATTAAGTTTCCCTCCATTCAACAAAGAAGTGTGGCATAAAATGATAGAAAAAAATCAAGCAGAGTACCTAGTCTAGGAATCCTCATTAGACACTCACTGTTATCAATTTAGAGCTTTTAAGAATACAAATGTCAGGATTCTTAACTGATGAGATATGAATTTTTAAAATACAGAATGTTTAATTAGTTTGCAAATTTATATTAGGTTATATAATTTATTGTTCATTAAATAGTTCCTGTATTATTTGAAATATTGATAACATCTCACACTTGTTTTTTATTGTAATGATGTAAAATCTGGGTATCAGAAACCATTAGGCCTCTAGAAAGCTAATATATTTGTTCCTTAAAATATATTGTAGCTATATTCCAGTAATTCTAATTTATACAAATACTTTGTTAACAAACTGAATTATCCTTTTTTAAAGTATTTTGTAGATTTAATATTCCAAAACAATATTTGGAACAACCAAATCTAGTATAGCAGACATATGCTCATACAGAACAATTATATCCATTTTATCAAAAGCTAAAAAACCCCACCCCAAACATATATTTAATTCACAAAACAGGTTAAACTAAATTACATATAACACAAGAGTATTTGAGCACTAGACTTAAGTAGTACCCCATTTAAGCATCTAGGATAGAAATCAGCATTTTAAAGCATTTAAATCAGCATTAATCAGTTTATACCTCAAATTTTTCATCAAAACCCAATTAACTAATAACAATGATCAAAGTATAGAGTTATTATTATTTTTTTTGAGAGGGAAAGAGAGAGGGAGGGTGAGGAAAGGGCAGAGGGAGAGGTAAAACCCCAAGCAGGCTCCACACCCAGAGCAGAGCCTGATGCAGGGCTCGATCTCACAACCCTGAGATCATGACCTGAGCCAAAATTAAGAGTCAGATGCTTAACTAACTGAGCCACCCAGGCACCTGAAAGAATAGGGTTATTTTAACATCCTAAAAACTAAAGCAAAGTTCCTCAAACTTAAGTGTGAAAAGAAGCACCAAAGGTACTTGTAAGAAGTGCAAATAAGTTGGTCCCACCTTCAGGATTATGATTGGTAGGTACTGGGAGGAGAGAGAAACATGACCAAGAAATTTGCAGTTTCAGAACACTCAGATAATGACTCTGATACTGACCTCAAGTCTGTAATACAGACCCAGAAAATAAAGTGACCAAAAATGACAGTCCCCCTAATTCCATATCAAATGTTTGAAAGCATAAAAAGACATCTTTAAAAAAATAAAGTAATAGCAATGATTGCCTTGGGCAAGACAGATGGAGAAGACTGAAAAAAAACCTATAAGGAAATTTTCTGGGATGATGAAAATGTCCTGTGGCTTGACCCAAAAGAAGACAGTATTTGGATAAAAAGTCTATAATCCAAGAGTATTATAGTTTCAGAAGCCTGTGAGAATGGCAACCAAAGCCATAAAGACAAGTCCCAAAGAGCAAAAACTAACTGGCCAAGGTCTAAGCCCTCAGATGATGTTGTATTTAATGAAAACTCATAGGAAAATATATAAAAGAAGTTATTTAAGAATATACAAGTTCAAGAGACATTCCCAACACAACATTTCAATAATTTTTATCCTTCAAAACTCATAGATACATTCATTTAAAATGCTGTAATTCTATCACAACAAGGTTAATGGCAATAAAAGTTTGCTTGGGAATGAGTTGCTTAGAATAGAAATGTGTTAAGATGGATAATCCACACATACCCTCTGTCCTATCTGCCCATCCCTCCCCCTCTCAATTCTTCAAAATCATTCATTTATTCAGTACGGATTTATGGAAAGATTCTTACATGTTTTGCACTCTTGTACATGCCAAAAATTTTTAAATGACCTAATGCCAATAAGCAGCATGAAATTATCATCTGAACCAATAACTACACCCTTGGGCATCTACGCCAAAGAAATGAAAACTATGTTCACATAACATACTCATAATAGCCCAAGACTGTAAATGGTCTGAGTAAATTGTAAACAGAATGTGTGAGTTAGGTCTACTTATGAAAGAGCAGTGTGAGGAAACTGTTCAGTATCCTACACAAACCTACACGTGTGATTAAATTGCATGGACCTAAACACACACATATATACTTATTTCCACACAGACACACAAATGCACATATGAATACAAGTAAATCAGTGAAATGTGAAAAAGATCAGGGACTGTAACAATGTTAATATCCTGGTTGTGATATACTCTATTTTTGTAAAATGTTACCCATTGAGATAAACTGGGTCAAGCACACGTGGGCTCTCTTAGTACTATTTCTTACAAATCCATATGAATCTACAATTATTTCAATAAAAATCTGAACTAAAAAAAGGGAGTATGATGAGTTACAAATACCACAGAGCCAAGCAATGCTAAACTGGCTCTTGCTGTAATCTGAACTCTAGTGGTAACAAGGATGAGGGGTACCCAAAATGCCAAGGTGAATCTTGGTCAGGTTGAGGGAGTGGGCAGAAAAAAAGGGGTGCTTATGCCTGGACACTCACTGGATGCTGGCATGTATGGGGAAAGAAGTGGCACAACACTGGGAATAATCACTTGTCCAAGTGAGAAAAAGGCCACCAGTCCTGGCTGTCCCCATAGTATCTGCAGGCTAGCGTCCTCTGCCAACAAGATAGAGGATATAATGTGATCGCCTGGCAGTTGTCAATGGAGCAACTGACATGTGCACATTAAGTACATTAGTCCGTGTTCTCCTGTAGGGAAAAGTAGTCCATATCCTTGTAAGGCGGCGGGGGGAGACACCTTGGAATGAAGCAAAGTGTGCAGCAGGGAGGAAAAGTTAAAGTCACTTGGTAGGAGTACTACTGTTGTGCTTCCATTGATGAATGTGTACCTGTTATTAATGGCTTAATTTATTTTACTGACATGCTTGTAAGTGTCAGAGGTATATCCTCTGCCACGTAGACCAAAATGATCATGGGAAGAGCGCAGAGCAGACCACCTACTAGGCTTCCAGTTCTTTCCCACGTTACACAATATAAATAACAGAATCCCGGTAGGAAAGTTAGGTAATGACTTAATGGCCGCTTAAGTCCTCAGAGGTGTTATACCAGTACAACATCGCCATCTGCCTGATCCCACAACCAAATACACTCCCTTTTTCAGATGGTAGCTACTAACTGGCTATTAAGTTCTTAGTACATGAACTGACCCATGAGGCCTTGGGATTTTCCAGACCAACACTGGGTTGGGTCATCTCAAATCTGATGATGAACACGGTGTTAAGGGCCCAACAGAGCTTGCTAATAATCAAATGGAAATGGTATGTTCCAGAGTATGTTCCAGCCTGGCCCTAGAAACATCTTGTTTTTACAGCTACTTTATTAGCTACTCTACTGCCTAAAGCAATTCCACTGGTTCAATAGCCCTTGATTCACAGAACTTCCTTTAAGCACCTTTACCTGATTCCCTGATGGCTTGGCTAAGATGAAAGCTGCTGGTGTCCAGCTGTACAACCACAGGAAAAACTTTGCTGGGACAAATGAAGTAAAGACCAAGCAGCACAGTAGGATAATGGAAAGCTGTTACTTCTTTTCATAGCGGGGGGGGGGGGGGGGGGGGGGGGGGGGGGTCACTATAGTTATGGGACAGTCAATCCACTTGTTTTTGTATTATCTAAGATGTTTTTGTACTACGATGGCAAAGGTGAATAGAGAGAATATATACAATGCAGAGTTTAAATATTTACTCCTAGCCCTTAACAGAGAAGTTTGCTGACCCTGCTTTAAACAATACTGCTGGCACTTGGGCAGCTGCCAATGGCCTGGCCAAACCTACTTTGGTTTGCCATGAAGAAGACTACATACTGGCAGATTGCAGATGTCCCCCTTTTTAGGGCTAAGAGCTGTACAAACAAATCATGACTAGTAACTGAATAACCTGGGTCACTCCTATCCAAGGTAAGATTCCATCCTCTGATGGGAAGGACTAGAATCAAGCTGTTCATAAAGCCTGTACTGCCTGTTCTGCACAGTGATTCTCAACTAATCCATCAATAATAAATGTCTGTCTGGGGTTTACATCCCATCCATTCATTATCTGCTGTTTTATAACCACTCAAAGTATATGTGATTGTCATAGTTGAAAAGCATAAATATACTGCAGGTGTGTTATAGTGTAGTATATTATAATATATACACAAATATACTATTATAAATAATATGCTATATATATGTAATATACAGTATATACATAACCATACTGTAGTTTAGTTGTTTACCTATTAAAACAATATGGTTGATATGGGTTCTCAGATATTTGACCTTTTTCACCCTATTTGTCCTATTAAATATTAAGAAAGTGTTGTCAAACTCAGTTTTAGATGCATACATACTTAAATCTTCCTCATAATTTGGCTCTTGAACATTATGAACTATCTCTAGAAATAGGCCTTGTCCTAACCTCTTTTACTTGATATAAATATGGCCAAATTTTCAACATTAGTGTTTATTATTTTCATGACATATCTTTTAACATGCTTTTACTATCATTATATTAATGTCTCTAAATGCAAAATAAATCTCTAATAGACAATTCCTTTAGATTAGAATACATTAATATTTAATATATTATATTATGGTGGGATTTTGATGTTACAATTTAATAATTGGTTTTTGTTTATCCTATTTCTTGAACCTCTATTCCTCCTTTTCTGCCTACTTCTGAACTAAGCATTTTATGTTAAGGGATGCCTGGATGGCTCAGTGGCTGAAGGTCTGCCTTTGGCTCAGGAGGTGATCCCGGAGTCCTGGGATCAAGTCCCAATTTGGGCTCCCTATGTGGAGCCTGCTTCTCCCTCTGCCTATGTCTCTGCCCTCTCTCTGTGTGTCTCTCGTGAATGAATAAATAAAATCTTTAAAAAAAATAGAATTCCATGTTAACTGAATTATTGTCTTTTTAGGTACAGCATGTTCAACTATTGTCTTTTTAGGTACAGCATGTTCAACTCTCAAACAGTAGAGTATCTACCCTCACTTCAGCACTATAGGTCCATTATGCTATACTTATATGTATTACATATACACACAATATAATTGCCAGAAAATAACTAACATTTCTTATGCATAAATGTTACAATTTTAACATTCCTATATATTTTTAAATAAATTTAAAATGGAGGGGGTAATTGGATGATGGTCATTAAGGAGGGCATGTGATAAGCACTGTGTGTTATATACAACTGATGAATTACTGAACTCTGTATCTGAAACTAATCATGTACTATATGTTGGCTAATTGTATTTAAATTTTTTTAAAAAGAAAATTGATAGAAAAAATCATCCTTTCTAATTAGAAACTGACCATTTCTCAGATATTTCATTAATTCTACAATATCTAAGTTTGCTCTGGCATCATTTCCCTTTAGCAGAATTTTTATTGTGAATGCACTCATCTTGTTTCTCGCTCCTTCATCCTTGAATGATACTATTGCTGGATGGAGAATCTTTGATAATCTGTATTTTTTTTCCTTCAGTCCTTGAAACTACTTCCATGGTTTCTGATGAGAAGCCATTTCCCTGTATACAATGTGTTCTTTTCCTCTGGCTACATTCAAGATTTGCTCTTTCCTTTGGTTTTCAGAAAGTTATCTGTGATGTTCTAAAACTGGGGTTTTGTCATATTCAGTCCTATTTGGTCTTTGCTAGTCTCTTTTGAAGATTTAAATTACATCTTTCAACAAATTTGGGAGGCTTTCCATATTTCTTTCTATAATTTTTTCTGCCTCATTTTCTTTATTTCCTCCCTTTCCACACAGATCAAGAGGAATTTTGCCCCAGGATAGATCATATGCAGTTTCAGTCATACCTGATTTGGATGATTTAGATGATGAGACTGGAGCTTCTGGGTTAATGATATTTTCAAGAGATTTTAGACTTAGAGCAGATGCTGCCAAGCACCAAGACTTTTAGAGATGTTGGTATGGGGTAAATGTATTTTGCACATGGGATGATCCTGAATTTGAGGGATCAGAGGGCAGACTGTACTGAGGTAAACAGTGGCTCAAAAAAAAAAAAAAAACCAGATATATTCTGATCCTAATCTCTCGAACCTGCATATAATACATTATAGATCCAAAGAGCAACCATACCAAAACATGATTGATTTATAGATCTTGAGAGTTCATCTTGAATTATCAGTGTAAGTACTAAATGTATTCACATTATTTCCTATACAATACACAGGAGAAGAAGAGGAGGAAATGTGACCACAGAGGCAAAGGATAGAGTGATATATATGGCTGTAAGGCAAGGAATGTTGACAGTCACTGGAAGCTGGAGAAGGGAAAGAACAGATTCTGCTTAGAGGTTCGAAGTTTGGCCTTGCCAACACTTTGATTTTGAATGTCTGGCCCCCAGGACTATGGGAAAATAAATTTCTCTTATTTTAAGCCCCCCTGCTTTCATGGTAATTTGTCATGAAAACCATAGGAAAAAATATATAGTAAATGTGGATATCCAGAAGAACGTGAATTCCATATTGCGGACTGCTCAGGACTGGGGTTGCTGAGTGGTAGTGGTATAAAGTATATGTTAAGTTTTTTTTTTTTTTTTTTTTTTTTAATTCATGAGAGAGGGCAGCCCAGGTGGCTCAGCGGTTTAGCACCGCCTTCAGCCCAGGGCGTGATCCTGGAGACCAGGGATCCAGTCCTACATCAGGCTCCCTGCATAGAGCCTGCTTTGTCCTCTGCCTGTGTCTCTGCCTCTCTCTGTCTCTCATGAATGAATAAATAAAATCTTAAAAAAAAAAAAAAAAGAGAAGTAAATCTTAAGAAAAAAAAGTAAATAAATTCATGAGAGACAGAGAGGGAGGGAGAGAGAGAGAGGCAAAGACACAGGCAGAGGGAGAAGCAGGCTCCATGCAGGGAGCCCGACATGGGAATGGATCCCGGGTCTCCAGGATCACACCCCGGGTTGAAGGCGGCGCTAAACCACTGAACCACGGGGGCTGCCCATTAAGAAACTTCTAAACTATTTTCCCGAGTGGCTGTACCATTTCACGTTCCCAATACCAATGTGGGAGAAAACCAGTTCCTCCAATTCACTGACTTTTGAGAGTTCCTTAAAAGATGTGGTAGATACAAGACAATTTGTGCCTTTTCATTCTATTACCAGTGTGTCTCAAAGAGCAGATATGTTTTGTTTTAATGGACTCTAATTTATCAATTTCAAGGATTTTGCTATTAAAGCACCTATGAGAAATCTGTGTCTAACCTAAGTCACGAAAGGTTTCTTCTCTGTTTTCTTCTAAAAGCTTTATAATACTAGGTTCACATTAAATCTGATCCCATTTGAGTTCATTTTTGTATAAGGATTGACGCTCATTTTTTTTGCACATAAATACCCAAGTGGTCCATTACCATTGTCGAAAAGACTAGCCTTTCTTATTTTGCTCCTTTGCCAAAAATCAATTGTCCCTATGTATGGTAAAGTTCCTGGATTCCCTATTGATCACTGTAGTTTCAGTAGATCTTGATACTAGGTAGCAATATCTCTCCAAATTTGTTTTTCTTTTGGCATTATAAGCCCTATGTATTTACATATGAATTTTAGAAGTAGCTTGTCAATTTCTACTCTCCCCAATTTTACTATCTTTGTTTGTTTTTTATCCTGCCGGGCTTTGATGGAGATTGCAGTGAATATACAGATCAATTTGGAGAGAACTGAAATCCTAACAATATTAAGCATTCCAACCCCAAAATATGGTTTAACACTCCATTTATTTACATCCATACTCTCAGCCATGTTTTATGAGTACATGTCTTACACTCGGTAAGTACACATTACACACTATTTTTTTACCTCTCTTTTTTAAATGATCAATAATCTATTGTTTGTTCCTAGCATATAGAGGTACAACTGACTTCCATGTATTGATCTAATACCCTGAAACTTAATTAAATTCATTTTTCTATTTTTATAGAATCCATTCGATTTTCTACACAATCATATCATCTTTAAATAAATACAGTTTTACTTTCTTCCTTTCTGGTATGATGATGGTTCTTTCCATTGTCTCAGATTTCTTCTGCAGATCTGAGTAGGTTCTCTCTGCAGCTTTTATCTCTCTGGCACTCTGTCTTGAGAACTCTATGATCTTCACCTCCTCATTCTTAGCAATACCTCATCAACAGAGGGAGTCTATCAAGGCTCCACTTGGACTCCTCCTTCCTGCACCACAGGCTGAAAACTGTATCAAGGCAGTAAGCTGGGGCAATCGGGGTTTTTCTTATTTGTTTCCCATTTCTCAAGGATCACCATCCTTCATGGCTTTATGTACTGTCTAAAAAATTGTTCTTTCTTTGTTTCAGGTAGAAAGGTAAATCCAGTCCCTCTACTACTCTAGGTTATTTATGCTGATTTGAGTGTTACCTAGTTGTACCCTTAAGACAAGGAGAGCTTAGCATCCTCGTCCTCCACCCTCTTCCCATCAATCTCTCCCTCTTACTGTGGAGGTCCTCATATTAACTCTGTCATTTACTGTGCCAGATGTTTTACTAAGCACAGTAAGACACATTTTACATATATTATTTCTGGCATTTCCTGAAGTAAATGCTATGAAATAGTTTTTGTCTCCATTTTATAGATGAGTAAATAGAAGCCTAAGAAAATAGAGAATTTGTCCTTGGTAATAGAATCCAAGTACATCCAAGTACAAATTGAAGTCAGGGCTGGGGAATGATGAGTGACTGCTAATCGACAAAAAGTTTGTTATAAAAATGTTCTAAAAGTAGATACTGGTGATGTTTGCATAGCTCTGTAAATATATATACTAAATACACTAACTACTAAAAAAACCCACTGAAATGTACATTTTAAATATGAATTTTATAGGAATTATGTTTCAGTAAAACTAATGTTTTGGGGGAAGAAGAGTTGACAAAAATTAAGACTATAAGGTTATACCTAGGACTGCCAGGTTTGATTAAAAAAAAATACAGATAATCTCGCAAAATTTGAATTTCAATATAAATCTAAGTAGGCATATCTGGACATAGTCATACTAAAATTACCTGATTCTATCTGAACAGACCATTAACTACTACCCATTAATATTAAATAGCTAGATTATTTTTGCCATTGAGAATTAAACCTATAATCTTACCATTTTATAGGACTATTCCAAAAAAAAAAACACGTTATTTTTTGCACATGTGTAAATGTTCTGAAGCAAGTTGACCATTTACCAAAATTAGCATGTTAAGTACTAAAATGACTTTTATCTGCTTGAGTATGGCATTATAGAAGTATATTAACAAATATTGTAAGGTCTCACTATATATATATATATATATATATATATATATATATATATATATATTCATTCCTGTTGAAAACTAGGAATATTTTTCTAACTGCATATGTGCCTTATGAGGAAAATTACTGTCAGATGCAGAGGATATCCCAAGTTATAGATCACAAAACAACTTAATTCAACATAATTAGATCCACATACTTGAGTTTTTTCCCTTGCCTGATTAAAGTACCCTCAGGGTTTTTGGAAGAATCCAGAATGACATGATTTTGAAGTACTCAAAGACAGTTAGATAGATCATATGCCATATAGATTTCATAATCAGTGCTAAATTTTATATATTTTTCAAAATAATTTTCAGTAGAAGATTACAGAAATTAATTTTATGGTCATTAATTGAGTTTCCTTGGATCTTAATATTTGACGTTTAGAAATTCCCAATCTCCTAAATTACAAGGTGTGACACAGAACAAAATAATTTTAATAATTTCTATTTGGTTTCCCTACATGTTAAATAGGCATAGCACTGGCAGCAGCAAATATTTATACCTATAACATTTGCCCATCTACAGGGCACTGTTCTAAGGAAGACAGATACCAAGAAGGTTAAGCATGATCTCTATTTCCAGGCTGGATGAATAGGTAATTAAATAATAAACAATGCTAATACAAATGAGTTACCAAAAAAAAAAAGGTGTAACCAAAAAAAGTATAAGTATTTAAAATATTAAAATTCTAGGAGGTTATAGCTGAAGTAGGGCATACCAGTGATGGGTGGGGACAGAACAGGTTTTATAAAATCAGAATTAAGAAATAAAATGTGGGGACACCTGGGTGACACAGAGGATTTAGCATCTGACTGTTGGTTTTGGTTCAGGTGGTGGTCTCAGGGTCCTGAAATCCAGCCTTGGGTCAGGCTCTATGCTCAGTGTGGAGTCTGCTTGAGTTTCTCACTCCCTCTCCCTCTGGTCCTCCCCAACCCTTCTCTATTTCTTAAATAAATAAATAAATAAATATTTTTTTTTTTAAAAAGGAAGTAAAATGTACCAGCAGCACTGTGAAATATTGAATCTTCACCTAAAATGCTCATCTGATTAGAAACTTACCTACAAAAGAAAAAAATGAACAGTAACCAAAATAAGAATAAGCAAGTTTAGTTGTGCTAGAAGGTAAGGATATTGTCAGAGAAAAATGGAGATATGTCAAAGGACACAAATGTCAAGTTGACAGGTGCCAATTGGCCAAATCTGGGATATTCTGAGCATTAAAATAAATAGATATTGAATGAATATAACCCAATGATTCAAATATGAATCTATTAACCAAATGATATATATAAATAAAAGAAATGTTACAAATTTGGGGGGGAAAATGGGATATTTACATAGATTAAAAGGATTTCTACCCAAGGCATAGAACAGAAGCAGTAAACTAAATGTTCCTCTCCTAGACTATCCTTAAAAGAGATACATTTTCATATTTTAAAAGCTACTGCCTGAGAGACCAGCTTCCAATCAGCCACCATCTAGATGCTGACCGAGACCCACACCACATTAACAAAATGAAGGATAAAAATCATATGATCATCTCAATAGATATGGAAAAAGCATTTGAAAATATTCACCATCTATTCATGATAGAAACTCTCAACAAAATGAGTATAAAGGAAATGTACCTCAACATAATAAAGTACATCTATGACAAGCCCACACCTAACATCACACTCAACAGTAACCAGCTAAAAGCTTTTCCTCTAAGATCAAGAACAAAACAAAGATGTTCATTCTCACCACTTTTTTTCAATATGCTACTGGGAGTCTTAGTCAGAGAAATTAGGCAAGGAAAAGAAATTTAAAAATCAGTCAATGTGATATAACACATCAACAAGAGGAATGATAAAAACCATATGATCATTTCCATAGATGCAGAAAAAGCATTTGACAAAGTACAGCTTTCATTCATGATTAAAACCCTCTGCAAAGTAGGTGTACCCATATCTCAATAAAATAAAGGTCACATATGAAAAACTCACAGCCAACATCAACACAATGGTGAAAAACTGAAAGCTTTTTCCTTAAGGTAAGAAAGAAGACAAGGACATCCACTCTCACCACTTTTATCCAACATAGTAACTGGAGGTTGTAGCCACAGCAATCAGACAACAAAAAGGAATAAAAGGCATCCGTGTTGGTAAGGAAGAAATAAAACTTTCAATATTTGCAGATGACATGATATTATATATAGAAAACCCAAAGACACTACCAAAAAGCTACTAGAACTGACAAATCCAGTGAGGTCGCAGGATACAAAAAGCTATGTATAGAAAACCGTTGCATTTCTATACACTAAAAATGAAGCAAGAGAAAGAAAAATTAAGAAAGCAATCCCATTTACAAGTGCACCAAAGATAATAAAATACCTAGGAGAAAACTTAACCAAGGAAGTGAAAGATTTGTACTCTGAAAACCATAAAACATCAATTAAAGAAACTGAAGATGACATAGACAATGGAAAGACATTCTATGCTCATAGATTGAAAGAACAAATATTGTTAAAATGTCCATACTGCCCAAAGCCATTTACACATTTAATGCAACCCCTATTAAAACACCAGCAGCATCTTGCATAGACCTAGAACAAATAATCCTAATATTTGTATGGAACCACAAAGACCTCAAACAGTGAAACAATCTTATAAAGGAAAACCAAAGCTGATGGTATCACAATTCCAGATTTCAAGTTATGCTACAAAGCTATAGTAATTAAAACAGTATGATACTGGCACAAAAATAGACACATAGATCAATGAAACAGAGTAGAAAACCCAGAAATGAACCCACAACAATAAGGTCAATTAATCTTTGACAGAGCAGGAAAGAATATCCAATGGGAAAAAGACAGTCTCTTCATCAAATGGTGTTGGGAAAACCAACATGCAAAGAATGAAACTAGACCATGCACAAAAATAAACTCAAAATTGAATAAAGACCTAAATGTGAAACCTGAAACCATAAAGATTCTAGAAGAGAGCACAGACATTTACTTCTCTAGATATGTCTCCTGACGCAAGGGAAATAAAAGCAAAAATAAACTACTGGAACCATAGCAAAATAAAAGACTTCTGCACAGTGAAGGAAATAATCAACAAAACTAAAAGACTGAATAGGAGAAGATATTTGCAACTGAATAGGAGAAGATATTTGCAAATGATACATCTGAAAAAAAGTTAGTATCCAGAATATATGGAGAATTTATACAACTCAACATCCAAAAAAACTCCCAAATAATGTAATTAAAAATTGGGCAGAAGACATGAAAGACATTTCCCCAAAGAAGTCAGACAGATGGCCAAGAGACACATGTAAAGTTACTCAACATCACTCAACATTAGGGAAATACAAATAAAACTACAATGAGATATCACCTCACACCTGTTAAAATGGCTAAAATAAAAAAATGCAAAAAACAACAGATGTTGGCGAGGATGCGGACAAAAGGAACCCTCTTATACTGTTGGTAGGGATGCAAACTGGTGCAGCCACTCTGGAGAATAGTACAGAGGTTCCTCAAAAATTTAAAAACAGAACCACCTTACCATCCAACAATTGCACTACTGGTTATTTACCCAAAGAATACAAAAACATTAATTCAAAGGGCTACTACATGCACCCCTATGTTTATTGCAGCACTATTTACAATAGACAAGATATGGAAGCAGCCCAAGTGTCCATCAACTGATGAACAAATGAAAAAGATGTGAAACACACAAACATACAGAGTTGAATATAATTCAGTCATAAAAAAGAATGAAATTTTGTCATTTGCAACATTGTGGATGAAGCTAGATAATATAATGCTAGGTGAAATAAGTCGGTCTGAAAAAGACAAATACCATATGATTTCACTCATCTGTGAAACTTAAGAAACAAAGCAAATGATCATAGGGAAAAAAAATAGAGAGAGGCAAACCAAGAAACAGGCTCTTGACTATAAAGAACAAACTGATGGCTACCAGAGGGGAGGTGGCAGGATAGGTGAAATACATGATGGGGACTAAGGAATCCATTTGTCATGATGAGCACTGGGTTACTAAAATAAAAACTTAAAAACAAATAAAGAGAAAAATCAGAAGAAAGATAAAATACGTTTATAGTACTTATCAAAATAAACCCACATGAATGAACCTGTGCAGTTCAAACCTATGTAGTTGAAGGGTTAGCTCTTTTTGTTTTAAGAATCAGGTCACTAGAAAACCCAGAAATTAACCCATAGCTATACAGTCAATTAATCTTCGGCAAAGCAGGAAAGAGTATCCAGTGGAAAAAAAGACAGTCTCCTCAACAAGTGGTGTTAGAAAAATTATACATGCAAAAGAATGAAACTGGACCACTTTCTTACACTATATACAAAAATAAATTCAAAATATATGAAAGACTTAAATATGAGACAGGAAACCATCAAAATCCTAAAGGAGAGCAGAGGCAGTAACCACTATGACATTGGCCACAGCAACTTCTTACTAGATATGTCTCCTCAGGCAAGGGAAGCAAAAACGAGGCATTGGGACTTCGTCAAGATAAAAATCTTCTGGGTAAGGAGTATTAAAGGGGGCACTTGTGTTGAGCACTGGGTGTTGTGTGTAAGTGATGAATCACTAAATTCTACTGCTGAAACCAATATTACCCTATATGTTAACTAACTAGAATTTAAGCAAAAATTTGAAAAAAAATTTGGTAAAGGAAAAAGATAAAAAACCTTCTGCACAACAAAGGAAACACTTGACAAAACTAAAAGGCAACCTTTGGAAGGGGAGAAGATATTTGCAAATGACATATCTGATAAAGGATTATTATCCAAAATCTATAAAGAACTTATAAAACTCAATACCCCAAAAAACAAATAATCCAGTTAAAAAATGGGCAGAAGGCATGAATAGACATTTCTCCAAGGAAGGCATACACATGAAAAGATGCTCAACATCATTCAACATTAGGGAAATACAAATCAAAACTACAATGAGATACCACCTCGCACGTGTCTGAATGGCTAAAATTAACAACACAGGAAACAACAGGTGTGGATGAGGATGCGGAGAAAGGGGAATTCTCCTGCACTGTTGGTGGAAATGCAAAGTGGTTCAGTCACAATGGAAAACAATATGGAGGGTCCTCAAAAAGTTAAAAATAGAACCACCTTCCATCCAGCAATTACACTACTGGGTATTTACCCAAAAGATGCTGATTCCAAGGGACACATGCATCTCAATGTTTGTAGCACCAATATCAACAATAGCCCCCATTATGGAAAGAGCTCAAATGTCCATTGACTGATGAATGAAGAAGATATAGTATATTTACACAATGGGATACTACTCAGTCATAAAAAAAGAATGAAATCTTGCAATTTGCAATAAGGTAGATGAAGCTAGAGAGTGTTATGCTAAGTGAAATAAGTCAGAGAAAGACAAATACCATATGATTTCACTCATATGTGGAATTTAAGAAATAAAACAAATGAACATGGATTGAGGGGACAGGCAAACCAAGAAACAGATTCTTAACTATAGGGAAAAAAATGACATTTACCAGAGGGGAGGCATGTGAGGGGATGGGTTAAATGGGTGATGGGGATTTTAAGGGGGGGGCACTTGTGATAAACACCAGGTGTTACATATAAGTTCTGAATTCTATACCTGAAACTAATATTACACTGTATGCTAACTAAATGGAATTTAAGTAAAAACTTTTTAAAACTCAGGTCGCATTTTTTTTAAAGATTTTATTTATTCATGAGAGAGACAGAGAGAGAGAGAGAGAGAGAAAGAGAGAGAGGCAGAGACACAGACAGAGGGAAAGCAGGCTCCATGCAGGGAACCCGATGCAGGACTTGATCCCGGGACTCCAGGATCACCCCCTGAGCCCAAGGTAGGCGCTAAACTGCTGAGCCACCCAGGGATCCTCAGGTCGCATTTTTAACGAAGAATTTCCCACATTTTAGATTTGGCTAGTGGCATTCTCATGGTATTGTTTAACTATCCTATCTCAGTCTTTTATGTAAAGTACTAATTATATCTAGGGGCTGAATTAGATTCAGGTTTAACTTAGAGTACTGGGCAGAAATATTTCATAGATGATATCATATACATCCTATTACATCAAATCAGGAAGTACATGAGATCTCACTATTCCACTTTGGTAATGTTAAGACTCATCAGCGAAAACCAAATACAGATTACTGTCTATATCCATTGTTTCATTAGGGGTAGCAACAATGGTGATTCTTAAAATTTTGACCTATTTTAATTGAGGTATAAGTGACATATAACATTATATTAGTTTCAGGTGTACAAAATAATGATTCAATAGGTGTATATATTACAAAATGATCACCACACTAAATCTAAATTCTAACATTTTTAATACTGGAACCCTTCCATAAAGAAAAACTTTCCCTCATCAACTATCAGTTATCTTATTAAATTGATACAAGAAAGACAAGGTAAATGCTTTAATAATCAATTTTCAAGGTAATGAGTTGATAAACAAGCAACATACAGTTATGTCCAATACTTCCTTTGTAAGTCTCATTATAAATTAATGGATTTCTATATATTTAAGATGCTTCATTCTATTATACAAAATTTTAATGGAAACTTATGATAAACAGCATTTTAGCCTGTTGGAAAAGGATGGACTAGACAATAAATGATGATGGGTCAATGAACTATCTCTCAGGATAAAGTATCTATAGTAGTATACTGGTAAATTCAGAACCACAGGCTCTGGGAAACAAAAGAATGAATAGCTGGGATATTAGCCTATTAAGCTATCTCAAGTATATACCAAGTGATATTAAGAGTATGTGTAAAAGCAATTATCATAGTACCCCATACAAATGCTTAGTAAGTTATGTGCGTGTGTGTGTATGTATGTTGCATGATATGTGTATACATGCATGCACAGTGATGTGTTGCTAAATGTTAAAAACTGGCTCCATAAGAAAAAAAATAGTGCCCATACATGCATGCACAGTGATGTGTTGCTAAATATTAAAAGCTGGTTCCATAAGAAAAAAAGTTCTGATTTGTGTTTGCCAATTTCTATTATATAAACACTCCTACTACAGATGATTTCATGCCAATGTAATGTCACTACATCCAGAAGTGGGTACAAATGTACACAACTCATTCTTACTAGCCACTGTGAACTCACTCCTGTACACCACTGAATATTATCCACAGTCATATAGTCAATTATATCCATATATATCCATATAGTCAATTATTTCTGTGTATGCATGAATATGTGTTTACATGAATGTGTGTGTGCATGTGCATGTATACATGTACACAGAACCAAAACACACATAAAAAGACCTAGAAAGATAGCCAATGGATGATGACAGGGTGCGTGCCAGGGGAGCAAATGGTATAGGGTAGAAGGAGAAAAATAAATAGAACTTGTTTTATTAAGTTCATTGACTTCTTCACCTACTGCTTATGTATTTATTGGGTCAAAATAGAATAAATATTATGTTCTCACTAACACTAACATTAAGCTCCAATAGGACGTAAGTAATCAGCTAAATTAGATGTCATATTACACACACACACACACACACACACACACACACACACACACCTTCTAAAAAATATACAACTTACTTTGGCTTCAGTTTCTCCCCTGTGAAGAGTATATAGATGATGGACAGCACTTTGTGATGAAGACCAAGGATGAGTCAGAATTTGGAAAACGTGAAAGTCATGGCCAAGGGTGTCTGTTGTGACTAGAAGCATTCCTGAAGGATACACCAAAAAGAGAGTAAAAATGAAAACAATTATGTACGTGGATGAAATAGTTTCACAAAGAATTCTTTATGTTTTAAAGTATTACCAAAGGAAAAAAATTACCAAAGATGTAAAAAAAAACTTCCCCCAATTAAAAAAAAAAAAAAACATAGCATCTCTTTCCTGTATGAACACAAAACTTTCACTCCACATCAGGATACAAACACAGTGGGGGCACCAGATGTGAAAGTTTTCGGATGTTCCTGTATGACTGTAAGAGAAAGTTTTACAGAGAGTTCACAAGCATTTTAAAACAACAAATCTGATAATAAAAAATGTGAAAATGACTTCTCTCCATGGAACTAAAACCTGCTCTCACTTTTAACCATTTCTCAAAAGCTGAATTTTAAGTTTCAATCTAATAATACCCTATTTAATTCACCAGTTCAAAATGTGCCTCTACCCTGGCATAACATTTACCCAAACTGCCTACAGCATCTCACAGAACAAGTTTTTAATTTTGATGCAATGCTACAGCTAGGAATTCTTTGCCTAATCCATGGTCACAAATATTTTGTTTTCTTGTCAAAACGTCATAGCTTTATATTTTACATAGGTCTATCATTAATTTTGAGTTAATTTTTGTAAGAAGTACAAGGTATCACACAAATTAACTTTTGCAGATGATGTCCAATTGTTCCAGCAAGATTTTTTGAAGAGGCTATTCTTTATCCACTAAATTCTTTATCCTTTATTTTTTATCCATTGTCAACTTCCAACAATCAACTGGCTGCATCTGCATAGTTTTTTTTCTAGAAGTATTATTCTAGTCCATCAATTTCTGCATCTATACTTTCATTAATACCATACTTTCTTGACTACTGTAACTTTATAGTAAATTGTGAAATCAGGTAAGAACCTTTTCAACATTATTTTGGCTATTCCAATTCCTTTCCAAACACAGAATCAGATTTTTTATATAAAAAAATTCCTAGGATTTTTTGGGGGGAGGATTATATTAAGTCTATAAATCAATTTGAGGATGATGGACTTCTTAACAATATTGAGTCTTCAGACCTATGAACACTTCATATTTCTTGGTATGTCTTTGACTTTTTTTTTCTTATTCAGCAAATTGTAAATGTATTTTCTTAGATCCATTATAAATAGTACTCTCTATTTTACATCAATTATCAAGTTTTCTCTGCTGGTATTAGAGATATAAGTGACATCTGTTGTATTCTGCCAGTCCTAGGAAGTGTGGGTTTTGTTTTTGTTTTGTTTTGGCTCTTTGTAGATAACGTGGGATTTTCTTTACAGAGTATCATGGAGTACGTGAGTAGACATATTTCTTCCTTTCCAAACTACATCCCTTTATTTTTTTTTTTTCTTTTTCTTCACTTACTACATTTGCAAAGGAAAACAGGACTGGTGAGAAGCAATATTCATGGGATCCCTGGGTGGCTCAGCGGTTTAGCGCCACCTTCAGCCCGGGGTGTGATCCTGGAGCCAGGGATTGAGTCCCACGTCGGGCTCCCTGCATGGAGCCTGCTTCTCTCTCCGCCTCTCTCTGTGTCTTTCATGAATAAATAAATAAAATCTTAATTTTATGCCTCCCAAATTTTAGGAGAAAGCATTCAATCTTTAAGTATGATGTTAGTTATAGGATTTTTTAAATAAATGCCCTCTATCAAGTTAAAGATGTTCCTTTCTACTCCTTTTTGTTCAGAGTTTTTATAATGAATGAATGTTGAATTTCGTCTACCTGTGAGATGATTATGTGGTTTTTCTTCTTTACTCAGTTAATATGGTGAATTTTTACTAATGAATGATTATCAAATGTTGCATTCCTAGAATAAACTCCACTTGGTCAAAATCCTTTATTATATGCCATCAGATTCAATTAGCTAATGTCTTAAATTTTTCATGATATATTCCTGAGGAATATCTGTTTGTAGGTTTATTTTTTTGCTTGTTTTGTTTGTTTGTTTGTAGGTTTCTAATCAGGTGTATGTCTGTTTTCAGAATCAGGATAAAGCTGGTCCTGTTGTGAAATTTTCCTTATACTCTTATTTTCCTGAATAGATTGAGGGAAACTGCTATTATTTCTTACTTAGATGTTCAGTGGAATTTGCCAGTGAAACCATGTGGGCCTTTTTTGTTGTTGTTGAACACTTTTAAATCTTTTAAATTTCTTTGTAATTTAAATTTTATTACTTTAAAATGGAAAATTTGGGGATTTAATTTTAATGTTCTTCTTGGGTGAATTACAATCTGTAACTCAAGGAAATGGCTTTTATCCTTATCTGTAAGGTCTTTGGTGATATCCACGTTTTCAATGAGATTATCAACAATTTGTCTTCTCTCTTTTTTCTCTTGGTCATTCTACCTAGATGTTTACAAGGAAATCTATCTTGGATGTTACTGGTTTTCCTTTTTTTCTTTTTAATATTTTATTTATTTATTTGAAAGAGGAGAGAGAGAGCATGAGCAAGGAGGGGGGTGCAGAGGGAGAGGGAAAGAGAGAGAGGCAGACTTACCACTGAGCAGCGAGCCCAACATGGGGTTCCATCCCAGGAACTCAGGATCATGACCTGAGCCAAAGGCAGATGCTTAACCTAACCAATTGAGCCATGAAGGAGCCCCTTTTTTCAACTTCCTTAAGGTGGAAGCTTAGGTTACTATTTCAGGAACTTTCTTCTTTTTCAAAGTAAGCATATATTGGTATAAATTTCCGTATAAATCTGCTTTAAAATGGAATGAATTCCAAATTTTTTATACTGTCTTTTGCATTCAGTTCTAAATGTTTTCTAGATATTTCCTCTTTACTCATGGGCTATTTAATATGTTGTTCAGTTTTTCCAAGTATTTGGGTATTTTTCAGGTATCTTCCACATATTTATTTTTAGTTTAATTTCATGATGACGAGGAATATGTTAAACCTTGTTTATATCTGAGACTAGATTGCAGTGCCTGTTCCACATACGTTTGAATACCTGGAGTGTTATAAAGGTCAGTTAAGGGATGCCTGGGTGGCTCAGCAGTTGGGCATCTATCTTTGGCTCAGGGCATGATCCCACGGTCTCGGGATTGAGTCCCACATCATCAGCTCCCTGCATGGAGCCTGCTTCTCCCTCTGCCTCTGTCTCTGCCTCTCTGTGTTTCTCATGAACAAAAAAAATCTTTAAATAAATAAATAAATAAATAAATAAATAAATAAATAAATAAATAATCAGTTAATTCAAGTTTATTGATAGTTGTTAGGATCTTCAATATCCTTACTAACTGGTTGCCTGCTTTCTTGTTCTACCACTGAATAGAACTGAACATCCCCAAGTGTAATTGTGGATACATTTACTTTTTTCACAAAATTTTAGACCCTTTTTTTAAAGCCCATACACATTTACGATTATGAGGACTTATTGGTAAACTCCTTTATCATGATGTACCATTTTAACCCTGGTATTTTCCTTGTTCTGAAGTCTCCTTTTTCCAATACTGATATCATCACTCAGCTTTCTTCTGATTGGTGCATGCAAGGTACATACTTTTGCATTCTTTCACTTTTATAATCAATATAATTGTATTTAAAATGACTGTTTTAGACAATAACTGAGGTCTAATTTGTTGGTTTTTTTTTTAATCCAATTCTGGACTTTTAATTGGTATTTGTAGTAGTTTATCCACATTTAGCCTAACTTACTGGTAGGGTTGAGTTTACAGCTACTGTTATATTATTTTTCATTATTTTTCTGATGGTTTCCTTGTTTTTATTGTCTTAATATCCATTTTCAATTTTTCTATTAGCTTTTTTAAATCTCTCTCTTTATGTTAAGTTTCTGTCAGTTGTTTCAGGAACTATAATACACATATGTAAATTTGTGCATATTTGTTTATATTTTGTCCAGAATTTATATTTGTTTTCTGTGGGAAGAATGGTCTATTAGCTTACTCTGCTAGGCCAAAAGCAGAATCACATTTTTTAACTCTTAAGCCTTTCTCAGTCGAAAATAGAGATGTGAAAGAATATTAAGCATTAGTGGGAAGATAAGGTAGGAATCTGAAATGGAAAGAAAAGTGTGGGATCCCTGGGTGGCGCAACGGTTTGGCACCTGCCTTTGGCCCAGGGCACGATCCTGGAGACCCTGGATCGAATCCCACGTCGGGCTCCCGGTGCATGGAGCCTGCTTCTCCCTCTGCCTGTGTCTCTGCCTCTCTCTCTCTCTCTCTCTCTGTGACTATCATAAATAAATAAAAATTTAAAAAAAGAAAAAGAAAAAGAAAAGTGTATGTGGAAAAAAAAAAGTGTACGTGAGTTTGCTATCTACTTGGCTAATATAAGGAACAGCTCTAGTCACTATGTTAAGCTAAAAAATAAACTTGATGCCAGTGTCCTATTTCTAAGAGACAACATTTTACATAATGAAAAGTGTCATTTATTGAGATCTACTTCAAATGTGTATGGTTTATATAGCCTTGCCTCTCTGTACCTAGCGATGGTGATGAGGTCATTGACATACTTTATATTCTTTCCATATTATTGTTATCCAAACAATAAATTTCTAAGGTTGGGCATGAATGCTTAGTTGTCCTTTTGTGGACAATATTTCTTCACTCCTACTTTTTGCTGAGTTATACTAAGTCTGAATTATTACAATTCTGCTACTCTGTTCTGATTTCACTTTCCCACAACAAAATTATTTTCTGCACAGGAGAAACAATTCAATGGAAATTCTGACAGGAAAATCATGAACTTATAAATTTATGACTCACCTACTGAAGATAAACTTCATTTCTTTTAGAATTATATCAATATTTCACTCATAATAAGCACTCCAATACATGACCCTAATAGTCAAATCAAGATAATTATTGTTTCATATGTGAATGATAATTATAAATGAACATTTTTCTACATGCTCCTAGCTTTTTTTTTTTTTTAAGATTTTATTTATTCATTCATGAGAGAGACACACGGGGAGAGAGAGAGAGGCAGAGACACAGGCAGAGGGAGAAGCAGGATCCATGCAGGGTGCCTTATGTGGGACTTGATCCCCTGACTCCAGAATCACTCTCTGGGCCAAAGGCAGGTGCTAAACCACTGAGCCACCAGGGATCCCTCCATCTAGCTTTTCAAACTGACGTTAACATCTGTCTAGTTCCTAATATGTAAAACAAATTCAGATTTTTTGAGAAATAGGCCACTGAAATTTTATCTTTATTATTTTCTGTGTGTCCTATCTCAAAAGTTTTCTTTTGAGGCACCTAGGTGGCTCAGTCAGTTAAGCAGCTGCCTTCAGCTCAGGTCATGATCTTGGGGTCCTGGGATTGAGTCCCACACGTGGGTTCTCTGCTCAGTGAGGAGTCTGCTTCTCTCTCTGCCTTTGCCCTGACCTGCACTTGCGCTCTCAATCTCTCTCTCTCAAATAAATACAAGCTTTTTTTAAGAAAAGTTTTCTTTTTCTACCTCCCCATGTAAATGTAGCTTCTATAATCCACCAATGAGCTTACCTTTTTTTGACAGATTTTAAAATAGTAAAAAAGAAAGAGTAGAGAGGGAAGGAAGAAATAAATAACTAGGATAGTACTATACAATCGTGCGCTTTCTTTTAATTTATAATTTCCTCTTTTGCACATTCTGTTGGGAGAAATGACAAGCTTTTTTTTTTTTCTAGAAAACAAGTTAAAAAGCTGATACACATAAAAGGAAAAACTCGAACAGAGTAGACTGTGGCTTGAGAACTATTTATGCAGCATCAGAAGACTAAACCAGACTCTAGCCTGGCCATAAACTAAACCCACGCCCCAAATGAGGTGCCAAGCCACAAAAAGCATTTGCGTCATCTGGGAATACAAGGAAAAGAAGGACTTCTAATTATAGGGCCTGGAAGCGGAAGCTTAGAGTGATTAGCTGTTTAGGCGCTGCTGTGTGTTTATCTGGAAGCTTCCTCTCCCTCACTCTCAGCCTCAAGTTTGATAGATGAGCGTTAGCATTAGAGGGTGGGGTCTGAAGCTGCTGATGGTACATGGCGTTCTCCAAAACTTGAGGCAGCTAGAGACTGAACATTAAGGCTTTTGCGGCCTCATAAGAACATAAATCTTTTCAACTGGGCGTCAGCTGGTTAGCCCAAAAGGCAAAATTAAAGAGTAGCAAACCTCCACCGGGCATATGCTATAAAATCTTGGAAACATGAGTAGGTATGTCTTTTTACCAGATCCTATTTATAACACCTCTCTAACTGTATGGTTCTTGATCACGTGCACACATACGAACTGGAAAACAAATTACCAGCTATTCACACTCTCTTCCAAAAAAGAGATGTAAACACTGATATGCTGGGCCAAACAGAAATCATCACAGGAATTCAAAATACACCACTCAGAAAACTATTTTACATTTTGATATAAATTCTTGTGAATTTAGCACTCCTTCATCAATACCTGTACAGATTAAACTTTTAAAATTATTTAATTATCTTTTAAAGTTACTAGTTAAATTTGTAAACATAAAAGCAAAGAAACAGAACCCTAGTACTGATTGAAATCTTTTAGGTCTTCAAATCACATAAAACCACAATAATAGCCTATGAAAGTCTGATTAATAAAATCTTTAAACTGGATGTGAATACTTGAAAACAATGGTCTCAAAATTTCCCTGTGGGCAGCATCAATGTTAGTATATTTCTTAAGCTGCTCGAAGATGTTGAAATCAAACACATTGCTGTATTCTTCTACATTTGTGGCCCCGGATATATTAAGTCTTTCTTAAATTTAAGCTCAAAATTATGGTTAAGAGCACTGAAGTACACACTGTCAAACACACAATGGCATGATTCATTTTATCCCTTCCTAAAGCTGCATATATCCATAACAGATAACCCATTTGTTCCATGTGGGAAAATCTAAAATCAAGAATTGATTTTCTAGCTCACTTATTTAATAACTTACTATTTCTATCTTCCTGCTTTTGTAGGAGTTTCAAGTTAAATGTCCTAACATCTTCATTTGAATAATTAATTTTTCTTTCACTTTGCATCATTTAATATTTAGGATTCTGAAGTTATCTTTGACCATATTTAGTGGGTTTTCATCTTAAATATTCTAATAACCATTATTTTCAAGTCTTTTCATCCATGAGACGTATAGGAAAGTGGTGTGTGTCTATGCATATTTTTATTTTTCCAAGTGGTTGAATATATTTTTGTCAGATGCCAAAATAGTTTTTAAACTTTATTAACCTTTATTGCTATATATTTTATAATAAATGTACTCATTTTAATACAGCTTGATGAGTCTGACAAATTTATACACCTATGCTACTGGCATCATCAAAATAGAGCACATGTGAAAAAATTCCCTTTGTATCCATCCCCTCCCTATTGCGGGGCCTCACACAACAACTGATTGGCTTTCTATCATTATGAATTGATATTGCCTACTTCAGAATTTCATATAAATGGATTTGCACAGTATCTTGTTAAACCTACTGCTGTGACTAACAGTACTATATTCATTTATTTGTTATTACTGGGCAGTATTCCATTATATAGATATATGATAATTTATATAACCATTCAGTTATTTCTAGTTTTTGACTATTGTGAAACAAACTCCTAGTAATATTTAAGAACAAGTTTCTGTGTGAACGTATGTTTTTATTTTTCCTATGTGAATATTTAGGAGTAGAACTGCTGGCTCATATGTATATTTTAACTTGATTTAAAAAAAAACTGAAAATGTTTATCCAAAATGGTGTATTATTTTAACTTTCCCATGAGCTCCATAACTCATTAGCATTTGTTACTATCAGTGCTCTAAAATTTTAATCACTTCAGTGAGTATTTGGTGATTTCTTATAGTTTTAGTATGCCATATTCCTTGGTGATCAGTGATGTTGATCAGCTTTTCATGTATTAAATAGCTATTTGCATATTTTCTTTTGTGACATGATTGTTCATATCTTTTGCCCATTTTTTTTCTTTTGCCCATTTTTAATTGTTTTCTCTTTTCCTTAATATATATTTATGTATATGATATATGACTATATACTTATGTGATATTTTCTCCCAGTTCATGGTATCCCACTTCATTTTCTTAACCATATCTTTCCCCAGGTCCTTAATTTAATAAAGGCTAATTTTATGGTTTGTTTTGAGCTTTTAAATTAAGTCTGTGATCAGACTCAATTTTTGTGTATGGTGTTTAGTAAAAGTTTATTTTTTCCCAAGTAGGTATCCTAGTTTTTCTAGCACCATTTGCTGACACAATACTATCCACGTTGAACTACTTACTATTTTGATCAAATATCAAGTGACCATGTGCATGTGATCAATTTCTGGATTGTATTCCATCCATCTATAACTATATTTGCCCCAAGACATACGTTCTAGGTTACTATATATTTAGAGTAGATCACTGACCTTTTTCCAGATTGATTTGACTATTGTAGATCCTTCGAATTTCTATATAATTTTAGAATAGGCTTGTGTTGATTACTTTTGGTTTAACCATTCACTTTTAATAAAGTTAACCATTAGTGGACAATATATTTTTTTATTTATTCATGAGAGACACACAGGGAGAGGTAGAGACACACAGGCAGAGGGAGAAGCTGGCTCCCCACAGGGACCCCAATGTGGGACTCAATCTCGGAACACCGGGATCACGCCTTGAGCCAAAGGCAGACACTCAACCACCAAGCCACCCAGGCATCCCCATTAATGGACAACATTAACACAAAACACTAATAGGATGTCAAGGCATATAGTGATTAAATACTTTTATAAAAATATAATTTTCTTTCATAACTGAATGATTTTTCTTACCTGATCATATTGTACTATCACAACAAAGAGGGTCACTACAATGGCAAAAATACAAAATTCTTAGATGAAGTAGAAGAACTGGGAAGATAAGGAAGTATGGTTTGGGAAGATTAATTTGACTCCCAACTTTATTCAAGAAAATAGCATATCAAAAATTTCAAAGTTTTATAACTCAGAGGGCCTTAGAAATAGTATGCCTGACTTTAATTAACAGATATAATTACTGAAACCCACAGACAGTGAAAAAAATTTAAGAGTCTAAAAAGTGTTAGCTTATGTTGTCTCTTAGTAGTAGCTTATGTTGTCTATTACTGTCCTCAAAGAAAAATATATAAACACAGATACACACATACAACTATCACAATCACTGCTAAAAGTTCATAATAAAATACATTTCAAATGGAGGTTAACAGGAATTTGGTAGAGGAGAAGAAAGTGAAATATGAAAAGCAGAAGACAGAAGAAGTAAAGAGAATATGATGCAGATCAGTCTGCCTGGAACAGATATTTTATGTATTAGGTACTATAAAATATAATTTGAAAGGTAAATTTGGAAATTAGGTATTTCCAAAGGAATGCCATTCAAGGTACTTCAGAGATGTATAAAACAGAACTTTTTAATTTTGGGGGTAGAGCTAATACAGGTGCATGTGTGTCTGTGCACCAAGCTATACATTTAACATTTATGCAATCCACATTATATAAGCTACAGTCCAATAAAAATGAGGACAAACCAAAACAAAAATAAGGGTAAGAGAACAAGATAATATAGGTGGTTTTATAGAGAGTGGATGACTGGAGAGAGAGAAAAGACAAATGCTAAACAGAGCAGTTAAAAAGTTAAAATCTTACCCCTATGCAAATGGAGGCGGGTACAATAAAACCTAAAAACATAGCAGCCAGAGAGGGATCCAAAAGAAATACAGATACATGGTGAGGGGTTAAGAAAGAGGTCAATGAGTCTCAGATGTGCAGCTTGACCAAATGGGTGGTCAAAGCACCATGAATCATGTATTCCAGAGCATACGTAAGACACTCTTAACAGATTTCACTCAAGGTTCTAGCAGGGGAGATCAGAAACTATGTAACAAATAATTATTAGATAAAAATTTTAAATGTTCATCATTTAGCATTTTTATTTTGAGTATATTTGCAAATATATGGAATACTGGCAAATTACCAAGTATCTCTGGAAATTAGATTTCATTACCTATCTGCACTATTTCAAACCATGACTCCTTAATTACATTTCTGAAAGTATTTCTAAGAACAACCACTGACATACAACAAAGATTACTGGGCAAGCAGGCATTCTTTGCACAACCTCCTCTATATATCTTTATCTATATAGATAGGTGTAATGGCTTCTTAGCCCATCAGAAAAATATGATTTGTAGGGCACTAGGGTGGCTCAGTTTGTTAAGGGTCAAACTTTTGATTGCAGCTCAGCTCATGATCTCGGGGTAGTGAGACCTAGTCCCGTGTCAGGCTCTGCTTGAGATTCTTTCCCTCTCCCTCTGCTCCTCCCTCTGTTCTTTCTTTCTCTCAAATAAATAAGTAAATATCTTTAAAAAAAGAAAAAAGGATCTGACTTGAAAAAAAGAAACCAGGCAGCCCAGGTGGCTCAGTGGTTTAACATCGCCTTCAGCCCAGGGCATGATCCTGGGGACCTAGGATTAAGTCCCACGTTGGGCTCCCTGCATGGAGCCTGCTTCTCCCTCTGCCTGTGTCTCTGCCACTCTCTGTGTGTGTCTCTCATGAATAAATGAATACAATCTTTAAAAAAAAAAAAAAAAGAAACCAAAAGTAGTAACAACCATCAAAAAGTTCCCACAAGACAATCAAAACATGAAAAACCAAAAAATTAGTTCATTTTAAATTAAATAATAATTTTATTTTCTTCTATACTGTTGATACTTTAAAGACTTTGTAACACTCATTATTATATTAATTCTGAATACTGATACAGACTATCATTTTTACATGTTCCTTTTCATCCTCCATTCCTGTACCCCAGTCCGTATTCCCATCCCTTCCTACCATTAGACCTACTCTAGTGGATGCAATGTATATGTCCTTGGAAATATGTGTCCTTGAGAAATATTTGCACTGTTGTCAGAGTAATGTTCAAAATAATTAACATATGGCAAGAGTACAGACAAATCTGAATGAGAACACTGAAATAAGTCTGAACCCAGGGGAGGGCCAGAGCATTGTAGAGGAGAGGACACGGAAAGGAACCACAAATATTCATGTACTTCACTACTTAACAACCAGTGAAATTGTCCTGATAAGCAAAAGTTTAATTCACCCTTGGTTACTTTGCATGTATGTACTTGGCTATAGATAATCTTCTTTACCTTCTTCAAAATTTAATACTGGGTTTCTACTGTTATAGTTACATCTGTTACAGGTAGGTATGTGTGTGTGTGTGTGTATTTACTTCACATTTTATATAACATGCCAATGTATGTATTCACATCTTTCATTAGTTCATTTAGTGCTACTTGAACACTTTTGCTTAATTAACTAGAAATACTATGGCAATCATAGTGGGGAAGGAGAAAGGATCTTCCTTAAATGGATATCCAGGACCTGGGGCTACATTAGGACTTTCATGGGCTTTGGTCATTTTTGCCTTTATGGGTGCCCCAGTTCAATGAAAAAATATTTAAAATTATATTTCATGATTACAGTTGCTGGTTTTAAACATATATTTAAGTATTCCAATATCTTAAAAGCTTACATATTTTTTGCTTTAAAAGGAACTAAACATTTTGGTGGGACCACAATACTAGCATGGGCTCACCTACTTGTACTTTACAGTAAGTCAAACCTGCAAAGTTACCTCTGACTCTCATACAAGTCCTGTGCCATAATGAACATAGAGCAAAGAGAACAAATTCTTCGGGGAGTAATACATTACATGAGTAAAACACATCATTTTACGAGATGACAATAGGGGAGAGTAACTACAAACCTAGAAAGGAAACATCCCCTTCTTTGAGGGGAAAAACAAGCAATAAACTCTTTAAGTTGCCTTTGCATTGTTAGTGATATAGTGTGACTGGTAGTAATAAACCAGAAACTGTCAGATGAGAGGAAAAATCTGAAGCCATATAATTCTGTAAGTCTGTGAGGCATTATAGATGTTAACAAAAATCAAGACAATGTATTTTTCTGACTACTCACTGTGATCAATGGGAAAAACTCTAAAAAAAAAAAAAAAATCCAACCTAAACTTTTTTAATGATTAATCCAAGACCACCATCACCTTTCAATATACAGCATTTAATTAACCAGAAAAATCTCAAGTCTGTTAAAGATGCAGTCAAGCATCCAAAGAGGTACATGTTTAATCTACTTTACTACAGAACCAACATTCATTTTCCTCTTATTAATGGATGGAAAAGCAATTTCCCTGCCAAGGAAGGGCAATTATTTAAAATGTAGATGTGCTGTACTTCACAGCTCTCAGCTACTCAGCTGGCAGAAATAACGCCTCTGGAAAACAGATCAATTATTTACCAAATTAAAGACAACAGGTCTGTTTTAGAAATTCAGGCTTACTGCAGAGAGTTGAGTATTCCTTTTTCCTGTTTCTAATTTCCAATTTAAATAATAAAAAAGACTTGTCTTCTTTTATGTCAAAGACAATATGCTTAATAATATGCCAATCTTAGTTACAAAAATACAATACAGTTTCCACAAGATATTTTTAATATATGTTATATATTTCAATCTTAAGTATATGTGATGTTTCTTCATTTAATACAATTTGCCATTAGAGATCACTCCCAGAATTTAGGAAAAAAGTAAATTCTTGTTAAAAACTTAAATGAGAAATAACTTGGATTTATTTAACAAATGAGTAATTACATTGAATTAATGCCTATCTCTGCCCTGCCATAGTTTTTCCATGATTATAATGATAGAAAAAATAATTATTTAGTGTATACTTACTTACCATCAACTATGTGAAAATTACCAGACTAATAATAATTAATACCCGGGGACAAAGTAAAAGCTTACCTCTAGCAGAAAACATGTTGAAAGGATACCCTTGATAGGTATAAATAAATTTAAACTGGATGAGGGAGGTTAATAATAATTATAATAGCAATGATAAAAACAAATTTTGTGGGCAGCCCGGGTGGCTCAGCGGTTTAGCACCGCCTTCAGCCCAGGGCCTGATCCTGGAGACCCAGGATCTAGCTCCATGTCGGGCTCCCTGCGTAGAGCCTGCTTCTCCCTCTGCCTGTGTCTCTGACTCATTCTCTCTGTGTCTCTCATGAATAAATAAATAAAATCTTTTTAAAAATTTTTTTGTGAGGCCTCACTATGTTTTTGGTATTGTTTTAGGCATCATTATCACCCCTCATTTCATTGATGAGAAAACTGAAGTACTGGGGGTGATCTAAGCAGATTAAGTAACTTGCCCAATTAAGTGGCAAGGTAAAGGGAAGGCTGACATTTTATTCAGAGTCAGGCAGGTCTTTACAAAGAGATAAATAGGAGTTATCCAGGTAAAAGAGGATTTCAGGCAGAGGAAAAATGACGTAACATGTTTAGGAGCTGAAAAATAGTGTGGCTAAATGTTGGAGGGAGAAGGTAGGACAGTAAAATTGTGCCAGGCTATACTTTTGGACAGCACAGTATAAGATGATGTATCATTAACAATGATATATCAAATGTATCATTATCTTTTAACATTTCTTGCAAAATATCTGAGTATCTTAAAATAGAAGTAAACACATGGAAAAAGTATGATACAACAATCATAAACAGAATAACCTAGAATTGGGCTGTGACCAAATAAGGTTTTGTAAAAACTAAAAGTAACTGAATGATTTTTAAATGTACTGTTATGAACTGAATATTTGTGCAGCCCCCAAATTCCTATATTGAAACTCTAAAAACCAGGGCTATATTTGGAGATGGGGCCTTAAAGGAAGTAATTAAGTTTTAAATCAGGTCATAGAGTAAGAACCTGACCTGATATAATTAGTGTACTTTTAAGAAGAGACATCACAAACCCTCGTACACTATTGGTGGGATTGTAAATTGATGCAACCACTGAGGAAAATAATATGGAAGTTCCTCAAAAAATTAATAATAGAATAACCATATCATATATATGCATCCCTATGTTTAGTGCAGTATTATTTATAGTAGTCAAGATATGGAAGCAACTGAAGTGTCCATTGATAGATATGTGAATGGATAAAGATGTTATATATATTTATATATAAAATAAGGGATATTACTCAGCTATAAAAAAGAATGAGATTTTGCCATTTACAACATGGATGGAGCTAGAGGGTTATGATGCCAAGTGAAGTAAGTCAGAAAGAGAATAACCATATGATCCCACTTAAATGTGGAATCTAAAGAAATGAATGCACAAATAAACAAAAAACAGACTCTTAAATACAGAGAACAAACTGATGTTTGCCAGAGGGGAGGGGAGGGGGATGAGTAGAAGAGATAAAGGTTAAGAGGTACAAACTTCTAGTTATAAAATAAATAAGTCAGGGAGATGAAAGTACAGCATAGGGAATATAGCCAATAATATTGTAATAACGTTGAACAGTGACAGATGGCGACTACATTTATCATGGTGAGCACTAAGTAAGCTATAGAACTGTCAAATCAAGATGTTACACACCTGCAACTAAGTTAACATTGTATATCGATTACACTTCCATTTTTAAAGAGAACAAAATTATAATAAAAAATTAAAAAAGAGAGAGAGACACCACAGAACTAGCTCTCCTGCTCTCTCTCCCTGCTCCCTTGCACCAAAGAAAGGCCATGTGAAGACACACTGAGAAGGTGACCATTTGTTAGCCAGGAAAAAAGACTTCACTTAGAAACCAAATCAGCTGGAACCTTGTTCTGGGACTTTTTGCCTCCAGAGCTATAAGAAAAAAAGTTTCTGTTGTTTAAGCCACCAATTCTACAGTATTTTGTTATGGCAGCCCAAGTTAATGCATGTACACAGGTTACTGTCTACATCTAGTGTCCTCAAGAACACTTTACCTGCTCAAATGACCAGCAAAGAGGATCTGGGGTTGAATTTGTAAAATCAAAAAAGACTGTTGTTTTACCCTATAGCAAAAACAAAACCAATGAAAAATCAAAACCAAACTTTGTTTAAAAATCTATATGAAAGTTCAATACAGGGATCCCTGGGTGGCGCAGCGGTTTAGCGCCTGCCTTTGGCCCAGGGCGCGATCCTGGAGACCTGGGATCGAATCCCATGTCGGGCTCCCGATGCATGGAGCCTGCTTCTCCCTCTGCCTGTGTCTCTGCCTCTCTCTCTCTCTCTCTCTCTGTGACTATCATAAAAAAAAATAAAAATAAAAAAAATAAAAATAAAAATAAAAAAAATAAAAGAAAGTTCAATACAAAAAACACAAAACTAGCTTCTCTTACATGGGACAGAACAGGAGGAGGAAGATGAATCCACAATATGTGAGGGTAAGGAGAACTTAGCAACCTTTTCAAAAGCATTCAATGGCTGCATTTGAGCGGACACCACAAATTAGAATGCTGCCCCCAAAAAGTGCAACTCTGTATCCAGCTAATCGAGAAGATCAAGATTAATACTACTAAAGGCTGTGAATAAAGAGAGCTGATAGTTGCTGGAAAATAAATAAACAACTGTCAAACTAACCTATCCTATCTAGTTGAAATATTCCTGAAAATTATGGGAAAAATATAGATATTCCCATACAAAACAACTAAAAAGTCACCTTCATCAGAGAATCCAGAAATAGCTCACAGAAGTATGTTACTTTAATGAGAAAAGTGTAAAAGAAATCCAATGGAGAAAGAATGGTATTTTGAAAAAATGATTAGGTATCAACTGGATATCCATAAGCAAAAAAGAAAAAAATCATGACCTAATCCAATACTTTATATAAAACTAATATAAAATAGGGAACCTGGATGGTTCAGTCAGTTAAGTGTCCGACTCTTGATTTTGGCTCAGGTCATGATCTAGGGGTCCTGAGATCAAGCACTACATTGGGCTCTGTGCTGGAATGGAGCCTGCTTTATGATTCTCTCTCCCTATGCCCTTCTCCCACCACCCCCCCCCCAAAAAAAAAACAAACAAAAAAGAAACAAAACAAAACAAAACAGAAAAACCTAACACAAAATGGATAAATTTAAATGTAAAACTAGAAAACCATTAGAAAATCAAATAGGAGAAAAATCTTCAGGCCCCAGATTAGTACACATTTCCTAGGCATAAACAAAACACAACTATTTTTTTTTTACTGGACCTGACAAAAAGTAAATAATTTTGCTCTGCAAAAGACCCTACTAAAAAGATAAATACAAACTCCTCACTGGGAAAAAAAGATTTCCAAATCACCTCTCTCACACATATCTAGTATTTATAAAATACAAAGGGGCAAGAATAGCAAATGTCAGCAAGGATATAGAGAAAGCATGTCCAGAGGATTAAAGGAAAGTATTAGGACAATGTCTCACCAAGTAGAGGATATCAATAAAGATATAATACTATAAAGAAGAAATAAATAGAAATTCTGAAGTTCAAAAGTACAATAACTCAGTCGAGGGGCTCTACTTGAACCTGGCAGAGGAAATCAACTGAGATTATCTAGTTTGAGACAAAAGGAATGAAGAAAAATGAACAGAGTCCCTGAAACCTATAAGACACTACAAAGAAGATTAATCTGTGAGTAGCAGGAGTCCCAGAAGGAAAGAAGGAAAAAGAGGCAGGAAGAATGTTTAAAAAAATAAAAACTGAAAAAAAAAATAAAAATAAAAAATAAAAAAATAATAACTGAGAAGTTAAATAACTGAGAAGCCCCAAATATGATGAAAAACATTTAGACAATGAAATTATTCAGTAGGATATTACAAAGGTAGATATATGTCAATATGAATTTGTCAAAACACAATGAATGTGTGAACACCAAGAGTGAACCCTAAGGTAAACTACAGATTTGGGTTGATAATGATGTGTCAAAATAAGTTCATCAAACTACTAAAACAAAACTACCACTGTGGTTTGGAATGTCAATATTATAGGCAGCTTGGAGTGAGGGCAGGATTATATGAGAGTTCTCTATACTTTCCAATTTTGCTGTGAACCTGAAATTGCCTGAAAGAATAAAGTCCATTAATTAAAAAAAAATAAAAAACTCCCTAGAAAATGTTATTCATGGTGTATCTAAATCATTGAAAGCAACAAATTTACACCACCCATATTGATATCTGCCCAGATCTAAGCACTGGAAACCATTCTGGCACCTCCAACCAAATCATAAATGTTGCCATTAAAATATTTGTTTTAATTCAGGACTCAGAGTCACAGCTAATAAACAAGAATGGAAAGAAGAAATTGAAAAACAAACTGCAAGCAGCTGCTGTACTACAAGTTTCACAATGCTATTTAATTGCATCCCTTAACTTCTTTGCTGAATAGGTCCCATACAAGACCAAATTGCATACCACCCAGTCAAGCCACCACATTTTCTCCTTAATTCACTTTGGAGTGTCATTTTGCCATGTACATTTTACATTGTTTTTAAAATTTCTCAGAATGTGGACAAGAAATCTAGTTTCTTCTTGAATTCCGATGTATGTCCAGGACATTTTAATAATTCTGTCATCAAGCATAAGAAAAAAGCATAAAAAAAAGACAAAGAAATGTATTTCTGTTCTTAAGTATAACAGGAATAGATTCAGGTAAAGAGGTTAGAGAAAGATCAGGTTGAAAAACAAAAACACACAATCAACTGTTTGCTATACTTTGCTTTTTTAAATGAACTGCCCTAAACTTGTAAAAAGCATTCTAACAAGCACTATTGTTACTATTGGCCACATTATGTACCCCATGAAAAAGCCTTTCACCAAATAAAGGAATTATGAGAGGAGCAAAACTGTTAAAACTTACTCATACAAATAAATTTAGAAACATATATGGATACATGTAAAGAAAAACTGGAAGGTGTTACTAGAGGATCTACAACTTATATTTTGAAAAGGCCAATTTAAGTAAAAAATCATAATACTATGTTAAGGACCACTTAAGTTATATACCTTTCTACAAAATATCAATTGATAAAAGTTCAGAAGCTAATAATAATTCAACGAGAGAACAGAAAACTCTCATTGTATAAGTAAATTTATAGGAGGATCTAACGATCAATAGAAAATACATCATTTGACCTCCCAAAAATACTTTTTAAAACTATAACATATATGTCTCAATTGAAGAGAGTTAAAACAAGAAATATAATACAGGAACTAGACAAGCAAAATAAAATGTCACATAATCATGGGAGCTGGATAATAGTTAGCAGCCACAGCTGAGTCCAATATCATTGTATAAGAAACAATTCAGATAGTGACCAGCTTAAAAAAAGAAAGTTGAGGCTTTCAAATCATTGAGAATCAAACCTTTTATAGATACGCTTGCTTATATTCAAGCAGTAACAGTCATATTCTGAATAGCAAAAATACTCAGAGCTGAACAGTAAATAATAAGATGAATTGCAAGCAGCTGCATGAAATCTCCACCATCTTCTATGAAAGAATGCAAACCAATTTTGTGAGTGGTTGCTGAGTTATGTACCCCCCATTTAATTCAAATATTTAAACAGGTACAAAGCATTTATAAAATATTGCAGAAATGATGACACATTGAAAAATATATCTGCCACATAATAAATGGATGTGTCCACTGTATAGACTCTGCTTCACAATCTATGTCAAATGTGCCATATTTTTCTTGCCTCATTCATTCAACTAATATTTATTTATATACCAGACACAGAATCATTATTTCCTAGCTAATCATCTTTTAGGTTACAGTTTAGAACGGACTTCCTTTGAAGAACTCTCCCTAGTAGTCGAAACCAAGTTAATATTCATCTCCTGGCATTCTGTCCTTACTCCACAGAGGATTTTCCTTCCTTGTTTTAAGTCTCTATCACATCAGCAGATTCCATGAATAGGAGCTGTCACTTGTTAACTCAATCACCAAGCCTGAGCCAGGCAGTGTGAATGGAGTCTTCCAGTGAAAGAGCTAGCTTCCAATGTGTTTAGACAGGTGAAATCACACCAAGCATAAACCTTTTCATAACAGGTTCTTAAATATTCTAAGTGTCATGAACCTTTTTAGCAATATGGTGAAGCCTAGGAACATCTTTCTCAAAACAATATATTTTTAAGACAAAGTAAAATACTTGTGATTTTTAAAATTGATATACAGAATATATATTATAGAGTCTACCACAATTTTGAATCATAAGCAATAATGAGAGAATTACATAAATAAGATAGAAATGATGTGAAAACATGTTATTTTTATTGCTCATAAACTCATTGGTACAGCTAAAACTTCATCAGTTTATTTTACATATTCATCATAAGTGAAGGAAATTTTCATTAGAGATTAGAAAAAAATAAAGATATAGTTTTTTCCTAAGTTCACATACTCTCTGAATTCTATCCATGGACTTCCCAGATCTTAGATTGAAGTTAAGAAGCCTTGTTTGTAATTCAAGAAAAAAATAAAAGAAATCCTAAAACTCATAAAATAGTTCTCATAAGATGGTCTTCTCTCCAAGAAATACAACAATGAGAGACTGACTTAAGAATACAACAGCAGGGATCCCTGGGTGGCGCAGCGGTTTAGCGCCTGCCTTTGGCCCAGGGCGCGATCCTGGAGACCCGGGATCGAATCCCACGTCGGGCTCCCGGTGCATGGAGCCTGCTTCTCCCTCTGCCTATGTCTCTGCCTCTCTCTCTCTGTGTGTGTGTGTGACTATCATAAATAAATAAATTAAGAAAATTTAAAAAAAAAAAAAAAGAATACAACAGCAGAAGAATGCCAATTTATATGTTTTAAAAAGGTTACATACACACCAAAGGAATGACCTATAAAAGAAGTAATTGATGACCAGGTGGACTTCATGAAAATTAAATAATTCTGATCTTCAAAAACACTTTTCAAGAGAATAAAAAGACAAACCACAGACCAGGAGAAAATATTTACAAAGCACATTTCTAATATAAGACTGTTATCCAAAATATACAAAGAACTCTTAAAAGTCAACAATTAAAAAATGAACAACTCAAAAATGGACAAAGATTTGAACAGACATCTCATCAAAGAAGATATTCAAATGGCAAATAACTGTGGTATGTCCACACAGTGGAATGTTATTCAGCACTAAAAAGAAATGAGCAATCAAGGCATGAAAAGACATGAAGATCTAAATGCATATTAGTAAATGAAGGAAGCCAATCTGAAATGACTATATACAGTAAAATTCCAACTACATGATATACTGGAAAAACTCAAACTATAGAAACTGGTTGTGAAGGGTTGAGGGAGGGAGGGATGAACAAAAGTAAAGGGGATTTTTAGGGCCGTAAAATTACTCTGTATAGTACTATAATGGTGGATACGTGTCATTATATATTTCTCAAAATTGACAGAATGTACAACATCAAGAGTGAACTCTAATGTAAAGTGGAATTCAGAGTTAAAGAAATGATCACTGCAAGATAAATTATATCATAATTATACAACTAGTGCGTTAGGAACATAAAAAGTAGGTATAAACATAAAAATTCTTAATCTTATAAAAACACAAATTTGGAAGTTCAAATAGAAATCAATTAAAAGCTGTGCATCAAAATTATGAAATCATAGAAAACTGTGGTTTTCTAGAAGTCACTGCTAGACAATGATAGAGATAACTAAAACATTTTAGGTTATATAGAATGTTCTTATTTTAATGGAAGGCTGCAGGCAGGAAAAAATACAGCTTCCAATGTCTGAAGCACTCTGACTACAGTAATATGAAATATACATTAATACAAAGGAGATTTGACATAACAGATGGACTATCAAAATGAGTCATACTGGTTACTCCAAGTGGAGTACTGTAAGTGACATAACTTCCAGATTGTTTCTTCAAATTTAACTTAATTCCCATAACATTCAGAGCATTTCCATAAATCTTTGTCTTCATTAATTAAATCAATCCTACTGATCAACAATCACTGCAAAATCTTCCTATCAAAAATGACTAATTAAGGTATTAGAAGGGAGATTATTCAAAATACTCAATATTATCCTCTTACCATCATTCTTTATTTGAAAAGATGAAAAGGGAAAAAAGATGGGTCTTTCCATCAGTTTTAACTAATAGGATCATTTCTGCAGGATAAGATAAAAATGACAATCTCTTCAGATCTATCAACCAAAGGATAAGATCTGAAATGATTGTGAGTTTATGAAGATGATTTGAGCTCTGAAAGCAAACGGGCAATTTTATCTTTTATAAAAAATAATTTTATCTTTTATGTAAAAATAGCTCCACTAGAGTAGAATTATACCATTGTTAAGTATTAAACCAATTCCTAACTTTGAAAATTGGTAAAGAGAAAGAATTCAGCATGTATCCCACCCTTTGCATACAAGAGAACTATGGTTTGTTCCTGGTTGATGAGAGAGAACTCTTTTTTAATAGAACAGCAGTTAATCATGCAGAAAACATGACAGAATTAGAGAAACCATCATTCTATGGCCTTCTGTGTAACAACACCATTAAGTAAAAAGTTGTTTCAGGTATGAAGCCAAAATAACTCTACAGATTACTTGTTAATCTCCACAAGAAAAACCTATCTCCAACATGTAGATATTCTGAAGGCCTACTAACATATCCATGTGATCAAACATAGTTATCAGTATATTTTGCAGGACACATTTTTGAGACAATTGGGAAATTTTAAATTACGGCTTGGATATTAGATAATATAATGCATTAACTTTCTGAACTACAATATAATATCTGGTTACATGGGGGAACGGTTCTTATTCTTAGGAAATGCATGATTAATTTGTAGTCTGGTGAAATGTCATCAAATATGTAACTTAAATTCAAATGATTCAACAAAATATAACATGCCTGTGTATATCTATTATACATACATGGGTATACAAATATATACATACACACACACACACACACACCTATACAAATATGTTTATTATACATATTAAATGTGAACACCTACTTAATCAAGGTGGGGATACATGGGTCATTATTAAAATTTTTATGTTTGAAACTTTACCTAACAAAGTTTGAAGGAAAAAATGAAAAGTAGTAGGGCATTCCACATTACTATAACATCTCTCCTTATCAAATGCCTTAAGAACAAGCAGAAAAACAGAAACGATAACCAAAAGACCAGGAAAAGTACAAGTAGTTTATAATATGCTACAAAAATGAAAAAGAAACTTAAAGTTACAAAGACAGTGTCACTTACATACATTAGTATGTTGTCTGTTCTTGGATTAATTATAATACAGAAATTAAGGCAACTCAACAGCGCTGTTTACCACTTTACTTAGAGCAAAACTAATGCTTAGAGTATTTCTCAATTTTCATTTTAAATTAACTCAGTCAAGAACCACTTATTGAACATAGACACAGACCCATATAAGAAAAGTCAGATTCCATATTTCATATTTACCAATTCCAAAAAAAAAAAAAAAACTGGTTGAAAAGTCCATGATATTAATGGCAAAAAACAAAAAACAAAAAGGACATACCACTTGTATTAAACGCCATACAGCACACTGGTTTTTCATGAGCAGGGAAGTGGGCCACAATACCATCACTGTCAGAATCCTCGCTCACAAGGACCTTTACAGAAAGAAAGGAGGCAAATGAAAGTTAGGTTTGACTCACGAATATCCCTGACCAAATAACATGCTTCCACTATATTAGATTATTCTTGTCACTATAAGGCGAGAATGTCACTTTAGGAAAGAGGAAAAGATAGAATATACCGCAATAGATCAATCATATAATCTCTAGAAGCAGTTGATTGGCTTTACTGTAAATGACAGAGACAATAATTTCTTGAAGTGGATGTTTAGAAAAAAACAAAAAGTGTAAAATCAGCAATATAGAGTTTCATCCAAAGACATAGCAGCAGGCACTGTGGCCTGCTTGGAAAATGCTTGCTCATGATTAGATCATTATTGGGTCATGATATTGAGACATAAATAATTTAATCTAAAGTAAACCAAGAACTAACTCTACACTGGCAAGGTTAATTTTTCTTTTAGTGTGAAAAGTTTTACAAAGGTATAATTCACATACCATAAAGTTGCCTATTTTATGTTTATAATTCAATGATTTTATACAGTATTGTAAACATTACAATAACCCACTATATAGAAATGTCTGATTTGTCATCCTTTCCTATTTTAATGCTTTAATTTTTTTGTCTTATTGCTCTGACTCGACACCTGTAATTCAGTGAAGTCACAGATATATCGATTTTTTTTGTGCATGGATCTTTATTACCATTTTAACAAGATTTAAGTGTTCAGTTCAGTATATTAAGTATATTCACACCGTTAACAGATTTCTAGAACTTTTTCACTAAACATTAATTCTTTCTCCTCCCTCCCCCATCCCTGGTAACCACCTTTCAATTGTTTGTTTCTATGATTTTTGAGTACTTCAGAGAGTCAAAATAAGGCAAAGAATAGAGTATTTGCACTTTTGTGGCTTATTTCCCTTAGCAAAATGCCTCAGGGTTTGTCCGTGTTGTAACATGTCCCAAGATTTCCTTCTATTTTAAGGCTGTATAGTATTATTATATAGTATGTATATATATCACCTTTTTCTTGATCTATCCACCTACCAAAAGATACATGGATTGCTTCCACTTCCTGGCTACTGTGAATATGCTGCAATGAACATGGGTATGTAAATTTCTCTTTGAGATCCTGCTCTGAATTTTTTCGCATGTAAACCCAGAAGCCAGATTGCTGAATCATATGATAATTCTACTTTTAACTTTTTGAGGATCAATTTTGTTGATCTTTTCAAAGAACCAATTTTGGATTTTCCCCAATACTGCACTGTTTTGCTATTTTGTTGACTTGTGTTCATATCTTCAGTATTTACTTCATTTGTTTTGCTTGGTTAGAATTTGCTCTTCTTTTTCAGATTAGAATAAGGGAAAAGTGAAGACTTAGTTTCAGACCATTTTTCTTTCCTACTATACGCATTTAAAGCTAAAAATTTCCCTCTATGCAAGGGAATAGCTGCACTTCATAAATTCTGATATATTCACTTTTAATTTTCATTCCATTCAAAATATTTTCTAATTTCCTTGAGATTCCTTTTCCTGACCCAGGAGTTATTTATAGGTAGGTGTGTTGTTTTATTTCCAAATATTGGGAGATTTCCATAACTTCATTCTGTTATTGGTTTCCATAATTCACAGAGATATTTTGCATAAATTTAATCCTTTTAAAGCTATTTAGATTTGTTTTATGGCAAACTATAAGGTCTATCTTGGAAAACATTGCAGATGTTCTTGAAAAGAATGCAAATTCTACACATTTGGGGGAGGGAGTATTACACTGTGCTGGTTGATAGTGTTAATCAAGTCTTATAAATCTTCACAAACTTTGTCCAGTTTCTCCTATCAATTATGAAGAGTACAGTATTGAAATCTCAAGCTGTAAATGTCACGTATAATTTCTCCTTTCAATCTGTTGGATTTCACTCAATATTTGCTGGACTATGCCATAGGTGTTTATACACCTACCTAATATTTATCTACCTATTACATTGATCCTCTTATTATTATGAAGTGTCTTTCTCTCTGGCAATATTTCTTGTGAAAGTACTTTTCTAAATACTTTTTAAAAGTATTTTGCCTGATATTAATATAGCCACTCCAGTCCTGTTACGGTTATTGTTTGCATGGTACATTTCTTCGATCCTTTTACCTTAACATTATAATTCGAATCTGAATGATTCTGGTCTGATGATCATTGTTGAACCCATTTATAGTTAATATAATTATGCATATAATTGGATTTAGGTCTGTGATTTTACTATTTATTTTCTCTCAGGTGTTTGTTGTACCTCTGATCCCCTTCTTTTGTGTTAATTATTTTTGATGTTACTATTTTAATTCCTCTGTTAATTTTTTGGAGTAATTTTCTAGTGGTTGCTGTATAGGTTACCAGGTGTTACATAGATTACAAGATGGTCCATTAATTACAAACTTAATTGCAATAAATTATAGCTCCTTGCTGCATTTCCTCCCCACTCCTTTGTGCTACTGTTGTCATATGTATTATCAACTGAGAAACATATTAAATTACCTAAAACAATTAAACCAATTAAATTAAACATATTTAACATTAATGTTTAATTAAACATGTTTAAACAATTAAACATATTAAATTACCTAAAACAATTAAATTACCTAAAACATATTGAATTACCTAAAACAATTACCTACTTTTTAAAGAAATTAGGGAAGAGAAAGAAAAAAATTATATATTTCATTTCTTCAAATGTTTTTCTGCACCTCTATCACCTCCCTTTCTGAGATCCCAATTACATGTTGGTACACTTGATGTTGTCTCAAAGGTCTCTGAGGCTCTACTTAGACATTTCAGCAACATTTTTCCTCTTTTCTTCAAATTGGCCCCAAACTGAACTGCAATCTCAGGAAAGCAGAGCTACACATTATCCTTTATTCATCAGCTACCAAGTTTACTACTTTTAATGAAAACATTGTTGGGCTTAGGTTTTAATGTACTACTCCAAATCAAGTAAATCCCCTGCCTAGAAGGGAAATGGCTTGTTTACAAGGCCCACTTTACTCTGTAAAACTATCCTACTCACCAAGCTCCAGGCAGATGTGAATAAGAGCAGCCTCAGGCAAAAAGGCCATTTTATCCCATTACTACTATCCAAACTCTAGAATCTTTACGCACTTATCATTTCATTCTTAGTTTTTGGTCAATGTCCAGAGCCCCCAAATGGTAATTTTTGAAAATTCTTTCAAGTAATATACTTATTTTCTGAGGAGAGGATTTGCTTACCTCTTCACCATAATAGATAGCTATTCCCCAATCATCAGTAAATTTATACATTCAAATCATCCATTTTAATACAGAAATGGATGGATAATGCTTAGTAAATTTATACAATTGCATAACCATTACCACATTGTAGATTTAGAATTCTATCTTCACCCCAAAAATGCCCACATATTAACTTTACAGTGGATCTCTAACTCTAAGCCCCAGGCAATCCCCATGTGTATTTTATCTCTTTTGCCTTTTTTAAAAAATTTGAAATTTTTTCATATAAATAGAATTATGCAATTTGTCTTCTATATTTTTAACTGATATAATTTTTATAGTTCAACCATGTTGTTTCAGGTGTTATTCATTACTTTATATTGCTGGGTTGCATTCTATTGTATGGAGGACTCACAACATCGGTTCAGCCACCAATTCTTGGCAATTTGAACTATTTCTAGTGATTACTATATGCATACTCCATTATGAATATCTATGTATACATATTTTTGTGAACATGTTTTTATTTCTCTTGGGGAGATACCTAAAATAATGAATTTCCTCAGTCATATGATAAACACATGCTGAACTTTTAAAGAAACTAACAAACTATTTTCAAAAATCACTACATCATTTTATATTTCCACCAGTAAAGTAGGAGTTTTCCAATTTCTCCACATCTTTTCCAACACTTTGTATTGTACATCTTTTAAATTATGGGCACTCTACTGGAGGCAGAAATCGGAATGATGGTCACCAGGGATGGTGGGAACAGGAGGTTGGGAAGTTACAGTATAATAAATCCAGATTATGAAAAAGTTCTAGAAATGGAGAATAGAGATGGTTGTATAACATTGTGAATATGCTTATACCACTGAATTGTAAATTTAAAAGTCGCTAAAACGTCAAATTTTATGTTATGCCTATTTTACCACAATTGGTGGGAAAACACACATTGTAAGTTATTTTTCTAATCTTTCTTTTTAGTTGTTCCATTGACTTTCAAAGTATTAAGTGAGTAAAATAAGAAAAAGAAAAGAAGTCTTATAGGAGTAGTCTCAAGGAAAGTGTATTACACCAAGTTTGTTAAATACACTAAGGGTTTGCTCTGGTATATATGTAGAACCATCATCACAACCAAATTTAGAACATTTTCATCACCAAAAGAAACCCCACAATCATTAACAATTACCCCACATTTCCCCATTCCTCCCAGACTCCCAGCCCTAGGCAACAATAAGCTATTTTCTCTTTCTATTGATTTGTTTATTCTGGATATTTCAAAAAACTGGAATTGTACAACATGTACTCTTTTGTGACCGGCTTCTTTCACAAAGCATATTATTTTTAAAACCATCTATATTGTAATATGAATTAGTACTTCTTTTTATTACTGAAGAATATCACATTGTATATACCACATTTATCCATCTACCAATCAGTTGATGTACACTATAGTTGCTCCTACTTTTTAGCTATAACAAATAATGCTGCTATGAACATTCATGTACAAGAACATGCATTTTCATTTCTTTTGGGTATATCTGGAAAATAAATTGCTAAGTCATGTGGTAACTCTTTTCCAAAGCATCTACGCAAATTTACATTCCCACTAGCAGTGTATGAGGGCTCTCATTTCTGTTTATTGGTCATTGGTATATCTTTTTCAGAAAAAAGTTTATTCAAATCTTTGTTCATTTTAAAATTAGGTTATCTACCTTTTTATTATTTAGTTGTAGGAGCTCTTTGTATATTCTAGATACCAGCCCCTTATAAAAAATATGATTTCCAAATATTTTCTTCCCTTCAGTTGGTTGTCTTTAAACTTTTCTGATGATGTGATATGTAGCACAAAATTTTAAAATTTTTATGAAGTTCAATTTACTTCCCCGTTTTTAAAAATATAAGTATTAAGTACTTAATTATTTCTTATACCTATGTTGATAAGGTCATGAGATGATATTATAATTTTTGCTTCAACCAAATTTAACTTATGAAACTCAATATATTACATATGTTTCTATTTTTACCCCTTCCATTGTTCTTCTCCATTTCTGAAGTTACAAAGCCTTCTTTTGTAATAATTTCTTTAGAAAACTTCCTTTTGCTATTCCTTAAGAGTAGATCTGCTATGGACAAATTTTCCTTAGTTTTTCATTTTATAAGAATGTCTTTATATTCTCTTCATTCCTGAAGGATATTTTCATCAGATATGGGAATTCAGGTTTAACAGTTCATTTATTTTACTATTTGAAAGATGTTCTACCACTTTGTTCATCTTCCATAGATTCTGATAAGAAAATTGCTGTCTATCATACATTACTGAAGGGAACATAAACCAGTTCTGCCAACAGTTGAGTAGTTTCTGACAAAACTGAACATGAACTTATAAAATTCATCAGTCACACTCTTGGGCATTTAATATACAGAAATGAAAACTCTACATAAATCACACAGAAACCTTTACATAAATGTTCATAGCAGCTTTACTCATAATAGCAAAATGCTAGAAACAAATATCTTTCAATGAATGAATGCTTGAACAGCCATTCACAGGAATACAACAGAGGGATTACATGTAACAAACTAATGAACTTCAAGGATATCATATTTAGTCTAAAAGTCAACTTTAAAATGTTACATACATACGATTTCACTTATATTCATTTTAGAATTCACAAAACTATAGAGATGGAGAACATATTAGCAGTTGTCTGGAGAAAAGGATGGGGGTAGGTTGAGGGATGAGTATGAATACAAAGTATGTGTGTTTAACAGTCCTCTCTCTTGATGGTGGTGTTATGTTAATGTACACATGGAATAAAAGTTAGAGAACTATGTACACCCATAAACACCCCCCACACACAAATGCAGGTAAAGCAAATACTGAGAGTTGACTAAGGTCTGTAGCATTTTTTTTGAAGATTATTAAGTTTTTTTGAGAGAGAAAGAGAGCAGGAGGTGGGGAGGGAGAAAATCTTCAGCAGGCTCTGCACCCAGCATGGAGCCTGACACAGGGCTCGATCTCATGACCGGAGATAGTAACTTGAGCTAAAATCAAGAGTCAGACACTTAACCAACTGAACCATCTGAGCTCCCTAAGATTTTATTTTTAAGTAATCTCTACACCCAATGTGGGGCTTAAGCCCACAACTCCAAGATCAAGAGCCATACGCTCCACTGACAGAGCCAGCCAGGTACCCCAGGCCTACAGTATATTAACAGTAATGTGTCACTGTTAATTGCCTGGTTTTAATATTATAGTACAGCCATATAAAATGTCATCATTCAGGGGAAGTTGGAGGAAGCTGGGTAAAGAGCACATGAATAGATTTCTGCAACTTACTGTGACTCTACAATTATTTCAAAATTAGCAGTTAAAATGTAGAGTACACTGCTTTTGAATTTCCCTCATTCTCTTAGGTGACAAATGGTATCTCAGTGTAGTTTCAGTCTGTCTTTCTCTTATAACAAGTGAAGTCATGGGTATAGATTATATAGCAGTATATACAGATCTTCCTCAACTTACAAAGGGTTACATACCAATAAATCCATCCTAAACTGAAAATATCTCAAGTCAAAATGCATTTAATACACCTAACCATCATACATAGCTTAGCCCACCCTAAACATGCTCAGAACACTTACATTAGCCAACAGTTGGGCAAAATATTGTAACACAAAACCTATTTTATAATAAAGTGCAGGGGGGATCCCTGGGTGGCGCAGCGGTTTGGCGCCTGCCTTTGGCCCGGGGCGTGATCCTGGAGACTCGGGATCGAGTCCCACGTCGGGCTCCCGGTGCATGGAGCCTGCTTCTCCCTCTGCCTGTGTGTCTGCCTCTCTCTCTCTCTGTGTCTCCCATGAATAAATAAATAAAATCTTTTAAAAAAAAAAAAAAAAAAAAATATAATAAAGTGCAGGGTATCTCATGTAATTTAATGTCTACTGTACTAAAAGTGAGAAACAGAATGGTTGTAAGGGTGCAAAACAATTGTTAACTGTATCCACTGTATACCCTTGTGATCACATGACTGACTAAAAGCTGTGGCTGGCTGTCACTGCCCAGCATCACAAGAGAGTATTATATCACACATCACTGAACCAAGGAAAATTCAAAATTCAAAGTATGGTCTCTAATGAATTTTTTTTTAACTTTTTTTAATTTATTTATGATAGTCACAGAGAGAGAGAGAGAGAGAGGCAGAGACATAGGTAGAGGGAGAAGCAGGCTCCATGCACCGGGAGCCCGATGTGGGATTCGATCCTGGGTCTCCAGGATCGCGCCCCCTGGGCCAAAGGCAGGCACCAAACCGCTGCGCCACCCAGGGATCCCTCTAATGAATTTATATCACTTTCATATCATCATAAAGTTGAAAAATAAGACATTTTAAGTCAAGGAAAATCTGTATGTTTTATTTTTTTCTGTGAAATATTTGTCTTTTGCCCATTTTACGATTTTAACTCAATTTTACAAGATTTCCTTTCCTTTCATATATTATAACCCTATTATCTCCCTCTCCAACACAATTAGTAGTAAGTACTCTAATTAATGGTATCAATACAGAAGCTACCTAGTAAAAAGTCACATTAATCTTACCACTATGTGAGATTCTTTGTTATCTTCGCTTTATGAGTTTTATAAATATAACAACCAGACACTTTTGGAAGGATTCTCTCCATTCCATTATCACCTTGCCTAAAACATCAAATTAATAATATAAAAGCTATCCCAATTCAACAGCCCTAAAACATGCACCTTTTTACTCACCAGTTAACTAAGCAGGCTGAACTTCTTAAGTATATGTAATAACAACTTGATTATATCAAAATTAATCAAAGTACTTTAATTGATCTGAGGTGGATAAGCATTTATCATATGAATAAAAGATTAAACACTTCAGGAGCCATTAAATTATTATTAATAACACTTGTACTCAGGAAAAGAAATAGCTCAAGCTTATGTCATCATTCTGGAGCATTTTCCTTTGATTAGAGACTTTGCCACGCTGCTAACTTCAATTACATAAATGTGTAAAGGCATATTATACCACTTAGCTTATCTTAGTCATAAAATGCTTTTAAATAAAACAAGTAACACAGATCAAAAAATGGACAGTCAATCAAATCCACTCCCCCTTAATACAGTTACCACACAATGATCCCATCAACATAAAATCAAACTAATCAATTTAGCATTAGAAAGATGGTGAATCAAATTTTATACACTGCCACTGTAAACATGAAAATATCTTTATTAAAGGCTTGATGGATTTAAACAGTAAAAGTGAGCATAACGTCAGCTTTAGCTCCTGAGATATATATAGAAAAGGAGAAACGTTACAGCTAAGGTCAAACATCAATTGGAAAGGACTAGGAGTGATAAATATATGACAATACCCCCCTGAAGTCTTTTTAATACAATCCAGCATAACCTAAAAAAAGCCCTGTACCCCAACTGAACTATGTATAAGACAAAAATGTCTTCTTGACAAAAAAACAGATTCACATTATTAAAAGAAAGGAGGACAGTATTATACTCAGGAAATCTTGTTGCTTTAAATAGTATTTATAATTCTTTCAAAATGCATATAGCAACTTACCATTTATTGAACATCAATTTGTTTCCTGCCTTATAATAAAATTTTAAAATGAATTAAAATTTCAGAATAAGTAGGAATAAAAGAGATTATGATCTCAACAAATAATAGAAAATACGACATTTTTTCAGGTTGAGCCACACTTTTTAACTTCTTTTTAACTTTTTAAAAGCTAACAATTCTGTAGTTCTTATTTCCTAACAAGAACTTTACTTATTTCAAGTGTTAACAATTCATTTACAAAGGAAAAATGAACTTTTGCAACTCCACAACCTCCAGTTCATTTCCATATTCCAAATCTGAGAATTCCATTTTAAAGTTATAAAAAGTTAATAAAGAATGGGGGGGGTGAGGAGAATGACCATTTGATAACATAAGGCATAATGCTATGCCTTTTAACATAATTATTTAAAGATTTTCTTTTTACATGGTCCTATACTGAAATATAATAAAACAAATTGAGTTATACCTCTATTTCATGAAAAAAAATGCGATAACATTTTCTACTTTTAAATGACGACAAATCTGTCAACGAATGCTAGATGCTTAATAGACTTACTTATACTCACCAAACCAGACAATGTTGAGAAGGATTGTTTACTACTCAGTAAATGTGGGTGGCCTTGGAGGTAAATTAATTAAGAATCAAAGGACAAAAGAAAATATTTTTTACTTTAACACTCATAAAACACCAAGGGTTTAAATATTTAATTCCAACTAAGAAAGAAAATTAACAACTGTCTGTGTCTATAGACTTGAGGTAATTAACAAACTTAAAAAAATTTCATTACAGTCAACTGAAAAGTTTGCTAGCACTTCATTAAAAAGAATTAGACAAGAATAGAAGCCTGCACTGTAACATATTTGGTGAACCATGAAGTTAGTATGGGAGAGGTAGAGAATGATTATTATTCAGATTTGAAATAAAATACAATAGCTAAATTCAGTAACCTTGAATTTCAAAGATTTTTTTGTCTCTTAATTGCAGTAGAGTCCTCATGTTTTTGAAATGCCACTTGATCTTACTATAGGAACTAATATATGAGTAGTGGTCTAAGGTAATCTTTTATCAAATATAGAACCATATATACTGGAAGCAGGTTTTCTAAAAGGAACATGCAATACTTAGGGTTAATTCTTCAAAGATTCACATAACTTCTAGACATTATGTTCTGAAAACAGAAATAAATATACATTGAATATAAAATTAATTTCTATTTCACAAATGTTGCTCTACTTCTATCCTATTTTAGTAATCAATTTTAGATTGGATTTTTTATAGCAACAATCACAAACTATTAGAATTTTAAAATTATCTTCCTTTTAGAAATATATTTTAAAATTTAAGACTATTGATGCAAAAATAATAATTTTTATGGGTGCACAGGCAGGAGAAAACAAAATTCATCTGGTTTCTCACCAGCAAGATTTAAATTATGTGACATATTTTTCCATGTTTACAATTGTTCCTTCTAAATGTTTCTGCATTATCTGAAGATATAGGATTTGATAATATGCATTACCATGTATGTATTCTAATATACACTTTGAGACCTTCTGTATTTTTTCATGTTTATAAATGTCCGTGTAATAAAATTTATTATTTATATTACTGTCACTTGTAGCCATCATAATTAGTCAATAATTTTTTAAATTCCCTCCAAAATGTAGAATGTCTTATTGATCGCTTCCACGAGCAAGCCTCTACCTTAAAAGTCAGTTATTAAGAGGCACCTGGGTGGCTCAGCCAGTTAGGTGTCTGCCTTCAGCTTAGGTTGTGACTTCAGGATCCTAAGAATTGAGCCCTGTGTCAGGCTCCCAGCTCAGGGGGAAGTCTGCTTCTCCCTCTCACTCAGCCCTTTCCCCCCTTCATGTTATCTTTTCAAATAAATAAAATCCTTTGAAAAAATCAATTAGTCTTCTGCTTTAGGTTATAATAAATGTTATTTTTAAAAAAACAGTATTATAAAAGAACAGTATAAAGAGATACCTAATTATTTGTGAAACAAATATCCTAATAAAGAAATAATAAGGACTGCTTAGAACCTCAATTGTACCCTCAGATTTGAAACATTAATAATGTTTGAAATAACTGGTTTTAACATGTTACTCATCATTTCTTGAAAAAAAAGTTCTAACCTAAAATAACCTCAATTTCTAGAATTCCAAATTAATAAACTCCAAGGCCAAAGGCACTTGGCTGTTCTTGATCACAAATGATATTCTATCCCCCCATCCTTTGCAGAAAAAGAACATTACCTGCATCAGAAGTTCTTACCTGGCCCTCTCCAACTGTTTCAGTGTCAATTACTGTGATGATGCCTGGAACCAAAGGACTCCGTCTTGAGTTACTATGGAGGGCAACATCATCTTCTGTTACACCTGAAGGCAGTGTGCCTGTCAGCTGAGTCACCACTTTTCCGACCATTGTCAGACCAGTTTTCAATGTCTATACAATGAAATGTAAAAAATATGACTTCATATCAGCATTTGGATTCTAAACAGAAATATGCATTTTGTTAATTCTTCTACTTTTTAAATTCCCTATTCTCTTACAAGCCTGTATGTAGCAGTGCACTGTCACAGAAATTCAGTCTGACTTTTCATATGATCTTAAATTTTAGTTAGAAAATCAGTATTAGTTTGAGTGAATGGTATCAGTGGAATCTCCAGTCAGCACAGTGAGAATAAAGCCCTAAGTAAATAAAATGCTTTGTTTCATATGAGGCAACAATTATATTTTTATTAAAAAATATTTATTTTTCCTCTCCTTAATGTATATAAAAATGACAGGATTTCATTATTTCTGATGGCTGAGTAATATTCCATTGTGTATACATACCACATATTCTTTATCCATTCATCAGTCAACGGACACTTGGGCTCTTTCCATAATTTGGCTATTGTTGATAGTGCTATTATAAACATTAGGGTGCATCTGCCCCTTCAAATCAGCATTTTTTGCATCCTTTGGGGGAAAACCTAGTACTGCAATCACTGGTTCATAGGATAGTTCTATTTTTAACTTTTTGAGCAAACTCCATACTGTTTTCTAGTGGTTGTACCAGTTCATATTCCCACCAACAGTCTAAGAGGGTTCCCCTTTCTCCACATCTTTACCAACATCTGTTGTTATTTTTTGAAATAATATAAATCTAATTTTAAATCTAATTTTTAGCATGAAAAAGACTGAATGCTAATAGAATGCCTATGTGAAAAAGACTACATTTCCAAAGTAAATCTATAATATGCTGTTATATAATATTGCGCATCAAGATTAGAAATGTTGACACCCATTCCTATGCCACAGCCACACATCACAGGTGGGCCAGACAAGAGCCTCACATACTCCCATACCACAGCCACAGCCTCACTACCATAGGTGGGCAGATGCAAGCAACTCACAGAGGAAACATCCCTTGAGTGCCTGGCATAGGTGGCCAGGAGGAATAAGTGCTTCTGAGCCCCACAAGATATTTCTTACAAAGATTGCTCCTTCAAGACTAGTAGAAGTAGCTGATTTGTCTAATACATAGAAACAAACACAGAAAGGCAAAATAAGAAGACAGAGGAGTATGTTCCAAACAAAAAACAAGACAAAATCTCAGAAAAAGACCTTAATAAAATGAGATAAACAAGATAATTCAAAGTAATGGTCATAAAGATACTCACCAAACTCAGAAGAATTAATGAATACAGTGCAAACTTCAACAAAATGAGAGAAAATATTAAAAAGTATCAAATAGATGTTACAGAGCTGAAAATTATAAAAACTGAACTGAAAAATACGCTAGAGGAGTTCAACAGCAGATTAGATGAAGGTAAAACAAGAAACATATTCAAACAAGGAGCAAAAGAAAAAAAAGAATTTTAAAAAATAAAAAGCTGGGGAGAATTTCAGGCAGAACAACACTGACATTATAGGGTTCCCAGAGGAGAAGAGAGAAAAGGACAGAATAATTATTTTTAAAAAATAATTGCTGAAAATATCCCTAATCTGGGGAAGGAAACAGATGTGGGAACCCCTGAGAGTTCCAAGTAAGACAAACCCAATCAAATCTACACTAAGATATGTTGCAATTAAAATGGTAAAAGTTAAAGAGAGAATCTTAAAAGCATCAAGAGAAATACATTAAAAAAAAACCCACATAAGACTATTAAGATTTCACAGCAGAAACTTTACAAGCCAAAAGAGAGTGGCATGACATATTCAAAGTGCTAATAGGAAAAAAACTTCCAATCAAGAATTCTCTACCCATCAAAGTTATCACTCGGAATAGAAGAGGAAATAAGAGTTTTCTAGATAAGCAAAAACTAAAGGAATGTATCACTGCTAAAACTGCCTTACAAAAAAATGTTAAAAGGAATTCTCTAAGCTGAAAAGAAATATTTAATATTTAATAACAAGGAAACATACAAAAGTAAAACTCTCCTTGGAAAAGATAAATATATAGTAAAGATAGTGGATCAATCACTTACAAAGGAAGAATGAAGGCTAAAAGAGAACAGTAATAAAATTAATGGAAATCACAACTAGTTAAGGGATGCATAAAATAAAAAGATATAAAATGTGACATCAACATTACCCTGATACCAAAACCAGATAAGAACACTATGAGAAAGAAATATTACAGGACAATATCCTTGATGAACATAGATGCAAAAATCCTTAACAAAATATTAGCAAACCAAATTCATAAACACATTAAAAGGATCATACACCACGATCAAGTAGAATTTATTCCAGAGATGCTAGGATGGTTCAACAGCCACAAATTGATACGGTATATCATGTTAACAAAATCAAGGATAAAAATCATGTGATCATCTCAATAGATGCAGAAAAAGTATCTGACAAAGTTCAGCCTCCATTTTGAGTTCAGCCTCCAAATTTTTATCAAAATTGTCAACAAAGTGGAAATAAAGGGTACATACCTCAACAAAGTAAAGGCCTTATATGATAAACCCATAGCTAGTATCATACTTAAGAGTGAAAAACTGAAAGTTTGTCCTTTAAAATGGGAACAAGACAAAAATGTCTACTTTCTCCACTTTTATTCAACATAGCATTGGAAGTCCTAACCACTATAATCATGCAAGAAAAAGAGATAAAATGCATCCAAATAAGAAAAAGAAGTAGTAAAATTACTATTTGCAGATACACAGAAAACCTCCATCAAAAAACTGTTAGGATAAACAAATTCAGTAAAGTTGCAGAATGCAAAATAAAATATGGAAATCTGTGGTGTTTCTCTACACTAATAACAAACTATCAGAAAAAGAAATTAAGAAAGCAGTGACATTTACAATAGCAACAAAAAATAAAATCCCTAGGAATGAATTTAACCAGGAAGGTGAAAGCCCCATACACTAAAAACTGTAAGAAACTGATGAAAGAAACTGAAGAAGAAACAAATAAATGGAAAGATAGATAGTCCGTGCTCATGGACTGGAAGAATTAACACTGTTAAAATGTCCACATTACCCAAAGCAATATACAGATTCAGGACAATCCCTACCAAAATTCCAGTGGCATTTTTCACAGAACCAAAACAAATAATTCTAAAATTTGTATGGAACCATAAAATACCCAGAATGGCCAAAGCAATCTTGAGAAAGAAGAACAAAACAAAAAGTATCATGGTCTCTGATTTCAAACTATACTACAAACCTATAGTAATCAAAAGAGTATGGCATGGGCATAAAAGAGACACATGTATCCATGGAACAAAATCAATAGCTGATAAATAATTCCCTAAGTATACAATTAATTTACAACAAAGAAGCTAAGAACATACAGTGGAGAAAGGCAGTCTCTTCAATAAATGGTTTCCAGTTTCTGGGAAAACTGGAGTTACACAACAGAATGAAACTAGACCACTTTCTTATATTGTACATAAAAATTAACTCAAAATGAACTGAATATAAAACCTGAGACCACAAAATTCCTGGAAGAAAACAAGCAGTCAGCTCATTAACATCAGTCTCAGAGATGTGTTTATATATCTGACTCCAAAGGCAAGGGAAACAAAAGCAAAAATAAACAAATGGGACTATTTAAACAAAAAGCTTCTGCACAGCACAGGAAACCACCATTAAAATGAAAAAGCTTAATGGAAGAAGATATCTGCAAATCATATATCTAATATAGGGTTAATATCCAAAATATATAAAGAATCCATATGACTCAACAATAACAGAAAAAACAATTAAAAAATGAGCAGAGGATCTGAATAAACATTTTTCCAAAGAAGACATACAGATGGCCAAAAGACATGAAAGGATTTTCAACATCACTAATCAGCAAGGAAATGTAAATCAAAACCACAATGAGATATCACCTCACACCTGTTAGAATGACTATTATTAAAAAAAGACAAGAAATAACGAGTGCTGGAGAAGATGTATAGAAAAGGGAATCCTTGTAGCTGTCGGCTGGAATGTAAACTGGAGCGGCAACCATGGAAAACAATATGGAGATTCCTCAAAAAATTAAGAATAGATCTACCATATGATTCAGCTATTCTACCTCTGGTATTTATTCAAAGAATATAATTCAAAAATATATATACACCCTTTGTTCATTGCAGCATTATTTACAATAGCCAAGATATGGAAACAACCCAAGCGTCCACTGATAGATGAATGGATAAGGAGGATATGTTTATATACAAATATATATATATCACATATATATAAACAGAATACTGCTTAGCTACATAGAAGAATGAAATATTGCTATTTGTGACAACATGGATAGACCTTGAGGGTATTAGGTTAAGTGAAATAAGTCACACAGAGAAAGACAAATACCATTTGATTTCATTCATATGTGGAATCTAAAAAAACAAACAAACTCACAGATACAGAGAATGGATTCATGGTTACCAGAGGGGAAAGGGACTGGGAGGTGGACAAAATGGGTGAAGGCAGTCAATTTGACAGTGATGAATGCTGACTAGACTTTTGGTGGTAATCACTTTGTAGAACACGCAGATGTCAAATCATAATGTACATGTAAAACTTATATGTTATAGACCAATTTTACCTCAATTAAAAAAAAAAGATTTGGCATGTGGAAATACAGTCTCCATCCAAGATGCCAATTACGAGATGAATAAAACATCACAAAAGATTAGCTAAGAAGGTTCTTTTTTTCTCTGGTAAGAGAAACAATTCAATGTAATGCTTCTAATATATGATTTCAATTAAAGACAATTTAAGATGTATATAATTACATTTTAGTTCCATTTCATTCAAAGCAAAGCAAATAGATAAAACTAACTCATGTGAGTTTTTTTCTTTTATGTGAATCTTATTATCTGATTACTGCTATTTACATTAATAATAATGTTAAAATAATGGGCTTTTGTGGGATTTTTTTTGTCCCCCAAACAGAAAACAACTAAGAGAAAAGCATGTGATTCGTAAATATCAAAAAAAAAAAAAAAAAGAGAGAGAGAGAGAGAGAGAGAGAGAGATTTAACCAGCAGAGCAAAAAAATAAGTAGTCTAGATTACATGGACATTCAAAAGGTATTCAATAAGTAGAATACCCCCAGAAATAAATTTTTTCCAATTCTCAATTGTGAGAAAATGTTTTTATTAAAATATTGCAAATTAGTCTTTAATGAAATGACTTTTCAGAATAATCATGGAGAATATGCTCATCTATATTCTGGCATATGCTATAGCTAAATTTATTTTATTTTTTTAATATTTTATTTATTCATGAAAGACAGAAAAGAGAGGCAGAGACATAGAAAGAAGGAGAAGCAGGCTCCTCGCAGGAAGCCGATGTGGGACCCGATCCCCAGACGAGGATCATACCCTGAGCCAAAGGCAGACACTCAACCACTGAGCCACCTAGGGAACCTTTTTTTTTTTTTTTTTTTTATGATAGTCACAGAGAGAGAAAGAGAGAGAGGCATAGACATAGGCAGAGAGAGAAGCAGGCTCCATGCACCGGGAGCCCGATGTGGGATTCGATCCCGGGTCTCCAGGATCGCGCTCTGGGCCAAAGGCGGGCGCCAAACCGCTGCGCCACCCAGGGATCCCTACCTAGGGATCCTTATAGCTAAATTTTAAAATGAAAATTATTATATAGATAGTATTTCAAATTTTGTCTCATAAAAAGCAGGCAAAGAAGGTAATTTATAAAGGTCTAAATGTTAAGTAAGCAACAATTAGATTGGAATTAAAATAAGGAAACGTATTTTCCAAGGAAATTTTCCATTAAAACACCATATAACTTAACACTAGCAATACGTGTATTACTAGTACACTGTAATTAGCTGTAATTACTTTTACTGTAGCTATGCTCCCTGAAATCTTTACTGTGAACTTGTCAAGGCTCTTAAGATAAATGATCTCTACAGATTTCCTTGAACACCTCTGGTTTATGGAAGAGAAAACTGAGGCTACAGAAGTTAAGTAAAACAGCAGCTCAAAGAGGTAACCAATGACAAAGCCAGAATTCAATACTAGAACTATTTCCAAAGCCTGATTTCAACCACCATCCAGTTATTGCCCTGTATTCTATTCCTGCTATTACTTATGATCTGACAGTACATGAATTCAGAACACAAACTTATACTGGGCAGTGAGGGAGAGGAGGGATGAAGACTATAATATTGTTGTCCTAATAAATACTTAAATAAAATGACCATCAAAGCCATTTGCTGAACTCAAGCAAAAAGATATAACTTACTGCTGACTGAAACCATGGAAAAGCCACAAATCAATTTTAACTCTTTTGTTTAGCACTAAAAACTCAAACTGCAGTGATTATAAAACACATTAGTGTTCCTCAATTAGCAGCCAAACATTTGTTTCAATAATTCACAAGCAATGACTTACACAAAGTCTGTTACAGCGTTGTCAAGAAAGCCTCTGAAGGACCAACAAAATCAGGCGCCACTGTGTATCGATGTCAAAGCTGGCTAGCAAGCCTGATTAACCTCTAAGATGCCTCAGCTGCCGCGACTCATTCCATCAATGCTAATGGAGATACTCCCGCTTAAACAGAGCTATCCTTCTATCGCCTTTCACGGTTAAAGTCTGGTTGTACATCCTCCCCATTTGCCCCTGAGCCTATTATTTCATGCTTTTATACCAATGAATGGGAATAAAACTAGGAAAACTGGGCACACAGAAAGTGGGAAGAAGTGTACCAAAGAAACTACAAGATAAAAGGACAAGTCAATATAAGAGAACTAGGAAAAAAAGTCCAGAAAGGGGTAAAACAGAGTAGTGTATTTCACAAAGGCTCATATCACATGAATTATTGATAATTCTCACACACATCAAAAAAACTTACAACTACCATTTTATTAGTGGACAAAAATCTAAACCCAAAACTTAACAGTCATCAGATCTGCACTTTGTATAGTCAAGGACAAGACAGCACTAGCCAACAAAGCTTATTCACTTTCAAAACAAGGTACAATGCAGGGAGTGAAAGGGGTACTGGAAATTTTCTGTATCAGTAAAGATCTTTGCTTCTAGAAGAAATTTGGTTCCATGTTAGAATCAAACACATTAATAAGAACTAGTGTCCAGAAGAAATATATAATGTTATTTAATAGTGTTCACATACCATATTTAGATACCAAAATCACCTCAGAGTAATCAGTCTTTTGATTAGATTTTTGTCAAGAGAGCCTGTACACACATGATGATAGGTACTCGACATACCAAAAAGGAAGAAGACTCAGTAAAAATTGAAATTAAAAAATCTAATTTGAAAAAATAATAAAAAATAAAATAAAAATAAAAAATCTAATTTGACCAAATGGAGAATATTAAATTATAGTAAGTGTCTTCACAGTCTTAGCTAAAAAGTTTTATTCCTGACTAATCTTAACAAGAGTATCCACAGAACTAAATTTTATTTTGTAGGAGAGCTGAAAGTAAGACTGTGACAAGTACATCAGATAATCCACTCTGACCAAAAATTCAAATGAGCATGGTACTTATTCTGTTCAGCGCAGGCGGATTTGCCAAAGGGTCACTAGTCATCTTTCACCTTTCTCATGCCGTATCAGTTGTCCTCCCTGTCCATTAGTGCTAATGGAGCTGCTCTCACAAAAACTGTTAGTGGTCATTAAGAAGTTATCAGATAACCAGGGGAAGAAGGAGGCATTTTTATTAAATCAATTTACCACACTGGGGTTAAAATACATTAAAAGGAAAAATCAAATGGGACAGATATATGGTAACTAGGAAATATGGACCAAGATTTTATAAATATATCAAAATAATCCAATTTGAACTATTTCAGTATTAAACTTTTCCCCTTAGCACTTAGCCACAGAGAATTTATCACGATTATACTCTAAGGAAAGTCAAATAAATTACTGGGAAAAGCAAAGGGAAAAATCTGTAAGTATAAAGATTAATTTTAAGTGCTATTTAAAAATCCAGAAAATGTAAAAAAGGTTATTTCCTCTAAGGAGGTCCAAGTACATATATATTTGTATTTACAACTGTTAGTGAGACAAAAAAGAAGAATAAAAATTTAATATAAAGGGGTACCTGGGTGGCTCAGTCAGTTAAGCGTCTGCTCTCAGCTCAGATCATGATCTTGAGGTCCTGGGATCAAACTCCACATCAACTCCCTACTCAGCAGAGTCTGCTTCTCTTTCTCCCTCTGCCCCTCCCCTTAACCCCTCCACTTGTGCTCTCTGCTCTCTCTCTCTCTCTCTCAAATAAGTAAAATCTTTAAAAGAAAATTGAACAGTCCACAATACCCAAACTATGAAAGGAGCCAGGACATCATGGCTCCTTCCACAGTTGAATGGATAAAGAAGATGTGATATATATACACAATGAAATATTACTCAGGCATCAGAAAGGATGAATACCTACCATTTACATTGACATGGATGGAACTGGAGGGTATTATGCTGAGTGAAATAAGTCAATCGGAGAAAGACAATATAATAGTGAAAGGAACCATAAGGGAAGGGGGAAACTAAGTGAGGAAAAATTAAAAAGGAAGACAAACCATGAGAGACTCCTAACTTTGGGAAACAAAGGGTTGTGGAAGGCAAGATAGGGGAATGGAGTAACTGGGTGACGGGCATTAAGGAGAGCACATGATGAGATGAGCCCTGGGTGTTATATGTTGGCAAATTGAATTTAAATAAATTTTTTAAAAAAGAAAATTTAATAATCAATCATTCTACATAACAAATGGTTAACCTCTATGAAGTCATATAAGTAGCTACCATCAGGGAGAGAAAGATATGTATGATAATTCTTCCAGAAAAAGTGATTTTTAATGAGCAATGTGAATATTTTAAGATTAGTATTTTCTAAAGGAGCACATACTATATGGCTTTTTTTTTAAGGTTTTATTTATTTATTCATGAGGGACACAGAGAGAGAGAGGCAGAGACATAGACAGAGGGAGAAGCAGACTCCCTGAGGGGAGTCCAATGTGAGACTCCATCCCAGGACCCCGGGAACACAACCTGAGTCGAAGGCAGATTTTCAACCACAGAGCCACCCAGATGCCCTGGGACTGGGCTCTTCTTATAGAAGGAAATCCACACAAAAAGAAAGAAGGGAAAAGGGTAATCTTTTTTTAACATTTTATTTATTTATTCATGAGAGACACACAGAGAGAGGCAGAAACATAGGCAGAGAGAGTAGCAGGCTCCCTGTGGTGAGCCTGATGCAAGACTCAATCCCAGGACCCCAGGATCATGACCCGAGCCAAAGGGAGATGCTCAACCACTGAGCCACCCAGGTGCCCCACTACATGGCTTTTTAAATATTTTCCATGTTATATCTCAAAAAGTATGTTTCCTAGAAATTATAAAAATGGTTACAAATTTTATTTTCTATTTTCTTTTTTTTAAGATTTTTATTATTATTATTATTATTATTATTATTATTATTATTATTCATGAGAGACACGGTGGGGGGGAGAGAAAGAGAGAGAGAGAGGCAGAGACACAGGCAGAGGGAGAAGCAGGCTCCATGCAGGTAGCCAGACATGGGACTCGATCCCAGGTCTCCAGGATCACGCCCTGGGCCGAAGGCAGCACTAAACCACTGAGCCACCCAGGCTACCCTATTTTCTATTTTCAATAATGGCAGGCTAGGTAAATCAGATCAGTCCTACCAATGAAAACAAATAGGGTAACTGGGGAAATTTTTTTCTCAACTCTGCTTACAGGTACTAAATATTTAATAAGATAGTAAAAAGTTACTAGATCCAAACCCAAGAGAACAAGAAAATCCAGACATGTGAGCAGGGTAGTTAGGCCTAGATGCATCTGATGATTCTAGAGGAGGCTTCTAAAAGATGGAGTGGTGCTTCTGATGAACTTGTGGTACTAGGTGGTCATGTCCAAGGGGCTCTACCTGGTGACTTTCCCTCCATGTTTTGCCTTGAGACACAAAGGAATATATTGAAATAAGAGTAAATCTGTAGTAATCAGAATCTCATAGCTATTTCAGGTGAGCTTTATTTAAATAGTTTATAACTCAATCCCTGAAATTGGAATTAGAGGATCCAAGACTGATAGTGCTGCAGAACTCTGGTATCTCAAATTCAAAATTGTTTCTAAAGATTTTGTAAATAAATTCTGGCAAACAAGGAGTCAAGGCATCATTAGTGAGAACCAACAAAAATAACAATAAAAATATCCCCCAAAGAATCCAGACACTGAAGTTAACAGAAACAGACTTCAAAATAACCATGTTTACTACATTTAAACAGTTTGGTAATTTGAGAAAAAATGAATTCTAGAGAACCAGAAACTATGACTATTTACTAAAATATTTTATCAATCCATATATTTGATTTTCTCAAACCCTTTTTGTATACGTATTAAGATAATCATATAATTGTTCTCCTTTATTCTATTCATGCATCAAATTACATTCATTGATTTTGAGTAATAAGCCAGTCTTGTATTATGGAATTATCCCAAATGGATTGTGACATTATCCTTATAATATTGTTTAATTTTTTTCTGCTAGTGTTTTGTTTGGCATTTTTCAGGATTTTTCATATTTATAAGACAGGACTATAGTTTTGCTTTTTCATAATGCTCTTATCAAGTTTCAATATCAAGGTGATCCTGCATCACAAAACAAGATTAGGCACTAATTGACTCTTTTTTTTTAAGATTTATTTATTTATTTTTATTTATGATAGACACAGAGAGAGAGAGAGAAAGAGAGAGAGAGAGAGGCAGAGACACAGGAGGAGGGAGAAGCAGGCTCCATGCCGGGAGCCTGATGTGGGACTCGATCCCAGGGCTCCAGGATCACACCCTGGGCCAAAGGCAGGTGCCAAACCGCTGAGCCACCCAGGGATCCCCTGACTCTTTTATTCTATGTAAGAGTCTTTGTAATATTACCATTGTCCACTCTTAAGTGTTAGCATTCTGTGGAGAAGGTTGCTAGGTCTGAAGATATATAGGTGAGATTGTTCTTTTCTTAGTAAACTTTTATATTCCCTTATACAGAAAAGTACAGGAAAAAAAAAAAGAAAAGAAAAGTACAGGAATTATAAGTGTACATTATGATGAATTTTCCCAAGTGAATATGCTAACATAATAAAAATATAATACATAATGTAGCAATATCAAAGCCAAAAATATATTTATGTTAATACTACTTAATTAGGGAAGCCATTCTGATGTACTTACTATGGAAAACTGGAACTCAAAAGGCTAATTTATCCACAAAGTTTCTTATATCTAATAACTTATTAGGAGAAATTATCTTTTGGGAGGTAAAATCATCTCATCTTTTCAATCTTTCTTATATAAAACATCCAAATATTGAAACTGAAATGAAAGATCATTCTATTTCTGGTAATTTCAGAAAAATAACCAAATACTAAATATTAATACTAAATACCAAATTAATTTAATATTTTATTTTTTAATTTTTTTTTTAAGTTTATTTATTTATGATAGGCACACAGTGAGAGAGAGAGAGGCAGAGACACAGGCAGAGGGAGAAGCAGGTTCCATGCACCGGGAGCCTGACGTGGGATTCGATCCCGGGTCTCCAGGATCGCGCCCTGGGCCAAAGGCAGGCGCCAAACCGCTGCGCCACCCAGGGATCCCCTAATTTAATATTTTAAATAATCTCAAAATATTTGTGCTAACACAGGAGTATGTAAGTACATAACATTATATAAGAAAAATGTTTTCAAAAATATTTCATGGCATAGGGGCACCTGGATGGCTCAGTCAGTTAAGCATCTATCTTCAGCTCAGTTTATGATTTCAGGGTCCTGGGATCAAGCCCTGCATCAGGCTTCTTGCCTTAGTGGGGAAACTGCTTCTCCTCTCCATCAGCCCCTCCTCTGTTCCTGCTTTCTCTCTCTCTCTCAAATAAACAAAATATTTAAAAATATATTTCACATAAGTTACATGTAAAGCAGGATATAGGAGTGCCTGAGTGGTGTAGTAGGTTCAGCATTCCACTCTTGGGGAACCCTCTTATACTGTTGGTGGGAATGCAAACTGGTGTAGCCTCTCTGGAAAAAAGTATGGAGGTCCTCAAAAAGTTAAAAATAGAACTACCCTATGACCTGAAATTGTACTACTAGGTACTTACCCAAGGGGCACAAAAATACTGATTTGAAAGGGCATGTTCACCCCAATGTTTATTCCAGCATTATAAACAATAGCCAAATTATGGGAAGAGCCCAAATGTCCATCACTGATGAATGGAATAAAGAAGATACGGTATGTATACACAATGGAATATTACTCAGTCATCAAAAAGAATGAAATCTTGCCATTTGCAGTGAGGTAATGAGCACCAGGGGTCGTGTATGGGTGATGAATCACTAAATTCTACACCTGAAATTCAGTTGCACTGTACGTTAACTGGAATTTAAATAAAAACATGGCAAAAAAGAAAGAAATGGGTGATTTTTACGTTCATGATCTTTCCTTCATTTTGTAAATTTTAAATAGGAGCAGGAATAAACATTAAAATCAGGCAAAAGCAAGTACACAAAAATTAAATATTAACTACTTTATTCAAGAGTTAATGGCAGGGATGCCTTGGTGGCTCAGTTGGTTAGGCGTGCTTCAGCTCAGTCATGATCCTAGGGTCCTGGGATCCCACCCTGTGTCCAGCTCCTGGCTTAGTGAGAAGTCTGCTTCTCTATCTCCCTCTGCCCCTCCCCCTGACTTGTGCTGTCTCTCTCTCAAATAAGTAAATAAAATCTTAAAAAAAAAAAAAAGAATAAGAAGAAATAGAGGAATCAAAAAAATTGCAATGTTCTGCCATCAAATGTACAAATGTAATGTTAAAAAGATATTTAAACAAAAGAGTTAATGGCAGAATTTTGTCAAGTGTTAGAGCTAACAATGAATTTCAATCAATACCAATTTCAGGGATGCCTGCGGGTTCAGTGGTTGAGCATCTGCCTTTGGCTCAGGTTGTGGTCCCAAGGTCTTGGGATTGAGTCCCGCATCAGGCTCCCCCTGGGAAGCCTGCTTCTCCTCTGCCTATGTCTCTGCCTCTCTCTGCTCTTTCTGTGTGTCTCTCATGAATACATAAATAAAATCTTAAAAAACAAAAACTACAAATTTCATTAGTGATCAATTGCCTATTAGAAATTGATGGAAAAAAATTGATGGGATTAAAGTGTGGTCATTGTTGTCATTTCTGAAAGTCTAAATATGGAAGACATGAGCTTATCCCTCTCAGTTCTCAATATGTAGTGTAGAAAACTGGGGAGTTCACATTTGTTCTTTTCAAAGCATATCCACATCCAGTTAACAGTTAAACAGCAAAACAGTAACTATCTGAAGCAGGTCACTTTCCTTTTATGTAGGCACATAAACACATGATAGTAAGGCAGAGCTGAAAAGTTGTTCTCCATCACATAACTGAAAATTATTCAAATGATAAAACAGTGAGTTATCCTGATGAAAGTACATGGCACAAATAAATCTAAACGGAATCTAATACTTGAGAACTAAATCTCATTGGTATATTTTGTGGATTAGAAACTAACTGAATAATACTGATGCTGGCTACTTACTGTCTCAGATTTCTCTTCATTGAAGTAACCATCATAATCCTTGCTTACACAATGGAGAAAAGTAAACCATTTTTATGAAGCTTCTAAAAATCTAAAATATACAGTGCTGTGAGCATAAAGACATTCAGCTTTTCCTTTCTGAGTAAAAAATATATAATGCTTCTCTCATCAAACCTAGGAACATATTCTAAAGGCCATCATGTAAGCACTTGAGATCAATCTTGAAGTATTTTTGTATTTGTTTTACATAAAACAGTGTGACCTTTCATTCCCTCCCTGTGGTTTGCTTTAAACTGTTGTTCTTTTCTGAACAGTTGTGCTTTTTATTACATGCTGTCATTTAGATTCACTATGTCATCCCTATTATTAGAATTGTTTTGTTGTATACTTCACAATTCAAAAGGATAGTGATTATAAGAATACCTTATAATCAGCATAAAGTTTACGAGCCATCATCAAAATTAACCCTCGCACACACACACAAAAAGATCACTTGACAAACATGCAGGGGGGCAGGCCTGTGACATGAAAGAGTCTTTGAATGTGCCAGGGGTTTGACTCAAGTTTTCTTAAGGAATAACATTCTTTTTATATAAGAAGATTCATCAATGCTCAAAGATACAAAAGAAGGTTGGTATAGGTAGAATGATGCAAATCAAAAAATAATAATAATAATAACCCAGAAGTCACTAGTTAAAACTTACAAACCTGCTTTCTAAAGTGTTATTAATTAGATAATAGATTTTAATCTAGCTCATGGACTTAAATACTTAGAATTGGATAAATACAAACTCTGTAACTACTGCAACAGAAAACAATATATTATTTATGAACCTTAAGAGACTAAATACCTAATCATTTAGTCATCAATTCTCATGAGTGGCAAAATAATTCTGGCTTACTTAAGTTTATTCCACATTTGTGAATGAAAAGGGAAGGGATCATTTCAATACAATCCAGGAGAGAAACCTGATAGTTACTTCACAAAATCACAACTCCCAGGGATTACTCGATACTCACTTTAGCAGCACTAATGACCGTGGCAGTGTAAGACTGAATGTTGTCTCCACAGGCTCCACCACGGGACTGATGGCATCGAATCAACTGGAAAGAGAGAGAGAAGCCAGAAAGGCATTTCTATTAAACTGTTTAACTCTACAGGCTATTAGGACAGAGCTTATTTACCATGCAGAATGATGGTGGTGGGTGGGAATGTTTGTACAAGTGTCTCAGACAAACAGCTAAAAGCCCTGCTGAGACACTTCCCCCCTTTATATAATCTACTGGTGCCATTCAGGCAGTTTAATGCTCAAATACAATTTTTAATTACAAGATGAACAGTCTTTAAGAATTCATAAACTCTGAAATGGTAGTATTTGGGATCTGGCAGCCTTTCCACAAATAAATTTTAAAAACATAATCAAAGGATTAGACTTGACTTCCTAACATTAAATATTTAACATGCTAGCAAATTGGAGGTTCTGTCCTCCTAATTCCTACATAAAGACTGTAAAAGAAAACTTTAAAAAAAAAAGAGACAAAAGAATTTGTCATATTTCCATTTTCAATTAAGTCAGTGAAAAAGTGGCACAAATTATGCATAAATTAACTACAACACATACAGTAGCTATCCACTTCAGAGGGCTTCTTGGTATTACCATCAGAATGAAAAAGACATGCCCTTACTCATGACTGATGTAAATAAATCAACCTGTCCATTTTCAGAGTAAATCACTAGTTTGACACACACAATTGGCTCATGCTAAGCAATACATCAGGATTAAATTCTCCATTGCTCCTATACTTCCTAAATTTAGGTTTTAAGGGAAAAAACTCATTAGCCAGATTTTTACATTAAACGTTTTTTTTCATTTAAATTTTTTTAAAAATAAAGAGGCAATAGTAGAATCTTAGAACAGCTCCACATTGTGTTGCGAATTATTTTAAAGGCTTACAGAATTCAGATAGAATCTACCTCTTTCAAAACATAAAAACAAAAAATGCTTAAATAATATAAAACATGATCATTTGATAAATATTAATAAGCTTTTAATTCTTTTTTTTTAAGATTTTATTTATCCATTCATGAGAGACACAGAGAGAGAGAGAGCGCAGAGACACAGGCAGAGGGAGAAGCCATGCCAGGAGCCCAATGTGGGACTCGATCCCAGGTCTCCAGGATCTCACCCTGGGCTGAAGGTGGCGCTAAACCGCTGAGCCACCCAGGCTACCCAACTTTTAATTCTTTTATTCTAAAATCAAAATTTTCTTCATCAGTGACACTGTATTAGAAAACAATCCTTCAAACCCATAATAATGTTAAAAATGGATTATCTTTAAAAGTCTTCCATGAGATGTCAAGCTGGCACATTAAATTATTGCTTAAGCAGATTTCAAGGTCAGCTGTGAGGAATTTTCCAAAGGACAAGTGATCTACAAATGTGGTTTCACATAGGAGGAAATAGGGAGTTTGAAAGTAATCATTTTAATGAATAAAAATGTATTCCTCTTGGGACACCTGGGGCTCAGCAGGTTGAGCATCTGCCTTTGGCTCAGGGTATGATCCTGGAGTCCCAGGATCAAGTCTCACATTGGGCTCCCTGCATGGAGCCTGCTTCTCCCTCTGCCTGTGTCTCTGCCTCTCTCTCTCTGTCTCTCATGAATAAATAAATAAATTTTTTTTAAAGTATCCCTCTCACTCATTCATTCATTCATTTATTCATTCATAAATATGTATCCAAAGAATTATGAAAGCTATCCCTCTGCGGACTCTTGCCCCATGTGCAAGGAAAGACATTATTTTGGAAATACCACCTTTTGGGCAGCCCGGATGGCTCAGCGGTTTAGTGCCGCCTTTGGCCCAGGGCGTGATCCTAGAGACCCGGGATTGAATCACGCTTCAGGCTCCCTTCATGGAGCCTGCTTCTCCCTCTACCTGTGTCTCTGCCTCTCTCTCTCTCTCTCTCTTTCTCTCTCTCTCTCTCTGTGTCTCTCATGAATAAATAAATAAAATCTTTAAAAAAAAAAAAGGAAATACCACATTTTTTCTCTGCTTCAGATAATTAAAATAATCAAGGTTAAATATGTAAAAATAAGCAATACTATCACTTTTTTAATTCAACTAAAACGGAGTCAGATTCCTAAACAAACATAACTAAATCCAAAATTTTTGTTTAAAACTTATGACCCGAGATCCCTGGGTGGCTCAGCGGTTTAGTGCCTGCCTTTCGTCTGGGGCATGATCTTGGAGTTCCAGGATCGAGTCCCACATCAGGCTCCCTGCATGAAGCCTGCTTCTCCCTCTGCCTGTGTCTCTGCCTCTGTGTGTGTGTGTGTGTGTCTCATGAATAAATAAATAAAATCATAAATAAATAAATAAATAAATAAATAAATAAATAAATAAATAAATAAATAAAACAAAACTTATGGCACATTAGGAATTACATTTGCATCTCAAGTCATCAAAATTAAAGATAAATCATAAATTTCTATTGTGCAAGCCTCCTTAAAATGGACTAATTTTCAGAAACTATAAGTTAAAAAGGTAATGTACAAAAAAGCACATGTATTATGTTATCTTTTGGAGGGGAAGAAAAATATAAATGTATGTAACATAATGAAATATACAAGCATGTAAATAAAACAAATATAAAACCATTATTAAATAATTATTTAAGGGGCATGAGGGTGGCTCAGTCGGTTAAGTATCAGACTCTGTTTCAGCTCAGGTCATGATCTCAGGGTCCTGGGATCGAGCCCCACATGAGGCTCGGTTCTCAGTGTGGAGTCTTACTTGTCCTTCTCCCTCTGCTCCTCCCAGTGCCCCTCTCTCATAAAAAAATAAAATCTTTAAAAATTATATACTAAATGAAAACTAATAACAATGAAGGAAGGCAGAAAGGGAGAGATAAAGGACAAACTAATCAAAATAATATATGAACACAGTATTTGCACATCTCTAGTTTGGGGCAGCAATGGGAGTGGACAGAACTGCAAGAAAATCCTGAACTCTTTTTATTTGGTTTGCTATTTGCAGTGGTATGAGCAAGCAATTCTGCAATTACTTTTTCCATAATAGGATTCAACAAATGAGGTAAATGTGCTGCTATCAGAGTCTCCCATGCAAAACAAGGGACAAATAAATAGGAGATACAGGATGCAAGGAAAGAATCCAACGGAAATACCAATATGTACTCTTCATTTCCAAAATATGTGTGTGTGTGTGTGTAGGTGCACAAGTATATGTATATATGTATATTTACCAATTTACGTACATATAGAATGTGTATGTAAATAATATGCATGTATTTCAAAACTTTGTCCACTGAAAGTGTCTAGAAGCAAAAACACCTCCATAACAATGAGCACATCTACTGGACAAAGCTTAGTATCTAAAGCCATGGCCCATTAAAAGGAACAGGAGAATCAGAAGTAGCAGATTCCTGGGCTGAGCCAGGGCAGATACTAGATGAACCTGAACTTATGAAAGCAAGTAAGGAAATAGGAAAAGGATTTTTAAACAAAAAATTGATAAAAGCATGTCACCATGTCATAAGAACCAGCCTAAGAGGCTCTCCCTAGTCAATTGTGGGACCATTTAAAAACCACAATAATTAAGGACAAAAACTTAAAAAACATTAAGAAATAGGAATCCATAAGTCCATAATAAATACAGATACAGAAAGACTGAGAAAGGAAAGTTCTTGATTACAATAGAAAGTCAAGTGCCAGGATGCCTGTGTGGCTCAGTGATTGAGCACCTTCCTTTGGCTCAGGTCCTGATCCCAGGGTCCTGGTATCAAGTCTTGTATCAGGCTCCTGCTGGAGAGCCTGCTTCTCCCTTTGCCTATGTCTCTGCCTCTCTCTGTGTATCTCTCATGAATAAAGAAATAAATAAAATATTTTTTTAAAAAAAGTCAAGTGTCTGCTGGCTGTAGAGAATGAAGGTGGAAAACCATTATTTTTCAGTGCTCATAGTAAAGATTGGCTCAGGCAAAAATCATCAATGGATGCTAAAATTAGGCTAAAATTTGTATAAAAAGCAGGATATATTCATGGTCTGTCCAAGTTACTTATTAGTTACAAGGGAAAAAAATAAGGATTATTCACTTTAGAAACTAGACAAAATCTTGTCTAGCTTGATACAAAATTAGTATCACCAGTAAAGGACAGATCTATATCACATGCCTCCATCTGTGATACTATGAAAAATACAGAACAATATTCAGGTAGTATTCTAGCCAGAAATGTATACCTGAATCTAATCAAGAGAAAACATGAAAAAAAAAAAATCAAACTAAAAATCATACTATAAAGAAAAGAGGGGATGGTAAGGGATAGTGGTAGGGGGCTGTCTCCTTCAAAATCATGAATACTGTAAAAGAAAAAGAAAGACTGTAAAATCTTCCATATTAAAAGAATCTCAGGGGACATCCCAACAAAATATAATACCTGACTCTAGATTGGATCTTGCACTACAAAAAAAATTTCTACAAATGATATGATAGGGTTAATTGATAAAATTGGAATATGGATGGTAAATTAGGTAAGTATTTTCTCAAGATTAAAATGGCTGATAAGTAATTAGGGGTAATGTGATATATGCAACTTATTCTGAAATAATAAGAGGTTTATTTGAGTAAAAGGAACATGAGTGTGCTTTGTGTTATTTGTTTTTTTTTTTTTTTTTTAGTTCTTTGTGTTATTTGTACTGTATTCTTACAACTTTTCTGTAAGCTTTCCTAGTTAAAAGTACATTTAAAGAGAGGCACTGAAAAACAAACCCAATCAGTATATATGGCCGCTTGCTTGAAAATTTAGTTGAAGAGCATTTTCATTGAAAGAGATTGTTACTCCAAAATTCAATTAAATTTTGCAATTCCACACTCAGTCCAAAAACCAAAACCATCAGGTACTGTTACCAAAGCAATCATGTTAATAAATACTAGCAATTATGTAAATACTTAAAAGTATTTTAAAAACATTGATCTGAAATTACTTCTTGCAAAGGATGGTCCAGCTATCTGATCAGCAAACTCCTTGTGATGTCACTATACTTTCTGATCTCTGTATGTAATGCTAGATAATATTGATACTAATCTCTACAAAAGCAAGACAAGCAAAACAACTGGCACACACCCAGGTATGCATCTATGAAGGGAGTTCCTTCTGCTAGAAAACAGTATGTAACTATTTGCATAACACCTACAATTCTAAATGGGTAGTTTCCCACACATGAGAATACATCTACAAGAGCCAAAGGACAATTTATGCATCTTCCTGGAGGTCTCCAGCATTCAAGGAAATGTATTACAGATATAAACATTAGAAGATGCTATTATATTACCACACTGAATTGTATGCCTCTTGTCTTGTTTGAAAAGAATAATTTGAAAAGAGCTGTTTTATGAAATACACTAAAAAATCAAGAGAAAGAACATAATGGAGCATAAATATGGCATTCAGTACAATGCAAAATATCTGTCACAAACAGAATTTCGGGAAAAGCACCAAGGAATTCATCTACAAAAATTACTTTCTTCAGTAGTTTCTTTGATTTTGTGAATTCCAAAAGGTAGAGATTCACATGTTCTATGGTTTCTCCAGATAATTATTGTACTTGCTATATTCAGACTTATGTCAAGAACTCTTCAATAAATATTATTCCTATTATTCTTAATATATAATAACTATATGAGTAAGCTAAAATGAAACAAAAAATAATCTTCCCTGAAGTCTATAATAGTTTTTAGAATTTTTTTAAGATTTTTTTTTTTTTTTTTTTTTTTTTGAGAGAAAGAGATTGAGAAGGAGAGCACAAAGGGACAGGGAGAAGCAGAAGCAGACTCCCCACTGAGCAGAGAGCCCAATGCAGGGCTTGTTCCGAGGACCCTATGATCATGACCCAAGCTGAAGGCAGATAGACGCTTGACTGACCAAGCCACCCAGGCACCCCTTTAGATTTCATTCTATACTCACATACAGAGCACAACATGACATAAAAAAGATTTCACTTTTTCTTTCTAAAAATTTAAATTTGTCTTTGGCTTTGAATCGGACATTTAAAAAAAACCTTCAGTGTATAAATACAATATCTTCATTTACTATCATGACCTTAATAGATAAATGAAATTGATAAATAACTGGAGAATTCAACAAAATGTGATCACCTGTGATTTAATTATTAAGACAAATGGCTGAACCCTTGTTTAGATTTAGCTGTAGACACATAAAGTCAATTAAATTATTGTATGGCTCAGTTCCCAATCTACCAACAAAAACAAAAGTCATTTCTGCTTCCTGATTTCTAGCTCCACAGAAACTACTAAGGGAGTATCAATGTTGTGCCGAGATTTAATGGAGTAAAGCTCTCTCTATAAAACTAAGCTTAGAAAATTAAGGTTGAGCCCAAATACTGATCCTAAGCAAAAAACAGAGATAGGATAACTACTGAGTGCCCAATTAAAATCAAAGTAAAAAAAAAAAAAAAAAAAAAAAAAAAATTAAAATTAAAAAAATTAAAATATCAAAGTCAAACCAAAGAAAACAAACTAGTATGTTAAATACTCATTATTGATTGGTAATCACCTTTGGAAAAGTCTTCAACACTTGCTCCATTACAAATAATCCAAACATGAGCCATGCCTTACCTTGTTTTCTGCATAAGCAAGCCAGCGGCTCCCAAGAGCAATAGGATTCATGTTGGGCCCTGGACACGGATAGCAGCCTGAAAATTTTGAAATGGCAATATTGAGATATTTCTTAATAAATTTTCTGTTGGCGGATCATATTTTGATGCCATAAAAACAGAACAGCCAAATGGTTTTATATTTTCAAGTTTCACATAAAATTCTCATAAAACTAGTCATTATTTTAATAGCTAAGTGAAGTTCATTTTTTTCTCCTCTACAGTTTCCTTTTGTTTGATGTTGTTCCAGTAAGAAACAAATCTGGGAAGAACTGCTAATAATTTTTAGCAAAAACTGGATATTTTATACAATAAAATATAGATAGAACAAGAAAGAGAAGCTAAAAGGAAACAAAGTGTATAAGTCAAGCAACAGTGTTTAGAGAGGAAAGAGAGAGGATACAATTGGTTCAGGAATTTAAAGGCAAAAGATAACAAAGACATACACCTAAAAGGAAATGATGATACACTGGTGGGAAGAAAAAAACAGAACAAATAATGAAGTACGGCACCAATGAAGCAAAGTAATTCACAAAGAATGCCTCAATAGAAAGATGATAGAAAACTAATTTACACAATCCTAAGTATTTACATTAAGCACTCAATTTCATTCTTCTTGATTTTAGTCTAGCCAATATCAAACTAGTAAGGATTGTGTTCTCTCCTCTCAAGTAGAGTAAATCACATAGTTGTGACAGTGAATACCATCGATGCATGTAAACTTCAATACCATCTTCCTGAACTCCACTAATCAAGGCAAAACAAAATTCAGTCAAGTAAGTGATATCTGTCATCCTAGATGTCTCTTCTCCCCACCTGGCAATGCCAATGAGGTCTTTGAGTCTAACACCCTCATGTGTCAACTACACAAAAATAATATTCACTGTCTCACAAGACTTTAGAAGGACTACTCAAAGACAACTGCAGAATCAGACAACACAAAAAGCCTAACCTAAAGAACTTCCGGTTTATCATTCCACAAGTATTTGGTTAATATTTTTACAAATGTTTTCCTCTAAAAGGTACACTAGGGGATCAAACAGAAGTATTCTATTTCACAGTTTAGGTCCCAATTTAGAATCTAAATTTTATATACAATCATGAGAAAGACAAGATTCCATAACATAATCTTTTCTTAAAAAAAAATAAAAAAATAAAAAAACAAAAACAGGGATCCCTGGGTGGCGCAGCGGTTTGGCGCCTGCCTTTGGCCCATGGCGTGATCCTGGAGACCCAGGATCGAATCCCACATCGGGCTCCCGGTGCATGGAGCCTGCTTCTCCCTCTGCCTATGTCTCTGCCTCTCTCTCTCTCTCTCTCTCTGTGACTATCATAAATAAATTTTTTAAAAAATTATTAAAAAATAAATAAAAAAACAAAAACAAAAAAACAAAAAAACAAAAAAAAATTAATCTTTTCTTCCTGTAGCCAAATAACAAATTACATAAATCGTATGAGAATAGCAAAAAATAGCATGATCTGAATTGTAAACTGTACACCTGACAATTCCCTACCTAGCAGAAAGTCCCAGTCTGTGTTACCAATCCTAAGGGGAATAGAGTTATCAATGTATGATCATGTTTTATTCAAAAGCACACTTAAAAATAAGAAAAAGAACAATAATAAATTAAGATTTACTTTCAATAATGAAAATAATTTATGTCTGTGATACATTATTATTTTAAAATTTATTTTATCTTCCTCCCACTTGATTAGAGGAGTAAGAACTTGTTGTGTTCATTGCTGAATCTCCACTGCCTAGAATAATACTTGAACATAACTTAATAAATATGTTTGAACAAATTAAGAAATGCACCTAATCAAAGCATGTTTATATGACACTGGCAAAAGAGTTATCTACATAAAAAAAGACTTTTCAAATACTCGAATAGTGCACTCACTTAAAAGCCATATCTTTCATTTTAAAGATTTTATTTATTTATTCATGAGAGACACAGAGAGAGAGGCAGACCTAGGCAGAGGGAAAAGCAGGCTCTCCGTGGGAAGCCCAATGCAGGATTCGATCCTGGTACCCCAGGATCATGCCTTGAGCTGAAGGCAGACACTCAACCACTAAGCCACCCAGGTATCCTTAGACCTTTCATTTTAAACTGTTTTAAAAAAGAGTAATCTTTTAAAAAAAAATAGATATCTTTCTTAAACAGGCATTACATGCTTCCTGATTCAGGAAGTCTTATGTGTAGCAATGGTTGTCATTCTAAAATGCTAGTGTCACGGTGTTCAAGAGCACTAAAGAAGCACACGCTGCTGCTGCTTCCCTCACACAGTAGTTTTCATTTGTGCTTCTTCCATCACCATCTATTTTGTGTTTTCCTTTATAAAGAAGATAAAAATAAAGAACTTGTAAAGAAGACAACGGCTCTAGGAGAAAGTCTGTACATATGAAACACAAGATATGAGCTTTCTAATTTTTTAGTCATCTTTTAAAAAAAACAACTTTTTATTTCAGGGTTTAAAGAGCTGTGTTTGGGATGTCTGCAGCTTTGGGAAAACTGACCTGTAGGTAACTGTGATACTATATCCACTGAATGCACATTATGGACACATATTCTGGATACATACGAAGAACAAAGGCACACTAAAATAGTGCAAAGACATTACACTCTAATGTATGTTGTACAGTATTTACATAGATTTCATTATAACACTCCCACTGAGTAACTTGATTCATACACATATTCCATTGATATTTTCAGAGCTAAAGAACTGAATATAAATATGGCCTATAAGAAAACTCCCTCCCCCCCCCAAAAAAAGAAAACTCCCTCCCTTTAAATTTTTTTTTTAATTTCTCCCTCTTAAAATGTCATGAAAAAAAGAGCCAAATGAAAAACAAACACTTGTGAACTACAACATTACATTAGAGGCAGCTAATCTCCTGAACTTTAAAGTCAATATAATCTCTCAATCAATTCTGATATTCATCTCATCTCAATAGATCCTAATAAGTATATTCTCCTTTCCAAATACTAGAAGACACTAAGGAAAAATGTAGTTCACAATTCTGGAGTTAGTGTTTTTAGAAACTCAGTAGATCTCAAGAATTATAGTGTAATCAATGAAAGCAAATTGTTTTTCTGCTCTCCAAAAAACATTTTACACCTGGAATTAGCAGACCATCAGCCACTCAGCACTATCCCAACTTTATGAGCATGATTCCTTTAAAAATTAACCATTGCCTCTAGCTAAACTTTGAAAACAAGGGGGGGAGGGGGGGAAATCCCAAATCTCTGTAATACTAGGACTAATTCCAACATGTTTACAATGTTTGTCAGCAATATAAGAGAACTGGACATTTTAAAAACTGAGATTTCCAAATTTAAATAAAGGTAAGATCCAAGAAAAGCACACTAAATGAAGATTCCTCCATTACTAAAGAAATATTTTGAAAGGCACAGGAGACATGCAATTTTAGATGGCACCCCCCTACTGAGGAGGTGATCTGAATCCATTTTGAAAAACAAAAGATTTAACTACTATCTGTGACACTGCCTAATTTTTCTTGGTAAAGACGACTCAAAAGATTTCAGACCTTTTTTTTAAAAAAAAGCAAATAACTGTATTTATGGTCGTCTGACTTCCAACAAGGGTAGCAAGACAAGTCAATGGGGAAACAAGAGTCTTGTCAACAAATGATGATGAGTCAACTGCACGTCCACATGCCAAAGAATGTAACCCTAACCTCACACTGCATACAAAAATTAACTTGAAATGAATCAAAGACGTAAATGAAAAAGTTAAAAGTACTTTCTCTTCCTCGGCGCTGCCTACAGAGATGACAGCCATCCCCTACTTGGCATCATGGCTGCCCTCAGACCTCTGGGGAAGCCCAAGATTGTTAAAAGGAAGATCAAGAAGTTCATCCGGCACCAGTTGGACCGATATGTCAAAATTAAGCACAATTGGTGGAAACCCAGAGGCACTGACAGTAGGGTGCACAGAAGATTCAGGGCAGATCTTGATGCCCAGCAATGCTTATAGGAGCAACAAGAAAACAAGGCACATGCTGCCCAGTGGCTTCTGAAGTTCCCAGTCCACAATGTCAAGAAGCTTGAAATGCTAGTGGTATGCACCAAATCTTACTCTGCAGAGATTACACACAAAGTCTCCTCCAAGAACCTCAAAGCCACTATGGAAAGAGCAGCTCAGCTGGCCATGAGAGTCACCAATCCCAATGCTAGGTTACATGCGAAAAAAATGAATAGACAGCTTATGTTTACATTGTATTTGTATTTTTAAAAATCCCATAAAACTATCAAAAAATCTTAAATTATTAATGTCTTAGAACAAAACACAGTGGCAAAATCTTCATATCCTTAGATTAAGCAATGCTTTCTTAGATATGACACCAAAAATACAAGTGATAAAAGAAGAAATAGATAGGAGTGCCTGGGTGGCTCAGTTGGTTAAGTGTTTGCCTTAGGCCTCGGGTCATGATCCAAAGGTCCTGGGATTAAGCTCTCTGTTCAGCGGGGAGTCAGCTTCTCTCTCTCCCTCTGCCCCTATTCCCTGCTCCTGCTCTCTCTCACAAAGAAAATCTTTAAAAATAGAAAATAGATAAACTGGACTCCATTAAAACTAAAACACTTGTGCTTCAAAGGGCATCACTAAGAGAAAAAACTCAGAAGGGAGTTTTATAAAACATGTCTGATAACTGACTTATATCTAAAATATAAACAGAACTATTACAACTCAAAAAAAACCCCACAAATAACTCATACATTTTAACAAAGAAGATATATGCTAGTGAATGAACACATGAGAAGATGCTCAATATCATTAGCCATCAAGGAAACACAAGTCAAAATTATAATCAGATACCATTTTATGAGACATCAATACGATGGCTATAATCAAAGAAAAATAGTAACAATCATTAGTGAGAATGTGGAGAAACAAACTTTCATACACTGCAGGTAGGAATATAATTGCAGCCACTGCCTGGCAGGTCTTCAAATAGTTAAGGATAGAACTATGATAGAACTACCATATGACTCAGCAATTCAACTCCTAGGTGCATACTTAAGAGAAATGAAAACATATGTCCACACAAATACTTGTACCCAAGAGAACTGAAAATACAGTTGACCCTTGAACAACATGAGTTTGAACTACACAGGTCCACTTATATATGGATTTTTTATAGAACAGTACTGTAGATATATTTTCTCTTCCTTATGATTTTCATAGTAACATTTTATCTTCTCTAACTTAATTGTAAGAACATAAAATACATATGACATAGAGAATATGTATTAACTGACTGTTTATGTTATTGATAAGGCTTCTGGTTAACAGGAAGCTAAGTTTTTGGAGAGTCAAAAGTTAATATGCAAATTTTCAACCATGCATGCATTCGGCACTCCTAACCACCAAGGTGTTCAAGGATCAACTGCAAATGTGCCCACAAAAAACTTTCATTCATGAAAGCATTATTCATAATAGCCCAAAAGTGGAAACAAACTAAATGTCCATCACTTGATGAACAGATAAATGAATAGATAAATACAATCAAATATTATTCAGCAATAAAAAGAAGAGTAACATTCCGTTGTCTGGATATACCATAGTTTGTTTATTCATCCACCCACTAATAGGCATCTTAATTGCAATGTGAATAAAGTTGCAATAAACAACTATGTACAAATTTTTTAAGTGGACAATTTAAAACTCCTTTGGGTAAATACCAAGGAATATGATTGCTAAGTTGCATGGTAAGAGTATGTCTAGTTTTTTTAAGAAACTGCTGAACTATCCTCCACAATGGCTATATCAGGGACACCTACCTGGGTGACTCAGTGGTTGAGCGACTGCTTTCGGCCCAGGGAGTGATCCAAGAATCCTGGGATTGAGTCCCACATCGGGCTCCCTGCCCTGCATCTGTCTCTGCCTATGTTTCTGCCTCTCTCTCTCTCTCTGTTTCTCATTAATAAATAAAATCTTAAAAAAAAAAAAAATGGCTATAGGGCAGCCTGGGTAGCTCAGTGGTTTCCTTCAGCCCAGGGTGTGATCCTGGGGATCAGGGATCAAGTCCTGCATTGGGCTCCTTGCATGGAGCCTGCTTCTCCCTCTGCCTGTGTCTCTGCCTCTCTCTTTCTTTCTGTGTCTCTCATGAATAAATAAATAAAATCTTTCAAAAAAATGGCTATATAATTTTGCATTCCCACCAGCAATATTATGGGAGTTCCTGCTGCTCCACATCTTTATCAGCATTTGTTGTTAGTGTTCTATATTTTGGCCAGTCTAATAGACATGTGGTAGTATCTCATTGTTGCTTTAATTTTAATTTCTCTGATAATATATGATGTGGAAATTTTTTCATATGCTTATTTGCCATCTATGTATCTTTTCTGGTGAGCTGTTAAGGTTTTTGGTGCATTTTTTAACTTGGTGGTTTCTTTTCTTCTTGTTGAGTTTTAAGCATTCTTTGTGTATTTTGAATAACAGTCCTTTATTTGATGTGACTTTTATAAAGACTTTCTCCTAGTCCCTGGCTTATCTTCTCATTCTTTCAACAGTGTCTTTTGCAGAACATAAGTTTTTAATTTTAATGAATCCCACCTTATCAATTATTTCTTTCATGAATTGCGCCTTTGGTGCTATATCTAAAAAGTCATCACTATGTACAAGGTCATCTAGATTTTCCCTACATTATCTTCTACAAATTTTATACTTTTGTATGACATTTAGGTCTGTGATCCACTTTGAGTTAATTTTTGCAAAGTATGTATGGTCTGTGTCTAGCTTCAGTTTGCCAGTACCATTTGTTGAAGAGACTCTCTTTGCTCCCTTGTACTACACCTTTGCTCCTTTGTCAAAGATCTATTTCTGGGCTCTCTATTCTGTTCCATTGATCTAACTGTATATTCTTTTGCCAGTACCACATTGTCTTGATTACTGTAGCTTGATAGTAGCAAATTTTGAAGTTGAGTAGCAACATGGCAGAAACTTGAATCATATTACTAAGCAGAAATCAATCTGAGAAGGCTACATACTATACGATTCCAACTGCATGACATTCTAGAAAATGCAAAACCATGAAGATAACAAAAAGATCAGTGGTTGCTGGGGGAATGGGGAGGGCAGAGATGAACAGGCAGAGCAGAGGATGTTTAGGGCAGTGAAAAATACAGTAATGGATATACGTCAATTATACATTTATCCAAATCCACAGAATGTATAAGACCAAGACTAAACCCTAAAGTAAACTATGAACTCTGGTTGATAATGATGCATCAATATAGCAAATGTACCACTCTGGTGAGTAACACTAATAATGGGAGACGCTATGCATGTGTGGGGATGGTGAAATCTCTGTATCTTCTGTTATATTTTGCTGTGCACTTAAAACCACTCTAAAAAAAATAGTCTCTAAAAAAATTGTTTTAAAGATTTGTTCATTTTGGTGAGGGGGAAGAGAGAGGAGAGAGGTATACTGTCCACTAAGCATAGAGCCCGATGCAGGGCTCAATCTCCCCATCCTGAGATCATAACCTGAATCAAAACCAAAAGTCAGATGCTCAACCAACTGAGCCACTCAGGAGTCCCTAAAAAATTTTTTTAAAGAACTGATAGGTTAGTGGAGGGGAGGGAGGGGAGGGAGATGAGGTAACTGGGTGATGGACATTAAGGATGGCACGTGATGTAATGAGCACTGATTATTATATAAGACTGATGAACCACTGACCCCTACCTCTGAAACTAATAATACACTAAATGTTAATTAATTTAATTTAAATTTTTTAAAAAAAATTTAAAGTGTAAACAACTTGGATTCTATAACCCATTTAATATAACTTGGGGATCTATTTAGGGAAGTTTGGAATATTTAGGAATATTGTATTTCATTTATTGAAGTATTTTAGATGGAGGGGATTAGAAAGCTAATGGCAACTGCTGTTTGACGGTACAAAATAAAAAATGTTTAACTATAAAACAATAAAAATAAAAAAAGAACTGATAGATTCTACAACATAAACTATGATTATCTATGTTCAGTAAAAGATACCAGTCACAAAAGACCATGTATTCTATGAAGTCCAGAAAAAAACTATGAACACTCTCTCCAGAAAGACATATAAGCACATAAAATATTTAAACACCACTTCAGGATTTATTTGACTATCTTACATTCCACATTCCATGAGCTTTCTGATTTATTTTTGCTTTATTTTTCACGTACATAAACATATCATGAATTTTCTTAAAGATTTATTTATTTTAGGGAGAGAGAGAGAGCATGGGGTGAAGGCCAAAGGTAGAAGGAGGGAGAGAATCTCAAGCAGATTCCCCACTGAGTGCAGAGCCCAAAGCGGGGCTCAATTTCATGAACCTGAGATCATGACCTGAGCTGAAATCAAGAGGTGAATGCTTAACCGAGCCGCCCAGGCACCCCAAACATATCATGAATTTGAAAGTATAGCCAGTGTAGCCAGTGTAAGGTTAAATGGATGGGAATTATGCAGAGAGGATAGGAAAATCACAAGTTGTTTCACTGCACACATACTGAGTCCCCACTATGTACCAAGCACCTGAACTGAGCTTAGATCTCACCTTAACCTGCCAATCTCTCCTAATAAATGTTACAAATTTGCTTCTAAACTTTTTTTTAATTTTATTTATTTATTCATGAGAGACACACACAGAGAGAGGCAGAGACATAGAGGGAGAAGCAGGCTCCATGCAGGGAGCCTGATGCAGGACTCGATCCCAGGATTCCAGGATCACACCCAGAGCCAAAGGCAGGCGCTAAACCACTGAGCCACCCAGGGATCCCCTGATTCTAAACATTTTTAAAGGGAAACCCCCTCTTTCCAAAATTAAAAATAATTTTGCATTTTTAGGGTCCTTTAAATTAACTCCTTATATTTGTTATCAATCATTAACATAAATGAGGAACGCACATAATAACACTAAGAAATAACATTAGGATTATAAGGAATAAATTTTCCTCCTCAAGGTAAAAACAAAGGCCACTGGAGTTACCTACTGTACAATCCTTTGGTCTCTCCAGAGACTTCATATCTAACTTTCAATTTAAGCACACTGGAAATGACTGCTAATGACATCTATCAGTTCTTGTCTTTTGTTTTCTTCATCATACATGGGTTTTGAATTTCCACATCAGACAGCTGCTCAAGGCCACAGTTCTATACAGGCAAATACAAAGGTGTCTCCTTTCTCATCATATTGGCTGCATTCCCTCTCCACTTTTCTATCAGCTCTCTTTACCTGATCCTTCCACCCTTTGGCATAAATTCCCATGATGCTTTCTCTGATGGACACAGCTGTCTCTACTTATTTTACAGTCCCATCATTGTATTCATACATAACTGAGGCACTCACAATTGTATTATACAAGAGCTTTTCAAACTACTTTGGAAATCAAATGCTTGTGCGATCAAAACAATATCCTCATTAGGGAGAGAATTTCCCATTCTATGTAGGCTTCAGTCGGTTCTAATTCTTCAAGAACTAGAAACCAATCACTGGAGAAAAAATGTGGCACAAGCAAATGGGCTACAATAAATACTATTCTCAGTGTGCCTACCGGCTCAGCTACATCTTTATAGTGCTCAAGCAAACTGGCTTATATACATGGGCTAGCCCAAATTGAGAGAAACATGACTCTTCCACCTGCTAAAAGTTTCAGTCTGGGTAGAGGAAGCGGGTGGGTAGAATATGCAGTAATTAAAGAAAAAGAAGCTTCTTTCAAGTTAGAAAATGGCTCATTTGTTCCTTGATCTTAAATATCAGGCTATGCTAAATTTTGTTCAATGTGTTGATATAAATCACTTTAGATGAAGCTGCTCTCAGAGACAGGAAGCTAAATTCCTTCATACAAATATTTGCCAAATACCATCAACTTTACCAACTCTACGTCACTCACATAAATCCAATCTCTAGGGTTTTCCAGTCAAGTAAAATAATATGTAACTAACAATGAGCTACTTCTTAACACAAATACAAATGAGGTATGTTACCATTATAGGTCCAGGATTCACAGATGGAGTTTGGGAAGAGCTGTCGTGGAATGCTACAACAGATAGTACTCAGAGGATAAGGAGAAAAATCACAAACTTAGGTGTCACTGCTATCAATGTTTCCTCAACTCTGTTTTTATGTAAACTATATGTTCAAATATAATATACATACAGAAGCACCCAAATCAACAAAGTGAACATATACATACATAAGCAGTACCCAAAACAAAACAAACAAAATCCCAGGACATTATAGAAATCCAAAAGCCCTCACATATACCTTTCCAGCCCTCTTCTCCTAAGCTGTGTACTATCCTGCCTTCTAACAACTATATTAAACATCTGTCCTCAAAAGATATCACTGCATTCTAATACACAGTTTATTACACTTATTTCTATATTTTATCCACAGAAGTGATAGTTGTACTTTTATATTAGCCTGTTATTCAATGTTTTAAGTAACATACATTTCAGATTTAATGAAATACACACTAAATAGGTGTTACGGCATCCTCAAATCATGAGAGCCATTTTATAAATACTACACTGAAAGAAGAGGTGATAATCCTAATGGATCAGGAATAACTAAAAATTCACTTCTGGGGGCCTCAACCCACTTGACCAGGACTTACTAATGAAACAGTATGTCACTTATAAAGCACCTCACTGCAATACTATAAACACTGCTGAGCCAATTAAATCTCTTCTTATAATGAACAATTCACAGAATAGAAGAGAGCCTAAAACTTTAATAATACTTATTTCAACTATTCAGTGGTCCAGCAATGCAGAGGAAAGCATTTAGGACTACATGACAAGCATGTCCCAAAGGGGGCACCTGGGTGACTCAGTTGGTTAAGCGGCTGCCTTCAACTCAGGTCAGGATCCCAGGGTCCTGGGATTGAGCCTCATGAAGTTGAACTCCCTGCTCAGTGGGGAGAGGCAGACTCCCTCTGTCCCTTCCCCTGCTTGTGCTTTCTCTTTCAAATAAATAAATGTCCCAAAGGATATCAACTAAAAAACAAAGAACAAAGGCATTAAGAAAGAGTAATAAAAAAAAAAAAGAAAGAGTAATAATGATTCACTCTCCCATTCATTTTTATCAGACTTCACTAATAGTTTGTACTTCCTAAAGGCTCATAAAACAGAAGCTCCTATTCCTAAAAGGGGAAATACTCCACAGATACTGGACAGATACTCAAGAGCAGTGACTATAAACACATAATTTTCAAATTTCAGATTTTCTGGATTTAGTCCAACACAATATGTAGGAGAAACTTCACTCATATATACATATATATATTCACTTTTTAAAATATCCACCAAACACTATTAATTTCCAGCTCAGACCTATATATAATTTTTCCTGGAGATCAATACTAATCCTAAATTAACAATTTTCTTCCTCATGTGATGACTTGTAACAGAGTTGCACTACATTCTAAACTATTCTGGCTAACTAAACATCTTGGAAAAGGACCCCCTGATACTGTGAAACCAGAAAACAGTTGTGATAAATGTTTTTCATCTTCAGCAAATTGAGTTTTATTCTTACAAGAAGCAAAAATAAACATCAGTTATATTTAAAGTTAGCTAGAATATAATGGATATGCTATATTTTCCATTTAGACTTTCATCCAAATCAAGCTAAATAACTTTGCTCTCAAGGAGATCATTGTCTAGTGGCAAAGATAGAACAAATAAACAGAAAATGCATACAATAACGTAGAAAGTTAAGTGTCTTAACAGAGGCAAAGATTACATGTAATAAAAGCATTCCCAAAGGGTGTTGAGTAATAGAAGAGGTCTGTAATCAAATAAACATAAGAAATACAGAAATGCAGTAAATAAATTTAAGCAGATTAAAATACCAGTCACCATTGCCATTCTCCAATAGGCAAGCATTTCCTGAGTATATTTGATGAGAGCATCCTGATTCCCACAGTATGTTGAAGGTCTAGTGTTCTGCCAACAGACTTTGGGCATTGCTATCTTTGGAAACTTAAAAGAAGGAGAGGTTGCTTTAAGCTAAAGGTGTCAGGAAATAGTTCACATTAGAACCAATACAGACACTGAGCCTAGAAATGCTGGATCAAGAAGACATTTTAGGAAGGAAAGGTGCTAGTGTAAAGACCAATTCAGACAGGAAAATAAAGCAACAGTGTACCTGCAAAGAAAGAGAATAATGGAGTTCAAAGTAAAGGTGGCATATGCATATGCATGAAAAGGAATAGTAGAAATAAGGAGTTAGCAAGGATATTGGATATTGATAAATGTTTTTGTGTGTGAAAAACCTTGGGAGTTTAGATGATAGGAAATGTACAAGATACATGTTCCTATTGGTCCAGGACATTTCTAATATACATGTTTACCAGACTTGATCAGAATTAAATTAAGTATGGCATTTGTTCAAATCAAAAGACCTCAGTTTTGATGATAAATTATATCATTTGGTAATGACTTTTGGAAAGGTATAAATGAAAAAGACTGTCCATGAATTGATAATTGTTGAAACTGGGTAAGTGCATGGCAGTTCATTATACTACTACTTTCTTTAAATAACAGTATGTACTTCCCAAAATTAAAAAAAAAAATTAAGTGACAGGAGATAAAATAGTATTTCTATGGCACTAGTAACTTAATAAAACAATATTTTCACCTTATCACTAAATGTTTATCAAATAAGAAAAATTATTAAAAATCAAAACACATATAAAAGGTAACTAAAAAATTATCTTCTTTCTGCAAGAACTTCATAATTTCAAGTAAGAATGAAAACTAAGAAGAATAGTTGCTCTTCTTTTGCTTAAAGATATTTTCATTCCTATTTCCACTATAAATGGTTTGGGAAGCTATAGTAAAAATTACAGTAAAATCCCAAGAATATATGAAATTTCTTTAATTGCATTATTTGACAATGTGCCGGTTTTTATACTCATTCTGCCAAATGATTCAAGAGTTTAATGTATTTGCTTTTTTCTGTCAGACAGAAAATCTGTAAGTGGACCCAAATCAGAACATTCCACAAATTCTTCTATTGCAAAATCTCAAACTGCAAAATATTCCTCCAGAAAACTGGCAAATATTGTCAAAAAACAAAGCTTTTTAAAAGATAAATTGTATTTATAGCCTATGGTATTATAGGTTTTTAAAAAAATTCTTATATGTAGGTCCTTATTCGAAGGGATACTACAATCCAATGTTTATAGCATTACCAACAATACCCAAGTTATGGAAAGAGCCCAGATGTCCACTGACTAATAAATGGGTAAAGAAGATGTGGTGTGTATATATATATATACACAATCTATAAATAATATTCCTATATAAATAATAAAGGAATATTATTTAGCCATCAGAAAGAATGAAATCTTGCCATTTGCAATGACAGGGATAGAGCTAGAGAGTATTATGCTAAGCAAAATAAGTCAGAGAAAGACAAATATCATATGATTTTATTCAGATGGAATTTAAGAAAAAAACATGAACATGGGGGTGGGAGAGCAAATCAGAAAACAGACTCTTAACTATAGCAAACAAATTGATGGTTACTGGAGGGGAGATGAGCAGGGGTATGGATTAAATGGGTGATAGGTATAAAGGACAGCACTTGTGATGAGCACTGGCTATTGTACGTGATGAATCACTAAATTCTACAGCTGCAACTAATGCTACACTGTATGTTAACTGAAATTTAAATAAGAACTTGAAGAAAAAAATGAAACAAATATATTTCCATCATCTGTTACATAACATTCATGTTAGTAGAAACAAATGTCATTCATATGTAAGAGATATACAATTAAAGACATAAAGTATATCTACATCATTTTATGCAAAATTTTATTAGACCATCTAAGCTTAAAAGCTACTGTTACCGTATAATTTTGTCCATTTTCTCCAATAAAACAGAGTACTCTAAAAGGTCTATTCTCATTTCAATGCATCAAAAATATTACAAAGCCTGCATAATTCAAATCTAATTATAAATTCAATACATAAATCTAGTTATTTTATGCTACTTGAAACAAGTCAGTCAGAGAAAGACAAATATATGATTTCACTCATATGTGAAGTTTAAGAAACAAAACAAATGATCAAAGAAGAGACAAACAAACAAAAAAAACCTTAAATACAAAGAACAAACTAGGGGGCAGGGAGGATGGGCGAAAGAGGTAAAAGGATTAAGAGTGCACTTGTTGGGCAGTCCCGGTGGCTCAGCGGTTTAGGGCCACCTTCAGTGTGATCCTGGAGACCCAGGATTGAGTCCCACGTGGGGCTCCATATATGGAGCCTGCTTCTCCCTCAGCCTGTGTCTCTGCCTCTCTCTCTTTCTCTCTTTCTCTCTCTCTCTCATGAATAAATAAACAAAATCTTTTTAAAAAAATTAAAACAATAAAAATAATTTAAAAAGAGTGAACTTGTTATGATAAGCACTGAGTAATGTATAGGATTGCTGTATTACTATATTGTACACCCGAAACTAATAGAACACTGTATGTTCTTGAATTATACTTGAATTAAAAAAATTTTTAAATCTAATGATTTTAAATTGTTCCCATATAATTAGTTTAATTTTTCTTTTAAAATTCTATACTGGGGGGAAGCCCCAGTGGCGCAGCGGTTTAGCACCGCCTGCAGCCCAGGGCGTGATCCTGATCGAGTCCCACATCAGGCTCTCTGTATGATGTCTGCTTCTCCCTCTGCCTGTGTCTCTGCCTCTCTCTCTCTCTCTGTCTCTATGAATAAAAAAAAATAAAAATAAAAATAAAAATAAAAATAAAATAAAATAAAATAAAATAAAATAAAATAAAATAAAATAAAATAAAATAAAATTCTATACTGGGTATTTAATTACTGAAAATCTATATTTTGTACCTACTTCCAAAAAAACTACATTTTAAATGTGCTCTATAAGATAAAGATTTCTAGTAACTTATTTGTATTTATTAACTTCTCTTCAGACACTGATACCCAACACTTATTACAAAGAAAGAAACAGATCTATTGGCAAGTACAGTATCACTTTCAACATACACAGTCCAGTAGAGCCTAATGTTTAAATAAGGTTTAAATTTCAAGACATACGTTGTCATTTAAATAAACTATCTTAACATATAATAATTTGGAATTTTTTTCCTTCAATTTTACACTCAGCCGAGGCAGCAAAAGCTGTTAGTATGTTTTAAAAAGAAAAAAGAAAGTAGCTCTATGCTCCTGACTTTATTTTAAAAGGTAAAAGCAGCTACCAAGGAATATAGACTCTAGTGTAAAATTACTATGGAGTCACAACTGAGATATTTGACTTGCAGAAGCCAAGACACACATATCTTTGATTAATGATGAAGGGCAGAAGACCACTGATAAAATGTGAGATAAATGCTCAGGAAAACCTGGTATCTGAATCTGGCTGAGGTGCTCATACTCTATCCTGAATCACTGTTCTGTAGTCCATATATATGGAGGTAATGGATAGATTCACATATGGTTCCTTAGACACATTCTGTTTCTCTAATTGTTTTAATTATAATAATGAGTAATATAAATATATTAATGTATAAGACCTGTCTGAGAAGAATATGCTAAAATAGGCCATGTAATATCCAAAGTTTCCCATATTATATATAAAATACATTTGTGAATGAAGATGTTATTAATTAACAAATATATACTCAAAAACTTATTTTCTTACATATAGAATGTGACAATATAAGATCCTGCCTAATGATCTACATTTAATAATTATTAACCATAAATAAATATCTGATCACCATAAAATCAATGACAGCTGGATTAATGTACTCATTCATTCAAGAAATATTTAATGAGAGCCTATACTGTGTTAGTTTAATGTCCCAGGGGCTAGAGATATGAATGGTATACATTAGGCCTTGTGAGAAAACAAAAAATATTTCAGTAAACATGAACTCCATTATTATCTTTGTCGACCTCTGAGACACTATCACAAGTTCAAGGAGACAAGTTGTCATAATTCCTCCTCCTAGTCTACCAAATTATAAACTATGTTACAATAAATTATGAATTATGTGTTATATATTATATATGTTTATAATTACATATAAATGATACTGTATTAGTTATCTCAAGAACATGATCTCTTATCAGATAAGATAATATCTACTACCCAGGAGTTAATACATAGTAGATATTAAGTAAACAATTAATGAATAAGTATGTAAATAGTTGATATTTCAAGAACGACAGCAATATAGCCGGATTCTCTACTTGTAACAAAACAGATCTGTTCTAACAAAACCAACTCTGCAGTAAATTCTAACTCCAGACTTATTTGGACTCATTTCTCGGGATCTCCACCCTGTTGACCTGCCCTACAAATCTTAGACTTGCCTGCCCCTATAAGTGCATGAACCAAATCCTTTCATAAAAAGAATCAGCTGGCCAATTAGTGAGTATGTGTGTGGCTCCAGATTCTGTACTTATTCCTGCACTTTCAAACAGTACTACAAGTTGTGGGAGATGGAAGAAGAAGGAAGAAGAGAAAGAAAGACTGGCCCATTTCTCTTAAGTTTTAAATCCCTCAGGTATCATAATCCAGTTATCTTTTTAAGTAGGTTATGTTAATGAAGTAACTTAACAATGGCTTTGAGAGTAGGAAATAACTACATGAACCTAACTTAATCAAATTACTCACAAGGAGAAACTGAGGCAACACAGTACCAGGCTTGCTCAATAACAAGAAAAAAATGTGTTGTGGGTTGTAAATACATACCATAAAACTAGATAGTAAGTCAGAGATCCACGAAAACACAGGAATATCACAATAATTGAATAACCACAAAATACTGATGTTACTATTACAATCAATAAGTTTGATGATTCTATCAAAAGTATAAACTCAAATGCATATTATAGAAATAAACCAAGTTGATACATACTTGTGACAAAAAATTTTTTTGTGAAAGTACAGCTATCAAAGGCAGCAATTTTCTCCTGCAAGACTACAACGAGGATCCTAAAATTAGAGGGGAAAAAAACAAAAAAAAAAAAAAAGAATGTGAAATTCTGTAAGTTAAATCATAAATAAGCTAAATCATTAGATTTAAAGAAGTATCTACCAATGCAATTTAGGCAAGAAACATCAGCCTCTTAAAATGTAAAAACAGAACCATAAAATCCTTACCATAATCAAGAGGGACATGATTAGAAGAAGAAAAGTCACAGAACTACAGCTCAAAACATTATTTTCCTCTAAATAAAATTTTATTTGCATTCAGTATAAATCAAATAAATCTATCTTCATCAGGAATGTATGAAATCAATAAACTGCTGGCTATTTACTAAAAGTGTTTTTCCAGTGCTGGCTCAAAGTCATGGAATTAAACATAAAATGGATTTATGTACCCTGTCACTTAATATGATTGCTGAATTTCCTAACACCAGAGAAAAAGAAAGAAAGCAAACTCAGATAACTGTTATTCAATATAAATGAGTCATTTCTGATTGACTCACTATATTAAAAATTAATCAGAATCCGTATGAACTATTATTTCTCCAGGAACCAAGATGCGTAAAAAAAATTAGGAAAATAATTTAGTTATAAAATATTTTATAATCAAATTTCTAAAATACATTCAAAATGTATTTTATTAATTCTGTTTTAGAGTATTTCTCCTGTATAACATTAATATAGAGATCCAAATTTCAAAGTTATTTTAATAATCAAATAAAAGATTATAATTGTTAAATACTTAACATACTCAGAGTATTTTTTCCAAATTTGGGGGAGGTAAATCTGAGTAACAGATGTTAATGATGAGTGGGGAAAAAAGAAAATGTTGTCTTTAACATCCATGCTTTATTAATCTTGTTCATTTGCTAATGCAGAACAAAATCCTTAACACAGCTGACAACACATAATAAATGATTCTGTCATGGCACTTAACGTAAGAAACCAACCAATCATCAGACCCAGGTTAAAAGGCTTAGGGAATCCATAATAAGAAGGTGACAAACTCAAATGAGAGAAATGCAGAAAGAGAGATGAAAAGGTATTCTTATAATCAAGCAGCCCGTCCCCATAATATAGAAACATACAAAATCATTTCCACCAGGATGGTTTAATTTATTATGAATATTGCAAAGTCCAAAAGACTGTGCCATACAGCTGATCTGCCAAACCAACTACAGAATTAACCAGGGAAAGACCTGGTGAATCAGGTTTGACATTTTATAAAGCAAAAGCTAAGCAGTATCCTGAAACCCACAGTATGGCTTTTCTTCTAACTCTTACCACATCTGAATTCGTGCAACTTCTAAGTGAAAAATCAATTTCTAAAAATTACATAAATCAACAGATTTTTTTTGTTTTTGAACATATCTTCATTTTTCTTAAAAAAAGGAGAGAATATGAACCTTTGCTACATCAACCAAATATCCAGAGAATTTCATAATCGCTTTTCATTAATGACATCTCATATTCATAAATCACCTTTGTCTGCTTTTACTCCTACTCACAAGTTTCACAATCACTACTTATGACTATGAAAAGATTAACTGAATTAATTTTCAAGTTAATTTATATCTGTTAAAATAGTAAATGTGCTCATTACTTCACGGCTAAAATTAAAAGTAATAAACACAAAAATATTTGTTATAAGAAAAGTTGGCCTAGGGATCCCTGGGTGGCGCAGCGGTTTGGCGCCTGCCTTTGGCCCAGGGCGCGATCCTGGAGACCCGGGATCGAATCCCACATCGGGCTCCCGGTGCATGGAGCCTGCTTCTCCCTCTGCCTGTGTCTCTGCCTCTCTCTCTCTCTGTGACTATCATAAATAAATAAAAATTAAAAAAAAAAAAAAAGAAAAGTTGGCCTAACTGTATCATCCAGAATCACAGTACTTGGAACAAATGCAGATTTACTATAAGAGTTTAAAAAAATAATGCAAGAAATGCTTTTTTAAACTGTACTGTGTTTTTTCTATTTTCTAGTATATTTGTGTATTTGTAATACAAGTAAATTGGGATGTAAAAATCTTATTTGTACTTAACCTCCCTTTTCAAGTGTATTCAAGTCTCCGTTTGGCTAAAAATGCAAGTAATCTATTTTCTGAGAGCACAAAGGACACTTGAAGAAGAGCTTACATTATATTTTCCCAGGTTAAATATATTACCCACTGGATCCATCCATTCAATAATGTTGATTTTGAATAATTTGATGTGTCATTGGATAATTACATTATCCCAGCAATAATATTTCTGTTTCCTATAATTTTAGTTCAATATTACTTGAAATATAAATATGCATAATAATTAGATCTTCACTATGAACTGCACACTATCACTGAACAGCTTTTCTTTGTCCTATTTCATGTTTTTGTACTTGAATTCGAATACTTTTATCATTAGTATCAAAGCCCACATGTTCTTTTAGTTTATATTTGTCAGGTATGTCTTTACCTTTCTGAGTCACTCTTTGAATCCCTTTAAAATCTAACCAGAGAGTCTTTTATTACAAAATTTATTTTATATTGACACACCATAAATTATTGTGTTTTCCATGTTCCATGTGTTTGCTTTTTGATAAGATGTAAGATTTACAGTTTCCATCCATGACCTCGATCAAGACATTTACCACTGTAGGGCTGTAGTTTTTTCTCAAATATAAAAGGAAATGTTGGGGGGGTTTTTTGGAACAGAAGATTCCTAAAGCCCCTTCCTCCCCTAACGTTCAGTGGCTATAAATTAATTCTTCATTATCATTAGGTCAGGTTCAACCCAGATACAAGTATTTTCCTAGAGATTTCAACAAAACACATTTAAGAAAGAAAAATCTATCTAGTCCAGGTTTTATCTTTACTATGAAATATAAAGAAATAACAATATTTAAAAGCCATTTTTATTGTTCAGAATATGCTTTGTTTTGATGAATGCTAACAGGAAAGTTATAGTTCGTATCATACCACAGAAGCACATACATTCTATATATTAAAAAGTTACGTTATACATGCAAAAAAGTTCCACAAAGCAATACTTAACCTTTGTACATTTGCTCAGATACCTTTTATTCTTTTCCATTTCTGTTTTTATTTTTTTTTTTCCATTTCTGTTTTTAAATGGTAGTATGACTCACTAAATTCACTATTAATGGGTCAAGACTAGAAGTTTGAAAACATTAATTCAGAAACTTAACAGCTACTACATCTGGCAGAATTGAGAGGTATTTTGTGACTTCTTTAAAAAAATAAGTCAAAGACGGTGAATAATACTAGTAGAGCTCTATATGCCCAGGAGGTACCTTACCTTAAACAAGAAACACATTAAGAAATGCTTACCGCTTGTTGCAGTGGAGATCATAGATAGGTGTTTTAAACTGAATAGACTTGACCATCTCCCCAGTACGAAGTGAATATAGATCTACACAACAGTAAGGTGGACTAGTGCTAAAAAAAAAAAAAAAAAAAAAAAAAAAGACAAAAACCATTATTTTTTAAAACATGGAAGGGCCAGTAAACTCTGCATTTTCTTCTTCTTTTTAAAGATTTTATTTATTTATTTGACACAGAGAGAGAGAGAGCACAAGCAGGGGGAGCAGCAGAGGCAGAGGGCAGTAAGCTCCCTGCTGAGCAAGGAGCCCAAAGCAGGGCTCGATCCCATGGGATCATGACCTGAGCCGAAGGCAGGCACTTAATTGACTGAGCCACCCAGGCGCCCCTACATTTTCTTATTAATATGATTGTAAAACCCCTAATTAACATAATATAAGGAAATTGATTTGAACTATTAAAAAATCATACTATATCCCAATCAACTCATTTCAGAAATGTAAAATTAGGGAAAAAGAAAATGAAACTCACCAAAATATTACTATAGAAAAGAAAAATCATAAGATTATCTTAATAAATGCAGAAGTATTTGATAAAATTAAAAACTTATTCATGACAAACATATCATTAATCTAATACTGTAATAAATAAAATAAAAACTATCAATCATATATAATGGCAAAACACTGAAAATCTTTAAAATCAGGAACTAGACAAGAATATTCATTATTGAACCATATCTACTCAACATAATATGGAAGGTCCTGTACATAAGGCAAGAAAAGAATTACTACAAGGAAGAAATAAAGCTGTCATTATACTGGCTAAGAACTTGACTGTAGAAGTATAAAACTCAATAATACAAATCTGTATGTCAAAATATACATAAAGACAACCCCACAATAGGGGGCACCTGGCTGGTTCGGTTGGTTAAGCATCTGCCTTAGGCTCAGGTCATCAATCCCAGAGTCCTGAGATTGAGCCACGTGTAATCCCTATAGTCAGGCTCCCTGTCTGCTTCTCCCTCTGCCCCTCCCCCTGCTCATGCTTGCACATTCTCACTCCTTCTCTGAAATAAATAAAATCTTATAAAAAAAAAAAAGAAAGACAACCCTACAATAAAGATGAACCATTAATATATGCATTCTTAACATGGACTGTTAATTAATATAGTAATTTATCTCAATACATAAATACAATACAATAAATAAATATTGTATTTATCTAATACAATAGCACCTGTATTTTTATAAATTAAGCACAAACTATTATAAAGTAAAAATTTAAAATATATGTTGAATAAATGAATATACTGAATACCTCAGATTCAGTAAGATTTTGACATATTTACACAAAAAGAAAAGCAAGGCAAATACATTGAAGTATATAACACAGTCTGACAGACTTTCTAAACTTACACAGTTCTACCCTAATAAAAAATCCACCAGAATGACACCTCATTCTACAATGTATATAAATATACATCCACATGATCAAACTTATACTGGAAAGGATAGTAATTAAGACACTGGTTCTCCACGCTAGAACAGAGAGAGATTGATGTTTCCACCTTAACAAAGTAGGAAAAGAAAAGCAAGTTAAATCTAATAAAGTACAATGGGGGAATTAATAATATGATAAGAAGCCAATGAAATGAAACTAGAGTAAGCAAAAGAAAAAAAAATCTATGGAACTAAAAGCTAGTTTTCTGAAATCAATCTATAAAGAAATAATCTGAATATCCCAGTGTCTATATAAAAGAAATTGACCTCATAAGTTAAAACTTCTTACAGTGAAATCCTCAAAAATGGCTTCATTTTGAAAATTCTATCAATTATTTAAACAAAAATGTTTAGATATCATACTAAATAAAAACTTTAAAAAAAACAGTAAAAATAGAACTATCATATGATCCAGCAATTCCACCTCTGGGTACTTAACAACAACAATAAAAAAGACTCACTCAAAAATACACACTGTGCACTGCCATGTTCATTGCAGCACTATTTATAACAGCCAAGACATGGAAGCAACCTGTGTCCATCAATGGATAAATGGATAGAGAAAATGTGATAGATACAGCTATAGATACACAATGTAATATTATCTAGGCATTTTTTTTAAAAAAGGAAATCTTGTCATTTGCAACATGAATAGACCTTTAGGGTATTATACTGAGGGAAGTAAGTCAGACAAAGACAAATAGTATTATGATCTCACTTATATGTGTAATTTTAAAAAGCAAAAAAACCCTAAACTTATCAATACAGAGAACAGACTAGGAGTTGCCAAGATAGGGGTGTGCAAAATGGAAGAAGATGGCCAAAAGGAACAAACATCCAATTATAAGATTAACCAGTCCTGCAGATGTAATTTACAGCATGGCGACTATAGTTAACAATACCATATTATATATTTAAAAGTTGCTCAGAGAGTAGATCTTAAAAGTTCCCATCAAAAGAAAAAAATGGTAACTGTATGGTAATGAATGTTAACTAGACTTACTGTGGTGATCATTTTGCCATATATACAAATATCAAATCATTATATCATTTACCCGAAACTAATATAATGTCATATGGCAATTATATCTCGATTTAAGGGAAAAAAAGGTATTATGACACTAGTCTGAGCATAATAAGGTCAAGGGAACAGAACAGAGTCCATAAATAAACTCACACATACAGCCAAATGATTTTCATCAAAGGTACCATATAAGTAAGTGATGAAAGAACAGTTTTTGAACAAATGTTGCTTTTAAAAACTAGATATTTGCAAGGAAGGAATTAAATTTTCCCCTAAGTAATATAGAAAAATTAACTCAAAATGGATCACAGCTTAAGAACATAAGAACTAAACATAAGAACCAAATAGCTTCTAGAAGAAAATTTAGATAAAATCTATTTCTTAAACAAGAAAAAGAAAGCATGAACAGACATAACTAACATAAAATTATCAAAATTATAAACAAGCAAGTCCCATACTGTGAGAAAATATTTTCAAAAGATGTATCTGACAACAGATTTGTATTCAGAAAAAGAACTCTTATTTTTCAATAACAATACGTACAACACATTTTTTTAATGGCCATAATATTTTTAAAGACACTTTACCAAGGAAGATATAGAGATAGCAACTGAGCACTTGAAAAGATCCTGAACACAGAAATGCAAGTTAAAACCACTATGGCAGTAAGGGATATCACTACACTCACTAGAATGGCTAAAACTTAAAGACTGGTAACATAAGAATGCAAACTAATTAAAACTGTTGCTGTTGGGAATGCAAAATAGTACAGTCACTTTGAAAAACAGTTTAGTGGCTTTTTTTTTCTTAAAGATTCATTTATTTATTTATTCATGAGAGACACAGAGAGAGAGGGGCAGAGACACAGGCAGAGGGAGAAGCAGGCTCCACGCGGGGAGCCTGACATGGGTCCCGAGTCTCCAGGATCACACCCCGGGGTTAAGGCAGAGCTAAATCACTGAGCCACCTGGCTGCCCCGTTTAGCAGCTTTTTATACATTAAACGTAGCCTACCATATATGTCTAGGTAATCTGTTATTCATAATAACAAAACACCTAAATGTAGACCAATAAATGAGTACATATATGGTGATTATTGAGGCAATGGAATATTATTCAGCAGTATTATAGAATGAGTTATCCATACAACAACATAAATGAATCTCAACATCATTATGAAGTGAAAAAAAGCCAGATACAAAGTCTACATACTTTATAGGTCCCTTTCAAGGAAAAGGTAGAAGCGCAAAACTATAATTATAGGAAGCAGAGCAGTGGTTGCCACAGGGCAGGGAAAGAGTTAAGTAAAGTGCTATGAAAAGATTTGGGGGGTGATGGAAACAGTGCTGTGTCTTGATTATGGAGGGTGCTTACGCAACTGTGTACAACTGTGTGGCAAAACTGGAGGTGGGGAAAAACCTAATAAAACCTGAACTTCAATCTCTCAAAATGACACAAGGCAAAAATTCTTTTCTTAATGTTCCCAACTAATTAATCCAGTCCTCTGCTGAGAAGCAATGAGTTAATAATGAATGAAATCTAACATTTTGCCAGACCAACTGGGAAGGAAAAACAGCTTGTCACCTTCAATTAGCAGCTCATTATAGCTACAGTACACTAGAAACATGAATTCTGATCATTTCACTGGCATCCATACAATGTCACAACTGAGATTCTTCTGCAGAAAACCTTTAATAGAAGTGGACAAAACAAATGCTATGAAGGCTCAATTTAGAGTTGACCAAACAAGATTTGGTAGAATTGAAAAATCTATTTATATACAGGAAAAAACGTATTCACTCTCTAACAGAAAAAGATAATTCTTTTAAAACAAGAGTTTTCAGAAAGTCATACATTCATAAAGGAGTCATGCTATTTGCCAATAACACAGTTGTGTACACGCCTGACATAGCCTTTTGTTCTCTATTTTCTCTCCTTTTAAAAGCCTTAACTATTTTCCTGCGACACAGCAAGACAATCTTAATTTTCCTCATGGATAGGCTGATGAGAAATCTTTCCATAACATCAGCAGTATGCATGCCCCATAACGAAAGGACACGTGTTAAACTAAAACTAAAGTATATAGACACGAAATAAGCTTTTACTTTGTACTCTAGTATACACCAGACAGTGCCACAAGAAAGTTGTATATAGAATGAGTCTTCATTAGATTTCTAGAACTCAAATGGTTCAACATTTTTACAGGTTTGCATCTGATATTTAAATATAAAGCTATGACTTAACTTTACAATAAACCTAATTAATGCTTTAAGAAAAAAAGTTCCACATAGAAATGTTGAGAGCCAAATTTAAAATGTAACAACATAGTGCAAACAAACAGAAGCTGGAAAAAAAAAAAGCAGGAATGATGCAATTTTTATTAATAAATGGTTGGTTCAGAAACTCTAATTGTGGTCCCAGCATCTGTCTTTCTAATACATAGATATCAACATACATAGTGTAAAGTTACTTTTCAAGATAAATATAAAATAGAAATGAACACAACTGTCCCTAACTAACCTTCTCTTTAAGTAGTTTGTTTTATAGTGAGTAACCAAGAACAAAAGCTGAAAAATTTTGCATCAGAATGATCTGCTACCTAGTGTACCCATGACCTATATCCAGGAGGGAATTTTTTTTTTTAAGATTTTATTTATTTATTCATGATAGACAGAGAGACAGAGAGAGAGGCAAAGACACAGGCAGAGGAAGAAGCAGGCTCCATGCAAGGAGTCCGATATGGGACTTGATCCCAGGACTCCCAGGATCATGCCCTGGGCCAAAGGCAGGCGCTAAACCGCTGAGCCACCCAGGGATCCCCCCAGGAAGTAAATTATTAAGCTTTTATTAGGGAGGGAAAAGTCCTCCCACAGTCAATGTGATGATGGTATTTACATAGTTCATTCATTTCAGTGAAGTGCGTTGATGAGAACTATTTGAGAAGCAAATTTTTTTAAAAAGCTTCCATTACAGAAAATTCAATGCTTAGGGGCATCTAGGCGGCTCAGCTGGTTAATCATCTTCCTCTGGCTCAGGTTGTGATTCCAGGGTCCTGGGATGGAGCTCTGAGTTGGGCTCCCTGCTCAGCAGGAAGCCTGCTTCTCTTTCTGTCCCTCCCTCCTACTCTGCTGTCTCTCACTCTCTCTCTCTTAAATAAATAAATAAAATCTTAAAAAAAAAAAGAAAGAAGAAAATGCAATGGTTAAATTAATCAGTAAGGAACTATAAAACAACAGATTTCTTAAAAGAAAAAATACTGAAAATATTATAAATATTTCCATCTAAATATCTTGTCTACTCCAGTATTTCTTAGTTTCTCTGTAATACTATTCAACACATTAAAAAATATTGCCAATATAAATATACTTATTTTTAGAGCATTTTGTTTCAAGCAAAATTGAGTAGAAGATATAAAGATTTTCCATATAATCTTCCCATCATTCATGCACAGACTACCCTTTACCAACATCCCCCATCAGAATAAGATGTTTACTATAAATGATGAACCTACAATGACATATAATCACCCAAAGTCCACAGCTTACTCTTGGTATTGTACATTCTATGGTTTTAGACAAATTTATAATGACATATATCTAATATTATACTACCATGAAAAACAGACTCACTACCCTAAAATTCCTGTACGCTTTGCCTATTCATCTCTCCTTCAACCCCCCTGGAAAACACTAATCTTTTTACTATCTCCATAGTTTTGCCTTTCCTAGAAAGTAGAGTTAAAATTATAGAGGATGTAGCCTTTACAGACTGACTTCTTTCGCTTAGTAATGTGCATTTGACACTGTTCTCCATTTCTTTTTCTGGCTTGATAGCTCATTTCAGTCCTGATTAACATTCCATTACCTGGATGTACCACAGTTTCTTTATCCATTCATCTGCCGAAGGATATCTTGATTGTTCCATGTTCTAGCAATTATAAATAAAACTAATATAAACATCTGTGTGCGCTATTTTGTGCAAATATAAATCTCCAACTCCTTTGGGTAAATACCAAGCAAAGTAATTTCATGGATCATATCATATGGCAAGAGTTTAGCTTTGTATGAAACTGCCAAACTATCAACGTGGTTTTGTTATTTTGCATTCCTACTAGAAATGAATGAGAGCTCCTGTTGCTCACTATCTTACCAGCATTTGTTGTTGTTAGTTTTCTGGATTTTGGCTATTCTAATAAGTGTGAAACAGCATCTCATTGTTGTTTTAATTTGAATTTCCCTGATGATATAAGATATGGAGCATTTTTTTAAAAGATTTTATTTATTTATTCATGAGACACACAGAGAGAGAGAGGCAGAGACACAGGCAGAGGGAGAAGTAGGCTCCATGCAGGGAGCCTGACGTGGGACTCGATCCTAGGTCTCCAGAATCAGGCCCTGGGCTGAAGGTGGCGCTAAACCGCTGAGCCACCAGGGCTGCCCCTAGAGCATATTTTCATATGTTCATTTGACAACTATATATTATGTTTGAGGTAAGATCTTTTGCCCAATTTTTAATCAGGTTTTTCATTTTCTTATTGTTGGGTTTTAAGAGGTCTCTATATATTTTGGAAACTATCCTTTATCAGGTATGTATTTTTCTATAGAGCTACCCTACGACAGAGCAATTGCACTCCTGGGTATTTACCCCAAAGACAGAGATACAGTGAAACACTGGGACACCTGCCCCCCCCCAATGTTTATAGCAGCAATGTCCACAATACCCAAACCGTGGAAGAAGCCTCGATGTCCATCGACAGATGAATGGATAAAAAAGACATGGTGAAAAAAAAAAAAAAAGAAGACATGGTGTGTGTGTGTATATATATATATATATATATATATATATATATACACACACACACACACACACACACACTGGAATATTATTCAGCCATTAAAAGGACAAATACCTACCATTTGCATATATATATATATATATATATATATATATATATATATATATAGAAGAGGATAAGGGATAAAATGGAAAACAGCAGATAAAAAGAACTGAACATAGATTCAATTTATAAAAATATATAGTATTGAGGAAATTCTGCCTCAAGACTGTAGCATCAGGGGATCCCTGGGTGGCTCAGCGGTTTCGCGCCTGCCTTTGGCCCAGGGTGCGATCCTGGAGTCCCGGGATCGGGTCCCGCGTCGGGCTCCGGGCATGGCACCTGCTTCTCTCTCTGCCTGTGTCTCTGCCTCTCTCTCTCTATGTCTATTATAAATAAATAAAAATAAATATTAAAAAAAAAAGACTGTAGCATCAACCCTGCCTGATAGTTTCCAGCCTGCCAGCTTACCTTATTCCTTACCTGTGAGTGCTCACAATCAGGTAAGCCAATTCTTTTACATGAAAAATCAGACTGAATTATTATATTGTACAAAAACTAATATAACACTGTATACTAGAATTAAAATAATTTTTTAAAAAAAGAAAACTCCAGAAACAAAATTTAAATTAAAAAGCAATAAAATAAATAAAAAATAAAAATAAAATGAAAAAGAAAGAAAAAAACATGTGTGTGGGTGTGTACCCCACTGTATGGGGTAATCAAGAATATAATACACATGCCCAGAGCCAGATGCTTGCTCAAAAAAAATTGCAAGGACACAATTTGCATCTCTGGCTAAGTCTTTGACTCTGCAACAAGCTGGAGATGAAGGCTAAGGAAGTGTTACAGATGCTATCACTACACACTCAAGGACCATCCCAGCTCAGTACAAATATGCAAATCTTATTTATATTTTTCTTGTTTGTATCTGCCATTTAAGCAAATCTCTGTCAGATCACTGTCCAATTGCCAGATACAGAGGTTTCAGTAATCATGTAAGACAGACATAGTCTTTACAAAAAGAGTTTAGAAAAAGCCACTAAACAATGGTTGGATGCAGGTCAAAACAGCATACTCCAGAGAGGAGAACAATCTGATGTTTGGAGTTGCAAATTACATTATTCAAATGCCCACTGTTCAACAAAAAATTACAAGGCACACAAAGAACCAGGAAAGTAAAGTATAGCCTATTCATAGAAACAAACTGACAGAAACTAACACTGAGGAAACCCAGACATTGTACTTAGTATGCAAAGAATATATATCAATTGACTTAAATATCATGCTCAAAGAGCTAAAAGAAAATACAGAGAGGAAGATAAACTTCAAACTGAGAACATCAATAAAGATCTAGGAATTACGAAACAGAAACCACATAGAAATAATGAAACTGAAAAATACAATAATGAAAATGGAAAACACACTAAAGGTTTCAGAAGTGTATCTGAATATCAGAATAGGCAGAAGATAGAATGTGCAAACTTGAAAATAAGACAACTGAAATTACACATCAGAGGAAAATTAAAAAAGAATGAAGAAAAATAAACACAGCTTATGAGCAACATTACAAATCAACTAAACAGGGATCCCTGGGTGGCGCAGCAGTTTGGCACCTGCCTTTGGCCCAGGGCGCAATCTTGGAGACCCGGGATCGAATCCCACGTCGGGCTCCCGGTGCATGGAGCCTGCTTCTGCCTCTGCCTATGTCTCTGCCTCTCTCTCTCTCTCTCTCTCTCTCTCTCTGTGTGTGTGTGACTATCATAAATAAATAAAAATTTAAAAAAGAAAGTAAAAAAAAAAAAATCAACTAAACATAACCAACTTATAGAAGACTCCACTCAACAGAATACTCATTCTTCTGAAGTGTACATGGAACATTCTACAGGATATACCATATGTTAGCCACATAACAAGTCTCAATAAATTTAAAAACAATGAAAACAAGCTTTCTAACCAAAGTGGAGTGAAATTGTTAATCAAAACCAGAAGGAAAACTGGAAATTCACAAATATGTTGAATTAAACAATAACCTCTTAAATAATCACTGGGCCACAAATATGTGGAATTAAATAATAAACTCCTTAACAATCAGCACCATATTAATGGAATGTGGGGTAGGGGGGATACATGATTATCTCAACTGATACAGAAAAAGCATTTCCCAAAATTCAACATCCTTTCATGATAAAAACATATAAGAAACTAGCAATAAAAGGAAATTTCCAAATATGATAAAGGGCATTTATGAAACACCCATAGCTAACATTATACTCAATGGCAAAAGACTGAATGTCTTCCCCCTAAGATCAGGAAAAAGAAAAGGATATCCACTTTTAACACTGCTATTCAACATTGTATTGAAAGACCTAGCAAAAGCAATTAGGCAAGAAAAAGAAATAGAAAGCTTCTAAATTGGAAAAGAAGTTTTACTAACTAACTCTATTCACAGGCAACAACATGATCAAATATATTTTTAAAAGTCCCAAAGAATCCACAAAATAATACTAGAACTAGAATAAATTGAGGAAAGTTGCAGGGTACAAGATCAACACATAAAACAGTAATTATCAATCACAAAAAGAGAAATTAAGGAAGCAATTTCATTAACAAGAACAATGCAATCTCTATCAAAATTCCAATTTCTGCCCCTTTTTTACAGAAATGAAAAGCAAACCTAATTCCTAAATGGAATTGCAAAAGGCTCATAATAGCCTAACAGTACTGAAAAAGAACAAACTTGGCAGATTCACATTTCCCAACTGCAAACTTACAACAAAGCAATTTTAATCAAAACACTGTGATACTGACATAACATCAAATATATAAATGAATGGAATTCAGATTCCAGAAATAAACACATACCTCTATGAACAATTCGTTTTCAAAAAAGTTGCCAAATCTATTCAATGGGGGGGGAAAGAGTATCTTCAAGAAGTGGTGCTGGGTAAACTGAAAGCTCACATGCAAAAGAATGAAGTAGGACTCTATCTTATATCATATGTAAAAATTAACTCAAAATGGATTAAAGGCTTAAATATAAGATCTAAAACTGTAAAATTCTTAGAAGGAAATATAGAGAAATCTTCAGGACCCTGAATTTGGCAGTATTCTTAGATATGACACCAAAAGTACAAGCAACAAAAGAAAAAATACATAAATTGGATTATATCAATATTGGAAACTTCTGTGCATCAAAGGGCATTATCAAGAAAGTGAAAAGATTGGGAGAAGATATTTGCAAATGACATATCAGATAAAGGGCTAATTTCTAAAATCTATAAAGAACTTATTAAATTCAACACCCAAAACCCATAAAATCCAATCAAGAAGTGGGCAAAAGACACATTTCTCCAAAGAAGACATACAAACGGCCAACAGACACATGAAAAAATGCTCAACATCACTCATCAACAGGGAAATACAAATCAAAACCACAATGAGATACCACCCCACACTGTCAGAATGGCTAAAATTAGCAACTCAGGAAACAACAGTTGTTGACATGTATGCATAGAAATGGCAACCCTCTTATACTGTTGGTGGGAATGCAAACTGGTATAGCCACTCTGGAAAACAGTATGGAGGTTCCTCAAAAAGTTAAAAATAGAATTACCCTACAACCCAGCAACTACACTACTATTTATCCAAAAGACACAAAAATAGTCATTTGAAGGGGCACAGGCCCCCCCAGTGTTTACAGCAGCAATGTCCACAATTGCCAAAATATGGAAAGAACCCAGATGTCTATCGACAGATGAATGAAGATGTACCATATATATGTATACACATAACAAGTACATATGTATACACATACACACACACACACACACACACACATACACACACACAATAGACTATTGCTCAGCCTTAAAAAAAGAATGGAATCTTGCCATTTGCAATGATGTGGCTAGAACTAGAGTGTATTATGTTTAGTGAAACAAGTCAGAGAAAGACAAATACCATATGATTTCACTCATATGTGGAATTTAAGAAACAAAACAGAGAACATAAGGGAAGGGAAAGAAAAATAAGATAAAAACAGAAAGATAAGCAAACCATAAGAGACTCTTAACACTAAGGAACAAACTGAGGGTTGCTGGAGGTGAGGTGAGTAGGCAGTTGGGATAACTGGGTGATGGGTATTAAGGAGGGTACAAGATGTAATGAACACTTGGTGCTATATGCAACTGATGAATCATTAAACTCTACCCTGAAACTAATAATACACTATATGTTAACTAAGCTGAATTTAAATTTTTTTAAAAAAATGAAAAGACTACCTGAAAAAAGAGACAATATTTGCAAATCAGGGATAAGATAAAGGTCTAGTATCCAGAATATATTCAATTCTTACTATTCAATAAGATGACAAACAACCTGTATTTACAAAAGGGCAAAAGATACGATTAGACATTTCTCCAAGAAAAACAGAGATACGGCCAAAAAACATATGAAAAGATGCAGAACATCATTAATTACTAGGGAAATGCAAATCAAAGCCACAATGAGATACCACTTCCCACCCACTAGGTTGGTCATAGTAAAACAACTGAAAAAAAGCAAGCATTAGCAAGGACGTAGAGAAAGTGAAACCCTGCTCCATTGCTGGTGGGAATGTAAAATAGTACAGTTTCTGTGGAAAACAGTTTGATGGCTCTTTAAAAAGCTAGACACAGAACTGCCATAGGACCCAGTAATTCTGCTCCAAGGTGTATATCCATAAGAAATGAAAGCATATGTCCACAAAAACATATACATGAACATTCATATCAACATTATTCATAACCACCACAAAGTACCAAAAAAGCCATACATCCCTTACTGATGAAAGCATAAACAAATTGCGGTATACACATATGATCTAATATTATATAGCCTTAAATGGAATGAAGTTCCAATTATATGACATTCTGGAAAAGGCAAATTTATGAAGACAGTAAAAAGATCAGTGCTTGCCAGAAGCTGAGGGAAGAAGGGATAAATAGGCAGAGCATAGAGAGGATTTTTAGGGCAGTGAAAATACTCTGCTTGATACAATAATGATAGGTACATGCCATTTTCCAGTCTGAGAAACACAGACTAGAAATAATATTATTAAACAAGACAGTCAATGGGGGCATCTTTGTGTATATATTCAACCATATTGACAGAAAAAGTTGATAAATAAGTAGAAAGGAAAAACTTAACCTAGAGGATGGAACCCTGGGACAAAACGACATTTCAAAAACATTACAATATTTTTATGCTCATTAAAATTATTTATTTTCAAGTTTCCAATATATTGTGATCTTGTTCAAGCCACTAATGACATTATCATTCATTTTTAATGCCCTCACTATGTGCCTAGAATATAATATACTGTCAGTAAATATTTTTGAAGGAGTAATCAGAATGGATGAAGGAAACAAGATGTTCAAAAACAGAGTGTAATGAGCAGTACCCATAATTAGGGACTATAAGCATGGGGATTTGCGATCTATTTCATTGTACCACACTCAAAGGTTACAGACTTAAAAATCTATCTATTTTGCCAGAGTAATCTTCCTAAACAATACCTCTAAATCATTTATTCCTGTTTTAGAAACTATTAAAGACATCTCCTTGTCATAAAGCTCCGCCCTTCATCTAAGCAAATAAAGCCCTCTATGACACAGACTCAATTCTTTTAAAATATTTATTTGACACTCTCTTCTTTCAACTTGTACTCCAGCCCATGCGCCATTAGTATCTTCTTTACTAATGGTCCTTATCTACCTGGCTCTCTTCCATTCCCATCTTTACACACCTAAGTCTCAAAAATTCTTCAGACTGACTACAATGGCATCCTCCTAGCTTGAAGTACTTGCTTCTTTCTTTGAAATCTCATGATACTTTTACCCACAGGTCAATTTAAAGATCTCCCAGACATAATCAACTTAATAAGAAATGACCAATTAACCATTCCATGAGTGATTGGCAGTCTTAAAAGGCCATGCTCTTTACTATAAAGGCCCTCCCCTTATATGACCAGAGAAGTATCTGACATAAGGACAAGCAACATATGGGTACGTGTAAATTATAAAACTGTATCCATATATAGATATACCACAACACCTTAAAAAGGAAAAAAAGAAAAAATATTCGGAGAACAGAGGATTATAGGTGATATAATCAGTGTATCCTAATACCTCACCTATCATATATTTAAAATAGTTAAAGAGCAATAAAATAATAGAGCAATATGGAAGTACACAATGAACAAAAAATGAAGTGTCAAAATTAGGCATTATTCTCAAAATTATGGAAGAGAATCATTGCTTTTTATTTTTTACTAATTTATTCATTTGATAAATTTAGTTATCTCTGTGCTAGGTAATCTGAACAAAACAGGCCAAAGTTCTTTCCCTCACTGAGCATATTCCAGTAGATGAAGACAAATATAAACACATAAATAAATAAAATAGGGCTGCCTAGATGTCTCAGTCAGTTAGGTACCTGCCTTCAGCTCAGGTCATGATTCCAGAGTCCTGGAATGGAGTCCCAAGTTGGACTCTCTGCTCAGCAGGGAGCCTGCTTCTCCCTCTCCCTATCCCTCTCCTGCTCTCCCTGCTTGTGCACTCTCTCTCTCTGTCAAATAAATAAAAATATTTTTAAAATTTTTAAAAAATAAGTGAAATAAGCCAAATGATAAGTGTTGATGAATAGTATGAATAAAGCAGGTTAAAAGAATAAGTGCAGGGGAGGAAAGAATATGCATCACTGTCCAAACAGTCTTACGAGGATTAGACAGGAAGAATTAGAAATGACCCAAGGGTACTGGTTTCTTCTGATGACTATTATGAACCTGTAAAAAGGGCACAATCTGTCATGATGGTCACAAGGTCACAACCGTGTGGCTAAGACTGTAGAGAGAAGAGCAAGAGAGCACATCTCGTCTGGATTATGGAGATGGGATCTCCTCTTAACTTCACTGAACAATGATACAGACACTAGGGAAATAGGAATTACATATTTTAAGCCAATTTTTTTAAAAAATGAATACTATATAAAACAAAGCAATCAAAAAAGGCACATAAAAATTAACAAAATTAAGAGAATATAAAAATCAAAGTAGGGGAGTATTACTAGGAAATTTTGTATTTTAAAAGAAAGCCAGGCTGTAGGGCAGCCTTGGTGGCACAGCGGTTTGGCGCCGCCTGCAGCCTGGGGTGTGATCCTGGAGACCTGGGATCGAGTCCCACGTCGGGCTCTCTGTATGATGCCTGCTCCTCCCTCTGCCTGTGTCTCTGCCTCTCTCTCTCTCTCTCTCTGTGTCTATGAATAAATAAATAAAATCTTGAAAGGAAGAAAGAAAGAAAGCAAGCAAGCAAGCCAGGCTGTAGATATAGAGGAATTTATTTTCAATATAATGGTGGAATGCAAGGAGATAAAAGAGCAAGCCCAGAAACTGGACACCAAAGTAGGAATAAAAAAGATGGAGGAGAAGAGGACACTATATATCAATATAAATACAGAAAAGTGGAGGAAGAAACTATATCCTACCATGAGAAGTCACAGAGAAGCCCTAATCCATAGGGTATGTAGAATATTGGGAAGTAGAGAAAAAAGGGCTTTAAGAAGCAGCTATGGTCAGGATTCTAAATCCTGAAAAAACTGCTTTAACACACTATTTTCTATCATCATATAGGCAGGTGGCATCTTGGCCCCAGAAGTTAGCACCACAGTAATTGGGGCCAATATCACTACATGTGATATGTTATGAAGTAGCATTCTTACATTATTAATGATTACAAGATTCCTAATAAATTACCAAATAATGTATGGCTGTCCACTACCAACAAACTGAAATTCCACTGCAATTAAAAAGGGAGGTGGGTGGGGGGATGGGTTAAATAGATGACGGGGATTAAGGAGTGCACTTGGAACGAGCAATGGGTGTTGTATTTAAGTGCTGATTCACTAAATTCTATACCTGAAACTAGTATTATTCTGTATGTTAACTAACTGGAATTTACCAGAAAAACTCAAAAAGAAAGATCTCCTATTTTTAAAGGTTATTATTCAATGACCTATGGCTAAATTGTGGTAGGATTTACTTATCACCTGCTTCTATTAATAAGTCATATTGATCAAAGAACTAGTTCTAAAGTAGAAAAGTTGAGAAGAAAAATAAGAAAAATGTTTAAAAAATAAAAAATACAGTGAAAAATCTAGAAGTCACTGGAATTTGTTTTATGTTTTATAATTATTTTAAAATAAAGATAACTGAAGCAAACAAACATAAAGAAGAGTGTAGGGATGCTTGAGTGGCTCAGGGGTTGGGCATCTGCCTTTGTTTGGCTCAGGGCGTGATCCTGGACTCCTGGGATCAAGTCCTGCATTGGGCTCCCTGCATGGAGCCTGCTTCTCAACCTCTGTCTGTGTCTCTGCTTCTCTCTCTGTGTGTCTCTCATAAATAAAAAATAAATAATAAAATAAAATAAAATAACATAAAAGGAAAGAAAAGAAAAAGAAAAGTGTAAGGTTTGGTGAATTCTAAGATGAACATCTAGAATTTTCACAAGGTAGATACACATATATAACCCTACATAGACAGGAAAATACACTTCCAGTATCTCAGGAATGTTTCTTATGCCTCCAACCATTACTAGTCCCATCCTCTCAAAGCTCATCACTATAATCTTTCCTTGGTGGCCTGATTAAGTACTTAAGATGCCATGTGGGAGAAGCCCAGGAACTACAGCCAGCCTCCAGCACATGGTCAACAGTACATCAGAGCCCTCAATCTTAAGTCCACAAAGAAATGAACCTGAGTAAATTGAACAGTGGGTTCTCTCCCAGTCAAGATGGCAGATAAAAATCTAATTCTCCTGACACCTTAACAACAGCCTTTTAAGACTCTAAGTTAGGACCCATTTAATTGTGCCTGGACTGCCAACCCATAGAAACTATGTCATAATAAATGTGTGTTGTCCTAAGACATTAAGTCTGTTATTATTTCTTACACAGCAATAGATAACCATTGTAGACTTTCTCCCTCTTTTGCACAAATTGATCACTAGATATAGTACAATCCCAATCAAAGAATAGTTGGATTTTTTTTCTAACTGGAATTTAATTAAATAAAAGCTTAGAAAGCAAAAAAAGACCAGTAGGATTTTTAAGTTAGTTAGTTTTAAAGGTTTTTTATTTACTTATTCATGAGAGACACACAGAGAGGGGGCGGGGAGAGAGAGAGAGGGAGAGAGAGAGAGAAGCAGAGACACAGGCAGAGGGAGAAGCAGGCTCCATGCAGGACTCAATCCCGGAATTCTGGGATCATGCCCTGAGCCAAAGGCAGCCGCTCAACCACTGAGGCACCCAGGCGTCCCAAGATTTTTATTTATTTGAGAGAGAGTGAGAAAGGGAGAGAGAGAAAAACAGGCTCCCCATTGAATAGGGAGCCCCAACTCTGGGCTCAATCCCAGGACCCTGAGATCATGACCTGAGCCAAAGGCAGGAGCTTAACCAAATAAGCCACCCAGGTGCTCCAATAACAGTAGGATTTTTAATGGAAATATAAAAGCTTAAATCCTTTTGCCATTGTACTACTTCAAAATAACATCAAGTTGTCTTTTCACATACTGCATTTGAAAACTAAATTTCAGCAATGTAACTAGAGATTTCTATCAAAAATATTTTAGTTTTATTTTTTATTTTATTTATTTTTTAGTTTATTTATTTGTATTTAGTTTTAAATTTATTTAAATTCTATTTAGTTAACATATAGTATAGTACACTGTTAGTTTCATGGGTAGAATTTAATGATTCATCAGGTGCATATAATATAAGCCCCATCCCCTCACCCATCTCCTCTCCAACAACCCTCAGTTTGTTTTCCAGAGTTACGAGTCTCTTAAATTTTGAGTCTCAGAATCTACTCTCAATTTTAAAACAATACGTTTTTTGTTTATTTTCATGTATTTTATTAGAATCAGTCATTTCTTAACCATGAACAACATTTTCAAAATAGTTTTTTTGTAATGCACTACAATGAGCATAATGTTAAAGCAATGTGAAGTATGGCTTTTATGATTTGAAAATTCTAAACATTAATACCATTTTCCTTTACAAAGACTTTTATTATTTTTATTCATGATATTTAACAGATTGAACCAAAATTAGGAAAAGCGGAACAAAGTATTTGAGAAAGTGACATTTTCCAAGAATGTGCATGTATAAAGTGAAACACAAAATAGCAAAGACATTTTAAATCTACCACAAATTGCAAGAAGCATGGAAACACTTATTTTTAAATGGGAAAAAGCTGCACAGCCTTCAACATGTGTTACTGAATCTAATCCTTTAAATATAAGAGGAAAATTTTTGATAGTATTACATTATTTGTATTCTTATTCAGCTCCTAAAGAACAAAAGCCAGTTGGTCACATTTTTTATTAAGTAATTAAAAAGAAAAGCAAAGAAATGGAAACTTAACCATATTAAAAGCTAAATTTGTGATTAGCCTAGTTAATAATAACATTTTTCTTCTGTAAAGTGCTGAATAAACACTGGGTAATTAAACCTTCCAACACTCCCATAAGTTGAGAAAGTGGTATTAATAATGCTTTTACATGGGGAGGTAATCATACAGGAAGAATACTATCTCCACATAAAAATAGGAGGTAAAGTTAGATTAGGGTTAGAATCAGATTTTCTTCAATAGGAATCCTGATTTCACATACATTAGGAGGCAAAGGCATAATAAGTTTAAAATAAGTTTCTATTATTTGCACTTAAATACAAAGACAAGTTAGAAATATTCTACCTTCAAGGAGATTTTTAAATAATCCGCTGTCTTTAAAAAGGACAGAGAAAAAAGTTAGAATACAGGAAATACATGAAAAATAAATATAAGAGCAATTCAAATTATGGAAGAGATATTACAGGGAACAAGTGAAGTCTGCAGTTTATTTCATATATTCATATATTTTTTATATAATTTATATACATATGATAATTTATTGTCCACTAAAAACTATTCACAAATATAGCACTTAACATTTTACTAAGAAAAAAAATTTTTTTAATTTTAGTGTGTAGGGGAGGTCAACAAACTATGTCCCAAATCCAATTCCTACTGCTAGTTTCACTGGAACACAGCTACACCCATTTATTTATTTACTTATTTATTTATTTTAATTTTCTAAGGCTGAGTTCAGTAGTTGTCAGAGACCACATAATCCTACCTAATCCACTAAGCTAAAAACATTTTGTATATGGTAAAAAAAACAAAACAAAACAAAAAACTTTACTGACACCTGATCTATTAGTTTTATATTCTAATGTAATTAAGCTGCTTTACACAGTATTTCGCAAGGGTCTTATATTATTTGTTTCAATCATTCTGGGGGAACTTGAGGTGAGCCTGAGTTCCTGAAATATAGGAACTGTACAATGATATATTCACCATTCTGATATTTGACATTTCCTCACTGTATTACTTTGCTTCTCTTATTTGGGAACTATGTAAATGTTCTCATTTTCTATTTTGCAAAGTTCCCATTTTATTTAGTTTTCTATCTATTCTCCCTTCTGTACCTTCGAATTTCTCCATCAATCCTGTGATAAATTTGTAGGGTTTTTTCCCCTCTATTTCTTCCCCTTCTATTATTTTACCCTGTCTTTCCTGAGTTCTTGTATTCCTGGTTTGAGTCTGGGTGGCTCATCGGTTTAGCGCCACCTTCAGCCCAGGACCTGATCCCGGAGACCCGGGATTGAGTCCCACGTCAGGCCCCCCGTATGGAGCCTGCTTCTCCCTATGCCAGTGTCTCTCTGCCTCTCTCTCTCTCTCTCTCTCTCTCTCTCTCTGTCTCTCATGAATAAATAAAATCTTTAAAAATATATAAAAAATAACTGTAGGGATCCCTGGGTGGCGCAGCGGTTTGGCACCTGCCTTTGGCCCAGGCGCAATCCTGGAGACCTGGGATCGAATCCCACATCCGGCTCCCGGTGCATGGAGCCTGCTTCTCCCTCTGCCTGTGTCTCTGCCTCCCTCTCTCTCTCTCTCTCTCTCTGTGTGACTATCATAAATAAATAAAAATTAAAAAAAATAATTGTAAAATATACACTTATCAACTGCACCATAGCAACATTATTCTACTGATTGTTTTTCACTTATCAATGACTTTTAACTGACTTAAGTTCTCCATTCATCCAATTCACATAAGTTTTTAAAGATAAAGTTGTTCATAGTATTGTTCATTATCCTATAATGACCACAAGATCTGTAGTAATGCCCCTTCATACATTCTTGATATTGGCAATTTGTGTGTTCTGTTTGTCCTATCTGTCTCACTAAAGTGTTATCAATTAATGCTTTCAAAGAACTAGATTTTGGCTTAATTGATTTTCTCTGTTGTTTGTCCACTTTCTTTCCCTGGTTTCCATTTATTATTTTTATTATTTTCCTCCTTTTAACTTACTTCAGATAAATTTGCTCTTCTTTTTTAGATTCTTAAGGTGAAAGGTTTTAGACCTTTCTTCTTTCCAAATGTGAGCATTTAGTGCTATAAATATCCACCTAACCATGCTTTAGTTACATCCTAAATTTTTGACATCCTATGTTCCTTTAATCACTCAGTTCAAAATTGGTTTTACTTTTTCATGATTATGCTTGATCTGCAGTTCAATTTCTAAACATTGTGCAAATTTTCCGAAGAAATGTTTTTTGTTGATTTCTAATTTAATTGCAGCTTTTAGCCCTTTTTGATCATTGAAGCACTTTTTTATTAATATTTTTCTTTGTATGCAAAGGAGGAACCATTAACTCTCCATAGCTGTACATATAATAACCCTTTTCTCCTAACGAGGAGTCAGTGAGTGCTCCTATGTTTTTCATTTTTTGTCAAAGAAAGAAGTAAATACTTTAGAACTGTTAAATATATAAATAAAGTGAATAAAGTTTAGAGTTCTGCATGGTAAAAAACAAAAAAAAAGACAACTGTGTTCTAAAACACAGCCTTGCTTTATAATCCAGCATATAATCAGTCTTGGTAAATGTTCTATGTGCACTTAAAGGTGTGGATATAGTATTCTATAATATTAGTTCAGTCATACTGATACTACAGTTTATGTCTTCCACATCCTTACTGATTTCCTATTTGTTACATCAGTTACCAATAGAGGAGTGTTAATCTCTAATTTTAATAGTTGATTTCTCTATTTCCCTTTCAGCTGTATTATTGCTTCATATATTTTGAAAATTTTTGTACTTTGAAACACATATTTGAATGGTAACTTTCTAAAATATTAACATATTCAAGAAAGAACATAGGTTTGCTAGTCATCTCCCCTGAATAAATAAATTATAGTGATCAGATACATTACAGAGATGTAATAAGATATTCCTTTGTAATATAGGCATAGGTAAGTTTAGAGGTAGAGGCAAAAGAATCTAAGACAATTCCAAACAGATTGGATTAAAGTTCTAGTGAAGTAAATAGGTGATGGAAATTAAAGAGTGCACTTGTGATGAGCACCAGGTGCTGTATGGAAATGTTAAATTATTATATTGCACACCAAAACGAGTATTACACTGTATGTTAACTAACCTAAATTTAAATAAAATAGGTGTGGTAACCCACTAAATATGAAAGGACTTAAAGTTATGAATGTTTAGAATAGCTAGTTAGCCATCTTTGCTACATCCATTTATTACATACATCTACTAATAAAGAGTTTTACCATCTAAATCTAAACACTTCGGTTTTCCTCACATCTGCTAAAAAAAGGTAAGATTTTGACTAAATAAAAGGAAAACAAGGTTACTGCAATCATTTGAAAATAGAGCAAAATCCTCCAAGTCTCCAAAAAATTATCAAGTCTCAAACACAAAGTATAAGTTTGTAAACATGTAAAAAATCTTCCCTAAATTTAAAATCTAGGGATCTGCCCCTCAACACATAACTCAACAATATCAGTAAGAATTAGAACATTTTAAAACTTCTCAACCGGTTTAGACTAATTAGGTACAAGTGAAACATTTTTTTCAAGCGAAACATATTTTAATTACTTTCCTATATAACCTAACCTAACATGAAATAGTATTTAACTATGTAAAGATTATAACTAAAACCCTAACACATAGGAAACGTTTTTTGTTGTTGTTGTTGTTGTTGTTTTTTAAGATTTTATTTATTTGAGAGACAGCAAGTGAAAGGGAGAGAAAGAGAGAATCTGAAGCCAACTCTGTACTGAGCACAGAGCCCAATGTGGGGCTTGACCCCACAACTGCAAGATCATGACCGGAAGAGTCATGACACTTAACCGACTGAGCTACCCAGGTGCCCTGGAAACATTTTATTTCAAAGCTATTACCATTATAGAAACTCTAAAAATTATATATAATTATTTACAATATACATGTGAGATATTTATAAATAACATTAATGCCACATTTCCAAGGACAACAGGAACAGAATTTAAAACATACAATTAGTTATTCTAACAAACAAGGAAAGTAACTGTCTACTAATTCTCCCAGAATATTTTCCATGGTTTTTTTTAATCATTTGGAGATATTTAAAAATTCTTTTTTTTTTTCAAAGATTGTATTTATTCATTCATGACAGACATAGAGAGAGAGAGAGAGAGGGAGAAGCAGACTCCATGCAGGGAGCCCCATGCGGGACTTGATCCCAGGATTCCAGGATCGCACCCGGGGCCAAAGGCAGGTGCCAAACCGCTGAGCCACCTAGGGATCCCCAATATTTAAAAATTCTTAATGAAGGAATACAAACAAAGGCACTAAACAAAGTTAATGTTATCTGTATATTTCACAGACATATCAGCCCTTTCATGCAAAAGAACTGTAAGTTTCACAGAGACTATATCTTGCTTATTGTTGTATTTTGAACACAGTACTATTTATTAAAAGAATCAATTAGGAATTAAGAAAACTAATCAATGTTAACTACTTATTATCAATTAACTATTCTATATGATACTATAATGGCATATTTCATTATACATTTGTCCAAGCTCACAGAATGTATAACACCAGAAGTAAAACCTAAATGTAAAAGCTATGGTTGAGAATGCGGAGCAGACAGAGTCGATTCAACAGGGTTCCGGTGGACTATGGAGCAAGTAAATGAGCTGAAAGAGAAGGGCAATAGGGCTCTGAGTGCGGGCAACATCGATGACACACTGCAGTGCTACTCTGAGGCCATTAAGTTAGATCCCCAGAACCATGTGCTCTATAGCAATTGCTCCGCAGCGTACGCCAAGAAAGAGAACTACCAGAAGGCTTATGAGGATAGCTGCAAAACTGTGGACTTAAAGCTCGACTGGGGCAAGGGCTATTCGAGGAAGGCTACAGCCCTTGAGTTCTTAAACCGATTTCAAGAAGCCAAGTGAACCTACGAAGACGGTTTAAAACAAGCAAATAATCAATCCTCAGCTCAAAGAGGGCTTACAGAATATGGAGGCTCAGTTGGCAGAACAGAAATTCATGAACCCTTTCAACATGCCCAATCTGTGCCAGAATTGGAGAGTAATCCCAGGACAAGGACACTGCTCACTGATCCTACCTACCAGGAGCTGATAGAGCAACTACGAAACAAGCCATCTGACTTGGGCACGAAACTGCAAGATCCCTGGATCCTGACTACTCTGAGCGTCCTGCCGGGTGTGGATCTGGGTAGTATGGATGAGGAGGAAGTTGGAACACCTCCCCCAACTCCTCCTCCCAAGAAGGACACCAAGCCAGAGCCAATGGAAGAATATCTTCTAGAGAATAAGAAGCAGGTGCTGAAAGAGAAAGAGCTGGGGAACGAAGCCTACAAGAAGAAAGACTTTGACACAGCCTTGAAGCACTATGACAGAGCCAAGGACCTGAACCCCACCAACATGACTTACATGACCAATCAAGCAGCCATGTACTTCGAGAAGGGCGACTACAGTAAATGCTGGGAGCTTTGTGAGAAGGCCATCGAAGTGGGGCGAGAAAACCGAGAAGACTATTGACAGACTGCCAAAGCTTATGCTCAAATTGGCAACTCCTACTTCAAGGAAGAAAAGTACAAGGATGCCATCCATTTCTATAACAAGTCTTTGGCAGAGCACCGGACCCCAGATGTGCTCAAGAAATGCCAACAGGCAGAGAAAATTCTGAAGGAGCAAGAGCGGCTGGCTTACATAAACCCAGATCTGGCCTTGGAGGAGAAGAACAAAGGCAATGAATGTTTTCAGAAAGGGGACTATCCCCAGGCCATGAAGCATTATACAGAAGCCATCAAACGGAATCCAAAAGATGCCAAATTGTACAGCAATCGAGCTGCCTGCTATACCAAACTCCTGGAGTTTCAGCTGGCGCTCAAGGACTATGAGGAATGTATCCAGCTAGAGCCGGCCTTCTTCAAGGGGTACACCCGGAAAGCAGCTGCCCTGGAGGCAATGAAGGACTACACGAAAGCCATGGATGTCTACCAGAAGGCGTCAGATCTGGACTCCAACTGTAAGGAAGTGGCAGACGGTTACCAGCACTGTACAATGGCCCAGTACAACTGCCAAGATAGCCCCGAAGACATGAAGCGACAGGCCATGGCTGACCCTGAGGTGCAGCAGATAATGAGTGACCCGGCAATGCGGCTTATCCTGGAGCAGATGCAGAAGGACCCTCAGGCACTCAGCGAACACTTAAAGAATCCTGTAATAACACAGAAGATCCAGAAGCTGATGGATGTGGGTCTGATTGCAATTCGGTGATGACTTGCTCATCGTCTCCTTCCCTTCGCCCTCATGTGGAAAGAGGAGCTGGGACCGTTGCAAGCTGCACAGAGCAGAGGGGAGAGCAGGGGAAAGTGAACAACTTCTCTCTATATATTTATATAGACCTATGTGGAAGACACAGAGACTTGTACTCATGTTACTCGCACCACCACTGCCTCTGGGCCTTCCCAGCACATGCATGGTCTCTTCTGCCACCCCCCGGGTTCCCTGTTCCCTTCCCCAACTTCAGCCACTGTCTCAGCTGCTCTCCCATAGTTGGTTATTTTTTTATTTGGGGCAGTGGGCATGTATGGGGAGGGGGTGCTGTTCTTCCCTGACCTCAGGTCCCAATTGTCCTCATGTTAACTCCACATGTCCTTCTCCAATAAAACAAGCCAGTTGGGTGTGGTTATAAAAAATAAAAATAAAAATAAAAATAAAAATAAAAATAAAAATAAAATAATAAAAATAATAAAAACTATGGACTTTAGGTAATTATGATGTGTCAATGTTGGTTCATCAAGTGAAACAAATGTACCACTCCAGTGGGGTGTTGATAATGGGGAAGTTATGCATATACGGGAAGGGTGTATATGAGAACTCTCTATACCTACCCTCAACTAAAATTTGCTGTGAACCTAAAACTGTTCTAAAAATAAAGTCTATTTTTTTAAAAAATTAAAGACTAAATAAATCAAGAGAGATACCTGGCAAAATTCCATTTCTAAAATAAAGATATGAAAATGTTTGACATTCTACCTTTTGTGAATCTTACTTTTCTAACAGTGAGTACCATGTCTGTGGCAGCTTTATAATTCTGATTACTGTGCATTTGATAAATACCAGCTATTGTTATAAAGACATTACATGTATTATTTAACTTTAACCATTATGATGATCAAGTGATGTAGATAAAATTTTATAGAGGAAAGTTTTCTTTAAGCATTTATTTCATTCTTCAAAAACAATTTTTAGTATATTGAGCAATAAAAATAACATGGGAAATGTTGCTATCAACAGCAAAGATTTCAAATATAAAGTATTTAACATTATGGGGTGCTGATATTCATTTACTGGTTGATTAGAAAAGTGACTTATAGACAAAGAAGAGAACAAAGATAACAAAGATTGAAAGCTGCAATCTTGCTTTCATCAGTATGCTTCCAAAAACCCAAAAAGAAAACAAATTTAACCCTCCGGTATTCACATAGTAAATATTATAATTTATCATAATTATATGGTAACTTATACACTATTCTTGAAATTAATAGCTCAGGATATTAAAATCTCACTTTGTAATTACTTATGTAAAAATGATTTTTATTGATAATAGCAGAAATATTAACAAATTGTTTACTATTTTATAAATTTGGAAGGTATATTAATTTATGAGTCTATTAGAAACTTTAATTGTAACTCCCTATTTCTTTCCTTCCCATAGACATTTTCCTCTAAATTAAAGGAAACCATTGATGAAAGGACACAGAAGCAAAAAAAAAAAAAAAAAAAAAAAGTTAAAAATTAAATTTTTATTTAACAATTAAGAAATACATCATAAATGAGTTCCCTGAAAAACATATACAGTTAATTCTGAGTCATAATATTATAATGAAACTGAGTAGTAACTAAAGACTGTATCAAGGAAAATGTCTTGTTTAGGATAGAGGCAATAATGCTCCAACAAAACAAAGCAAAATCTTGCTTGAATTTATCTCCCTAATAAGCAAGTTAAATTACAACTGCTTATCTGTTATGATAAACAAAGTATATACAGAATCATGTGGCATATCAACAGATATGTATAACCACAGCTTAACTGAGAAACATGGGATACTTGAAATAAGAGCAGTAAAGTCTGGCTCAATTCACAAAAAGATGTTAATTACACTAGCTTCTGCCAACCCAGCACAGAGGCCAAATACACTACACTGTGTAAAAGCATATCTGCTTTTATTATGCTTTGGTTACCCTAAGACTTTATCAATGTGCATGGAATCAATACAAACCAACATATTAAACATGTCCAGGAAGCCAACAAATCACATAATTTGAGACATCTTGAGAAATGTAGGAAAACTAAAGTTAATAGATTATATGAAATCTACTTCTCAAAAATCAAAGAATATGAAAATGTACTGACATGTTTTAGAAAAGAATATGTGTAAAATCTATTACTTCCGTGTTTTCCCTTCTCAATACTTAAAATGATAACAAAAATCTGAGCATTTTTATTTTTTAGAGGAAAACTAAATATGTTCTAAATCTAATCTAATTTGACTTACCAAAGTTCAAGAAAATCATTATTTGTACACCACAGAATGTGTTTGTTGTTTTTTTTTTTTTTTCCACAGAATGTGTTTGAAAGTTGGACGGAATATTTATACTCAGTTTTACTAAATGTTTTTATATTCCATAGTATGTAATAAAGCCACATCGTTGTCATTTCTTTTTCCTGAGGTATCAGATTTAGGTAAAAAGCAGATGAGACTTTAAATATGTCTCATAATAATATGCAGAGTTACTTTATAATTAAGTATAAATTAAATTGCAACAACACTAAATGCCTAAAGATACAGACATGGTTAAAACATAAATGGTCTTCCAGTTTTCATAGTTTTATTATGTAAAAGATTAAAAGTAAAAGATTACTTTTATAGTATAGTTAGAAGAAAAATGTTTTTCTTACTTGACTGTCTTTACAAAGATAGGTGGAATGGGGAGAATCAAGAGGAATCAAACAACAAAGCAAAAGTTGTGAAATATAACATTATATCCAATGTGGTTAATCATACTTTCAAAACAATATAATAAAGTGAAAATGTATAATTGCCTTCCACTAATTAAAAAGTCTTTACAAACATGTACTGAGCAAAGTAAAAATAAATTATTTGCAACGTACTTTTGAAACTCGTAATCCAAAAAACTAACCCTCATTCACAATTCACAAATAAAACTATATTAATGGTAACAGATGCAGTGCAAAGCTATACAATATGCAAAATACTAAGGCTATACTGGAGCAACTGTAACCACAGCTTACCCACAGCAAGAGGTGAATCTGCGACACAGCCTTATAAGAAATTTTAGATTATGAGGAATAAAAATTATCTTTATTGCCCAGGATCAAGAAAACTAGTAGCATACCACCTTTATAAATTAAAGCTATTTCTATACAATATCTAACTAAAAGATGGCCAAAATAAATTTCTACTCAAGTAAAACCCTGAATTTATTTGCATTATAAAATAACAGTGCAATTAGTGTTTTTCAAGAATTATCTACAAGGTATTTTAGATTAGTAAAGGGCTGGAGCTGGAGATACAAGTTAGCACAGATGTTCATAATTGAAATCTGGATTGTCTCAGAACATATAAAATGCAAGGTCAGTGTATTTATCCTATATATAGTATAGAAACACTGATTTTAAAAGCAAAGGATGAAAAGCAGGTGGTTTTCACAAAACTTACTCTTTTCACTTCAAAAATATGTACAAGAAGCCAGAAATTGTATGACAGATAAATGGAATGATGTAAAGGTTCAGAAAAAAATAAAAAGAAATGTCTCAAAGGTTCTAGTCCCAGTCAGATGGAAAGTTAAAAAGGGAAACTGGAAATTCCCATTTGACTTCCAGGATTAAGCAATTTAATAGTTATCAGTTCGATGGTACGAAAGTGGTTAGAATTCATTTTGAAAAGCATAGTTCAAGATCCAAATTCTCCTAAGAAACGGGCAGAATGTTTTTTCTCACTTATCAAAAGTAACTTCTAAAAAATAATAACTTCTTTACATTTGAACCTAGATTTTAAAATAAAGGAGAAACTTAAAAAAAAAAAAAAAAGCCTACCTCGGGCAAGCCTCAGTTCACTGGATCTATGTCACATTGATTTATAACAGTTATTTCTTAGAGGGAAAAAAAGCACACACAGATGCAAACAATTACTCTATTTTTGTAGGCAACAAGTGAGGTGGGTGGTAACTGAGAAATTTTTTTAAAATCCTGTCACAATATTCTGCTTTTTCTTAAGAAACCCTCCTCACACAACAAACGTTTGCCACATCAGAGAATTTCCAGGGCCTGAAGCACCACTTTGATTCCAGACCGCTGCAGGCATTAGCAGGAGGTAATTAGGGTAAAAAGTTCAGCCACAGTTCCATGTCTAGAGTCCTGCCAGAAATAAATTTCCTCTCTATTCACTGGTTTCTACTGTACCCTCCCTAAGAATCATATTGAAAACATATTTATCTTTGTAGAGTTTGTTCCTCTTCTAATTAACATTACAGCGTTTAGTGTTTAATAATTTAAAGCGGCCCCAAACGCAGCAGTCCAGTCTGTAAGAGTGGAGGGGCGCATTACCATCTTTCCTATAGCACTGCTTCGTTTGACAAGTGACTAGCAGAAGTATGCACTACAGCTTTTTTGATCAAGCTCTCCGGTCGTCAGAAACTTCACTTCTATTTCCTTGTTTGAGAAAGGTGCATGGACAAATTGACAAGCAGATGCATTCAGAATGTGCTCTTGAAATGTTTCAACAAAATGAAAAAGATTCTAAGAAAACAAGGTTTAAGACAAAATAGGAAATGTGATTTTACAACACACAAATTCATTATATTTCATTGTTTCCACAGGGACAAACAGTAACTGTTAACCTTTGAGTAAGTGATAGAATTTAAATACACCAATATTTATACCACTTACAGCACTTCCAGGTTTCAGAAGTATTAATAATAACTCCAAAGGGGCACTCAAAAGTCCTGGCTCTCGTGGGGCATCTCTATCTGCACCCCTCTCCACAAGCACAAGCACCCACACCCAAGCAGGAGGCACTAATGAGTAAGCCAGTTATCTCACACTAACTGCCTGGGCCTTTTTTAGTGTGTCTGGGAAACAAAATGTTAATAAAGTCACTTGAATGCCAAGAAAAGCCACTTGTTATAACAATTGTGTCTAACAAAGGATAAAATCAGTTAACATTAAAATATAATACACTGAAAAGACTTTAAAACAACAAAAACAACTAAATCTTGCCTCTGGGATGTTATACCGATTGTGACAACCACTTTAATGAGGCCAGAAAGCTTATTTTTAAATAAGAATAATCTATTTATAAAACAATATTTCAGGTCGTTTGTAATTTTTTTCAAGTTTTTCAGCAAAGTATTAATCCAAAAGGAGTTTTTTTCCCCCACGTTTTTAAATCCCCTTCAAAGTATCCTGAGTTACGACTAACAGCTTTACACTTATAAATAAGAAAACTGTGGCATTCTGTACACTCTTGCACAGAATATGAAACCCAGGATTTTAAAGCCTAACTTTTGATTTAGCAATCCAACTCCTAGGTACATATGCCAAACAGAAATGTACAGCAAATAATGTATATACGGTAGACACAAATGTTCACCTCTATTCACTATAGGCCAAGCATCAAATTTCCTAAATGTCCATCAAGAACACATAACACTGCCCTGTCCAACATTATCTAACCACATGATCCAGTATTTTTTACATATCTCTTATCACTATACTTTACACTTTACTTATTTTCTTTCTATGCTACAATGCCAGCTCAATTGGTGTGTAGATTTTTGTCTCCTTAGAAGCAAGTTTCTCAACCTTGGCCCTATTTATTGACAAAGGCTGAATAATTCCTTATTGTCAGGGGCTGATCTCTACATAATAGGATGTTTAGCAGCATCCTTACTCTACCCCCTATATACAACTAGCTCCTCCCCACCTCAAGGTGTAATAATCAAAAATGTCCCCAGGCACTGCCATGTGTCCAGGAATCAAAATCACCATCTCTTTCTCCCCTCAGTTCAAAACTATTGCCCTGGATTACTATTGATTTCCCAGATATTGCAAGAGTAACTGAAACAATATTAAAAGAATATAGAGGTACCTGGATGGCTCAGGCAAGTCTGACTCTTGGTTTTGGCTCAGGTCATGATCTCATGGGTTGTGAGATGGAGACCCTCGTTGGGCTCCATGCACAACAGGAAGTCTGCTGGGGGATTCTCTCCCTCTCCCTCTGTCCCTTACCACCCTCATGCTCTCTCTCTAAAATAAATAAATCTTTAAAAAAAAAGAATATAATGTTCCCTTTTAGAATAAAAGGGGAAAAAACATTAAAATGAAGCATTTCTTTGAAAATAGCAGCATAAGTAATCTATAGCAAACATTTTTATGGTAAGCATTTTTAAATCATACACACACAAGATACAATTTACCCAGAAGCAAATAAAGATGCCTCACATCTCACTGAAGTGTATAGTGATTTATTGTCGATCACATCAACATAGCTCTTGATTAAAACACATTTAAGTCTTAGTTAATACAAATTATCTTTCTCAAATCCCAACATTTGGATTCAAGAAAATCATCAAGAAACACAACCAGTGACATTTAAAGGGATTTTATTTTAGCTAAATACCATATAGCTACATCAACAAAATTTTTTCTCCAAAATTATGGAATAATACTTGATTTGGAAACTGTCGTGGTTCTTCATAATGAATTACTCAATTTTCATCATCAATTTAGTCTTTAGGACAAGCACAACAGAACAGTGATCTCTTGATAGGGCTTATTCACTGTGCACATGCCCTGTTCCACCAGAAAGAGACTAAGCATGCCCTAATGGAATTCCACAAAGTCAGAATCTATGCAGATGTTCTTTCTCTTTTGGTTTTCCTTTAATTTGCAAATCTTGTAATCTAAGCCTGAAGCTGACCGAACCAACATTTAAACCAGTATAGCAATATCAGCCAAAAACTCAATCTGTTTTCTATTTATATGTCAAGACTGCATCCTTTTGGTGGCTGAAAAAATTTTGTTTTGAAATGATTACACAGAGAAACTGCAAGGCCTTTAGTAGTTTTATGAACTTGTCCTAGATGGAAAGCTTTTCTTTTAAAAGGCCTTTGGTTTCAAATGTAGAGCAGAAGAAAAAACAACTTTGAATTAAAAACTCCTACCTTTATGTTTTTAGCTATATACTAAAGTCATCCGAAACTACATGACAGCAAAGTATCTCCCCCAAAAAGACCCCAATGATACTCAGAGACTTATTACATTAAAATGTACTTCTTCAACTCCCTTCCTACTGGGAGGGGCAGCAAAGATGCATTATAAAAGGGCATAAGAAAATTACTGTGGGTGATGGATATGCTCATTACTTTGGAGTACTGGTTTCATGGGTGCATACATATGTCAAAATTTATCATACAATACACTTTAAATATGTGATTTGTTGTATTTCAGTTTTACCTTATAAAGACATAAAGATATAAACATAGCATGAGTTTCTTTGGGGAATATAAACAAATGACCATTTTCCAATGAAAGTAAGTGGCTCCTGTTCATCAGAGATATACAGTACTGGACTGACATGAGACTGACAAACCTGTAGCACAAGAACTGGATAAACTGGGCAGAGTCTCATTTCTCCAGTAGTCACACAAGCAAAGCTTCCCCAAAACACTACATATATACATCCATGCATTCATACATACATACATCTGTTCTTCGTATATATGTATATATGAAAAGAAATTCCTGGTAGAGTATTCCTTGGCTATCCTTCATATCTTTCTGAACCAAAGGTACACCTAATATGAACCTGCCACTATACTAAATTCTTGAAAACATGATCTCATTTAATCCTCACAGGAACCAAGCACAGTAGTTGCATATCAGCACCACTTAACAAATAAGAAATTGAGCCTGAGAATTGTGAATAATTTACTAGTTTATGCAGCTAAATTCAAATCTGTATGACTCCAAAACCTTTGTTGTTTTCAATATTCTACACTTCTTAACATGAATTCTTAGAGTATCAGTGAATATAACAGCACCAACCTTAGCATAAATGCTTACGGAAAGAAAAAGAAAACCAGATCCATTAAACATAAATATCACAATAGGTAGAGTTCTTGTTAGATTCACATTAAAAATGCTGCCACTGAAGGCTCAATGTCATCCAGAATATCATAGTCAAGGTTTGCCTGAAGGCTTCTTTCTTCAACTACACATTATAGACTACTATCCTCTGGCAATCTTTCTTTACACTACATTTCCAGGAACTCTGTAAATATTCCCGGCTAACAGCTCAGGAGAGATGAATCTATAGATCTGTACATGTAACAAGAAACTGTAATAATGGTTTTCCACAAAGAGGTCATCAGAAATCCAAATGTATACCTGTAGCCCAAAATAAGGTGAGAGCAATACAATTCAATAAAAAGATAAAATGAGCTACATATGTAACATTAAATTTTCTAGTAGCTACATTAAACAAAAGTATAAATAAACAGGTGAAATTAATTTTAATATATTTTAACATAATATATCCACAATATTAGCATTTCAATTGGCACCAACCATGTTTAAATTGCTCAGAGCCAAATCTGCTTGAATAGCACAAGAGAATTTCTAGTGAGCAAATACTTAAGTATACAGATCCTAAAGTAAAGTAGTAACACATAAAACACATCTAAGAAAAGAGAACATTCTTTCAACCACTTGTAATGATGGGATTTCAATATTCACTTTCTGAATAAAGGCTCAAAACCTGGTAAGGGTTCGTGCTCCAAGGACTTTTATTAAGATCAAGGAGACCCACATGACAAGAATTAAACACAGCTCTTGGAAAATCTACCTCTCTGCAGCACTGCTACATGAAACATACACTGTAGTAAAATGGCAGGTGAGATGGTCCCATTTTGATAAAATTTGTGGCTAATTTTTGTTCTCAAGTTTAGAATCAGATAGTATAGGAAACAAACTTTTCACAAATCCTTTCTTCTTTGCCTTACCATCATTCTCTGACACAAAATCTTACAAAGCTAAACATGAGATCCTTACATTTGGTGAAAGCACATGATGGCCTATCTTTTTATTTATGACCAATATTTTAAAATATGTATTTTTAAAGAGATTTTATTTATTTATTCGTGAGAGACACACAGAGAGAGGCAGAGACATGGGCAGAGGGAGAAGCAGGCTCTCTGCAGGGAGCCTAATGTGGGCCTCGATCCCAGGACCCCAGGATCATGACCTGAGCCAACCACTGAGCCACCCAGCAGTCCCTAAAATATGTATATTAGTGGAATATGTACACAATGAGATAATGTGCATGAGATAGCACTAATAATCATTGTTAAATGAAAACAGAGCATAAAATATTAACAAAAGGCAAAACGACCAAGGTACAGATAAGAACAATACAACTCAAATATTTTTACAAATGTATTTGCATGTGTATATATGGCCATCTAACTCTCAAATCTCCAAATACCTTTAAAAAATAATATATAAAAAAATAATAATATATATCAAGGATGCCTGCCTGGGTGGCTCAGTGGTTGAGCAGAATCTGCCTTCAGCTCAGGGCGTGACCCTGGGGTTCCAGGATGGAGTCCCGCCATCAGGCTCCCCACAGGGAGCCTGCTTCTCCCTCTGCCTGTGTCTCTGCCTCTCTGTGTCTCTCATGAATAAATAAATCTTTAAAACATATATAGATACACATATCTACATATATCTCAACAAGCAAAGCAAATGAAATTGCCCCTAAATTGCACTATAGCATAATTAAGAAGAGAAAAACCAACAAATTTAAATAACATTTACATAGGGGAATCAGAAATATTCTAAATTGGCAGAGCCTTCTGAACTGGCTAGAACTGAGCACGGATTACTTGAAAAACAAGTAGAGAGAGCAATGGCCCTATAAGTGGCAGAGCATAGATAAAATCACCTAGGATTTACTCCCAGATACAATGAGTCTCATTTAAGTGGGGAATTGCTAAAAACAGGTCTCAGATCAGTGGGATCAAAGTGTTGACAACTAATAAATCAAAAAAAGAGGGCTGAGAACAAGTGCAGGACCAGAGATGCCAGCCAGAAGGAAAGCATCAGAGAGGAATCACAACAGATATGGTATGTGTCCTCAGGAACTTAATGGGAAAGGAAAGATGGAAGAAAGCAGCTGAAGGTAAAGGTCTTGTCAGAAAACCAGGAGGACTGAAGCCATAGCCTCAAGGTACCATTTATTAAAGAATCCCTATAGTACACCTTATCTACAGAAAAAGACACACTCCCACTAGGAAATCAGATAAAGCACCTGACCCCTCCAATCACAACCCTTAATCTCTATAAAACTGATTGTTAGGGGTGCCTGGGTGGCTCAGTGGTTGAGCATCTGCCTTCGGCTAGGTGTGGTCCCCAAGTATCAGGATCGAATCCCACAAAGGGCTCCCCTCAAGGAGCCTGCTTCTCCCTCTGCCTATGTCTCTGCCTGTCTTTCTGTGTCTCTCTTAAATAAATAAATATTTAAAAAATTTTTAAAACACTGATTGTTTAAAGCTGCCCCAGAAAAAAACATATTGAGTTTATCATGAATAAAAAAAGGAATAATAACATTCACACTAAACTACTAAAAGAAAAAAACAGGATTATATAATAATGAAAATATCCCCCCCAAATCCCACAAAATAGAAAACTATGAGTACAAGATAACTACCCAAGCCTGCATGCCTCACTTAGTGACTTTAATTTGTTCCTGAAAACTCTACAACTAAATGAAAAGGGATTAAATGGAAAATAAATCCCATTACTTTTAATGGGAAAAGCTATTATGAGTTTTCTTCCAATACATATTTTCACAGAGACAGGAAAAGATATTAATCAAATACTAAAAATGGGTTTACCTGATAAACATTACTCTGAAAGTAAATAGAGATTATACTTTAATTATGAAATAATGAAAGGTTATCATACTAGTCAAAATAGAAAGACTTATATATAAGTAGGTTGTTGACAAAGAAGGGTATCAGAAAGTCATTTCTTTGAAAGTGAATAATCTCCTTTCAGGTGATCTACTTTCAGGTGGACATTCAATATCAAAATCAGTTATGTTTGGTGAGAATTATCTTTTTCCTCATATAATGATACTAAAAATTTTTTTAAAGCTTGACATAGCCATAAAAGAGGAATCTGTGTTAAGAAAAAAAAAAAAAAAACACACACCACCCAAAGTGGAAGCTTGACTGACTGACTTCCCACAGTTTGTCTCCATTTAATATATCACATACATTTTGTTTCTCAAGTATCAGGACTACTTCTCACGGCATGATGTAATATCTTAGAATATATAGCCAAGTCAATCATTAGCTAACTCTCAAGAAAATACCCCTTTTAGGGGGCACCTGGGTGGCTCAGTGGTTGAGCATCTGCCTTTGGCTCAGGAAGTGATCCCAGGGTCCTGGGATCAAGTCCCACATCAGACTCTCCAGGGAGAGCCGGCTTCTTCCTCTGTCTATGTCTCTGCCTCTCTCTGTGTGTCTCTCATGAATAAATAAATAAATAAAATCTTTTTAAAAATACCCTTTTAAAAATTCTATTTCCATTTTTAATCCTTTTTGCAAGAAAAGCCATCTTTTGCTTAATGATTTAAGCTTTTCCTGTGCTTCTCTTTTATCTACACCATTCTCCTCACCAATTTTTCAACCTTTTTAGATTCACAAATCCCTTGCTCTCAAATCACACATTAAAATAAAATTACAGCACAGAAAAACTGATGAGGACAAAATAAAAGCTAAAATCAAGAGTGTTTCCACACCAGCATGGCTGGCAGGAACCAAGTCCCCCAGAGTCACCTGCTGAGAGCACATGTCTAAATAGTGAGTATAACTGGGGTGGCCTAGAACCTGGTGACAACAGTGCTGGTACCACAGGAGACTGGTGCCCAGCTGATACTGAAACCTATGGGGCAATGACAACTGGGAGGATCTGGAGTCTGAGAGCCGGCAAGCAAAGGCTGAACTGACCTGGAAGCAGTGTAAGAAACATCGGTGGAAAATGGAGGCCAAACTGAAAAGAACGCAGCCAAGGGCACCATGAAACTGGGAACCGGAATCTACACTGAACCGCCAGTGTTAGCACTTCCAGCCGCAGAGAATAGGCCCCAGGGATGTGTTTATTAAGCCAACTATGCGAGCCCAGCTGGCCCAACCAGGTAGATCTCACACATACATAGTTGTCGCCACCATAAATTCTATTTAAGGAAAGAAAAAAAGAGAGAGAGAGAGAGAGGGAAGGAAGGAAGGAAGGAAGGAAGGAAGGAAGGAAGGAAGGAAGGAAGGAAGGAAGGAAGGAAGGAAGGAAGGAAGGAAGGAAGGAGAAAATATTATACTCAAACATATGGAAGCAGTGGCTGTAAACAGACAAAAGTTAAGAAGGTGTCATCACATCATCCTTCTCACTAGGGATATACATAGATGATTAATATGGTTCATGTACCTATGGCTGCCTGACAAACCACCAGAAATCATACTGCTTTTGACCAATAACTGCTTTATTTCCCATGATTCTGTGGATTGGGTAGGTGGTGGCTTTGCTATTCTTTCCTGGGCTCATATTCCACCTTCTGAATTGGCTGCATGTTGGACTCAGTTGGGAAAGTGAGGATGGTTAAGCATCTCTTTCTATGTGGACTTTCGCCCTCATATAATGTTGCTGATGGTGACTTAACATAGGGGACCCAGAAGATGAATATCTATCAGGCATGTGATTGTGGTATGTTTCCTGATAGAGTAATTAACGCAAGTCCCACAAACAAGCTTATATTCAAGTGAAAAGAATGAAATCTTGCCATTTGCAATGAGGTGGATGGAATGAGAGCATATTATGCTAAATGAAGTAAGTCCCTCAGAGAAAGGCAAATGCCATATGATTTCACTAATATGTGGATTTTAAGAAACAAAACAGATGAACATAGGGGAAGGGAAGGAAAAATCAAATAAGATAAAGGCAGAGAGGAATGAAAACCATAAGAGACTCTTAAATACAGGGAACAAACTGAGGGTTGCTGGAGAGGAGGTGGGGGGGGTGAGGTAACTGGATGATGGGCATTGATGTAATAAGCACTGGGTGATGTAATGAGCAACTGATGAATCACTAAGCTTCACCCTTGAAGCTAATACTATACTATATGTGAGCTAACTGGAATTTAAATAAAAGCTTGAATGGAAAGAAAAAAAAAAGATTCAAGTAGGAAGGCCCTACACAAGAACATTGAGAGATGTGACTGGGAAGTTCCATTCAATGAAAGACATTACTGTAATAACTGATAGTAGTGTATGTTTCAAAGTTATTTGATACAATATTCTGACTAGAAACTATTGTTTTGATTAAGCTACAGTGGTAGCTTCACTTGAAAACACATGTACAAATATTACACTTGGAGCACCTGGGTGGCTCAGTGGTTGAGCCTCTGCTTTTAGCTCAGGTCATAGTCCCAGGGTCCTGAGATTGAGTCCCACAGGGAGCCTGCTTCTCCCTTTCCCTAAGTCTCTGCCTCTCTATGTCTCTCATGAATAAATAAATAAATAAATCTCTAAAAAATATTACTCTTAATTTATATTTAATTACTATGTGTTGTGTGAAAGTTCCACTATACCAAGAAGAAAAAGAAAGGTGTAACATATGGCTTTTCAAGAACCATTATATATAGTAAGTCAATACTGCTTATTGCTTACAATACAATAATGTTTATTTCGCAATTACAGATTTGCGATACAAATTTTTGTATTTGTACAATAGGATAAGCAATTACAGATTTGAAACAACACTATAAATCAGTAAGTCACAAATTCAGAATGGTCAAATAATAAGATATGAAAGAAGAGTTAACTAAATTGAAAATTGAGAATTTTTTTCAAATTGTTAATGTGCGGGGGCACCTGAGTGGCTCAGTGTGTAAGCATCCAACTCTTGATTTCAGCTTAGGTCATGATCTCAGGGTCCTGAGATCAAGCCCCGCATTAAACTCCATGCTCATTGTGTATTCTGCTTGAGATTCTATGTCTCTCTCCCCCTCTGCCCCTTTCCCTACTTAGTCTTAGAAGTAACTTAGAATAGCCAAAATTTCCTGGAGTGTCTAAAAATAAAAAGACAATAAAACCAAATGTTGGTAAGGAAGCAGAACTCAAAATCTCATACACTGCTGGTAGGATTGTAAAAATAGGACAACCGCTTTGAAAAACATACTCCTACCATATGATTCAGCCACTCTACTCATAGGTATTGAGTACTGGTCCAAAAGAAAAGAAAGTATATGTTTATACAAATACTTTAAAATTATGTTCATAGCAGCACTATTTGTAAAAGCCAAAACCTAGAAACAATTGAAATATCCAACAGGTGAGTAGATAATCAATATTCATGATATGATACTAGTCAGCAATAAAAATGAATGAACAAAATGAATGAACTATTCATAAATGCAACGACATGGATAAATCTCAAAAGAAATATGCAATATAATAGAAGCCTGACCAAAGATGCTGTATGATTCCATCTATATAAAACTCTAGAAAATGCAAACTAACCTATTGTGATAGAAAGTAAAAAAAAAAAAAAGAAAGTAGATCAGTAGTCATCTGAGGAAAAGGAGCTGGTAGGGAAGGGACTCAAGGGATCTTTTGGAAGTGATAAATATGTTCCTTATCTTGTTTGTGGTGATAGTTTCACAGGTGTATACATATGTCAAATATAAAATCGTACACTTTAAATATAGTTTATGTCAATTATACTTCAATAAAGTCATTAAAAGTGTGTACACAGGTTTTTTGCTACAATTTGTGATTCTAAATGTGGAGTAATGTCAATATATCAAGGAAGCTGTGTCAATAAAATTGACAGCATTTTAATTTTTTGTGCTAAAACATAACAGCAATTGAATACAAAGTACACTAGCTCAACTGAATGCAGAAAACCAGGAGGAATCAAGTTCTTTGTGGCTTAATTTGACGATGTGCTCAGGCTACAATGTACTTAGAACTTGTTTCTATATGGTCTTTGTCCATTTTGCTCTTTTCTCCCTAACAACTTTCTCAAGTCTTCCTTACACCCCCATTCCAACAAAGTACCTTCACCTTCCTTTTTAGGAATGTTGCATAATTCCTTCCTTTTTTTAGTATTAACAATTATTTTTAAAAGACCTAATTTCTGGGGCACCTGGTGGCTCAGTCAGTTAAGTGTCTGTCTTCAGCTCAGGTCATGATCCCAGGGTCTGGGATCAAGCCCTGTATTAGGCTCCCTCTCAAAGCGGAATCTTTTTCTCTCTCTGCCTCCCCCACCCCAGCTCATGTTTGTGCTATCTCTCTGTCTCTGAAATAAATAAAAATCTTTTTTTTAAGTCCTAACTTTTAATCAGGATTATTGCTCTGATTACAACACATCATAAATTTCTTCCATATTTGTTTTCCCCATAAACTCTGTTCTATGTGAAATTCTACTGAACAGAAGTATGCTGCTCTTCCAAATACACTCTGTATTGTCTGCTCCTTGCTCCCTGCCTTTTAGGAGACTGGCCCAAACCATATGGATTGCTTCAATGGGCTCTCTCAACCTTCAGAACTTAGCCTTTGGCTTCTGGCTGGGTTCAGCCTGAAGGAGCCATCTAGAGAAAGAGTATGGTTGGAATACTCCTGACTGCTCTGCTATCAAATTATTACAGGTAAGCCAAATCCTTCCACCAGAGTTTCTGTAAGTGACCCTCTTGATCAGGCTCCCTTTGCAGGTTCTGCTAATGGCTCTCTCTCTCCCCTTGCCTAGAAATCGTAAAGGTCTCAGTTCCCCCACATTTCATTTTAACTTTCCTCAAATTAATTTGAATATTTACCTGTTTCTAGCCAGGATCTTAACAAATATGTTTTCAGGGATACATACAGCATCTAATAGCAAGTAAGGAAGTTCTTACTTAAGCAAACATTCCTTTGATTTGGTCACATACATACAACCATTTTGGTGGGCTATTTGAAATTTGTACCAATTCCAGGATCACAAGGAAATATACAGCTATGCCTATAAATATGACCTTACAACACACCACATAGGAGTGTACATAGTTCAGATATTTTTTTACATAAACACATTTTAAAAACTTCCTATGGTTAAAATATTACATAATATATGTCTCAGTTTACAGATCTATCCAGCATGTGTTTTGAAACTTTGTAAGTGTGACTCAAGTGTGTAATATTCTGGCTCTCTGCCTTCCCCCATAGACAAATTAAAAATTTGTTTTAAGTGAGTAAATCAATCTGGTAAATGTTGCATAATTAACATTCCTGTTAGTGACTTTTGTTACTAAAGGCAGTGTAACACTTCAAGGTATATAAAGTATATCTCTAAGCCACATAAGAAAAAGTACTTAAGTAGTAACAGTAATGTCATTTATTTTTTTTAAGATTTCATTATACCCAAAATCAGATGAACAGGGTGTACTCTAGATAATATGAAAGTCCAGAGGTCCATGGATAATCCATGATTTTGAATACCCTATTATGCTGATCCATTGCATTAAAAACCTCTATGCCAATGTGGCAGCTCTGATAAATGGTATGTATGTCAAAGATGTAAAAGCCCACTCTTTGAAGGCAATAAAGAGAGCCACAGAGCCATGCAGAGAGCCAGAAGAAAATGCAGAACACCCACAAGAGTGAAAAAATACCAGAGATGGGCAAGTGAAAGACTTGGTCCTTGAAAGAAGGCCAAGGAACTGTTTGGAAAGCCCATGTATTAAAGCACCAAAGACTGGAAGAATAACATAAATCTCGTTTGCGTCTGGAGAAGTAATACCAGCCCAAAACGTGATTTCATCAGACCTCATGAACACAACAGGATGAAAATTAGTCAAAGCTCAAAATACATGCTATCATATACAACATCATCCATGACACTGCATGACAAAAAAGAAACATGGCATACCTATTGTCCCAAGCAATCTCACTTCTAGTTTTTTTTTTTTTTTTTTTTTTTTTTTTTTATGATAGTCACAGAGAGAGAGAGAAGAGAGAGAGAGACAGAGACGTAGGCAGAGGGAGAAGCAGGCTCCATGCACCGGGAGCCTGACGTGGGATTCGATCCCGGGTCTCCAGGATCGCGCCCTGGGCCAAAGGCAGGCGCCAAACCGCTGCGCCACCCAGGGATCCCTCACTTCTAGTTTTAATTAACAAAACTTTTATCTACTTTATACACAACTTGAAATAAAGTCTCATCAGTAACACCTCAGGACACTGAAACTGTGCTTGACCTCCACCTAAATATCAGTCCCATGGAATTCAGCCAATCCAAGATGGCTCTTTGGCAGTCTGCAACAAAGCTGCTAAAAATTAATAGTGTGAACTATTATATTTGATGACTAGTCCTTAATTTTTATTTTTTTTAAAGATTTTATTTATTTATTCATGGGAGACACACAGAGAGAGGCAGAGACACAGGCAGAGGGAGAAGCAGGCTCCATGCAGGGAGCCCAATGTGGGACTCAATCCTGAGTCTCCAGGATCACACCAGGTGCCGAAGGCAGGTGCTCAACCGCTGAGCCACCCAGGTGTCCCTAGTCCTTCATTTTTAAATCAAGACTTTATTATTATTTAGCTGTTAAACTTACGCTGTCTTTTTCAAGGTGAATTTAGGTTGATAACAGATATTTATTTGAATATTAGTAGGGAACCTGTCCTATCTTGAAATTACTTTATTCTCAGCAAAAGTTGGCATTGCACTTCATTAAGTAAGAGGGTTTCTTAACCTTGGCAACTGCAGCACAGTATGGTTCAAGATTCTGCCCAAGATGGGTGTCATGACTGTGTGCTTGTTCATTCCCAGCACAGCCACTGCACTTATCTATAGGTTCACTGACAGAGACAAGAAGAAATGGGTTGCCCATTATTTCTACTCGTAGAGTTTGATAGAAAGAGATAGGGCCTCTCTGGAGTTAATCATTACTATGTGTCAAAGGGCTTAGAGAACATTGATTAAAATAGCATTTTCTTGACTGATAAAAAATAACTCATTTATACTTCTCTACCCGTTCTAGAAGGTTATGCAATAATGTAGTGCATAATAAAAACAACAACAACAACAAAAAAAAACAATTTAAGTGTTTTTTTTTAAGATTTATTTATTTATTTATTTATTTATTTATTTATTTATTTATTTATTTATGATAGACATAGAGAGAGAGAGGCAGAGACACAGGAGGAGGGAGAAGCAGGCTCTATGCTGGGAGCCTGACGTGGGACTTGATCCCGGGACTCCAGGATCACGCCCTGGGCCAAAGGCAGGCGCTAAACCACTGAGCCACCCAGGGATCCTCAATTTAAGTGTTTCTTAAATTAGCTACTTCTATTTCCAATGTCCATGTCCTTTGTATATCACTGCTATCATGCAAAGAAGATTCCCTTTGCATTTACTATAAACAAATGTGTTAAAACGAAGAAAAAAACAAATCAGGGAGGTCCCTTTATACTCTGAAAAATCCCAACTGAGTAGTTGAGTAACAGAATGCATCACACTGTTTAAAACCATAAAAGTAAAATCAACAACAAAAGCATATTCCACTTCTACAGAAATGCTGAGACCAAAATATGCACATAACAAAAAGTCTCCTAAGAAGTTACTGTTTAAATAGCGTGTAAGGGGATGCCTGAGTGGCTCAGCAGTTGAGCGACTGCATTCCGCCCTGGAGTCTGGGGATCGGGTCCCACATTGGGCTCCTTGTATGGAACCTGCTTCTCCCTCAGCCTCAGCCTCTGCCTGTCTGTCTGTTTCTCTCTCTCTCTCTCTCTCTCTCTCTCCTCTCTCTCTCTCTTTCTGTGTCTCCCATGAATAAATAAATAAAATCTTTTTAAAAATAAATAAGTGTGTAAGTACAACTTATTGGCTCAATTTTAAAATAGTTCTCTATTAACACTAAAAACAATGGTCATAAAACAGAAAAGTAAGTTTAATATGTGAACAAGATATTAGAGTACCCTGAATGCAAAGGCTGTTCCATGTACAGACCTGGCAAATGGGCAAAGGCCTGTGTCCACAACTAACTGTGATTGAACCTCATTCAGTTTCAGTTTCTTCAGATATAATGAGGATAATACAATCTCCCTCAGGGGCTTGTTTTTTAAATTAAATGATGTTACATAATGGAAAATATCTCACAGACATGATACATAGTAGGCATTCAACATTTGCTTTCCATTCCCCAGTGCTATATTAGCACAGTCAACAAGCATATGCCTCATAAAAAAATTCGGGTTATAACTTTTTTTTAAAAAATCCCAGAATCTGGGAAACAGATTCTAAAAGAACTAACCTATAACTAGATTTCTCTGTTATTATATTCAACTTTGGAATTATTAAAAAAATGTCTAGTCTATTCAACATCACCAACTGGTAACCTACTGCCCACTTAGTAGAACTCTTAAAATACATACATTCATATTCACAAAGCACTAGCTCAGATTAGAGAAAATTCTTTTCACCAACAATCGTGAACTTGCAAGAAATGTAACACAGGGACGCCCGGGTGGCTCAGTGGTTGAGCGCCAGCCTTCGGCCCAGGGCGTAATCCTGGAGTCCCAGGACTGAGTCGCACATCAGGCTCCCTGCATGGAGCCTGCTTCTCTCTCTGCTTATGTCTCTGTCTCTCAGAGAATAAATAAATTTTTTTAAAATTTAAAAAAAGAAATGTAACACAATCCTACATGAAAATGTCCTTCTTCAAACTACAAACATTCTGACAAAAATGCTACACACAACAATTGCTTATGGTAATCAGATTAGCCAATAAATAGGTGAAAACAAAATGAGTATTTCCTGCCATCGTCTTCCGTTAGAAAGGTATAAAACAAAAGAGAAAAAAGAGCATGCAGCAAGAGAGAGCTTATATCCAATAATAACAGGATACATCATGCTAGAAGTTACAGTACACGAAATGACTTATGAACTTATTAATTCAAAAGTATCTTTGCATGTATTCATCAATAACCAGTCTTAAAACAATCCAGTAAATGATACCAACATATAGTAATCTCTTACTAGAATGATTTCTCTACTATGAAATAATTTAAGAAGCAGAAATGAGGAGAAAATAAATATCTACAATAGACCTTTATTTTAAATAGGCAAATACTATTTTAATTAGGACTAAATTCATTGCCCCTGTGGTGACTAATTTTAGTATCAATAGGGCTAGGCCACAATAACCAGATTTGGTCAAATGTTATTCTAGATGTTTCCGAGAAAGTAGCTTCTACATAAGATTAATATTTAAATCAGTAAAGTTTGAGTTAAGCAGATTATGCTTCATAATGTGAGTGTACTTCATTCAATCAGTTGAAAGCCTTAACAGGAAAAAAAACTGACCTCCTTGGAGGAAGAGAGAATTCCATCTTTGGGTTATAATTGCAACTCTTCCCTCAGTGTCTAGATTTTGGACTTGCCAGTGTTCAGTCATGTGAGCCAATTTCTTAAAACTCAATCTCAACACCTCTCTTTCTCTTTCTCTCCATACACCTATACACATAAATATCCCGCATCATACTGATTTTCTCGAGAATCTTGATGAATATGACCCCAAACTTTAAATTCATCCCCCAATAAATGATCTCATCATGAACTACATATAATCACCCTACCCTTCCTTTTTACCTTTTTATAAGGAAATACCTCAATAAATGAATCTTGTAAAAACAAAAACAATCCCCTTACTTATACAGTTAGCAAGGTTGATAAGGAATGGAAAACCTTTCAAACACTGCAAACCCAACTCAGCAAGTAGGTGAATGCCTTCCACTCACATATCTTTTCATGGGGTTTCCACAGGTCTACACACACTTGAATTACAGAAGGTTGAACATCAGGAAAACTAAGGTCAACAAAATTTCCCTTTACTATAGCAGGTTATCCTCCTTGTGGCTCCCTTCTTGTTCAGCACCTCTGTCAACACATCAGTTCCCTAACTCTCATGCTGGTTTGGCCATGGTATTGAGCCCCTCAAGTGATATTATCACTTTACTTTTATCATTTCACATTTTGCATCTTTTCAACTCTAGAATTTCCATTAGGTTTTCTATTATTTCCAACTCCTTAATGAGGTCCTCCATTTGTTAAGCCATTGTTATCACACTTTAATTTTAGAAACACGACTCATCTACTTCTTAGGACATATTTTAAAATCCTTGTCTGTAAAATTTAACATCCAGAGACTATCAAAACAGTTTCTACTGCCTCCTCTTTCTTCTCTATGTACCACATTTTCTTGTTTTTTGGAATGTGTCATAATTTTATGTTGAATACTTGACATTAAAATTATATAAATATGATACGGCATAAGAACTCTGAAATCTGTCTTCCTCTACAATGTGCAGTTACTAATGGCTCTGCTCAGTTTTACTTTTCTTTAACTTGGTTTTTTAAAGCCTGGTTTCCTGGGGGTTGCCCTATGTCTATGTAGCTTAATGGTTAGTCAATGATTCAACAGAGAATTTACTCAAATAATAAATTCTGTCATCCTTTCCAAAAGGATCTGTGTGGTGGTAGGGTAGCACATTCAACACTCAAAACAGATTCAAGGCTCCCCAGATTTTAATCTAGTCTCTATTGTAGAAAGCCATCATAAAAGTTACTATAATAACACGTAAACTAAAAAATACTTTTCTTAATAATGCTAATCTTTCATTTCAAGACTGAGTTCTGATCTACTGCTTGTTTTCTTTTGTCTCTGCTACTACCTTGCATATGAGAAAACAGTAAACAGAGAAATAACAAGGCCACAGCCACAGGAAACCCTAAATATGTTTTTAAATCCTTTATCTTCTCTCTTGTAAGAGCATTGTCTTATGGTAACAAAGATTTTAAGATACCAAAATTCACCCTCTGAAATAACAATACAAATTTTTAATAGTGGTTCAAAGACATATTTAATTTCCTTACCCAGAAGATCCAGTGCTCTTACAAACACCAAGGAGGGGCCTTTTTTCAGCAAAGTTGTCACACTTTTGAGTACCTGATAAGGGACATAAAATAAAATGTAAAATAAAACTTTGAGAAGTAATTCTTGTATATTTTCCATTATTTTCATGCTCTCAAAATATTTGCAGCTGAAGAGGCAGTAAAACATTCATTACAAATTGACATAATTAATACACTTTGACTGAACAAAAATAGAACAGCTATAAATAAGCCTATAACTATTTTTAAAATTGAACCAGCATTTAAAAATATCTTAAAAAAGGGATCCCTGGGTGGCGCAGCGGTTTGGCGCCTGCCTTTGGCCCAGGGCACGATCCTGGAGACCCGGGATCGAATCCCATGTCGGGCTCCCGGTGCATGGAGCCTGCTTCTCCCTCTGCCTGTGTCTCTGCCTCATTCTCTCTCTCTCTCTCTGTGACTATCACAAATAAAAAAAATAAAAAAAAAAATTAAAAAAAAAATTAAAAATATCTTAAAAAAAAAAAAACTGGCACCAACTTCAATCATATACACATTCTCCACAAGATCAGAAACCTCCCCCACCTCCACCAACTAATTAACTAAGACTAGTGTAATTTCCAAATCAAAAGTAAATAAAGGGGGCAGCCCGGGTGGCTCGGCGGTTTAGCACTGCCTTTAGCTCAGGGCGTGATCCTGGAGACCCAGGATTGAGTCCCATGTGGGGCTCCCTGCATGGGGCCTGCTTCTCCCTCTGCCCCTGTCTCTGCCTCTCTCTCTCTCTCTCTCTCTCTCTGTGTGTCTTGTGAATAAATAAATAATACCTTTAAAATAAAAAGTAAATAAAGGGAGGTAAGGACAGAAAAATTATAAAATTACAGGCCATTATCAATATACATAAATGCAAAAATCCTTTTAAAAATATTAAGCTGAATAGCAATATATTACAAAAAATAAAATCTCATAGCAAAGTTGGATTCACCCAATAATTTCACATTACAAAATCTAATGTAATTCATTAAAATAGCATTTCAACAAATACAAAAAAGTATTTAATTCTATACCTAGTCATGATAAGAACAAAAGAAAACAAAAATAAGTTTTCTGGTCATTTCCGGGCGGCACAGGATGGAGTGGCCAATGGCCAACAGAGCAACATGCCTAAGTTTTATTATGACTACTAAGACACATACCTCACCCATGACTCTCCATCTGTGAGAAAGACACACTGCAGTGGTAGGAAACACAAAGAGAATGTGAAAGACTACGATCAGAAATGGATGGAAGAGCAGGCTCAGAGCCTGACCGACAAAACAAACGTTGCATTTCAACAAGGAAAGATACCTCCTATTCCATTCTCTGCTCCTCCTCCTGCAGGGGCAATGATCCTACCTCCCCCCAGTCTCACAGGTCCTCCTCGCCCTGGTATGATGCCAGCCCCTCATATAGGGGGCCCTCCTATGATGCCAATGATGGGCCCTCCTCCTAGGATGATGCCAGTGGGACTTGCTCCTGGAATGAGGCCACCTATGGGAGGCCACATGCCAATGATGCTTGGGCCCCCCCCCATGATGAGACCTCCTGCCTGTCCCATGATGGTGCCCACTTGGCCAGGAATGACTCAACCAGACAGATAAGGAGAGACAGGAACCTTTTGTATTCATTTTATTTTATTTTATTTTATTTTATTTTATTTTATTTTATTTATTTTATTTTATTTTATTTATTTTATTTTTGTATTCATTTTATATTACTTGTTCTACTTCACCAGGAGATCATGTGCTGTGACTCTGGGTGTTTTCTAACAGCATGACAAGGAAGACTTGCTTTCCTTCCTATCAAAGAGAGAATACTTTTTGCAGGGGAATAGTGGGACCAAAAAAAAAAAAAAAAAAGGCAATTTTCATTTGTATTGTGAAATGTGAAAATAAAATTGTCAACTGTTTTTTTTTGTCAACTGTTTTAATTAAAAAAATAGTCTTTTCCCAATAATGATTATTATAAAATATTCTATAACAAAATCACAGATAATGCTTTAAAGCATTCCCATGAAAATTAGTAATAACACAAGGACACCCAATTAACTATTCCTATTCAACCTTCTACTGGAAGTCCTAGACAGGATAATAACAATAAATGAACTCAACAATATTACTGGATATAAAACCAATGTAAAATAGCAACAACAAGCAGAAGAATAAAGTCAGGAAATACAAAAGGCTCAGAATCACATAAAAAGATATTCAACCTCATACATAAGAGAAATTCTACTTAAAACTATACTGAAAAACTGTCATAATTTGCTAATTTTTTTAGAAATGATAATGGTACTATGGTTATAATTGTAAGATTCTTTGGGAAATAAATAATAAAATATTAACCAATAAACTGGTATGATATCTGGGAGGGGATAGCTATAATATTCTAGATGAAGACGAATAGATGCTAATAAAATAAGATTAGCCATATAATTATGGGTAATAAGCTCTTAGAGATTGTTACACTATTTTTACTACTTCTGAATAAGTCAGAAAATTTTCCATGAAAAAACTTTTAATTATACTGATAGACACTGATCTTTACTTAAGACCTTCTCAAAAAAATCCAAAAGTTCTATAAAATTCTCTGGCCATATCAATCAAAATTATAAATGCAAATAGCCTTTAACGGAGAAATATCACTGCTAATATTTCACCCTGTACATATACTCATCCATGAAGAAAATAACCTGAATACAAAATTATTCACTATAGCATTGTTTGTAACAGAAGACTAGTAACTTCCAAATAGATAATGATGTATTTCCTACAGCTATAAAAGATAAGTGTATACTCTATGGAAATATGAAATGAAATACAAAATACAAAATGAAAAAATATATATATACACAAAAATAGAAAAATACAGGATACTGTCCCATCTTTTGTATAATGTAGAAAAAGAAAGACTTATTTGTATATATGCATACCCACACATACTAAGAATACATAAAAAATCCTAACTAATGGTCACCTATGGGACAGAGAATGGAAAAAGCAAAAGATAGGGAACAAAATGGGAAAAAAGGTTTTTGTTTATATGCTTTATACTTTTTAGTTTTCAAACCACATGAAGATATTAACTCCCTCTCCAAAATTTTGCTTTGTTTTTAAATAAGGAGACAAAAGCCAGAAGAGACAAGTAAGTAGTGGGTTCATCTTCTGAGACAAGCTGGTAGACAGAGGACATGCATTTCATTTTATCCCTTCTGAAAATTCCTGAAAATTTTTCATATAATAGCACATTAAATCAAGCAGCATTAAAAACTATATTAAATGCCCATAAATTTTGGAAACAGAAGAGTGATGACTAATTTAGCAGCCCCAAGTAAAAGTTCAAGCTAATCCTGTGGAAAAAAATAAAATCTGAGACTCAAAGACTTGACACCTGATTCTATCAGGTACACCTGAGATTTATCCTCAGGAGATTGGTAAAGGATCTTGTGAGCCTTCTCTGGAGGATTTAACAAGCCAGGCCATGAAGAAAGACCAAAAGACACTTTCAATCAGAAGGCACAACCAAAGCACAATAACCAAACAATAAATTAAAAAATGAGGCTGGTCCAGTGGTTTGGCGCCACCCTCGGCCTGAGGTGTGATCCTGGGGACCCAGGATCAAGTCCCACGTCGGGCTCCCTGCGTGGAGCCTGCTTCGCCCTCTGCCTGTGTCTCTGCCTCTCTCCCTCTCTGTGTCTGTCATGAATGAATGAATAGATAGATAGATAATAAATTGAGGCTAGCCCGCCTTCAGCCCAGGGCATGATCCTGGAAACCTGGGATTGAGTCCCATGTCGGGCTCCCTGCGTGGGGCCTGCTTCTCCCTCTGCCTGTGTCTCTGCCTCTCTCTCTCTCTCATGAATAAATAAATAAAATCTTTTTTAAAAATTTGACAAACACAACACGGAACTTTTTTTTTAAGATTTTATTTATTTATTCATGAGAGACACAGAGAAAGAGGCATAGACATAGGCAGAGGGAGAAGCAGGCTCCATGCAGGGAGCCTGATGAGGACTCAATCCCAGGACTCCAGGACCACGCCCTGGGCCAAATGCAGGTGCTAAATCGCTGAAGCACCCGGGCTACCCAGCACAGAACTTTTGATCAGGTTTTTAGTGTGCCACTTACAAACATGTAAAGACAAAGAAAACAATTATCTGCAAGTAGCTAACTCTACACAGGGAGAAAAACATCAAAAATAAAATATATATAGATATCACTAATAATTTGTAAGATAGGAGAGGATATATTTTAGGAACAGAACAATACAAGAATGCAACGAAAAATGGACTCTTGAAGAATAAAACAGAGTTCCTGGAAATTAAAAAAAAAGGTAGATTTTTTTTTTTTAAAGATTTTATTTTATTCATGAGAGACCCAGAGAGAGAGGCAGAGACATAGGCAGAAGGAGAAGCAGGTTCTCCATGGGGAGCCCAATGCAAGATTCAATCCCAGGACCCAAAGGTCACGACCTGAGCCAAAGGCTCAACCACTGAGCCACTCAGGTGCCTCCCGGTAGATTATTTAATAAACTCAACACAAGGGTGAAAGGTAAAATTGAAAAAATTTCTCAGAGATCAAAAACAAAAAACTAGAGGAAAACAGCATTAAACTACACACACACACACACACACACACACACACACACACACACGAAGTGTTAAAGGAATAGTCTCAAAAGTCCAACACATAGATAGGAGAAAAGAAAAAAAAAGAGAAAACAGAGAAAATAGGAAGAAATCACCTACAAAAAATTCCAAAAAAATTTCCCAGAAAAAAGAATATGACTTTCTGAGCCCTTTAAGGGTATGGAACAATAGATTCAACAGACCAACCCCAATGTGCATTACGTCAGGACAGTGGTAACAAGAAGTTTTGACAAGCCTCCATGGAGAAAAAGCAAGCTGTTACAGAATGAAGAATTCCAATGGCTGCTCTACGTATGCAATAACATCGAAAAAACCTACAGCTAACATCATATAGTCTGAACGCTCTCCCCCTGGGTTCAGGAACAACTCAAGAATATCCACTCCCCCCACTACTATTTAACATACTACTGGAAGTTCTAGCCAAGGCAACAAGACAAGAGAAAAAGAGAAAAGGTATACAGAAAAGAAAGGAAGAAAAATCTCTATGTGCTGATAATATGACTGATACATAGATTTAAAAAAAAAAAAAAAACCCTAAAGCTAATAAGTGAGTTCGTTCAGGAAGATCACAGGAGACAAGATCAACATCAAAAATCAACTGTGGGGCAGCCCTGGTGGCTCAGCGGTTTAGCGCCACCTTCGGTCCAGGGTGTGATCCTGGAGATCACAGTCCCACATCGGGCTCCCTGGAGACCCAGGATTGAGTCCCACGTCGGGCTCCCTGCATGGAGCCTGCTTCTCCCTCTGCCTGTGTCTCTGCCTCTCTCTCTCTTTGTCTCTGTCTCTCTCTCATGACTAAATAAATAAAATCTTTAAAAAACAAAACAAAAATCAACTGTGGATTGTATTTTTCTTTTTAAGATTTTATTTATTTATTTGAGAGAGAGAGCACAAGATGGGGTTAGGAAGAGGCAGAGGGAGAAGCAAACTTCCCACTGAGCAGGGAGCCCTAATGGGGGCCTGAACCCAGGGGCCTGAGATTGTAACCTAAACCAGAGGCAGATGTTTAACCAACTAAGCCAACCAGGCACCTCAAAAATCAAATGTATTTCTATATACTAGCAATGAATGTATGAAATATAAGATTAAAAGTAAAATAACAATTTATATACTGGAAATTAATATTACACTTACTGGAATTTAAAACATTTTTTAAAAAGTAAAATATTTATAATTGATCAAAATTAAATAAATAAATCTAAAACAAAACATGTAGCACTTACATACTGAAAACTGCAAAATAATAAAAGGAATAAAAAACAACCCAAATAAATGGAGGTACATAATTGATATAAGATACACAGATTAGGGCAGCCAGGGTAGCTCAGTGGGTTAGCGCCACCTTCAGCCCAGGGTATGATCCTGGAGACCCGGGATTGAGTCCCACATCAGGCTCCCTGCCTGGAGCCTGTTTCTCCCTCTGCCTGTGTCTCTGCCTCTCTCTCTGTGTCTCTCATTAATAAATAAATAAATTTTTAAAAAAAGATACACAGATTAAGGGAACAGAAGAGCAGCCACAAATAGACCCACACAAATATGACCAACTAATTTTTATAAAGATGTAACAGCAATTAAGTGGAGGAAGAGTAGTCTTTTCAACAAATAGTCCTGGAGCAACTGGACATCCATAGAAAAAAAGATAAAACTGGATCTAAGCCCTACACCTTATCCAAAATTAACTTAAAATAAATCATAGATTCATATGTAAAACTACATAACTTTTAGAAGAAAACCTGCAGGACCTAGGGTTTGGTGAAGAAGTCTCAGGTACACACAACATCAAAAAGTATGATGCATAGAGCAAATAAATAAATAAATAAATAAATAAATAAATCTGGATTTAATTAAAATCTTAAAAAACAAGCAAAAAAATTAATAATAAAGTAAAAAATAAGGTACGCATTGGGAAAAAAATACTTCCAAAACACATGTCTGGCAAAAAACTCATATCCACAAAATATAAACTCCAACTCAACACTGAAAAAACATACAATCCAATTAGAAAATGGGCAAAAGACAAAGAAATATTCCACTAAACAGAAGATAATAAATGGCAAATAATAAAGATGAAAAGATTGTCAATGGTACCAGCCATCAAAAAAATGGAAATTAAGACCAAAATGAGATATAATTACACATCCATTAGAATAACTAAAAGAGAAAAGCATGACAATAACAAATGTTGGCAAAGGTGCAAAGAAACTAGATCTTTCATACATTCCTGGAAATGTAAAATAGTACAACCCCTCTAGAAAACCACCAACTAAACATATACTTACCATACATCCCAGCAATCACAGTACTGGGCATCTATCCCAGAGAAATAAAAACTTCCACCCACACAAACCTGTTTACAAATGTTATAGTAGTTTTACTTGAAAAAGCCAAAAACGGAAATGACCCCAGATGTTATTCAGCAGATGACTATCTCTATACCATGTAATACTAATCGATACAAAAAGTGTTCATACACTAAATAACTTGAATATAACTCAATAACATTGTGCTAAATGAAAAAGCCAATATCAAAATTTCATGTACTACATAATTCTAGTTATATAACAATCTTGAAATGACAAAATTATTATAAGATGGAGAGCAGTAAAGATCTGGGATCCCTGGGTGGCGCAGCGGTTTGGCGCCTGCCTTTGGCCCAGGGCGCGATCCTGGAGATCCGGGATCGAATCCCACATCGGGCTCCTGGTGCATGGAGCCTGCTTCTCCCTCTGCCTGTGTCTCTGCCTCTCTCTCTCTCTCTCTCTCTCTGTGACTATCATAAATAAATAAAAATTAAAAAAAAAAAAAAAAGATGGAGAGCAGATTGATGGTTCTAAAAAGTTAGGGAGGGTGGAAGAAGAAGCATGAAGGAGATCATTATAGTGATGGTCTAGATTTGAATCTTGATTGTGGTGGTGGTTAAAATGACCGACACATGTGGTAAAATGTCATGGAACTATGTGCACACATGCCACCAATGTCAATTTCTTGGTTTATATATTATTCTATACTTACATATGAATGAGGAAACCACTAGGAAAAACTAGGTAAAAGGTACAAAGTACTGCTCTCTGGTATTTTTGCATTTCCTAAAAATATGTAGTATTTCAGAAAACTCCTTACTACAATTGGTTTATAAATGTTTTTCTAGGGGATCCCTGGGTGTCTCAGCGGTTTAGCACCTGTCTTCAGCCCAGGGCGTGGTCCTGGAGTCCTGGGATTGAGTCCCACATCAGGCTCTCTGCATGGAGCCTGCTTCTCCCTCTGCCTACGTCTCTGCCTCTCTCTGTGTGTCTCTCATGAGTAAATAAATAAAATCTTTAAAAATAAGTAAATAAATAAAATAAATAAATAAAATAAAAATAAATAAAAAATAAATGTTTTTCTATAAATAATAATTTGGGTTTTACTCTTTTTAAAAAGGGATGTATGTCAAAAGAATGAGAAGATAAGCCACGGGACGCCTGGGTGGCTCAGCGGTTGAGCATCTGCCTTCAGCCCAGGGCGTGATCCCGGAGTCCTGGGATCAAGTCCCACATCAGGCTCTCTGCATGGAGCCTGCTTCTCCCTCTGCCTATGTCTCTGCCTCTCTCCCCGCCCCCCCCCCCCGTGTGTGTGTCTCTCATGAATAAATAAATAAAACCTTAAAAAAAAAAAAAAACAAGAAGACAAGCTACAGTCTAGAGAAGTGTTTGCAAAAGACATATCTGATAAAGGACAGTTATCTAAAACATACAAAGAATTCAGACTGGACAATAAGAAAGCAAAGAACCCAAATTAAAAAATGGAAAAAAGATCTGAGCAGACACCTAAGCAAAAATGATACACAGATGGCAAAATAGGCATATGAAAAGATTTTCCATAGTCATATGTCATCAGGGAAACTTAAATTAAAACAATGAGATATCGGGATGCCTCCATGGCTCAGTGGATGAGCGTCCTCCTTTGGCTCAGGGCGTGATCCCGGGGTTCTGGGATAGAGTCCTGCATCGGGCTCCCCACAGGGAGCCTGTTTCTCCCTCTGTCTATGTCTCTGCTTCTCTCTGTGTTTCTCTCATGAATAAATAAATCTTTTTTTAAAAATGAGATATCAATGCATACCTACTGGAATGACCAAGATCCACAAAAATGACAATAACAAATGTTGGAATTTGGAAAAGAGGATTTAGAGAACAGGAACTCTTATTCATTGCTAGCCGGAATTCAAAATGGTACAGCCATACTGGAAGACAGTTTGGCAGTGTCCTACAAAACTAAAGATACTCTTACCATACAATCCAGCAATCACACTTCTTGATATTTACCCATAGGAGTTGAAAGCTTTTGTACACACAAAAACTTGCACACAGATGTTTATAGCAGCTTTGTTCATAGTTGCCAAAACTCAGAAGTAATTAGGACATCCTTCAGTAGATGAACAGATAAATAAACTGACATATTCAGACAACGGAATATTATTCAGGACTAAAATGAAATGAGCTATCAATCCCTGAAAAAACATGGGGGTAACTTAAATGCATTGCTCAGTGAAAGAAGTCAATTTGAAAAAGCTACCTGCTGTGTGACCATCATTGACATATGACATTCTGGAAAAGGCAAAACTATAGCAACTTTAAATAAAAAGATCAGTTGTTGCCAGGGGCTTAGAGGAAGGAGAGATAAATTCATAAGGCACAACTGGTGTTTAAGGCAGTGACACTATTCTGTAAGTAAGATACTACAATGATGGATATACAGTATTACTCATTTGTCAAAACCCATAGAATATACAACATCAATAGAAAACTGTAATCTATAGACTTTGAATAGTAATGATGTATCAATTTAGGTGTCAATATGAAGTATGTGAATAGCTGGAGAAGCAGGGGGTGGGCAAGGGGTATACAGGAACCCTCTGTGCTTTCTGTTCAGTTTTGCTATACAACTAAAACTGCTCTAAAAATATGAATTTTCAAAAAAAAGATGTACTAAGCTCTTAAATACTCATGTTCATTGCAGCATTATTCACAATAACCAAAAGATAAAAGCAACCCAAAGATCCATCAATAGATTGAATGGATAATGAAAATGTGCTATATATACACAATGGAATATTATCTAGCTTTTAAAAAGAAGGAAATCCTGTTACATGCTACATATAGATAAATCTTGAGGACATTATGCTAAGTGAAATATGCCGGTCATAAAAAGACAACTCCATTACTCTATTTACACAGGCATCTAAAGTAGTTAAACTCATAGAAACAATGTCAAATGCAGTTACCGGGGACTGGGAGCAGAGAGAGAGGTGGAGAGCTGTTACATGATGGATCAGAGATTCAGTTTCACAAGTTGAAAAAGTTCTAGAGATCTGTGTACATAGTTAACACTACTTAACTGTGATCTAGAGATGGCAAATTATACGTGATTTTTACAATTAAAAATTTTGAAAAAGGTAGAAATAAATTGTGCACATGTGTGTGCAGACCAGCACAAGCACGCACATGGATGTGTAGTTAAATATATACACACACAAATATTTAGTTACATTACATACTAGCCACATAAACACCAATTTCAAAATATGGATATACCTCTTAGGGGATTAGGATGAAGATAATATTTGGAAGAGGTATCCAGGGGATCTCAGCACTCTTTCAACAATGTCTCATTTTTTCACTGGACAGTAAAAAGTAGCTGTAATGTCAATAATCCATCTTAAGAGAACACTCCAAAAATAATGAGGACTGATCCAGAAGAGACAGGTTAATGGTTATACATTTAGATTGTGACATGATGGGGGTTGCCTAGGTGGCTCAATTAAGTGACTGCCTTTGACTCAGGTCATGATCCCAGGATGCTGGGATGGAGCCCCCCATCGGCTCCCTGCTCAGAGGGGAATGTGTTTCTTGCTGTCCCTCCCCCTATCCATGCTCAGCTGGCTTGCTCTCTCTCTCTCAAATAAATAAATCTTTAGAAAAAAAAAGATTGTAACATGATGTACATAATATGACACTTTTAAATTGTGAATATACTTATACAAAACAGGTTAAGATCTTTGACAAACTATATTATCAACATGTGAATATGATAAAGATCAACACTAAAAACAATGTTTATGAATAAATTCTCACTATTTTTAAGAGCTTATAATGTGTAAGTCTTTACAAATTATTAATTTACTATAGATCGTGCTATTATCCCTGCTAAACAAATAAATCAAATTTCACAATTAACAATACAACTTGAATGAAGCATAAGTTAACAATTAACTGGTCCAAAGCCCACAATATTTGTTTCAGATTAATTATAGCTGAACTTCATCTATACAAGCCCAATTCTTCACTCCTACACATTTCACCTTCACCTTCAACAATAACTATTTTACTTCTGCTTCCTGGTTTCAAGTGTTTTTACAGCTTGCACCTGTATTATACATAACAATATAATATTTTGATGAATGAAATATCATGTCTTCAAAATGCAAGTAATACTGGCAAGAATGGCTTGATTCTTTTGCGTTTCTCAAACCTGAACGGAAGAACTACTATTGGTTTCAGCTGACCTAAGAGGTTGTATCAGGACTCCTGACTGCACTAGAAGGTCACCTACCTGACACTGAAGACTTATATTCCTCATAGATATTCAGAGAAGAGAGTCAGGCAAAAATTTTAAACACAAAATAAAACCTTAACTTGCAAACAGCATAACCTACAACACAACTACTACCAAAACCACGCAAGCAGAAAAGACCAGTCACAATAAGCAAACAAATGATAACAGAACTTCCAAATTTATTTGAGGCATGCTTTTTAGTTAAAAAAAAATCAAATTTCTGAGTTGGAAAACTAGGTAACACAACCTTACCTCTGCTTTAAATAATGTCATTGTGGATGGTTTGAATAAACACAATTTTTAAAGTGTTAGTATAAAAATTCTACAATCTCATGAACACCATAGCTATTAACCTGATTTTTCATGCAGTATAAATAGGAGCAAGTACTCTCCATGATGCCTAATGGAGTCATCACCCTCCCATAATGTAATCCTCCAAATTGTAGAGGATTAACTTTTTATATATAAAATTGTGTTTATTTGCATGTACAATAGAGAGAATGACGTTACACACACCTGTTCTACAGCATTTAACAGAATGTAGCTTGATGATTGAAATGAAAAGCGGCTAGCCAAATCCATCAAATATAAAAACTATTGCAATCCTGTTGCAAAGTCCTTTTGTTAAACTCCTTTTATTCTAAATCCTTTTAATTCTGTCCTATAACACTAAAACATTTATAAAAAGCTTAAAATCCTAATAAATCGCACAATTAAAGTAATGAAAATGGGCTTGTCCACCAAGTCACAACTCCTCTCTCCCTCAACAAAATTCAAGACAGTTTGCATGTCAGAAAATATTAAGTAATATCTGCACCACACATACCATTATAAACACATTAAAACCAAAGAGTTTAAGCTTATAAATCAGCCTTAAAGATTTCAAGATATCAAATAGAAACCATTCCTGTGAGGATCCAAAAGCAGATCCAGAGGCAAATCCAACTGATAATGAAATATCCCAACTCCACTCTTTTGATGTGGAGGATGATGTCTTAAATATAAAGATTTTACACAAAAGTATGCTAATACTAATAAAATTTAACTGGGAAAGCATTTTGCAGAAATAGCCCATTAAACAATTTAATTCATCTTATCATTTAATTAAGCCACTTATAAGCCTTCCACTCCATTTTTTATTTTGCTGAAATAATTTTTTCACAAAAAAATCTACTTCAACCAGTTTGTCCATGTCCAGTTTTCCTTATAAATTCTCTCGACATGAGCTTCAAGTTGTAGTCACATTTTGCAGATCTAAATTTTGGCTAGAAAGTATGATTCCATTGTCATATGTAGTCAAATTTTATTGTATGCAATTTTAGATTGTCAGGATCTCTTCCCACAAAAAAGTTCTATTTTCTTACAAAATTCTCTACTTTATGCTACAAAATAATCTCCTATATATCTCTTACCTAAACAGAGAAAAAACACAAGGAATCTTTTAAGACAAGGAAGAAAGGAGATGAGGAGGGAAACATACAGGAAACTAGATGCAGAGGTTGCCACAGGAGAAACACGGCAGAAATCTTATTACCTTGAACAGTTTTATCTAAATATGACCACTAAAGACATCTTTGCCATTTGCCTCAAATATCCAAAATATGTGTATACATTTTAACCTCCATAGTTTCAAAAAGTTTAATATATTAAAGACATTTTTTCATTGTTGATAGCCTTATTACCTTCTACCATAAGTTAAAACGTTCGATATGTGAAGTACCCTCGAACATTTAGTGGCATGGTATTATTTTGCTTTGATGATCTGGCTCTGCAGCTCCTTCACAGTTGAGACTCATCAGATCTTAAGCACAAGCCATTCAGTTAACAGCAGAGTAAACTGATATTAAGAGAGGTTAAATTATTTGTCCAAGTTGTTGTCATACTAAATGCCACATGTGAACCTGAAACACAGTTCAAATTTTTTCCTTTGCTATCTTTGGTCGCTGAAAAAAGCTACAGTCAGAAAATTAGGATCAATTTCTCTGCTGAAAAATAAAATTATTGACAGAGGCTAATGTATTTAATCCCTTTGTGCTTTAATTCTCTCATCTGTAAATGAGGATAAATACCAATACCTCACATAGGATTGTTGTGAGGATTTAAAAGGTAATAAGTGCAATGGACTAAGCAAGGTGCTGCAACATGTAACAACTCAGTAAACTTGGTACAGTTATTACTGTTGCTGGCAACTCTAGCAAGGCCAACCCATTCATCTACTTTGCTGGGGGAAAAAAAAAATACAAAACAAAAAACACCTGTGACACCCTTGACATCCCTTTCACTGTTCTACCATGGGGCCAATATCTCTTTGACCTAACTCTCACTGTCTTGTTCACCCATGTTGGAATATGTCAAGCACACTTCTGCCTCAGGAATGCTGCATTTTCTGCTCTCTACTTGGAAATTTCCATTTATGCCCTAGTTATATACATAGTTTACTCGCACACTTTTTTTTTAGGTCACACTAAAACATTTTCCAATCAGAAAGATCATCGCCAGATTCTAGTTCCTTATCTTGATTTCTTTTTCTTCCAAACACTTGACAGAGCCTCATATTTATACATGTCCTATTGATTTCTTTGTCTCAGCACACTCAAATGGGAACTCAAACTCGATGACACAAAAAGAATTGCATAATAATGTTCACAACAGCTTTCTTCATAACAGATCAAAACTATATTCAACCCAAATTTCATCAACAGAAAGATGGATAATTTAGTGGATTCATACAACAGAATACTACAATAAAAAAGAAAGATACACTGATAGGTGTAACATCATCAAGAACAGGGAAAGTTACCCCCTCTAAAGTGGAAGAAATCATAATAGATGCCTCTGGAGGAGATGAGGATGAGCTGGAAGAGGGTGTGAGAACTGTCTGGGTGATGGATGTGATCTCCAACTTTATAGAAGGATAGGTTACAGGAATGCATGCTTCTGTCAAAACAAACTGTAAAAGGGCAGCCCAAGTGGCTCAGCAGTTTAGTGCCAACTTAAGCCCAGGGTGTGATCCTGGAGACCCGGGATCGAGTCCCACGTCGGGCTCCCTGCATGGAGCCTGCTTCTCCCTCTGCCTGTGTCTCTGCCTCTCTCTGTGTGTCTCTCATGAATTAATAAATAAAATCTTAAATAAAAAAAAAAAAGCAGTAACACAAAAATCTCTGCATTTCTCTAATGTAAATTATACCTGCATTAAAAAATTGAAGCAAGAGGATCCCTGGGGTGGCTCAGCAGTTCGGTGCCTGCCTTTGGCCCAGGGCGTGGTCCTGGAGACCAGGGATCAAGTTCCACATCCGGCTCCCTGCATGAAGCCTACTTCTCCCTCTGCCTGTGTCTCTGCTTCTCTCTCTCTGTCTCCCATGAATAAATAAATAAAATCTTTTTAAAAAATTGAAGCAAATGAGAAATTTGTTTAGTGGGAAAGGAAATGAGTTGTATGCATAACATTGATAGTGGTTGATTAGAGTGGTATGACTAGAAGTGTGCTTTTTCCTCTTTTTTTATCTAAAATGTGACCAAAATATTAATAATGAGCCAGGAGTTTTTCATTCTACTCTTTCTATTTTTCTGGGGGCTTGATGTTTTTCAAAAGAAAAAGCAGGAATATATATGCATTAGAAAAAAAAGTATGATTAACTTCATTCAAAATGTTAATTACTTCCACTTTAGAAGTGACTGTCAAAACTACAAATAAGGGTTTGACAAATTTTACCTTAATATTTTTTAGAGAAAGGTTGCCTAAAAAGCAAAATAACCTCAGAATAAGCACAAGGGATAATTAATCTTTTATTTGAATTGCTGAACTACAAATAAGAATATGATCATGCACAGTCCCATATCAAAGTCAAATAATGTTTACAATTTTAAGATTATTTAAGTTAAACTCAACAGAATGGAGGATAAATTTAACAAATCCTTCCCAAAAAATAAAACAAATGGATTAAAAAAAAATTAAGTGAGAGTTATACATGCTCAACATCTAACTTGTAAGAGTTCCAAAAAGAGAGAATAGGGAAAACAGAAGAAAATTATAAATAATAGTAAGAATTTTCCAAAACTGAAGAATATAAAGCCCTATACCCCACCCTCTATTCTCCACACAGCAGATAGCATGATGCTATAAAAATGCAAGTCTGATTGATCTAATTTTCAAAATCCTCTAGTGGCCTTCCTATTTCACTGAGAGATGGAAAGTAAAATCCAAGAATACTTATGGTTTATAAGCCCTACATCCTTTGGTTCCTCATTTATTTCACTCTCGTCTGTCACTTAATACCCCTCACCCATTCTGCCTCAGCCTTACTAGCAGTCTTCTTTAAGTCACCCAGATATGCGAACTCTCCTTTCCAATTTGAGGACTTCACACTCTGTATGACACACACTTGGGGTCTTCACATCCTGTATGAAGTACGGGATGACTAATTTTTGTCAAGCTCTGGTTATTTGACATTTAAAACAAGGTACGTGGGTGATTTGTTAAAAAAAAAAAAAAAAAACACCAACTTAAATTCCAATAAAAAGGAACCTCTTGGGGATCCCTGTGTGGCGCAGCGGTTTAGCGCCTGCCTTTGGCCCAGGGCGCGATCCTGGAGACCCCGGATCGAATCCCACATCGGGCTCCCGGTGCATGGAGCCTGCTTCTCCCTCTGCCTATGTCTCTGCCTCTCTCTCTTTCTCTCTCTGTGTGACTATCATAAATAAATAAAAATTTAAAAAAATAAAAAAATAAAAAAAAGGAACCTCTGTTGTTAAATGAATAGCCATTTAGGATTGTCCTGACCTCCAAAGAACTGATGTTTTTTTCATTATGAAATATCCCTCTTCATGCCTGGAAATACTTGCTCTAAAGCCTTTACCCAATGTTAAAACAGAACTTAAACTTTCTTATGATTAGATTCTACATGTATTAATTTACCATCTGATTACTTTAAATATATTCGTATCTTTATATTTTTATATTTAACATTTATTTGTTATAGACTGCATATAATTAGGTCTTGTCTTCTTTTGGATTAACTAAGTCTTGTTTAATATTCCATTTTATCTCTTCTATTGTCTGATGAACTCCACTTGTTTGGTTTTTGTTGTTTGTTCCTCCTTTTTTTTCATTAGTTGCTCTAGAGTTTGCAGTATATATGTCTAAGTTATTTCACTCATCATCAGGGAAATGCAAATATATCTTCAAATAACACACTATTCCACATATAATTAAAGACTCCCCTAGCAGTCTATTTACTTTTTTTTTTTTTATGATAGTCACACAGAGAGAGAGAGAGGCAGAGACACAGGCAGAGGGAGAAGCAGGCTCCATGTACCGAGAGCCTGACGTGGGATTCGATCCCGGGTCTCCAGGATCGCGCCCTGGGCCAAAGGCAGGCACTAAACCGCTGCGCCACCCAGGGATCCTCTATTTGCTTTTTAAACACTGTGGTCTTCATGTGTTGCTCATCCTTAATCTTCAGTTCTTATTTAAGGCAAAAACAAAACCAAAAAGTAGCTGATATGGGTTTCTTTTCCTTTTGTGAAAGTTAGCCTGTTTTCTAGCTAGGTTATTCCTCTGGTGTTGCATTCTTGACAGAAATTTCTATGTGGAACATGGTAAAGGTAATGACAGAAGAACGATGGAAAGAATTAAATATATTGATATTCAAAGGGATAAGCAGATAATTTTCCAGAATTGTATAAAGGCAACAATTCTGTGATCCAATAACTTAAGTAATCTGTAATAAAGTAAAAAAAAAAAAAAAAAAATCACACCTAAAAAAACCCTGGAAACATGTATACCAATTGTTAACATAGTCCCTAATGAAGAAAAGAGATGGAATTAAGGAATACACATGCAAAGAAATATACATGTATAACTATATGTAATTCGTTTTTATAATTTTTTTTAATTTTTAAAGACTACAAAAAAAGAAAGGTGAGAATAAGAAGAGAGAATATGAGGAAATATGTTCCAAGTAAGATAGAACAAATTCAAGAGCAAAAACAAGAAGACGGAAACTCTTTGGGAGAGATGACTTAAAATCCCAAAAATTAAAAAAAAAAAAAGATTTAAACATGGTGGTAAAATTAAAAGGCCAATATTTAGACTATTTCTACGTATGTCTAACAAAACATATATATAGATACCATATAATTAGCTTAGGAGTATATCTCAAAAAATACCACATTGAGTCACAATTCTGAGAAAGATACAAAGGACCCTAACATAGAAATTAGAAGCAACAAAAGCTGTTAATATGCTCTGATCACTACATTATATCATCCTTTGGCGCTTAGAATGGCTACAACTTATAACAGGAAACTCTAGGCCATAGAGTTTAAGAGAAACTATCTTCTAAATAAATTATCAGGGCAGCCCTGGTGGCGCAGCGGTTTAGTGCCACCTGCAGCCCGGGGCGTGATCCTGGAGACCCTGGATTGAGTCCCACGTCAGGCTCTCTGCATGGGCCTGCTTCTCCCTCTGCCTGTGTCTCTGCCTCTCATTCTCTCTCTGTGTCTCTATGAATGAATAAATAAAATCTTTAAAATAAATAAATAAATAAATAAATAATCAAAAATTAATATTAAAAGGCCTACTTTCAGCCCCAATAAATTTATGTGTGTGAAAAGCTACCTAAAGTGCCAAAATAACAAATGTCAACTTTTTAAAATATATGATTCTTGGGCCACCTGGGTGGCTTAGGCAGTTAAATGTCCAACTCGATTTCAGCTCAGGTCATGATCTCAGGGTTGTGATATCAAGCCCTGTGACTGGCTCTGTGCTGGGCGTGGAGCCTGCTTAAGATTCTTTCTCTCTGCTCCTTCCCCCTCAAAAATTAATTAATTACCTAATTAATTAATTATTCTTTTCCCCAAAATACTGTAATATGCCATGTTCTAATAATCATGTCAGAGCCTATACATTAAATATCCAACAGGAATGCTTTTTTATTGAATTAGGAAAAGCTCTATTCCCATATGCTTCTACACATGTTTACAAATATTGGGAAGGTACATTCTTTCTCCTTTTCCTTTATGTCCCCAGTTTTATTTGGTGGAAACAAGAGCTGTCTCTAAACTAAGGCTTTAGTTTCCTGTGGGGAACCCACATGTTTGATTCACCCAGAACTTTCCAAACGGACAGCTTCTCTGGTCTGGCCAGCACCCAGGTGAAACCCGAGTTTGCTAAAAGGGATGCCCGGTGCCCACCAGGCAGGCTGGGAAGCCTGGTTCTGGTCCCCGTTTTGCACACACTGCACAGGCCTGCCTGGCTCTCCCTGAGCTGTCTCATCTGGTGGACCCAGGAAGTGGACCCAGGAGGCTCGGGCTTCGTGCTGCGCCTTCTGCTGTGTCTGTCCTTGTCTACCCATCTCCCAAGGGAGACTCCCCACTGCTGCTGCTACTGGTTCTCCACCTACAGCTCTCAGGTCTCGCTAGGGGCACACTGCATTGTACTTGTGGCACTTAAACTTTCACTCACCTGATACTACTCATGGGGCAGGGCAGAGGGAGGGCTTTTGCTCTTTTTTTTTTTTTTTTTGTAATTTCCTACTAGTATTTGGGCAACTTTGGGGTGGGGTGGGGTGGGAGACATGGAGGCAGGGGAAATGTCACTGTGGTGACTTTTTTGATATTCATTAGAAACAATACATCCTTTCTGAGATATTTACAGAATTACTTAAAAATGAAAAAGGTGGTACTGTTTTACATAATGAACGTTTTTATTGGGTATCCAAAGGGCACACGATTTTCTGCTTACTCATTTTTAAAAATTAAAGGAATGAACTTAAAAAAAGGAAAAAGTTATTACTTCAAGGACACATTACACACAGGATAGTTTCATGAATTCACTCTCACCACCTTTATTCCACATACTACTGGAAATCCTAGCCACAGCAATCAGACACAAAAAGAAACAAAAGGCATCTTTGCTGATTAGCAAGGAAGAAGCCAAACTTTCACTTTTTGCAGATGACATGATACTGTATGTAGAAAACCTTAAAGACTCCATCAAAAAATTGCTAGAACTAATACACAAATTCAGCAAAGCTGATACAAAACCAACATACAGAAATCAGTTGCATTTCTATACACCAATAATGAAGCAGCAGAAAGAGAAGTTAAGGAATCAATCCCATTTAGAGTTACACCAAAAACCATAAGATACCTAGGAATAAACTAACCAAAGAGGTGAAAGACCTCTACTCTGAAAACTATAAAACACTGGTGAAAGAAATTGAAGAGAACATAAAGAAAAAGACTTGCCATGCTCATGGATGGAAGAACAAATATTGTTAAAATGTCTATACTACCCAAAGCAATCTACGGATTTAATGCAACCCCTATCAAAATACCAATAGCACTTTTCACAGAACTAGAACAAACAGTCCTAAAATTTGCATGGAACCACTTAAGACCCCAAATAGCCAATGCAATCTTGAAATCAAGAAAATGGGCATTCCAGATGGCTCAGCGGTTTAGCGCCGCCTTTGGCCCAGGGCGTGATCCGAGTCCCACATCAGGCTCCCTGCATGTAGCCTGCTTCTCCCTCTGCCTCTGTCTGTGCCTCTTTCACTCTGTGTGTTTCTCATGAATAAATAAATAAAAATCTTAAAAAAAAAAAGAAATCAAGAAAACAAAACAAATAAAGAAAGGATGGAGGCAACACAATTAATTCCAGGCTTCAAGTTATATTACCAAGAATACTTTTTAAAGACCATTGCACCATCTTTGCATGATTTAGAAAAGCTCTATTAGAAGTGATAGAATAATATGGTTAGAGTCAAGACACCATTAAGACAAATTAAAAACCCTAATACTATATTAACCAAAAAGTATACTGTAAAAAAAAATAATACATTTAGGTGTTTATTCAATATCTGCCTAGAAAAAAAACTACTTCAGACACAAATTTTATAATAATTGTGTGTTAACATGAACATAGCCCAGAGTTTATCTGCCCATCAACCATATACTACTTATAGCAAACACCCAACACACATACATGAATCATTCAATTCTAGCCAAAAGAATGATACTGCCTGGTCAAATGCTAGGGTTGGTCTTTTTACATGAGGTAATTATATACTCCTAAAGAGATGTAAAACCTCTTATAACACCCGGGGATCAACTATATCAGCTAGGAAACTTTGGGATTTATCCAGTTCCTTTAACGATTTGCAGACTGCAAAGAGATAAATCTTGCTAAAAAACAGAGAGTTCTTGCTGAGTAAGACCAATTTCCCCATGCATAACAATATCTGAGAAACAAGAACCAAATACAGAGTATCAAAGTTAATAATACGTAGAGGGATCTCTACTACTTTATGCCAAAATATTCCTGAGGAAATAATCCTTTCATTTGAAAACAAATTAACTAGACTTTATTTAAACTGAGATGAAAAGATAAGCCATAGATAGAAAAAAAGTATTTGTAAATCATACATCCAAGAACAGATGTGAATACAAAATATGTAAAGAACTCCCCCAATTCAACAGTAATTGGCAAAAGACATAACTAGACTTATTGCCAAAGAGATACAGGTATTTCAAGGATGCATATGAAAGATGTTCAACATTATCAGCTATTAGAAATGTGAAGAGTGGTAATACATAAAACCACAAAATAAAAATTTAATCTTCAAAAATCTAAAGGTAATAAGTAAGAAAGACTGCAACATGGAGAAAGGAAAAGAACACTGTAAAAGAGGTTATTTAAGGATATAGGAGATTTTGCAAATGACAGTTAGTGACTTCTAGAGGACCTAGTGAAAAAGTTTCAGGAGTTGAGGTGAGTAGTAGAAGTAAAAGGGGAATTAATAGAGAGATCTGAAAAGTCTGACAAGTGAATGCTATATGCAGAGAGTGTAAGGATGAGAGAGGACTTTTAGTCTTTTCATGGTGATTGAGTTACACAAGGATAAAGGACATAAGAAATTTAGTTCCCATGATCTCAAGATAATGATGGCAACACTGAGTGTAAGAGGGGAAGGGGGAAATGGTGATGGTGGAGACACTAAGAATTCTGGAGCTACTTCTTTTCTCCTATCAGTAGTGAAGTAGAAATCATTGGGGCTCCCTCTTGATACCTGGTTCATTTTAGCCACTTTATCAGTGAAAAAAATTTTTTTTAATTATACTTTACTTCTGGGGCATCTGGCTGGCTCAGGGGAACATGCAACTCTTGACCTCAGGGTTGTGAATTCAAGCCCCACATTGGGTATAGAGATTACTTTTTAAAAAATCATTTAAGAACAATTATACTTTCCTTCATTTCTCCTCATGAGAGTTCTGTGAGGTAGGTTCGAAAAAAGGATATTAATTACATTTAAAACTTTGATATGCAGGTTAGAAGATCAATTTGAGATATTTCAGTGGCTCTTTCAATAATATGAAGAAAAATACCAAGAGCAGATGTTAGCTCAATATAATACATTGTCACTATTCTAGTTAGGAAAAAAAAAGTACACACACACACATATATACACATGTATATACATACATAAATACACACACTTTTAAAACAAAGAACTGATTTAATACTACTAAATTTAAAACATTAACAAATTAAGGAATATATTATTCTGCAAAAAAATAAAATAAATCTCTCAAGGCAAAATACATACAGAGAGAAATATCCTTCCCTTTTTTTTAAGTTTATAATTCTCATTTCTGATTTCCATTTCAGCCCCAGAAAAGACTGCTATATTCAGTTTCTATTGCTTGCATCTTTCTCCACTCTACCCAAGGGACTGAGTACAAAGAACTAGACCATTAATAATTCCTGGTTTACTTTTTTCAATGGTGAATGCTTGAACCTCTCCTTTATGTTTTAATAACATACTAAACATCTATGAACCCACCACCCAAGATGAGAAGTAAAACATTACCAATAATTTCCATTGACTTATATAGATTCATACATTCTAAACCCTGTCACTCACCCACTACCAGTTAGCCATTCTCCTAAATTTTGTGGTCCTTACCCAGGCAAACATATACACTAGAGTTCTATTTTTGTTTTTCACATTTTAAAACTAGAGTTTTGATTAGTTCATTCACATGTTGTTGTTGTTAAATATAAACCTATATAAATTCACTTGACCTCAAATTAGATTCTTTCCATGTTACACAAGTGAAAAAAAATGGAAATTCAAAAACATTCCCAAAGTAAACCTATATACACATTAAAAACTGTAAGGCACAGTAACAGTAACAAGAGGGAAATTTTCAAGGAAACCTAAGTTAAACAGTAGGTGCCAACAAGATACTTCAAATGATAACAGCTGAGGCTCAATCCTCTCATTTTTAAGACTAAAAGCATCACAAGAAAAAAAAAAAAAAAAAAAAAAAAGATGCCATTCTCTGAAAGCCAAGAATCACAGTAGTCCCTTGGTGATAGTAAAAGGGGAAGGAAAGTTTAAGCCTCCTTTACCTATTCATGAGACCAAAAGAAATAAAGGACTCCCTTGGTGTTTTTATCATTTTCTTTTGCTCCTGCATCTAGCACCAGAGAAAAGGAAGCACAATTAAGGCTACAATACCTCTAAAATATCCTATATAATACTTGCAACTTTTAAAGGATCTGAGATTCAACCTCTCTAAAGATACATTACGTTTTTAACTATTATACAAATAAAATCCAAATCCAATTTATTTCTTTGCTTCATTCACAAAAATTCACCTGGAGCTTTTACTATGTACTAGGTGCTGTTCTAAACAATCTTAAGAAAAATTATCCAAAACTTAGAATTTCTGATTCTCCTTCTCCCTCTCCCTCCCCTCCTAAAAAAATTGAAAATTAAAATAAATAAATACATTTTTAATTTTTTTTAAGAGAGGCACCTGGATAGCTCAGTCAGGTAGGCATGAGACTCTTGATTTTGGCTCAAGTCATGATCTCAAGGTCCTGAGACTGAGCTGACACAGGGCTCCAAGCTAGATGTGAAGCCTGCTTAAGATTCTCTCTCTCTCCCTTTCTTTCTGCCCTTCCCCTCTCCCTCTCTAAAAAAATTTAAAAACAGGAAGGAAGGAAGGAAGGAAGGAAGGAAGGAAGGAAGGAAGGAAGGAAGGAAGGAAGGAAGGAAGGAAGGAAGGAAGGAGGGAGGGAGGGAGGGAGGGAGGGAGGGAGGGAGGGAGGGAAGGAAGGAAGGAAGGAAGGAAGGAAGGAAGGAAGGAAGGAAGGAAGGAAGAGCAAAATGCTGAACTTCCATATGCAGACATAATGAAGTAATAGGGAGTAAATTTACCCACCTGCTGGAAATTAAGAAACAGATAAAATGTATGAAAAGGCATTTTCCATACATTGGACATTAGGCAACACAGGACAGTAATCCTCCATGAATGCCCCAACATACTACTCATTTATTTAGGTACTGCCAATGGCTGCTTTTGCACTATGATGGCAGAGATGAATAGTGATGGCAGATACTATATGGCCAAAAAGCCTAAAATATTTCTGATCTGGCCCTTTAAGAAGATGTTTACACACGTCTGCCTTAGAATTAAGGCTGTTCCAAACATACCAAACAAAAAGTCAAGTAATTTAAGTCAAGTATCCCAGAACAAAGCCCCAAAATACTTAAAGGAATACAAAAATACCAGCCCTGAGCAACATAAAATTTACAATATGTGGCATCCAAACAAATATTTCATGACATACAAATAAGCAAAAAAATATGATCCATAATAAGGAGATAAAACAATCAACAGAATAAACTGACATTTAAACTGCTGTGAAAAACGTACTCCATATATTCAAGAAAGTAGAGTATGAGCATATTAAAAGCACATGGAAGATCTCTCCATACAGATAAACACACACTTCTAAGAATGAAAAATACACTAGATAAGTTCTAACAACATATTAGATACTTTAGGGCAAAAGATGAGGAAACATGAAGAGACAGCAGTAGAAACTACTGGAAACACAAAAGGAGAGAAAAGACTGAAAAAATGAACAGAGCTTCAATGAGTTGTGAAACAGCATGAAGTGAGCTAAAATAGAGAAAAGAAAGAAAACATATTTGAATATGATCTGGAAAATACAGTGTTGAGAGAATAAGACAAGTCACTGGCTGGGAAAAAATATCTGAAAAAATATATATGATATATATATATCCTATATAATGTATATATTACATATATATATATATCACATTTGATTTTTATGCGATAAAGGGCTGTTATTTAAAATATACAAAGAGGGGATCTCTGGGTGGCTCAGCAGTTTCACGCCTGCCTTTGGCCCAGGGCGCGATCCTGGAGTCCCGGGATCAAGTCCCACGTCGGGCTCCCAGCATGGAGCCTGCTTCTCCCTCTGCCTGTGTCTCTGCCTCTCTCTTTCTCTCTCTCTCTCTATCATAAATAAATTAAAATTAAAATTAAAAAAATTTTGAACACCCTCTTTTTAAAAAAAATAAAAATAAAAATAAAATAAAATAAAATAAAATAAAATAAAATAAAATAAAATAAAATAAAATAAAATAAAATAATACAAAGAACTCTTAGAACTCCACAGTAAGAAAATAAACAACCTGGGATAAAGACCTGACAGACACCTTACCAAGGAAGATATACAGATGGCAAATAAGCCTATGAAAAGAGCTTATGTGGCTGTTCCACATCATATGTTATTAGGGAAAAACAAATTAAAATGAGATACCATTACACAGATAGTAGAAGGGCCAAAAAATCCAAAGCACTGACATCAAATGCTGACAAGGTTGTGGTGCAATCCACGTATATTCAGGAAATATATGGGAACTCACTGTACTTTCCAATCTTTCTGTAAATCTAAAACTGCTCTTAAAAAAGTAAAGTCCAGGGGAGTGCCTGGGTGGCTCAGTCAGTTAAGTATCTGCCTTCGGTTCAGGTCCTGATCCTGAGATCAAGTCCCAAGATAGGCTCCCTCCTCTGCAGGGAGTCTTCTTCATCCTCTGCCCTTCCCCCAACTCGTTCTTTCAATTTCTCTTACTCTCTCAAAAACATAATAAAAATAAAAAATAAAGTCTAGGGGAAAAATAAATAAATAAACACATAAACTCTAGGAGCACCTAGCTGGCTCAGTCAGTTGAGCATCCAACTCTTGGTTTTGGCTTAGATCGTGATCTCATGAGTTGTAGAACTGAGTTCTGTGTCACGCATCATGCTCAGCTGGGAGTCTGCTTAAAGATTCTCTCCCTCTGTCCCTCCCCTCACACACATATGCTCTCTCTCTCTAAAGGAAGTAAATAAATCTTAAATATATATATATTTATAAATATATATTCTATTTTTTATATTTATATAAATAACCACAATTTTTCATAAATCCACTGCTTTTGAGAAACTACCATACCACTTTCCATAGTGGCTACACTATTAAGTGGTTACACTAAACACACGGGTTCCAATTTTTCCATACCCTCACCAACACTTGCTATGTTTTGTTTTGTTCTTAATAATAGCCATCCTAATGGGTATGAAGTGGTATCTTATCATGGTTTTGATTTGCATTTTCCTAACGATGATGTTAAGCATCTTTTCATGTGCTTATGAGCCATTTTTATACCTTCTTTGGAGAAATATCTATTTAAGTCATATGACCATTTTTAAACAAAGTTTTTTGTTGTTGTTTTAAGATTTTAATCCAGTATGTGAAATGGTATATTACTTGAAGGTATGCAATAATGTGTTAAAGATACATATAAATCCTAAAGAATGAATAAAAACAAAACAAAGAAACATAATTAGTAGATACAATAAAGGAAAGAGATAGAGTTATAAAAATACTCAGTCCAAAAGACAGAGAGATAAGAAAAAGTAACAATGGGCACATAGGAAAAAGAGAAAACAGTGAAATGACAGAATTAAATCAATTCCCATTAATACACACATTAAATATAAATGATCTAAAAGACAAACTTAAAAAACAATGAAATATTGTATTTAAAAAAGTAACAATTATATGCTGCCCATATAAATGCATTTTACATACAAAGAAAACCAAAGATTAGAAGTAAAAAGATCACAAAAAATATATCATGCCAATACCAGTCTAAAGAAAGCAAAAATGTCTAAAATAATAACAGAAAAAAGTAGGTTTCTGGGGCAGCCCTGGTGGCTCAGTGGTTTAGCGCCGCCTTCAGCCCAGGGCGTGATCCTGGAGACCAGAGTTCAAGTCCCACATCAGGCTCCTGCATGGAGCCTGCTTCTCCCTCTGCCTGTGTCTCTGCCTCTCTCTCTCTCTCTCTGTGTGTCTCTCATGAATAAATAAATTAAAAAAAAGAAAAAGAGAAAATTAGGTTTCAGGACAAGGAACATCACCAGGGATTTCAGTAACAACAAACTGATCAATGCACAAAGATAACTTCACCATCCTAAATGTTTTTGCTCTCAATAACAGAGCAGCAAAATACATAAAGCAAAAATTGGTAAAATCAGAATACCCAATTATTATGGAAGATTTCAGCAACCCTTTCTCCACAACTGATAGAATCAGCAGAAAGACAACTCCTAAGGATAGAGATGAATGACAAGATAGGCCATAGTCTGTCATAACACAACTCTTAGACACTTAACAGATCAGAATCATATAAACTATGTCTTCTCATGATAATGGGATTAAATTAGAAATCAGTAACAGACCTCAGGAAAATCTCTTAAATTTAAAAACAAAACAACATCCTTTTAAACAGTCCATAGGTCAAGGACAAAATCACAGGGTAAGCTAGAAAATGTGTTGAACTGAAAAAAAGGAAACACAACAATGGCAGCCTATTTTTAAAAACTCAGTAAATCGGAAATTTAAAATGCATTTAAGGGATCCCTGGGTGGCGCAGCGGTTTGGCGCCTGCCTTTGGCCCAGGGCGCGATCCTGGAGACCCGGGATCGAATCCCACGTCAGGCTCCCGGTGCATGGAGCCTGCTTCTCCCTCCTCCTGTGTCTCTGCCTCTTTCTCTCTCTATGTCTATCATGAATAAATAAATAAATCTTTAAAAAAAAAAAATAAAATAAAATAAAATGCATTTAGGGATGCCTGGGTGGCTCAGTGTTTAGCACCTACCTTCAGCTGAGGGCATGATCCTGGAGACCTGGGAATGAATCCCACATCGGGCTCCCTGCATGGAGACTGCTTCTCCCTCTGCCTATGTCTCTGTCTCTCTCTCTCTCTATGTCTCTCATGAATAAATAAAATCTTTAAAAAATATATAAATAAATAAAAATGAATTTTAAAATTTTAATGTAAAAACTTTTGAATATTAAAAATGTTTGCTCTTGAGAAACCTGAATGTACCCTCTGTGTTGGTGTTGATGTTGATAATGGGGGAGGATATGCATGTGTAAGGGTATAAGGGAAATCTCTGTACCTTCCTCTCAATTTTGCTATGAACCTAAATATGCTCTAAAAAGTAGTCTATTTTTAAAAATATCATTAAGGTAAATCACATAAAGGGACAAAATTTTTGTACATATTTTACACATATCTAAAAAAGGCCATGTATCCAGACTATATACAGTTCTCTTACAACTAAATAATAAGATACTATTAAAACATGGCAATAAATTCCAATACTTTTATAAAAAATAATAAAATAGCAAATTTACACAAGAAAGATCAATATCATTAGTTATTAGCATAAGTGGAACATTGTTAGTGGGAATGTAAAAAATATAGCCACTTTGGAAAAGAGCTGGGCAATTTCTTTTTTTTTTTTAAGATTTTATTTATTTATTCATGAGAGACACAGAGAGAGCCAGAGACATAGGCAGAGGGAAAAGCAGGCTCCATGAAGGGACCTCGATGTAGGGATCACGCCCTGAGCCAAGGCAGATGCTGAGCTACCCAGGTGTCCCCAGCTGGGCCTTTTCTTACAAAGATAAACCTACACTTACTACATGATTTAGTAATCGCATTCCTAACTACTCACTCAAGAGAAGTTAAAATTTGTATCTCCAAGCAACTACTTTATGCTGAGGCAAAACTGAAAACAATGCAAATGTCCATTCACTGGTGAAAGGAAAAACAAATTACAGTACATCTGGGCAATGGAATAATATTCAGATTTTTTTTTTTAAAGGGAATGAACAACTGAAGCACGCAACATAGATGCTTCTCAGAAGCACTATGTGAAGTGAAAGAAGCCAAGCACATATAAATGTTACATATTTCATTTTTTCAAATTCTAGAAAGGCAGAAACAATAGTGACATAAATTATATTAGTCATTGCTGGTGCTCCAGGTGTGGGGAGGTAAGGGGCACAAAGGACAAGGCAACTTTCGTTTTAAGGAACTTAATTAAAATGTAATTCACACAAATACATTTCACCAATTTAATATGTACAATTCGATGGTTTCTAGTATATTTAGAGTTATGCAACCATCACAATTCACTGCAGACTGTTTTCATTACACGAAAAAAGAAATCCAGTGTACATTAACAATCATTCCTCAAACTCTCATAGTCTCTCAACCACTAACATGCCTTCTGTATGGATTTGCTTATTCTGGATATTTCATATAAATGAAGTCAACAAATTATGGCCCTTTGCGGATGCTTTCTTTTACTTATTAGCATGATGTTTTCAAGGTCCCTGTTGTAGCATTTATCACAACGTCATTTATTTGTGGCCAAATAATATTCCATTGCATGGTTATACCACATTTTCTTTATCAGTAGATAGATATTTGGGTTGTTTCCACTTTTCAGCTACTGTGAATTGAGCAGCTATAAATATTCACATACAAATTTCTGTGTAGAGGTATGTTTTCACTTTTATTGGTTGCATGCTTAGAAGTAGAATTGCTGGCTCTTTGGTAATTTCATATTTAATATTTTTAAGGAATTGCCATGCTTAAAAATATTGCCATGCTTAAAAAACCATGCCAGCGGTTGTACTACCTTAACATTTTCATAGTAACATATGACAATTCCAAGGAGTCCACATCCTCACCAACATGTGTTATCTCTCTTGTACACAGCCATTTTAGTAGGTTTAAATTGGAAAAGGGACTTTTTACAGGGATAGAAAGGCTCTGTATTCTGATTGTGCTGGTAGCTATATAACTGCATCCATCTGACAAAACTCAAATTATATACCTAAAGTCCATGAGTTTTGTTGTATGTAAGTTATTTCTCAAAAGAGATGAATTCTCTGAGGTGCCTAGGTGGCTCAGTTGGTTAAGTGTCTGACTCTTGGTTTCTGCTCAGGTCACACTCTCAGGGTTGTGAGATCCGGCCCCACCAGTCTCTGCACTCAGCACAGAGTCTGCTAGAGATTTTCTTCTTTTCTTTTCTTTTCTTTTCTTTTCTTACTTTCTTTCTTTTTTTCTTTCTCTCTCTCTCTCTCTCTCTCCCCCTCCCACCCCACTGCCCTTCCTCTGGCTTGCACTCATAAATAAATAAATATAAATAAATGAATGAATGAATGAATGTACCTAGGTGGCTCAGTCAGTTAAGCATGTTCCTTCAGCTCAGGTCATGATCCCTGGGTCCTGGGACGAGCTCCACATCTGGCTCCCTGTTCAGCAGGGAGTTTGCTTTTCTCTCGCCCTCTGCCCCTCATGCCCAGCTCAAGTACACACACAGGTCCTCTCTCCCTCTCAAATAAAGAAATAAAATCTTTTAAAAAATAAATAAATAAAACCTTTAAAAGATGAATTTTTAAAGGCTTACTTTATAATAACTATGCTTAGAAAATTATGAGTTTTCACTTTCACACCTAGGAATGTGTTATGATAAATGAACACAGATTTCCAAGACCACAACTTGTCCAATTCACTAAGACACCCACTTCTTCTTTACAGTTCTACAGTAAAAAGCATTTAAGCTGGACTGATAATCATCAGCATCTCCATTACAAGTCTGTTTATTTGGGTCAGAATCATTAAGCTCACATGTAATTTAGTTGTTTCGTGTTACACCTTTGTTTTTATCTGATTGGAGATATCCGTCACTAACCCTTTTGATGTACTTTTAATAGTTTATATGGAATCCTGTAAAAGGGAATCAACATTTCTTTTCAACAGCTGATTTAATTTAAGGTAAATGTAACTTGAATAGACTACAGCTGCTTTTGTGACATACGCTAGTCTGACAGTTTAAAATTTTAAATGTTGTTATGTAGGATAATGGCTTTTCTATATATCCGTGCCCCTTATTGACTATTTTAATTGCTCTTCACCTTTAGACTGAACAACCAACGACTTCAAATACAATGAAGACAATAAGAAACTGAAGAAATTTTAGACTTTCAAAATGGAAGAAAATACAGAGAAACAGAGCTACTTTTTACATATTTCAGTGAATACACAACAGTTTGATTTCTTCAGAGACATAGACTAGAAACAACTGGATTTGGTAGAAGTGTTTCTCTGTAATCATGGACACAGCGAGGCTAATGATTAAGAGGCCAAGCTTTAAAGTTCAAATTCCAGTTCTACCACCCATCAGCTGTATGTCCTTATGCCAGCCAATTACCCTCTTTGAGCTTTTAGTCTCCTTACCTATCAAACCGGGTAATGGTACTCACCTTTGCAGACTAGCAGTAAAGTGATGATAATGTATATAATCAACCTAGAATTTCATCTGAAAAATATCAAGCATTATTATTCGCTTCATTTATAAATTAACTTCCTCTCTGTTCAGTACACTTCCCTTTCACTACAGCCCACATATGAAAAGCTCTTAATCACAGGGTTCAAATGGGTATAAACTAAGAATACTTTTAGATCAATGTCTCAGATTCAACACCCATGACATCACAAAAACTAAAAAACTAAAAAAATAGCACTTCTAACACAGGTATTCTCTCCTGGAAACACTGTTTATCCAACCAAAAACATTAAAGAAATTTAAGAGGAACAGAACCTATGTTTCCAGTCATAATTTACCTAAATCACAGGAGCAAAATTTTGTAAAAACCTAAATGATTCCAAGTAGTAAAAGCCCCAATGATAAAGACTAGGTGTTATTTAAAACACACACACACACACACACACACACACACACACACACACACCCCAAACTGAGAAGTAATTAGAGCAGAAAACATTAGGGAGGCCCTAAATCTCATAGTTTGGCCATTTAAAATGTCAATAAGCCTGTTTCCTCTTTGCAAAATACTGGTAATGACTGTAAGCAAATGTCAGTTGGCCTACTTTGGAAGGTTGCTGGTGTCTTGGTTGAACAGACTGTGTGTGTGTGTGTGTGTGCACACGCGCACGCTCATGTTTTATGTTTACAGGATTTACTTGTTTAACATTAGAATTTTATAGCAAAAAAAAATATATATATATATAGCAAACCCTTCTGGAGAAGTTAATCAAAATTCCTAAATTCACACAGATGAAAAAACAAACAGCTCTACTTTGTGATAAAAACCACATTTACATCTGTTTGAAAAGGATGAGGCTGGTAGTTGTACTTTATGAAAAATAATGAAAACATGACACCTAGAAGTGTTTGAAAATTTACAAAAATAAGCAAATGGAAGAAAGTTTAACAATTCTAGAATTATTCTGCTGGTTTATTTCTAGGAAAATAACTTCAGCCATTTATATCGTTTAAAAAAAAAAGCAACACCTGGTTTTTTTGACTGCATGGGTAGGCTATAATATTTTAAGTTTAAGAAAATACTTGGCATTTACACTCCAGTAATAAAAAAATGAGTTGGATCTTAGGGATTTTTTTAGAAACCTTTTAATATTTTGAGATATGAAACTGCAAATTCCTTACTTAGCAAGACGATAAATAACAGTACCTTTCCAGCAGGAAGTAATAATGAAATAATCTGGAAGAAATAAGCCAGGTTGGCTACCTGGTATTGTGGATGAGTACCAGAAATTAGGCTCAGAGACATCTGAGGAAACTATCTCCAAAGTCCTATTCTCAGAAAAAGATACTAGCTTATAAGAATTAGTTCTAAGACATTCTCATATGAAGAGAGTTCAGGTACTCAGTACACTGGACTCCTAAGAATAATGAATAAGATTGAATCTGCATTTCTAAGAAATCTGATTCAAGTCTGAGACCAAAATGATCATCTTTCTCCATAACCAATAAGGAAACAGCATGAGTACAAGGCTAATATAACTCCTAATTGAGTTACAGGCTCTATTAGAGTTAAAAACAGCATTATTCATTTGATCACTGATAAATGATAAATATACTTTATAGAAAAGTAGAGTTCTGGTTTCTCTTCTGTCAAATACAGAATAAATTCATTTTGGGTCACTATTTATATTCCACATAATCAAGCAAAGCACTGCAAAGGATGAGGTGATTAGTAAATTACTGTTCCCATGATTCCAAAGAAACACATATAGTATGGGAAAGACCATAATAAAGGAGAGATTCCCCACCCCAAAAAAAAAAAACTATGAAAATCAGAGGCTGGCAAGGAACAATCAAGAAAATATTAAAATAAAACAAATAACAAAAAATGTAATTCAACTTTCAAGGATAGTCATGATTTAAAGTTAGACATGGTTATAAAATATGCAAATATTTTCTTTGATTCTAGAGATTTGCATGAAACTAAAGACATAAAACAAAAACTGATAGATTTCACCAAATAACCTGACAAATGGCAAACTATATATGAAATATATAGGATACATATCCATAATAATATATCACTAATAATAACAATGAAGAGCTCAATCAATAAAAGCAAAGAGTACAAACAAGCATGACATTAATTAGAATAAAGAGCAAATATATGAAGATTGTCCACTTTCCCTAGCACTCAAAGACCAAAAAATTACAAATGAAGAGGATTTTCCTCCACCAGATATGAAAAGACTAAAAAGAATCATAAAAGTTCGTAGAGGACAGGCTTGAAGAAAAAAGGAATTTTCATGTATAGATGACAGTATACTCTCTAAGAAGCAACTTTACAATATGTATCAAAATTTTACATGTATATATTCTTTGACCCAGTTATTAATTCCCTTCTAAGAGTTATCCTAAGAAAATAATTCCTCATATTTTTAAATAGACACATATATAGAAGTGTGTAACAACTTGTTAAAAGGAAAAGTTAAAATTAATATAAATGTTTATACAAAAAAAAAAAAAGACACACACACACACCTAAGAGCCAAAATGTGAAACATATGTAAAGAACTTGAATCATGGGGATCCCTGGGTGGCTCAGTGGTTTAGCGCCTGCCTTTGGCCCAGGGCATGATCCTGGAGTCCTGGGATCAAGTCCCATGTCAGGCTTCTGCATGGGGCCTGCTTCTCCCTCTGCCTGTGTCTCTGCCTCTCTCTCTCTCTCTTTCTCTCTCTCTAATGAATAAATAAATAAAAATCATTTAAAAAAAAAGAACTTGAATCAGACCCTGAACATAATGCTACAAGTTAATTTCACGATGCTAAGGGAAAAAGTCAGGAAATGTATACTCTGTGAATACAAGTATCACAGTACCTAGAGGAAGCAAGAAAGGGAAGGAAGGAGGTAACCCTAGGTTTATCTCTGATAACACAGAATCAAGTGATTTTTCACTTTCTAAACATAAATATTAATATGTTTCATTTCACATGTGAAGTACTGAGATACTAAAAACCACAATGGCTATGGAAAGTAATAAATACAAAGAATTTGCTTTACTTGAAATAAGTTCTAGAAAGATTTGAAGGATAGTAACAGTTTTTATCTGATATAAGAATACCAACTGATGGGTCATAGTTTTCTGAAGCACTGTCCTAAAATATTCTAAAGCAGGTGGGTTCATTAAGAAAGTAATCAATTACTGATAGTGACCAAGACGTAGGAAAGCATAAACTATGTTGATACAAGTAAATAACCATTTTTACTATGTTTAATACTATATTTAATATTCCCTTCTGTGGGATAAAATACTGTCCAAATCCTTCAGTTTTTCACTTTTAATTAAAGGACAAGACTTTCCACAGAAATACCTACAGAAAGGAAATTTTTCTTCAGGTCAGAATTTTCAAAAGATTATGCCATATAGCAACTTTCAACAAATATTAACACCTTTTATCAAGTATTTGGTGAGGCACTTAAGATATGAAGACAAACTACAAATCTACCAAGAGATATGGGGCACTCAGCTGGCTCAGTCAATGGGGCATGCAACTCCTGATCTCAGGGTTATGAGTTCAAACTCTACACTGGGTATAGCAATAATTAAAAGAGAAAAAAAAAAAAAACCTTAAAAAAAAGTCTAGGAAGAGACAAATGAACAACTGAAAAAACAAAACAACACAAAATAAACCAAAAAACCAGTAAGTCCCAGGGTGCCTGGGTGATACAACTGGTTGAGCATCTGACTCTTGGTTTCAGCCTGTTCAGGTTATAATCACAGGGTCGTGAGATTGAGCCCTGAACTGAGCCCCCAGTTGGCTCCATGCTCTATACAGAGTCTACTTGGGATTCTCTCTCCCTCTTCCTTTGTCCCTCCTCCCTGCACACACTCACTCTTTCTCACTTCCTCTAAAATAAATAAATAAATATTTTTTAAAAAGTATGTCCTAGGAGAACACATACTATTAACATTTAATATAGGGCAAAAAAGGTTAGAAGGACATGAGAATTCTAGAAAATGAAACAGCAATGAAATGACCTTATGAAGGATGGATCATTTGAGGAAATGAAAGAAGTTCAGTACAACTATCACAAAGGAGTACTTTACAGCAAGGAAGGGGAAGATGGGGGACAATGGTTAAGGATGAATGAAAAATGATGCTGGAAAAATACACAGCGAGGGGATCAGTTCACAAAAGATCAAATGAACCTGGAATATGACAGCTGTGCTAAAGTTACTTATTAATTTTAAGTTTATAGATTCTTTTGTATTTTACATATATACCATCAAATTATCAATGAATAAAGACAATTTCATATCTTTCATTCCAGTATTTATATTAGAATATAATATTGCCTTATGGTAATGGCTGGGACCTGCATTCAAAGATAAAATACAAGTCATAACAGAAGACATCCCAAACTCAGAAGGAAAGTATTTAATATATCACTACTGAGTATGATGTTAGCTGAAGATTTTTATAATTGACAATGTTTCTTTCTATCCTAATTTGCTGAAAGTTGTTGTTTTTTTTTTAAGATTTTATTTAGAGAGAGCATGCAAACATGGGGAGAGGCAGAGGGAAAGAGAGAGAGAGAATCGTCAAGCTGACTCTGTGCTGAGCACAGAGCCCAACAAGGGGCTTGATCTCATGACCCTAAGATCACAATCTGAGTTGAAATCAAGAGTCAAATACTTAACCGAATGAGCCACTCAGACTCCCTGCTGAAAGTGTTTTTCAATCATAAATGACTATTAAATTTTATCAAAGTTTTTTTTCCACTTCTAATAAGATGATTATATGGATTTTCTCCTTCGTTTCATTAATACGAATTATACTGATTGATTTTCAAACGTTAACCAACCTTCTATTTCTGAAATATCCCTTACTTGGTCATGATATATAATTCTTTTTATACATCATTGGATTCTATTTAGTAACATTGCTATGTAAATTACACCAAGAAAGAAAGAAGAGATAGGGAGAGGGAAGGAAGAGTGGAAGAGGAGAGCAAGCTGAGAGGGAGAGAGCAAGGTGTTGGGTATGAGAAGGTTAAGAATAAGGAAAACATGATAGTAGAAAGAATTACTCAACAGAAGAATTAGTAACCCACACTGAGACAATCTCCCAAAAGAACATGAAAAATAACTTTTTTTAGAAAGGTTTTATTTATTCATTCATGAGAGACACGGAGAAAGAAGCAGAGACACAGGCAGAAGGAGAAGCAGGCTCCACGCAGGGAGCCTGACATGGGACTTGATACCGAGACTCCAGGATCATGTCCTGGGCTGAAGGCAGGAGTTAAACTGCTGAGCCACCCAGATGTCCCAAAAAACAACTTTTCTAAATTAATCATTCTAGGAGGTCTAACAGCCAAGCAATAGAAGTACCAGAAAGAGAGAACAAAGAAAACTTAGAAGAAATCAAAAAAGTAATTTAAGAAATTTTCTCTAAACTATACTACTTGCATTCCCACACTGAAAGGGCCCAGGACAATGTACGAATTAATAAACATAAAGTTTCAGAACTCTAGGAACAAAGAACATTCTACTATATCCCTTAGAGAAAAACATACCATAGACAAAGGTATCAAAATGGCTTCAGACTCTTCAACCATAACGCTAGATTGATGCCTTCAAAATTCTCAACTAACATCATTTACAAACAAGTATTTGTTAACCAGCCAAATTACCAAACAAGAATTTAAAAAGAATAGAGACATCTTCAAACAAAATTTACCACAAAGCTACTAAAGGACTTACTCCATCAAAATGATCACACAAAGCAAAATAGGCTAAAGAGAGGGATGACGTGTTCTATTTTCCATTACAAACTTTATGTGATCAGTCACATGTAGGACTTCAGTAAAAACAAATCTAGAAAATTAATCAAATACAGTGACAAGTAACTTTTGTATAAGAACATTTAGCTATGGGCAGCCCAGGTAGATCAGCGGGTTAGCGCTGCCTTTGGCCCGGGGCGTGATCCTAGAGACCCGGGATTGAGTCCTGAGTCAGGCTCCCTGCATGGAGTCTGCTTCTCCCTCTGTCTGTGTCTCTGCCTCTCTCTCTCTCTCTCTCTCTCTCTCTCTTTCTCTCTGTGTCTCTCATAAATAAAATCTTTAAAAAAAAAAAAAAAGAACATTTAGCTATGTGAAATTACATTTCAAATCTAATATTCTATTTTTAAAAGTAAGTATATTATAGGAGAGAGAGAAACTGGTTAACTAGACAAAATAAATTAAACATACTCAAATTCTACTAGCAATATTAACTTTTATAGTTTTATACTCTCTCATGAAGTATTTCTGCCCAAAGTTGAGAAAAGCTGAACATTAATGAACATTAATAACTGGCATAAACAAAAAACCTTCATAAATGATCTGAAGGAAGAAAAATCGGCCTCTGTGAATTACATACAAAAGAAACAAAGACCTAGCAAAGTCTTTTAATAATAAAGTTGTTCTTGAGTCCAACCATCAGAGAGAAAGCTGGTTATTCCCAAAACCTTCTGGAAAAAGATGTTCCACGATCCTCCTCATCAAAGGATTTCATCAAAACTCAAATGCAACAAAAGACAGAACAAGAGAGAGAGAGCAAAGGAGAGACAGCTGAACTCTGGATATACCATAGAGTCCAATAACAAGGAGAAAAATCTCCACGTGACTGCAGGATGTTGTTGCCTTGTTACTTCACCCTTCCATTTCAATTAAAGACTTAATCACTAAATTAATCCCTGACATTACTTATGCATATGGTCAATGCATAATGCACATGGTAGTAAGTTTTGGTTAAATAGCATTCTTACAGTTTAGAGAATTAACTGCTCAATGAAGTATTACAAGGAAGATTACCCAACTTCTGGAAAAACTTTAAAAATATAACAGAATTAAAATATTTTCATATCCTCTTTCTTAAAAGATTTTAAAGTATGCAAATAAGATGAAAATGTGTTTTTATTGTTGGTGCAAAAACATTCCTGAGTGAACACAGGCAAGTAAATGAGAAAACACAACAGAAAGCTTGGATCATTAAAGAGCCGGGAGTTGTTCGGGCACCCAAATAGCAGGTTTAATTTAAACATGTATTTGATTTTTTAAATAAAAACAAAACATATGCAATATTTAAATACAACATTAGGCATTAAGAAGTATTTGTTGTTAGAGATCAGAGGTCAGAGCCTGAAACTGTACTTCTGACACAGCTGGGAAGGCAGACAGCAGACTCATCAACTAGCGAGATGATGGTGAAAACCAAGCTCTCCAAGCAAGTTAGGAATAACCGAGAAGAGCAAAGACGTGAGAACAAAGACTCGGGGAATACCCACAGAAGGAAGCCAAGCCAGAAACATTAACAAAAGCAGCCCCATAAGCAAGGAAGGGATCTGGTAAGAGCAATGCCATGGAAACCAAGAGAGAAGAGGGCTTCAGGAGCGAGCCAGCAAAGTCAGAGGCTAAATCGAGATCAAAGAGGATGAAGACAAATCAAAAGCACAGTAGAATGTGACTGGCCATATTGAACTGGTTAAGATTACCTATTTCCATCTCAACGGACAGAACAAGAGTTTATCTTGTGGGGAGGGTGGGAAAGAGATGGACACTTAGAGAACAGACTTCAGTTATCATTCTCGCTGTCTGTAATCCAAGAGCAATAAAAGAGAAACTCTGGGGTGATTTGTTTCTTCTAAGGGCTACACTCACCGAACTGTGGAGCAGGCAGGATTCTGGCGGCTCGAATGGGGCCATGGCGGACAGAAAAGAGTTCCTGTGCTTCCCCACTGATCTGCACAAGAACACAGACAATTTCAGTGAATGAGAACAGAGGTCAGAACATGATTATAAGAAAATGAGATCTCCTAAATTTCATCAAATTTTTTTTGTCTGAGATGTAACATATGTACACATGCACACAGACGCACACATTTATGGCTGTTCACACACTTAAGTATATTCATGTTTAAATTATCACAAATATTTTCAGAAAATGCTAAGAGCACACGCACTTGATATATATAGGAAAATGAACGATCTGTTCTTAAAGTCTTTCATTCTTGTCTTTAAGAAACTCCTGTTAAGTCTGCTCAGTTCCTGCATGATGGCCTTCCATTTTAGAGCAAAGCAACTATGATTTTTTTTAATTAATACAGTTTTCCATGTCAGATAAAGGTAAATATTCTTAGTATTCTGAAAAGCAGAACTTAAATGTTGTAGTAACTTTCATAAATACATTATAAATGAGAAAAGGCAAAACATATTGCAAAGAACACTGTGGTGAATGTGAATGACCTGTGTACCCAGTTATGGTCCTACAACTAACCTAACTGTTAACCACCATGAGTAAATCATTTAACATATATAAACCCGTATTTTTTTCTTTTTAAAATAAATTTTGAATGACAATTATATATATTAAGGTGTATGACATGATTTAATATGCATATATGATAAAATGATCACTGCAGCCATCTCTTCAGTTACCTGGTTTGTATGATGACAGCACCAGTTTTCCAGTATTCAATACAGTGTTATTAACTATATTCATCACACACAAACATTAGATCCATAGACCTACTCATCTTACATAACTGCAACTCTGTACCCTTTGACCAACATCTCTCCATTCCCCCCACCTCCCCTAGGCCTGAATTCTCTTTTGCATTTATAAACTGAAAAGGTAAAGGGGCTAAAGGACCTCAAATATACTTGTAATTTCCATATTCTATGAATTATAAAAGTAATATGTAATAAATGTCATTTTTATTAAACACCTCGATCAAACACCATATGAATGTCTATTCGTTTTGAATCTTATCAGATTTATATCTCAGATATAAAGCATGCAGTAGCCTGTTAATCCAAAGGTAAAAGAGATACGACAATATATATGTTGAGTATGAAAACAATCACTTTCCAAAATTAGTGGCTCAAGGAAACACTCTGCTGTTAATTGAAGTATTGACCAGATTAAATTAGAATTAAAAAAAGGCTTTCCAGGGCAGCTCCGGTGGCGCAGCAGTTTAGTGCCGCCTGCAGCCTAGGGTGTGATCCTGGAGACCGGGGATCGAGTCCCACATTGGGCTCCTTGCGTGGAGCCTGCTTCTCCCTCTGCCTGCCTCTCTCTCTCTCTCTGTCTCTCATGAATAAATTTTAAAAATCTTTAAAAAAAAAAAAAAAAGGCTTCCAGACTGTTTTAAGTGGTAATGTAGCTCCCAATACATTTTCATAATTCTCAAGTGTTTGATGGAATACATGATATCAGACAGGGAAAATGGCAAAAAATATATATATAAAACTAGTTCTAAATACCCAAGAACTGACGACAGGTGTAGTAAGATAAACATTCAATGGAGGAAACATGCTGATGGTAGTTTTATAATAGGCCTGCCAAACAAACAGTTTACAATATCAACAATATATATATAAGATAAAAGGCTTATAAAGCTTTCAATATTACACTGTAAATCTGCAGAGATGTCTTTAACTACTTTTTCAGATCTCCAGCTTTTCTTCTATCTGAATTTAAAAGCTGCAAAACTATCAATATTTTGTTTCTTTGAATGTTAAATTATGATGATGCTTAAAGAGCTATCATATTCATTTTGCTTATAAAAATTATTACAACTCATTGACTGACCACAATGGCAAATCCCTCTGCAACACTTGGGATACAGAAGATTTAAGGAATGCTAGGCTCTTCACACTAACTGTGCAACAACAGCACCACCTATCACCAATTACATATACCAAAGCCATAAACTCAATATAGCAAAAGATAAGAATTGAGCCTTCTACAAATTCCTTTTTGAACTTTAATTTTCTACATGAAAAACATGGCCATTACATATTGGAGCTCTTAAGTTTACAGTTCACTATTAGAGAACAGAATTTAAAATCTAGAGCAAGTTTCAAAAGGTCACTTTGTTCAACCTCCCACCCAATGCAAGAGTCATACATTCTCTGAAATCTAAACATATAAAATCTAAGTATCTGATCTTAAGCACATTTGCACTGAAAGGTATATCACTAATATAATCCAATTATATTATGGAGTTATTATTGCTACCTCCATGAAAATAGAGATATAAGAATGGATAAGTAATATTCTTCTTCAATATACATACTATTCTACTAACAAGAAAATAAAAAATTATAAAACAATACTGTAGAATTTGCACTGAAATTATAATTCAGAGCAACAAGAAACACTTCTCACTATAACAAATGTAAGCTCATATCTACAACAAATCATAGTATTCTGACACAAAATCTGCTCTGTACTATTACTGTCATATGCCACAGGTCTAGCATTTGGCTTTTGGTTCTCTGAAATAAATCTTCAAGTTAAAAAAAAAAAAAAGTCTAATCATGTTTAACTGAGGTGTGTACTAAATTATACTAAATAATAAAGAATAAGGCAAACCTGCCTTGGCACTCTCACAGTATGATAAACTTTGGTTAGCACTGGATTCAATGCACAAGAGCTTACTCTGACATTGAAAAACATTTTGAAATCTGAACACACCATGCTCCTCAGCATAACAGCTTTCAAAACAGACCTAAATGCTCTATTCTATTCCAAGCTTCTACTCTAAATCCCTCTTTAAATATACAGGAACAGGTAAGAAAAAAACACTAGGAATGATTACAAAACACATCCTGCATTTATTATCCATCCTTTTCTACCTCTAAGCTAAATCCTAGAATCTTTAATTATAACATAAGGGAAGGGGAATGAAGAAACATTCTGTTGCTATTTATATATATTTGTGAATATGTTCAAATCAAGATTGTCAGAAGCATAATTCTAAAGTATCCTAAGTGAGTAGCAAACATCAAATTTTGGAGAGGAGGGAACTCTCCAAATTGTGGGTACAACTGCTACATTGGAATACTATTTCAGAACAGAAGTGCCAACAAAGTATATGCAGATGAGACATGCACATTTTAGAAAGAACACAAGATGGTTAAATCCTTACGGGCTCGGCTTTAGCTGCCCCTTTCAATTGCCTCTAATAATTTTATACACTATGTTCACTGGTAATTCTGCTCTCAAATAAATGAGTGTCAAAACTGATTAACTTTTTTAAAGGCTTTTACAGTGATTTTTACATATCATGAAAATAGCTCATTGAAAATGGCAAAAAATCTCAGAGATGAGGATTTTATGTGTCCTGACAAGAAACTACCAGGAGCTGTAAGTTCATTTTTAAACCAACAATAATAATAAACACAAGGGCAGAACTACAAGGAAGGGGTGTACCAAGCAATGTTCCAACTTCCTGGCAACGGTGGTAACTTGGGGAGAGGAGCAAACAGGGAGGAAACCTCTCCAAGAGTTCCTCATGGGTCTCTGCCTTTGTTCTTACTGGCATTTTAATTTCTGATGACAGACTTTTGTTGTTTGGAGCATAAACCGGACGTACCAGTTTGGAGGCACAATAAGGAGAACAAAGAATGATTTGTTCACACTGTAGGAAAAAAATCTTTTCCAACCATAGAAAATAGCTTTCGCATGGTGAAAATATGCAAATTACATACCAAACCAAAAAAGTGGAGGGGGGAATACAAGTTTAGAATCTCACAACTCAATCTACGGCAAAAGGAAATTATAACAGCCGAGACAATAATACACACAGAGAAAGGGCTATAACAGTTGTGGGAGAGCTTTATAACTACTGTTAAGAGAATTCTAAAACCAAATGAAGGTCATCAAGCCCTCAGAACCCAACTAGTTTCTGCAATCGTGATGACTTTTCAAAGGGATCTGACTACAAAACAGAAGTCAATTGAATACCAAGGACAATAATAATAATGCTCTATAATGACACAGAATCAGGACAAGAGTACACATATTTATACCTCCAAACCCCCTTTTAGATACTGGCCAAATGGAGAATTGTGTCTGCAGTTGATTGTTTTTAGCAAACTTTGTTGAAAGATAACAGGCACAGAAATAACACATAAATCATATATATACATATATGTATAGCTTAATGAATTTTCCATGTTAATATACCTCTGTTACCAGTACAATCATTAAGAAACAGAACATGACAGATACTCAGAGGGTCCCTCCAACACCCCTTTCCAGTCACAAACCCAACTCAAGAATAACCATAACCACTATCTTGACTTCTAATACATTACACGTAAGTTTTACTCATTCAATTTTATGCACAGAATCACAAGGTATGCACTCTTTCATGAATGGATTCTTATGCACACTACATGTGCATGAAATTCATTTGTATTACAGTATATGAGTATTTTTTTATTGTACTTTTTTATTCTTGTTGCTATACAGATTTCCATTGCATGAAAAATACTACAATTTATTCATTTTACTGTTGGTGGACTTCGGGTTGTTTTGAGGTTTTTGCTCTTATGATGTTAGGAAAAGTTGTGAAAATTTTCAGGTGAGAAAAAAAAATACTGTATGTCCTTTGATTGGATTACCAAGAGCATCTAGTGGACCCTTTGGGGTTATTGGATTCTATAGACATCTCCACCTTTGTTTTGACTGGGTTATTTTGCAATACCGTAAGTTACAGAAAACCAGTAGTAATGCTACTGACTTGTCCACAGAAATGCAAATTAATTTTGTCTGAAAGAGATAAAACTGAATTGCACTCTACAAAAAGGATGATTCCAGGCAGTATACTTTAGTTTCAATAGTATATTAACCGAGTTTGTAAGTTCATTTCAAGTATTCCCCTAATTGCCTGAATCCACTCTTCAGGTTCTCCCTTGAACCAGCTGTAATGACTTACCAAATACCTCATTTATTAACCAGTTTTATTTATTAATAAAATCTATGATATGTGTCCATTTTATACTCATATGAGAGCCATGATTTTACCATTTTTAAAATGAATATTCTGGCACATTTTGTTTAGCAAACATATATATGTATTTCTTCTGGATATAGATCTACCAGTAGAATTGCTCCTATATTAGGCATATGTGTGTATTTTGTAGATTTCAATAAAATAGTTTTCTACAGTGATTGTACAAATTTACACTTCCACCAGCAACGTAAAAGAATTCTACTTGCTCCACATCCTCACCAACAGTTTGTATCATTCTGGTAGGTGTTCAATGGAACTGTCATTGTGGTTTTAATTGGCATTTTCCTCATGACTGAGGAGGTTGATAGAATGCCTTTTCATTTGCTTACCGGAATTCAGTAGTTATACTATTCCATGAATGACTGTCAAAGTCTCCTGCCCACTACAGTTGCCTGATTCCAAGAGATTATGGATTTAAATCTATTATGCACAGAGAATGAAATGCAGATAAGTCTCCTCTGAAAAGCAATGCTGCCTCAAACCAACTATATAAGCAGTCTTTATTACAGTGTCCCTCCATCAGGCCAAATGATGTAAGACTTTTGTCCTGGAGGACTCTCGATTTCCAGATGTATCTGTGATAAACAGTTCAAAATACAAATGAGATTCAAAAACTCATTTCAAGAAAAAGGTAGAACTTTTTGTACCTAATCGACTTCATATCTTAATTCCAAATCCAGTAATGAGCAACCTTTCCCCCAAACTAAGACACAATGGTTTAGTTACAGCAACATGATATCCATCTCTTGGAGTGGAAAATACTGATTTGTAAAAATTCATACAAACATTCCAAGCAAATTCAGTCCCTGTTTAAGATAGGAAACACAGGGATCCCTGGGTGGCGCAGCGGTTTGGCGCCTGCCTTTGGCCCAGGGCACGATCCTGGAGACCTGGGATCGAATCCCACGTCAGGCTCCCGGTGCATGGAGCCTGCTTCTCCCTCTGCCTGTGTCTCTGCGCCTGTCTCTCTCTCTCTGTGACTATCATAAATAAATAAAAATTAAAAAAAAAAAAAAAAAAAAAAAAAAAGATAGGAAACACAAAAATCACTGTATATTTCCCTAGAACTCAAGCAGTTCAAGCAAAAGATAATGATTAGTAGTGCTTTTTCTTGATAAATACTTTAACAAGTTTTCACCTTTAAAATAAAAAAATTAGGGACGCCTAGGTGGCTCAGCATTGAGCATACTTTCGGCTCAGGGCATGATCCCGTGGTCCCAGGATTGAGTCCCACATCAGGCTCCTTGAGTGGAGCCTGTTTCTCCCTCTGCCTGTGTCTCTGCCTCTCTCTCTCTCTCTCCGTCTCTCATGAATAAATAAATTTAAAATTCTTTAAAAGTATAAAGAAGAAAGAAAAAGAAAACCAAGACACCAGACATGAAAGACAACAGAAGAAAAAGTATTCCCCATGTTTGTCTCATGCATATCCTGACTTTCAATAAAAAATATCTTTCATGTCAGAGTGCTCCAGGTTAGTAATGCTCTGGTTCCACCTAAGAAGTCTGAGGGAGTAAAAGCAGCCAACAGCGTGGACATTAGAAGTTTTATATTTTTCCCAAAATCATGGCCTATGGCAACAATGCCAAGTACATACAATATGCCAAGATCATCAGTTATAAATATCACCAATCAACAACATCAAATATTCCAGAAGTTTATTTTAGTTTTAAATTTAGTAGAAAATAACTTATTAGAACTATACAAATTTGCTAAATCTGAGTTTGGCTGTAAAGTAAGGGCAAGGGCAGCCCGGGTGGCTCGGCAGTTTAGTGCCGCTTTCAGCACAGGGCGTGATCCTGGAGACCCAGGATCGAGTCCCACCTCGGGCTCCTGGGATGCAGCCTGCTTCTCCTTCTGCCTGTGTCTCTGCCTCTCTCTCTGTGTGTGTCTCTCATGAATAAATAAATAAAATCTTTAAAAAAATAAAAATAAGGGCGAAGATACATCTACCTAAAAAGGCAACTGTGATTATTTAAATGGTGTATTTAAAATATGCAACATAAAACAGTTAAATTCAAGAAGATTCCTGTTGAATGAATGGATGAATAAATACCTGCATCTGTATCAGCCTCATTATTCAATCTTAAGGATATTAAGCATAAATTTGACTTGCCCCCACTGTTTTCAAAGCATATTATTAACACTTCATGTCTGGAAATTTGTTATAATATTCTATCATAAAACACATTTGATACAACTCATTCTTGAACCCACCATATATTATTTCTTACGTTTTACAGCTCTCAATAAAAGGACTCTCACCAAAGTGGAAAGGAGCATACCATCTGTGCAGCAGTTTTTAGCGCACTAAGTTTTCACTTTCACTCAAGATCCAGGCAGTCCCCAAGCCTCTCTGGCAAATATCCCACACTCATTCCAACCTTCATGTGTTTATATAATGTTTTTACATGCAACAAGTTTTCTTACCAACTGTGACGTAAAAACAGCTCATTTGAATATGCAAATGTAGAGCTAGCAATCTTTCTAATTGTTCCACATCCACTAACCGTAGACAAAACTGAAATGAAGTTCCTTTTAAAAAGAACATCATTTCACTAGTTTTATTTTTTTTTAAAGATTTATTTATTCATGATAGACATAGAGAGAGAGAGAGGCAGAGACACAGGAGGAGGGATAAGCAGGCCCATGCCGGGAGCCTGACGTGGGACTCGATTCCGGGACTCCAGGATCGCGCCCTGGGCCAAAGGCAGACGCAAAACCGCTGAGCCACCCAGGGATCCCCCATTTCACTAGTTTTAAACATAAAAGGTAAGGCGCCTGGGTGGCTCAGTTGGTTAAGCATCTGCCTTTGGCTCAGGTCATGATCCCAGGGTCCCAAGATTGAGACACACCTTGGGCTCCCTGCTCAGGAAAGAGCGTGCTTCTCCCTCTGCCTCTCCCCCTGTTCCTTCTCTCTCTTTCTCTCTCTTTTGCTCTCTCTCAAACAAGTAAAATCTTAAAAACAAAATAAAAATAAACTTAAAAGGTAACACCAAAAAAAAAAAAAAAAAAAAAAAGGTAACACCAAGGACACCTGGGTGGCTCAATGGTGGAGGAGCATCTGCCTTTAGCTCAGGTCATGCTCCTGGAGTCCTGGGATGGAGTCCCACATCAGGCTCCCCAAAGGAAGTCTGCTTCTCCCTCTGCCTATGTCTCTGCCTCTCTGTCTCTCATGAATAAATAAATAAAATCTTTAAAAAAAAAAAAAAAAAGGTAACACAAAATAAAAAGTTTTAATTAAGGAGAAAATGTAAACTAGAAACTTATTAATAATTTAGTAATATGCGTTCATTAGTTTTTTTTTATTTTATTTATTTATGATAGGCACACAGTGAGAGAGAGAGAGAGAGGCAGAGACATAGGCAGAGGGAGAAGCAGGCTCCATGCACCGGGAGCCTGACGTGGGATTCGAACCCGGGTCTCCAGGATCGCGCCGTGGGCCAAAGGCAGGCGCTAAACCGCTGCGCCACCCAGGGATCCCGCGTTCATTAGTTTTAACAAATGTACCACACTAAAGCAAGATGTTAACAGGGACAAATGGGGTAGTAAGGGGAATGCAGGAATTTCTTTATACTTTCTACTAAATTCTTATGTAAACTTATAAAAAAATAAAGTCTACTAATTTTCATTTATATATAGATACAGATATGGAAAAATGTGGAAATTCCACAAATAAAGTTTAACCTTCTCTGATAACCCCCTCAAAAAAAATAAGGATAAAAGGTAAAAATAAAGAGTGAGAATGAAGAGGTGATGAGGTCTTATACTAAGGAATTTACTTTTTAAAACAACAAAAGGAACTCAGCCTATTTAAATGTACAAATGTATAGTTATCACTTTGTTAATTGTTACATATGTACTAATCAAACAGACCACACAACTGAACTGATGATGAAATTCTTTAAAAAGAAGATTGCTTCATGATTTTTTTTAACTTAAAAGGTCACAACAATAATTTTTTTAATTACAAAGGAAAAGTAAAATTTTAAAGGGAGATAGGGAAAGGAGTGACAAACATCATTTTATACTGAAGTATCCAACTAAAAAGCAACAAAAAGACTACACCAGCTACATGAGTGACTATTATAACTTCAAAGCAATCTCTAATAAGAGCTGATAGTCTCTCTCTAGAATCACCTGGTGAGCCAATTTGATGATATATTTTCACTTTAGATCTAAGGTCACAAAGAACAATATTCCCCCAAAATGACCAGCCCAACAAGGCATCAGAATCTCCTATTAATATACTGTATTCAAAACCATTTTTAAACTCAGGCCTTTTTTTCACTAACAAGTCATTGCCAGGGCGTTATTTTATGTGTCACAGCTCTGTTCCAGCAATTTCAAAAACTTTAGATAGCACAGTTCGAAGAAAGTATTCCTAATAGTAAAACAGAATTCTTTTGATAGCTCCTAACATTAGGAGGAAGACAGGAACAACATTTTTGTTTTATTTTTGCCTAACTAACCACAAATGACTCAGTTAATGTCAGAGTGTCAGTATCTCTGTAACCTACTCTGTATGCCATCAAGAAAAAAATGCAAACCACAAAAACCACCTAAAACACATATTTTTGAGGACTAACAACTTATAGAGCAGATACTTGCTAACCACATAAAGCAGACAGCAACCGAGTCTATATTTTGGTCTTGACACTAAATTCAAAATACAAAACTTGAGGCAAGAAGGAAGTGAGTTTCAAGAACAATATAAAAACCACAGAACACAAATAATGAATGGAACTTGTAATCATATTTTCATACTCCCAAATTTTCGCACAGAGAGAGAGGAGTATTTTAAGGCAACTTCCACCTTTCCCCTTCAGCCTGATTTTTGAACGGAAGATCAAAGAAAAGCAGTTTAAACTCACATGTTCCTTTGGTTATGCAACACAGATTTAGACATTACACTTCAAAACCCCAGCCACTACTTCAGCACCACCAATCCAAATACCATTCCAAGCTTTGAAGCAGCCCTAATGGTATCTTCCATTTGCAAGTAACACTTCTGTAGTCAAAAGATCTTACTCAGGGTGGATGTTAATGTAAAACCACTCAGACTACATAGACACACATGCCTGGAGGCAGACTGGAAGGTGTTCAGAAGTCAATGTAACACCATTACAGAGAGTGTCAGCCTAGCAGCTGTCATAAACACTTCATCATCACTCACACACACAAACTGGATTCCCTTTAACTTGTTATTTTATTTTGTGCAGAATACATGTCCAGTTGGAAAGAGAGAAAACAGGGCTACAGATAAGCCAATTTTGGCTTACAGCCTTTTTCCACTTCTAAAAGACTGAGTTTGTCATATTTTGTTGGTATTGTAAACCTATCCTGATATAATCTGTTGACTGAAGATAGTTTTGCAATGGATAGCTAAGAGAAACATCATATTAAGTAGAAGCCTAAGATTTTTTCTCCCGTAAGACAGATATCATACAAACTTGTAAGACTGACAAGATGATAAAAAATGACTGACAACACCAATGGGAGCAGGAAATGGAGCAACCAGAACTCTGATATTGCAGATGGAAGTGTATAATGATACAACCTCTTTGAAAAACTGTAAGCAATTTCTAATCAAGTTAAATATATGTCTAACCTGTGACCCAGCATTTCTGCTCCTAGGTACATACTCAAATATAGAGTACATATGGGGCACCTGGATGGCTCAGTCAGTTAACCATCTGACTTGATTTCAGCTCAGGTCATGATTTCGGGGTTGAGAGATTGAGCCCTGCCTCAGGCTCCAAGCTGGGCATGGAGCCTGCTTAAGATTCTTTCTCCCCACTTCTTTCTCTACCTCTCCATACCCCCTCAAAAAAAGAAAAACAGGGCACATATATCTTCAATTACGTTCACAGGAGTTACATTCATTATAGAAACACAAATGCCCACCAAAATGAGAATAGATAAACAAACTGGTATAGTTAATCAATGGAATATACCACAGTAATAAAATAAAAAATACAAACTACTGCAACGTGCAACAACATGGATGGTTCTAAACAATTTGAGCCCCACAGAGGGTGTAGAGATTACTTTAAAGTAAAATAATCTCTAAAAAAATAGTTAAATTGACAAGGTAATAGAAACTTATAGGTATGTGTCTAAAATAATGTGTGTGAAAAAATAAAATAATGTGTGTGGTATATTCTGATTATTCAAATTACAGATGCTATTATGTATACTAACATTATGAAACTTCACTAGGCAGCACAAGTATCAAGACTCCCCCAGGCATCTCATCACTACTCAGTGCTCTATAGCACTCTATTCATCCCTCCATTGAAACACTGATTTCACAGGCCAGAGTTTCTCACCCTCGGCCTTACTGACATTTTGGAAGGACAATTCTTTGTTATGGGAAGTTGTCCTGGACATTGTAGGATGCTTAACAGCATCTCTGGCTTTTACCCACTAGATGCCAGTAGCAACTCCCAATCGTGATAATAAAAAATGTCTGCAAATAGGGCCAAATGTCTCCTAGGGAGCAAAAGCACTCCCATTTGAGAAGCACTGACACAGACTGCAATTAAGTAGTGACATCTCACACAAGTAGAATATGAGCTCCTCAAGGCTCAGGTCTTAGTTATATTTGTATCCTCTAATACTTGGCATAGACCCTAAATGTGGCTGAATGGAAAAATTATGGTGCTATTAATTAATAAAAATAGAGATTTTAGGAATAAAGGATAAATTAGAAACGGAATGGGATATAGCAAACAGCAAACAATTATGAAATTTAGTTTGGGTCTTTCTGAAATTGACTCTAGCACTCTTAGATGAAAATATTCAGCAAAAGACTGAAATCTTGAAACACATTTACTAAACATATATACATATATATGTGTGCATGTACACATACATTTACAAATGATCATATGCATATAACCAAATAACGGCCAATGTACTTGGTACCAGATATTAAGACCATTAAGATATGACCACAGTTCAGGGCACCTGGGTGGCTCAGTTGGTTAAGCAACTGACTCTTGGCTTCAGCTCAGGTCATGATCTCAGGTGATGAGATCAAGCGCCATGTTGGGGCTTGGTGCAGAATCTCCTTGAGATGCTCTCTCTCTCTCTCTCTCTCCCCCCCTCGGCCCCTCCCCCAGCTTGCACACTCCAATTCTCTAATAAATAAATTTTTGAAAGGAAAACATAGGAGAATATCTTCATAGCTTTACAGTAAACAAGGATACAAAAAGCATTAACAGAGTAAATCACTTAAAATTTGATCCAGATTTCTGTCATCAAGACAACATTAAGAAAGTGAAAAGTGGGCAGCCCAGGTGGCTCAGCGGTTTAGCACCGCCTTCAGCCCAGGGTGTAATCCTGGAGATCTGGGATCTAGTCCCATGTCGGACTCCCTGCATGGAGCCTGCTTCTCCCTTCCCTGTGTCTCTGCCTCTCTTTCTCTCTCTCTCTTTCTCTCATGAATAAATAAATAAAATCTTTTTTTAAAAAGTGAAAGTGTTGGGATCCCTGGGTGGCGCAGCGGTTTGGCGCCTGCCTTTGGCCCAGGGCGTGATCCTGGAGACCCGGGATCGAATCCCACGTCGGACTCCCGGTGCATGGAGCCTGCTTCTCCCTCTGCCTATGTCTCTGCCTCTCTCTCTCTCTCTGTGTGACTATCATAAATAAAATTTTTTTTAAAAAAGTGAAAGTGTAAGAATACCTACAAAGGAGACTATTAAGACGAACAATGAATTGGAAAATAGATTGTAGATTGCATAATAGTATTTTATCAAATATAAATGTCCTGATTTTGACAGTGGAATGGTTGTATAAGATAATATGCTTATTCTTAGGAAATATAAAACGAATTATTTATGGAAAAGGGGTACATGATTTCTCCTACTGATAAATGGTTCAGAAAAAAATCCGCACGAATAAGAACACTGAGAGAATAATACAGCAAATGGAGCAAAATGTCCCTAACTGGTAAATCAAGAAGTACCTTGTAAATTTTTCTAGAAGTTTAAAATTACCGCAAAATAAAAAGCATCTTCAATACTCCACAATGAGATACTGGTACATACCTACCAGAATGGTTAAAATTTTAAAAGCTGTAAATACCAAGAGCCAATGAGAAATAGAGAGCAAATAAACTTTCATACATTACATATTGGTAAAACTGCTTTGGAAAACTGGCTATATGTACTAAAGTTAAACATACACCTATACTATGACACAGCAAATCTACTCTAGGCCTATATATACAAGAGAAGTGGGTGCAATAGGGATGCCTGGATGGCTCAATCAGTTAAGCATCTGCCTTTGGCTCAGGTCACAATCTCAGGGTCCTGGGATCAAGGCCCATGTGGGGCTCCTTGCTCACCAAGGAGTCTCCCCACTCTCCCTCTCTTTTGCCTCCCCCGGCCCCCACTCCTGCTCTCTCACTCACTCACTCTCTCAAGTAGATAAATAAAATTCCTTTGAAAAATGTGTGCAGGGGGATCCCTGGACGGCTCAGCGGTTTGACGCCTGCCTTTGGCCCAGGGTGCAATCAATCCTGGAGTCCCGGGATCGAGTCCCGCATCGGGCTCCCGGCATGGAGCCTGCTTCTCCCTCCTCCTGTGTCTCTGCCTCTCTCTTTCTCTCTATGTCTATCATAAATAAGTAAATAAATAAATCTTTTTAAAAAAAAAGAAAAATGTGTGCAGTATAAGTTCACAAAGAAACATATATAAGAACATTCAGAACAGCTTTATTCAAAAAAAAAAAAAAAGAACAGCTTTATTCATAATACTCAAAAACCAGAAACAAAAAAAATGACTATTGGCTATATAACGGACTTTTTTAAATGTGTTGTATTCGTGATAAAATATTTCACAGAAAATAATTAGAACAAATTACTGCTACACACAAGACATGAAAGAATCTCATAGCTTTTCTACTAAGAGAAAGAAGCCAGAAATAAAAAAAATACAGATTGTATTATCTACAACCATATTTTTTTAATGAAGTTCGAGAACAGAAAAACTAATCTCTGGTGACAGAAGTCAGAATACTGGTTATTGGAGCTATAAGAAGGACAATATTAACAGGGAAGAGGAAGACTTCAGAGTTGCTGGAAATGTTCTATATCTTAATCTGAGTTATGTATAGAGGTTATATACATATATAAAAATGCAATCTGTACACTTAAGATCTGTGCACTTAAAATATTCAATGAAATTTTTAACAAGAGAATTTATAACAAAAAAAGAAACTGCCTTCCATGAACTCATAAGTCTGCTTATGTCCAAAGAATATCTTTTGCTTTAGAGTAGAAAACATCAAAAATATTTCAAACAAGAAAGATTCTAATTTACAATAATAAATTTCAAACTAAGAGTGTGTATATTAAATCAATAAGTCACATAAAGCCATTATTAAAACAGAAGGAAAGATTAAATTTCAGATGCAAGATTTCTTTAAAGTGACACAGTAAGAAACACACTCTAAACGAAAGTACTTTTCTCCATTAATACAGGTGGATTCTGGAAGTTATTTCAATATTATTTTTCATTTTTGTTTTTATTCACTTTATGACACCCTAAGCTCTTCCCCCACAGATGACTAAAGAGCCATCCTTTATTTTTCTCCCCAGTAATAAGAGATTGGACCAAACAAAATAAGGCCCTGTTCTCAATGAACACAATTTTTTGATTCAGGTCCCCAAACTTCCTCTGCTTGCCAGTTAACCCAAATCACAGACTTTATAATGCTCCCAAATGAAACTCATAAAAATTGTTTCCTGGCTAGCAATCTTGACATGGCAAGATCTATTGGCACTCAACTTCTAATAAATAATAGACTAATTGGTATTTACCTCAAATATGCCCTTGCACGTTTCTCTAAAGCTATAGTGTAAAAGCTACATACACGAAAAGCTTTAGGGCAAATACTTTCAGGGGAACAGCTGCAGTTTTCTTAATGCAATGTGTTAGTGACACCTAGTGTCCTATCTTTGAAGTACAGTCAGAGCTTCAAGAAAGTGCTCCAAAAGTTAACTTTTTGTCCCCCAAAATGTTAACTTATTGAACCTAAAATATAATGAGTTAACATTTGGAGTGCTTTCCTGGAGCTGGAGGGGAAGTGGGCAGGGAGACGGATTAACTGAGTGAGGGGTATTAAGGAGGGCTCTTGTGATGAGCACCAGGTGTTATGTGTAAGCAATGAATCATTAAGTTCTACTCTTGAAACTAATATTACACCATATGTTAACTAACTAGAATTTAAATTAAAACTTGACACATGGGGTGCCTGAGTCGCTCAGTCAGTTAGGTGTCCACCTACAGCTCAGCTCATGATTCCAGAGTCCTGGAAGGGAGCCCCACATCAAGCGCTGAGCAGGAAGCCTGCTTCTCCCTCAGCCCTCTTGTACTCCCCCTGCTTGTGCTCTCTTGCTTGCTCTCTCTCAAATAAATAAATAAAATCGTAAAAAAAAAAAAAATCAAAGATACAGATGCAGTGAAACGCCGAGACACCTGCACCCCAATGTTTATAGCAGCAATGTCCACAATAGCCAAACTGTGGAAGGAGCCTCGGTGTCCATCGAAAGATGAGTGGATAAAGAAGATGTGGTCTATGTATACAATGGAATATTACTCAGCCATTAGAAATGACAAATACCCACCATTTGCTTCGACATGGATGGAACTGGAGGGTATTATGCTGAGTGAAGTAAATCAATCGGAGAAGGACAAACATTATATGGTCTCATTCATTCAGGAAATATTAAAAAATAGGGGCAGCCTGGGTGGCTCAGCAGTTTAGCGCTGCCTTCAGCCCAGGGTGTGATCCTGTAGACCTGGGACTGAGTCCCACGTCAGACTCCCTGCATGGAGCCTGCTTCTCCCTCTGCCTGTGTCTCTGCCTCTCTCTGTGTGTCTCTCATGAATAAATAAATAAAATCTTTTAAAAAAATGGGATCCCTGGGTGGCGCGGCGGTTTGGTGCCTGCCTTTGGCCCAGGGCGCGATCCTGGAGACCCAGGATCGAATCCCACGTCGGGCTCCCGGTGCATGGAGCCTGCTTCTCCCTCTGCCTGTGTCTCTGCCTCTCTTTCTCTCTCTGTGTGTGACTATCATAAATAAATAAAATTTTAAAAAAAATCTTAAAAAAAAACATAAAAAAATAGTGAAAGGGAATAAAGGGGAAAGGAGAGAAAATGGGAAATATCAGAGAGGGTGACAGAACATGAGAGACTCCTAACTCTGGGAAATGAATAAAGGGTGGTGGAAAGGGAGGTGTGCAGGGGGTTGGGGTGACTAGGTGACGGGCACTGAGGGGGGCACTTGACGGCATGAGCACTGGGTGTTATGCTATATGTTGGCAAATTGAACTCCAATAAAAAACAATTTTTTTTAAATTGCACAAATCAGAAAGCCGGAATAATAGCTATCTCTAAGTTTGGCAAATGTTACTGGTAATACAATGTATGTCCCTAGATGGAATACAGATCAGTCGAATCCTATTGGGATGAATAGTGATGGATGGTCACATTGCCCTAGATTTCTTGTTGGCTGGGTGTAGGGGCATCAGTGTCACTGTTAACAACTTCTGAGCTTGGACCAATAAAGTTGCATGGGCAGAACAAAAAAAAAACAAAAACTTGAAATATGAAAAAAAAATTTTGAAATTAAATCAATATGCTCTTTCATGCTATGCAACTATCATCTTCTAGGTGTTGCAATGAATAAATTTTCAAGATTTTTTAAGATATTAAAAACTTCAAAAGAGGATCATAAAACTAAGTAGCCATTTAAACACATAGCAAAAGAAAGTAGGGAGGGATCTCTGGGTGGCTCAGCGGTTTGGCGCCTGCCTTTGGCCCAGGGCGCGATCCTGGAGACCTGGGATCGAATCCCACATCAGGCTCCTGGTGCATGGAGCCTGCTTCTCCCTCTGCCTATGTCTCTGCCTCTCTCTCTCTCTCTGTGACTATCATAAATAAATTAAAAAAAAAAAAGTAGGGAAAACTATCAGGACTCTTATAAAGGTCTATCTTGGATTTCATACCTGCTGAAAATTTTAAATGAGAATTCTTTATTATGTATATTGTGCAATGTAATTTTTGCCTTATATAATTTTTAACATAAGTCTAAGTCTAATAATAAAATTATATTTTTTCTAAAACTATGGCATCTTACATACCAGGTAGCACCAGCCCCAGGTCTAAACCATGGGAACATCTTTGACTCTTTCTCCGCTCCTCTTAATGTCTTATCAGATACCACCACAACAAACTTAGTATAGTTTCACAACATCCCACAACTGGACAATGTTGAAACTGACTCCTAACTAGCCTTATAACCTTTGCTTTTCTCCTTATTCTCTATCCATCTCACTGTCATGGCAAGATAAATCTTTAATAAATATGGATTTTGAGGGACACCTCAGTGGCTCAGCAGTTGAGGGTCTGCCTTCGGTTCAGGGACCCACATCGGGCTCCCTGCAGGGAGTCTGCTTCTCCCTCTGCCTGTGTGTCTGCTTCTGTCTCTGTCTCTCTCTCATGAATAAATAAATAAAGTCGTATGTATAAATAAATAAATAAATAAATAAATAAATAAATAAATAAATAAATAAATAAAAATATATATGGATTTTAGAATCTATCTCTGTCACTCAAAGATATTTAGTGAGTTCATACAGGCTGAAAGATTAATAAATTCAAGTCCTCATCCTGCATTTCAAATTTCCTCCCTGAAACTTCTGTATCTCATTCTCCATCCTGAGAGCATATAGCTACTAAAATGAATGTTAATAATCATAAAAATTACTATTGTCTGTGTTAAATGAAATACCACATGACTACAGGACGCCTAAAACATACCCATTGTCATAAACTCCTCCTCTACCTAGATGTTATATTGATGGTATTTGTCAAATAATGTTATGAATGCCTGATTATTTATTTTTTAATTTCCATTCTGGTACAAACAGATACTTCTGTTTGTGCAACAAATCATATTTGGATGATGTGCAACTCGCAAATAGCTACCAATGTCTAAAAGCTTACTCTCGTTTTCTGTACTTATTTTGTTGCTTACAACAACAAACACTCACTCTGATCAGTTTGTGGACCAGCACCAGCCATCCAATGGCCACAAACTTAAAACCAAACTCACTATCCTTCTACTCATATTTGCTCCTTATCATACCTTTACTACTTTTGTTAGACAAATCACCATCTAATCTGTTCAAAGTCCTCAAATGGCTTCTACAACTCAATGTTTCTCGTGAACAAAAAAAGTGTACACATCATTCCTAAAAGATATTCTAATTAGCCAACAAAACATGAAAAAGTTTTCCAACATTAATAGTCATCACCAGGTACCACTTATCAGAATGGCTAAAATTAAAAAGATGGACAACACCAAATGTTGATGAGGTTAGAGAACAACTCATTCACTGCAGGGGGAAATATAAGATGGCACAGCTACTTTGGAAAAAGGTTTGGACGTTTGCTATAAAACTAACCACATTTCTACCCCACAAACCTGCAACTCCATGTGTAGATACTTACCACTTTACAAAAAGACTGACAGAATATCTTCACAGCATCTTCAATCAGAAAAGGCAAGGGCAAAAAAATAAAAATACAAAATAAAAAAAAATAAAAAAATTAAAAAATAAATAAAATAAAATAAAAAAGAAAAGGCAAGGGCTGTAGACAGCCCAGCTATCATCATTAGGAGAAGGGATAAACTATGGTATATTCACACAATTGAATATTATTCAGCAATAAAAAGGAACAAACATGGGTGAATCTCACAAACATGCTGAGTGAAGGAAGCCTTACACATAAAAAATGCATATAGTATAATAGCACAGGAAGTCCTAAAACAGGCAACACTAATCTGGAGTAGTGGGAAAACACAAGAACAGTGGTTGCCTCTGCACGAGACAGAAGAAAAATTCACTGGGAATAGAAATGAGGGGAAATTTCCTCAGTGATAAGCATGTTCTATCTTGACAGAGATCTGGGTTACCTAGGTGTATGCATTTGTCAAAGCCTAGGAAACTGACATATTAAGATTTGGGTATCTAATTGTATGAATATTTTAACAAAAACTAATCAAATGTGGAATGCTAGTTAATGATATGTGTCCAAAAGTAGTTGGAGGAAAGTCTACTGATGTTTGCAACTGACTTTGAAATGCATTGAATAAGACAGATATGAAATAAAGTATAGTAAAATTGTAATGGTTCAATCTAGGTAGTGGATATACATGTTTTTCACTGTAAAATTGTTTCAAATTTGCTCTGTGTTTACAATTTTTGAAGTCTGTGGTTGACCAAGCTCTAGCCCACTACCCACCTCTCAGGCATCATCCCCTAGCATTCTTCACCTTGCCCACCCACCTTCAGCTGAACTGCCTCCTTGCTGTTCTTGAATACAGGAAACATAATCCTAGCACAGAATAATGGATTTGAATGCTCTTCCCTCAAATACCCAGAAGGATCACTCCTCAGCATTTCTGCTCAAAGGATCTTTAGGCTTTCCCAGACCATCCTGTATAATATAGCAATCCACCACAATATCAACCACCCTACCCTACCACTTACCACCAGCTAGCCTGCTATGTGTTTATTACCATCTTCTCCACCTACCCAGAATGGAAATTCCCCAAGAAAAATGATTTTGTTTTGCTCATTGTTGTTTTCCCAGCACCTTATATAGGACCTGGCTTGTAAAAGGCAATCAATAAATCTTCACTGAGTGAATGAATTAATAAATAAATGGGGTAAGTATAAGTGGCATGGCTTTACAAGAATGCAATTTGGCCAATCTATCAAGAGCCTTGGTGTATCTACTTTTATTGATCTTTCCAAATCACATGATCATAAAGATATTTATCTCAATATTCTTTAAGAAGAAAAAAAACTTAAGAAATCTAAATCAACGTCCAACCAGAGGACAGAACATTTCCACCTCAGAGCCACTGACTTTCCACCTCAGAGTTTGTTATTCTAAGCCTACCCTAGCTAAATCTTAACTTCTATGCCACTTACTTATTATTACAATCTCTTATTCTTTTTACATTTCACAATTATTCTTATCACAATTTAAGTTGTGTATTAGTTTATTTTTATTTAAATCCATCTTTCCTACTAGCTCCATTACAGCAAACATGGTATCTGTTTTGCTCAAAATACATACCTTATCCCAGATATGTACTGAAAAAATGAACACCTTTTTTTTTCTTTTTTTTTTTTCTTAAATAGGCTCTATGCCCAGCAGGGAGCCCAACACAGGACTTGAACTCATGACCCTGAAATCAAGACCTGAGCTAAGATCAAGAATCGGACACTTAACCAACTAGCCACCCAAAAGACCCAAAGTGAACACCTTTTAAGTCCTCATAGTTCACGGCACCAAGTCACTCAATGTATAAGACTGAGAGAAAAGAAAAACCAATAATGTAAGTATGACATATTAAAATGAATGAAATAAATACTGAGATAATAGCTAATAGAATTAAAGAATTGTGAAAGGAAGAGTACAGAACTGCTTATTTTTTTCATATGAATCACACAAAACTATTTGATTTTTAATCCATGTACAATCTTGATTTTTTTTTAAGTTAAGGATTTTAAGCAAGAGAATCTATATTTATATCACCAAAAAGAGGCAATGAGATTGTTAGGCATGAGTGGGAAAAGAGCCCGTTTATCCAGAACATCAACAAATAATCATGCTTTCTTATGTTACATGAGATGTGTTGAAAGAAGGGGCTTGACAGCTTGGGAAAGCTAGGAAAGCTGGTGTTTTCTTCCTACAGCCACCTCGTCTATATACAAAGTGGTGGGAACTGGGTAGTTGAGCAACTACATCTGGGCAATTCTGCTTCTGAGCTAACTCCACTTAACTATAACATTAAGATACCACCTAGGCCTTGTTCAAATTTGTGCAACTCATAGACAACTTTTTAAATGTGTAACCAGGATGTGTTTACTTTCTTAACCGGAGACTCAAAGGTTATATAAAATCAACAGGAGAAAACTCTGTTCACAAACTTGAAGCAAAAAAGTAAGCTATGGCTTGGACAGGGATTGACTCTCTGCCCACTCACACTTACTCAAAAGCAAATATGATTTATGGTCTGCAAAGATCCCTAAGAGCCAGGATTATTTCTAGGTTGACCAACATAAGCTCCCTACTGTCTAGCACATGGTAACACTTAAATGATTACTGAATAACTGACTAGTGATAAACAAGTTTTGGAAGGGTTTAGTTAGTAATGGGTAACAGTCACAGTACTCTATAAAAGATGAATAGCTGAAGGCACATATCATAACCTTTTAAAATGAAAACTTAAATTGAACTGCCAAAGTCTTTGCATGGCATTTCTTATGCCATCACATTTGAAGAGAAATGAAGTACAGCTCTGATATCATAGGCTTTCAATTTGAAGTCAGATAGAACTGGGTTCGAATTCCAACTTCACCTCTTAAAAGAGAGGTATGATGCTACCACTTATAAAATAGGATAACTTCTACCTCACAGCATACAACAGATGAGATGATGTGCATATAAAACGCTTTGAACACAGTAAGAGAACAACAAAAGGTTCTTATTTTCCCAAACTGCCTTCTAAAATTCTTGAAACAGTCCTCACAGAGCTATAATACTACAATAGTAAACAACTAGCTAATGAACATTGCATGAAGAAAAGATTATTTGAGTCTCTCAGAATACAATCTGTGCATAAGAATTACTTGAAAGAAGTAATTTAAATTACTCAGAAGACCTTTAAGTTACTGAGAGCTAAACACAAGTTAACTCTAAAACTATTAAGAGTGTTACCTCTAATTATAACCAGAACAAGTGGGTAGCCTGAGCACCACCCAAGGAATGTGCTTGATTCAGTGAACACCCTTAATCACATAGGCTCAACCTTCTTGTTAAAACTCTAGCTTCCCCTCTGCCTTCAAGTCTGTCAACAAACAGTGTAATGGATCAAGATACTGTATCTATTAATAAGAAAAAGTTATATTTACAAAATCTCTTCCCCTGATCACAACCTAGAAATATTTCTCTTGATGGGGGAAAAAAAGAACACTGCCTAATTTTAAGTCCTTTGTCCATGCCTTCAACATGATACTTAAATTACAAACAGTGCTGAAGGGCCATGAAAAATGTCAACTACACATTCCAAAAGGCAAAAGAAAGAGGACACTCATTTCGTGACATATTAGCAGAATTCTTCTACTTCTACAAAATAAAGCTAATCATTAAAAAAAAGAAATATAAAACCCCTAACCCTAAATAACTAATAATATCATACAGAATTATATGATTAGATGAAAGACCAAAGTTCATCATTAGTGATTTACCAAAGAATATCTTTGTACTTAAAATATTAAATTATGAAGTCCAAGGTGGTCATTACTTAATCACCTTTATGCCACTGTAGCCAAATTCTGTACTCAAGAACATCCTGAAGTCCTTTAAATTTGACATAATATACTATTTTTTCCTATAAATCTTTTAAGAATATTACAAAAAGAGAGGGGAAATTCTAGCTGAAACACATACACAAAGGGCTTCAAACTATTTGGTGAATGAATTTAATAAAGGTTCAAATTAAAACTCTGTGTATTGGCCTTGAGCCTCCAACAGCAAAAGAACCACACAACAGAAGTTCCCCTTCCCCCCACCATCTACTGGAGAGAGATGATATTTAGGCCGGAATGTAAGCACAAGCCAAAGTATGCAATCTGTACTACAGTTCACTCAGCTGTGATCCTACCAAGCCTCTTCCTCTTTTAGGACATTTTATTTTTGGTCATCCCAAAGAACATGTAGAATTTAAGAGGCAAACTGGGACCAGTATTAGGCAATTTTAAACATTTATCAAAATTGAAATTTATTTTATAAAATACACAGATATAAAATAATCTTTGCTCAAACTCATGTATTGCATCATTATGTCTAACAGTGGGGTGGGGGAAGACACATTCAAGTTTTTTCAATCTAGGGAACAAACTACATAAATTAAGGAAAAGCCAAATAATGGAATTATACACAGCTATAAAATTCAATAAAGAAGCTCTCTGAATACTGACATCATGAGTAAAACTCAGCAAGGTACAGACTAAGCTGTACATGCTCCCACCTGTTAAGGAGGGAAAGGTGGCAGAAACAAATTTATTTATGTTTCTTTTTGCAGAAAACACAGTTATAAGGATCCGAAAGAAACTAGAAATCCTGGTTGCCTCAAGGAGAAATGGGGAACAAGGATGGGAGGGAGTTTTCTAAACTGTCATAATCGAGAATTTTGTACCACATGAATGATTCAAATCACTGATTTTTTTTTTTAAATGACTGCTAATCTTAAAAAAAGAAAAGAAAAAACCTTCTGTGACCTTGTTTACTCTTCTGGAAAATGGAAGGATAATAATAATATCTACTCAAGAGAGTTATTACGATGAAAGAATGACATCTGGCACATAAAGTGATTCCCACAATTCCCAGCCCGATGTCACAAATCATCTTCAGGCCCTCTGCCCCTCACTTGCCCCTTATTCTTTGTGCCTTGTTTGGTGTTACACAGAAACCTCTTAGCAACTGCTTGTGAAATAAATGGATGAGACCTTACAGAAAGTATGACCAGGTTTCGTATCAGCTAGCAAGCTGGCAAGTATTCTATCCTAGGGATTCAACCTTCTCCAGACTTACCGGAATGCTCCAGACCTGCATTCCGTCACTGTAGCCGATCATAATCAGCAGAGGCGGCTCATTCCCAGTGCTGTGTATTTCATGAAATTCCAGATTTCTTGATGTATCTGTGTTACAATTAAGACACAAAGAAGCAAATTGAAAACAACTACACTTCTTTAATGTTCTTAGTGTAACAATTGTTATAAGTTGTTTTTCAGTAAAAAGTATTTAGAAGACATCATCTATAAGAAAGTGAACAGGAAGCTGAAACTATAAAACTAGTAGTATTTTTTTTTTAACAATACCTATAATGATCTGCACAAGTAAGACTTTTTTTAAAAAACTCTCACTAGAGAACTTGGGAATATTAATACCAGGAACAAACCATCTGTAAATGACACATAAAGAAATATTTTACAAAGATTAATTAAATATAAAAATAAAATATAATCTAGAATTCTAATATGTATAAATTCTATTTTTATAAATAGATATATTCTATCTATAAATTTATAAATTATTTAAAAAGTTATGTTCCTTCACATTTAGGAATTGAATTCTGATAACCTGTGAACAGCAGGCATATGGTTCACTACAAGAGAATTATATGTACTTGTCTAAGCAACTTCCAATTCACATCAGTGAATAATAAGCATCTGTTATATAATCAGCATTATGAAAGATATCTTTCCTGAACAAAACTATTGCATCTCACAAAATACTAATTCAAGCATTCTATTCTCAAATCATGATCTTATCCTCAATCAAGTCTGCTCAATCACTTCCATTATGAACCATTATCTGACTTCATTAGGCCCTCTGGTCCAATGATCCCCTGCCTTCTCCCTATAAGATGATATACTGACACTCCTTCCATCTTATGGTCTTTGATCAATCATCTCAGTAACTTCTGCCAGAAATCTACAGTCTCTGATCTTCTTTGGGATCTCTGCATGGCACCCATCTCACAAAATCTCAATCCTAGATGAAATCAACTACTCACTATCTTGGTATATTCTATGGCAATCAAGTACTGTTATAGGAATATCACACAATTATACAGACTTGGTACCTCTACAAATTATCTCTAAAAACCTCAACTGGACACTCAAAACTACACAGCAAATTCACTCTATTTTCTGGAACTTCATCCATAATTTCTTCAATGACTTTCTTTAGCTTTCTCCAAGCCTTGGCTCCATCCAATCTCTCCTTACTCAGCAGATAATCTGTCTCAGACTGCATAGGGAAACTAGGAATTTCCTGTTGCCAAAGACCTGCATGCATCTGTCCCACACTGTTCTCCTTCCATCCTATTACAAACATTTTTCTTTCCTTCTGTCCAGAGTAAGTTTCTCCATCTGTGCTCTGGGATCCCATTCTCCTCCACCAACTCAGAAGCCTTTTTCTAATCATTTATTTCCTGTATCTTCAATACCTTCCATGCTACTGGATATTTTCAATGAGCATTTAAACATGCTGAAGAGTCTCCTACTTTTAAAATTTTTCAAATAAATCAGTGCCAGGGAATTTTAGATGTAAATGACAAAGGTAAAATTAGGAAAACACAAGTGGATACTGTAGAAGCACACTTTCATCATCATGGTCCAGGGAAAGACTTAATAGAACACCAAAACTCTCTACATAAAAGGCTGACAAATCCTAGTATATTATCTATTATATTAAAATGAAGAACTGCTAAGCATGAGCTACCCTTGCCAGAAAAGTCAAAAGGTAAGCCAAAGCAGGGGAAAAGAGACTTCTAATAATTATAATCCCACAAGGACTCATTTTATCCATGTAACAATTAAAAATCAATATGAAAAAGATAAGTCATTAGAAAAACAGGCTGGAGACATGAAAAACTCTTCAAAAAAAAGACATCCAAATAAATCTGTCATCAATAAATATGAAAAGTGGCTCGATCTCATTTGTAACTAAGGAAGAATTGATTAAAATTACAATGACAAAACCAAATATTGGCAGGATGTAAAGTATTACTTATTTATTGCTAGTGAATGTAAATCAGTACAACCACTTTGGAAAACAGTTTGACAATATATATCCAAACTGAAGATACAATGCCCTTTGACCAAGTAGCTCTACCCTAGGTATACACTCATTAAAATAAAGAGAATATATATGCCAAGAGACAAATACAAGAATATTCACAGCAGCACTGTGTTTTCTTTAAGTAATCTCTACACCCAACATGGAGCTCAAACTCACAACCCCAAGCTCAAGAATAGCATGCTTTTTCAACTGAGCCAGCCAGCCATCTTCATAGCAGCATTATTTGCAAAGATCCAAAAGCTGGAATCAATCTAAACGTCCATCAAAAGGAAAGTGGACAAGTGGTATACTGAAACGATGGAATACTATTCACCACAGAAAAATAACGAAACACTGCCATACATCATAAAATGGATGAACCTCACAGACATAAAGATCAAAAGAAGCCAGACACAAAAAAGACTATATAGCAAAAATTCTATTCATATGAAATTCAAAATCACTAAGCAATTAAGTAACAACATTCTATTTCTTACCCTGGATGATGGTTACACAGGTGCTTGATCTATAAAACTTCATTCTTTGATCCATATTTTGTATTATTTACCATGATATATTTGCACAACAAATAAAGTTTTAAAAAATAATAGGTTGAAACAATATCCCTCTCTATTTGACTTCATTATTCTCCTCTCCTTTTAGAAGCTAATAACTAAAAAAAAAAAAAGAAAAAAAAAAAAGAAGCTAATAACTTCATTAAGTTGTTTATAACTGCTATCTCTTCTTCATCTCTCATTTACCCCAAATCCATTTCAAAATGCTTTCTACCCCAACACTTCTCTCAAGTGACTTCTGTTGTGCTCACCAATAATCTCCAAGTTGTTTGTATGCAATGTATGTTTTTTAGAGTCCATCTTATTAGACAATTTAGCAGCAATAAACAACACTCACCATTTTCTCCTTAAAATATTTTCCTTTGGTTCTCCAGGTATAACCTCCTAGTTTTCTTTCTATCACTCTAATCATTCCATGACCATTTCCCCCACTGGCTCATTCTGTTCCACCCACTCTTTAAATACTGGAGTTGTTCAAAGCTAATTCCTAAACACTGTTCTCACAGTATACCTTTCCAAGTGGTCTCATTCCATCCACTACTTCTGTTAGTATATGCCAGTGACTTTCTCAACATAGGTTTTTGGATGTCTCAGTGGAAGACCAATTTTCACCTAAAGATCATGACTGCCTCCACAAACTTGATCTTCTGAACAGCATGATTATCTAGCCAGTTGGCAAAATCAGAAATCACCTCTTCCTTTCCTCTTACAACAAATCTATCAACCATCTATCACCTGTGTCTTCCTAAGCAGCTCTCTTCTTAAACCACCACTACCCTGTCCATTATAACATCAATTCCAAAAAGCATGAATTTTTTTTTTTAATTTTTATTTATTTATGATAGTCACACAGAGAGAGAGAGAGGCAGAGACATAGGCAGAGGGAGAAGCAGGCTCCATGCACCGGGAGCCTGACGTGGGATTCGATCCCGGGTCTCCAGGATCGTGCCCTGGGCCAAAGGCAGGCGCTAAACCGCTGCGCCACCCAGGGATCCCAAAAAAGCATGAATTTTTTAATGCTAATTTTCTTTTGGCAGGAATTCATTGGCATAAAGTTAACAGCACATGATTCTATATCCAGGAAAATTCAGAATTATAAACTTATTTTCCAAGGGCATAATTCTCTTTATACCTAATATTTACATGGTCTTTTACATTTTTCAATGAACTTTGATAAACAGATCAGTTTATCTAACATACAAAATCCAGTTTTATGTGCAGAGTAGGAGCCAATTTCATTTTACATTGACAAGAACAAATTAGGTATAATGTACTCAAAGCTGAAGAGAAATCTCAGGATTCTTGACACTCAATCCAGTCATCTTTCTACTACAACTACCATCTTAAGGTTGTTACTTTTAGAAGGGCTCAAATGCCACATATAAAATCCTAAGGTCATTATATGAACAAAATCTCCTTTCTCTTATTTTAGATTCTGCTTAGTCACTTATACTATTTTTCTTTCTCTGGATGGTGGCACAGCAGACCTCATCACTCTGGAATATACTCCTAATTTTGTAAAAATTATAGGCTATTCTTCAAAACTGTTATAGCTTTAAGTAATCTTTATTCTTTAAATTTTCTTTATATCCTCTATTATACCATCACTGTTTATTGTCCATAACCATTCTTTATCTTCTTTACTGGTTTTTTTCTTATTTCACCCCTAAATATGGATTTTACAGTCTATCCCATAGAGACATGCAGCATTCCTTTGTAGTTTTACTCAACTACAACATTCTCCTTTCATTCACCCATCCTCCAAAACCCTATCCACTCAGTGTACTCTCCCTCCTCAGAAAAATGTTTGCAATTGGAGAGTGGAGGCCCACTGGGTTTTCTGGTCACCTAAAAATCCAAGTTATATTGGGCAGCACAGGTGGCTCAGCAGTTTAGCGCCACCTTCAGCCCAGGGCGCAATCCTGGAGACCCAGGATCGAGTCCCATGTCGGGCTCCCCGCATGGAGCCTGCTTCTCCCTCTGCCTGTGTCTCTGCCCCTCTCTGGGAAATAAATGAATGAATGAATGAATGAATATCTTTTTTTAAAAATCCAGGTTATAAAGTGAAATTAGATCTTTCTCCCAAACCAGCTGCTTCTGTACTCCATGTGGGTATGATTAATAGCAGCAACGTACTGCCAATACTCAGTCTAAAAACTGAGTTATTTTCAGTAGATGCTAATAGGTGAATGAGGATTAAAGCAAAAAGAACATTTCAAGCAGAAGGACTCCTGTACAAAGATCTTGAGTTTGGAAAAGTTCTGTGTCATTAATGACCTGAAAGCCAAGCAGGAAAAGTTCTGTGTCATTAATGACCTGAAAGCCAAGCATAGCTTTTGAGGGGACATAGTTAGATGGGAAAAGGATTAAGAGTTTCAAGCACGGGCAGCCTGGGTGGCTCAATGGTTTAGCACTGCCTTCAGCCCAGGACGTGATCCTGGAGACCCGGGTTCGAGTCCCACGTCAGGCTCCCTGCATAGAGCCTGCTTCTCCCTCTGCCTGTGTCTCTGCCTCTCTCTCTGTATCTCTCATGAATAAATAAATAAAATCTTTAAAAAAAAAAAGAGTTTCAAGCACTTATGAGACATCTAAGTGAAATGTCTAGGAGTTAGCTGACATGTAGACCCAAGCACAGTAGAGCAACAGAGGCTTGCAGCAGCTATTATCTTTGGATGCCTCATATACTTCTTACTCTATGCCTCCTCTTTCCTGGTAACTGATCTTACTCCCCATCAAGCACAGGAACAGGCACATAACCAGCTGAGCCAATTCTAGCACTACATCCTTGGCCCCTGCAACCATTCCAGTAACTGGAAGATAATCTTTCTGGATCACCCAATGAATACTCTTTCCTCCTTGATCACAGATCATAATTATAAAGGTATGAACAGAAAGCTTTGAGCAATCACTGCTCCAACCTCATTAGAAAAGTCAAAGAAGGGATCCCTGGGTGACGCAGCGGTTTAGCGCCTGCCTTTGGCCCAGGGCGCGATCCTGGAGATCCGGGATCGAATCCCATGTCAGGCTCCCGGTGCATGGAGCCTGCTTCTCCCTCTGCCTGTGTCTCTGCCTCTCTCTCTCTCACTGTGTGCCTATCATAAATAAATAAAAAAAAAAAAAAAAAAGAAAAGTCAAAGAAGAGAAGCAAACATTCAGAAAGAAGTAGTGACACAAAGTGAATGACTAGAAGTTTCAAGCCAGGGCAGCCCCGGTGGCGCAGCAGTTTAGCGCCACCTGCAGCCTGGGGTGTGATCCTGGAGACCTGGGATCAAGTCCCACGTCGGGCTCCCTGCATGGAGCCTGCTTCTCTCTCTGCCTGTGTCTCTGCCTCTCTCTCTGTCTCTCATGAATAAATAAATAAAATCTTAAAAAAAAATAAAACAGAAATGAACATTTGATAAATATAGCTAGATTAAAAAAAAATGATTCTCTCTCCCTCTCCCCATCCCCTTCACACTCAATCGCTCTTTCTCTCTCTCTCATGAATGGAAGGAAGGAAGGAAGGAAGGAAGGAAGGAAGGAAGGAAGGAAGGAAAGAAAGAAAGAAAGAAAGAAAGAAAGAAAGAAAGAAAGAAAGAAAGAAAGAAAGAAAGAAAGAAAGAAAGAAAGAAAGAAAGAAAGAAAGAAAAAGACGAACACAAATAGACAAATTCAAGAAATGCTGTAAGAGACTGAGGAAGTAAGGGGAATCAAATATCTTGGTAATCTTTACTATTGCCTTAAACCTAACAAGTATACACACACACTCCTAGAGCCAGAGACAAAAAGTACATCCTTTAAAAACCTGGGCCAAAATTTCATATCAATATGAAATATCAATATGATACAGAAAGGAAAGATCAAAGGACATGTAAGTGTGCTAAAGTATTTAGAGGAAAATGTATACATTTAAAAGTTTAATAAATCAAAAAAAAAAAAAATAAAAAATAAATAAAAGTTTAATAAATCACCTGGGATATGGGATACTATGTTTAAAACGATCACTATAAGCTCAACAGCACATATACACTAAAATAATTTTCAAGCAGGATCCATCTACATTTCCAGATGCATTTTACTTCAATAAAATAAAGGTTTTATGAACTAGTCACCAGCAATTCTTACTTGCTATTAAACACACACACACACACACAGAAAACCATGCTAAGATTATTTTGATGAAAAATATTTTCTAAACATTTTTGGTTACTGACATGAACCTATGCCTTTAAAAATTATTTTTGGCACTTTGCATATGTTGTACAACAAGCTTTTGTTACTACCTGGAACTAATATTTCCAAGACCATGGCCACACTTACTTTTTTATTAAATCAAGGAAGTTCGCTAATGGGCACCTGGGGGGCTCAGTCAGTGGAACATACAACTCTTGATTTCAGGGTTGTGGGTTCAAGCCCCTCGTTGGGTATAGAGATTACTTAAAAATAAAATTTTAAAAAGAAAAAAATAAAGTTCTCTAATATCTTCTGACATGCAGAAAATATACTTCTAGAAGAGAAGGAAGAGTCTGAATTCAAGAGGAAAAGATGACAGAAAACAAAAGATGAATAGTTATCTAATTAATAAAGAGGGAAAGGAGAGTAGGAGGACCCTATGCTTGTTTTGTCTCTTGAACATAGCTAAACAAATATCAAGGGGCAGCCCTGGTGGCTCAGCGATTTAGTGCCACCTTCAGCCCAGGGCCTGATCCTGGAGACCTGGGATTGAGTCCTACGTCGGGCTCCCTGCATGGAGCCTGCTTCTCCCTCTGCCTGTGTCTCTGCCTCTCTCTCTCTCTCTCTCTGTGTGTGTGTGTGTCTCTCTCATGAATAAACAAATAAAATCTTTAAAAATATATATAGGGGGGGGATCCCTGGGTGGCGCAGCGGTTTGGCGTCTGCCTTTGGCCCAGGGCGCGATCCTGGAGACCCAGGATCGAATCCCACGTCGGGCTCCCGGTGCATGGAGCCTGCTTCTCCCTCTGCCTGTGTCTCTGCCTCTCTCTCTCTCTCTCTCTCTCTCTCTCTCTGTGACTATCATAAATAAATTTAAAAAAAAAAAAATATATATATATAGGGATCCCTGGGTGGCGCAGCGGTTTGGCGCCTGCCTTTGGCCCAGGGCGCGATCCTGGAGACCCGGGATCGAATCCCACATCAGGCTCCCGGTGCATGGAGCCTGCTTCTCCCTCTGCCTGTGTCTCTGCCTCTCTCTCTCTCTCTCTGTGACTATCATAAATAAATTTAAAAAAAATTAAAAAAATAAAAATTTAAAAATTAAAAAAAATATATATATTTATCAAATCATTTGAACACCCAGGAAATCAATCCGAGTACTGAGAGAACAAACTGCACAATTAGAGGCAAAAAAGAGGCCATATCATGGGAGGCAGGAGGTACAGAGACGTGATTTGGGGGAGCAAAGAATCACCAGTGCTGCAGAGAGGAGGGAGCCCTGATCAGGAAGAGAGGTGAAAGAGCGAGAGAGAAGGAGGGAGGGAGGGGAAGAGAAAGAGAGAAAGAGAACAGAGCTCAGGGCATTGCGCAAGAAAAACACTTTCCCAAAACCACTGACAGGGAAACAAGAGGGACTGATTATTTCGAGTTTTATAAGCAATGGAGTCCAAAATTAAGTTTTAGAAGTCTGCGCCACCAGCAGGTGGAGCCTGGAGGATACAATGGTGCTCTTGTGAAGGAAGGCAGAGGCCCAGAAGCAGACAGCATGATCTGAGGATTCCCTGGGTCACACTACAGAAACAGTACTTCTTTAGAGTGAATTTGGGAGAGGTGGCACTTTGGGGGGACAAAAGAGCCAGGGGGAAAAAAAAGAGCCAGGGGGCGCCACTGAGCTGCCCCATTCACTAATATTGGAAGAGTAGAGGGCAGCTAACCTGGACACCAGCTTTTGGTCATGTTTTACCATAAACTCCAAGCTTCTGCACATTCATGCAACTGCCCCTCTGGGACAAACCAACACTAGCCACAGCTCAGTGAGACCCTAATCCTCATGAGAGGATCGGCATGAGTCTGAGCCACACCAGGTCCCTAGAATTGAGTTTTGAAACCCAGTCAACAGGCCTGAGATAAAAAACAAGAGCACTGCACCACCAGGTGGGCAGATGGCTCAGACACAGACAGGATGAAGACAGGGATAAGACAGAGCTGGGGACACAAGAGGGGATATTGTTCAGACTTCTATGAGGGCTGCCTGAACAGCAGGAGGGGTAAATGCCTCTCTCCAAGGCCTGGAGAGTCAGTTGATGCCATTTTTACCCCCGTTCATCAGTAGAGATGGATTTCAGTGCCCACAGTGGAGGCCTGAGCCACTTACACTGAGCTCCAACCCCTGCGCTCTACAGGTGCTTCTTTACTAGGACAAGTGTACCTGAGAGTCAGAGCAACAGTAGGCGTGCCTCTCCCGGAAGACCAGCACAAATCCCCAAATGCACCAAGTCTATTGACCACAGATACTGCAAAGCTTCAGCTCTCCAGGAAACAGAATCTAGCCTCTTCTAACAAGCAAGCCAAAACATAGTTAAAACTCACCATACAATGGACAAGGTCCAAACACTCCCAACTGCAGGCAAGAAGAAACGCTACAGAGGACTGACCTGAGGGGAAAAGCAGCAAACACAACAGCAGAGTACACCAGAAACACTTCCTGAAGTACCAGGCCCTGGAGAGTACTGGATGTCTTAAGATAGCCATTACTCTCAGGAACCGGAAACATAAAATGCTTCCTAATACAAAGAAGAAACCTAAACAAAATGCCAAGATGTAAGAATTCATTCCAAAAGAAAGAACAAGAAGAGATCACAGCCAGAAATCTATTCAAAACAGATATAAGTCATATGCCTGAACCAGAATTTAAAACAACAGTCATGGGATCCCTGGGTGGCTCAGCGGTTTGGCGCCTGCCTTTGGCCCAGGGCGCGATCCTGGAGACCCGGGATCGAATCCCACATCAGGCTCCCGGTGCATAGAGCCTGCTTCTCCCTCTGCCTGTGTCTCTGCCTCTCTCTCTCTGTGTGACTATCATAAATAAATAAAAATTTAAAAAATAAAAAATAAAAAATAAAACAACAGTCATAAGGATTCTAGCTGGGCTTGAGAAAAGCACAGAAGACACCAGGGAGTTCCTTTTTCCAGAGATAAAAGACCTAAAAATTAGTGAGGCCAAAATAAAAAATGCAAACCAGGATGCAAAACCAACTGGATGTCATGACCACAAGGATAGAAGAAGCAAAGGAATGAATAAGAGACACAGATGATATACTCAAGAAAAACAATTAAGCTGAAAAGAAGAGGGAAAGAAAAATATTGGATTACAAATGCAGACTTAGGGAACTCAGCAACTCCCTAAAGCATAGTAGCATTCATATCAGAGGAGTCCCAGAAGAAGAAAAGAGGGAAAAGGGGGTAGAAGTTTTATTTGAGGGATCCCTGGGTGGCGCAGCGGTTTAGCGCCTGCCTTTGGCCCAGGGTGCGATCCTGGAGACCCGGGATCGAATCCCACATCGGGCTCCCGGTGCATGGAGCCTGCTTCTCCCTCTGCCTGTGTCTCTGCCTCTCTCTCTCTCTCTCTCTCTCTCTGTGACTATCATAAATAAATAAAAATTAAAAAAAAAAAAAAGAAGTTTTATTTGAGCAAAGTATAGCTGAAAACTTCCCTGATCTAGAGAAGGAAACAGACATCCAAACCCAGGAGGCACAGAGAACTCCCATCAAAATCAACAAAAGCAGGCTAACACCAAGACATATCCTAGTAAAACTTGCAAAATACAGAGATAAGGAAAGAATCCTGAAAGCAGCAAGGGAAAAAAAAAATCCCTAACCTACAAGGGAAGTAAAGGTTAGCAGCAGATCTTTCCACAGAAACTTGGCAGGCCAGAAGAAAGTGGCATGATATATTCAATGCACTGAATGGGAAAAATATGCCGCCAAGAATACTTGATCCAGCAAGGCTGTCATTCACAATAGTTGCATACAGCATGCAACTCTTTTATTTTTTTTTAAATTTATTTATTTATGATAGTCACACAAGGAGAGAGAGAGAGAGAGGCAGAGACATAGGCAGAGGGAGTAGCAGGCTCCATGCACTGGGAGCCTGACGTGGGATTCGATCTTGGGTCTCCAGGATCGCGCCCTGGGCCAAAGGCAGGCGCCAAACCGCTGCGCCACCCAGGGATCCCTCAGCATGCAACTCTTGATCTGCGGGTCATGAGTTCAAGCCCCATGTTGAGTGAGGAGCCTACTTTTTTTATATATTTTTTTTATTTATTTATGAGAGACAGAGAGAGAGAGAGGCAGAGACATAGGCAAAGGGAGAAGTCGGCTCGTAGGAGCCCAATCTGGCACTCGACCCCAGACCCCGGGATCACACCCTGAGTCAAAGGCAGATGCTCAACTGCTGAGCCACCCAGGCATCCCGAGGAGCCTACTTTAAAAAAAAAAAAAAAAAAGAGAAGAGGGGATGGAGAACCATTCACCATGCTAACGGATGTCAAAAGAAAGCCAGATTAGCCATATTTATATCAAACTAGATTTTAAACCAAAGACTATACCAAGAAATGAAGAAGGGTACTATATCATAATAAAGGGGTCTACCCAACAAGAAGATCTAACAATTGTAAATATTTATGCCCCTCAACTTGGGAGCACCCAAATATATAAACAAATTAATAACAAACATGAAGAGGGGCACCTGGGTGGCTCAGTGGTCCTGAGATTGAGTCCTACATCAGGGTCCCCTCAGGGAGCCTGCTTCTCCCTCTGCCTATGTATTTGCCTTTGTGTCTCTCATGAATAAATAAAAGCTTCAAAAAAAAAAGAACAAACATGAAGAAACCCATTGATAATAATACAATAATAATAAAGGAATTTAACACTTATAGCAATAGACAGATCATTTACATAGAAAATCAGCAATCAATTTGAATGACACATTGGACCAGATGGACTTAACAATACATTCAGAACACTTCATCCTAAAACAACAGAATACACATTCTTATTGAATGCACGTGGCACATTCTCCAGAATAGAGTACATACTGGGTCACAAATCAGGTCTCAATAAGTACAAAAAGACTGAAATCATTCCATGCACATTTTCAGACCACATGCTATGAAACTTGAGGTCAACTATAAGTAAAAATGTGGAAAGACTGCAAATACATGGAGGTCATAGGACATCCTATTAAAGAATAAACAGGGCAGCCCTGGTGGCGCAGCGGTTTGGCGCCGCCTGCAGCCTGGGGCGTGATCCTGGAGACCCGGGATCGAGTCCCACATCAGGCTCCCTGCATGGAGCCTGCTTCTCCCTCTGCCTGTCTCTGCCTCTCTCTCTCTGTGTCTATGAGTAAATAAATAAAATCTTTAAAAAAAAAAAATAAATAAATAAAAAAAATAAAGAATAAACAGGGACGCTTGGGTGGCTCAGCAGTTGAGCACCTGCCTTCGGCTCAGGGCGTGATTCCGTGGTACTGGGATCGAGTCCCACATTGGGCTCCCTGCATGGAGCCTGCTTCTCCCTCTGTCTCTGCCTCTCTCTGTGTGTCTTTCATGAATAAATAAACAAAATATTTTTAAAAATAAAAAATAAAAAGAAATAAATAATGAACAGGTTAACCAGGAAATTAAAGAAGTAAAAAAAAAAATACATGGGAGCAAATGAAAATGAAAACACGACAGTCCAAAACCTTTAGGATGCAGCAAAAGCAGTCATAAGAGGGAAGTACATAGTAATACAGGCCTAACTCAAGAAAAGCAAAGTCTCCAAACACAACCTAATTTTACATCTCAAGGAGCTAGAAAAAGAACAGCCAATAAAAGCCTAAAGCCAGCAGAAGAGGGGAAATAATAAAGATTAGAGCAGAAATAAATGATAAGAAACAAACAAAAAAACTACAACAGATCAATGAAACTAGAAGCTGGTTCTCTGAAAGAATTAATAAAACTGAGAAACCCCTAGCCATACTTCTCAAAAAGAAAAGAGAGAGGGATGCCTGGGTGGTTCAGCAGTTGAGTGTCTGCCTTTGGCTCAGGGCATGATCCCAGGGTCTGGGGATTGAGCCCCACATCAGGCTCCCTACAAGGAGCCTGCTCGTCCCTCTGCCTATGTCTCTGCCTCTCATTCTCTCTCATGAATAAATAAATAAAATCTTTAAAAAAGAGAGAGAAAGGACCCATATAAATAAAATCATGAATGAAAGAGGAGATATCACAACCAACACACAAAAAAATACAATTATAAGAGAATATTATGAAAAGTTATATGCCAACAAATTGGCAATCGGAAAGAAATGGATAAATTCCTATAAACTACCAAAACTAAAAAGGAAGAAATAGAAAATTTGAATAGACCCATAACCAGCAAAGAAATTGAAACAATAATCAAAAACCTCCCAACAAACAAAAGTCCAGAGCCAGATGGCTTCCCAAGGAGTTCTACCAAACATTTAGAGAAGTGTTAATACATATTCTTTTCAAACTGTTTCAAAAAATAGAAATGGAAGGAAAACTTCCAAACTCCTTCTATGAAGCCAGGATTACCTTAATTCCTACTCTACTAAAAAGTAAAATTATAGGTCAGTATCTCTGATGAACATGCATGCAAAAATTCTCAACAAGTTACTATCTAATCAAATCTAAGATTACATTAAAAGAATTATTCACCACAATCAAGTAGAATTTATTCCTAGGCTGCAAGGCTGGTTCAATATTTGCAAATCAGTCAATGTGATACACCACATTAACAAACGGATAAGAACAGTATGATCCTCTCAATAGATGCAGAAAAAACATTTGATAAAATATAGCATCCATTCTTGATAAAAACCCTCAACAAAGTAGGGATAGACAGAACATATCTTAACATCATAAAGGCCATATGTGAAAGACTCAAGAGTTAATATCATCCTCAACAGGGAAAAATGGAGAGCTTTTCCTTCATGGTAAGGAACAAGACAGGGATACCAACCCTCACCACTGTTATTTAACATAATACTCAGCAATCAGACAACAAAAAGAAATAAAAGATATCCAAATCAGCAAAGAAGTAGTCAGACTTTCACGATTTACAGATGACATGATACTCTATGTAGAAAACCCAAAAGACTCCACCAAAAAAATTGCCAGAACTGATATACAAATTCAGCAAAGTTGCAGAATACAAAATCGACGTACAGAAATCAGTTGCATTCTACACATCAATAACATAGCAGCAGAAAAATTCAAAGAATCAGTCCTATTTATAATTGCAGCAAAAACCATAAGATACCTAGAAATAAACCTAACCAAAGAGGTAAAAGATCTGTACTCTGAAAACTATAAAACACTTATAAAAGAAAATGAAGATGAAACAAAGAAATGGAAAGACATTTCAAGCTTATGGATTGGAAAAACAAATATTGTTTAAAAAGTCTATACTACCCAAAGCAATCTACACATTTAGAGCAATCTCTAGGGATCCCTGGGTGGCGCAGCGGTTTGGCGCCTGCCTTTGGCCCAGGGCGCGATCCTGGAGACCCGGGATCGAATCCCACGTCGGGCTCCCGGTGCATGGAGCCTGCTTCTCCCTCTGCCTGTGTCTCTGCCTCTTTCTCTCTCTCTGTGTGTGACTATCATAAAAAAATAAAATAAAATAAAATATTTAAAATAAACAAATAAATAAAGCAATCTCTATCAAAATACCAACAGCATTTTTGACAGAGCTAGAACAAATAATTCTAAAATTTGTATGGAACCAGAAAAGACCACAAATAGCCAAAGCAATCTTGAAAAAGAAAAGCTGGAGGCATCACAACTCTGGACTTCAAGGTATATTACAAAGCTATAGTCATCAAGGCAACAACATGCTACTGGCACAAAAACAGACATATATAGATCAATGAAACAGAAAACCCAGAAATGGACCCATACTATATGGTTAACTAATCTTCAACAGAGTAAGAAAGACTATCCAATGGAAAAAAGAAAGTCTCTTCAACAAATGGTTTTAGGAAAATTGGACAGCAACATGCAGAAGAATGAAACTAGACCATTTTCTCACACCATAAACAAAAATAAACTCAAAATGGATGAAAGACCTAAATGTGAGACAGGAAACCATCAAAATCCTAGAGGAGAAACCAAGCAGCAATCTCTTCGACCTTGGCCATAGCAACTTCTTACTAGACATGTCTCCAGAGGCAAGGGAAATAAAAGCAAAAATGAACTGAACTACTGGGACTCCACAACAAAAAGCTCTGTACAGTGAAAGAAACAATCAACAAAACTAAAAGGCAACCTATGGAATGGGATTTGCAAATGACATACCTGATAATGGGTTAGTATCTAAAATCTATAAAGAACTTATCAAACTCCACACCCAAAAAACAAATAATCCAGTTAAGAAATGAGAAGAAGACATGAATGGACATCTTTCCAAAGACAACATACAGATGGCCAACAGACACATGAAAAGATGCTCAACATTACTTATCATCAGGGAAATAAAATCAAAACCACAGGGAGATACCACCTCACAGCAGTCAGAATGGCTAAAATTACCAACACAGGAAACAACAGATGTTGGTGAAGAGGTGGAGAAAGGGGAAACCCCCTTACACTGTTGATGGGAATGCAAACTGGTGTAGCCACTGCGGAAAACACTTTGAAGGTTCCTCAGAGTTAAAAACAGAACTACCCTACAACCTAGTAATTGCACTACTATTTACCCAAAAGATACAAAAATGCTGATTCGAAGGGACACATGCACCGCAATGTTTACAGTAGCATTATCAACAACAGCCAAATTATGGAAAGAGCCCAAATGTCCTTTGACTGATGAATGAATAAAGAAGATGTGGTGTGTGTGTACACACACACACACACACACACACACACAGAGGAATATTAGTCATCAAAAAAGAATGCAATCTTGCCACTTGCAACAATGTGAATGGAGCTAGAGTGTATTATACTAAGTGAAATAAGTCAGTCAAAGACAAATATCATGATTTTACTCATATGTGGAATCTAAGAAACAAATCAGATGAACAAAAGGGAAGGGAAAAAAGAGAGTTAGGCAAACATAAGACTCTTAACTACAGAGAACAAGCTGAGGGTTGATGGAGGGGAGGTGGGAAGGATGGGCTAAATGGGTGGTGGGTATTAAGGAAGGCTCTTGTGATGAGCACTGGGTGTTATAAGTAAACTAGAATTTAAACAAAAACTTTAATAAAAGAAGAAAAAGGAAAGAGGAGGGAAAATATGCCAGTAAACAAGACAATCTAACAGTCATAAGAAGAAAAGACTAGAAAAGAAAGTTAAAAATATAAGCTTTCAAAGAGAAACACAGTAGGAAAAGTTTATGTGTCATAAATAATCACCCAAACTAATGAATATTTTATTCCACAAAGAGAGTCCAACAAGTTGCCATTATTTGAATGAACCACTAATAAAGAATCCAAAATTCAAAAGAAACCAAACTGCAGAAGTGCAACTTAGCTTCTAAGGGTTATATATATATATATATAACCCCCACACCCCATTACCCCACACCCCTTATTGCCGCCAAAACCATGGGCTGGGGGCTGGGGCTGGATGGACAGACACCTCCCCCTACCCAAACCCCTCCTGTGTGTGGTTGGAAAACTTTTTTGTTTTTTGGGTTTTATTTTTTTTTCTGAATAAAAAAGATTCTACTAACAAAACAAAACAAAACAAAAATATAGAGAGAGAGAGAGAGACACCTAGGTGGCTCAGTGGATGAGGATCTGCCTTCAGCTCAGGGAGTGATCCCCAGGTCCTGAGACCAGGTCCCACTTTGGGCTCCCTGCAGGAGCCTGTTTCTCCCTCTGCCTATGTCTGTCTCTCTCTGTTTCTCATGAATAAATAAATAAAATCTTTTTTAAAAATTAAAATTAAAAAAATTTTTTTAATAAATAAATATACATGGTATCACATTTTTTAAATTCCTAGAGGAGCTGAAGATTCAAGAGTATGATATCAGTCAAGGTCCCACTAGGAGATGAAATCAACTCAATGTGTTCATAATTGGGAATTTAGTGAAGACAACTGTTCACACAGACGATAGAATAGCTGAGCGACCAGAAAAGGAACTCTAAGGCTGCTTATTGCATTAGCAACAGCAGGAAGCCACGACCAGCCCTAGGCTAGAGAGACACAGGAGTGCAGGGTGCTGGGTCAGCTGGCAGAAACTAGAATACCAGCAGAGCTGCCTAGAAGAAGCCAGAAACACAGAGGAAATGCAGCCACTAACGGAGGAGAGGGAAGAGTACTCCTTCCTGTCTTCCTCTGGTTCAATTTCTCACCAGCGCCTCCCAAACTCAGAAAACAACAGACATGGTATCGTGGGCAACAGACACAGGACAGCCACCTTACAAGCAGCAACAATGAAATGGAATATAGAGGGTGCCTGGGTGGCTCAGTCAGTTAAGCATCTGCTTTCAGCCTGGGTCACGATCCTGGAGTGAAGAGACTGAGCCCCACATCAGGCTCCCTGCTCAGAGGGGCTCCCTGCTTTTTCCTCTCCCACTATCCCTCCCCCTGCTCTTTCTCTCTCTCTCAAATAAATAAAATCTTATAAAAAAAGAAAAAGAAAGAAATGGAATGTAGGAACATATATGAGAACAAAAGGCCCAATTCAGACATAACTCTGTTCAGGACTATTAATTAACAGTCCAAGTATTTGGACTATTAATTAATTAATAGTCCAAAAAGTTCAATAGTAATGATCACTATGCAGTTATAGGGGATCCCTGGGTGGCTCAGTGGTTTAGCGCCTGCCTTTGGCCCAGGGTATGATCCTGGAGTCCCAGGACCGAGTCCCACATCGGGCTCCCTGCGTGGAGCCTGCTTCTCCCTCTGCCTGAGTCTCTGACTCTCTCTCTGTGTCTCTCATGAATAAATAAATAAAAACTTTAAAAAAAAAAAAAACTATGCAGTTATAAATCCTACACATCTGATCAAACCTGAATAATTTATTTTCTAAGAAATCTATGTCCTAGGCACTATATGTTATAGCTAATTTCAGATTTGTACAATAGAATATCAGTTCCAATGAAGTTTCTGTAGCGTGATTATGTTACTTTTTAAATTAAAAATGAATTTATTCGGGCAGCCCAGATGGCTCAGCGGTTTAGCACCACCTTTGGCCCAAGGTGTGATCCTGGAGACCCAGGATTGAGTCCTACGTCGGGCTCCCTGCATAGAGCCTGCTCTGTCTCTGCCTCTCTCTCTCTTTCTCTCTCTGTCTCTCATGAATAAATAAAATCTTTAAATAAATAAATAAAAATGAATCTATTTTGAAAACTAAACAGTTGCTGTAAGAGAAAGTAACCCAACTGAAGTTAAGAGTTCTCTTATGGAATCAAGTCAACCCCAAACAAGCATAATTCATAAGTCCCAAAAAAGTTAAAACCATACCATTTAAATCTGCATTTTCAAATCTGACCCAGACTATTTTCTCCTTTTCTTCTGTTAGAGGTGTTCCACTGTAAGCCTGCATAGTAAACAGAAATGTTTGAATAAAAATGTTTTACAGCTCTAATATTACTGATGTTCAAGACAAAAACTAACTTAGATAAAACCAACCTTATCCCTCTCCAATTTCACCAATCCTACATCTTGGGAACCAGCACATTTTGTGATATTTTTATTCCTAAAGAAAGTTATCTAGGAGACTGACAATCTTGATTAAAGGAATTTAAACTATTAAAAAATTGCAGAAACCTAAAATATGATGATCACAGTCTATTAAGAAGCATCAGTATATGGGCAGCCCCGGTGGCGCAGTGGTTTAGCGCCGCCTGAAGCCCGGGGTGTGATCCTGGAGATCAGGGATTGAGTCCCACATCAGGCTTCCTGCATGGAGCCTGCTTTCTCCCTCTGCCTGTGTCTCTGCCTCTCTCTCGCTCTCTCTGAATAAATAAATAAATAAATAAACCTTAAAAAAAAAAAAAGAAGAAGAAGAAGCATCAGTATAATGCAAAGGCACTCAAAAAACTAAATCAACCCCTATGTTGGCCAACAAATAAGAAGGTTTAAGAAATAAACAAAACTACCATGTGTATCTATTTAGTCTCAGGTGTTTATGATCAGGTAGTTACACTCTACCTAGAATTTTCAAAGTATTACTTCCAGCTTGCCTTCAGTTCCAGTTGGAAGGCAAGGGCCAGAGTTGGGGATGAAAAAAAGTACAGTATTACTTTTTGTGTCTTTGGTCTGGCTTCTAGACCCATCCTATTAGCTGGTTTCTGCAGGCCTGCAAGGTTCACAAAGATAAGCATAAACTGCCATGAAATCATAAGAAAAGTGTCAAGGGTATCCATCAGTATTCAAAGGGAGTCATCTCTCCACAAAGCAAATGTTTCTAAAGTTTTTAAACACTATATATATTTACAAGTATTTAGAATGTCAACAAAAGACCTTTTCAATTATAAAGTGGTACTCAGTTCACAAAACAATGATTTAACATAAGCTATACCAGAAGCATACAAAAACTACCATCCTGCATATAATCTGAGTTATATGTGACCTGCTTTAAATTTCCATACCAATTTACAGCCCCTGTACTGCATCATACAAAGTATTAATTTGTATGATAACTGAAAATCATCTACATTGAAAATACTATTAAAAGAATTACTTTAATAGATTTACAACAGAAATGATCTTACAAATCCTTACAACTTCATTGTCTTAAAAAAAAGTGAGATGTGTATCAGGTAATCAATTCCTTTGGAGAAGAGGGAAGCCTACATTACAGCCAGCTAATTCATAACTTTATCTTCGACCACTACGTCCTCGCCTACTTCCTCGTCTTTGGTCTTGCTCTTCTCATCTTTGAAAACTTTTTTAAAAATATACTTTAGGGGTGCATGGGTGGTTCATCGGTTAAGCGTCTGCCTTCATCTCAAGGCGTGATCTAGGGTCCCGGGAGCCAGGCCTGGGCCAGGCTCCCTGCCCAGGGGGAGGTGTGCTTCTCCCTCTCCCTCTGCCTCTCCCCTTCACCCCTGGCCTCTCCCTGCCCACACTTGTGTGCTCTCTCTCACTCACTCTCTCAAAATATTTTTAAAAATAAACTATATTTCAGAGTAATTTTAATTATTAAATATAGGGCAGAGTTCCCAGCCCTATACTCCCTCAGCCAGTTTCCCCTAATGTTAACTATCTAAAAAATCCAGCCTTACCATGCATGGCCCATTTGTCAAAACTATGACACTGACATTGATGCAGTATTATTAATTAAACCCCAGACTTTATTTGGATTTTATCAGTTTTTCCACTAATGTCCTATCCCTGTCCCAACATCCAATCTAGAATAGCACAGTGCATTTAAGACAACTTCTTTTTTTCCCCCCACATCGCACTCTCCTTTAAACTGGTAAAGCAATAACGTTTTTCAAAACTGTCTTTAGGATAGTATATTTATTATAAGGCTGCTTATCACCTGCAGCATTATTCAACATTCCCCGAATTCTTTTGCAACATTTACAGGATGCTCTCCTTTGATTTCTGAGCAATATGCAAAACAAAACAAAGCTGAATGAGGTCTTTCAGTATTCTGAAAATTCTTGTTTCTTGAACTTCTTTTCTTTCCCCTTGGGGGGGGGGGGTAGAATAAGACTTTCAAAACAAGCCTTGTATATTTTTGCTTTGTCTTCAAGTTTCCCTCTCTCCTTAGCAGACACAGTATTCTTTACTAAGCATTCTTGAGACAATTCTGTGAGGCTAAGGCATTTGAGGGCTGCTTCTTGTGTGCCTTCCTGAAGGTCTGCATGAAGGTGGCATGTGTAAGGTATTTTACTCTAAGTGAAGCACATACTTACCCACCACCCATCCACCTTTCACTTGCTATCTTAATGTAGGTCAGAGCACCAATTATTAGCCTTCTTTATTCAACCAAGATCCAGCTACTTTAGCCTATTTATTTATTTATTTATTTATTCATGAGAGACACACACAGAGAGAGAGGCAGAGACACAGGCAGAGGGAGAAGCAGGCTCCATGCAGGGAGCCCGATGAGGGACTCGATCCCCGGTCTCCAGAATCACGCCGTGGGCTAAAGGCAGCGCTAAACCACTGAGCCACCGGGGCTGCCCTAGCCCTCTTATTTAGAATCAAAACTTTCACCCCCTTATTTACAGGATTTATTCATTTCTCCTTTTATTCCTTACCAGGTTTCTAACATATCCACACATTCATAAGCATAAAGTTATTGCTGACCTTTATTTTTTTAATTGTTGAACTTTAAAAGGCACAGTTACAATCACTATAGATAAGCTCTATTTATATGCTGTATGAATATATTTTACTTTTTTTTACTGTAGAGAAAATAACCTTCATTGTGCCAAAAAGTATAATTTCTAATTACAGCAAATCACTCTATAGGGATCACATACCATAATTTGTTTAACTGCTACTGATAATTGGGCTGGCTACAATGTTCTACACTGAAAATGCAGAACTTTCACACACACTGAAAAGCTCTGAGCCTTGGGGCACCTGGGTGGCTCAGAGGCTGAGCATCTGCCTTTGGCTCAGGTCGTGATCCCCAGGTCCTGAAATCAAGTCCCTCATCAGGCTCCCCGCAGGGAACATGCTTCTTCCTCTGCCTATGTCTCTGCCTCTCTCTGTCTCTCTCATGAATAAATAAATAAAATCTTAAAAAAAAAAAAGTTCTGAGCCTTAACTTTCTTCTTTACTGAATTATTTTTTAGCAGATGTTCATAGGTAAAATTATTAGAATAAAGAGCATAGCTAAGGGCATCTACTAGTCATAGTAACATCTGTTGAACACAATGGGAATTCACTCTCTGTAATAGCTGAAGAAGTCGACACTAGTCTAATAACACATTTTCTCCCTTTTGTGGGTATCTGGAAACTCAGAGAATAATCTCTAAGCTCTAGGAATTTGATGATTTCCAGAATAGGAGTTGGAACACATCAGCAAAAAATATAATTTTCCAAACGGCTGAATGCAAAGTACCACTGGGGGATTCTGGATTAAATGTGAAAAAAGAGGCCACAGGTCACCAAATCTGGCCCGCCACCTATGTTTATAAGTAAAGTTTTATTTTAATACAGCCATGCCTTTTCCTTTACATAAAAAGCAGTGTCAAGTAGTTGCAACAGATATTATATGAACTGCAAAACTTATCTAGCCCTTTACAGAAAGTTTGCTAACTGCTGCACAAGATCATGAAGCCTTAAGGAAAGGCACCAAATATCCCTTCAACTTAACACAGTGCCTGGCCCATAGTGGGTACTCAAGTCAATGTCTGCTGCCTGTATTTTTACTTTCTTTCCAGGGTAAACAGAAAAATGACTTGTATAAAATAAATTTCTTGAATAAATATTCTAATTCTTAAATCCATAACTACAACTTTACTTACATAGCTGCTACTCTGATCCAAATCTTCATAATCAATTGTATAGATTATCCCCTTCCTCACTTATAATGCTCAAAAAACTAAATCTTCTACCTCCAGCATTTTTACCCTATCAGTTTTAACAGCTCCCTATTTTTAATCTATTAGTCAATCTGGTATTCTTATTTCTCTCTATTCCCTTAAAGCTCTCACCACAGCCTCTCTCCTCCAGCCAATAAAAACTGCTTGCTACGCAGGGTTTCCACCAACACAAAAGGTGCCTTTGTAAAAATGTGATTAAAGAGGCACTCTAGGGGTAGGCAAATGACAAAACTTTTTAAATGCCCCTTCTTTGGAACTACCTCATGCCAGGGCTCAGGGTTTAAGAGAAAGAGCAGTTTGTAGAAACCAGGTTGGATTTCAGCCCCCGGATGCTCTCTAGAACTGGCATTCCATGCAGAGTCCAAGATGCTCTGCCGCCGCAGCAACTCTGTTGCCCTACCATACCCAGCTAGCCCGTTTCCTCCAACATTAAATACCCAACCTTTCCGTTCATTTCAACTGCTATTTCCAGTGTCCTTTAGAATTTGACTCTTTCACTCTTTCTTTGCTATGCATTCTCTTAGCAATTACATATTCAGTCTGCACTATCATGTATAACACTTACTGATATGCTGCTGTAATCTCTGCTTGTTTCAGCAACTTGACTTCCCTTAGTAACCAAGTTCCTCAGAAAAGGAAAACATTTATCATTCCTTACATGCCCCAGAGACCTTGTCATTGTGACCTATTTCCATTAAAGTTATCTGAATGTGATAAGGGAGTACCCACATTCTCTGATACCTTCCCTTATTTGATAAATACAACTTATGTAATATAACTGAAGTCTGGGTTTTAGGCTTTCCTAGGATGCTGTCAGAAAGCTGGGACATTGGATCTATGAATTCCTGTTTTGAACAGCACAGTTAAGATACCCTGGCAGTCAGGAAATGCTGACACCACCACAAGGAGAAAATACCTTTCCCTTCAGGAGTTCCACTCAACAGAGCTTCCCACAGCCACTGTTCCACAAGAATCACTGGAGGTTCTCACTACAGACACAAGTTACTAGATGCCACCTTGATTCCACTGAGTCAAACTCTCTGGGACGGGGCCTGGAAATTATTATTTTTAACACACATGCCAAGTGATACTTATGTTAAATCTGGACAACAGTGCACTAGATATGATCCCAAGAGGGCTGCTCTCATTCCTTATTCTTACACTTATATAGAGAGAACTCTAAGCTAAAGTAACAAGGCATACTCCACTTGGCATAAATATACTGCTCAATATGAAGGACATGTAGATTTGTGCTCAGTGTGGTATTTAGTTAATATACTATCTAGTTAATGATATGCAAAATATATACTTTGCTTTCATCACTTCAGACAGGCAACATTTAACTAGGACAAGAGAAAGGTTCTGGAAATAGAACCCAACTACAGAGTCCCAAGTCCTATCTCTCAACTAACATCTCACCTTGATTCCTCTTAGAGAGCAAGTCCTGAGGAATAATAATTGTGCCACTATCAGTACAAAACTAAGGAACATGTAATACTAACAAGTAAAGTTCTACCCTGCCAATGCTCAGGATGCTAAAACATCAAAAGTCTTTCTGAAGTTGTTGATACTAGTGTCAAGTTTAGGAAAGAGAACATTTCAGAACTTTCCTGGCCAATGGTAAAATCGACTATTTCTGAAACTATGCAGACACTTACCTGTGGCACAACATCCTGTAGAAAAGTCACGACACTTTCCATGTAGGACTGCTCCCTGCAAAAGGGTGAAATGGATAAAAATTTATCCTCACAGCTTAAAACAAAACATGGAAAAGCTCTTTCTACAAGCCCTCATAAAGTTACTCATAATATAAAAAAAAAGAAAAAAGACTAACTCTCATCAACCGGTAATTCTGCTATCCCACTCTCTAGTTTCTTTGTAGACGTTACTAAATGAAATGCAAGTGATATATTAATATTTTTTAACATTATCTATTCTGAAAAGTCATGCTCTCTTAATTTGACATAGATATTCTAACCTGTATTTGAAGGAGTGATGACACAAGGCTAAAGTAGGACCTTCCTCCTCCTGAGTCAAAGCAAAAGAATTCCCCAGTCAGGGCAAGAAAAAACTGTGGCTGATGACTCAGTATGTAGTGACCTTCTCTTTAGGTTGATTATGTACCTAGTCCCTTACCTGTTTATAGGAAAACCAATCCGTATTTTGCTGCAGGCATAGGCACTAAGAGATACTAGGAAGTCCTCACAGAACTTTTGCCGTAGGTGAGACATGAGAAAATATTAAAATGCATAAGTGAAGAAAAATGATACTGTTAAGGTCACTAAGATATTTTAAATGGGAAGTATATGGATACCAGGAAGTGGGAAAAAAAAATCCTTCAAGATACCAAATCAAATTCATTTCATTTCATGTGAAAAATTACATTTGAAGAAACTCCTCTGAGTTATCCTAAATCCTATAAAAAAGCAATATGCCTTAGATGGCTACAAAAACTGATTAGGCGGAAAAAACAAAAACACACACACAATTTGATTAGGCCTGCCTCTCCAACCTCATTTTTCTGCCACTGTCCTCACTCTGCTTGGGTCATACACAACTTCCATTCCTAGAATACACCAGGCTCTTGGAGTCAAGACCTTTACGCCAGCTTTCTTTCTGCCTGGACTCCTTCCCATACTCCTCCATCCCTTTCATTTCTCCAGCTTAAGTGGCACCTCCTCAGAGAGGCCCTTCCTGACAGCCTGAAGTCAGACTCCCCACTGTCATTCTCTATCCTAGCACACTGTGTGTACTGTCAAAGCATGTAATCTCTTTACTTATTTACTGTTTCCTCCACTAGACTGTAAACTCTACTGCAGAGAGGACTCCAACTCTTATACTTACTTTCTATCTCCAGAATCTATAAGCCAGTACTGCAGGCATGGAGTAGATGCTTGAGCATTATTTGTTAAAAGAGTACAACTTAATAAGAGATTTTTTTGAAAACACTAAAATTATGTGTTGAATAACAAAAAGCCATATAAGTTGAATACTATTTAGTGAGGCAACATACAATACTGCCAAAGCACACAGACTCTGGAGACAAATCTGGTTTGATCCAGGCTCTCTTTCTTGGCTGTTCCCAAGGACAATTTACTTAATTTCTCCCTGCTTTGGCTTTCTCACCTGTAAAATGAAGACTGAAAGAGTACCTAATTCATAGCTAATAATATGTCATGGTCCACAGTTAGCAAAAAAATATGGCCCGGGGAAATACAGGAGGGGAAAAAAGAAGTATTATAGAAAAATACTTAGGGGATCCCTGGGTGGCGCAGCAGTTTGGTGCCTGCCTTTGGCCCAGGGCGCGATCCTGGAGACCCGGGATCGAATCCCACATCAGGCTCCCGGTGCATGGAGCCTGCTTCTCCCTCTGCCTGTGTCTCTGCCTCTCTCTCTCTCTCTCTCTCTGTGACTATCATAAATAAATAAAAAATTTTTTAAAAATATTGAAAAATACTGGGACACGCGGGTGGCTCAGCGGTTGAACGTCTGCCTTTGGCTCAGGGCAAGATCCTGGGGTCGGGATCAAGTCCCGCATCAGGCTCCTTGCTGGGAGCCGGCTTCTCTCTCTCTCCCTTCCCCCCACCCTCCCCCTCTCTGTGTGTATCTCTCATGAATAAATAAATAAAATATTTCAAAAAATAAAAATAAAAAAAATAAAATGTACCTTTGATTCTAATCGCCCAAACTCTATTCAGCCTTTAAAGTACACTAAATAAAACATTTCAAAAAATAAAAATAAAAAAAATAAAATGTACCTTTGATTCTAATCGCCCAAACTCTATTCAGCCTTTAAAGTACACTATGTTAACTTCTTAATAAAACCCTTTAGGATCTAAAATACTAAAATATTTCCACTGAATACTCCCACTAAAAAACTCCTTTGCAATTCTCTTATTTTGCTAGCATCTTTTTTACTGATTATAGTGACTCCAGGTATACATATCTTAAAACCACATTAGATCATATGCTCCTAGATATGATCTAGATAAATAGGCTTTGGCAAAGAACACTTAAAATACAGAATGTACTCTTTATGACACTGACTGAAACTTTCTGACTGAGACCTAGATAAGAGACACATTATACATCAGGATCTGGTCAACATATACATACAAATGAATAGCGTGTGTCACAAAAGAATACTCCCAATATTATGTACTATTTTTATGTTTAATTTTTTAAGTAATGTCCTGATCCACTGAATTGATTTAATGAGCCACCAATTTTTGAACCTGGAGTTTAAAAAAACATTACTCTTTAGGATTTAGCACAGTACTTTTGATGTACCCTATAAATGTGAATACATTAACTTGATCCTCCATTATTCGTTTTCTTTGGCCTTGGCAATATTTATCATCCTGTAAAGCCAAAATTAAGTAGATTCTACAAAAGTAATCAATGTTCAGGAAGGAAACCTGAATGTTAGTTACTATGCTGAGCAAATTTTCTTTAGCTTTTAGGCTTATCTGAAATTTGCTTACGTGACAGCCTGGGGGCGAACCACAACTCCACCAGTACAACGACTGGGTCTTCTCGGAGAATCTGTAGCCATAGCTTCATTCACTAAACCTGTTGCCAGCACAAAGAGTTTAAAAAATGGATCATTATTGTTGGGGATAGATGTTTATGATTGCTCACTAGAGATCCCTTACCGAAAATGCCTAAAATGCAGGAAACCCTCCCAGTAATTCCCATTACATCAAAAAGGGGAGCAATTAGGAGAGGAAGTAGATAAAGTAGTTTTCTAATTATCATGACATTTTATTTGGACTAAGCCTCAGAACCAAAAAACTAGTTAAGACTCTTTCTGGTCCCTCTGCTCCACTGTTAACATAAGCTAGAAAGGTAAGAGATGGAAAGTCTAGCACAAGATCTCTATAAAAATAAATGTGCTAAAAATAATAATAAAAATAAAAATAAATGTGCTATCTCTAATTAAAGCCAAAATTAAAGAATGTACTAAAATCTTGAGATAGTGAAAATACACATGGCACAGTATTTGAAGACCTAATGGAAGAGTAAGGTAATTAATATCTTCCAACTAAGACAAATGGGAATCTATGAGCAAGACTGCAGATTATAACTATGTATGGTGATAGACGTTAACTAGACTTATTGTGGTGAACATTTCACAATACGTACAAATATCAAAAGATTATGTTGTACACCTAAAACTAATATAATGTTATATGTCAATTATAGCTACCAAAAAAAAGGGGGGGGGGCTGCATGGTCTATAATTTAAGAAGAGTTTTTAAATCATATTTGTCAATCCTCTGCTATTGTAACCTAAACACGAGAATCTAAACAAATAATAAAATCTTATATGACATTAGAAGCCCCTTATCCTTTCCTGTCACATCGCTGAACCCTGATCCTTGAATGTCCAATCAGCATCTGAATCACTAGGAAGGTTTTAAGAGCATCTAGTGTACTTGGTTAAGGTTAAAAGAGGATTGACAGCAATATTAACGATCTCTTACAGGGCTCAGGAAAGTCCACAGCCTGGAACTAATCTTGAAAGCCCCTAAAACCATCACTTCTAAGTAGGGAGTATTTCAACACCTTATTTGAAAATTCCCAAACTGATGGGTCCCATCTGCTACAACAAAAACACCCTCTGCCCCACGCAGCCCAGGTACGTATCTTCGCCACTAGCCCCTCAGTCCACTCATTTCCATTCCACCCCTTATTTCCCGAAACACAGCCTCTCAAGACATGTCCTTTAAGGGCCCTGTCTCCTGAGGACGACCCTCGCCAGCCCCTCAGGCCCTACTTCCCCGAAAGACACTAACACAGCTCTGCCCACTTAACCTCCAACGCGGAGCCACCGCTGCCCCCCGCCGCCCTCTGGCCCCTTGCCCTTCCTCCCCTCCCCCTCCGATCTCGACAGCTCTCCGTCGTCGAACCCCTGCCAGCCGAGCCCGCTCCCCTCACGCTGCTGGCCCCTCATCCCCTCCAAGCCTCCCCAAAGCCACAGCCCCGCCAGCCTCTCACCGGCCGCCCCGCCGGTAAACGCTGTTCTCCAGCTCAAGGCTCACTGTTTGGAGTCTCCCCTTGTGATTGACGGCCACCACTTCCTACCACGCCTCGGCGGAACTACTTCTCTAGCCAATCCCAGAAGGAAGCTGGCGGCGGCCGGGCACCGCCCTTGGAGGTCAGCTTCGCCAACCAGCAAGTAGAAAAGAGGCGGACCCGCCTCCTGAGTTTAGCCAATCCGCTGGGGCTCCAGGGAAAACAAAACAGTATGTAAGTTCGGGTGAAGCCGAGCTGTCAGGTTCGGTTGCGAACGCAGGCGAGCAGGGGGAGGCAGGAACACGTCTGTTTTTCCTTGCAGACAGCACACCTCCGTGGCTTTGTCAAAAAGAATCATACCCCAGACTCCTATGCGCTTCAGCCGAGCGTCCCGGGATGCGAGCCGGAGGTCGGGGAACTGGTCTGTTTACATCGAATTCTCGCGACAGCCGGTTCGAAGCCCAAAGCACGTGGACATGGCAGCTGCCAATCACTCCCTGCTGGCCACTCACCCATCCCGAACCCGCCTTCTGCCCCGCCCTTTTCGATGTGTTTACCTTCCGGGAGCCTAGGCTGGCGGGCGCGGTGGGCAGCCCTGGAGCCTCGGAGGTAGAGATGTAAGAGGGGCGCGGCCGGGCCGCGTGGCCATCTGACCGAGGTTTGTGCAGCCCGCCTGCCTCCTTCCTCACCTGTTTCCGTCTCCCCTCTAGAAAGGATTGCGATTTCGCTAGTGTTATTTGTCATCACGTACATTTCTTTTATACTAATGATAACAGTTATTGATTTATTGAACGAACGCCCAGCGCAGTCTTAAGCACTTCATAAGTATCATCCAAAGTAATACGGCGGTCCCACGAGGATATAGCTTATTAGGAGGCACGAGACTTGTAACAAATTGGCTGACACAGCTATAAAAACAGTGGATGGAAACAGAGGATGGAAAAGATTAGTGGAGAAACTACCTCCGCGGAGGTATGCAGTTAATCAGGTGCTGTACAGATGGATGATAGATACAGGTACAGCTGTAGATAGAGCCAAGAAACCTACCATTTGCTCTTGACGCTCTATCCGTGCCAATAAATAGCACAGCCAAAGTGCTATTTATCAGGCTAATGTTTGAGCATTGGCTAACAAAATATTCTGAACATTTATTTTCCACTACACACACAAATTCCGAGCACCGTCGGCCTTTTAAGATTTGCTTCCTACATGAAACCCACTAAAGGAGGAATCTTTCCAACATTCTAAATTCCTTTTGCTCTTATCGCTTTCTATCCCTGGCTTACTTCTTTGTTGTATTCGAAATGTTCTGGAGTTTCTCTTGTGCATATCTCATTTTCCCCAACTAGAAAGTAAAATTCTTCCTAGGCATTAGAAGACTAAAGTTGTCACATTGTTGAAACCCTCTTAACACTTATCAGCCCTGAGCACAACAGGTATTTAAAAATTCAAATTTATTTGAAATAATTACTGTTTTCATGTTGTCCAAATCCAAAGCAAGAATAAAGAGGAAATTCAGGGGTGCCTGGGTGGCTCAGTTGGTTAAGCCTCTCCCTTCTGTTCAGGTCATGATCCCTGGCTCCTGGGATCCAGCTCTGCCTAGGGCTCCCTGCTTAGGGGGAAGTCTACTTCTTCCTCTCTCAGTCCCCCTGCTTGTGCTTTCTTTCCCTGTCAAATAAAATCTTAAAGAGGAATCCAGAGGAAACCAATAGGTAATATTCACAAATGGAATAACCAGCATTTGTATAAGGCTATTAAGTTTAAATAGCTGTTTCATATGTCTTGCTAAACTCCATAAAACTTTGACTATTCCCCTACAAAGTTATGGAAAAAAACAAAGAAACAAAAAATCATAAAGAATACCCTTGTACACAAGTTCACTCATTTATTTATTCAACAACTTTTTGAATACCTGTTAAGTGTCAGGCACGTTCTAAGCTCCAGAAAGAGAGCAATAAACAAATCAGTGTGCTTTCCTCAGCCAGAAAATATACATTCTGATGGGAAGACAGAAATATACAGAAAAATTCAAGTTGTGAAAATGCTATGGAAAAAATAGAATAAGCCAGATAAATAGATGACTTAATTTAGAGAGTCATTGGGGAAGGCCTCTCAGGAAACAACATTGGAACAAAGACTTTACTAAAGTATGTGAGAAAGCTTCTCTGAGAGAAAAGTGGTCCAGACAAAAGGAACAAGTACAAAGACCCTAAGATGAGAATAAATTTTGACAAGGAATGAGAAAGACCGTATAGTTTTTTTTTTAAGATTTTATTTATTTATTCACAAGAGACATGGAGAGAGAGAGAGAGAGGCAGAGGGAGAAGCAGGCTCCATGCAGGGAGCCTGATGTGGGATTTGATCCTGGGACTCCGGGATCATGACCTAATCTGAAGGCAGATGCTCAACCGCTGAGTCACCCAGGCATCCCAAGACCGTATAGTTTAAGCAAAGTGAAACAAGTAAAAAGTGACAGCAAACTACTTTGAAGAGGTAAGCAGTGGCCAGATGGAGTCTGGTCCTGTACAGAATTATAAGGAGTTTCAGTTGTGTTCTAGGATGGGGATCTTGGAGGACTTGCAACCAGAAAGTATCATGATCATATTTACATTTCGAAAAGATGGTTTTAGTTACTGTACAGAGGATAAACTGCTGTCAAGGAGGAAACAAACATGGAAGAAGTGGGGCAAGTAGGAAAACTACTTCAGTAGACCAAGTGGGAGATGCAGTTTAGAACTGGTCATAGAAGTGAAGCACTAGAGGTGAAAAGTAGCCAACTTCAAAATATTTTGGAAGAGAGAATCAAAAGATCTTGATATTAGGTTGGTTGTGGGGTAGGGAAAAAAAGAGAATCGAGGATGATACCTATGTTTTGGGCTTGAACAACTAAGTGATGACATTTATGGGTAGGATGAACACTGGTGAAGTTACACATTTTTAGGGGGAGTGAATTTCTGTGCCTTGGTTTCATTCTTTATAAATTGTAAAAAGACTATTGTGAACCTCCTATGACTTTTCTGAGGAGTAAATAAATTCTAAATTCCTAGAACCAGTTAGAGGGGCACCTGGGTGGCTCAGTGGTGAGCATCTGCCTTTAGTTCAAGTCATGATCCCAGGGTCCTGGAATCCAGTCCGCATCAGGCTCCCCTCAGGGAACCTGCTTCTCCCTCTGCCTATGTCTCTGCCTTCCTCTGTGTGTCTCTCATGAATAAATAAATAAAATCTTTTTTTTTTTTAAAAAGAACCAGTTAGAAATTTCTCCAAATTAACTAGTTCTAATTATGAATTAACCAACTATTTCTAATTACTCCTTTTTTTTTCTCCACAAAGATAATGTGAGTTTCTCTCATGAGACTTCAAACAAAGAGAAAATAAAATTTGTGAAGATCATTTTTTGAGTAGAAGTAACATGAGGGTACTCAGTACATATTGCTAGCGTATGAGTCATTTCAAAGCATTGGGATGTAGGGAAACTTTTCAACAATCTGTTCTTGTGGCTGAGCAATACCAGCTAGGAAACTAATTTTCAGCATGAAAGAGTGACTTCGAGCCAGAATTCCAGTTACTAAATGGTCCATTATAAAAAATCACTAATGACTAAAATTGCCCTGCAATATTGCCCTGCAATATGGCCCTGCAATACAAAAACAAAAATCTTCAGAAAATCATCAAGGAATTATCCATACGAAAACCAATTTTAAGATCACTTTACACTTTATTGTGAGTTTTCATTTCAGTAGGATTAGGATTCCTTTTTAGCCTCAAGCAAGCCATTGCCTCACTTAACCTAGCCACCAAAAACACTTGAACAATAATTACATGATTTAAGCAGTGACAAAATAATCTGATTTCACAAAGCACTATAATAAACATTAATTAATATTTAAGTTTTTAATCAAGTGAAAGGGAAAAAAACCAGAGGTTAAAAAAAAAAAATCATCAACATAGGCTTATCAGTTGTATCACTCTGGGGATTTTGATAAAAAGGGAGGCAATAAACATGTTATATAAGTAGAAAGTAATAGGAAACTAGTTGGGAAAGGGCATATGTGGAATATCTGTACCTTCTGCTCAATTTTGCCATGAACCTAAAACTGCTCTAAAAAAATAGTCTATTTTTAAAAATCACATTTCTCTAAACTCCTTCAACTGTGAGGAAAACTATACTAATTGCTCACTATATAGATTTTCTTTGGTGCGTTTATTAGGTTGAAACTTTTGAACACTACCTTTTGTAGTAAGCTCCTAAAGAGTAGAATTGCAAACATTGTAGAAAAGCAAAACCAATAAAGATCATATCACCTCATATCTATATAATTACAATAGAACCTGCCATTCGTCTGTCCTGCATGTTATGAGCATAACTGTGGCTTCTAAAACAGCATTTTCCCACATTTCTATTCAAAATTCTAAGTGTTTGTTTATTATGTTGAGTACCTTCGATCTCCACCCAGCAAATTCTCAGGCCCAGCAAAGTCTCTGAAGATATTGTCATTGTTTTCCTTTCATTCTCTTGAAACTAACTAGTATTTATAAAATAGCCATGTAATTTATCATCCTAACAGAGGCTCTATTAACAATTATACACATGGGGATCCCTGGGTGGTGCAGCTGTTTGGCGCCTGCCTTTGGCCCAGGGCGTGATCCTGGAGACCCGGGATCGAATCCCACATTGGGCTCCCAGTGCATGGAGCCTGCTTCTCCCTCTGCCTATGTCTCTGCCTCTCTCTCTCTCTCTCTCTCTGTGACTATCATAAATAAATAAAAATTAAAAACAAAAAAACAATTATACACATGCCCACCCACCTCCAAAAAAGTAAACTAGGACTGTCCCAGGCAAATCATGAAGTATGGTTTCCCTTTATCTCTGACACATTAGTGTAACGTCTCTAGTTGATTAATGTATGATTTTATTGTCTATTTAGATAACAGGTAAGCTCTTTAGCAGAAGGGATTATTTGTTTCATTTCTATTCTCCATAAAAGCTCTATTCATTAACAGGAAAAATTATATGTCAGAACCCCAACAATTTATCCTACAATCTGGAGTTTGTATTTATAATTGAAGGTATCCAAAAGTAGAACTGTTGACAGAGACCAAAAATTAATTTCATCAGCTGTCTTAATGATGACAATGGCATAGTTTAGCTTCCCCATATATGAATAATTCTAGATAAAAACTGCTTTAAAATCTGAGAAAACTAAATCTGTATTAACAGTTATGAGAAACTAAAAAATTAATAAAAATAATATTAGGTAACATTTATTTAGGGACGCCTGGGGGGCTCAGCAGTTGAGCCTGGGCCTTTGGCCCAGGGCGTGATCCTAGAGTCCGGGGATAGAGTCCCACACTGGGCTCCCTGCATGGAGCCTGCTTTTCCCTCTGCCTGTGTCTCTGCCTCTCTCTCTCTCTCTCTCTCTCTCTCTCTGTCTCTCATGAATAAATAAATAATCTTAAAAAAACACATTTATTTAGCTCTGTATGCTCGTCGTTGCAGTATTATTATCTACATTTTATAGATGAAGACCAAGACACAAAGATATCAAATTTTTTAGCTCCAAATGTAGGCACAGTGGTTGAAGTGCATGGTTCTCAAAACCCCAGCTTTCTCCTCAGAGAATTGGAAAGGGGAGCCCCAGAGAAAGGGAAAGTACCATGGAGACTGCAGGGAGGGAGGAGCTCCGGAGAGTGACCTCACAGAGTACATTAAACAAGGATCAGATCCTAATTAGCATGTCAAAGACTTTGAGAACTTTGAAAGAACCAGGAAAATCTTAACTCACTTAGAAAAAAACAATCAACAGATGCTCACAAACATCACATGATTTAAGCAATGGTGAAATAATCTGATTTCACATAGACCTATAATAAACATTAATATTTTAGTTTTCAGTCAAGTGAAAAGAATACCTAAATGACACAGATTATCTAACACACACTTTAAAGCAGTACTGTAAAAATGTTTCTGCAAGCAAATGTGAACACTCTTGACATGCATGGAAAAACAGAACATCTCAACAAAAAGAGAAGAACCAAATGGGAAAAAAAAATTTTTTATTTTTATTTTTTTATTTTTTGAAAAAAATATTAAAAATAAAGAACCAAATGGAAATTTTAGAATTCAGAAATATAACACCAAATGTTCTAACAAAAAATTACAAAGAAAGAAGAAAAGGAATGTGATGCTGAAAAAAAAATGGTGGGGAAACAGCTGAAAACCTACGTTTGGTGAAAGATACAAACCTATAGATTCAAGATGTTCAGCAAACCCCAAGCAGAAAACCTCAAAGGAATCCATGTGCAGGGACTTCATAATCATACTGCTAAAAACTGAAGACAAAGAAAACAAATCTTGAAAGCAGCCAGAGAAAATGCATTATCTGCAGGGGAACCATTTGAATGACTACAGGTTTTTCATCAGAAACCAGAAAACAATACTAGAAGGAAACCTAGAATATCAAGAATGAAAAAAAGAGCAATAGCAATGGTAAATATCTGGATGAAGATTGCAGACTATTTTCCTCTTGAGTTCTTTAAAATGTGTGATTTTTTATGGAAAAAATTATCACATTGCCTGATGGAGTTTTCAATATATACAAACATGACAACTGTAACATAAAGAGGAAAGGATAATACAGTGGTTAAGTTTTCTACATTTACTCTAAGTGGTAAAATAGATTTAAGTAGACTACCAAATTTGTATATTGTCATCCCTAATGCAACCATTCATACAGCCAAAATATTTTGCCTCAAATATTAAAATTTGGGGCACCTGGGTGTCTCTCAATTAATTATCTGCCTTTGGCCTAGATCATGACCTCAGGGTCCTGGAACCCAGCCTAGAGTCAGGCTCCCAAGCTCAGTGGGCGGTCTGCTGCTCCCTCTCCCTCTGCTTCTCCCTGTTTGTGCTCATACTCTCTCTCTCAAATAAATAAAAAGAAATTGTTTTTAAGATTTTATTTATTTATTTATAAGAGACACACAGAGAGAGAGGCAGAGACATAGGCAGAGGGAGAAGCAGACTCCCTGCAAGGAGCCCAATGTGGGACTCCATCCTGGACGCCGGGATCACGCTCTGAGTCAATGGCAGATGCTCAACCATTGAGCCACAAAGGTGTCCCTAAAAAAAAATTTTTTTTTAAAGATTAAAATTTAAGTTTTCAACTTTTCTATGACATAGTATATTTGGGAGAAAAAAAATACACTAAAACACTTCCTTTCATTAGAGCACTATCTTCCAGATATCTGGAAGATGAAAATAACTTCAGTCAATAATGTTACCAAAACAAATCTAGTGCATAGCTTTAAAAAGCAATGCTAAAAAGCCTGTATTTTACATGATAAATGCTTTGAACTTTGCGATCCTGATAAGCTACCTCCAAGATGGCCCTTAATGATGCCCATCTCCTAATATTAGCACCCTGGGTAGTTGCCTCCTCACTGTATCAATTTGGTCTATGCAACTAACAAAACACAGAACTGATGAGTATTTTTGAGGTTAGGTTTTGAAAGACATTGAGCCCTCTGTCTTGTTCTATGATTTTTCTACTGGGGAAAGTTATCTGTTATGTTGTGAGAAGTCCTACAGGGCACACAGACAGGTAGCTGAGGCTTCCTAAGGTGAGCAAATGTAAAGCCTCTCCTCCAGGCCTACTGAAGCCTTTAGATGTAACCCTGATGGGTATCTTGACTGCAACCACATGATTCTGCAACCTAGCTTAGTCATTCCCAGATTCCTGACACTCAGAAACTGTGAAGATGTTTGTTGTTTAAGGCTACTAAATTTTAAGGTATTAGTGTGCAGCAGTATATAACTAATATATTTAAATCCTTGAAGCATAAGATAAATAGATTGAGAACTGTTTATTGCAAAATATTGAAAAGAACCAGTGTGTGGGTGGGATATTGTGATATAGTAAGAAACACATATTGGCCTTTGTCCCAGGCTCCTCCTGGCTAGAGCACACCTAAAACCTTTTTCTTAGGTGATAAAGGGACTAGGAACAACTTTTGTGTTTGGTCACTGACTCTTATTCCTGACACAGAGCTCCTAAATCACTTGGAATTTCCCAATAGGAACATCTTTTGTTCTCATGAGACTACCCCTTTTTGGTGGGATCACTACACACCCTTTTTCTCCTGGGAGGGAAGAGGCTTGAGATTATTAATTGATCACACCGAAATGATGAAGCCTCCATAATAATCCTTCAAGTATGAGATTCAGAGCTTCCAGGTTAGTAAACTCACATGCTGTGGGGGAGAAAAAAATACACTAAAACACTTCCTTTCATTAGAGCACTATCTTCCAGATATCCAGATACCAAACCAGTAGAGTCAGAGGCTCCTCTGCCTAGGGCTGTTCTGGACCTCACCTGACATATCTCTTTATCTAGCTATTATCTATATCATTTTTATTTTATTTTTAAAAAGATTTTATTTATTCATGAGAGAGAGAGAGAGAGAGAGAGAGGCAGAGACACAGGCAGAGGGAGAAGCAGGCTCCATGCAGGGAGCCCGATGTGGGACCCAATCCTGGCCCCAAGATCATGCCCCAGGCCGAAGGCAGGCACTAAACCGCTGAGCCACCCAGGGATCCCTATCTGTATCATTTTTAATGTAATAAACCAGTAATCATGTTTCCCTGAATCATGTGAGATGTTCTAGCAAATTAGCCAAACTTGAAGGGTGTGCAGCAGTGAGGGGAGTCTTCTGAGACTGAGTTCTTAACTTGTGGCATCTGATGATAACCCTAGAAGGGTCAGAACTGAATTGAATTGTAGGACACCCAATTGGATTGGAGAATTGCTTGGTGTAGGATAACTTACACATCTGACATCATTAAGTATATGAGTAAAGGAAGACCTGTTTTCCTTTCAGTGGATATGGTTAGATAATACGTAGTTAAATAACTTCTATCCATGGACTGGAATACTAAAGATTGAGTAGGTTGTGAAATACTGATAGAAAAAAATCATCACAATTAATAGGTAAACACCTCTTGCATGTCTATGCATGTATTATCACTAAAATACAAAAAGAGGGAAATGTTGGCTGCCTTGGGAACTGATGTGAGAGTTTTTCATTATGTATCATCTTATATATCACAAATTCCCCATAATATATTATTACTTATCTGTGTTACATAGGCAAATAAAATCAGAACATTAAAACATTATTTGTGATTACATAACATCTTCAATTCCATAAGGAATAGGCCTAAACACAGTCCTAGGAGCAGATTTAGAAAAGGGCTAATCTTAGCATTTGCAAGTGTGTCTTTTTTTTTTAATATTTTATTTATTTGTTCATGAGAGACACAGAGAGAGAGAGAGAGAGGCAGAGACACAGGCAGAGGGAGAAGCAGGCTCCATGCAGGGAGCCCAACGTGGGACTCGATCCCGAGTCTCCAGGATCACACCCTGGGCTAAAGGCAGGTAGGTGCTAAACCACTGAGCCACCCAGGCTGCCCTGCAGGTGTGTCTTAAACCAAAAATGTTTCTCGTATTAATAGCTACTACTATATGGAGTTGGGACTCCATTGCACTAATGCCAGGATTTACAATCACTGGCAGAAAAAGTAAAATACCTAAATGAATTTTATTTTTATTTTATTTTTAAAAAGATTTTATTTATTTTTTTCATGATAGACATATATATAGAGAGAGGCAGAGACACAGGCAGAGGGAGAAGCAGGCTCCATGCCAGGAGCCAGACGTGGGACTCGATCCTGAGACTCCAGGATCATGCCCTGGGCCAAAGGCTGGCGCTGAACCGCTGAGCCACCCAGGGACCCCTGCTAAATGAATTTTAATGTACATTCAGATTTGTTGAATTTCTAGTGGGTACAGCTAACATGGTATACAGGTCTAAAAGATAGAAAAACAACAAAAAAGATGGAAAAAACCCTTCACAATAAACGGACTTTCAAGAGTGTCTACTAGTTGCTACGTCTCTGTCTTGTAAAGATCTGAAAAACAAACTCTTCAGGGCACCTGGGTGGCTCAGTCAGTTAAATGACTGCCTTGGGCTCGGGTCATGATCTCAGGGTCCTAGAATAGAGCCCCACATCAGGCTCCTTGCTCAGCGGGGAGTCTGCTTCTCCCTCTCCCCCCCACTCATGCTCTAAAATCCGTAAAACAAACAAACTTCAGTAATTAAAAATACTTTGTAAGAGCTAGCCACAGTTGGGGCAGCCCTGGTGGCTTAGCGGTTTAGCGCTGCCTTCAGCCCAGGGCCGGATCCTGGAGACCCAGGATAGAGGCCCATATCAGGTTCTCTGCATGGAGACTGCTTCTCCCTCTGCCTAGGTCTCTGCCTCTGTCTCTCATGAATAAATAAAATCTTAAAAAAACTAGCCACAGTTAACGTTTTACCTGGACCCTGATTCTCAAGCCTGTTATTGAAAACTGGCATTCCAATTTTGCAGTTCCTAGCATATTTTGGATGTTGAATGAGTGAAGTAACTCTTCAATATCTTAATATGTCTTGCTCTAATACATTTAAAATTTTTCTCATTGTAGAAGAATTCACCACACCAAAATGACATACTCTTAGTGTCTTAGTCCTTTCCTATATTATCAAAGCTTTAATTCATATGCAACGTATTTCATCAAAAAATTTTTTAAGATTTATTTATTCATGACAGACACAGAGAGAGAGGCAGAGACACAGGCAGAGGGAGAAGCAGGCTCCACGCAACAAGCCCGATGTGGGACTCGATCTCAGGACTCCAGGATCACGCCCTGAGCCGAAGGCAGATGCTCAACCGCTGAGACACACAGGGATCCCAACTTTACCATATTGTTAATCGTATTCTATTGGATATTTAGCCTGTTTCAATGCATTCTAAATTAAAATTAAAAAATGAAGAGTGCAAAAATAAACATTACAAGTATCTTTGTTACTGTTACTCTAAAGCATGATCAAGGCAAAAGAAATCATATCATTAAAACCAATGACAAAGGGGATCCTGGGTGGCTCAGTGGTTTGGCGCCTGCCTTTGGCCCGGGGTGCGATCCCGGAGGCCCGGGATCGAGTCCCACGTCGGGCTCCCGGCACGGAGCCTGCTTCTCCCTCCTCCTGTGTCTCTGCCTCTCTCTCTCTCTCTCTATGTCTATCATAAATAAATAAATAAATAAATAAATAAATAATAAATAAATAAATAAATAAATAATAAATAAATAAAATTAAACCAATGACAAAAATCCAGCAACATCAGGAACAGTTCACTGATTTATTAGATGAACAAACATATCCATATAATCAATGAAAACTGTACGATATATAAAATAATTTAAGAAATGTTGGGAATTAGCAGCACCATCCGTTATTGAAATAGCAAGAAAAACTTCACATATTTTATTCAAACACGAGAAGAGGGTAACTCCTTTAAGACCTAATAATGCCAGTGGGTGTCTGGGATGATGGAGAAGGGCACCTTTGTAGGCAAACACACTCCCCTAGACATTCGGGGAGTACATCTGATGATTAATGTTTCAGAAAAATGCTACCAAGTTAAAAGATACTGCATAGTATTTTAATTAGGACAGGGAGACTAACACCAAGCTACTCTCAGCATGGCTCAACACTTCTGCTATGAAAAATCTCATTCTGAATTAAGAAATTAGAAATAAAAAATAATTTTTAAAAGACACTAGCTGTCCCTAAGGAACATCCAGGGGAACACAGGTCACTACGAAAATACATCACTTTTCCAGTCTGCTTAATAATTTACCTAAAAAGTTGTGTAGTTTTCATCACAAGTGACTTATACAAAGTTCTTAATAAGCATTTTTAAAAGTTTACATGTATTTCTAAAACCTAGTAGATTCTTTTGATTTTTTTTAACCTTTTGCCCCTTTGTTATTTACTGTGTATCAGAGTAAGAGACTGAGTCTGTGTGAAGTGTACAAATTTACACACATTTTACAGCAACTTACACCCTAACATCTACAAAATTCACATTTATAATACAAGCAAGTACAAGGCCAGGATAAAACTGTTGAATTCCAAAAAGTCAAACTGTATACTATTTTATTTTGTCCCCTTAAAAAAAGTTCAAGTTCGGCACCAACTTCAAAAAGCCCTCTTAAATCCTAGTTTGGGGAAAAAAACCCATTTTTCAGATACATTTCAGCAGACACAAACAGTTTTTCTGTGCTGATGAAGTAAAGGATTTCCAATTTTCTTCTGGCCCCTAAGTCTGCGTCGCATAGTAAGTTTAACAGAGTTCTTTCGCTGTGAGGTTGTGGGGAGGCTTGCAGGCTGAGCACCACTACTTCGAGTTAAACCATTTCGTCTATGCTTCTTCATAAGAGGGCCAGAGTTGGATTCTTCTAATGTCCTTTTAAAGTTTGCTGGAGGGGTTCTTTCAACTTCTTGGGCTTTCATTTGACCTGGAGTTGACATTTTTAAATTTTTTTGGTCCGTGATGGTATTTGTTGAATTGGTAGGCACAAGGCCAACTGACAGGCTATTATTCAAAGAATCATGTATCCTTAAAGTCAGGGCTTTAGTGCAATTTTCTTCAAGTGGCTCTGGATCTTTTGAGGGTATGGCTGTCGCATGGACACTTCCTCGAGCTATCTCAGCTGGGACTTCTAAATAATTCTCTGAGAAGGCATTACTACGAACAAGGGCAGGTACATGGTCCTTAGAGTTCAGCCTTGGCCATGGGTCCTCCTCCAGTGACTAAAAAACAAGAAAATAAGCCAAATAAATAATGTATCCTAGAATTCAGCTCAACCATTAGATGAAGAAGTTTCATTAGTATAAGTGACAAATTTGTTTCTTGGTTGGTTGGTTGATTTCCTACTTTCCTATTTTTTTCTACATTCTCATTTCTGAATATTCAGTAGTAGAGAAAATATAAAGTGCAACATTAAAGCAATAATGTCATACCACAAACTCATATTGCTGCTTCACACCCATCTCCCCAACACTAGAAGCCTCTATGTTCTATGGCTTGAGAAAAGCAGAACATCTGGGAATCTAGAGGGCGCAGAACACGACTGGGGCAACTCTCAAAAAAATAAATGAAAAATCATACAGAAAAAAAAAAAAAAAAAAGAAAAATCATACAGAAACTTTCAGGTACTTTTTTTTTAAAGATTTTATTTATTTATTCATGAGAGACAGAGAGAGAGAGAGAGAGAGGCAGAGACACAGGCAGAGGGAGAAGCAGGCTTCCTTTGGGGAGCCCGATGTGGGATTCAATCCTAGGATTCTGGGATCATGACCCAGGCCAAAGGCAGATGCTCAACCAGTGAGCCACCCAGGTGTCCCTCAGGTATTGTTTTATAGACGTGATTCAGATATGCACTACTCCTTTAGATATAGTGCTCTAGATCTACATATAATCCAAATACTTTTCCCACTGCCAAACAGAGAAGAAGTATTTTTCTTATCAAACCCAAATCTCCCATAGTATTAATATTTTATGAAATCATTGTCTTAATAGTTTCTCAAGAACAAAGTTTAAACATAAATACTATGTCTCCCTTCTTAAGTATGTAACATTTCCCTCACACCTTTTCCTTTTAATCAAATCATGTTTATTAAAATAGTATATTCTCAAGTAAACTCTTTTGTAGAGGGGGAATGAAAATATGTATCTTACTCTGATATAAAAATTCATTAGAAATAAACAAAAGAAAAGAAAAGAGAAGAAAGAAGAAAAGAAAAGAAAAGAAAAGAAAAGAAAAGAAAAGAAAAAAGAAAAGAAAGAAAAGAAAAGAAAAGAAAGAAAAGAAAAGAAAGAAAAGAAAAGAAAAGAAAAGAAAAGAAAAGAAAAGAAAAGAAAAGAAAAGAAAAGAAAAGAAAAGAAAAGAAAAGAAAAGAAATAAACACCTTTCAAAAGAGTGCTACATGGGCAGTCCGGGTGGCTCAGCAGTTTAGCGCCGCCTTCGGCCCAGGGCATGACCCTGGAGACCCAGGATCAAGTTCCACACTGGGTTCCCTCCATGGAGCCTGCTTCTCCCTCTGCCTGTGTCTCTGCCTCTCTCTCTCTTATAAATAAATAAAATCTTAAAAAAAAAAAAAAGGTGCTACATAAAAATATACTTATAAAAAGAATTTAATGTTTTTAGGATTAAGAAAAAAAGGGACATTTAAGCCATCCAAAAGCATTTCAATCTCACCATAAACATCAACATGCTTTATGGAAAAAAAAAAAAAAATACTGACTTTAGGTCAAATTGAGACTGGAGATGAGAAGCTCTAGTTCCTAATTTGGTACTGCCTTAAACAGATTGCTGCTGTTACTGTTTTTGTTTTTGTTTTTAACTAAGAACATACTCTTATCTTTCTGCAGTTATTGATTCACTTATTTATTTTACATTGCATAGTTTATTGAAAGCCCAATTCTTCTAATTTGTTTCAACACTGACTAGATGTTGGGCAGCAACTTTATTTCAAACTTACCAGTGTTGAGAAAGGATAACAGAATAGTCTTCATTACAGGATATTTATATATGGCTTTCAATAATATCAGCAAGAGATGCATGTGAGTTTATCCTTCTGCACTGCATCAGGTTGATTCCAACACGTACCCTGGTCATAAGCATGTTCTGAATAATCACAGAAAACTGTATCTACTCATAGGAAATTGTTGAGCTAGAATGTGTCCTGCTTTGATGCAGAAAAAAGACTTACAACAAGACCAGGCAGACAGAGAAGGCTTCCTACTACCAATCACAACATTAATTTTTTTAAAAAAGATTTTTATTTATTTTTTTCATGAGAGACAGAGAGAGAGAGGCAGACACACAGGCAGAGGGAGAAGCAGGGTCCACACAGGGAACCCAACACGGGACTCGATCCCAGCACTCCAGGATCACGCCCTGGGCCCAATGCAGGCGCTAAACCACCGAGCCACCCAGGGATCCCCCACATCATTAATTTGGGCATAAGAAAGAAGGTAATAACCAAGTCATTGATAGGAATAAAACATACTGCTCTAGTTTGTAAAACAAGGTTAGACATTAGATGGAATCCCTTTATAAAAAACAAAACAAAACAATGGAACTTTAGAGTTAACACAATTTATTGTAATTTCTATTGTTTTGTGTCTTTTTAAAATTCATATATTATTATTCTAACACTACACATGTGCTGGCTTTTCTTCCCCTACTTTCTCCTTGAACTTTTCTTTTCCCTTCTCTTTTGATTGGCATTCTGTGGGAATACATTGCATCTGTTAGCACAGATAACTGCTCAGAATTCTCAGATTCATCCCAGATTAATTACATGTATTACTAAATCTTCTTACATGTTCATAAAACATGTGATATTGGAGCGCCTGGGTGGCTCAGGTTAAGCGTATGCCCCCGGCTCACGTTATGATCCCCGGGTCCTGGGATGGAGCCCCACATTGGTCTCCCTGTTCATCAGGGAGTCTGCTTTTCCTTCTTTTTCTGCCTCTCTCCTCTCGTCATGCTCTCTTTCTCAAATAATTTTTTTAATCATTAAAATGATTGAGAGATCACCTGTTAAAAACACAGAAAACTAAGTTTTACTACTTCATGTATTTTTAAAGATTTTATTTATTTATTCATGAGACACACAGAGAGAGAGGGGCTGAGACACAGGCAGAGGGAGAAGCAGGCCCCACGCAGGGAGCCCAACATGGGACTCGATCCTGGGGCTCCAGGATCACGCCCTGGACCAAAGGCAGGTGCCAAACTGCTGAGCCACCCAGGGATCCCAAGTTTTACTACTTTAAAAGATCAACTGCCTTGCTCCACCAATCTTACAATCCAACATTAAACTAAATGAAAATTGTGCCCAGAACACAAATGAAGCTAAGTATTCATTTTCTTAACTCCCTTCCAAATTCCTCCTTCCTATAGCTCTTGGCTTTATTAAAAAACAGCTAAATTTAGTTTTGTCCTAAAGAAAGAATGGAGAAAGAAATGTGTGCCAGCGTAATACATCCCTTAAAGAGAGGTATTTCTACCATATCCATCCCAAAACAAAGATCTGATTACTGGTATATCTTAGGATCCACACAGAAGTTGACATGTCTATAGATAGATAAACCTAGTCTCAAATGCCTAGTTTAAATGTCTTAAAAACCAAACTGACCAGAATGTCATTATATTTATCTAGATGTTACTAAATATGGGATTACTTTAACAAGAAAATAATCAGAGATTAAGTGTATTCTCGTGGTTATCAAATAAGATAAAACACAATTTCTTGGGCAGAAAGAGCTTTGACTGTATTTCTTTGTTAGGTCAGAGCCAACAACACTAATTATTCTGAACAGCTCCAAATATTTTCCTATTATTTGGGTGAGGTCAATTGGTTAGCAAGCAACTAACGCTGAAATATAAGATAGTGCATACATAAATCTCCTTATCTTTATTATTATTAGATCATTATGTCTGAGATTTTTTATCTTTTTAAAGATTTTATTTATTTATTTATTTAATCATGAGAGACAGAGAGAGAGTCAGAGACACAGGTGGAGGGAGAAGCAGGCCCCACACAGGGAGCCCGACGTGAGATTTGATCCCGGGTCTCCAGGATCACACCCTGGGCTGAAGGCAGCACTAAACCGCTCAGCCACCCAGGCTGCCCGGTCTTAGATTTTTTAGAAATAATTTCAAAAACATCTTTTGTGGGATGCCTAGGTGGCTTGGTCAGTGAGGCGGCTAACTCTTGGTTTCAGCTCAGGTCATGATCTCAGGGTCATGAAATTGAGCCTGGGGGTGGGATCCACGCTGGGTGTGAAGCCTGCTTAAGATTCTCTCACTTCCTCTCCCCTCCTCTCTCTCTCTCTCTCAAAAATAAAAAGAATAAATAAAAGCCCATCCTCAGAAGGCCCAAGTATAACAAAGCAGTTATCAATAGTACTAATTTTTAGTAGAAAAATACTGGGATGAAATCAGAAAAAAAGGAAATATGGTACCATTTACATTTATTTCACAGCATATCTTAAGAACTCATTCAAAATTAACTGAGTAAGAAGAGGAAGAATGTTTCTTGCCCATGTTATTAGACAGTCAGTTCTAAGGTCTGATATCCTAAGGTCCACTTCAATCTTGAGTCTGCATGATCTTATCCAAATTGCTTAATCTCTTAGTCTTATTATCTATAAGACAGAATAACATCTACTATTTACCTATTCGGTTTATGAGGTTCAAATGAAATATATATGAAAGTACTTCACAAACTTAAATGCTTAAAAATGTTCATTGTAGGGATCCCTGGGTGGCGCAGTGGTTTGGCGCCTGCCTTTGGCCCAGGGCGTGATCCTGAAGACCCGGGATCGAGTCCCACGTCGGGCTCCCGGTGCATGGAGCCCGCTTCTCCCTCTGCCTGTGTCTCTGCCTCTCTCTCTCTCTGTGTGTGTGACTATTATAAATAAATAAAAATTTTAAAAAAATGTTCATTGTATTAGAAGGGGATCATTAGAATATTGTTAGAATATTGTTAATGTACATCTCCTTTCTACTAGGTAGACACAGCTGACATTCAAAATAGTACTGATGTGAAGATTAATCAATGACAATAAGTTACATGATGAAGATCCATCATTTTCTTGAACCTAGTTCAAATCCAAAATCCTGTAATATGAAGAATCTGAAAACTTTTCAAGCAACATCAACCAAAGAAATTCAATTAAAAATTTCAAATAATAGGGATCCCTGGGTGGCGCAGCGGTTTGGCGCCTGCCTTTGGCCCAGGGCGCGATCCTGGAGATCCGGGGTCGAATCCCACGTCAGGCTCCCGGTGCATGGAGCCTGCTTCTCCCTCTGCCTGTGTCTCTGCCTCTCTCTCTCTCTCTCTGTGACTATCATGAATAAATAAATAAAATCTTTAAAAATAAAAAAAAATTTTAAAAAAATTCAAATAATATAGAGAACTATATACCTTGACTGGTGGTGTAGAACATGGGGAAGGAGTCATCAAGCAGGTTTCTTGACTATTATAGGAAGGACTATCAGTCAAGTTCAGAAAGAGCTCATCTTCATTGGTGAAATTTCCCTGACTGTCCACACCTGGAGAAATGCAGATCACTATAGCACTAGTATTATCTGCTCGAAGCATACGCTGCCTCCAGCGGCCTAGTGCTCGATTCACAAGCATTTTGGCACAAGACTGTCCATGCTCACCCTGTATTTAAAAGAACAAGGAGAAAGAAGATTAACAACTCGGATGTAGTTCCCACTACATCTGTAGCAAATTAAAAATGAAGTATTCAATATAGCTTAAATAAATTAAATTTCCAAAATTTCAAGCATTATCTATAGTCCCATAACTATGTTAAAATAGTACTTCTCCAAATTTTTAAAATAAAACAAGGATTTATCCTATGGTTAAATTTCATCTGTATTTTTATTTTTTTGGTAATAAGAAACTCAGTCTTCACCGTAACCTTAATTAGGAAAAGTTATACAGAAGTTAATCTAAAATAGTAAGGGAATATCATGTTATTACAGATAAACAATTCACAAATGAGATAATCAGGCTTGGCAAAAGGCCAAACCAAACCAAACCAAAACAACCTCATTGCAAAGGCCATTTCCTCCTAAAATAAGAGCTTCAGCAAATCAAAGACAATGACTCAACATAAAAATTGTCAAAGAATATGAACAAAACTCAGAGACAAGAAAATATAAACAACTGTTAAATATATATAGCTGACCACTGAACAATGTGGGGTATCAGAGACATCAACTCCCCCACACAACTAAAAATCCATGTATAATTTTTGACTCCCCTCAAACTTAACTACTAATAGCTGACTGTTGACCAGAAACCTTAGCAATAAAATTAAGTTGATTAGCACATATTTTTTTGTTATCTGTATTATATACTGTATTCTTACAATAAAGCTAGGGAGAAAAAAAGAAAATTATATGGAAGAGAAAATACATGTACAATGCTCTACTGTAAAAATCCCTGTTAAGTGGACCCACACAGTTCAAATTCATGCTGTTGGGGCAGCCCAGTTGGCTCAGCAGTTTAGCGCCACCTTCAGCCCAGGGTGTGATCCTGGAGACCCCAGACAGTGTCCCACATCAGGCACCCTGCATGGAGCCTGCTTCTCCCTCTACCTGTCTGTCTGTCTCTCTGTGTCTCTCATGAATGAATGAATGAATAAATAAATCTTTAAAAAAAATTTCAAATTCATGTTGTTTAAACGTCAACTGTGTATAAAAAATGATGTCACTCATATGAGAAAAAAAGCAATACAATAAGGGCTGTGGTATGGAGATCAAATACACTCGAACAGGGCAGCCAGGGTGGCTCAGCAGTTAAGCGCTGCCTTCAGTCCAGGGCCTGATCCTGGAGACTCAGGATCGAGTCCCACGTCGGGCTCCTTGCATGGTGCCTGCTTCTCCCTCTGCCTGTGTCTCTGCCTCTCTCTCTCTGTGTCTCATGAATAAATAAATAAAATCTTAAAAAAAAAATTCCAACAAAGAAAGAGTTAAAAACAAATAAAGCCTTAAATGATCTCATGTTATGCAAATAAATGTAGCTTGGAATAAAACTCTGAGCATCATACAGAGGTTCAATCCGTGGATTCAATAATTCCTAACTTTTAAAGAATGAAAATGATGTGCTTCAGAAAATAGGGCTACATATCTTAAAAAGTATCTTTAGAAATAATTGAATACAAATAATTGAATGATGAAAATAAGTGGAAATCACGAACTTTTTGTAAGCAGAAAAAATTTGTGATTATTTTACATAATGTGATAAAACAATGTACTGTAAATACAAAAATATTAATATATTATAATGCATACTATATAATATATAATGTATTAAGGATGCCTGGGTCGCTCAGTCAGTTAAACATCTGCCTTCAGCTCAGATACTGATCCCTAGGGTCCTGGGATTGAGCCCCACATTGGGTTCCCCACCAACCAGAGTCTGCTTCTCTCTCTCCCTCTGCCTGTCATTCCCCTTGCTTGTGCTTTCTGTGTCAAACAAATTTTTAAAAATCTTTAAGAAAATTATATGTATATATAATTATATATATAATACATAATATATAGTAATATATATATAATGTACTAAAAGCACTAAATAGTATTTGTGCCCTGGTGGCACAGCGGTTTAGCACCGCCTGCAGCCCAGGGTGTGATCCTGGAGACCCTGGATCGAGTCCCATGTCAGGCTCTCTGCATGGGGCCTGTTTCTCCCTCTGCCTGTGTCTCTGCCTCTCTCTCTCTGCCTGTGTCTCTGCCTGTCTCTCTCTGTCTCTATGAATAAATAAATAAAAATCTTAAAAAAAAAAAAAAGCCTTGAGTTTCTAAAAAAAAGAAAGAAAGAAAGAAAGAAAAAAAAAAAAGAATGCCTAAGTCATTCACTTCACTTCATGTCATCACATAGGCATTTTATCATCTCATAAGAAGGATGAGTACAGTATAGTTAGATATTTTAAGAGCCACATTCACATTACTTATTACAGTAGTCATAATTCCCTACTTTATTATTGTTATTAATCTCTTACTGTATATAATTTATAAATTGAGTTTTATCATTTTATGTATGTATAGGAAAAAAGAGTATATATAGGGTTCAGTACTATTTGTGCTTTCAGGCATCCACCAGGATCTTGGAACGTATCTGCCATGGATTGGTGGGGGGCGAGGGGGGACGGACTGCTGTATAAGCCATTTCCACTACCTTACTTCGCATTTTTTACTCAGCTGGTTTCTGCTGATTTGGATCCTTAATATCATGTCCTTTTCTTCCACCATACAGTCTCACTAGGTGATCTCATAAATTGTAGCAGCTTTACCTAACTCCTCTCTTACCAATCAAATTTATATTTCTAGGTTTCTCTCAATATTTCTGCCTACTGAAAATATCTATCTAGATTAACCACAGGTACCTCCAATTCAACATGCCTACATCTGAACTAATTACCTCCCCTCTTCCCCAGAGTAATGTGTTTCTTCTAGATAACAGCTATCACCAGTCAGAAGTCTGGGCATCATCATATCCTTCCTTAAAAACCCAAGTTCTATCAATTTTATCACTCATGGATTTCTTCTGTTATTGCATATATATGTATTTGTTGTTGTTGTTGTTGCTGTTGTTGCTGTTTTACCACTGCTGCCTTAGATCAAGCTTGCAAAAATTGTCATTTGGAATTTAACAGTAGCCTCCAAAGAGGAAGCCTAATAAATCCATTAATAGAAATCAAATCAGTTACATTGGTAATAAGAATCAACATGTGAAAAAAGGTGGATGACAGACCTTATAACCAAAACTCTACTCATCAAATTTCACCTTCTCTCAGGGATTCTTCAGTAATCTTTGCTGCCACCCATTCTCTGTCATTGACAACTTTGCATTGGTAATTCTGTTAAATGCCTAGGTTTTCCTACACCTACTAATAAATATAATCCTTATATTCAATACCAATTATCTTCTATTTTATATTCCATCTTGCAATTAATGATTAAACTTTTTAAAGATTTTATTTATTTATTCAGGAGAGACACACAGAGAGGCAGAGACATAGGCAGAGGGAGAACCAGGCTCCATGCAAGGTGCCCGATGTGGGACTCGATCCCAGGACTCCGAGATCATGCCATGAGCCAAAGGCAGACACTCAACCAGTGAGCCACCCAGGCATTCCAACGAGTAAACTTTCTAAAATGCATCATGAAAATATAGCTTTTCAATAACTCTCTACTACCTGAATATAAAGACCTAACTTCCTAACAGCATTTAAAACCATTTTATCTCCTCTCCCCCAGTCACATCAAGCTATCTGTGAAACCTAAATATGTTAAATCTGTCTCTCTTCTTTGACTTTACACTTTTTATTCCTTTACCTGGAAAGCTTCTCTCTCCTCACTTATTTACCTGGTAAATTCAATCCGACCTTTAAGACTTGCGCAAATATCACTCTTGTCCAATTGAAACTTTCAATTCAGAAAGGAAACTTTCTTATCCAATCTTTCCAGGTTTCCAATCTTCTCCTTCTCAGTTCTCATAACACTTGTTCTAAATATTGTTATTATACGGATACTTCCTTCAATAGTCATTCTGAAACCACTTTGGTGTTTTATGAATATGAATAGGTTCTCTCAATCTGGTTTATGACCTCATCATGCCACTGAAATGTTTCTCTTTCTCATCACTAAAGAATTCTAAATTAAATAGATAAAAGAATCTTTATTTTATTCACTCCTTCTCTTACATCTGATGCCATTAACCAAATGCAACATGTTAGCTCCAAGGTTGTAAAAATGAAATCAAGGGACGCCTGGGTGGCTCAGCAGTTAAGCGTCTGCCTTTGGCTCAGGGTGTGATCCTGGGATTCAGAATTTGGGATCAAGTCCCACACTGGGTTCCCTGTGGCAAGCCTGCTTCTCCCTCTGCCTATGTCTCTGCCTCTCTCTCTCTGTGTGTCTCATGAATAAGTAAATCTTAAAAAAAAAAAAAAAAAGAATCAAGACACAACTCTTACCTTTATTTTTATTTTTACTTACAACTCTTTTTTTTTTTACTTACAACTCTTACCTTTAAACAACTCACAATCAAGTAGAGGTCCTGATAGCTATAAACATATCCTATTTGTAACAACATGGTATATGCTGAGCAAGGAGCATAATCTATTTACAGTTACCTCCCCTGCACAGTATCTAATGTTATTAGCTGGGTGAATGGCAGCAATACAAATTCTTTTAATTTTAACTCCTTTTCATGCCAAAATATGGCTTTACCATTCCTCCCATCTGAGAGAAAGATCATCTCTTCCAAGGATAGCCCATCCCCTTGATTCCAGTTAAACTCTTTATCCTTGAAGGTCACTAATAAAAGATCCTAACTATAAAACTCAATATATACTGTTCTCATCCATCTGCCTCTACTTCTTTGCAGAATTTGACATTGCTGCCTGCTACCCACAAAACACTCTTTCCTTGCCTTCAACACCATCACACTCTTCCAATTCTCCTTACTTTGAAGAAGAAATCAGTTTGCAAACAAGCCAGGAAAGAAAGAAAAGGATTTTTCTTATTGATGGTTGTTTCTTGGTTTGCAATGGACTAATAAAAAGATAGGTGACATAATTACTATGCATCTTATTAGCAATTCCACTCCAAGGGATACACCTAAGAAAACTGAAAACTTGTCCACACAAAAAGCTTGTATGTGAATGTTCACAACAGTGTCATTCCTAAGAGCCCCAAAGTGGAAACAACCTAAATATCCATCAAATGACAAACAGATGGATAAATTAAATGTATATCCACTGACAGAAAATTATTCAGCCTTAAAAATATAGTACTTTTATTTACAAGCAACGTGGATGAAACTTGAAAATATTATGCTTAAGTGAAAGAAGTCAAATACAAAAGGCCACATGCTATATGATCTCACTTATATGAAATATCCAAATACAGGCAAATATATAGAGACAGATCAGTGTTTGCCAATGGGTGGAGGTAGCAAGAGATAGTGAATGACTGCTAATGATTATGGGTTTTGGGAGCAGTGATAAAAATGTTCTGGAATGAGATAGTGGTGACAGTTGCACAACTTAGAGAATAAACTAAGAACCACTGAGTTATACATTTTAAAAAGGTAAATTTTATGGTATATGAATTATATCTCAATTTTTATTTATTTTTTTTAAGATTTTTTTTTTATTCATTTATGAAAGATAGAAAGAGAGAGAGACAGAGACAGAGACAGGCAGAGACACAGGCAGAGGGAGAAGCAGGCTCCATGCAGGGAGCCTGATGTGGGACTCGATCCCAGGTCTCCAGGATCATGCCCTTAGCCGAAGGCAGGCGCTAAACCACTGAGCCACCCTGGGATCCCCTCTCAATTTTTAACAAAAGGATTAATGAGGTTTCATAGGCCATTAAGTCAAGGGCTGTTCATAACAAAGTCAGTGGTTGTGTGTTTTGTTATCTAGTTTCATTTATTTATATCCTGTCTCATTCCCCTGATGAGCTGCAAAGTCTGTTTTACGTAATTTTAGAGCCAGGTAAATGCAAATATCTATTCAAACTGAGCATCCTTAGTTCATATTCAAGACCTCTGACAAAAGTAGAACAGGGGACACCTGAGTGGCTCAGCTGTTAAGCGTCTGCTTTTAGCTCAGGGCGTGATCCTGGAGTTCCAGGATCGAGTCCCACATCAGGCTTCCTGCATGGGGCCTGCTTCTACCTCTGCCTGTGTCTCTGCCTCTCTCTCTCTGTCTCTCATGAATAAATAAATAAAATCTTTAAAAAAAATTAAAAAAAATAAAAACAAAAGTAGAACAATGTGTAGACAATAATATTAAATCATTGAGCCACTTCTCACCATCAAGTACTTTTTCTCCTCTTGGTCCTGGCACATTGAGATGGCATCTTGCGGTGGAATCATATTCCAAAGTCCATCACTCCCCAAAATAATATACTTGTGCTTCTGGGGGTCAAGAGTGTGGACACTCGTGTCTGGTTCAGGTGACACCACAAACTCACCACTGAAGAAATCATAACTCCACAAATCACCTGGGGGACAGAGATAAGAAGCAAGAAATGTTATTTCCGAACTAGTAATGTCTTGTCAACAGATTAAAAGGGGAAAATCTACATGTTCATCTCAATAAATGCAGAAAATCAATTGATAACATTCAAAATCCATACATGATTAAAAAAAAAAAAAAAACATCGCAGGGCACCTGGGTGGCACAGTCAGTTGAGCATCTGACTCTTGGTTTCAGCTCAGGATGTGATCTCTGGGTCATGGGATTTAGCCCTGCAACGGGCTCTCCACTCAGTGGGGAGACTGGTTCTCTCTCCCTCTTCATCTCCCTCTAACCCTCCCCCCACTCGTGTTCTCTCCAATAAATAAATCTTAAAAACAACAACAACAACAACAACAAAAAAAAAAACCATTTACTCTTCTGTGATACGTAAGACAAAGTAAGTAGAACAATATAACTTTTCTTTTACTTCTAAGAACTGGGGAAGCAGTCAGAAAGAATACATTAATCTCTGTCTGTTTTGTTTGTTGTGAAATATTCTAGGTAAAGACCTAAATTAAAAGCAAAACGTTTGGGACGCCTGGGTGGCTCAGCAGTTTGGTGCCTGCCTTTGGCCCAGGGAGTGATGTTGGAGACTTGGGATCGAGCCCCCCACATAGGGGCTCTCTGCATGGAGCCTGCATCTCTCTCTGCCTGTGTCTCTGCCTCTCTTTCATGAATAAATAAAATCTTTAAAAAAAAAAAAAAAAGCAAAAGGTTTTCAGACAAGAGAGTAGTTTTCTGCCCTCTTTCAGCAGGTTTGACTTTTTGCTAAACAAGAGAAAGCTTTGTCCTTTCTCTGCCTTACTTAAACCCTTATTAGCTCCCATCAAAAGTAGTATTGGCCAATTCAAACATGCTCAAAGTCTAAGGGAAGAATAATTCACATCAATTACCCCACTCTAAAATAGCACAATTTATTGCCAAACCAGCCCCATGAAAGGGGCAATTCAACCTTCAGAATAGCAGAAGAGAACACATATGGGGGACCTGGCTGGCTCAGTCAGTGGAGTATGTGACTCTTGATCTCCGCACATTGTAGGTTCAAGCCCCCATGCTGCGTGTAGAGATTACTTAAATATAAAATCTTGGGCAGCCCCGGTGGCGCAGCGGTTTAGTGCCTCCTGCAGCCCAATGTGTGATCCTGGAGACCGGGGATCGAGTCCCACATCAGGCTCCCTGCATGGAGCCTGCTTCTCCCTCTGCCCCTTCCTCTGAATAAATAAATAAATCTTTAAAAAATTTTTTTAAATCTTAAAAAAAAAAAAAAAAAAGAACACATGCAACCACTAAAAGCTAATTATAATCCAGGTTGGCTCACAAAGACACATTTACTTTTTTTTTTTTTTTAAAGATTTATTTGAGAGAGAGAGAGAGAGAGAGAGAGAGAGAGACAGCACGAATGGGAGGGGCTAAGGGAGAGGGAGAGGGGGAATCTCAGGCAGACTCCAGCCTGAGAGAGGAACCAAACTCAGGGCTCAATCCCAGAACCCTGAGATCATTACCTGAGCTGAAAACAAGAGTCAGAGGCTTTAACCAACTGCGCCATCCAGACACTCCACATTTACTTCTTTATGCTAGCAAAACAAAGTTCTCTGGCTGGTGAAATTTTTAAAATGGGCACGGGAACAGTTAAGATAAATATTAAGGTAGCAGTTACAGAGTTCATAAGTGTTAAGGCTTTCAAAAGCAGTTTTTCCCCATATTTGGGATTAATATTGCCACTCCAAGTAAGAACATAAATTTCTATAAAGCAAAATCCCTAATATGGCTAAATTTAAAATCTAGATTAAAAAAAGAAATTCTAATTTCCAATCTAATGCAGATTACATAACCTTGAAAAAGGGTCACAATTTCTCATGTATAAACTAATATTAGTATCTTTTTTTTTCTTAAGATTTTATTTATTTATTCATGAGAGACACTGAGAGAGAGAGAGAGAGAGAGAGAGAGGGAGAGGCAGAGACATAGGCAGAAAGAGAAGCAGGCTCCATGCAGGGAGCCTGATGTGAGACTCAATCCCAAGACTCCAGGACCACGCCTTGGGCCGAGGCCAGGCATTAAACCGCTGAGCCATCCAGGGATCCCTAATATTAGTATCTTTATTTATTTATTTTTAAAGATTTTATTTATTTATTCATGAGAGACAGAAAGAGAGAGAGACACACACACAAAGCAGAGGGAAAAGCAGGCTCCATGCAGGGAGCCTGATGTGGGACTCGATCCTGGGACTCTAGGATTGTGCCCTGGGCTGAAAGCAGGCGCTAAACTGCTGAGCCATCCAGGGATCCCCTATCTTTATAAATTTAAAAATATATTTTTTTAAATTTTTATTTATTTATGATAGTCACAGAGAGAGAGAGAGGCAGAGGGAGAAGCAGGCTCCATGCACCGGGAGCCCAACGTGGGATTCGATCCCGGGTCTCCAGGATTGCACACTGGCCAAAGGCAGGCGCCAAACCACTGCGCCACCCAGGGATCCCCTTTAAAAATATTTTTAGGAGTACCTGGCTGGCTCAGTCAGTGGAGCATGGGACTCATGATCTTGGGGTTGTAAGTCTGAGTCCGATGTTAGGTGTAGAGACTACTTAAAAATAAAATCTCTGGGGTGCCTGGGTGGCTCAGTTGGTTAAGCATCCAGCTCTTGGGTTCTGCTCATGGGTTTTGATCTCATGGGTCATGAGACTGAGCCCTGTGAGAGGCTCCATGCTCAGAGAAGAGTCTGCTTGAGATTCATTCCCTCCACCCCTCCCCTATACTTTCTCTCAAATTTTTAAAAAAATAAATAAAATCTTTAATAAATTTGTTCATTTGGATAATAACAACAATGTATCAGTTTGTCCCATCAGTGGCAATGCTAATAGGCTGGACCATTTGGTTAAAATGCTATCTACCAGCACTGTAAGGTACCTTTCTCATTTTCTAATTGCTAAGTAATCTATAGGGTGATAGCTTTGAGTCTGTGTGAAATATCCTGTTGTCCACCAAAACATGCCATATTTTAGCATCCATTAACGATTCTTGCACCAACCAATTGGTACTATGATGGTTGTAAACTGATGACAGAATTAGAACACTCTTAACTACATTTATTAGCTGTCTTTTCTAAAGAAGTTTTCCATTCTCCTCTACTTCTTTATAATCTTTTTAGTATCATTATAAACATTGATTCTTTTTTCTTCAATATGTTATAAATTATTCCTGTTACTGTTTTGTTTTGTTTTTTTTGCGAGAGTGAGAGAGAGAGAGAGAGAGAGGGAGAGAGAGAGAGAATACACGTGTGAGGCAGGGCAGGGAGCAAAAGGAGAAGGAAAGAGAGAATCTTAAGCAGGTTCCACAGTGTAGAGAGGGGTGTAGGACTTGATTTTGCAATCCTGATCATGACCTGAGCTGAAATTAAGAGTTGGACACTTAACTGACTGAGCTACCCAGGTGAGTGCCCCCTGTTATGGTTTTGATGCTCAAGTTGCTTTAAATTTGCCAGTAAAAGTCCCTGAAATATGAATTTTTAACAAACTCACTAGATGAGTTGTATTCACAGCCAGATTTAAGAATATATGATATAGACACAGTTCCCTTATTTAATCAGATCAGAGAATCTATGTCACTTTACCTGAGATCAAATGAGCAAGGATCGGAAGTGGGCTTTGAACTGTTTCTACAGTAGGCCAATGTACAAACAGTAGGCCAATGATAAACAAAAATAGGATCACAGGATATCATTCCTGTACATACTGAAGGGAGAGCTCCCAGACATTGTGGCAAATATTGTTAGTTTCCTCCTTGATGGTAATTTCCTTTTTATCCTCAGTGGGGGCACTGGAGGGACACCACAAGAGAAAAAGGCCTTTCTTCTGATTTCAGAACGTTCTCTGCTTGCCTCTGTGGCTCATGGCAGTCCACAGTACACAGGATACTCAGTGGTCTTTACCCCTCGTGAATTTCAACACTCCCCACCCCCCCACTCTGTGGATGGCTTCCCATGGAGCACTTCCATCAAACAACCTCACCTAGGGGATCCCTGGGTGGCTCAGCTGTTTGGCACCTGCCTTTGGCCCAGGGCGTGATGCTAGAGTCCCGGGATCGAGTCCCATATTGGGCTCCTTGCATGGAGCCTGCTTCTCCCTCTGCCTGTGTCTCTGCCCCTCTCTGTCTCTCTGTCTCTCATGAATAAATGAATAAAATCTTTAAAACAAAACAAAACAAAACAAAACAAAAAAACCTCACCTAAACCATTCTTAAAACTACAACCAGGGGATCCCTGAGTGGCTCAGCAGTTTACCGCCTGCCTTTGGCGCAGAGCATGATTCTGGAGTCCCGGGATCAAGTCCCATGTCAGGCTCCCTGTGTGGAGCCTGCTTCTCCCTCTGCCTGTGTCTCTGCCTCTTTCTCTCTCTCTCATGAATAAATAAATCTTAAAAAAAAAAAAAAAAACTACAACCAAAATCATCCCTTTGAAACACAAATTTAAGATAGATGGTGGTGATTGTTGCACAACATCATAAATGTACTTAATACCACCACTAACTGTACGCTTAAAATGGTTAAGACAGCAAAATTATATACCTATTTGCCATAATTGAAAACATACATACACACAAATCCACTCCTACTCTGCAGCAGTTTGGTCTTTTTTTTTTTTTTTTAAGATTTTATTTATTTATTCATGAGAATACACAGAGAGGAGAGAGAGAGGCAGAGACGCAGGCAGAGGGAGAAGCAGGCCCCATGCAGAGAGCCCAACATGGGACTCGATCCCAGGTCTCCAGGATCAGGCCCTGGGCTGAAGGTGGCGCTAAACCGCTGAGCCACCCGGGCTGACCAGTTTGGAATTACTCTTAAGACAAATTCTTAACCACAACCTTAAAAAAATGCAGCCCGGGTGGCTCAGCGGTTCTTTTTTTTTTTTTTTTTTTTTTTTAAAGATTTTATTTATTTATTCTTGAGAGACACAGAGAGAGAGGCAGAGACATAGGCAGAGGGAGAAGCAGGCTCCATGCAGGGAGCCTGATGTGGGACTCGATCCCAGGACCCTGGGATCACGCCCTGAGCCAAAGGCAGATGCTCAACCACTGAGCCACTCAGGCATCCCTGGCTCAGCGGTTCTAATTTTATCTTTTTTTTTTTTAAGATTTTATTTATTTATTTATTTATTTATTTATTTATTTATTTATTTTAAGATTTTATTTATTGGGACGCATGGGTGGCTCAGTGGTTGAGCATCTGCCTTCGGCTCAGGGCATGATCCCAAAGTCCCGGGACCTAGTCTCGCATTAAAACCTTAAAAAAAAAAAAAAGACTTTATTTATTCATGAAAGACACACAGAGAGAGCCAGAGAGAGTCATAGGCAGAGGGAGAAGCAGGCTCCCCACAGGGAGCCTGATGCAGGACTTGATCCCAAGACCTCAAGGATCACAACCTGAGCCAAAGACAGATCCTCAAACACTGAGCCACCCAGGTGCCCCTTATCTATGCTTATTCCTCTATCACTGTTCCAGCTACATAGACCTTCAATTATTATATTCACCATCCTTCCTCATATCACAGAGCTGCTTGCAAATGCAGCTCCTAGGCCTAGAACACACATTCATCCTGTCTTGACAACTAGTAATTCTTCAAACTTTAGCTCAATATCAAATATCTCTTGTTTCTCCAGCTAGGTATAATACCCTTATTTTAAGTTCCCATTAGCACATTAGTATTTAGAGATGTAATTTTTCAGCTCTTTTTATGATCTGCTGAATACCTCTCCCCTTCTCTAAACTGTAAGCTTCCATGAAGACAAAGACCACATGCTTAGCACATACTGCACTCAAGAATAAATGATTTACAAGATTCATCTGCAATTCCATCAGGCAGCCACTAGAAGGCACCTTTGCTACATCTGTACTCCGGTAGTAATTCTAATCTTCAGGAGTGCCTAAAAATGGTACCAAGTTCTGCTAAGCAAACTTCTCCTTCCCAAAAAGCTAGAAGAAAAATGGCTATACACCATAAGAACAGTACTAAATATTTTTTTTAATATTTTTTTTATTAAAGATTTTTATTGGGACACCTGGGTGGCTCAGGGGTTGAGTGTCGTCTGCCTTTGGCTCAGGGTGTGATCCTGGGGTTCTGGGATCGAGTCCCACATCGGGCTCCTTCCAATGGAGCCTGCTTCTCCCTCTGCCTGTATCTCTCTTTCTCTGTCTCTCATGAATAAATGAAAATCTTTTTTTTAATAAATTTTATTTTATTTATTCATGAGAGAGAGACACACAGAGAGAGAAGCAGAGACACGGCAGAGGGAGAAGCAGGCTCCATGCAGGGAACCTGATGTGGGACTTGATCCCAGGACTCCAGGATTACACCCTGAGCCGAACGCAGACATTCAACTGCTGAGCCACCCAGGTGTCCCAGAATGGTGCTAAATATTATAATTTAATTTAATTTACTGAGCCAAAAACTATTACCATAAAACAAGTTAAACTTTAAAAAAACTAAAACCACAGTTAATAATTTTTTTCCAAATGCCAAAATAAAGACTTGAAACGTAATGTGACAAAGCATGTTTTTAGCTTAAGTGTTCAAATCTAAAAGCTATTAATATTTCTGAGGAAAAAATATGTGATAGAGAAGTAAAATCAAAAGAAAAGCCAAAAGCAATTTTTTTCATTACTACAACAATTTTATCTCTCCCACATAGATCTTTTTATATCAAAAGATTCATTTCCTTTTCATTCATTCATTTTCTCTCCTACGTGCAGTTTTTACTGTTCTAATGGATCTTTCCCATCAACTATTATTTCTTCCCTTTTTAAAATAACAGTAGGCAAACTCTCTCTTGACCTTTTACTTCTCACTCTAACTAAAGTCCCATTTCTCTCCTTCCCTTTATAATAAAACTCCTAGGAAGAGTGTCTAAACTTGCTATATCAAATTGTCCTCCTCTTGCTCTATCTTGAACCAACCCCAATTATGACTGTGGTCTCACTATCCCACCAAAGTTATTTTGTCAAGATCAATGACCTCCATGCTGCTAAATCCAATGGTCACATCTCAGTCTTCCCCTTACCAAATGTTTCAACAGTATTTTGAATACTCCTACCTAAGCTTCTGCTTCCAAGTTGCTATCTCCAAACTAAACCTCACCTACTGTCACAATTTTCATAACCAGAAATCAATGGAACATCAACACTTTTATTTTTATTTATTTTTTATTTATGATAGTCACAGAGAGAGAGAGAGAGAGAGAGAGGCAGAGACACAGGCAGAGGGAGAAGCAGGCTCCATGCACCGGGAGCCCGATGTGGGATTCGATCCTGGGTCTCCAGGATCACGCCCCAGGCCAAAGGCAGGCGCTAAACCGCTGCACCACCCAGGGATCCTGAACATCAACACTTTTATATCTGATAAGCACCTTGAAGGTAACTTGCTAAAAACTGACCTCATGTGTTTGCTATATAGTTAACAGAAAACTTCCATGCTGCTCAGTTAAAAAAAAAAAAAAAATCATTAAGCAGTAATGACATCTGCATTTGTTGTTGTTCCTTCACCCTAAATTCTCTTGCCCCAAACACCTATACGTTTCAATGCCCTTCATTTTATTCAAATGTCATCTTTTACATCCCCTCTGACCATCCATTTAAAAATTACACTCCATGACATTCCTTGCTTTATTTTTCATGATAGTACTTTTGATTACATCACAAAATACAGTCTACTTTTTTTTTTTTTTTTTAAATCATCTGTGTGTCTCTCCTAGAAGGTTTAAGTTCCATGAGTCCTAGGAATTTTTTACTGTCTTGTTCAATGTGGAATCCCCAGAACCTAGAACAGTACCTGGAACATAGCAGACATTTTTTTTTTTCATAGCAGACATTTAATAGATAATTTGGTAAATGAATCAACAATCATGAAGAAGTGGGAACTCTGTGTGGTTTTAAAATATGAACAAAAAAAAATAAAAATAAAAATAAAATAAAATAAAATATGAACACAAAATTATACTCTTTAAGAGGTGGAGCTTAATTCCCCTCAGCAGAAGAAAGATGGGTTAGACTTTGTGACTCAGTGCTAACAAACTAAATATGGAGGAAGTGATAGTGTGTTGCTTGTGACACTAAATCATAAAAAATACACTGTGGCTACTGCACCTTGCTCTCTTAGATCACTTGCCCTGGGGAAACCAGCTGCCATGCCATGAAGACATGGCAGCAGCCCTACATAGAAGCCCACAAGACAAGGAACTGAGGCCTATTGCCAACAGCCAAGTGCACAAGGCATCCTAGAAGTAAATACCCCAACCCCATTCTAGCTTTCAGATCATAGCCATAAAGGATATCCTGATTACAACCACCTGAGAGACCCTCAGCCAGAATCACTTAGCTAATCCACTTCTGAAACCATATGAAATAATAAATGTTTTATTTTATTTTTTTATTTTATTTATTTTTTTTTATGATAGTCACATAGAGGAGAGAGAGAGAGAGAGGCAGAGAGACATAGGCAGAGGGAGAAGCAGGCTCCATGCACCGGGAGCCCGACGTGGGATTCGATCCCGGGTCTCCAGGATCGCGCCCTGGGCCAAAGGCAGGCGCCAAACCGCTGCGCCACCCAGGGATCCCTAATAAATGTTTTAAATTGCTAAGTTTGGGAATATTCTATTAGACAGCAATAGATAACTAACACAGGATTTTAAGAACTTGACATAATCACTTTGGGGAGAAATTTAGTAAGATCTAACAATATTAAAAATGTACTTATCTATGAACTGAGATTTCCAACTGGTATGCATTGGGTGGGCTGGGTATATGACCTTGGGTCAGCAGGATGGGACCTGGGTGAGCCTTTAGGCCAGTTACCTCCAGCCTCAAGTAGCCTCCTTTGTTTACTACAGAAATATCATACTGTGTATGTGTACATGTATGTCATAGTGTTTTAAAAGTTGGTAAGTAATGTAGTACAACCCAGCAATTCCACTTCTAGATTATGTACCTTAAAGAAATTTCATGTACGTTTACCAGGGCATACTCACTGCAGCAATTTTTTGTAATAGTAAATGCATTAATATGACGTAAATGTCATATTACATCACTTCCAATCAGGGCATGGAAGAAAATATAGTCTCATACTGAAGCTGAATATCTATCTAGTAGTTGACTGAACTAAAACTACATTTAAAAACATGAATAAATCTCAAAAGCAATGAAAAGTGAAAATAGCAAGTTGAAAAGGGAGATGTTTTGACTATGAGAGAAAGCTAATCCAAAGATCAACAGTTTAGGTGGCTCGGTCAGTTAAGTGTCTACCTTCAGCTCAGGTCATGATCCTGGGGTCCTTGGATCTAGCCCCACATGGGGCTCCCTGCTCAGCAAGGAGCTTGCTTCTCCCTCTCCCTCTGTTGCTCTCCCTGCTTGTCCTCGCTCTCAAATAAATAAATAAATCTTTAAAAAATAAATCAACACTTTTATTTTATTTTATACTAAAGAAAGGCAAATTGCCACATGCAGCACCTCATTTGGATGTGTCTGGAGTCTTGGCATTTTGACTACCCTAGGTTCTCCTACAAATGTACCTTGAAACTTTGTTTGGAGGTTCTAGCAGGGGAATGCAGCTACTCATATAACCCTGACAGAAGAAGGGTCCTCCTCTATTGGGAAAGGTCCTCCTCTTCAACAGAGCACACCAGGAGAGATGCATGTGGAGCAGTGAGGGAGGAAAGGGACACCAGCCTAGCCAGCCAGATTAGCTGAATCAACCCTGGCAATCAGTAGGGGATGACAGGAGTCATAGCCAGATTGCCCTACATCCTAAAGATCAACAATTTAAAAAATATTACCAATGGCCTCTCAAAACTATAAGAGATTTTCAAAGTCTTATATTCTCTAGCTTCCTAGCCACTGCAGAAATGCAAGCTAACTGCAATGGGTAGCTATTTAGCTACATAAACACATCTAGTGAAGGAAAGGCTCATTACAACTCACAAAATAATGTTATATCAGCTGTAATAATTTTGTTTTACTGAGCTAAAATATTTTTTTAATACTCTCCACAGCTATTTTTTTAAATCAGGCTAATTCCTCTTTTAGATGACAGAAGTTCACAACTTTTAAGCCACCTGGCAAGTGTCGTTAGTGTTTCTATTCCAGGCTACACCTTGCCAAATTATCTTGTGTAAGTTTAGAAGGGTGGCAGCATCCTATAAAAGAGCCTATGCTTTTTTAGCCCTAGTACTATAAGAAGTAATAGTACTACTATGTAGGTATGATATTTAATATAGAATATAATGCTAACGTTATATTTTGAAGAATTTGTGCAAGATAGTGTTAATCAGGAATAACTGTTGAAATAAAAATAATGAAGTTGGTGATTATTTTGACTACGGAAAAAACAAAACAAAACAAAACACTGATTGTGTGTGCTGATGCAAAAAAGAGAGAGAACTTTACTTTTAAACTGAACAGGGCAGCCCGGGTGGCTCAGCGGTTTAGCGCCGCCTTCAGCCCAGGGCCTGATCCTGGAGACCCAGGACTGAGTCCCATGTCGGGCTCCCTGCATGAAGCCTGCTTCTTCCTCTGCCTGTGTCTTTGACTCTCTCTCTCTCTCTCTCTCTCTCTCTCTCTCTCTCTCTCTGTGTGTCTCTCATGAATACATAAATAAAATCTTTAAAAAATAAAAGAAAAAAGAAAACTGAACAAAGCTATACCCAAAATGCCAGCTATATGGACTTGGTCAATTGACCAGACACACAAAGGTAGTTTCTTAACTGATGAAAAGGAAAGAACTCCTACCTTCTGACATTTTATAAAGTCTAAAATGAAGTAAGATAGTACCCAGCACAAAGCACAAAACACCAAACACTATTCAGTAGTTTTGCTCCTGTAACAATATGATCTTAGAATCATCTCCAACTTGGTCACTCTCCTTTGGATATACTTTTTAACTTTAGAGTATAGTAGCATAACCATTCCCTTATTCTGAATATTCTATTGTACTATTGCATTATTTTGAATGACTAAGTTACACTACACTGCTGGGTCATCTTATTTTCATGAGTAATCAACAACAACAACAAAAAATCTCTAATTCTTTTTCAAATAAAATGCTACTCTGAAAGCAGATGTCTCCCAAATAATGTTCTGAACTTAAGCTTGATACTTTATATTTATTCCTATTAAGTTTCATATTATTACTGCCAACCTATTTTTAAAAACATTTTATTTGGAGGTCATTTCAAATATACAAAGTTACAAAAATAAAAATAGCACAAAGAACACCAATATACTCTTTCACTCTATTCAGATTCATTTATTGTTGACATTTTATCCCACTTGCTTTATGGTTTTGTGTGTGTGTGTGTGTGTGTGTGTGTGTGTGTGTAAACACCGTGTGAGTCTGTAAAAAAAAATTTTTTTTTAGATTTTGTAAATTTACTTTAAGGAGAGAGAAAACAGGGGGAGGGACAAAGGGATAAGAAAGAGAATCCCAAGCAGATTTCACCCTGAGTGTGGAGCCCAATGGGAGGGCTCAATCCCAAGACCCTGAGGATCATGATCCGAGCCAAAATCAAGAGCCAGACAGACTAGGCCACCCTGCCACTGCTGTGAAAAATTCTTTAAACCATAGCCCTTTACCCCTAAATACTTCAATTTATATTTTCTAAAAATAAGGATATTCTATTAACAGATGGTTTAATAGTGTCTTTTTTGTTTTGTTTTTAGATTTTGTTTCTTTTTTCATGAGAGACACAGAGAGAAGGCAGAGACATAGGCAGAGGGAGAAGCAGGCTCCTTGCAGGGAGCCTGATATGGGACTCAATCCCAGAACTCTGGGATCACACCCTGGGCCAAAGGGAGACACTCTACCACTGAGCCTCCCAGGCATCCCTTAATAGTGTTCTTTTATAGGCTTCTAGCCTAGGATCAGGAATAGCACTTACTTGTAACATTTCTTCAGGTTATACAATCTTGGCCAGAGCACAACATAGGGAATGTTGTATCGGTTTCAGCAAATCACACATATGGAAGCATACAATGTCCAACTATTCCACATTAGTGATGGTAATTTCAATCATTTAGTCAAGATGCTGCCTGATTTCTCTAATTACTATTTTTTTCCTTTTTTTTTAAAGTTTATTTATTTTTAGTAATCTCTACACCCAATGTGGGGCTGGAACTCACCACCCTGAGATCAAGAGTTACATGTTCTTCCAACTGAGCCAGCCAGGTGAGCCCCTAATTACTAGTTTTTCTCTCTTCCAACTAACAGTCTGTGGGGAGGTATTTTTAAATAATGCTGATATACCACTGCCTAAGTACTTCTGAATATCTGTATAATATAAAACATCAGGACTATACTCTATTTCTTCTCCAGGTAGTTAACAAATGCTAAATCAAGCTAAAGAAGGAAACATAGATGGGGTGCCTGGGTGGCTCAGTCTGTTAAGCATCTGACTCTTGGTTTTAGCTTGGGTCATGATCTAAGGGTTGTGACATCAAGCCCCACATGGGGCACCGTGCTCAGGGCACAGTCTGGGATTCTTTCCCTGTCCCTTATCCTCTGCCCCTCTTCCTGCTTATGCTCTAAAATAAATAAATAAAATCTTAAAAAAAAAAAAAAAAACAGAATTACATTAATTTAGATCTCTCTCCAAATACACTAATCAATACTTTTGTACTGACTATATATTCTGTGAGAAACTCATTGAAAGCTACTGTTACTTAGTTTCTGTCTCCCCACCCTCATACTCTCCCAAGAAAAACCTAAGTATACATGAGAGAAATTTGGCCTAGTAGCAGTTCATAAGAAAAATATCTAAAGACTGGAGCTATTTTAATAAACCAAAAAATGGGATATGATTACTTAAAGCTAATGAAATGATTCCAGGACTGCATCAGCAGAAGTGTAATGCTCAGGTAGCAGGACTAAGTATTTCCATTATACTTCAAATTGGTCAGACCATATCTTGCAGAGTTTCCTCAATTCTGGAACATTTATTAAAGGAAACATCTAGAGGAATATGAGTGGACAAGAAAAATGAAAGGTCTGGGGATCCCTGGGTGGCGCAGTGGTTTAGTGCCTGCCTTTGGCCCAGGGTGCGATCCTGGAGACCCGGGATCGAATCCCACGTCGGGCTGCCTGCATGGAGCCTGCTTCTCCCTCTGCCTGTGTCTCTGCCTCTCTCTCTCTCTCTCTGTGTGACTATCATGAATAAATAAACAAAATCTTTAAAAAAAAAAAAAAAAAAAGAAAGGTCTGAAATCAGCCTAGAGGAAAGAGAGAGAAACATGCTAGCCAATTCTGAATAGGTAAATGATGGTCATTATGCAAAACGCAAAATAAGTACACTGTTCTGTTTTTGTTTCAGCATACAAAACTAGAGCCAACATCTGAAAGATTCATGGAGGCAGATTTTAGCTGACAATTATACAAGAGTTGTACTCTGAAATATTAAGATTTACTGAAGATATTCAACCAGGAGTTGAATTACTTCTTGTCTGAATTACTCTAGAGGTATCTCAGAACAGAGTTGGAATGTCTAAACAAGAAAAACCAGTTGGCTTTCCATCTTTCTGCCAATCCTCCACCTGTTCCTTCTTTTCCACTACACAATCACTTACAGGTTTCAAGGCTTAAAATGCTGGGCATGCACACTTTATGTATATAAAATAACTTGGCATCTACTTTTCTAAATTGAAGGTTCACCTTAACTTTTTGAACCTGAAGACCTTGCCCTCAGTCCAATGAGTTCCCCATAAAAGAAGTCTGTTCTTGGGGTGCCTGGGTGGTGCAATCAGTTAAGAGTCTGACTCTTAATTTCAGCTCAGGTCATGATCTCAAGGCCCTAGGATGGAGCCCACTTGGACACTACACTAAGTGCAGAGTCTGCTTGAGATTTTTTTCTCCCTCTCCCTCTGACTCTTCTGCTTGTGCTTGCTGCTCTCTAAGATAAACAGCGGATCCCTGGGTGGCTCAGTGGTTTGGTGCTGCCTTCGGCCCAGGATGTGATCCTGGAGTCCCGGGATCGAGTCCCGCATCAGACTCCCTGCATGGAGCCTGCTTCTCCCTCTGCCTGTGTCTCTGCCTCTCTCTCTCTCTCTGTCTCTCATGAATAAATAAATAAAGTCTCTAAAAAAATAAAATAAACAAATAGGGATCCCTGGGTGGCTGAGTGGTTTAACGCCTGCCTTTGGCCTAGGGCATGGTCCTAGAGTCCTGGGATTGGGCTCCCTGCATGGAGCCTGCTTCTCCCTCTGCCTGTGTCTCTGCGTCTCTCATGAATAAATAAATAAAATCTTTAAAAAAAATAAATAAATCTTTAAAAAAACCTGTTTTTTTGGAATATTAATTCCTTGCCAATTATCACAATCCTCCCTCTTTCTCCTAACAAATTGAAAAAGCTACATAGTATATGCTTATACTATGAACAAATAAGATGGGATAACAGCCTATTAGTTCTGCAAAAATCTACGAAACATGTAAAGTACCAAGAATACTGATATAGGCCCTTAAATAGTACCCTTGCCTCCAATTTTATTACCCTATAACTTTAACCATTACAGCAGTCAAATGATCCTTTCAAAAAAATGGATGTTACTGCCCTACTTCAATAAACACCAACAATAACAACTAACATTTATTTATAGAGCACTTATTATATGTTAGGCACTATTTTAAGTACTTTACATATATTAATGCATCTAACAGAATGAGTGCCTCAGAATGAGGCAGGTACCATTATTAGCCCCATTTACAGCTGAAAAAACTGTATCACATATATTAGGTAATTTATATACAGTAAGTGATTTGCCCAAGTTTGTACAGTAACAGCATTAGCATTGGACCCTAGGAAATTTGGCTCTAAAAAGTCTATGCTACAGTTCTGCTTTAACTGTTATTTTCTTTGGCCCCTTCTCTTCCTTCAGGTCTTTTTTTTTTTTTTTATGTATTTATTCATGAGAGACACAGACTGAGAGAGAGAGAGAGAGAATGAGAGAGAGAGAGAGGCAGAGACACAGGCAGAGGGAGAAGCAGGCTCCATGCAGGGAGCCCGATAGGGACTTGATCCCGGGTCTCTGGGATCACGCCCTGGACCGAAGGCAAGCGCTAAACCACTGAGTCACCCAGGGATCCCCTCTTCCTTCAGGTCTTAACTCAAACATTACCTTTTTAATGTATTTTTTTTTAATTTTTATTTATTTATGATAGTCACAGAGAGAGAGAGAGGCGCAGAGACACAGGCAGAGGGAGAAGCAGGCTCCATGCACCGGGAGCCCGATGTGGGACTCGATCCCGAGTCCCCAGGATCGCGCCCTGGGCCAAAGGCAGGCGCCAAACCGCTGCGCCACCCAGGGATCCCCAAACATTACCTTTTTAAAGAATGTTCCTTGATCATCCTCTTTAATGTAGCCTTCCCCTGCTACCAATTACAGGTACATCATCTTATTTAATTCCTTTATGACACACTTTAGAAGAATTTTCTCATTTGTTCATTATCTATTTCCTCCACTAGATTACAAGTTCCATGAATAATGGGTATATCTGCATTTGATCACCAAAGATGAATAGGAAACAGTAATATGGTAGGCAGAATAATCTTTTGAAAATGCAAATCAGATGGTGTTAATCTTTACCTTAATATCCTCCAATGTTTCCCAGTATACTTAACACTAGAGTACAAATATCTGCCATGATGTGATCCATGTCTGCCTCATTAACTCCAACCTTTTGATAATTCCTAAAACATGCCCAGCTTGTTCCCAATTCAGGATCCATGCCTGTAATATTCTTTAACAGCCTGGGTGGCTCAGCAGTTTAGCGCCACCTTCAGCCCAGGGCGTGATCCTGGAGACCCAGAATCGAGTCCTACATCAGGTTCCCTGCATGGATCCTGCTTCTCCCTCTGCCTGTGTCTCTGCCTCTCTGCCATTCTCTCTCTCTCTCTCTCTGTCTCATGAATAAATAAAATCTTAAAAAAAAAAAAAAAAGAATAGCTCCCTTTCAGCCATCAAATCTCAGCTAAAATAACACTTACTAAAAAGGAGCATTTCCATTACACTATATAAAATAGTTTTTCCCTTCTAAGTTACTCTTTATCACAGAACTTCATTTCTTTCCTTTATGGTATTTCCTAATTCATAATTACTTCACCTACAAGCTTACTTCTTTATTGCCTGTCTCCACAACTCCACAACTACATAGTGTTGCTTCAAGAAAGCAGACAGGAAAAAAAAAAAATATATATATATATATATATACACACACACATATACACACACACACACACACACACACCCATATATATAAAAAAAGAAAAAATATATATAATCAGTATCATCTCTCCAAAGCCTAACTCTGTGCCTGGCACTAGTCAGTACTCAAGTATCTGTTAGAAGAAAGAAGGAAGGGGATCCCTGGGTGGCTCAAGCGGTTTAGCGCCTGCCTTTGGCCCAGGGCGTGATCCTGGAGACCCAGGATTGAGTCCCACGTCAGGCTCCTGGCATGGAGCCTGCTTCTCCCTCTGCCTGTGTCTCTGTCTCTCTCTCTCTCTATTTCTATCATAAATAAATAAATCTTTAAAAAGAAGAAAGAAGGAAAAAACTTTTTTTCTCTTATAAAAAAGAGAGAAAATTTTATAAGAGAAAATTTCTGTAAAAGGTAATTTAACCAGCACATCCAGATAAGATATTTCTATAGCTATAATCCTCTAGCCTTCCATCCAAAACCAAGTAAACTAGGAAAGAAGTATTTTTATTTTGTCATGAACAATTTATTTTGCTAGCCAAAGAAAAAAAGAGCTTTGAAGGCTCTTAAGAGAAATATGAAAGGCTGACATAGTGAAGCACATTTAAAAATAATTTTAAGGGTAACACCAAGCCTAGACTTATATATATTCCCCTAAGTACAGGTGGGAATCAGCAAAATGTTGAACATGACTCATGATTAAAGAGCAACTAGCACTGAAATCCGTATTTTCACCTTCCCCTCAATTAAGTTTTAAAGCATTTACTATGGGGCACCTGGTGGCTCAGTCAGTTAAGCATCTGCCTTCGGCTCAGGTCATGATCCCAGGGTCCTGGGATCAAGCCCCACATTAGGCTCCCTACTTAAGGCAGAGTCAGGTTCACCCATTCCCTTTGCTTCTCCCCACCCCGCTCTTGTGCTCGCTCCCTCTCTCTCCACCCCCCTCAAATAAAATCTTTTAAAAAATAAAGCACTCACTATAATAACAGCATAAGTCTACCCCCATTATCTGTCAAATGGGGATTTACTTTTTAGACTCTTCTTTTATGTTACCACCATAAGTTGTAGAAAATCCAGTATGATTTCACCAAATATAAATCCTACTTACCAAGTGCTCTTGCTACTGCCAGAAAAGGAATCTGGTCAATAACTGTGCTCCTTCTAACAGGTCCATTGTGAGAGAGCCGAGGTCGTTTCCAAACTACACGATTCACCCCAGACTTGTTCATCACACTGAAAAAAGTGCACAAAAATACCTTAAGTGAATTACATACAAGTAAGGTAGCTAACTCAATGTGTTAACCAATAACTAATACAACCAGATTATATGATCACAAAATAACGACTTATCTGATTCAGACACTAAGATGCATAAGCCAAAATTCCTTTCAGAGAGGAAAGCCAAAACAGGGTAGATTAACATGAGGAGAATCTGGAGATTACTGAGGTAGGTTAGACAGAACAGAGTAGAAGTAATGAGAAGAAAAATGAGTGGACATCATGTCAGGAAAAAAAAAACCAAGATAATGTGATAACTAAGGAAACTAAGGGGAGGAAGAAGAGGTTATAAATAAATAGAAAAAAAATGAAAAGGGGGGTAGCCGGGGTGGCTCAAAGGTTTAGCATCGCCTTCAGCCCAGGGCCTAATCCTGGAGATTTGGGATCAAGTCCCACGTCAAGCTCCCTGCATGGAGCCTGCTTCTCCCTCTGCCTGTGTCTCTGTCTGTCTCTCTGTGTCTCTCATGAATAAATAAATAAAATCTTAAAAAAAAAATTGAAAAGGAGAAAAAAAATTGAAAAGGAGAGGTTATATAGTTTTTGATGGATTTGAGGGTGCTGAATACAGTATAACTTCAGTTTTAATATTTTTAATTTGAGGATATACCTCAATAGAAATATCAATATATTTAGATATTTCTGTATTTAGAAGCATGAAAGTAGACTCTGGAAACAAATTAGCTTGAGAGATATAGATATGGGAGTTAGAGAATAAGAAAACTCTTAGGAATTTGGCAGAGGATCAACAGAAATCTGTAATTAGTACACAAAGAAGTTAATACATGCTAGGGTGCCTAAAACAGGAAAATGTTCAAATCTTTAAGCAAAACAAGTAATAAAACACAAAAGAGATGGTCTCTCAGAAGGTACCTGGCATGACTGAAATGATAAACTGGCTCTTAATTTAATCATAATCTGCCTGGGGGTGCCTAGATGGCTCAGTTGGTTACGTGTCTACCTTTGGCTCAGGTCATGATCTCAGGGTCCTGGTACAGAGCCTCAAGTTGGGCTACCTGCTCAGCAGGGAGTCTGCTTCTCCCTCTTCCTCTAACACTCCCCACCATTCACGTTCTCTCTCAAATAAATAAAATCTTCCAAAAAATAATTTGCCTGAATTAAAGAAAAAAATCAAGAGAAGAAAAATGCTCCTCTGAACAACTAGAAAAGTTAGCATGAAGAGTAGCAAAGAGAATTTTCAATAAACAATACTAGCCTAACTGATATTAAGTCCATCTGACAAGGGCAGCCCTGGTGGCGCAGAGGTTTAGCACCGCCTGCAACCCACAGCATGATCCTGGAGACCCGGGATCGAAGTCCCACATCGGTGCCTACTTCTCCCTTTGCCTGTGTCTGTCTCTGCCTCTCTCTCTAGCTGTGTCTCTATGAATAAATAAAAAATCTTAAAAAAAAAAAGTCCATCTGACAAGATACATGCATAAGACAGAGGTTTATTCCCAAGGCTCTCAAAGATCTATGACACTAAAATAATCTAAGTCTTCTCACTTAGAGCCCCTATGCATCCAGAAATGTTTTGATTATAATCTGAAATTTCATTCATCTACAGGAGGCCAGCTGACAATAATATGTGGTTTCCTTGTTGGTTATTTTTCTCATGATTAATGAGTACTAAGACATCCTGATGCAGACACGACTGAGTCCTTTATGAGTTTATTATGTTGACCTTGAGTAGCATGACTCTATCCTCCTAAACCTGATGAACACTGAAATGAAACTGACTTCATGTGTAAAGACTTCATATGTAAAGATGTGTAAAGTTGAAGACAGGACAAATAGTGACCACCCTCAAAAGAATGTCACTATAAAATTCCATACATCTCAGCAGCTGCCAGCCAGTTAACCCCCAACTATGGCTTTTCTATCTCTAACTTCAAAGGAATGAACATACTAGAGAAATAAGAGACAACAAATGGAATAAAAATCCTAAGAGAAGCAAAATAAAGGCATAAGCCTTATAAATGAGAAAAGGCCACTCTTCCGCTGAGCCAAGAAAAACATGAATGTTGTGGAACAGCCTCAACCTTCTTTCTGAAGTGGAAAACAAACTTATCTGATAAGGGCAGGCCAGGAGGTCTGAGTAGCTCTGTCTCATGAAATTCTGCAATGATGGAAATGTTCACTCTGTCCTATGTGGCTAGTGAGCACTGTAACTATGGCCAGTGCCAACGAAGAACTGAATTTTTCATTTTAATTGTAATTAAATTATATTGCAGTTTAAACAACCATATGTGGCTAATGGCAATTATATTAGATAGCAGAGAGGAGGAATGAAGCAAGTACAGAATGATCACCAAACTTTATCAATGATAACACAGAAGAGAAATTCCAGAGTTGGTTATTTACTATCCCTTTTGAGAACTCGTTTAGTTTAATTCACAGTCCTCAAAGCAACACTGTTCTAGGTCACAGCAAGTTAGAATACTAAAGGTGGTCATTTTGTTATTTTATGCTTTCTTCAATGCTGATCCTCAAAAAACAAACAAGAGAGTAAAGATTAAATCTACCATTCACAAGAGATGTGTCATTCTGCCTTCATACCACCTTAAATCCTATTGTTTCCTAAACCTGCTCCCTAAAATGTAAGGCTTAATACTTAAATACAGTAGCTACTCAAATTGTTTCCATTATAACTCTAGATAGGAGCTCTCTTGATACTTAATAATCAAAGATATTATTGCCTCTGTGCTTCAGAAGAACAAAAAACAAAATAATGGTACTGGTTAAAACAAAGTTTTAAATCCAGTATCAAAAATCCAAAGCAATGTTATAAAAGATACTGCTTTTTATTGCACTCCCTGCTGTTGTCCTGTATGATTAAAAGGCATATACAAAGGAACAGCCTGATATGCAGAGAGCTGACTGAGCAGCAACAGAAGGCTGGAAAAACAGAGCACTGGCCAGTTGCCTAGGGTGAGACAGAGGGAAAGGAGGAAATAACTTATAATAAAACAGCTCAATTTGTGCAAAAAGACACCTGCTCCCAAATGGCAAAGAGCATCTGTCCAACTATCCAGATGGTATTTTAAGTGATAAGACAAAAACATAAACTCTAAAAAAATGTTATTAAAAAATCAAATAATATATAATTTAACTATTCACATCGAAAAATAAAGAAAGAATAGTCAAAGAATATTTTTTAAAAATTAATGAAAAGGGATCCCTGGGTGGCGCAGTGGTTTAGCGCCTGCCTTTGGCCCAGGGCGCGATCCTGGAGACCCGGGATCGAATCCCACGTCAGGCTCCCGGTGCATGGAGCCTGCTTCTCCCTCTGCCTGTGTCTCTGCCTCTCTCTCTCTCTCTCTCTCTGTGACTATCATAAATAAATAAAAAAAAATTTAAAAAAAAAAAAAAGAAAGAAAAGGGACCAAGATTACCAATATTAAAAATTATAGGGACTCCTGGGTGGCTTAGCAGTTGGGAATCTGCCTTTGGCTCAGGGTGTGATCCCGGGGTACCAGGATCGAATCCCACATCGGGCTTCCTGCATGGTGCCTGCTTCTCCCTTTGCCTATGTCTCTGCCTCTCTCTGTCTCTCACGAATAAATAAATAAAAGCTTAAAAATTTTATAATAAAGCCACAATGTTTTTTAAAGTACTCTACTGGGGGCAGCCCCGGTGGCACAGCGGTTTAGCGCCACCTGCAGCCCAGGACGTGATCCTGGAGACCCTAGGAGAGAGTCGCACATCAGGCTCTCTGCATGGTGCCTGCTTCTCCCTCTGCCTGTGTCTCTGCCTCTCTCTCTGTGTGTCTCTATGAATAAATAAATAAAATCTTTAAAAAAAAAAAAAAGCTCCTTAAAAATAAATACTCTACTGGTACATGAACATACAGTATAAAAAATAGCCCAGAAAAAGACCCAAATATATACAAGAATTCAGTTTGTAATTGCAAAGCCCACTTTGCATGCGTATGAGCAATGGTCTCAGATACAGACTGACCTTCACACTCATAGGATCAAATAGATGACAGCATGAAACCAGGCTCATTTAACTTCGTAGGATACAGAGGAGGAAATGGTATGCCAGCGTAGCAGCTTCAATCATGTTGTCTTCAGCAATTGTCCTTAACAGAAATCCAAGAGCTATTTTCTAGCCCCCATAAATGAACTTCATATGCCACAGGTAAATTTCATATGCCACAGGAATCAGTGTCTTATAAGAGCCTGTGACTTACTGTACCTACATAAGTCAAACTGCATGCATACAGGGCAGCTAATAAGGTCTGTGCTTCCCAATAGAAATTTATAGTCCACTCAAAATCTTCTCTCCAGATCAGTTCTAATTCAAGACTCATTCTACCATAAGCAATATTACCTTATAACAGAACTGACATTCTATCTTAACCAGAGAAACAGTGATAGAAGAGGTAAACTCAAGGTCATCTTCCCACTAAAGAGGGGTTTTACACCTCGTTAGCCTTCTATTCAGTAAGAAAAAGATATATAATTATTCCATAGCTACTAATGACCACTGATTTAAAAAAAAATTTAACTTGGGTCTCTACTACACATCTCAGATTTTAAAATTCCAGTGAGACTGAAGGTTAAAATGTTCAAGATGAAATCATACGAGTACTAGAAAAGTGGTTCTCAAAATATGGTTCAGAGGCCCCTGAGAGTCCCCCAGACGTTTTCAGGGGGTCTGTTAGGTCAAAATTATTTTCATAAGACCATGTACATACAGTGGAGTTTTTGAGAGACTACATGACTTGATACAATATTAAATAACAAAATGTGTCAATATTTGGATCTGTGTAACTCAGGAAACCAGTATTTTACAAATGACCAATGCCTATGTTACAAAATCACACTTGCAGGCTATATACTACATGTTTCCAACTACATATGATCTTCTGGAAAAAAACACAACTATGGGGACTTAAAGATATCAGTGGTTCCCATGAGTAAGTTAGAAGGAAAGGATAAACAGGCAGAGCACACAAGGCTTTTAGGACAGTGAAACTTTTTATGATACTATAATGGTAGATACATGGCATTATATATTTGTCAAAACCCTACAATATCCCTAATGTAAACTATGGGCTTTGAGTGACGATATGTCAATGTAGGGTCATCAATTGTAACAAATACACCATTCTGTTATAGGATGTTGGTAGTGGGAGAAACTGTGCACAAAAGAGGCAGGGAGGAGCACCTGGGAGGCTCAGGTCCTGATCCTGGGGTCCTGGGATCAAGTCCCATGTCAGGCTCTCCACAGGGAAGCCTGTCTATGCCTATGTCTCTGCCTCTCTGTGTGTCTCTCATGAATAAACAAATAAGATCTTAAAAAGAGAGAGAGAAGAGAGAGAGAGAGAGAGAGAGGAGGCAGGGAGTATACAGGACTCTCTGTACTTTCCATTTAATTTTGCAGTGAACCTAAAACTACTCTAAAAAATAAAGTCTGGGGATCCCTGGGTGGCGCAGCGGTTTAGCGCCTGCCTTTGGCCCAGGGCGCGATCCTGGAGACCCGGGATCGAATCCCACGTCGGGCTCCCAGTGCATGGAGCCTGCTTCTCCCTCTGCCTATGTCTCTGCCTCTCTCTCTCTCTGTGACTACCATAAATAAATAAAAAATATTTAAAAAAAATAAAATAAAATAAAAAATAAAAAATAAAAAATAAAGTCTGGGCAGCCCGGGTGGCTCAGCAGTTTAGCACCGCCTTCAGCACAGGGCCTGATCCTGGAGACCCGGGATCAAGACCTATGTCGGGCTCCCTGCATGGAGCCTACTTCTCCCTCTGTCTCTCTCTCTCTCTCTCTGTGTGTCTCTCATGAGTGAATAAATAAAATCTTAAAAATAAATAAATAAATAAATAAATAAATAAATAAATAAATAAATAAAAAAAAAATAGTCTATTAATTTAAAAAATGCATGGATTAAAAAATCATTTAACCAATGGCTCTTAATTGATACACCTACAGATCTTAATGTAAGCATATAAGAAGGCCACTAAAAAAAAAAGGCCACTGATATAATTTCAGACACCACACTATTTCTTTTTTCAAGATTTTATTTATTCATGACAGACACAGAGAGAAAGAGAAGAGAGAGAGAGAGAGAGAGGCAGAGAGGCAGAGGCTAAACTGCTGGGCTGCCCAAGACACCACACTATTATTAACCTTTAAGAAACTATTTCTTTGAGTTATGGAATAATACCAAAGAATATCCCCATACGTGAAAAAGCTATTAAAATACTCCTCCCTGGGCAGCCCGGGGGGCTCAGCGGTTTGGTGCCTGCCTTCGGCCCAGGGCATAATCTTGTTCTATACCTATAAAAGACCAGTTTTACTTCTGATACTATAACCAAAAAGCAGACTAGATAATAGACTGATAGCAGAAGCAGATATGAGAATCTAGGTGGTCTTCTATTAAGCCAGATATTAAGGAGACATATATGCAAAATAATGCCAAGCCTCTCACTAAATATGTTTTGGGAAATAGCTAATTTTTCATTAAAAAGTGTTCATGTTAACACAATGGGTTTAATACTGTTATTTTTCAGGGCACGTGGGTGGCTCAGTCAGTTGAGACTTTTGATTTCGGCTCAGGTCATAATCTCAGGGTCCTGGGATGGAGCCCAGTGTGGGCAGGCTCCCCACTCATTGCGGAGTCTACTTGTCTTCCTCTCCCTCTGTCCCTCCCCCTACTCACATGCACACTAGAGCTCTGTCTCTCAAATCTTTAAACATATATAGTTATTTTTCAATGAACTAACAAATAAGTAAAAATGTCTCTATTTTTAGTTTCTAAAATCATTATATATAGCCAATATAAACAAAAAGCTCTTCAAGGTAGGCCCTCAATTTTTAAGGGTATAAAGGGTTCCTAAACCCAAAAATATCCCTAAGAGTTTTTAATAACCTCAGAATACGAGAACTATATGTACAGCATAAAAAAAATCAAGTCATATCAGAAGAGACTGGTAACTATATTAAAACAAACTTCCATGTAGAAAACAAAATTCCAGGACCATAATTCAAAGCCAAATTATGAAAACAACACCTGAAACACATTACATCACATAAGACTAATTTCTCTAATTGTGAAGCAGCTCTTACATATTAATACAAAAAAAGGCTAATAACCATCTTCCCCCTAAAATGAACAGAGTATAAACAGAAATACACAGAAAAGGAAATATAAATAGTTGTTAAACAAATAAAAGATAGTCAACCTTTCTCATAAGACAAATTAAAATCAAAACATCACCAAGTTTCCCCCCATTAACCTAAAAGTCAGTATGATCAAAAGGTTCCAGAAGGATATTGTCAAGGGCATCTATATACTGACAGAAGTGTAAACTGGTACAACCTCATAGAGACTAATAGTTGTCAATATTCAAAACATACTCCTCTTTGGCCCAGCAAGTCCTTCTAGGAAATGATCTTACAAATATACTTGTATGTACAAAAAGATGCTTGTACGTGATTTTTCATTTTACAATAATGTCTGTAATAGTAAATAAAAAATAAACTTAAAAAGCAGAAACATTCTTCAATAGGAGACTAGTTAAATAAATGATGGTACATCTATATATGGTACAGCTTCATATCTGATTGTGTATTATGAGTCTCTCTCTATGAAAGGTTACACAACAATATTGGGTTTTGAGGGAGAGGGGAACTGTGAAGCCTGTGGAACAGCAGCAGCTGAGAGACTTTCTGAAGTATATCATTTTAGGCTACCTAAATTTTAATCAAATGAATGCTACCATTAAAAAAAAAACTACAGGGACGCCTGGGTGGCTCAGCAGTTGAGCGCCTGCCTTCGGCTCAGAGCATTATCCAGGGTCCAGGATTGAGTCCCGCATCAGGTTCCTTGTATATTATTATATACTTAAGCATTCTTGAGTTGTTGGGCCTTCAAGTATTTCCAGCCTTTAACAGTCATTAAACATTGCTATAATCACTGTTCCGATATTCTGGTCCACATTTCATATTTCTTTAGAGTACATTCCTGAAATTACTGAGTCTGTAAACATTTGAAGCTAGTGGGTATAAATTATATTCTATATTGTTCACACTAATTTATAATCCTACCAACAGGATTCCCATTTCAACAAAAATATTGAGAAGTATTTCTCTTTTTTAAAAATTTTGCTAACCCAACAGCAGGAAACAGTTTCATTTTAATAATTTTTTTTTGCGGGGCACTGGGTGGCTTACTGGTTGAGCGTCTGCTTGTGAGGCTCAGGTCATGATCCTGGGGTCCTGGGATGGAGTCCCGCAATGGGCTCCCTTTAGGAAGCATGCCTCTCCCTCTGCCTATGTCTCTGCCTCAATCTCTCATGAATAAATAAACAAAATCTTTTAAAAAAATCAATAATTTTTTTTCAAATGTTTGCTATTCTTTTGCTTTTTTTTTTTTTTTTTTTTTTTACTCTTTTGCATTTTTATTATTGTTCAAAGTCCTCTCTTTATTCACTATCTGGGGGTGGCAGTGTTAAGGATGCAAATTCTTTACCCCAGTTAGTTTACTAATACTCTGAAAAAGTCTATTTTGATTTAATAGAAGAAAAATGAGGCAAGCAATAATATCATGGTAAGGCTTTAGTTAGAAGAACTATTTAGAAAATACTGGATTCTATTTAACTTGCCTCATTCCTTCAACTTCTAAAACTTAGTATTGGGATAATTTCTGAATTTTCTCATGATAAATAAATAAATAATAAATAAATAAATAAAATGTTCTCATGTTACTCATTCCTCTGATTTTTACAATAATCTTACATTTTAGTTTGCATCATAAAATATACTGAAGCCACTTTTAGTTTATAGCTTACAAATTACACATTAAGACAATAAGTTGAAACAGACAAAAGAAAACAGTAAGAGGGATGCCTGGGTGGTTCAGTGGTTGAGCATGAGCCTGTGGCTCAAGGGCATACTCCCAGAGTCCTGGGATAAAGCCCTACGGCAGGCTCCCCCTAAGGAGTCTGCTTCTCCCTCTGCTTATGTCTCTGCCTCTCTCTGTGTGTCTTTCATGAATAAATAAATAAAATCTTTCAAAAAAAAAAAAGAAAGAAAATAGTAAGAAAGGTTTGCAGCATATCTAACTTAGAAATCAAAGAAAAAAAACCTTAAGATTAATTTTTTTATTATTAAAGATTTTTATTTATTTATTCATGAGAGACAGAGAGAGAGATAGAGAGAGAAAGAGGCAGAGACATAGGCAGAGGGAGAAGCAGGCTCCCTGCAAGGAGCCCTGATGTGGGACTCGATCTCTCGGTTCCTGGGATCAGGACCTGACCAAAGGCAGACGCTCAACCGCTGAGCCATCCAGGCGTCCTGCTTAAGATTAATTGTAACAAAATTCTATTCCCAAAGCCAGATTCAAATTGTTCTACTCTGGAACACTAACAGCTACTCTGTCCAGATTCCGAATGTCATGATGATCAGTATTTATGTAAAAGGTGATCAATAAATCTTTGTGTGTTTTATTTGACTCCCATGAAAATATTATTTCCCTCTGGATCTATTATCAGAAAACAGTCAACTCAAACTAACAAGATAAATATGAATGCAGATGGGTACTTCATCAGGCAAATTAAAAACTTATAATACTGAGAAATTAATCAAAAAGGAGTAACTGGTCAATCTGGTTAGTAAAGCAGAAAAGAACTAAATAGAACCAAGATAGGAAAGACAAAACAGCACAATGATTACCTCCCACCAAGTCCTTCGATTCGTTCTCTTTCCTTGGGAAGTTCTGGTTTATGGTCCTGTGTCACCTCCACAGCTCTGACAAAATCATCCTTCGGGTCATCCTGAATTCCAAGAACCACCCCTGAGTCACCTACGTGAGCTACATACATCTTCATGCCCCGTATGATGACCACACTGGCAGTTGTCCCTGACGTGCTGGGAAGACCTGTCATTGTCTTTGGCCATTCTGCTGTAATAAGAAATAAAATATTTTACTCTTCCAGATATAAACATTAATATTGTATCAGAATAAAAATGGCAACATGTCCACAATTAGCATGTTAAAACTTGAATTAGCATAGGATAAAATTTAAAAACATTTTGAAAGCTATTTGAAAAGAACTTGTGTTAATTCCTTCATCAACATATTAATAAATTAACTTTATAAATAATGTAATTATATTACAACCATCAAACAAATCCTAGGAGAAAAATATTACAGGACAGATTTACTAGTTCCACATGTCTTAGTCCTAACCTACATTTAGTGGGCGACGATGTGTTCAGAGTTTTGATACCTGTATAGCCAGTAGCTTAGCATCCATTTATTCCCCCCCCCCCACAGGATATCTTTCCATTTATTTGTGTCTTTTAAAATTTCTTTCAACAATATTTTGTAGTTTTCAGTGTATAGGTCTTTCACCCTGTTAACTTTTTTTTTAATTTATTTTTATTGGTGTTCAATTTACTAACATACAGAATAACTCCCAGTGCCCGTCACCCATTCACTCCCACCCCCCGCCCTTCTCCCCTTCCACCACCCCCAGTTCGTTTCCCAGAGTTAGCAGTCTTTACGTTCTGTCTCCCTTTCTGATATCTCCCACACATCTCCTCTCCCTTCCCTTATATTCCCCTTCACTATTATATTCCCCAAATGAATGAGAACATATAATGTTTGTCCTTCACCGACTGACTTACTTCACTCAGCATAATACCCTCCAGTTCCATCCATGTTGAAGCAAATGGTGGGTATTTGTCATTTCTAATAGCTGAGTAATATTCCATTGTATACATAAACCACATCTTCTTTATCCATTCATCTTTCGTTGGACACCGAGGCTCCTTCCACAGTTTGGCTATCGTGGCCATTGCTGCTATAAACATCGGGGTGCAGGTGTCCCGGCGTTTCATTGCATCTGTATCTTTGGGGTAAATCCCCAGCAGTGCAATTGCTGGGTCGTAGGGCAGGTATATTTTTAACTGTTTGAGGAACCTCCACACAGTTTTCCAGAGTGGCTGCACCAGTTCACATTCCCACCAACAGTGTAAGAGGGTTCCCTTTTCTCCGCATCCTCTCCAACATTTGTTGTTTCCTGCCTTGTTAATTTTAGCATCCATTTATTAATCTCTCTTTGAAAGGATTCTCAGAGGGATCCCTGGGTGGCGCAGCGGTTTAGCGCCTGCCTTTGGCCCAGGGTGCGATCCTGGAGACCCGGGATCGAATCCCACGTCGGGCTCCCGGTGCATGGAGCCTGCTTCTCCCTCTGCCTATGTCTCTGCCTCTCTCTCTCTCTCTCTCTCTCTCTGTGTGACTATCATAAATAAATAAAAATCTTAAAAAAAAAAAAAAAAGAAAGGATTCTCAGAAAAAGCTACTTATTGTCGAAATAGTTACTTTGGATATTCAAAATCTAATAAATAACATTTTTATGAGCACTTACTGTGTACCAGGTTCTGTGCTAAGAGCTTTACATATATTATCTCAAATAATATTTACAACAAACCACTAAGATAGGTAAATTATTCCCATTATTTTCATTTCACAGATGAGGAATCAATCGTTTTAATAGTTAAGAAAGTTGTTTAAGATAACTCAAATATTAAATGGCAGAGACCCAATATAATATATTTAATCCTAAAACCTTATATTGACTAATTACATTCATTTGTCATTTAAAAAATCTGAAATATTCTGGAATATTAAACAAACTACAATTTATAGTTCAAGACAGCCAACTGAATCCAAACACTGACATAGTCTCCTCACCAAATCCCACTGAAAGGACAGAATATAAATATTAGAAAAGTTCACAGCAGTCATGAAACACAGAGGAGGGTCAAAGCAAATCTGAGGAATCCCTTGAATCTTAAAGAATTAATATAATTACAATTATATTAAGGGAAAAATCAGAATGTAAAATCTATAATCCAATAAGTGAAAAGCACAGTCATAAAGAAGGCAATACATCAGTTTTCCCTGGTAACAGAGTCCTGAAAAGCTCAAACTCAGAGATTGGGCAAAGGCTGAGGTAGCAATCAATGATATAAGCTTGGCAGATTTATTTTAAAACTGCAAAAGCTAGGTCAGCGCCTAAACTCTCCACACAGTAAAAGGTGAAACATTTTAGTTCCTATGCTAACAGTACCTATAATACTTCTCTTTTAAGCAAAGTGATGCATCTGTTGATAGAAACCACAGGGTCTCAACAGCGATGAGGTGGAAGAAATAGGACCTAAGAAACCTGATGTGGTGCCACACAACTTTCATAGCCACAAGGCTTCTCTAGTATATTTATTCTAATTAGAGTTCTTTTCTTTACGTTATTACATATGCTGAAAAGACATTTCTTGAATCCTACAAAGCATCTCCTCATCTCATTCTACAGATAGAATCTACACTACAGAATCCCGTTACTCGCAGCAGAGGGCTAGTTGCAGTATATGAAATAATGACCCTCACAATTGCTGAGGGAAACCAGAATGGCTACCAATATTGATGAAGTCAGAAATTCATACACATACACATGTAAAACCATCTGCAACAGTACCAGACACCCAGTAAGTGCTCGATAAATGTTAATTTTTGTTGTTATAACCATTATTTATGAAGAACAAACAGCCTAAGAGGCATCAAGAGCAGTACACAAAGAGAAAACCGCCCCCAAGAAAATATCTGTGGAAGAATCAAAAGAATCTATAGACTACTGGCATTGATAAGGTCCAGTAAAGTTACTGAATATAAACATTGTTATATATAAAAAAAAATCCATGCTATTTCTGTAAATCACCACCAACAACAACAAAAAAAAAAATTACAAAATGTGACTTAAATAAGATACCATTCACAACAGCAACAAAAGGTATATGGTATCTAGGAACAATGCTAACAAATTTCTAACAAGACCTTTATGGAAAAGTTATAAACTAGTGGACCAAAAGAACAGAATAGTCAGCACAGAAACAGACCCATGCATCCTCAAACACCTGATATATGAACAGTGGAGAAAAGACGGACTTTCAGGGGCACCTGGGTGGCTCAGTTAAGCATCTGCCTTCAGTTCAGGTCATGATCCCAGGGTCTTGGGATGGAGCCTGGCATTGGACCCCTGTTCAGTGGGACGTCTGCTTCTCTCTCTCCCTTTGCCCCTCCTCCTTACTTGTTCCCCCTCCAAAGAAATAAACAAAATCTTAAAAAAAAAAAAAAAAAGCTGACTTTCATTACATGGAATTGGGACAAGATTTTTAAAAAAGCAAAAACAAAAACACACTTTGGGTCTTTGATGCCAAGCACAAAAAAAAAAAACAAAAAAAAAAAAACACAATTAAATGACCTAATATGAAAATCAAAGCTAAAATGCTTAGAAAATATATAGGAAGGTACATTCATGACCTCAGAATAGGAAAGGTATTCCTAAAGACAAAGAATGGCCTCGCCATATAAAGAAAATGATTGAGAAGCTGTAATACCATCAAAATTAAGAATTTCTGTTCATCAGAAAATACCATTACTAGAGTTAAAAAGATTACAGACTCACAGAATGGAGTTTGTAATAACACACCACAGAAATGGCATCCAGAATATATTAAAATGCTCCTACAAAACAAATCAAGACAAACTATGCAACAGAAAAATGGACAAAAGGCTTGAACAGGGGGATGCCTGGGTGGCTCAGTGGTTGAGCATCTGCCTCGGCTCAGGATGTGTGATCCCCACCATCGGGGGAGGGGATCAAGTCCCACATCGGGCTCCCTGCGGAGGAGTCTGCTTATCCCTCTGCCTATGTCTCTGCCTTTCTCTTTGTGTCTCTCATGAATGAATGAATAAATAAATAAACCTTTAAAAAAAAAACAAGAAGGTTGAACAGGCCTTTTGCAAAAGAGGAAATCCAAACATGCAAAGGTGTTCAGCATTTCTAATCAATAGGGAAATACAAATTAAAAACCACAATGAGCTACCACTACATAATTATCAGATAGCATAAATTAAAATCTGACAACAGAAACTGTGATTAAGGGCAGTCCCAGTGGCTTAGAGGTTTAATGCCTCCTTCGACCCAGGGTGTGATCCTGGAGACCCAAGATCGAGTCCCACATCAGGCTCTCTGCATGGAGCCCACTTCTTTCCTCTGCCTGTGTCTCTGCCTCTCTCTCTCTGTGTCTCTCATGAATAAATGAATAAAATCTTAAAAAAAAAAAAAAAAGAAAGAAAGAAACTGTGATTAAGAATGTAGAACAACATGTCCTATCAACTACTGGTGGGAGTATAAACTGATATAACCACTTTGGAAAATATCCAGACATTATCAAAAATTAAGATGTATACACTTTGACTACTTACTATCCCTAAATATATGCCATAAATTAATGTCCATGTACACACAGTACATATGAATGTTCAGAGCTACATTGCTCATACAGGCTGAGGAGCATCCAAACGTTCAATGTGACAACAAACTACACTACATGTAACATGTAAGAATCTCACAAGAAGCATCAGAGGAAAGCAAACAGCATGATTTTCTTCATAAGAAAACTATCATATTTACAAATAAGTAGTAAAACTATTAAGCAAATCAGGGCACCTTGCTGGCTCAGTCACCGGAGCATTCAATTCTTGATTGGGGTTTTGGGATTGAGCCTGATGCCCAGTATACAGATTACCTAAAAATAAAATCTTGGTGCGCCTGTATGGCTCAGTTGGTTATGCATCCAACTCTCGATTTCAATGAAGGTCATGATCTCAGGGTCCTGAGACTGAGCCCCACATCAGGCTCCACACTGAGTTCCGTGGAGCTTGCTTAAGATTCTCTCCCCACCCCCCTGCCCCTGCTCCACCCCTCAGGCTATCTTTAAAAAATAATAAATAAATAAAATCTTTTAAAAAAGAAAAAAAGGGACACCTGGGTGGCTCAGTGGTTAAAAACGTCTGTCTCAGCTCAGGGCATGATCCTGGAGTCCTGGGATTGAATCCCACATCAGGCTCCCTGCATGGAGCCTGCTTCTCCCTCTGCCTATGTCTGCCTCTCTCTCTCTGTGTCTCTCATGAATAAATAAATAAAATCTTAAAAGAGAAGAGAAGAGAAGAGAAGAGAAGAGAAGAGAAGAGAAGAGAAGAGAAGAGAAGAGAAGAGAAGAGAAGAGAAGAAGTTGGGCACCTAGGTAGCTCAGTTGATTAAGTGTGTCTACCTTTGACCCAAGTCACGAGCTCAGGGTCCTGGGATGGAGCCCCTCATTGGGCTCCCTGCTCAGTGGAGAGCCTGCTTCTCCCTCTCCCTCTGCCCCTCCTTCCTGCTTGTGCTTACTCTCTCTTAAATAAATTAGTAAAAAAAAATTTTTTTTTAAGGGAAAAAAAGTGATGCCTGGGTGGCTCAGTGGTTGGGCATCAGCCTTTGGCTTAGGGCATGATACCGGGATCTGGGATCCAGTCCCACATCATGCTCCCTGCAGGGAGCCTGCTTCTCCCTCTGCCTATGTCTCTGCCTCTCTCTCTCTGTGTCTCTCATGAATAAATAAAAAAACAAGTAAGTCCCTAGAACTATAGCCACAGAAGTCAGGATGATGGTTATCCTTTGAGAGACGATAATAATATGAGATGAGAAAAGACATATGGGAGCTTCTGTAGTATAGGCAATGTTCTCTTTCTTAACCATATGGTGTTCATTTTACAAGTCTTCATTGAAGTATACATTTATGTTTTATGGCCTTTTCTATATGTATACTATGTTATATTTCACAACTTGTTTAAAGTTAAAAAAAAAAAAAAAAAGCAGCAGCAGCTGGAAGAAGGCATCAATTTTGCAGGCATAGATCACAGCATACAGCTCCCCCAGCCCACCTAGTTTCCCAGTTTGGTTACAGATATTACTCCTAGAACCTCAGCCTAGAGTGTGTTGAATGTTTCTTTAACCCTTTCAGCTATTTTGTGGATTAACAATAGCTCTTGCTAAAACCTTTTCTTTTCAAATTATAATAGATTCTGTTTTGTAGTTAAGAAGCTAAAAAATTAAAAATCTATTATCACGATAAGTATTAATGAGGTGAACTCCTGGAAAGAAAGGTTTTTAAGCACATTCAGAAAATAAAATTTACCAGCTGTTTGCAAAAGGCACCTAAAACAAGACAGAAAAGAAGAAAAAGAGCTTTAAAAAAAAAAAAAAGGAGGGGATCCCTGGGTGGCTCAGCAGTTTAGCACCTGCCTTTGGCCCAGGGCACAATCCTGGAGTCCCAGGATTGAGTCCCATGTCGGGCTCCTGGCATGGAGCCTGCTTCTCCCTCCTTCTGTGTCTCTGCCCCTCTCTCTCTCTCTCTCTCTGTCTATCATGAATAAATAAATAAATAAATCTTTTTTTAAAGGATATTCAAATATACAATATTAACATTTAAATCATGTTTTTGGTCAAAAACCTTAATATCTACAAAGAACTATTCTGCAAAGATCTAAAAATATTGAACAATCCATGCTTTCTTCATTTGAAAAGTCAATCTTTTATCATGTTACATTTTGCCTAACCTTTTTCTAGACTTCTACACTAACTAATCTATTTATGGTTATTAGTATATGTGCTGCTGAAGCAAGCACTCTATTTATGGCTATTTTCATTAATTGGGAGTTTAAGGATCCTAAAATTATTATTCTTTTTCAATATTCAAAAAATTTTCCAAATAAACTTTAGAAGTAACTTGGAAATTTTTAAAAAAAGAACCCTGGGGCACCTGGGCATGATAGTCATTTAGGCGCCAGACTCTTGGTTTAGGCTCAGGTCATGATCTCAGAGTTGTGAGATGAAGTCCTGCATCTGGTTTCAAGCTCAGAGTGGAATCTGCTTGAGATTCTCTCTCTCTCTCTCTCTCTCTCTTTCTCCCCCTCTACCCCTCCCACTCGTTCTCTATCAAATAAATAAATTTTTAAAAAAGCAAACTCTGTTGAGGTTCTGATTAAAACTGCAATAAATTTATGTATTAAGTAATCAACATCTTTCTAATTTGTCTTCCTTGTTTCTACTTTACAGTAGAAACAAAGATTAACATGTTAATCTTTAAATTTCTAAAAAATGACTTAAAACTAGGAGCGTATTAAAAAGATAGTACATGAATTCTAAGTATCTTTAAACAAGAAAATATGTATGAGCCATTAAAACAAAGACTAATAAATTTTATAATAAAACTATGAAATTTCTGAATGAAATAAAACTACTATAAATAAGTACAGAATGTATAAGTTCTTTGTGATAAGTTTAAAACTTGGAGTAGTCGTGTATTTACCATGTACCAAATAATATATACCAAGTTATCTAACTCTCAGGAGATAAGTAAGTACTACCATCATCTTTATTTTAGAGATGAGGATGCTCCAGATAAGAGAAGTTTCACCCAAGGTCATAAAGGTAATAAGTGGAAAATCTGAGATTCATCAACCCCAGGCAATACAACATACTCCAATCACTGTGCTAAGGGTTGTTACAGAATTCTAATGCCAAAGTAGTAAGATTTAAAAGCCTTCAGAAAAGCAATTTGAAAACAAGTACCTACAACCATCAGATGTACATTCTTTCAACAAATAATTCAGCTTTGAGAATTTTTTTCCTGAGGGAATAATCCAGATGAAGCATAAAGCTATGTGGCTTTCACTTGAGCCCTTATTTACAGTACTAAATATAGTGTGCACCTGTCTAGCACCCCCCCATTCCCTCTAGTTCTAGCATCCCAATTTTTGTTCTGGAGTACATAGCTTCCACTGTCTGCAGTCTTCCTCTAATGCAACTGAAAAACTTGCTTGCTCCTAGCCTAGAGGTAGGCAAATGACCTAACCTAAATCAGACTCAGATATTTGTGTCTTTTTTAAAGGCACAATGCCAGAAAACTGTGGCGTTGATCCACCTCAGAGATTCAAATCTTTCTCTTTTTTTTTTTTTAATTTTAAAAGATTTTATGTATTTATTCATGAGAGACACACAGAGAGAGGTAAGAGACACCGGCAGAGGGAGAAGCAGGCTCCCTGCGGGGAGCCCAAAGCTAGACTCAATCCCAGGATCCTGGGATCAAGACCTGAGCCAAAGGCAGATGCTCAACCACTGAGCCATCCAGGCAGCCCAGATTCAAACCTTTCAATGCGTATTCACTACTCTGGTTATGTCCACTCCCGAGACCTGGTTTAATCTTCAGTTAATTCTGTGATCTACCCAATGTCCTTCCAGTAAACTCCCATGTTCCCTTCCTTCCTTAATGTAGACCAAGTTAGTGTTGCTTTCAAAGAACTGTAATATAAAATTTGTATCACAAATAGGCTATAGGCGACTAACCCACAGAAAAATGTCATTTAGTTACTGAACCAGTAAGGGATAGAAGGCTTCAGGACTCTCATTCATATTCCATATGGTAACAAACTAGCCCACGGTATACAGTGGTAAGATAAGGGCTGGCCTTATCATTAAAGAAATAGTAAACAGATAAATAGTCTGTAGTTAGCATACTAGCTTAGAACTGTGGTAATAAAACTTTTCTGGTTCAGCTAATGCAAACATTGAAACCTGGCCTCAGGCATATGACTCTGTCAAACTTGTCATAACAAATTTGTTATGACTGACTGATATGATTTGGTATAATGGATTATGAATTAAATTGTATCTCTCCAAAAAAGATATCTGAAGTCCCAACACCCAGTACCTCAGGATGTGACCTTATTTGGAAATACGGTTTTTAGGGAGGTAATCAAGTTAAAATAAGGTTATTAGGGTGGGTCCTGACCCAATATGACTGGTGTTCCCGTAAAAAAAGGGAATATTCTAACACAAAGACAAACACAAAGAAGGAAGATAATGTAAATATACATAGGGAGAAGATGACCATGGGACTAGAGTACTAGAATGATGACACACCTACAAGTCAGGGAATGCCAGGGATTGCCAGTAAACACCAGAAGCCAGAAGTCTCCCTTAGAGCTTTCAGAGTTGAGTAGAGAGAGAGCATAGTCCTGCCAACACCTAGATTTTGAACTTTAGGCCTCCAAAACTGAGATAATAAATCTTTTTTAAGTCAACCAAGTTTCAGTACTTTGTTACAGCAGCTCTAGAAAACGAACACAGTGAAACAGAGGAAATAATTACTCTATTACATGCATATGAATCCCACATATCCACTCCTATGAAAGGTTCAGATGACTGTCTTCAATTCTCTTTTTTCAAGGTTTTATTTATTTATTCAAGAGAGACACAGAGAGAGAGGAAGAAACACAGGCAGAGGGAGAAGCAGGCTCCAACGCAGGGAGCCCAATGTGAGACTCGATCCTGGGTCTCCAGGATCACACCCTGGGCAGAAGGCGGCGCTAAACCGCTGAGCCACCTGGGCTGCCCCACTTTCTTCAATATAAATGCTTATGGAAACAATTAGGTAATATCAAAATCTTTTAAACACATTTTATTGACTCTTCTCTCTAGGCAAGGAATGAAAGAGGGTGAAAATAAAATTGGTTCCTTGATCTGTGTGGGGATGGGAGAACCTGGAGGTGACAGATCAGATAGTAATACTTAATAACCCAAAGCAAAGCTGGTAGGGTTACCTTACCTAATTGACATCAGGACAGTAGAAAAAAATGGATCTTAAGAATGGTCACTCACAAGGCCTTATTTGATTCAAAGAACCAAAAGCAAAACAAAACAAAACAAAGAAAAACCAAAAAACTTTCCAAGTTTAGTTTAAGGAGTACTGTTAATCTTCCTCAAAATGGTATATGGCCATTTTTACATGTAGTTGTACACTGAGAAAAGAGAAATACCCACATCATTGAGTAACAGCTGAGGCTTTAAGATAATTCTGGAGCTATAAAACAAAACCACAGTCCACTGGTCAAGAGCTAGGCTGATGGAGGTCAAGTACTAAGTAAGATTTTGAATCCAGTCTACATCAGACTCAGTGGAATCCCAAACCTATCTTAGTAGTTTAGTCCCCAAATAACAGCAGCAACAAATAGCTTCCCCTCATACCTCGTAATTGACGGGTCAGCAAAAAAGGCTAAGTGTAAGATTTTAGAGCACCTCACCAAAGATACTCTCCTCCAAAATAGTAAATTAAAACATTACCCCACCTCTCGAAGAATCACAAAGATTGGCTGTCACCATTAAAACAAAAAGCAGGGGATCCCTGGGTGGCGCAGTGGTTTGGCGCCTGCCTTTGGCCCAGGGCTCGATCCTGGAGACCCGGGATCAAATCCCACGTCGGGCTCCCGGTGCATGGAGCCTGCTTCTCCCTCTGCCTATGTCTCTGCCTCTCTCTCTCTCTATGTGTGTGTGTGACTATCATAAATAAATAAAAATTTTAAAAAAAGATTTAAAAAATAAAATAAAATAAAATAAAATAAAACAAAAAGCAGAAATGGAGATCCTACAAATTTAATTCTGTAGTTTGACCACTGCAAAAGTCTGATTGCTCTTGGAAAATGACAATGGATTATATTCAAACGGTGATCCTAAATGCAGCTGCTGTTTCTGATTTATCCTCTTTAGTGAAAAAAATAAACATAGCCTTAGCTATCTGGTATGTGTGCAGTAGCAAGGCCCTGATGAAACTACTATCTAAATTCCTGGAGAGGGATCCCTGGGTGGCGCAGCGGTTTGGCGCCTGCCTTTGGCCCAGAGCGCGATCCTGGAGACCTGGGATCGAATCCCACGTCGGGCTCCCGGTGCATGGAGCCTGCTTCTCCCTCTGCCTGTGTCTCTGCCTCTCTCTCTCTCTCTGTGATTATCATGAATAAATAAATAAAATCTTTAAAAATAAAATAAAATAAAATAAAATAAAATAAATTCCTGGAGATATCCAGGCTTTGATCTTTCCAAGACCTGTTACTTTAGGTTTGCTTTTTCTTTTTTGCATGAATAATTCAAAGAATTTCTTTTTCTTGAACTGATAGAAACTAAATGGCCAATGAGATATGCTACTATCACTCCCAAATACACTTACATTATCTAATTCCTACAAACAAGGGCATTCTCTCTCCTACATACCCACAATCAACAATCAAACTCAGGAATCTACATCTAATCTATATATCTCATTCAAACTTTTATCAATTATCCTAGTAATATGCTTTATAATGAAAGCATAAAATTCAGGACCTCTTTATTATATTTACTCATCATGTTTTTTTAGTTTTTCAATCTGGAACAATTCTGTTTCCTTGATGCTTTTTAAGAGTACTAGACCAATCATTTCAAGAATGTCTCTCCATTTGGGTTTGTTTCATGTTTCTTCATGTTTGTATTTGGACTATGCATTTTTGGCAGAAATATCACAGAAGTGTTAAATATGATCTTCTCATTGCAGGCAGTATATAATTTCAATTTACCCTTAAAAATGATGCTACCATTGGTCACTTGATAAGGTGGTATCTTTTTTTTTTTTTTTAAGATTTTATTCACTTATTCATGAGAGAGAGACACACACAGAGAGAGAGAGAGAGAGAGAGAGAGAGAGATTGGCAGAGACACAAGCAGAGAGAGAAGCAGGCTCCATGCAGAGAGCCTGATGGGACTCAATCCCAGGTCTCCAGGATCACGCCCTGGTCCGAAGACCAGGTGCTAAACCACTGAGCCACCCAGGGATCCCCAGATAAGGTGATATCTACCAGGTTTCTCCACTAATCTTTCCCCCCTTGTAATGAATAAGTATTTTGCAGGAAGATAATCTGAGATAATATAAAAATCCTTGTCTTGTAGTGGGTTGAATGGTCCCTTCTCCCCCATGAAAGATAGGTCCACGTAGAACCTGTGAATGTGACCTTACTTGGGAAAAGGGTCTTTGCAGATCTAATTAGGTTAAAGATCTTAAGAGATCATCCTGGATTATAGTGGGCCCTAAACCCAAAAACAAGTGTCCTTAAAAGAGAAGGGGAAAAGACACAGAGGAGGTGATATAAAGACAGTGGAGAATAGGAAAATACATCTACAAGCCAAGAAATGACAAGGATTGCTGGCAGCCACCAGAACCTAGGAGAGAACATGGAACAGATTCTCCCTCAGAGCCTCTAAAACGGAGGCTATTACCTTGATGTCAGACTTCTGGCCTCCAGAACCATGAGAGAATAAATTTCTGTTGTTTTAAGCTACCCCAAAACAATTTAGGATAAGACCAGTTCCTTCATAATTCCTTTGGTCATATTCTTTAAAGTACGTGCTCTGATCCTCAGTCAAACTAAGTTAACAAAATTTCCACTTTATTTTAACTAAACTGTAATTAAAATTAAAAATGTAATCAAAAAAAGGGGAAAAAAAATTAAGATTTTATTTATTTATTCATGAGAGACACAGTGAGAGCAAGAGAGGCAGAGACACAGGCAGAGGGAAAAGCAGGCTCCATGCAGGGAACCCGATATGGGACTGGATCCTGGGACTCCAGGATCATGCCCTGGGCCGAAGGCAGGCACTAAACCTGCTGAGCCACGCAGGGATCCCAAAAAAGGAAAATTTTATTTTATTTTATTTTATTATTATTATTTTTTTATGATAGTCACACAGAGAGAGAGAGAGGCAGAGACATAGGCAGAGGGAGAAACAGGCTCCATGCACCGGGAGCCCGATGTGGGATTCGATCCCGGGTCTCCAGGATCACGCCCTGGGCCAAAGGCAGGCGCCAAACCGCTGCGCTACCCAGGGATCCCAAAAAGGAAAATTTTTTAAATCTTTTTTTAATATATTAATTACCTGCATTTTATTATTTTGGAATCATTTTATACCAGCAAAAGTAATACATGCATGCCACACACATACCCTCTCTCTAGCAATTTCTGAAATATTGACACTGCTTAATAATACTGAAAATCAAAACTAAGGCGAAGTAAGGAACACTTAGTACCGCAAAAAAAAATTCTGTATATCATATTTCTCTATAAAAACTGTGGTAAATTTCCCACAATCACATCAAAGATCACATTTACTGCAACAGCATACTGTTATCTTTCCAGTGGCTCTCTTGATAATATTGAGTAAATAAATCATAGTTCAATACAGAAGAATTAAAACTGCAATTTGTTCACTACTTTCTTTGAACTATCAAAAGAAAGAGGCAAAAAGAACATTACTTCAAATAAATAAACCTTAAAAAAGCACAAACTTTAAAACATGGTATCTTAGAAGGCAAGCATAACACAAGAACATACAGGTGAATATACATATATTAGATGCATGTTACAACTTGAGATAGATCAAGAAGTAATGAAAATAAGAGAATAACATTTAAAAACCGGACTTAGGGCAGCCTGGGTGGCTTAGCAGTTCAGCGCCGCCTTCAGCCCAGGGTGTGATCCTGGAGACCCGGGATGGAGTCCCACGTCAGGCTCCCTGAATGGAGCCTGCTGCTTTCTCTGCCTGTGTCTCTGCCTCTCCCTCTCTCTGTGTTTCTCATGAATAAATAAATAAATTCTTAAAAAATAAAAAATAATAAATCCCTTTAAAAAATGGACTTTAATTCCACTTCTAGGGTTTCTACCCAAAAGAACTGAAAACAGAGTCAATTACATACCTCTCTGTTCACAGAAGCATTATTCACAATAGCCAAAAGGTGGAAACAACCCAAAATGTCCATCAACAGATGAATGGATAAACAAAATGTCATATACACACAGGATAGAATACTATTCACCATTAAAAAGGAAAAAATTCGGGAGACCTGGGTAACTCAGTGGTTGAGCATCTGCCTTTGGCTCAGGTCATGATCCTGGGATATGGGATCGAGTCCTGAATCCAGCTCCCTTACAGGGAGCCTGCTTCTCCCTCTTCCTTTGTCTCTGCCTCTCTGCACCCCCCTCCCCCGTGTATGTGTATGTGTGTCTCTCATGAATAAATAAATAAATCTTTAAAAAAAAAAAAAGGAAAAAATTCTGATACATGCTGTAATTTGGATGAAACTTAAAGACATTATGCCAAGTGAAATAAGACACAAATGGACAAACATTGTATGCATTCCACTTATAGGAGGTACCTATAATAGGCAAATTCATAGTGACACAATGTAAAACAGAGGTTACCAAGGGCTTGGAAAGAGAGTAATGGGGAATTATAGTTAATGGTCACAGAGTTTCTATAGGGGATGAACAAATTCTGAAATGGACAGTGGTGATGGGTGCACACCACTGTGAATATACTTAATACCACTGAATTGTACACATAAAATTGGCTAAAATGAAAAAAAAATTGGGTAAAATAGTAAATCTTGTATGTATTTTACCAGTTTTTCATTTCAACCACAGAACTTCCACTAAACTAGCAGCTACTTTGAGCAAGGAATCTACTCTAATAGGTTAATTACAAGTACATAAGACACTTCCACCCAACCAAAGACCTCAGGATTTACCTGAAAGGCAGATAAAACATAATGTTTATCTCACAGTGGTCTGTGTGATCTTTACAGGGATTTCACAAAGCCAAAATTATTTTCATAATTCTAAGAGTTTATTTCCCCTTTTCACTGCGTTGACATTTGCAACGATGTTTCAAAAACAGTGGTAAAACTGCTGGTGCCTTAGCAAGAATCAAGGCAGTGACACCAAACTGAGACAGTTGTCACTGTATTCTCCATAACCACCCACTTATAGTTTAAAAAAAAAAAAAAAAAAAAAAGGCAAACCAGTTTTACTTAAGAATGTCCTTGATGATGTTGCAATAAAGATTAATTTCATTAAGCCTCCACCCATGAATACACGTCTTTTCACGATCTGAATGACAAAAAGGGAAGTATGTACAAAAGGCTTCAGTTACATATTATGGCTATCTAAAGGAACAGTACATCTGACTCTGCAAGTTATGAAATGAACTAACCCCAATTTTCATGGACCATCATTTTTACTTGGAAGACTGATGAACTATGTTAATAAGATTTGGGCACTTGGCATACATTTTTCTTCAAAATAAACAAAGTGAACCTTTCCCTTCAAGAAAAACAACTGTTAATATTGGTTGCCAGTAATAAATTTCTAATTGCTGCTTAAAAAGTTACATTTTGGAAAATCTATATCCACTACAGTAAACTTGATAGCTTCCCAATATTAATTGGGAAATACTGATAAATGTAATGCTTTCATATTGCATAATAAAATACGTCAATATTTGGAAGATCTGCATAATTTAGTGAAATGCTATTTTCAAAACGACTAATGTACCATGTCATAAATTACACGAGTAAAAGATTCAAAGTGCAAGACAGGGGCATCTGGGCGGTTCAGTCAGTTAAGCATCTGCCTTCCACTCAGGTCATGATCCTAGGGTCCTGGGACCCACCTCTGCATCACGCTCAAGAGGGGTGTCTGCTTCTCCCTCTGTCCCCTCTCCCCCACCTATGCTTGTGCTCCCTTTCCCTCTCAAATAAATAAATAATCTTTTTAAAAGTACAAGACAGACCAATGCATTTTAATGTAAAACTACAAAAAGGCCTTTGATAAGGTTTCAGGTTCCATTTTTTACTAACCATAAGAAATGATTACTTTGGCATACAATATCCAGAATTATCTGAAAACACTACAAACTATTCCTCCCTTTTCCTACTATATATGTGAGGCTGCCTTCTTTATATACTTCAACCAGACAACACAGCACAACAGAGTGCAGAAGCAGATATGAGAATATTTATTTAGGTATTTCAGAAGAATGACTTTTCATTTAAATCACATTAATAATGAATGCTTATTGAATAGTTATAATGAATTATGACTAGTATATTCACTTAAATATATTAACATATATTTAATTTATTTTTAATAGTAATAAATATTTTTACATTTCCTCAGTTTTTTTTTTTTTTTTAATTTTTATTTATTTATGATAGTCACAGAGAGAGAGAGAGAGAGGCAGAGACAAAGGCAGAGGGAGAAGCAGGCTCCATGCACCGGGAGCCCGACGTGGGATTCGATCCCGGGTCTCCAGGATCGCGCCCCGGGCCAAAGGCAGGCGCCAAACCGCTGCGCCACCCAGGGATCCCCATTTCCTCAGTTTTAATTTCTCTTTAAGTTTTAATGTGACAGATGTAGCCCACACAAACAAAAGCTCTTCAGGGTCCTCAATCATTTAAGAGTAAAAAAGGTTCTAAGAGCAAAAAGTTTGAGAAGCACTGCTATAATCTAACGAGCACTACAAAAGTAGACACAAAGGATGGTTAATTCCAAAAGAAAAAAAATATATATTCCAAAAGAAACCCAAGTCTTCACAGAAGAAAACACATTGACTTAGAAATTGAGTTTTTCAGTATTTTTTTTGGGGGGGAGAATTCAAGAAAATGGAATATTTCAATGTGCCCTGGGAAAAAAGTGAGTAGACTAATGTGTTAGAAATGTTAACAGATAAAATTAACAGGGAGTCTAAAATTGTAATGGGAAGGGCTTGGATTATAAATTGCAGAGTTTGTTTATATTATAGAAAATGAGGAGCCACTCATGAATTTGGGACTGAAGCACAATTTTTCTTAAAAACCTCCATCTCTTATGTCAAGACTTTCACGTACTCAGCACTGCTTTCTTTTTTTTTTTTTTTTTTTTTTTTTAATTCGAGTTTTGAGGATGGCGTACAACCCTTAGCTGTGGAACAAAGCAAACTTAAATTTTTGTTTGGGTATACAAAGCTCTAAATCATGCCTCATAGGAGTTCAAGTTTGACTCAAAAAGCATGTGTATGTCAAAAAAATATACACATTCACATCTGACAGCACGGTCCCTGCCTTATTAAAATGCTCAAGTAACAGGGTTTATACTTTATCCTTTTAACTCAAGTATATGGTAAATTCATGCTGCTCCAAAAGTACTGCAAAATAAGCAGGCCTGTAAATAGTTCTTTGTGTCTAATCTTCCTCTATCTTGTTATCTTGGTGTCCACTGCCGGTTGCCCTGCAGGCAAAGGAATGACATATTTCTGGAATATACTGCAGTGCTTTCAGCTCTGCTCTGCCTACACAAAAACAAAACAAATAATAGGGGCCTCTGGGATTGGATGGGAAACGCCTCTGACAGGAAGACTGGTTGTTCTATGAGTCAATCAAACAATTTTTGGCAGGAAGCCAGGCAAATAGAAAACAGACTTTGAAAGGAACTGGTCTACAACTCTATGACAATACGGAAGAAAGAAAAGAAAGAAGAAAAGAAAAGAAAAGAAAAGAAGAGAAGAGAAGAGAAGAGAAGAGAAGAGAAGAGAAGAGAAGAGAAGAGAAGAGAAGAGAAGAGAGAAAAGAAAAGAAAAGAAAAGAAAAGGAAAGAAAAGAAAAGAAAAGAAAAGAAAAGAAAAGAAAAGAAGAAAAGATCTCCATTATTTGACCAATCTTTACCCTCTTCTCTGTTCCTCTGCAGAAAATAAAGCAACATTATGCTACGATAAACAAGAGGATTTTTTTCTAAACCAGTTATTATCTTGTCTCTAAAAGAAGACTCCTGTCATTTATACAGAGCAATGGATAAGCAGTTATAAGTCTGTACGATAACATTTACTGGGTACAGAAACACTGGATGCTTTGGAAAACATCCGAAGTTTAGATGAAACTACAACTCCAACGAATTTTTTAGAAAGTACACTATTTCCTTTTGGCGTAGCTTCTTTTCTCTTGTTACTGTGACGAGCAGTTAACAACTTTTAACCAGTAACTGGTGAGACCTATCTGACAGCAAGTAGCTAAGACAACCACAAAAGAAAGTGTGCTTTTTACAAAGCCCCAGAAGTTAACACACACTCCTAACGTGGGGCCAGCTTAAGAGGTAGCAACGCGCATTCCTCGCTTTTGTTGTTCATAAGCAGTACAAACATAAATACCCTAAACACATTTTTTTTTTTTTTTTTTTTTAATGCTCGACACAACCGCATTCCTCCCAAGACTAAGTTGCTGGATGACTACATTTAATCTTCTTAAATTAGTTTCTAGTACACTTCAGCTACCAGCCGCCTGGGGTCAATATGGAGAGCTGACACCAGCCGTAGGAGGCAACCCGACGGGGCAAGTCCTTCAAGAGCAAAATCATGACAGATTCTAAGGAAGCACTCTCATTTCTGCCGTCCCCCCCCCCCCCCCGCTTCCTTTGCGTGTGGCCCAGGTAGCTACGCATTTCCAATTCGTCTTTTGGCCAAAATCTGGCGCCAGGTTTCAAACACATGTATCCGCAGCCTTACCACCAAAAGTGAAGCCGGGAGAGGACCGCGCGTCCCTGGATCCCGGGAGGGTGGAAGGACGGCGCGGGGCGGCTGCGGGATGCGGGACGCGGGACGCGGCCATCCGCATCTCTCCCAAGGTTACTCCGCCCAGCTCTCCGCCCCGGAAAGCGCCAGCGGACCGAGGGGACACTTCGCTTCTACCACTGGGCACTTCGTAGCGCTCCCGCAGCCGGGGGCCCACGCGGGGGCCGGCGCTCCGAGAAGAGCCCTCCACTGCCCCGAAAAAGAGGCGGGCGGCAAACCAGCAGCGAACTTACCCAGTTTCTTCCACATGGCGAGGTGACAAGCGAGGAAGCCTTTGCGGATGGCAGCGCAAACCTTCGCCGGCTCGGACGACGTGAATCCCTTCTGCTTCTTGATGAAACCCCACAAATGCTCCCGGGCAAACTGTGCCGCCTCCCGCCCGCCGTGCCCGTCGCACACGGCGAAGAATGCCACTGAGGAGCGGCGGCGGCAGCAGCGCCCGGGAGCTGGCGAGGCCGCGGCGTCCGGGGGAGGGTCGCGAGCCTCTCGGGCTGCGGCCGCTGGGCCTTTCCCCGGGACTTCGCTGCCAGCGGGAGCCGGCGGGGACGGCCGCGGAGGCGACGGCTGCGAGAGCGACCGCCGCGGCCAGGGCTTTTCTTCAGCCGTCGGCTCGGGCTCCACCACGATCTGAGTAACGTCCTCCATGTACTTCCTCCCGCCCTGGTCGGAGAAGACGCTCACTCCCAGCGAGTACAGCCCCGCCATGGCCGGCTGGCTGGGATCCCGCCGGTCCCACGCAGCCCGCCGAATCCGGCGGCGGGAGACGCACTCAGCGCCCGCCGGCCAACTATTGTTTATCTTCGACGACGGCGAGAGGGGGGAGGGGGCGGTCCCGGAGGGGGGGCGCGCGATGTCGGGACTTGTCCGCGAGAGCTGGGCCGGAGCTCTAGGGCGAGAGGAGCCGAGCCGCTGCGCCTGCGCGGTGCGCTTCCCCGCCTGCCCGCGCCCACCACACAAATCAGACGTTCTCCCGGGCTGTCGTCACTCGGCTCTCCGGGCCCGGCCAATCCGGAGTCGAGTTGCGGCGAGCCCGCCCTCCGCCCCAAACCCTCGCTCCTCGCGGCAACGGCCGGCCTCCGGCCTCCGGCCTCCTGCGCGGGCGCGGGCGCGGGCGCGGGCGCGGGGCCGGCGCGCCGCGGGCTGGGCTTCTCTCCTTCGCTTTGGGGGTTTCCGTCGCCTGCCGAGCACTTACCGAGCAACTTGAGCTGTCACCTTTTTGGCTCGGTCGCCGGGATCGTGATGCAGCCCTCCGCCCTCGGCATTGCGCTGCTCGCCTACGGGGATAGCCGCGTAGGCTCGGGCCTCCCCCGAGCGTAGAGGAGCGGGGCGGGGGGCGGGGGGGGCACCTTCCATTCCTTGGAGTGAAATGGCGGGAAACCTCCCTTTTGGAAGGTCGTTTGTGAGCAGGCTGGAAGAAGCGTTGATCTCTTGAACTGGATTTGGGTGGGATGTACCCGACTGGGAGTTTGAGGCAGGCAAATCCAGTTTGTGTTGTTAAGGAAACTTAGGAACTTTCCACCATCCGCTGAACGGCCTTGTTTCACATAACTAGGTACGTCGGAGACTTTACAAAGGGTTATATTTTAACTAATGTTAAACAGATCGTCTCCGCTTTTGTTAAACCCAGTACTTTTTCCTACAAGCCCTGGCTGGGTATAGCGTTTTACCCCTTTGGTGGTGTCACTTCAAGTAATCCCTTGAAAATAGCTTAGGGGAACTGCCAGGAGCTCCAGTGCTCTACCAGTTTGGTTATCATGTTCCCCACCCCTTCGCCCAGTAACTTGTAGTCTAGGTACTGAAACCTTTGCACGGATTTACACAAATGAAGCCTCAGTAGGCAGGGTAGTAGGTTCCCGGCAGCAAACTTTCTTTCAGTGAATCAGTTTAAAGTTCACTTTTCTTGCCACTTCACCATCAGTTCTCCTGTGTGCCCTTTCCTGTACGGCTTTTGAGAGTCTCAAATGGAATGATACTAACACAAATAGGAGTAGGGAAAATGTTCAAACAATTGGCACCAAAAAAAGGGGGGGGGGGAGGCACAAGTACAAATCGTCAAACTATTTGTACCAATAAAAAAAATGAATAACCGAATCAGCTCAAGATGTAGAAAATCTAAATTGCATAAAACTACAATTATGTAGAAAATAAATGTAGTCAGAGATAAGCCCCTACACCAAAATAACACTAGACCAGATAGTTTCGGAGTGAAAATACTTGGAAAAAGGTCCCAGCCTGTTTTGAAGGATTATCATAATTCAGTTATCAAAACCTAACAATCATAACACTAGAAGGATATCTGTAGACTATTTTATAACTGAAAATGCAAAATCTTAAATGAAAAATTAGCAGTCCTAATCCAGTAGCCTCCATGCCACAAGACCTACAAGAGAGAATGGTTTGTGTAGCTCCGTATTATTCATTTTAACAGTGTAATCCACCTTTATTCCCTCCCTAGAGATTACAAAAAAAGATAATTCCATCATGCTTTATAATCCTTTTCACTCAATCACAACCCGTAGCCTCCAGGTCCAACACCATTACCCTGATTAGCATCTCCATGCTACCCTCTACTTCTATTAATCTGATTCAGTGTCTACTTTTCACCAACCATTCTAACCTTTTCACTCCACACTTTAGATTTCAACATCTGTTAACAACCATTTCCCCTTTATTCTTCACCTCTTCTCTAAATGTTCCCATCAACTTCCTGTTCCAACTGAAAACTGGTTTTATCACCTAGCAAAACTACCTCTCTTGCAACTTTCCAAGTAGAGGAGACTGTCTACTTTTCAGTTATCTTCAAACCTACTTTTCATGTTGCCTACAAATCATTTCTCTCTCCTTCAAAAACCCAAGCTCTTTTAAAGTTATTGTCAACTGCTACTACACCAAGATGTCATCAACTACTGATCCCTACAAACTCCTTCATTTGTTCATGTTCACTGTCTTCCTTTCTTCCACTATTTTTGTCATTTCTCAGCCACTTTTTCAAAATGTTAACCACATTTCCCATTCAGTATACCCTAGCTTCTCAGTTCCCAATTTCCCTCTTCATGAAGTGCCCTTGCTACTGTTAAATTAGGTAAACCCTCCATTTGTGTTCCAGATCCTTTCTCTTCTCTCCCCCAGAGCTTTTGCCTATTTATCCTTTCTTGCTCGTACCTCATCACTTTTTCCTTTTCTACTAGGTCATTTCCATCTGTGCACAGACATGTTCTGATTTCTATTTTAAATAAAAATAACAAAAAACTATCTTAACCCCTTACACTACCTCATTTCTTTTTCTTTTTTTTTTTTCTTTTTTTAAGATTTTTACTTATTTATTCATGAGAGACAGAGAGAGAGAGGCAGAGACATAGGCAGAGGAGAGAAGCAGGCTCCCTATGGGGAGCCTGATGCAGGACTTGATCCCAGGACCCTGAGATCACGACCTAAGCACAAGGCAGCCGCTCAACCACTGAGCAACCCAGATGCCCCATTACCCCATTTCTCTACTCCTCTTCACAGGCAGCCTTTTTGAAAGAGTTGTCTCTAAATTCTACTTCTAATTCCTACCTCATCATTTCCTCTAAACCTATTCCAAACAAGCAACCATTCCCATCTTTCTTTTAATACTGTTTTTGTAACATAACCAGACTTCTCTATTTCCAAAGCTAATGATGACTTTTCTGTTATTGACTGCTCCAAATGAAGAAGCAAATAGAACCCTGTTTCTTTCTTGAAACTTAGTAGCAAGTAAAACCATCACTTCTTTTTAAAAACTTCTCTTGGTGGGGCAGTTGGGTGGCTTAGTAGGTCAAGCGTCTGCCTTCAGCTTAGGTGGTGATCCCAGGGTCCTGGGATTGAGTCCTGCATGGGGCTCCCTTGCTCCTTGGGGAGTCTGCTTCTCCCTCTGCCTCTCTCTCTCTCTCTCTCTTTCTCTCTCTCTCATGAATAAATAAATCTTAAAAAAAAAAAAAAAAAAAAACTTGGCTTAAAAGAAAAACCCACACCATCCTGGTTTTCTTCCTACCTCCTTGACTAACTACCCCTTCTCATTTTTTTTAAATTATATTTATTTATTCATGAGAGACACACACACACACACAGAGAGGCACAGACATAGGCAGAGGGAGAAGCAGGCTCCATTCCATGCGGGGAGCCTGACGTGGGACTCGATCCTGGGTCTCCAGGATCACACCCCAGGCTGCAGGCAGTGCCAAACCACTGCACCACCAGGGCTTCCCCAAACTAGGAGTTTTTAAATTCTCTTTCCTCCATTCTCCTCCCCACTCCATCCTCCCAACAATTTCCAATCTTTCTAATTCATCAGCAAATATTTTGACAAAATCTCCAAAATCAACACTGAATCTACCACTTCACACTACCCCTACCCCTATCATCCCAGTCCAAGCCACTATTACCCCTAACTTGGACCACTACATTAGTCTCCCCACAAGTCTTTCTTCTCTCACTCTTTGCCCTCAGCAGTCCTTTTTTCACTGGCTAGTATTGTGATCTTTTTATTTTTTTATTTTATTTTATTTTATTTTTTAAAGATTTTATTTATTTATTCATAGACACAGAGAGAGAGAGAGAGAGAGAGAGGCAGAGACACAGGCAGAGGGAGAAGCAGGCTCCATGCAGGGAGCCCGACATGGGACTTGATCCTGGGTCTCCAGGATCACACCCAGGCTGCAGGCAGCACCAAACCGCTGTGCCACCAGGGCTGCCCTGTGATCTTTTTAAAATCGTAAATCACATCAAGTCATTCTGCTACTCATTACATTTCATGACTTCCCATCACATTTAAAATGATATGTATGGGGAGTGGAGAGATAGATAAAATAAATGAAGGGGATTAAGAGGTACAATATTCCAGTTCTAAAATGAATAAGGCATGGGATGCAATCAATGTACAACACAGGGAATATGGTCAATAATATTTTAATAACTTTGTATGGTAACAGATGGTAGCTGGATTTTTTTATGGTGACCATTTCATAATGCGTATAAATATCAGATCACTTATGTTGTACACCTGAAACTAATACAATATTGTATGTCAATTATTCTTTAATAAAAAATAATAAAATAATATACAAACTCCTTATGAAAACATACATGATTGGGGCACCTGGGTGGCTCAGTGGTTGAGCATCTGCCTTCGGCTCAGGGCATAATCTCAGGGTCCTGGGATTGAGTCCTTCATCGGGCTCCCTGTGGGGAGCGTGCTTCTCCCTCTGCCTGTGTCCCTGCCTATATCTCTGTGTCTCTCATGAATAAATAAATAAAATCTTTTTTTTAAAAAAAGAAAAAACCTATATGATCTCTTTGGTCCCTAAATGCTTGTCTAACATTATTTCATAACAGTTTTCCCCTTCCCCACTACACTTAAGCCTCACTGGCCTTCTTTCTGTTCCTTGAACCATCCAAGCTATTTAGTGGCTTTAGGACTTTTTGCCTTAGCTGTTCCCTCTCCTTAGAATGCTTGTCTCACCTCTAGCAACTTAATGAGGATGGATACTTGCTATTTAGATCTCAGTGTAAATACTAAGAGACTTTCCTAGCCATTCAGTCTGAAATAGCCACCCAGTATCTCTATCACATAATTGTAGTGTCTCTCTGCCTGGTTAGATGTGGGCAACAAATATGGGGTGATGATCTAGTGGAAGCCAGTGGCACAGGTGGTGAAAGAATTCACCCAAGGCAGAACAGAGAAGAAATAAATTTATTGAATACATCGCAAGGGAGCAGGCAGGACAGCAAAAAGCGACCCTCTACTACAAGGCAGTGGGCAGGGGCCGTATTGAGAGCTGGAAGGTGAGGAGGTGTGGAGACGTATGAAATTTTCCCTTTCTTAGTAACTGTGCCTAGTTGTAAATAGCCCATTGGTCAGCTAGGGCTTATGGATATTTTGAGGTGGGTCACTTTATGAACTATATAAGTATTCAGCCAGGTAGTTGCTGTAGGCCTTTCTACTTTGATCAAGTTGTCATTGCACAAACCTGTTAAAGCTCTAAGCTGCCTCTACAATAACCCTACTTTAATTCTCTACAGAGGACTTATTATCTGATCTTTTTTTTCTCATCTTTTGTTTTTAATTTATTGACTATCTTTCTCAATTAGAATGTAAGCTCCACGAAAACAGAACTTGTCTTATTCATCCCTGTATTCCCTGAACCGACCACAGAAAGTTGTCCTGTGAATTCATTCATTCATTCATTCATTCATTCATTCAGCAAGAAATGTGTAAAATTGATATAAAGAAATCCATGAAATTTTGTTTTAAGATTTTATTTATTTATTCATGAGAGACACAGAGAGAGAGGCAGGCTCCATGCAGGGAGCCCTTGTGGGGCTGGATACTGGGATTCCAGGATCACGCCCTGAGCTGAAGGCAGACACTTAACTGCTGAGCCACCCAGGCATCCCTAAATAAAATCTTTTTTTTTTTTTTAAAGATTTTATTTATTTATTCATGAGAGACACAGAGAGAGGCAGAGACACAGGCAGAGAGAGAAGCAGGCTCCATGCAGGAGCCTGATGCGGGACTCGATCCCAGGACTCTAGGATCATGCCCTGGACCAAAGGCAGGCACTAAACCGCTGAGCCACCCAGGGATCCCCCTAAAATCTTAAAAAAGAAAAAATCCCACATGGATTTTTTTTTTAAGTAAGCCCTACACCCAATGTGTGGCTTGAACTCAACCCTGTCACATGTTCTACCAACTGAGCCAAACAGCACCCCCCCAAAACTGGATTTAACTTGACAAGTTGACTCCAAAATTTATCCAGAAGAGAAAATGGATAATAGTTAGGATGTCATTGAAAAAGATTTTTTATATTTTTTAATTTTTAAAATTTAAATTCAATTTGCCAACATACAGTATAATACCAAGTGCTCATCCCATCAAGTGCCCTCCTTAGTGCTTGTCACCCAGTTACCCCAACTCTCCACCCACAGCCCCTTCTGCAATGCTTTTTTTGTTTCCCAGAGTTAGGAGTCTCTTGTGGTTTGTCTCCCTCTCTAATTTTTCCCACTCAGTCCCCCTCCTTTCCCTTATAATTCCTTTCACTATTTCCTATATTCCACATATGAGTGAAACCATATGATGATTGTCCTTCTCTGATTGACTTATTTCACTCAGCATAATACCTTCCAGTTCCATCCATGTCGAAGCAAATAGTGGGTATTCATCCTTTCTGATGGCTGATGAAAAAGAATATTAAGATTGTTAGGTGCCCTGCAGATATCAGAATATTTTGTAAGTTGTTAGTGGCATATTAATGTCCAAATGGACCTGCAAAATGGAACCAAGAGTCCAGAAAGGGATCAATATAATATTCAAAGGAATATATGACAGATGTGGAATTTCAAACAATTGAGGAAAAGACTGCTTGATTAATTCACTGATGTTAGGACACCTGGCTATCCCTTTGGTGGGACAACTCACTGTCTTAAAGGGGAAAATGGTGAAGTCCTCAACTTGGACCAGCCTTAAAATAAAATGGCTAGTGGACTAAAAGGCTAAATTAAGGACAAAACAATGTAAAAGTGTGCAAGAAGTAACAGTGAGATACCTATCAGATTGGCAAAAACTTTTTTAAAAGATTTTATTTATTTATTTATTTATTTATTTATTTATTTGAGAGCGCACAGGCATCAGGGGCAGGGGGTCTGGTGAAGCAGAAAGAGTAGGAGAAGAAGACTCCCTCCCGAGCAGGGAAACCAATGCAGGGCTCCATCCCAGGACCCTGAGATCATTAGCTGAGCTAAGGCAGAAGCTTCAGATGCTTAACCAATACCCTTTAGCAAAAACCTTTTAAATTTGATAATATGTAGGGCTGGGAAAGGTGTTGAGACAAGCACTCTCATTAACTATTAATGGAAATGTAAATTAATATCAGTCCATATCAACTGAAATTCAAACTAAATTTATCTTTTGACCTAGAAGTTCCACTGCTAGGAATTTACCATACAGGTATCTTTGCAAAAGGTACATATATAAGGACTTTTGTAGCAACAGTGCTTATAACAATAAGTGAATTTTTTTAAGTATTAGAAGAATATAGGAGATAGAATATACTAAAATACCTCAAGATTTTCTTTCTCATATTTCCAGTGATGTTATGCTTAAAATGTCCTTGTAACTTTTGAGATCAGTTAAATAGGACTAAAATTTCATTTTTTCTTCCAGTAGTTTTATTTTACTTATTTATTTATTTGTTTGTTTGTCTATTTATTTATTTATTCATGAGAGACACACAGAGAGAGAGAGGCAGAGACACAGGCAGAGGGAGAAGTAGGCACCATGCAGAGAGCCTGACATGGGACTCAATCCAGGGTCTCCAAGATCATGCCCTAGGCTGCAGGCGGCGCTAAACCGCTGCACCACCGGGGCTGCCCTCATCCAGTATTTTTAATAGTTAAAATGTGTTCTGACATTCAGATTTCTCTGGAATTATTTTGGCATGAAGTGGATTTGAATTTCTTTCAAAAAACTGTGTTTCACAATGTCTTTTGTGAAATGATTTCTATATCTATTAGTTAGTGATACTCCTAATTATTAGATAGTAGGTTTTAATACACGCTTGGCTCTATTTCAGGGTTAACTATTCCTCTGCACTGATTTGTTGACTCAGGAGTTATATCTTGCTTTTATTGGGTTCAAAGTCTTTTTTTTTTTAAGAATTTGTTTATTTATTCATGAGAGACACACAGAAGAGGCAGACATAGGCAGAGGGAGAAGCAGGCTCCCAGTGGATAGCCTGATGTGGGACTTGGTCCCGGAGTCCCGGGATCCTGAGCTAAAGGCAGACATTCAACCACTGAGTCACCCAGGTGCCAGGTTCAAAGTCTTTTAATGTAGGCTATAAGAATCTTAGAGGCAAAATAATAATCTAATTAATCTGCTATTATTTCTTGCCATAGCTAGAAAAATCAGTAACATCTACTAAGTATTAGTCTGCTGTTCATCTGTTAGAGCCATCCTATGTGTTTAGAACTGTGTGGGACATCTGGGTGGCTCAGCGGTTGAGTGTCTGCCTTCAGCTTGGGTCATGATCCTGGGATCCAGGATCGAGTCCCACATCGGGCTCCTTGCATGGAGCCTGCTTCTCCCTCTGCCTGTGTCTCTGCCTCTCTCTGTCTGTGTCTCTCATGAATAAATAAATAAATCTTTAAAAAAAAAAAAAGAACTGTGAGATAATGTGTCTCAAGAGGTTAAATTCTGTGATTCTGCCTTTGCTCTGACTCAGTTGTTTTGCAACTCAGTATGTGACAAAATAATCAGTCTAATCTGGCTACCACTGTCACACTCATTGTGCGGAAATGTAAATTGGTAAGAGACACAAAATTAGAATCATTGGTGCCAGAGTCCCAAAGGTGTCAAACCTGTATCTGTTCTTAATTAGCCATGGAAATTCAATCTGTCATGTTTTCTGCAGATAACTGGTCTCAGAGTCATTAATGTGGAAAGAACATTCATACTATTCTTCGTTGGATAGCTCTACTTACATACTTAGCCTTTTCTTCTAAAGAGACCTACTCTTGAATTTATTGCTTTTCCTTGATGAGCATTCCATTTTTTTTCATTTTCTGGTCACACAAGTTATTTAAATAATTTGGAAAATTCTTTTTCTTGAAGTAAGTACTGCGTGTTTTAGTTTTACTCAGCAGTACTGTTTACTGTGTTTATTTCTTTTTTTTTTAAGATTTTATTTATTTATTCACGATAGACATAGAGAGAGAGAGAGGCAGAGATACAGGCAGAGGGAGAAACAGGCGCCATGCCAGGAGCCTGACGTGGGACTCGATCCCGAGACTCCAGGATCGCGCCCTGGGCCAAAGGCAGGCGCCAAACCGCTGAGCCACCCAGGGATCCCCTGTTTACTGTATTTCTGTTGGAGAAATTTTTAAGCTCCAAATAATGTGCCATTTAGAATTGGAGACAAAAATCACAGACCATCTTTAAGAGAGAAACCTAGGTGGCTGAGCAGTTGAGCATCTACCTCTGGCTCAGGGCATGATCTTGGGGTCCCGGGATCAAGTCCCACATTCGGCTCCCTGAATGGAGCCTGCTTCTCTCTGTGTCTTTCATGAATAAATAAATAAAATATTTAAAAAGAGAGAGAAGCCAGTAAAATTTAAACATTACATTTTTTAAAATTTTTATTTATTTATGATAGTCACAGAGAGAGAGAGAGGCAGAGACACAGGCAGAGGGAGAAGCAGGCTCCATGCAACGGGAGCCTGACGTGGGATTCGATCCCGGGTCTCCAGGATCGTGCCCTGGGCCAAAGGCAGGCGCTAAACCACTGTGCCACCCAGGGATCCCTAAACATTACATTTTTTAATTTTTTAATTATTTTTTTGAGAGGGGAGGGACAGAAGGAGAGGAAGAGAGTACCTTAGGCAGGCTCCAGCCTTAGCACAGAGCCCAATTACGGAGCTCAATCTCAGGACCCTGAGACCATGACCCTGAGATCATGACCCCAGACAAAATCAAGAAGAGTCAGATGCTTAACCAACTGAGCCACCCAGCCACCCCACAATGCCCCCATTGTTTTTAGATACTAACAAGATCATTTGGTTTCTGAGGCAGGGTAGAAGCAAGTTATTTAGAACACTCACTGCATCCCCTATGCTGAGCTGTAAGGCATAACATTATTATTTTTTCCATATATTTTCCCTCCATTCAGTCTGTGGGACTTGAGAGAACTTAGAGGGGATTTCAGAACCGACTGTTAAAGGTGAACTTTTAAATCACCTATGTAAAGAAGGGAAGCTTGTACATTTAAGTAAACATTGGCAAGAACACTTTAATAACTTGTAATTTGCTTTTTTAAAGATTTATTTATTTGAGAGGGAGAGAGTGCATGCATGTGCAAGAGAGAGAGGGGAAAGGGGGGAGAAGAAGAGAATCTTTAAAGAAGACTCCCTGCTGAGTGTGGAGCCCAACATGGGGCTTGATTCTAAGACTCAAACCCAAGAGTCAGTCACTCGAGTGACTGAGCCACCCAGGCACCCCTAAGTTTGCTTTCGATTTAAACCATTTATAATTTTTTTCCCTAAGTTATTCTCTCACCAGAAAAATCCTGAGTTTTTTCCTCCCTCAGCATGTGCTTTAACAGAAAAATCTACTTCACTTTCCAGCTGTTTAACTTGGTATAGACCATATTGTACCTACCTCCTAAGGTGTTTGTGAGAAAATAGATAGTGCCTGGAAAATGTCCAGGATAGTACCCACATACAATAAGTATTCAGTAAATGTTACCCCTTACCATTTGCTATTTTTTTTAAGATCTGCTTTTTAAAAGACTTGTTTACGTATTGTTTGAGAGAGAGAGAGAGAGCATATGCGTGAGCAGGGGAGGAGCAGAGGGAGAGGAGAGAATCTCCAGCAGATGCCCCACTGAGCATAGAACCTGATGCAGGGCTCAATGCAAGGCTCAATTCTATGACCCTGAGATCATTACCTGAGCGAAAATCAAGAGTCAGATGTCTAACTGACTGAGCCACCCAGGCATCCCTCTTACTATTTGCTATTAATGAATTTTTTCTATTAAGCTTCTTGGTTAATTTTTCTCAGTACAGTAGTTTTATTTTTCACCTACTCTCCTGTAATCTGGCCTCCATCCTCTTTACTTTCCTGAACCACTTCTTACCTCCTAATTACCAACTTCAGTTCCAATTCTCTTGCTCATGGACCTTTCATCACACATCCATATTTTAAATATTTATTTTAATTTGCATGAACATATATTAATTTGCCAATCTTTCAATGTAAGGCCAAGACTTTTACTTGGCATACGAGTCCACTGTTTGAAATTCAGCATCCCTTCTTTTTCATAAACTGCATCAACAGTGTATCACCTAAGACTTTCAGTTTTGACTTCTTTCAGTGGAACAAGAACTTGAAAACAGGGATCCCTGGGTGGCGCAGTGGTTTAGCGCCTGCCTTTGGCCCAGGGTGTGATCCTGGAGACCCGGGATCAAATCCCACGTCGGGCTCCCGGTGCATGGAGCCTGCTTCTCCCTCTGCCTGTGTCTCTGCCTCTCTCTCTCTCTGTGACTATCATAAATAAATAAAAATTTAAAAAAAGGGATCCCTGGGTGGCGCAGCGGTTTGGCGCCTGCCTTTGGCCCAGGGCGCAATCCTGGAGACCCGGGATTGAATCCCACGTCGGGCTCCCGGTGCATGGAGCCTGCTTCTCCCTCTGCCTGTGTCTCTGCGCCTCTCTCTCTCTCTCTGTGTGTAACTATCATAAATAAATAAAAAAAATTTAAAAAAATTAAAAAAAAAAAAAACCAAAACTTGAAAACATATGCAAAGTGCTTACAATGCAGAATCTTTATGGATTTTATAATTTACCCCAAACACCATCAATCTTTTACAGTTATCATGCACATACCTAATTCACAGCAGTTTCTTTTATTGATTTGCCTTTATTAAATCTTTCTAAAGCATTGAATTTAATTTTCATGGAGATAAATTATTTTTCCTCCCATTCATATTTCATCATGTTGCACAACATTTAATTAAACAAGAACAACTGGAATAAACAGGTTTGTGAACCAGCATTGACTTACCATGTGGGAACAGTAGTGTGTGGGATGTAACAGAGAATTAAAGTCTAGTCCCAAATGGATGTCAAAATATCTGTGATATTCTATTTATTTTACTTAAAGAGGTCAAAAAAGTGTGAGGAAAGTATTAACAATCTTCAATCTTTGGTATTTAAAAAAAAAATTCTCAAAGAGAAAAAGCAAAAGCAAATGATTTTATAGGCTATATGAGGAAGAAAAGTAAGGGAGAAACTAAAGATCTTAGATACTGGTGTGTCCAAGGAAAGGTTATCCTGTGCCTGGTCCTCTCTGGGAACAAAGCCTGGGGGAAATCAATTGAATTTCTCCACATCGTTTAAGGATCAGATGCTCCCAAGTGTTTGCCTCATTTTCTTGGGAAGTCAGTCAGCAACCTCTAAGCCTTACCTCTCCACTCTGTCCACCATGGTAAGGTATCAGGAGAGTAAAAATGTCTGCCTTGGGATTTGGGAAGATGTATCTAAGGCCCCTCACCACTCATGTTAAGTAAAGCCTCACATAGCCTCACATATGGAGACTCTGAATGGAAATAGCCCATCTGAATTATTTGAAAGAACACTTGATTTCCTAAAATCAACCAACACAGGAAACAACAGATGGTGATGAGGTTGTGAGGAAAGGAGAACCCTCTTGCACTGTTGGTAGGAATGCCAACTGGTACAGCCACTCTGGAAAACAGTATGGAGGTTCCTTGAAGAGTTAAAAATAGAACTACACTATGATACAGCAGTTGCACTACTAAGTACCCAAAGAATACAAAAATACTAATTCAAAGGATACAAAAAGGGGCAGCCCGGGTGACTCAGCGATTGAGCATCTGCCTTTGGCTTGGGTCAGATCCTGGGGTCCTGGGATCGAGTCCCACATAAGGCTCCCTGCATGGAGCTTGCTTCTCCCTCTGCCTGTGTCTATGCCTCTCTCTCTCATGAATAAATAAATAAAATCTTAAAAAAAAACAAAGGATACAAAAATACTAATTCAAAGGGACACATGCACCCCCATATGTATGCATTGTATTACATAGACCTGAATTTGTGTAATCACTATATCCAGATGTCTTTGATTTTCTCCAAGATATTTTACAAAATATTAGGTAAGGCTGTGTGATGCACTCTACAGATTCTTATTTTCTTTTTCTTTTCTTTCCTTTTTTTTTTTTTTTTTTTTTTTGCCATCTTAAGCTCTTCTGCTTGATTTTTGCATTTCCTTGAATAGATAAATATCTTTCTTTGATGCAATTGGGAAGGAATTTTTAAAACCCTTTTTGGGAATCACTATCTGACAAACAGAAGGCCAACAAATTGTCTAACACTTTCATAAACTCATTAAAGTGGTCTTCTTGCTTTGAGGGGATAGTACACATATACAAAGGAAAAGAGAGAGGAAGAAAGAAAGTAGCTAAGCACTATCTCCTATTCAGATATCCTTTCCTTTTATCTTGTCTTACTGGAGAGTCTTGAGAGTAGTTGTCATGGGTGGTCTATAGTTTACCCAGGTTCTAAGTAGGGCTTCTAGAGAAGATTTAAGTGATCTTGAGGGTGTAGAGAAGTAACAGGACTGAAAACCAAAATTATGATGAAACAAGATATTCTGCCTAGAGGAGTGTAGTAATTTGCTAAACATAAATTCTGTGGTGGCAATATTGGTGGATCTGTCATACTGTCAGTAAGAAATATAGAAATGTGGGTATTCCTTGAAAATTCACTTGAAATTACAGTCATGGTCATCCATTTCTGTGATTGGTGAGCAATGAACTTAGAGATTCTTTAAAAGTCTCTAAGATTCTGTCAGGCGTAGAGTTGTGAGAAATATACTAGAGACGTGTGATGCAGGTACAACACAAAACCTCTGGTGGAAGAAGTTTATAGAGAGTCAGTTGAGTGCATGCAGTCCCCTACTGTCTCATCCCATGGAGAGGTAAGCTTGGGTCAGGCATAACTGAACATTCTAGAAATTATGCTCCAGGAAAACACACACACACACACACACACACACACACACACACACACTCCCCTAAGCTGCTCTTTATATTCACAGGGAAATGAGAGGGAGTAGAGAACACTAATCAACCAAAGTGTTTTAGTTGGAGGAATAGCCATGAATACAACAGGGACACTCTGTGTGACAGTTGTCTAAGGAGTTCAACATCAGTGCTAGTATCTGTTGATAGTATTGTAGCCTTTCCTACTGAGCTACATCATTTCAGCTGAGCCAATTCTTTGCCAGGCTACTCAAATCCTATCCAGCAGATAAAGGGTTTGTCTCGTCTCACTCTGAAATCTGGGATTTAAATTAAAGGCAATACTTAAAAGGAATGAGCCATTCATGCAGTAGATGCCACTGAAAATTGATTGGCAATGAGTGATATTGTGGGGTTTGGGTCAGGAAATAAAATGCGCCGTTATGAGAACCATGGCAGATCTATAAAAATAGATAAAATCCAGGGTAGCCTAGAAATGTTTGGTTACCAATCTCTTCAATCTTTCAGAACCAGGGCTTCCCAGGGCAGTCCTTGAGCTAAGCAATGACAGATAATCTAAGTGTGGTTCATTATGTGTTTCATGTGGAACTGCCCCAGAACGCTTGTGTCTTATTGGCCAGATTTTATTCACATGGTCACACTAACTTATAGAAGGCTGGGAAACGCATTTCTCTTTCTGAGTGGGCCATATGCCCAAATTAAAAATTTATGGTAATCTACACCAAACCCCACACAACAGTATAATTAAAAAATAATTTGTGGGCACCTAGGTGGTTCAGTCAGTTAAGCAACTGTCTTTGGCTCAGGTCATGATCCCAGGGTACTGGAATCGAGTCCTGATTGGGCTTCCTGTTCTTTGGAGACACTACTTCTCCCTCTCCCTCTGCCTGCTACTCCTCCTGCTTATGAGCTCTCTTGCTCTGTCAATTAAATAAATAAAATCTTTTTAAAAATAATAATAATTTCTTATGAAAAAAAAAAGAGGAGCGCCTGGGTGGCTCAGTTGGTTAAGTGTCTGACTCTTGGTTTCATCTCAGGTCATGATCTCAGGATGGTGAGATCAAGCCCCAAGTCGAGCTCCACACTCGGTGTGGAGTGGAGTCTGCTTGAGGGTTCTCTCCCTCTGCCTCTCCCACTTGTTCTCTGTCTCAAACAAACAAACAAACAAACAAACAAATAAATATTAAAAAAGAATTTGTTATATAAATGTAGGGGTATCTTGTGAAATCAAAGGGCAGGGAGACTTCAATACCTACTTAGGACCTTGAATAGGGACTTGTCAGAAACCAAACCAAGGCAGTTGTTCTCTTTATCTTTCTAAGGGCATAAAGAGCCTCAACTGTGCCTTTCTCAATAGACCAGCTCTTTATTATTATTTTTAAAGATTGTATTTATTTATTATGAGAGACACCCAGAGAGAGAGAGAGAGGCAGAGACATAGACAGAGGGAGAAGCAGGCTCCCTGCCAGGAGCCCGATGTGGGGCTCAATCCCAGAACCCTGGGATCATGACCCAAGCCAAAGGCAGATGCTCAACCGCTGAGCCACCCAGGTGTCCCCCCAAAATATGTATTTTCAAAAATGTTCATCCATGCCCTTGTAGCCTGTGTATCCTTTCAATTGCAAGGACCTGTAATTTTTGGACTCTTGTTTCTATTTCTCAATTCCAGTTCTTCCACAGGATTAAATGAGAGGTCTTAGAACTGCAAAGAAAATTGGTTTCAGGTTAGTTAGAATAGTTCAGCCTCCTAACGTCATATCAGCAGAAGATACCACTGAGCCACAGGTACAGTGAAAGAGGGTTCTGGAGTCTAGCCAGACCCTTTTTCTGACTTCTCTGTTCCAGGTGCCCCTTCAATTGTTCAGGGAGAGTTGTTTCTGAGGTTTTAGTTTAGGCCTAGGAGCTAGGAGTCATCATGACAGTGGTGAGATGGCTGGCCTCCATGCAAAACATGGAGAAAGAGAGAAGAGTTAGTGTCTTCTGGGAAACTAAAGTAGAAAACCAGACAGTGCAAATAAAATGACAGTCTAAAGGGAATGAGCTGAGAGAGGAAAAACAGGTACAAGCAAATGAAACAACAGGAGGCAACAAGATGAGTAAGTAAATTTGGAAGGTATATTATTCAAGATTAAATCTGGAGGAAGAACAGACATTAGGACTAGTTGATCCAGTGATCCAGTGATGTCATGAGACTCATCTTATTCTTCACCCAGGATGACTGCCTGTAGCAATCAACTTACATGCTTCCACCATATAGTGGGAGAAAAAGAATGGCTTTCCATAGCTCTTTCTCAAGTACAGAATTTTCCTAGAAATCTTCAGGAAGCCTCTCTTAGTGCTAGGTCACATGGGATTACCTTTAGACCATATGGTTTTCAACCATAGGCAATCTTTCTCCTATGAAGACATTTAGCAATATCTGGAGACATTTTTGGTTGTCACAACTGGTAGAGGAAGGTGCTACTGGGATCTAGTGGGTAGAGGTCAGGGATACTACTAAACATTGTACATTGCACAGGACAGCACCCACAATAAATTATCTGGCCCCAAATGTCAAGAGTGTTGAGACTGGGAAAGCCTATTTTAGACCAAGTAGGCCCACTCCTCTGAAGCACCCAGACTTAGGTATGGGAAGGGTACATACCAGAGAAAGACTGATAACAAGGAGCCAAGAAGTAGGAGAAGATGGAAAAAAAAAAATGTCCTTTTTAAAAGCCAAAGGAGAATTTCAAGGAGGATATGGCCAGTAATAACACATGCTACAGAGAGGTCAAGTAAGTTCATGACTGAAAATCAGCCAGTGGATTTATCCATAAAGGGGTTACTTGTTACCTTTGCCCAAGAAGTTCCAAGAGGATGATAGGGACCAAAGGTAGGCTGATATGGAGTGAGTGAGGGATGGTGACCAAGAGATCTTAACTATAGTGTAGGCAAATCCTTCAAGAAGTTTGTGAATGGAAGGAGAGAGAGAAGGAGCTGAAGGATCAGGGAGTAATTTGTTTTAATTTTTTTTAAATAATAACTTGTTTTTAAATCATGAAGAGATAGGATCATTTTTTAAAGGCTCATAGGGAAGATCCAAGACAGTAAAAGGTAAAAGAGAGGGGAAAATGAGACTGCCATCTACAATAGTGCTTCTCATACTTTAATATACATGTGAACCACCTGGGAATCTTGGACTCACCTGTAGGAATCTATTAAATGCATATTCTGATTCAGTAAGTCTGGGGTGGAGCCTATGGTTTTGCATTTCTAACAAGCTCCCAGGTGATATCATAATGCTGCTGGTCCATGGGCCCCACTTTAAATAGTAAGAATTTACAACAGTGGTTCTCAAACTGAAGGGTGCATCAGAATCACCTTGTGGGCTTGTTAGAACAGAGGTTGCCAGGCCCCACTCCCAGAGTTCCTGCGTTCCCAGCAGTACATCTGAGATCGGGCACAAGAATTTGCATTTCTAACAAGCTCCAAGGTGCTGATGCTGCTAGTCCAGGGATCATACTCTGAGAATCATTGATTTAGTGTATATATGGAGAAAATCCCCTTCAAAGAGAGATCGCTTCACCACTGAGACAATAAGGAAAAGGCAAAAATTGACAGGGCTAGAGATAAGTTGGTAGGTTTGGGGGACGTAGGATGCTGAAGAATTTACTGCTTATTGACCTGTATCTTCTCTGTGAAGAAGGAGTAAAATCATTAGCTGAGAGCAAGAGAGAGAGGATGAAGGGATAAGGAACTATAAATATTAGGTATAGCTTATTGCCCTCCAATTAGCTCTCTTCATAACACCATACAAAAAGTCTATTTGTTTTGTTACTTATTAAAGGAATGTTTTGCAATTAATTCATCCAGACATGTTGACCAGGAAGTTATGTGGTGCAGTGGAAGAATTAGCAAGACTTTCCTTTGGCTGGTAACTAGAAACTCCTGCTTTGGAAATTTCCAAGCTTGAATCTTGTTGACAATGTGCTTTGATGTAGAAATGTAGGAATTCAATTAGCTTTATTTTTATTTAATTTTTAAAGATTTTATTTATTTATTCATGAGAGACACAGAGAGGGAAGCAGAGACATAGGCAGAGGGAGAAGCAGGCTCCATGCAGGGAGCTCAATGTGGGACTCAATCCCAGATCCTGGGATCACGCCCTGAGCCAAAGGCAGACGTGCTCAACCGCTGAGCCACCCAGGCATCCCTCGATCGGTTTTAAAAGGCAGAATGATATAGAATTTATAAAGGGACAGACTCTAGAATGAGAGGCTCTGGTTTCTTTCTTTTTTTTAAGTAGGCTCCACACTCAGTGCAGATCCCAATGTGGGCTTGAACTCAGGATCCTAAGATCAAGACCGGAGCTGAGATCAAGTGATAGATTCTCAACAGGCTGAGCCACCCAGGCACCCTGAGGCTTTGGTGAAACCTTGGGCAAGCATGTTCACCTCTCTTGGCTTCAGTTTCTATAAAATAGGGACGAGAACAGGAACAGTACCTATCTTACAGAGTTTTGGGGAGAATTAAATAAGATAATGTAGTAAGTACTTGAAACAGTGTCACAGGAAATACTTCAAGTCAACTTCTCATTTAAATCAATTTCATAAAGATCATGTGAGGGGATTGAATTAAATCAAATCTAGAGCCACATCCACCTTCATCCACAATTTTTTTTAAAGATTTATTTATTTATGATAGTCACAGAGAGAGAGAGAGAGAGAGAGAGGCAGAGACACGGGCAGAGGGAGAAGCAGGCTCCATGCACCGGGAGCCCGACGTGGGACTCGATCCCGGGTCTCCAGGATCGCGCCCTGGGCCAAAGGCAGGCGCCAAACCGCTGCGCCACCCAGGGATCCCTTCATCCACAATTCTAGGTGAAAATTCATATGAAGTTGTGAAAAATGTACATATCATTTCTATTGTAATAGCTAATATTTAGGGGCGCCAGGGTGGCACAGTGGTTGAGTGTCTGCCTTTGGCTCAAGTCATGATCCCGGAGTCTGGGGATCAAGTCCCACATCGGGCTCCCTGCGAGGAGCCTGCTTCTCCCTCTGCCTAGGTCTCTGCCACTCTCTGTGTGTCTCTAATGAATAAATAAATATATTTTTAATAAATAAAATTTAAAAAATAACTAATATTTATTGAACCGTTTGTTGTGTGCTAGGCATTGTTCTAAGCCCTTTACACATGAATTCAGGTGACCTTCACAATAGCTCCATGAGATGGGGTCTATTATCCCAATTTTGTAGGTGAGGAAACTGACACCTGAAGGAAAAGTTGCTCAAAGTTACACAGAAAATGAGTGATAGAGTTTGATCTCATACAGTCTAACTCCAGAGCTATATTCCCAACCATCTCATCATATAGCCTCTTCAGGGCACCACAGTGTGAATTCAGTTCAGGTGAAGTGTCAAATAAGTGGATCACTTTTCAGTTGGTATTAATAAATTTTGAGATTCCAGAGTCTAGAAACAACTGTTTTCAGCTTTGTTCAGATCCCAAGTGGTGATCACTAGGGTGTATGTAATACCAATTAACCAGAGATTAGCTTTAAGCTTGGTGCTTCACACAAACTCTCAATAGTCTTCTCTTTAGGTCGCCAACTAATTATTCTTATTCAACTGGACTATTATTATACTTAAAAAATAGAATTTATGTGAAATGGAAAATTATAATAACGGTCACTATTTGTTGAATACCTTATTTCATTCTGGGTTCCTTATATGCTCCAGCCTTAATACAATGGCTCTACAAAGGTAAATACTAATACCATTATTTAACAGATAAGAATCTAAAGTTAATAGGATGTCTGGGTGGCTCAGTGGTTGAGCATCTGCCTTAGGCCCAGGGCGAGATCCTAGAGTCCCAGGATCGAGTCCCACGTCAGGCTCCCTGCATGGAGCCTGCTTCTCTCTCTGCCTGTGTCTCTGCCTCTCTCTTTCTCACAGGGCTCTGCACTCAATATGGAATCTGCTTGAGATTCTTTCCCTCTTCTTCACCCTCTGCTCCTACCCCAACTCACCCACATGCTCCCACCCTGAAATAAGTTAAATCTTTTTTTTTTTTAAGATTTGTATTTATTTATTCATGAGAGACACACACACACACACAGAGGGGGTCAGAGACATAGGTAGAGGAAGAAGCAGGCTCCATGCAGGGAGCTGGAGGAGGGACTTGATCCTGTAACTCAGGGCTCACACCCTGAGCCAAAGGCAGATGCTCAACTGCTGAGCCACCCAGATGTCCCAAATTAAATCTTAAAAAAAAAAAAAAAAATTGCTGGGGGATGTCTGAGTGGTTCAGCAGTTGGGTGCCTGCCTTCAGCTCAGGGCGTGATCCTGGGATCCGGAGTCCCGGGATCGAGTCCCACATCAGGTTCCCTGCATGGAGCCTGCTTCTCCCTCTGCCTATGTCTCTGCCTCTCTCTCTGTGTCTCTCTCATGAATAAATAAATAAATCTTTTTTAAAAGTTTGCTGGGAGTCAGGAGAGTTTCCCTATTTCCAACACTTCAGAATGAAAATAATTATTTAAAAAAAAGTAGTGTGCATTGAGCTTTCACAACTTCAGGGTCTGTCAATCTCCCTAACAAGGCTTTACTTTCAGTTTATAAGGTGTTATTTGCATATGGTTCTGGGTAATTAATGACAATCCTATTCAGCACCTTCTGTACTAAAGCATAGTAAAGGGAAGAGGAAATCAATAAACATATAGCACAAAACAATAAAATCCCTGAAGGACAAGTGACAATATCACTGAGATTAGATCCGTGGGAAAAGATTCAGAAGATGAAGTGAGGTTAGGATATGTCACAATTGTAGGTTGATTAGACGGTGGTGATGGCAGGAAGTGAGATGGGCAGAGAGATTGTTTAAAAGACATTTCCTCCACTTCACTTGGCAAAGGAATGATTTCCTTATGTTCCTTTCAGAAGCTTGAGTCTCATAGACTTTTCAGTTAGTGACTCTTTTGAACATGTGTCATGGGATGAAGTACAATGAATTCTTCTCTCCACCTCCTCTTCAACAAACACATCTTCCTACCCCAAATTAAGTTCATCTTGTCCATACCCTTGCCTTTGGATAAGATAGTCTCTCCGCCATTCCAGTTCTCTGAGGTAGCCCACTCCTATCCCACCCCATTCCCCTGTTCTAGGACTGTTGATATGGGATAATTAATATACATTGAACATTGACTATATACAATGGCTTGGAAGTTATTCAATGATAAATCCAAACTAGACCAGCTCCAACATGACCACCCCAACTCCCCAACTTGGATATTATGATACAGAATCCACTGAGACCTTATCTGAATATAGCCATCTCAGGAGATCATCTGAACCCAGACACCAGGATTTCATCTAGAGGCCAGCTAAAATTACCTATCATTCTTGGATTTTACCCAAAATACAGGCAACTCATCATTTAGCCACTCTATTTTTAAAATTTATTATTGAATAATAAAATAAATAAATTTTATTTATTCATGAGAGACACAGAGAGGCAGAGACACAGGCAGAGAGAGCAGCAGGCTCCATGCAGGGAACCCGATGTGGGACTCAATCCCCAGTCTCCAGGGTTAGGGCCTGGGCCAAAGGCGGTGCTAAACGGCTGAGCCACTGGGTGTCCCTCAGTATCGCTTTATTCTCTCTTTCCTAATTCATCATCCCACTGCTCCCTTCCCTAAAATATTTTCCCCTGTGTCTTCTGGACATTTATTTCCTCTATAAACAAACTCCCCCACACTCTCTTCTCTCCTATAACCTTACCTTCCTCCTTTCCTTCTTGTCTTATCCTGAAAATCCTATTCCTGTACTCTCCTTTTGAAGTTAGGGAGCCGATGTTTTCCCATAATCCACAGATCGTAAGGGCTGACGGGTATTTTGAATTTTTCTTCTTTCTGTTATTATCAAACCAATATTCCTCTCAGATGGGTACAAGTTCTTCTACCACTTTTATTTATTTTTTAAAGGTTTTATTTATTTGAGAGAGAGAGAGAGTGTGTGTGTGTGTGTGTGAGAGAGAGAGAGAGAGAGCAGTGGGGAGGAACAGAGGGAGAGAGAGAAGCAGACTTCCCACTGAGCAGGGAGCCTGGTGGGGGACCCCATCCCAGGACCCTGGGATTAGAACCTAAGCCGAAGGCAGATGCTTAACCAAATGAGTTACCTCAGTGTCCTACCACTTTTCTTTCTTATCTTCCAGTTTATAGTTACTATTCTGCATTTATAAGAAGAGCCTGCAGTTCTAGGCTCTTATCTACCTCTAAACCCCATATTGTGCCTGCATTCTGATAACTTCACTTTGGGAGAACCATTCAACTCCCAAACCTCACACTTTCATGACTTACTCAAGTGACATACATCCTTCACTCCGGTTTAGACTCACACATGACCATGCTAGAAACTACTCCACACTGGAAATCTTTGACTCCAATTGACTTACCATTCTCTCTCTTCCACCTCCAACATACTCTAACCTTCACCACTATTGTTCTCAGGTCATACGGAGACCTATTGTTTCTTTTGTCTTACCAGCTTTATTGACGTTTGACTAACAAATACTTATAGGTTCTTGATCTTTCTTCTCTTGCCGACTTATCAGCCCCATTGTTGCATCAGCCCCATTGTTGCATCGCTTCTTTTCACTCTTCAGTCTGACCTCCATGGCTTGTCACTTCAAATACTCTTTCAGAAGCACTTTCACCTTCCTCACATCCCTTCCTTCTTCAATCAACCTGCACATCAAAACACCATCTCTGAAATAAATCCTGTGCCCTTTTCTCTGCCCCATACCAAGAATGATGAGGAATGCTATGAGGAAAAATGCTGGTAACAAATTTCTGGATCTGCAGATGCAGACTAATGCTCAAGAGCCTCACACATTGTCCTTGGTTGAGTGTCCTCCTGTTATCTCCCACCATTCCAAGCTTCCCCCACTCACTTCCAGTCCCCTTAAATGCAGAGCTACTCACTCTGCAGCTCATTCTTGACTTGTTTTTAAATCACTTTCATGTTATGCCTTTGTACCAATCTTTTTTGGTCAGTTTTGGGAATTTTCATTTTCCCCAAATCTTTCACTTAATCCAGATTTCTGACATAATACATTTTTTTTTAACATCTGCAGAAGGAAAGTGACTGAATCATAGAGAAGAGCTAAGAAAAAAGATAGGATAAAAAGACCATGTTTCTCCTCCTTTTGATCTACCCATCCTCAATTACCTGAGCTAATAATCTTTTCCTTAAGCTGGTTTCAATGGGATTTCAAACCAGCTTAAGTAGCTGTCATGACCAAATGTGCCTCAATATATCTATCTCTTGTGTATGCTGTGTTTATCTTTTTCACTGGGTCACAGACCCAGTGTTTTCCTGAACTGTTCATATTTGAGTGAGGGTAAGTCTAGATCAGCGAACTATAGCCCATGAGCCATACCTGGCCAGCAACCTGTTTTGTTTCTACAGCCCACAAGCTAAGAATGGTTTTAATATTTTTTTAAATAAGTATCTGCATAATTGCCTTGGTTGTGTCTCTTGGCTCACAAAGCCTAAAATGTTTACCTATCTGGCCCTTTAAGAAAAATCTTGCCGACCCCTGATTTAGAGAGTCATGATAATTGACTAAAAATGTTGTGCATTTATTTTTCCTGGGTCCCTCACTATTTACCTGGTTGCTGTCAGAGTCCTTCATCATGTGGGTTTAAATCATCAGTTCAGCATTTCAGCATCCTGCACAGGGTAAGAGGAAGTCAGAGTCATAGGTCATCTTTTCTAGAAGTTTGTCTTAGTGAAGCTTTTTCCATTGTTTATTCAAATTGCTGCCCCAGGTAATAGTTTTTGGTATCAATTTTGTTTGGCCTGGCTCCTGTTTTGGATTCGGGTGTTATGGCTTCCTTCCTGGCTGTTTTGTAAGTTGAGTTGAGAGTAGCTGCCTCACGGGGTCAGTTGCCCCTAAAAATAAGGAAACTTCTCCCAGTGTTGAGATAACTACCTGCTCTAATGAGATGTACAATCAGGGAAAGATCTCCCCACAAGTTTTTCTATTTTCATGACCTCCTTTTCTAAACCCTGCAACTGCCCTCAGGTGCTATTGATCTGTAGCATCAAGTCAGTTTCCAAGTAATAATGGCCCCCAAACCTTCAAAAAACAGCTTTTTCTAGGAGATTTTATTTCTTTGATTAGTAGGTACTAGTGTGGCTCTGCCAGGATTTCCTCTGCTTAGTTTTCGTGATACTGCACTATTCTCTTGGAAATGATAAGTTTTTACCTTTCATTGAGTCCAAGGGGACCATTATCTAGCAGAAATTCTTTTGTGATTGTGATATATATATAATCTCCCTTCCATCATTTCATCATTGGCATTATTTTCTTTTGATTATTTAAGTCAGTTCCATAGACATAGGGGAGTAGACATATATGTCTTTCACTAACTCTCAATCACTGGAGGACAATAAAAATTAAAGACAGAAAGCTTTTGTCAGACTAGTGCCTAGAACCCCAAAAGGTACAGTTCAGGGCAGCTCCGGTGGCTCAGCGGTTTAGCGCCGCCTGAAGCCCGGGGTGTGATCCTGGAGATCTGGGATGGAGTCCCACATCAGGCTTCCTGCATGGAGCCTGCTTCTCCCTCTGCCTGTGTCTCTGCCTCTCTCTCGCTCTCTCTGAATAAATAAATAAATAAATCTTAAAAAAACAAACAAACAAAGGTACAGTTCATGTCTCAGTCATAAAGGCATGAATGACAATGGAGATGATATGAACTGATTCTTGGGGGTGGGTGGGGTGGGGACTAAGATGTCTGCTCCACGGCCTGGATGAGTTCAACTAATGCCAGATGAAAGGTCCAGAGCTAAGTAGGAGAGATTAGCACCTTATTCCAAATAAATAGCCCATGATGCTTTTCCCTTCCCCAAAGATAGCAGTGATGGATCAAGAACACATCCTGGATGATAGGATGAATAAAAACAGGACCAGAAGAATCTATTGGGATTTGTTTCAGCCAAGGCAGTCATACAGAGAATTGACAGTACTCAAGTTATCACCTTGTGTTTGTTTTTTTGTTGTTGTTGTTGTTTTTAGATTTTGTTTATTTATTTGAGAGAGAGAGAGAGAGCAAAAGCAAGGGGAGGGACACAGGGAGAGAGAGAGAGAAGCAGACTCCCCACTGAGCTGGGAGCCAGACACAGGGAGGGCTTGATCCCAGAACCCTGGGATCATGACCTGAGCCAAAGGCAGATGCTAAACCCACTGACTCATCCAGGGACCCCTCAAGTTGTCACCTTCTGTCCAGGATCTGATATCAGTAAGCAGTCTTCTATTGCACAGCAGGCTAGGGTGTTGCTCTTGATGAAATGACCTGTGGAAGTTCCATTTAAGAGAACCATACACTTTAAAGATAATTGGGGTATTTCACATCAGAATAAGTTTAAATCATGCTGTGAAGACTCAGTCAGATCTGACCTTGAGTCTGGTGGAAGCAGCACAAACTTTAAATAAAAGCTCTGCTACAGGGATCCCTGGGTGGCACAGCGATTTGGCGCTTGCCTTTGGCCCAGGGCGCGATCCTGGAGACCTGGGATTGAATCCCACATCGGGCTTCCGGTGCATGGAGCCTGCTTCTCCCTCTGCCTGTGTCTCTGCCTCTCTCTCTCTGTGTGACTATCATAAATAAATAAATAAATAATTAAAAAAAAAAAAAAAAAAAGCTCTGCTACAAGGCAGCCTGGGTGGCTCAGCGGTTTGGGTGCCTGTCTTTGGCCCAGGGCGTGATCCTGGATACCCGGGATCAAGTCCCACATCGGGCTCCCTGCATGGAGCTCTGCCTGTGTCTCTGTCTTTCTCTGTGTCTATCATGAATAAATAAATAAAATTAAAAAAAAAAAAGCTCTGCTACTACAGAGATGTAGAATATGTGCGAAGAACCATGTTTAGGAATGAGCTTGCCTAGAGATAAACTTCCAAAATGGCAGAATGAGGACTTCAGTGAACTTACTTTTCCACAAAAACAATACAAATACTGGCAAAACAACTAAAATGAACCATTTTAGAACTTTGGAAATTAACCAGAGCCCCAGGACAAACTGGAAGTCATCTATCCAGGAGAAATTACTGAACTTTGGTTAGAAAATGGGATCTGTGGTATTTTAACTTGTGGATGGGATGCTATTTCTATCCACCCTCCCTCCCCAGCTCAGTTTATGGTAGCCACAAAAAGCCAGCGGTCTCACAGCCCATGTAGAGGACTGACCTCTTGTGGGGCTCAGTTAAAAGCAACATCCCCAGAGCACAGCCAATATTTTTTTCAGCTCCCTGGAAAATCTCTATCTTTAGGTAGTTCTGGCTATTAGATTTGACTCAGAATTCAGCTCAGCAGAAAAAAAAGAAAGAGGGGGACTTGCGGCTCAGTCGGCTAAGCGTCTGCCTATGGCTCAGGCCATGATCCTAGGGTCCCTGGGATCAAGCCCCAAGTCTGGCTCCCTGCTCAGTGGGGAGTCTGCTTCTTTCTCTCCTTGTGTCTGCCACTCCTCCACCTGCTTGTGTTCTCTCTGTCAAATAAAAAAATAAAAATTTTTTTAAAATGAAAGGAACAAAGCATTTCCTTTCTTTTTTATAAAGATTTTATTTATTTGGGATGCCTGGGTGGCTCGGTGGTTGAGTGCCTGCCTTCAGCCCAGGACGTTATCCTGAAGTCCTGGGATCGAGTCCCACATCAGATTCCCTACATGGAGCCTGCCTCTCTTTCTCTGCCTATGTCTCTGCCTCTCTCTCTCTGTGTGTCTCTCATGAATAAATAAATAAATTTATTTCAGAGAGAGAGAGAGAGAGAGAGCTCAAGAGAAAGCATAAGCAGGGGGAGGGGCAAAGGGAGAGAGAGAGAAGCAGACTCCCCACTGAGCAGGGAGCCCGATGTGGGACTTGATTCCAGGATCCTGGGATCATGACCAGAGCTGAAGACACTTAACCAAACTGAGCCACCCAGGGGCCCCACATTTTCAAAACAATAGCCATCTACTGGCAACATTGCTGCTGGTAAGGTTATGCTTTTCGTTGGGGTTAGCAAGAGACAAGATGGGCATTTAAGAGTACACCCTGAAGAACTAGATAACCATAGGTAACTCTAAAAAGCTACATCATATTCCAGGGGATCTAAAAGGCTGTGTAGAGGCACCTGTCTGGCTTAGTGGGTAAAGCACGTGACTCTTGATCTTAGGGTCATGAGTTCGAACCCCACCTTGGGTATAGAGATTACTTAAAAATAAATCTTTAAAAATAAGTAAATACATAAATAAAAATAAAAAGCTGTATGGTGAGTAAACACACATTTCTTTGACTAATAAAGAATAAAATTCCCACAAATGTGTGAGTTGGTGGAGTAAGGCAAAAGTAGAGAAATAAAAGTATTTTGAAGCTATATTAAAAAAAAAGGCTGTGCACATGCTCAGGAGAGACTTGGGAATGGAGAAGGTCCTAGTCACTAATTTCAGGCTGACTTTAAGAGTCTTTATAAGCAGAAAGTGAAAGCTGAGACTGTCATAGACTGTCTGAGGTTTGAAGGCGTGTCTTCTCACACAGACTCCCTTGGCAGACATCCAAGTAGAGAATACCTCCTGTTCCTAATGGGTTTTAATTTGTAAGTTTAGAGAATGAATGACAAGACCCAGGACCCCATTCCCAAGGAATGTGAGAAGAGGAGAATTACTCCTCTGGCCAAATTAGAGGAAGAAATGGAGAAAGTGGTAATAATAGTGTGATCCTATAAGCATACAAAAGTGACCTGGCACGGAGGCTGAGCCACAACTCTTGAACTTAAGAATCAAATATATAGGGTCAAAGTGAAGAGCTCAGTGGCTTTTGTCTTCCTCTAACCTATCATGAAAGTCTACCTGATGATCAGTGGGGTATCAAGAAAATCAGGGAGATAGGGGGCTAAGGAAGGGTAGAAATGAGCTAGGTAGGGATCCTTGGTCATAGGGCCTGAACCATGCATTCCCTTCTCTCCTTAGAATTTTCATACTTGCCATATATCATCCCTGGAGGGGGGATAATACCCATGACTGCATGTTCCTGAATGTGTTGGAGACTCACTGGAGCTATCAGAATAAGAATTAGGGGAAGAATAGAAAGAAAGAGTGATATGTCTGTGTAGCCTCAGTACAGTCTTGAGCTGGTCTCCTTTCTAGAGTGAAGGTGTATGCTCCTTTTCAGATTGTCCAGGACGCCCACAGACCCTTTTCCCCATTCCATCAAAACCCTTCCTCTTCTGCCTTGTCCTGGTCTGAATTATTTTCACTCCTCCCTTACCTGTCTCTGTTTGCTGCAGTATTTTATTCCATACTCAAAACCATCAGTTTGTTGCCACATCTCCCCAGCCATAGTTCTCTAGAGGGACCAAGTGCCAAGATATCCAGGTTTCTGTACAGAGAACTCAAATATCAATGACAACTTTTGGGTTTACCTGAAAGCAGAACCTGTGACAAGGAATTGAATGAAAGTTGTTTACTTGGAAAATAATCACATGAGGGAAAAGATTATGTAAGGGCCATTACCTAGGTTGTTTCTGTGGGAAATGGAAGCTCTGGTCAGCCAGGGCCTTCTGAGAAACTATAGGATGCCTCCCAGAATGATCCGTCTGCAGGCCAGCAGGGTGGACCATCATCCCCTCTCATTCCCCTTTGGATAAGTTTGCCCTGGACTGCATGTGTCTATGGATCTAGCAGACTCCTGTGGCATTGGGGAATGTTGTCAGGGCTTCTGTATATGGTCATGGCCACTGTGGGTGTTACACACCTCTGAGCTCACATGGAACTATATCCACCACAGCTGGGACTGCAACCAGAGATGAGTCAAGGGAATATAATGTGGAAGCCCAGAGGTATGCCACAGACCCCCTCCTGTGATTTCCAAAACTTTTTCATCACAAACTATTATAGATGATCTCACTTGGAATGGAGGTTTATTTCTGTCATTTTCTACAACTGACAATATTCAAATATGAAATTCCTGGTTGGGAGAGAGGGAGAAATGTACTATTCCGCTAAACCTAGGATAGATCAACAAGAGGGAAGAAACACAAAAGGGCTTCCATTGACTCAGTAAAAGTGCAGCAACTGATAATTTGACATTTCAAGTACTTGCGTAAGTTTCAGATAGTTTTTCTGTCTTTTTTAAAAAAGATGTATTTATTTATTTAACAGAAAGAGAACACACAAGCAGAGGAGTACAGCAGAGGAAGAAGGAGAAGCATGCTCCCCACTGAGCAGGGAGCCCCACGAAGGGCTCGATCCCAGGACCCTGAGATCATGACCTGAGCCAAAGGCAGATGTTTAACCAACTGAGCCACCCAGTTGCCCCTAGTTTTTCTGTTTAAATGCAGAGTGGATTTCAGTTTTCCTCTGACATTTCTCAAGAGAAGATTTCAAGGATCTTGTCTATAACCGTTCGATGTCTGAGGTCAAGGAATAGGTTTGCTTAAAAGACTTCCAGAGCTTTCAGTTGCTACTCTTATGTGTGGGGAGAGCCATGATTTATACTTTTTGCTAACAATAAGGCATCTATTGAATTCTTACATGATCTTCAGGATTTTTGGTTTAGTGGTTTTCCTGCTGGGTATGGGTATTCTATGCTGTTGGGGAGTGAATATACTAATTACTAACTTCCTGTAATTGCCTAGCACCTGAACCTTTACTGCTTCCCCAAAATATGTTGCTACCACAAGAGCTAACAACTTGTGATAGCACGATAACACGAATTGGAACAAGTATTTTCCTCTTAATGATTGTAATGTGATTAATTTAGAGGGAAGCAGAAAAGACAAGAGAAAAGGTAATGGTCATCAAAGGCCATATAGGCTCGATTACATGGTGAGTGGACCCAAGCAGTGGGTTAGTTCACCCCCTGTGCACACTCTATTATCCCCAGTGACTTTGTTGTAACGGGTTGTTACAATGGAAACTATTCTAGTTCTGACCACCAGGGGGCATTTTCAAAATAGAAGGGATAAAATTATGTGGCAAGATTTGCTCTTGCCACATTGGGGAATGATCCAAAGTTCTAAAGTTGACATTCAGTTTCAGAGTGCCTCTTCTGAAGAAACCAGGTCCTTTGAGGACAAATGTTAGCAGAAAACAAAGATACTAAATGTCGTCAGGATGTAAGAGAGATTTCTGTTGCTAGTCCATAGTAAGCAATAGAGACTCAGGTGTCATCTGGGTTCCAGACTTTAGCATACGATGGACTGAATCCTGATGTTTCACAGGATCATAGGTAGGTTCTGTTTGGTTAGGAACACCTGAACTTCCCCCCCTCTTTTTTTTCTTGGGGTAATATTAGACATTAGGTCTAATGCTTTGATCCAAAGCAGGGAATTTTCTTATTGCCTCACAGAAATCCTAATCCACCCAGTGGATAGGAAAGTACCAAGAACTGATCTGTAACTTATCTCTAGCAAGTCAACAAGAAAAGAGACACCTCAATCAAATTTATACAGACCAGATGGGTGGTTTCTTTGTGGGACCCTCAAGTACTGAAGTACTTGCTACTTTTATCTGCTTGGCATCTTTGCCATCATTTTCTTCAGGTAGCAGGCTCATGTTCCAGGCAGAAGGAATATGACCAAACCAGGCTAATCATAACACCTCATCTGCAGGGATTAGGCCACCAGCAGTCATGAACACATGAACAGCAGTCTATCCCCCAGGAATTGCAATCTTGTATGGAGACACATAGAAACAGTTTAGAGTAGAGATGCCCTGTGCAGCATACCAAGGACTTCTCTGAGGGGCCTGCGTGTTCTAGTGCCTATTCTTTCCAATATAGACAGAGCACTTAAGAAAGAAAAAGAAATAAAAGGTATCCATATTAGAAAGGAAGAAATAAAATTATTTCAATTTGCAGATGGTATGATCTTATATGTACAACATCCTCAAGAATCCACAAAAAAACTGTTAGAGCTAATAAATGATATTAGTAATTATGCAAGATACAAAATAAATACTCAAAAATCAGTTCTATTTCTATATACCAGAGCTACAAACAATAAAAAGGAAATTAAGAAAACAATTCCAAATAACTCATGGGAATGTTGTGTACAGCATAGTGACTATAGTTAATAATTCCGTATTGCATATTTGAAAGTTGCTAAGAGGGGCACCTGGGTGGTTCAGTGGTTGAGCATCTGCCTTTGGCTCAGGTCATGATCCCAGGGGCCTGGGATAGAGTTCTGCATCAGGATCCCACAGGGAGCCTGCTTCTCCCTCTGCCTACGTGTCTGCCTCTCTCTGTGTGTCTCTCATGAATAAATAAATAAAATCTTGAAAAACATGAAGAAAAAGAAAGTTGCTAAGAGAATAAATCCTGGAAGTCCACATCAACAAGAAAAAAATTGGGGTAATTAAATATAATGACATATGGTAACTAGACTTTCTGTGAGGATCATTTCACAATGTAAACAATTATCAGCTCCTTCCTCATTAGTATAGTGGTCAGTATCCCCACTTGTCACAATGTATACAATTATCAAATTGTTATGTTGTACACATGAAACCAATATGATGTATAGGTCAATTACACCTCAATTTTATAAAAGATCTCTTGTATATATACACTCCTTTTTTAAAAAATATTTTATTTATTTATTCATAGAGACACAGAGAGAGAGGCAGAGACACAGGCAGAGGGAGAAGCAGGCTCCACGCAGGGAGCCCAGTGTGGGACTCGATCCTGGGACTCCAGGGTAAGGCCCTGGGCCAAAGGCAGGCGCTAAACCACTGAGCCACCCAGGGATCCCCCATATATACACTCCTAATAAACAGTAAGCTCCTTGAAAACAAACAAAAAAATTCTGTTTACAATATCATCAAAAAGCATAGAATACTTGGGAATAAATTCAACCAGGGAAGTGTGAGACTTATACATTAAAAACTATCAAACAGGGTATCCCAAAAAAAAAAAAAAAAAAAAAAAAACAGGGTATCCCAGGGTGGCTCAGCGGTTTGGCACCTGCCTTCGGCCCAGGGCGTGATCCTGGAGTCCCGGGATCGAGTCCTGCGTCGGGCTCCCTGCATGGAGCCTGCTTCTCCCTCTGCCCGTGTGTCTGCCTTTCTCTCTCAATCTCTGTGTGTCTCTCATGAATACATAAATAAAATCTTTTAAAAAAACTATCAAACATTACTGGATGAAATTAGAGACCCAAATAAATTGAAAGACATTCCATCTAATGAATTGGAAGATTTAATATTGATAGGCTGTCAATACTTCTTAAAGCTATCTATGGATTCAATGTAATCCTAGCAAAATCACCCCCTTTTTTTCAGAAATGGAAAAAGACAAGATTATTTTATCCATCCTAAGATTTCTGACATGATCATATTTAAGAAATACTCTCTAAGTCACAGTAAAAAAAAAGTTACTAAAAGATTAAATTATGGAAAACAGTATGGTGGCTCCTCAAAAAATTAAACACAAAATTAGCCTATTATCCAGCCAGTCCATCTCTGGGTCTATGACCATAAAAATTGGACACAGGAATTCAAACAGATATTTTGGTTTTTTTGTTGAAAACATCATGCTAAAAGAAATAAGCCAAACACAAGAGGAAAAATATTGTACGAGTCTGCTTACATGAGGTACCTAGAGTAGCCGAGTTCATGGAAACAGGAATAGGATAGAGGTTACCCGGGGCTGGAAGATGGGGGAATGGGGAGCTATTGCTTAATGAGTACAGAATTTTTCTTTTTTCTTTTCTTTTTTTTTTTTTTAAGGGAGAGGCTTTTTTTTTTTTTTTTAAGATTTTATTTATTTATTCATGAGAGACACAGAGAGACATAGACACAGGCAGAGGGAGAAGTAGGCTCCATGCAGGGAGCCCGATGTGGGACTCGATCCTGGGACCCTAGGATCACGCTCTGGGACGAAGGCAACCGCCAAACTGCTGAGCCACCCAGGGATTCCCCCAGAATTTGTTTGGGGTGATGAAAAAGTTTTGGAAATAAATAGTAGTGATGTTGCACAATACTGTGATTGTAATTAGTGCCACTGAATTGTACATTTTGAAATGGTCAAAATGGAAAAAAAAAAAAAGAAGACTACTTTTTTCCAAGACTTGTGAGTTGCTTCAGCTGCTTTTCTTTTCTTTCCCTTAGTATGTAGCAGTCACTTTCTGTTAACATCCAAAGGAATTTAACTGATAAACCCTCACTACTTTCTTATTGGTTGCTGATTAGGAATTCTGAATAGTTGTTAGATAACCCCTTACACTTCTGGGTTTCAGTCATCCATGGTGTCCATTCAACAATGAGTGGAAGAATCCATGGGAACCATGTGTGGCTTCTTGAAAAAAAGGGGGAGGAAATGAGTGATATTTTTGGCCTTTAGGTTTATGAAATTTCATTTAAAGAGAATCTGCATTTGGAATCCTCAGCTTTATGGGTTAGGTTAGAAAGACGGAGGAAGGGCCTCTGGCAGAAAAAAAGAATGACAATAGGAAATCTTTTTTTTTTTTTTTTTTGGTAAGATTTTATTTATTTATTCATGAGAGACACACACAGAATGAGGCAGAGACATAGGCAGAGGGAGAAGCAGGCTCCCCGCAGGGAGCCTGATGTGGGACTTGATCCTGGAACTTGGGAATCATACCTTGAACTGAAGGCAGACACTCAACTGCTGAGCCACCCAGGTGTCCCAACTATAGGAAATATATATATATATTTTTAACTATAGGAAATCTTTTTTTTTTTTTTTTTTTAACTATAGGAAATCTTAAACGAAGAAACAAACAGCAATTTTTGTTTTGTTTTGTTTTGAAGTGGGTTCCATACCCAGTGTGGAGCCCAATGCAGGCCTTGAACTCATGACCCTGAGATCAAGGCCTGCGCTGAGATCAAGAGTTGGTCACTTAACCAATTGAGCCACTCAGGCGCCCCCAATCAGCAGTTTTTATACAGAATTGGCAAAGAGTAGATTAGGGGTTATCAGCATGTGAGGGAGCAGAGGACCCTATCAGAAAGAAAGGCTGTGCTTACAAGTAGGGAGACATGAAAAAAAAAAAACCTTTACTCAACTATAACGGTCTTGGAAAATAGGCAGTTCATCATTGTTACCATTTCAGGGAGGGACCTGAAAGATTTAACAAAACAGGATCAAGTAGTACTCTCAGAAGTAGCTGGGTCTCCTCCCAGAAAAAACCAAAGTTCAGGAAATCGTTGAAATTTACCCTTCAAGGGATGCCTGGCTGGCTCAGTGGGTAGAGCTTGTGACTCTTGATCTCAAAGTCTTAAGTTCAAGTCCCATATTGGGCATAGAAATTACTTAAAAATAAAATCTTAGGGGTTCCTGGCTGGCTCAGTTGGTTGAGTCATTCTTGATTTCAGGTCAGGTCTTGATCTCAGGGTCATGAAATCAAGCCCCATGTCGGGTTCCTGCTTGGGCAGGGAGTCTGCTGGAGCTTCTTTCCTTCTTCTCTCTCTGTCCCTTTCCCTGCTTGTGCTCTCTCTCTCTCTCTAATAGATAAATAAATCTTTAAAATAAAATAAAATATTTTAAAACAAAAGAAATTTATTCTCTGAAAGCAACTAAATAGTGGGGTTGGTGGTAGGGTGAGGTAAGTGAGGCAGTAGTGCGCAGGAGGAAGCTCCTGCAAGTGCAGGATGTGTATAAAATAGAACTACTCTCTACAATTTAATTGTACTTTCTGATCTTGAGTCCTCATCTTGCCTGAGGCAGAAAACAATCTTGCCAATTTAAGGCAGCCAAATTCAGTTTATCTTAATTCATGTTTAAAATATAGTGTGGGGATCCCTGGGTGGCGCAGCGGTTTGGTGCCTGCCTTTGGCCCAGGGCGCGATCCTGGAGACCCGGGATCGAATCCCACGTCGGGCTCCCGGTGCATGGAGCCTGCTTCTCCCTCTGCCTGTGTCTCTACCCCTCTCTCTCTCTCTCTCTCTGTGTGACTATCATAAATTAAAAAAAAAATTTAAAAATTTAAAATATAGTGTGTTTAGGTTTATTTCTACTGGGTTCTTCTTCCCTTTGGAATTCATCATGGGGGTGGGAGGATGGGAAGGTGGTTATGGGAGTGAGAAGTCATTTTCTCAGTCTCTATTATCTGGTCTTGCCTGCTGGCTATATTTATCTACTTTCTCAATATTTCTTGCTTTATAATACAGAAATGGCCTTTGAACTTACAAATCAAAATTTACTGACTTTTGTTCCTTATATTGCACAGGGATGTTCCCACCTCTTCCCCTGTTTTGGCAAAGCAACAGGGGAGCGAGAGCTAATTGTAGGTTGTGGAAAAAAATTCTTCTGGAAAAAGAAAAAAAAAATTTGTATGTGTGATCTGAAGGGCAAGGAAATACATATTAACATTTGAAATATTATAGCCCATCTTACAAACGGAGACATATGCTAAATGTGGCTGGGCTTAGAATGCAAATGAAGTTAAGGGAAAACACAGGTGTTGAGAGGCATGAAATGGGAGCCAGACAGGACCACAACACTACCAGTGACAGTACCACAAAAGGTCATGTGTGAGACTAGGTTGGATAATGGGCTAACACTCCACCAAGGAGGTACTGGGTTAAGAGGGAGTTTTTAGACCAGTTGACTTTAGATCTCACTCTAGAAGTTCACCACAAGACAAGACTTAGAAGAGTATATTATAAAAATAACTCTAAGTGCCTATATTCAGGGCAGCCCCGGTGGCTCAGTGGTTTAGCGCCACCTTCAGCCTAGGGTGTGATCCTGGAGACCCAGGATCGAGTTCCGCATCAGGCTCTTTCATGGAGCCTGCTTCTCCCTCTGCCTGTGTCTCTGCCTCTCTCTCTCTCTCTGTGTTTCTCATGAATAAATAAATAAATCTTAAAAAAAAAAAAAGTGCCTGTATTCATTTCCTAGGACTACTGCAGCAAATTACCACAAACTGGTTGTCTTTAAACAGCAGCCCCCCTTGTGAGGAAATTGACCATTGCTTCATCTTTTCATCATCACTTAATCAAGGCTCAAATTCCTGGGTAGTTGCATTTGTTTGGTTTTGTGTTCTGGCTGCTGGGAAGGAGAAGGAGGAAGGGAAGATATGCTTCTTTGTTTTCTGTTATGAGAGATAAACTGCTACTTCTCACCATGAAAGAGGTTGGAAGATAGGAAAAAAATTTCCTATTAGTCTGGATCTGAGGAGGAACTATTTTAAGTTTCCTTTTCCTTTTTTGCAAAGAGACAAAAGTAATTCATGTGCTGTTGTCTGGGTAGGGAAAATTTATATGTGAGGTAAATTTTTCTTCTCAGACCATTGGATGCTTCGTGACACAACTTTTTATGGTCGATCTCCTCCCGCTTGAGTTGTAATTTCATAGGTGGTATGTTCTGAATATCTCGAAGGGACTGATAAGACTCATGGCAGATCTAAAATAAGGAAGCCCTTTCTTGTTGTCCTTATTCTCTGGTTCCAGCAATGCAAATTCTGCTAGATTGGTACCTAGCCTGTGGATTTAGATTGCTACTAGATCATCAAAAACACTATTGCTTAGGAAATGAAATTTTGTGGACAAGGGGATTATGCTGAAACATTTTCATGTGTCCTTCTAAAACTCAAGAAAAGTACAGAATTGGATTGGAATGTCCTGAGAATTGCTGGAAGAACTACAGTAGGACAGAAGATGCAGTTGTCAAAGAAAACTCTGATAAGGCACTTGAATAAGACCTTTCCAGCTAAAGCTCAGAATTGGGAAAGGGAAAATTGAGTGGTTTTAATTTTTCTCTAGGAGTAAAAGAGTTTCATTTCAGGGAACATTAAAATACAAGGAAAGGGGATCATTATGTTAAATTCCAAATGTTATGATTTTTACATAAGTAAATAGCTGGCATAGTATTATTTGGGTAGTGTCATCTAATAAACTAGACTTGAAAATATAACTGAGCAGGAACTAACGCATTCTCAGGTAGTATACAATGTGGCTGGTGTACAATGTGGCTGGTGGATACAATGTGGCTGGTGGATAAAAAGTGAATGTTCTGCCTTGATCCATTTCAAAGGCTTCAGAGGCCAGTATCAAAGAGGCATTCATAAAGGCCTTGAAGAGCTAGACTCCTTGTCTCATTTGCTCCAGGCCAGCATGTGGGAGGCCAGCCCAGGATGTGTGGGTAGGACTTGTCTGATATTACCTTGATCTCCTCCCCCTAGAACATCCACAGGGTACACTGTGTTCTAGGAAAAATTGATACAAAATGGTCAGTACACCAACAAATTAATGAAAAACTTGCCTCCTCCTCGACTTCAAGTATGACAAGATACTAGGAATCATTAAAAACACAAAATAGAACACACAGAAATTTTAACTTCTTCCAAGGCCAAAAATCACCCTAAATGAAGACAAACTCCAAAGGACAAACCAGGAGAAATATTTTGCACCACTTGACAAAGGTTCATATTCTTTTTAAACTTTTTTTTTTTTTTTTTTACGATAGTCACAGAGAGAGAGAGAGAGAGAGAGAGAGGCAGAGACAGAAGCAGGCTCCATGCACCAGGGAGCCCGATGTGGGATTCGATCCCCGGTCTCCAGGATTGCGCCCTGGGCCAAAGGCAGGCGCCAAACCGCTGCGCCACCCAGGGATCCCCATATTCTTAATATATAAGAAGCCACACCCTAGAGGGAGAAAAAGGAGAAAAACACAAATAGGCATCTCATTAAAAAAATAAAATAAACAGGGATCCCTGGGTGGCGCAGCGGTTTGGCGCCTGCCTTTGGCCCAGGGCGCGATCCTGGAGACCCGGGATCGAATCCCACGTCGGGCTCCCGGTGCATGGAGCCTGCTTCTCCGTCTGCCTGTGTCTCTGCCTCTCTCTCTCTCTGTGACTATCATAAATGAATTAAAAAAAAAAAAAAAATTAAAAAAAAAAAATAAATAAAAAAAAAAATAAAAAAAAAAAAAAATAAAATAAACAGATGGCTAATAACATGAGAAGTTTTTCAACATTACCAATAATTTAAAATAAAAAACCACAAATGAATGCAGAAGTGAGAAAATGCAGAAGCGGGAGACAGCAATGTAAAATACCAATACTACCTGGTGAATTCCCAGATTACAGAAAGAAAGCAATCATGTCCTATTAGTGAAAATGCAAAATAGTACAGCTTTTTTGCAAGGTTATATGACAATGCTCATCAACCTTTACAACATGTATTCCTTTTAAAGCATCAGTTCTTTACTAGAAATGTTATCTTACAGGCATATTAACACAAATGGAAAAAGATCTATGTACAAGGCTAGCCATTGTAGCATTATAATAGGAATAAAAAAACCCTAAGTTCAACATAAATATCCAATAAAAGGGAAACAGTTAAATAAATTAGTAAACATCCACCTAATGGAAGACTCTGGAGCCATTAAAAATAATGAGATCAATATCCTTTTACTGCATCGGTTGTTCAATAAATTATTGCTAAGCACCCATTAACAGTCCAGATGCCCCTTCATATAACTTCCTAGTCACAAGCATCCTCTCCAGAGGTAACCACTTCTTGAATTCTATCACTATTAGATTCATTTTGTCTATTTTGAACTTTATATAAGTGTAACCATTCAGAATATTTTCTTTCACAGCTGGCTTCTTTGGTTGTCATTGTTTGGAAGAAACAGTCACGTTGAATCTTGCTATAGTTTGTTAATTTCTATTTTTACATGGTATTTTTATTGAATATGCCAAAAATCTATTTGTGTGGTCTACAACTGGTTGTAATTTTTATTTATTATGAATAATATTCTATGATTGTTTCTTTTATATATTTTTAAATTCACATATATCTACATTTTTGTTAGGTATATACCTAGGAGTAAAATTGTATACATTTAAGTTCTTTAAAAAAGGGACGCCTGGGTGGCTCAGCAGCTAAGTGCATCTGCCTTCAGCTCAGGGCGTGTTCCTGGAGTACCGGGACCAAGTCCTGCATCAGGATCCCTGAGGAGAGCCTGCTTCTCCCTCACCCTCTGCCTATGTCTATGCCCCTCTCTGTGTGTCTCATGAACAAATAAATAAAATCTTTAAAAAAAATAAGTTCTTTTAAAAATAATAGTATCCTTTCTTTTAAAAAAAAAAAAAGATTTATTGGGGATCCCTGGGTGGCTCAGCGGTTTGGCGCCTGCCTTTGGCCCAGGGAGTGATCCTGGAGCCCCGGGATCGAGTCCCACGTCGGGCTCCTGGCATGGAGCCTGCTTCTCCCTCTGCCTGTGTCTCTGCCTCTTGTTCTCTCTCTCTGTGTCTCTCATGAATGAATAAATAAAATCTTTAAAAAAAAAGATTTATTTATTTTTGGAGAGGAAGAGTGAGAGAGAGAGAGAGCATGAGCAGAGGAGAGGTAGAGTGAGGGGGCCAGAATCTCAAGCAGACTCCCTGCTGAGTGAGGAGCCCAATGTGGGGCTCAATACCATGACCCTGAGATCATGACCTTAGCCAAAACCAAGAGTTGGACACTTAACTGACTGAGTTACCCAGGCTCCAGCATTATTTCCTTTTTAAAAAACTAATATATTTTCTTCTTTCCTATATTCCATTAATTTTATAATTAAAAGAAAGCCAAATCTTGAATATAATGACAGAGATCTGATCCAAAGAAGTGGAAAAGATAATCAGGCTAATTAATAAGAATTAGTAATAACAGTTCAGTGAGTAGATATCAAATTTAACTTTGAGCTGCCTGACAGCCCAGGGAGGATATATTCTGTGTAATTCGGGGTTAAATAGGCTCTCAGTATTGATAAGATATATCAAAAACATGATTCATCATGTGTTGCCTAATGAGACAATGGCCAGTTTTTTGGCATAGTTGAAAACTGGATTTCAAAAATAGGAGAGTAGGATAATGAAAGAAGTGGAAATGTAGGTTTAGATTAGATTGTGAAGAGCTTTAAAAGCCAAATTAAGAAATGTAGACTTTATGATTTGGGCATTGATTAGACCAGAGGTCTTTAATCAGAGAAGTAAGACAGTTTATTCATACTTTAGAACTATACTCTGCTATCACTATGTGACAGTAAGACAACACCCCACCTTTCTAACTACTTGCCCTAAGTAATATAGCTTAATATAGCCATTGGTACCAAGGATCAAGTCTCTACTTCTTATCCATCCAGTGGAACAACAGAAAAAGGGTGAAGCAGAAATGAGTGCCTTCGGTCTCCTGTCAATTATTTTTCAAGCCAAGACTGAGAAACAGACTCTAGTTCTCTTCCTCAACAAAAAAAATTATTTGGGACCACCTCTCCACATGCCTTGCCACATCTTGAATCAATCAATAGACTATCTCCTTCATCTGGGATCTATTCAACAGGGAGGATTGATTCCACTTTGGAGGTATTTTAGAGAGGCTTCACTATTGGGGGTAGGGAGAGGATTTGAGATTTAGCTACTGTTGTTGGAAAACAGACTCATCAAGCCCAATAGAAATTGAGGAGAATAGAATTTGGGACTTTAATTTATAAAAGGAAGGGAATTTCATTTTTTGACTTTGATTTATCTGTGAGAATGCCTGAGTGTATGGGTCTCAAGATCTGAATTCAGGCCAGCAATAAGAGTCTTTATTTTAGCCTCAAACCTAAGCTAAATTATAGCTTAGCATTGGAGTAGTAGAGTTTTATCCATATTAACATAATTGTATTTCAATTAGCATTTGACTAATTTTTTGGGGGGTGTATATTCTTCATTAATCAGAATTGGGGTAGAGATGGGGAAAGGAGCATTCAAAATCTCCAATGAGGGATCCCTGGGTGGCGCAGCGGTTTGGCGCCTGCCTTTGGCCCAGGGCGCGATCCTGGAGAGCCGGGATCGAGTCCCACGTCGGGCTCCCGGTGCATGGAGCCTGCTTCTCCCTCTCCCTCTGCCTGTGTCTCTGCCTCTCTCTCTATGTGTGACTTTCATAAATAAATAAATAAATAAATAAATAAATAAATAAATAAATAAAATTTAAAAAAAAAAAAAACAAAATCTCCAATGATACAGTTCTTGAAGGTGTATAGTGATAATTTTTTGAAGAAAATCTAGCAATATTTATCAAATGTTTATTTATTTTTATTTTATTTTTAAAGATTTTATTTATTTATTCATGAGAGACACACAGAGAGAGAGAGACAGAGACAGAGACACAGGCAGAGGGAGAAGCAGGCTCCATGCAGGGAGCCTGATGTGGTACTCGATCCCACGACTCCAGGATCACGTCCAGGGCTGAAGGCAGGCACTAAACCGTTGAGCCACCCAGGGATCCCTTATCAAATGTTTAAATGTACATAACATACTCTTTCACTTAACAATTTCATTTCTAGGAACTTATTTTATTTTATTTTTAAAGATTTTATTTATTCATGAGACATGGAGAGAGAGGCAGAGACATAGGCAGAGGGAGAAGCAGGTTCTTCGAGGGGAGCCCAATGTGGGACCGATCTCCAGACCCTGGGATCATGCCCTGAGCCAAAGGCAGACACCCAACCACCGAATCACCCAGGAGTCCCTCTAGGAATTTATTTTAAAGATAGTGTACAGGCATATAAAGATGTAAGGAATGTTTATTGTTTATTAATAATATTGAAAACTTGAAATATTTTTTTAAAGATTTTTATTTATTTATTCATGAGAGACACACACACACAGAGACAGAGACATAGGCAGAAGGAGAAGCAGGCTCCATGCAGGGAGCCCAACATGGGAATCAATCCCGGGACTTCAGGATCACGCCCTGAGCCAAAGGCAGACACTCAACCGCTGAGCCACCCAGTCGTCCCAAAACTTGAAATAATTTAAATGTCCAAGGACAAGACAGGTTAAATATGATACCTCCATTTTATACTATCTCTATTCCTCTGCTAGCATTAAAAAGAAACAGACTTTGGGTGATTTGGGGGGGAAATGAGAATATACTAAAAATATCTTGTATGTCATGAAAAGGAAGGAAAGGTTGAAGAATTAATACTCAGGAATAGATGTAATCAGGGCAGTTTCAGAGGATGAGGGAGTTATCCTATTTATTGCAAATAACTCTGTACTGTGTGTGTGTGTGTGTGTGTGTGTGTGTGTGTAACAAGAAGGACACATTATGTTTATAATTTTTAAAACTTTAAGGAAGAATTGTTTTTTTTATTCTTGTTTTTGTAAAACCTAGCATGACTAACATATTCTTAGGGCAGTAGTTTAGATTCATTTGGCCTAGTTTTCCTAGATGTATATACCTTGAGTTAACTCTTAAAATTCTCTGGTCATAGTATATTAGTTACCTATTACTGCATAGAATATTACCCCAAAATTTGGTGGCTTAAAATAACAAATATTTCTTATTTACAGTTTCAGTGGGTCAAGAATTCAAAAGGGGCTTAGTTGGGTGTTCTGACTTAGGGTGTGTCATCAGACTGCAATTCAGATGTCATTTGGGGCTGCAGTCATTTCAGACTTACTGGGGATGGAGAATCCACTGCCAAGATGGTTCACTGACATGGCTTTTAGCAAGAAGCCTCAGCTTCTTTCTGACTATTGGTTGGGGGCCTCAGATCTTCACTACATGGACCTCTGTGCAGGGCTGTTTGAATATATTTATGACATAGCAGTGGCCCCTCACCCCACTCCCAGTAAGTGATCTAAGAGAGGGCAAGGCAGAAGCCATAACGTCTTATTATACTCCAGCATCAGAATGGACATGCTGGGGTAACTGGGTGGCTCAGCTGGTTAAGCATCTGGCTTTTGGTTTTGGCTCAGGTCACGATCTCATGGGTTGGGAGGTTGAGCCCCGTGTAGGGGTTCAGTGGAGGGTCTGCTTGAAGACTATCGCCCTCTGCCCCTCCCCCCTTAAAATAAAATAAATTTTTTAAAGAAGAAGAAAGAATGGACATATCATCATCTCTGTAGTATACTACTGGTTATACAGACTAGTCCTGGTACAGTATGAGAGGGGACTATATGTGGGAGTTGTTTAGGGAAAATACACTCTTTTCCTACTCTACTTCTAGTCACCAAATATGTGGGGGGTTTTCCACACACCGACAAATACTCCAACACCATCTGGTGTCCTACAATTCATTTCAGTTCTGACACTATGTACTTGGAGTTAGTATCAGATCCCATAAGTCAGGGATTCAGTCCTACAAGACCATCTTCAAGACTTCAGATGTCAATTGTAAGTCCCAGGTTGTCATTTATACTACTGATGGCTGAAGCTATAAATTGGAGTTCCCATAACTCCATCCTTAGGTTTGATAATTTGCTAGAATAGTTCACAAAATTCAGGGAAATACTTACTGATATTTATTACCATTTTATTATGTAATAAAGGATATGACAAAGGATACAGATTACAGCCAAAGAGATCCATAGGGTGAAGTCTGAAACGGTCCCAACTGGAGGAACTTCTGTCCCCGTGCAGTTTAGATGTGTCACAATCTCAGAATGTAGATGTGTTCACAAAACTGGAAGCTTCCTGAACCCTGTAATTCAGGGATTTTAATGGAAGCTTCCTAATGTAGGTATGATTATTAACTCCTCTTCTCAGGTAGGGCAAGGGCCTAAAGATCTTCTAATCATGGCTTGGTCTTTCTGGTGACCAGCGCCCATTCTGAAGCTATCCACAAACACATTGAATCAACTCATTAGAACAAAAGATACTCTTATCACCTGGGAAATCCAAGAGACTTAGGAACTCTATCAAGAAAAAGGTCAAAGACCAAATATTCAAACAAAATATGCTCCTAGCACCATCATTACTTAGAAAATTACAAAGGTTTTAAGAGCTCTGGCCAGGGATTGGTGATAAAAACTAAAATATATGCTTCTTGTCACATCACAATATCAAAGGAGCAAACACCAGGAGGTATGAATTGGTGGAGGCCATCTTGGATGCTGACTACCAACATATCATTTTGATTGTTTTGGGGGAGGGGAAATGGATAGTTTGGGCTAGGGTGGGAAAGGAAGCTTTTATTTATTTTTTTTTTTTAAGATTTTGTTTATTTATTTGAGAGAGAGTGAGAGAGCATGAGTGGGGAGGGGCAGAGGGAGAGGGAAAATCAGGCTCCCTGAGTGCAGAGCCCACATGGAACTTGATCCTGGGACTCCAGGATCATGACCTGAGCAGAAGGAAGATACTTAACTGACTGAGCCATCCAGGTGCCCCAGGAAGGGAAGCTTTTTCACTGTATATACTTTTGTGCTTAAAAAAATTTTGAACCATGTTGAATGTGTTTAGTACAAAATTTTAGGGGGGTCTGGGTGACTCAGTTGGTTAAGCATCTAACTCTTGGTTTCAGCTGAGGCTGTGATTTCAGGATCTTGAGATTGAGTCCCACATTGGGCTCCTCATTCAGTAGAGAGTCTGCTTGAGAATCTCTCTGACCACTCCCCCTCCCCCAGCATGGGCTCTCTTATTTATTTATTTATTTATTTATTTATTTATTTATTTATTTATTTTCAATATTTTATTTATTTATTCATGAGAGACACACACAGAGAGAGGCAGAGACACAGTCAGAGAGAAGCAGGCTCCATGCAGAGAGCCCACAATGTGGGACCTGATCCTGGGACTTCAGCATCACACCATGGGCCAAAGGCAGGCGCTCAACCACTGAGCCACCCAGGCGTCCCTTATTTATTTATCTGAGAGGGAGAGAGAGAGCAGAGGGGAAGGCAGAGGGAGCTGGAGAGGAAGGCCCCCCACTGAGCAGGGAACCTGAATTGGGGCTTGATCCCAAGATTTGGGGATCATGACCTGAGCCAAAGGCAGACACTTAATTGGTTGAGCACCCAGGTGCCCCAATAAATAAATCTTTAAAAAAAAAAAAAAAAAGAACAGAATTTCTACTACCAGGTCCCCAGGATTTAAAAGTAAAGGAAAAAAGATTCTCCTATCAGTTTCCCATGATTTAGACTAATGGTTCTCAAATTTAACATGTGACAGAATCACTGAAAGACTTGTTAAAATGCAGATTTTAAGCTGGGCCCTACTGTCAGTTTCCAAATCAGTAGGTCAAGGGTAAAGATTGAGAATTTGTATTTCTAATAACTTTTAGGGTGATACGGATAATGTTGCAGGATCGTTGAGTGTGAAGGTCAAGTAAGAATTCTTGAGAAGTCTTACAGTGCAACTTGGTAAGTTTAGTTAATAACTTGGTAAGTTTAGTTAATGGAAATAGGACCCCTGGGCAGAAGCAGCTGCACTTTTGCTGTATGAAGCTGGCAGTTATATGCTTAGTGCTCAAGGGGGAGGGGACATGCAGGGAGTATGAGGTCATAAATGTTTCTTCAAAGTTATACTCATAAAACTACTTTCACAAGATATCTCTGGTGCTTATCATTCAGTTTGATATTAACTATCAGTGAGATTTATAGGCAGTCACGAGACCCTTTAAGAATGTAACAACCAGCACGTATTTGATCCTTATCGAAACTATGCAGGCTATAGGTTAGTCTTCTGAGCTAAAGGTGAATGTTTTCCCCCCCTTTTTTTTTAAGATTTTATTTTTTATTTGAGAGAGAGCAAGCACAGAAGGAGAGGGAGAAGTGGACTCCCCGCTGAGCAGACAGCCCGACATTGGGCTGGATCCCAGGACCCCGAGATGATGACCTGAGCCGAAGGCAGACCCAGAGTGAATGTTTTTGTTTCTTTCCCTTATCAGTACTGCTGGTCCAGGGAGCACACTTTTAGAAGCACTAATTTAGACCCACTCTGTCCAATACAATAGTCACTAACCACACATGACTATTAAGCACTTCAAATGTGTCTAGCAAATTGATCTGTGTTTTAAGTATACACTGGATTTGAAAGACTACAGAGGCACCTAGGTGGCTCAGTCTGTTAACTATCTGCCTTCGGCTCAGGTCATGATCCCAGAGTCCTGAGATCGAGCCCCAAGTCAGCCTCCCTGCTCAGTGGAGAAAACCTGCTTCTCCCTCTCCTTCTGCTGCTCCCCCTGCTTGTGTTTTTTCTCTCTCTCTCTCTGGGTCAAATAAATAATTAAAAAAAAAAAAAAAAGACTGAGTACAAAAGAATATAAAAGATGTCCTTAGTAATTTTCTTTTTTTTTTTTTTTTGAGAATTTTACTTTCCTCTTTTTTTAAAAGATTTTATTTACCTATTCATGAGAGACACAAAGAGAGGCAGAGAGAGAGGCAGAGACAGGAGAAGTAGGCTCCATTCAAGGAGCCCAATATGGGACTCAATCCCGGGACTCCAGGATCACGCCCTGAGCTGAAGGCAGACGCTCAACCATTGAGCCACCCAGGTGTCCCTCCTTAGTAATTTTCTTCATTGATTCTATGTTGAAATGATAATATTTTAGATATATCGGTTTTAAAAAAAAAACTTTTTTTTAAGAGATTTTATTTATCTATTCATGAGAGACACAGAGAGAGAGAGGCAGAAACGCAGAGGGAGAAGCAGAGACACAGGCAGAGGGAGAAGCAGGCTCCCTCCCTGTGGGGAGTCCAAAACAAGACTCCATCCGGGCACTCAGGGATCCTGCCCTAAGCCCCTAAGCCGAAGGCAGATGCTCAACCACTCAGCCACCCACACAGGCATCCCCGGGTTAAAAAAAATATTTAAAAATAATTCCACATGTTTCTTTTTACTGTTGGCTATCGGAAAATTTCAGTTAAGGTATGTGGCTCATTACATTTGCATTACATTTCTATTAGACAGTGCTAATTCAGACAATTCTTTGTTCTCTTCAATGCTTACTCTTTCTGGTCCTTTAACACTAGGATTTTTTTTTTAAGTCTTTTTATTTATTTATTCATGAGACACACAGAGAGGAGAGAGAGAGAGGCAGAGATACAGGCAGAGGGAGAAGCAGGCTCCATGCAGGGAGCCCGACGTGGGGCTTGATCCCGGGTCTCCATGATCAGGCCCTGGGCTAAAGGCGGCACTAAACTGCTGAGCCACCCTGGCTGCCCCAACACTAGGATTTTGCCAAGAGACTAGATCTGATAAACTATTGTCTAAATTGTTAATAAGTGACTTAGTAAATTTGTTTCAATTGAAACCTATTTCAATCTGCTGTCCACATATGAAAGAGTAACTAATAGAAGGAATTTTCTGACATCTTGACAGCCAGGTGGTGAGACACCTTTGGTTAAGCAGATCTTCTTAACCCTTCTTGGCTTCTACTGATCTCCAGCCACATCTGTGGCTTCAGCACAGGAAATGATAGGACCCGCAGGCAAAAGAATTCATTCCCTTTTCTCAGGCTTAAGTTTTTTTTACCATAACACAGACATGTTAAAAAAGAAAAACCAAATTAATGTTGAACTACAAGACACCCGTTTTAAACGCCTTTAAGTTACCCTTTCATGAATGTCACAATCTTTTTTTTAGGTAGGTCAAAGGAATTTTTAAAAATATTTTTTATTTTAATAAATTTTTATGTTTTAATCTCTCTAGTGAACATTTGGGGCTTGAACTCACAACCCTGAGGTCACATGTTCTTCCAACTTAGCCAGCCAGGTGCCCCTCAAAGTAATCAGCATGGAGCCTGACTCAGGGCTCGATCTTAGGACCCTGAGATCACAACCTGAGATGAAATGAAGAGTCAAATCCTTAACCAACTAAGTACCCAGGCATCCCACTATTGAGATTTTCATTTCTGTGATCATATTTTCAATTTCCAAGACTTTTTATTGCTCTTTAAAATTTAGAGTTTAGGACAGCCCTGGTGGCTCAGCGGTTTGGTGCCTGCCTTCGGCCCACGGCATGATCCTGGAGACCCGTGGATTGAGTCCTTGCTTCTCCCTCTGCCTGTGCCTCTGCCTCTCTCTCTCTCTCTCTGTGTCTCTCATGAATAAATAAATTTAAAATCTTTTTAAAAAAATAAATAAATAAAATAAAATTTAGAGTTTAAATTCCCTTTTCAAATCACACCTTATCCAAAAAATAAAAATAATTAAAATTGCACTTCATTCTTGTTTTTTAGACGAAATGTTTCTGAAGCTATGAGAACTAGTTTTTGCTTGTTTTCTTCTTCTGTATCATATAGGTTTCCTTCAAGTTGCTTTTTCTGTTTGTTTCTAGTTACTGTGTTTTTATTTATTTATTTGGGAGAGGCAGAAGGAGAGGGAGAGAGAAAGCCAAGCCAACTATGTGCTGGGTGCAGAGCCCAACAAGAGGCTCAATACACAATCCAATCCAAAACCAAAAGTGGAATGCTTAACCAACTGTACCACCCAGGTGCCCCTAGTTACTATGGTTTTGTTTTTGTTTTTTTATTTTTATGTTTTAAAAGATTTTATTTATTCTTTCATTCATGAGAGACACAGAGAAAGAGGCAGAGACTTAGGCAGAGGGAGAAGCAGGCTCTCTGCGGGGAGCCTGATGTGGGACTTGATCCCAGGACCTCAGGATCATGACCTGAACTGAAGATAGACATTCAACCACTGAGCCATCCAGGTGCTCCTCAAACTACCTTTTTAACTAGAAGTCAGGAATATTTAAATATTATTTAGTAAAAAATAATAATAATAAAAAGGAGATGTTGAATTGGCCAAGGTGGTAAACAAATTACACACAATTTCCTGTATCTCCAACTTTCTGATGAATTGATTCAAGAATTATAAAAAGAAAATTTTTGTTTTGCTTCTGAAAACTAAAGAGAAACCCCTTTCCCACCTTAGTCTTGAAGGAATTTCCATGGAGTTGAATCAGATGAAAGATTTGGAGCAAACAACTATATAGAGGACTTTTTTAAAGTTTGGAATTATCTCATTTGGAGATAAAAAAGAAGGCTTGTGCATTGAGAATTTCCCAAAGATTACCTCTATTTGGGGAAAAATATAAGCTGGTGTTGTCTTTATTTTAGGTTACTAAATGATAATCCAGATCTAGATATATATTATTCATTCAATTCAACAAATACTTATTGAGCACCTGCTATATGCTGGGTACTGTTCTAGTCACTAGAAAGAGAACAATGAATAAAACACACAGAAATCCCTACCCTTATGGAACTTTATTTCAGCAGGAGAAGAGACAATAAACAACTCACATAATAATTACTAGTATATGAAACATGTTAGAAGACTATAAGTGTTATGGGAAATAATAAAGCAGAGAAAGGAGAGGATCCGGAGTAACTGCGTTGGAAGGCTAGTCACATTATTTAGGGTGATCAGTGAAATCAGGGCCTCATTGAAATGTATTATTTGAGTAAAGACTTGAAGGCAAGAAAGTTAATAGTAAAGTTATCTGTGGGAAGAGTGTTCCAGGCAGAGAAAGCAGAGGAGCAAAATGACCACTATGGTTGGAATAGAATGAGGAAGAAAGCAGTAGAAGACCAGGTCAGAGAGGTGAGATAGGGTGGGGGGAACTGCAAATCCAGTGGAGTCTTGTTAGCTATTGTAAAGACTTTTGTTTTTACTTTGAGTGGAATGGGGAGCCATTGCAGGGTTTTGAGTAGAGAAATGGCAAGAGCGAATGCAGTGAGTTCACTTTAGGAAACTATCTTAGTGTCCAGAGGAGAGATGATGGTGGCTTAGACCAGGGTGGTAGCAATAGATATAGTGATAAATGATCAGATTTTACATATATTTTGAAGGTAGAAACAGCCAGATTTCCTGGTGGGTAGGATATAGAGTGTGAGAAAGAAGGGAATCAAAGATGATTCCAAGTGAATCCTGATGACTTTTCTATATTTCAAAGATAATAAGAAACTCCTAAGTTTCTATGCATTCTCATATGCAACAGTAGATTGCATTCCAAATGCAATCTCTATTCCAAAATGACAATGGAACAGTGTTAACTGTTCTAAGGGAAAAAGATCATGATTCTAAGCTGCTACACCTAGCTCTCCCAGAAGTGGCAAATTACTTTGGCAGTCAGAGAGATTAGCTGGCTGAGATCCAACTAATTTAGGCAACCACAACAGAGAAAATAATTTTTAAAAAAATGCTCTGCACAATAGTCAAAGGACATCAATGAAATACCTAAAGCCCCCACCACCTCCTTTGCTTTCTCACCTGGGAGGGTCTTCTCTTGCAGATCTGTTCCGTGACCATGAATCACACCAATGGTAAAAGCCTGCCAGCAGAATGCTGCAGCCTTGTAATGAGAGGCCTAGCTCAATCGAAACTGAACAGCTTAGTGACTGGCACAAGTTCTGCAAACCATCTATCAATACAGATTTTTTTTTCCTTAATAAAAAAAGAAACATAAAAATCTAAAAAAAAAACAAAAAAACAAAAAACCCAATCCACAAAGCATGATATATAAGAAACAGTGATAAGGAAAGAACTGACAAGCTAACAAACATAAACACTGTTGATAAAGAGATTTTAAAGTTTAATGCAATTCCCCAGAAAAGATTCTTAAAATAGGGCAGCCCTGGTGGCGCAGCGGTTTGGCGCCGCCTGCAGCCCGGGGTCTGATCCCGGAGACCTGGGATCGAGTTCCGCGTCGGGCTCCCTGCATGGAGCCTGCTTCTCCCTCTGCCTGTGTCTCTGCCTCTCTCTCTGTGTCTCTATGAATAAATAAATAAAATCTTTAAAAAAAGAAAAGATTCTTAAAATAGAAAACAAAGTAAGAGGGCAGCTCACGTGGCTCAGCGATTTAGCGCTGCCTTCAGCCCAGGGCATGGTCCTGGAGTCCCAGGATCAAGTCACACAAGTCACACATGGGGTTCTCTGCATGGAGCCTGCTTCTCCCTCTGCCTGTGTCTCTGCGCCTCTCTCTCTCTCTGTGTGTGTCTCTCATGAATAAATAAATAAAATATTAAAAAAAATTAATGGCAATCTTGAACTGAATCACAATAAAAGTGGAAGTAGGGTATAAGACAGGGGAGAATAAAATCCTGCTAAAAGTATCCTCTGTAATATGCAATAGGAAAAACTTTCTTCAACAAATTGTGTTGGGAAATTTGGACAGCAACAAGCAAAAGAATGAAACTAGACCACTTTCTTACACCATACACAAAAATAAACTCAAAATGGATTAAAGACCTAAATGTGAGACCTGAAACCATAAAAATCCTAGAAGAAAGCACAGGCAGTAACTTCTTTGACATCAGCTATAGCACCTTTTATCTAGACATGTCTCCTGAGGCAAGGGAAATGAAAGCAAAAAAAAAACCGCCCAAAAAAACAAACAAAAAAAAACTACTAGGACTTCATCAAAATAAAAGGCTTCTGCACAGTAAAGTAAAAGGATTCTGCACAGTAAAGAAAACAATCAACAAAACTAAAAGACAACCTAATGAATGGGAGAATATATTTGCAAATGACATATCTGATAAAGGATTAGTATCCAAAGTATATAAGAAAACTTAAAAAAAAAAAGAAAGAAAACTTATACAACTCAACACCAAAAATCCCCATATAATCCAATTAAAAAGTGGGCAGAAGATATGAACAGACATTTCTCCAAAGACGACATCCAAGTGGCTAATAGACACATGAAAAGATGCTCAATATCATTGATCAACTGCACAGCTGTCAGAATGGCTAAAATTGAAAACATAAGAAACAATAAGAGTTAACAAGGATGTGGAGAAAAAGGAACCATCATGCACAATTGGTGGGAATGTAAACTGTGTAAAACAATATGGTGATTCCTGAAGAAATTAAAAATAGAATCACCATAGGATCCAGTAATTCTACTACTGGACATTTACCCAAAGAATACAAAAACACAAATTTGAAAAGATAGATGCACCCCTATGTTTACTGCAGCATTTTTTTACCAAAAAAAATAGCCAAATTATGAAAGCAGCTCAAGCATCCATTGATAGATGGATAGACAAAGAAGAGGTGGTATATATAATGGAATATTAGCTATAAAAAAAGAATGAAATCTTATTTGCAACAACATGGATAGATCTAGAAGGTATAATGCTAAGTGAAATAAGTTAGTCAAAGACAAATACCATATGATTTCACTCATATGCAGAATTTAAGAAACAGAATTAACAAAGAAAAAAGAAACAAACAAAAAAAAAACAGATTCTTACACATAGAGAACAAACTGGTGGTTACCAGAGGGGAGGTATGTGTATGTGGTGAAATAGGTGAAGGAGATTAAGAGTACACTTATGATAAGCCTGAAGTAATGTATAGAATTGTTAAATCACTATATTGTACACCTGAGAACCAATAAAACACTGTACATAAATTATACCAGAATTTTTTATAAATTTAAAAATAAGTAAATAATTTTTTTAAAAGACAAGATTAGTACAAGACATGCATAGAAGGAAGGTCATGTGAAGACACAGGGAAAAGGTGGACATTGTAAGCCAAGATGAGAGGCTTCGGAAGAAATCAACTCTGTTTACATATTGATCTGAGACTTCTAGCCTCCAGAATTGTGAGAAAAATAAATTCCTATTGTTAAGCCAATAAATAAAATAAAATAAAATAAAATAAAATAAAATAAAATAATAAAATAAAATAAAATAAAAAATTGTAAGGGAACAAAATTATAGAGAATGTATCGTGATGGTCATAAAAAATATTGGTTCATATTATAACTATTAACAATGGGTAACCATATTCATATTATAACTATTAACAATGGGTAACCACCAGTAAAAGAGGAAAAAGATTTATTTATTTCTAAGTATTTATGTATTTGACAGAGAGAGAGCGAGCACCAGAGAGACAGAACAAGTATGAGTCAGGGGCAGAGGGAGAAGGAGAAGCAGACTCCCCACTGAGCAGGGAGCCAGACAGTGGGGACCTGAGCCCAAGGCAGATACAAACTGATTGAGCCACCTAGGTGCCTCGAGAAAAAGGACTTAAACAGAAATTGAAAATCCAAATGGCCACAGGGTTGGAGAAGTAACATAGAAGTGGGCAGTCTTACTTTTTTTTTTTTTTTTTTTTGAAACATGGCTGTATTATTTAGCTCAGGCCACCATAACAATACTATAGATTGGTTGGGTCAAACAACAGAAATTTATTTTCTCACAATTCCAGAGGCTAGAAGTCTGAAAACAGGATGCTAGCATAATCTGGTTCTGATGAGAGCTCTCTTCTGGCTTACAGATGGTTGCCTTCTTGCTATGTCCTTACACAGAACAGAGAGAGAACAAGACCTCTGGTATCATTTCTTATAAAGGCACTAATCCCATCAGGAATGTCCCACCCTCATGGCTTCCTCTAAACCTAATTATTGCCCAAAGGCCCCATCTCCAAATACCATTACTTTGGGGGTTAGTACTTTAACATATGTATGGTGGCAGGGAACACAATTCAGTCCAGGGCAATGGCCATCTTAGGTTTTTAATAAAAATGATCACCCCATTGGAACAGAGGCATATTCTACCATAAGAAAACAAGAGTGCAAGCAAAGATTATAAATATAAACTGAAATTTACTTTCCACTTTGGAAAAAAAAAAAACACAAAATGATGGGGACTATGGTGAACCAGAAGGCACATACCTCCACTGGGTAGCCAACCACTATATAGTTCCAGATGATTGTTGCCGTGTGAGACTAGCAGTCCCTTATAGATCTTCTTTTAAGTGTGGCTAGACAGGTATCTGAATTTCTGGATAAAATAAACATAATTTTAAATATCAGATTAAAAAGTTTTAAATACTCTATATGAGACCAAAACAGAAACAAAAACAAAAACAAAAGACCCAGCCATGTCTGTGGGCCAAATACAAGCTATCAATTTGTAACCACCTATGTATGACTTCAAAATTACTAACGAGCAAGAAAGCAAGATACATAGAATGCATAAGCCAAATAGCAAGAATAAGAATAAATGTATGATTAAGCACAATTAAAGTAAATGTAAATTCTCCTATTCATAGACAGTCATGGTGAGAAAAGAAAAAAATTTACATTTGAATCACAGCAGAAAAAGAGAATTTCTCTTTCCCAATAGTGTCAACCAAAGTTCCAGAATTGTTTGCCATTAGCCTTCCTGGTCTATCATCACTGACCAACCCTGAGTCTTGTGCTAGTCCTTGGAGCTGAAGGGTGATGGGGTCAGTCCCATCTGAAACACGTGGACTTAAAGTGAGCCAAATATACACCTAAAATAATATAACTAAAAAAGTTTGAAAATAGAGACATTTTATATCAAAAGATATGTTAACAGAAGAAAGCTATTGTGGCTAAAATGATTGGCTCATGTAACTGGAAGGCTAAAGTTAAGGTGGGGTTTATGGCTATTTCTGTAACTCAATAAGTTTATCAAAGACCTACTTTTTTTGGTCTAAGTAATTTGCCCCTTGCAATATTACATTCATCCTAAAATTGGCTTTCTGTATGCTAACAGGTTGGTTGCTAGTTATATAATCTGAATATAGGTTTTCATGCTTGTGGGTAAGTGGAAGAGAGTTGCTCACCGAACTGTTTAAAAAAAAAAAAAAAAGAAAGGAAGCCTGTCCATTTGGTTGATCTAGTAACATGCCTGCTCCTAAACTAAGAGAGTTTATCTGGGAATGCCATCTTCTCATTAGCTTCAGTTTGGATTCCTAATCTTATATTAGTTATCTATTGCCACTTAACAAATTACCCTAAAACTTTGTGGCTTAAAGCCACAACAAATATTTATTATCTCTCAAGGTTTCTATGGATCAGGAGCAGCATAGCTGAGCAGTGCTGGAAATCCAGAACCAGGATTTCCCATGAAGATTTGGTCAAGATGTCAGGTAGAGCTGTAGTCTTCTGAAAGCTCAACTGAGACTGGAGGGATCCCCTTTCAAGGACTCACATGGCTGATGCCTCAGTTCCTCTCTTCAGGGTCCATTTTACAAGGTTATATGAGTTATTTTCACAACATGGTGACTGGCTTACCCCAGAATGAATAATTATAGAATGCCAAGCGGAAGCTATGTCCTTGGAAGTCACACAGCATCATTTCCAATATATTCTAGTTGTTACATTTGAGTCACAGCAGAGAAAGAGAATTTCTCTTTCCCAATAGTGTCAACCAAAGTTCCAGAATTGTTTGCCATTAGTCTTCCTGGTCTATCATCACTGACCAACCCTGAGTCTTGTGCTAGTCCTTGGAGCTGAAGGGTGATAGGGTCAGTCCCATCTGAAACACATGGACTTAAAGTGAGGGAGAGAGAGTTCTCCAAGGGAAAATCAGGGTATTATTATCAGAAAAAGAAGAAATTGATACTGAACAAGCAAAAATAAAAGATTTCCACTATAGTGCCCATGTATTAATTGAAATTGTTACAGGAAGTGTGCATTATATCCTTAAAAAAATTTAAAAACACAAAAAGTTTAAGGATAATAATAGTGATTATCTCTACATGGTAGGATTACAGTAAAATTTTCCCTAGTATTCTCTGTATTCCAAACTTCCTTTCATAGGTATTTATTACTTTTATAATTAGAAAATAACAGTAACTATGATTGTATAAAAGGTAAAATTCACCACTCTAAGAAAGGAAATAGGGTGCAGTACTTCAAAAACAACAGATTTTTTTTAAAAAGATTTATTTATTTATTTATTCATGATAGACAGAGAGAGAGAAGAGAGGCAGAGACACAGGAGGAGGGAGAAGCAGGCTCCATGCTGGGAGCCCGACGCGGGACTCGATCCCAGGACCTAGGATTGCGCCCTGGGCCAAAGGCAGGCGCCAAACCGCTGAGCCACCCAGGGATCCCCAAAAACAACAGATTAAAAAAAATCGATGTTTTTTAAAAAAAATATATATATATTTTTTAATTTATGATAGTCACACAGAGAGAGAGAGAGAGAGAGAGAGAGAGGCAGAGACACAGGCAGAGGGAGAAGCAGGCTCCATGCACCGGGAACCCGATGTGGGATTCGATCCCGGGTCTCCAGGATCGCGCCCTGGGCCAAAGGCAGGCGCCAAACCGCTGCGCCACCCAGGGATCCCCTAAAAATATACTTTATTTATTTGAGAGAGAGAGTGTGCACGAGAAGGGAGGAAGGGCAGAGGGAGAGGGAGCAGACCCACTGAGCAGGGAGTCCAACTTGGGCTCAATCCCCAGACCCAGAGATCATGACCTGAGCCAAAGGCCAATGCTTAACTGACTGAGCCACCTACGCACCCTTCCATTATATTTTCTAATTTGTTCTTATTATTATATAGGAAAATCCTTGCCACTACTGGCAGGAATATAAATTAGTAGAGTATAAAGTACTTAGAAAGAAGTTTGGTCTTCAAAAATGATTGTATCTTTCCAAACAGCTGGAACTATGAGAAGGAAGGTAAGAGCATCAGAAGTTATAAGTAAGCAGGAAAATGAAAAAGATTGTTTTCTTTTTTCTTGTTATTTACTTGAAAGACAATGTTTAAAACAAAACAAAACAAAAAAGTAAGGTGGGGTTTATAACAAATGTAGAAGGAAAATATATGACAACAATCATACAAAATACAGGAGGGCAGGTAAGTTTATTTGTAAATTTTTATTCGTCGTCAAGTTATTTCATTGTGAAGGAGGAAGCATCATAAATAGGGGCTTTCTAATTAGAAAGTAGGAAGTGGGAAAAGATACAGTATTGACTCTACATAGACTGTAATAAGTTAAGAATACATATTATTAGCATTACAGAAAACACTGAAAAAATAAATGTATAGCTAAGAAGTTAATGGGAAATGAAATATTTAAAAATAATAATTATTCCATTTATATAAAATTCAAAAACAGATAAAACTAGTCAATAATCTTAGAATCATATCAGTGGTTGCCTGGGGTGGGGCATTTAAGGAGGCTGACTGCAAAGGGGCAGAGTACTTCTGGAGAGGTGGAAATGTACACCTTGATTGGGGTAGTGGTTAGATACATTTGTACATTTGTCCAAAGTCATCAACTTGTTCACTTAAAATGTGCACCTTTATATAAATTATATCTTTAAGGGATCCCTGGGTGGCGCAGCGGTTTGGCGCCTGCCTTTGGCCCAGGGCGCGATCCTGGAGACCCGGGATCGAATCCCACGTCGGGCTCCCGGTGCATGGAGCCTGCTTCTCCCTCTGCCTGTGTTTCTGCCTCTCTCTCTCTCTCTCTGTGACTATCATAAATAAAAAAAAAAAAAAAAAAAAAAAAAGACTAAAATATTTTTAAAAAATTATATCTTTAAAAAGTAGATTATTTTTTAAAAGGTTTTATTTATTAATTCATGAGAGACACAGAGAGAAAGAGAGGCAGAGACACAGGCAGAGGGAGAAGCAGGCTCCATGCAGGAGCCCAACATGGGACACAATCCCAGGTCTTCAGGATCACGCCCTTCGCCAGAGGCAGCGCTAAACCGCTGAGCCACCCAGGCTGCCCACAGAAAGTAGATTAAAGATAGTATTGGGGCACCTGGTGGCTCAGTCGATTATCTGCCTTCAGCTCAGGTCATGATCACAGGATCCTGGGTTTAAGCCCCACACTGGGCTCCCCTCTCAGCGGGGAGTCTCCTTCTCCTCTCCATCTGCCCCACACACCCATTCATGCTCTCTCTGTATTATTCTTTCCCTCTCTCTCTCTCTTAAAACACATAAATAAAATCTTTTTTTTTTAATGGTATTGTATCTTTGACCCAGGAATATGCTTGGTAAATTCAATACATATCTGTAGTTTTTGCTTGCCAGATATCCCTGACCTCATTTTTTGGTACTATCACCTGATTTATCTTTTTTTAGGTAACCACCCCTTTTCTACTTGATATAGCCTTGGTAACCAGTCAATTATATTGCCTCGTACTCCCCTGGCCAAAGGTAAACATAACCCAAGCTAGCTAATCAGACTCTCTGTCCCTGACATTTGAATCTTGAGTCATGTTAATCTAAGAACTAAAAAAGGTTAGATCTGTTATCTGGCTAATGATCAGCATCCTATTTTTTTTTTTTTTAAGATTTTATCTATTGGGCAGCCCGGGTGGCTCAGCAGTTTAGTGCCACCTTCCACCCATGGCGTGATCCTGGAGGCCCAGGATCGAGTCCCACATAGGGCTCCCTGCATGGAGCCTGCTTCTCCCTCTGCATCTGTCTCTCTCTGTGTCTCTCATGAAATATAAATAAAATCTTTAAAAAAAAAAGATTTTATCTATTTATTCATGAAAGACACACACAGAGAGAGAGGCAGAGACACAGAGAGAAGCAGGCTCCATACAGGAAGCGTGACATAGGACTCGATCCCGGGTCTCCAGGATCAGGCCCTGGGCTGGAGGCCGTGCTAAACCGCTGAGTCACCCAGGCTGCTCATCAGCATCCTATTTAGATCTTTGCCATGGTCTGTGCCCATCACTGCTGTACTTTTCTCCTTTTGCATTTCAGAGGTTCTTTTTTTCCTTTTTCAGAGAGAGAGAGAGACAGAGAGAGTGCGCACACACACAGATGAGTGTGTGCACCTGAACAGAGATGAAGGAGAGGCAGAGAGAGATGGAGAGAGAATCTGAAGCAGGTTCCATATCCAGCATGGAGCTTGACCTGGGGCTCAATCTCACAACCTTGAGGTCATGACTGGAACAGAAATCAAGAGTTGGCCACCTAACCAACTGAGCCACTCAGGTACCCCTGGATCTCAGTGGTTCTTAAAGAGACAAATTTCTCTCTCTTCCCTCATGGGCACTCTCTGGTACTTTGGAATTATCAGCCCCTGTGACAGGTTGCCAGTGGCTCTGGGAGGCCATGTAAGGCTCTTGGGCACAAATTATTCTGAGAAATTCTTGGGCTGCTCAAAGCCCTTCATAGATGCTGGTTACCCTCAGGTAATTAAAGAAAGTTATTCTACCACTCCCATATCATGCTGCGGAGCCCTGTGATGTTGTCTTAGGCTCACTTGCCTGAGCCTATCAGGCAACCATTCCTACTATGCATTCTTACTGCTTTTCTTATTTATTTATTTATTTATTTATTTATTTATTTATTTATTTATTTATTTATTATTTATGAGAGACACACAGAGAGAGAGGCAGAGACATAGGCAGAGGGAGAAGTAGGCTCCCCAGAGGGAATGTGATGTGGGACTTGATCCCAGGACCCCAGGATCACGACCCAAGCCAAAGGCAGATGCTCAACCACTGAGCCACCCAGATGCCCCTTCTTACTGCCTTTCTAGACTCCACTTATGAAAGTAAACCTTCTGCACTCAGACCACCATAAACCTTTTTTATCCTATACTCTAGGATCCATACAGAGGTGCAGAAGTAAGTGGTAGTCGTGGTAAGGGGACAGGGTATAGGGCACTTCCACCATTATCAGGTTCCTATATTTTTTACTTTGGGTTTTCCCCTTTCCTTTCTTTCTCTTTTCCGGGGAAACTGGAAGGGAGGGAGAAGCTCTATTCATCAAATCTACTGTGTTGTCTATGCATATAAATTCTTTCTGTTTCCCTGCAGGGCCTAGAATTTTAAAATGCAAAAGTAAAGAAAAGGCTCCTTGTTTCCCTCTTCTGTGTCCTCTCACTAAAAACAAATAGCATAGAACCATTCTATCCGCTGTCTACTGGGGGGAGGGCTGCTCTTCATATTTTAAAAGGGCATAAACACATAAGCACATAAACAAGCTGTTTGAACATCCTTATACATATGTCTATTTGAACATGTGAGAAAATATCTATAAATTAAGTTAGAATTTGCATATTTTTAAGGCTCTTGGTGTGTATTGCCTGTTTTTTCCAACACAACTTTAGCCTCTTCAACTATGTATTTAATATATTTTTTCTTTTTTTTTAAGATTTTTATTTATTTCAGACAGAGAGAGAAAAAGCACGAGTAGGGAGGTGGGCAAATGGAGAGGCAGTAGACTTCCTGTCAAGCAGGGAGCCAAGCTCAGAGCTCGATCCCAGGACCCCAAGATCATGAGCCGAGCCAAAGCCAGATGCTTATTTGACTGAGCCACCCAGGTGCCCCTATACTTTCTCTTCTTATTGGGCTAGCTCATAATTCTAATGTGAATTTTGGTGGAACACAAAAATATTTTAATACACTTATAGCCCTATGGCTATTATCAAAAAATGAAAAAAATGGAAAATAACAAGTGTTAGTGAATATATGCAGAAACTGAAGCCCTTGTGAATCACTGGTGGGAATATAAAATGGTACAGCTGTTGTGGAAAAGTCTGGCACTTCCTCAGTAAGTTAAAGGTAACATTACCAAATTGTCTGGCAATTCTACTCCTAGGTATATATCTAAAAGAATTGAAAACAGGGATTCAAACAGATGTTTGTATATTTACGTTCATAGCAGTGTCATTCACAATTGCCAAAAGTTGGAAACAACCCAAATGGCCATGCACAAATGAATGGAAAAACTAATGTATTTTATACATATAATGGAATATTATTCAGCCTTAAACACTAATAAAAGGGGGTAAAAGCAAAAACAAAAAAAACTGAAAGTGGTGTCTGGCTGGATCAGTCAATTGAATGTGTGATTATTAATCTCAGGATTGTAAATTTGAGTTCCACATTGAATGTAGAGATCCCTCAAAAGTAAAATCTTTAGGGGCACCTGGGTGACTCGGTTGAGCATCCAATGCTTGGTCTCAGCTCAGGTTTTGATCTTGGGGTTGTGAGTTCAAGCCCCACATTCAGCTCCACGCTAGGCAAGTAGCCTACTTTTAAAAAGGAAATAAGTAAATATGCTGCTTCTGGATGGCTCAGTCACTTGAGCGTCCAACTCTTGATTTTGACTCAGGTTATGGACTCAGGGTTGTTAAATCAAGCCCTGTGTAGGGCTTCACACTCAGCACAGAGTCTGCTTGTCCCTTTCCCTCCCTCTCTGCCCCTCTCCCTGCTCACTGGCTCACGTGCTTGCACTCTCTCTAAAATAAACAAATTTTAAAAATATTTTCTAAAAAAGTAAATAAATAAAAATAAAAATAAAATCTTTTTAAGAAAATGAAATTCTGTTATGTTACAACATAGATAAGCCTTCAAAACATGCTAAATGAAATAAACTAGGCACAACAGGACAAAGGCAGGATTCCACTTATATTAGGTACTTAGAATAGGCAAACTCATAGAGACAGAAAGCAGATTACAGGCTACCAGGGGCTGGAAAGAGGGGGAAATGGGGAATCATTGTTTAATGGGTACAGAGTTTTTGGTGGAGCTGAGGAAGAAGTTTTGGAAATGAATGTGGTGATGACTGCGCAACATTGTTAACATACTTAATGTCAATGCTTAGTATATTTAAAAATAGCTAAAATAGAAAATTTAATATTATGCATATTTTGCCACAATTTTTTTTTTTAAAGGAACAATATATGAATGCTTGGGTGGCTTAGTCAATTAAACATCTGCCTTCAGCTCAGGTCATGATCCCAATGTTCTGGGATCAAGCCCCACATACTGCTTCCTGCTTCGTGAAGAGTTTGCTTCTCCCTCTCCTGCTCCTCCTCACCTTAGGCCCTCCCCTCATGCTCTCTTTCCCAAATAAATAAATAAAATATATATATATATATATGTATTTTTTTTTTTAAAGGAACAAGGATACCTGGGTGGTGGTTGGGCGTCTGTCTTTGGCTCAGGGTGTGATCCCAGAGTCCTGGGATTGAGTCCTCCATCGGGCTTCCTGCATGGGGCCTGCTTTTCCCTCTGCTTATGTCTCTGACACTCTCTCTCTCTGCCTCTCATGAATGAATGAATGAATGAATGAATGAATGAATATTTAAAATAAATAAAAAATAAAAAAGAAACAAAATACTTTAAAGTATGTGTTTTTGAAAATTTGAGTGTAAAGGAAGTAAATATTTTGCAATGTAGCCAACTGTGTGGTTTTTCCCCAAGAGAGGTAGGAAGGCCTATTTATTAATCTAATTATTAAATGCTCATGTATGTCTGCACTAGGCTTGGTTTCTGAAATACACAATATTTACTATCCAGTCCTCAAGATCTTCATGCACCCGTTGAGGAAATAAGGCATCCACACATGATATAATTGACATGATATCATTATAAGAGATGTTACAGAGTAGATTATAATATGATCTCTTAGTTTTTTTCTTTTCTCTGGAATATACATTCTTTCTTTCTTTATTTCAATATACTCTCTTGTCTTCAATGATCATAAACAACTATGAAGGTTTTTGTTCTCCCCCACACCTGAAACCTTTCCCAAGTCTGCCTGTCTATCTTATAGATATATCATAACTTAAAAAAATCTCAAACTAGGGGTGCCTGGGTAGCTCAGTCATTTAAGCATCTGGCTCTTGATTTTAACTCAGGTGGTGATCTCAGGATTCTCTCTTCCTCTCTCTCTGCAACCCCCCCGTGCTCTCTCACAAACAAACAAAATCCAAACCTGGACCCAAATCTTTCAGTATGTTGTTTAACCTCAGTAAATGGGTTCACTATAGATTTTGTCATCTAAGTTAAGTATCTGTGTCTTTTGTGTATTTTATTATTTATTTTTAATATATTTTTAAAAGATTTTATTTCTTTTGGGGGGGGTAGAATGCATGAGTGGAGGGAGGGGCAGAGGGAAGGGGACAAGCAGACTCCCCGCCCAGCAGGGAGCCTGATGTGGAGCTTGATCCCAGGACCCTGGGATCATGACCTGAGCCAAAGGCAGATATTTAACCAACTGAGCCACCCCAGTGCCCTTCATTTGTATATTTTAACTAAATCATTTGGTGAGTTGGATGTGGATGGGATCCACTCACGCAGGATAATGGTATTTCTCTCGGATTGGCTCAAGTTATTATTATATGACTACATCACTTTGTATATAGCTTACCTAATTCCTATTCCTATTTCATTGAAAAAATCACAACTTTTCACGGTCACAATTAAAGAACTACAAGTTTGTTTCACATTTTTTCCTGTATTTTTTACATTCTAATAATTACTAAATTTCCCAGAAATCAGAGGTATAGTGTCGTGGCAAAACAAACCTACTTTTAATTGTCCAAGTAAATCTGTTCAAGTGTTCTTTTCCTATGAATTTCATTACAACTAAAAATACTTTGAGAACTGACCTACATTGGAACTGTTATAGCATTACTACAACCCCAACCAACTCATTATCTCCTCTTTAGCACTCCCACAATGTCCTATGCAAACTATCACAGTATTTCTCACACTGTATTATTTTGTGTCTTTCCAAAAATGACCTGTAAGCCTTTATTATATACAATGGAATCAGCACAAATTTTCTACGGATGTGGGTAATAGTACAGAGGAATGAGAATTGGGCCGAGTCTCCTATCTGCATTATTTCTCCAAGTGACAAGAATTTGTTGACAAACCCTCGCTCTGTTCTTTGGTGATAACAAGTTATAGGACTCAATCATTTTGCCTCTATCATGTGTTGTACCATAGATGTACCTCGACAATCTTACTTATGAGGTCCATGTGATTTTTTATATGTGGCTAATGGGTGTTGAATAAGCGGGTGTAGACTTGGAGGGCTCTGAAAGATTCTTCAAGTATTGGATAAAAATCATTGTCTCTATGCTGATACTCTATGGTTAGGCAATTCAGTCGTATAAGTAGTGTAGCAGAGCCATCGTCAGAGAGTTAAGACTGTCCGGTACAGGTTATGAATTTTATAATTTTCATGAATGCATTTATATCCTTAGCAATATGTAGCCCTGAAAGGGAAGAGGTTCAATATGCAGTCTAAAGTGATGGGTTCCTGGGAACTTTATAATAAACCATCCAACCTTAGTGATACATCAACAACCATTTTATTATGCTCCTGTGGGTCAGGAATTCAGATGGAGTAGAACAGGGATGCTTGTCTCAGCTCTGTGACTCTTGAGCCCTCAGCTGGGAACACTGGAGTGGCTGACAGTGGCTCAAATGTTATGGAGTTGGAATCATCTGGAAGTTTCTTCACCGAAATAACGGGTACCTGATGTGGTATGACTCAAAGGCTGTACTCAGTTGACTTACACATAGTGCTTACACAAGTGCTTACACATAGTCTTTCCATGTGGCTTGAGCTTTCTGAAAGCATGGTTGCCTCAGGCTAGTTCCTCTTCTTAATATGGTGCCTCGGGAATCCAAGAATGAGAATTCCAGAGAATAAAATGGACTCTGTATGGCCATTTCTGACCTAGCATCACTTCTGCTGGACTCTACTTGTGGGAGCAGACACAATCTAACCAGATTCAAAAGAAAGGTACTTATGGAGTACCTGGGTGGCTCACTCAGCTCCTTCGATGCTTAGTCCTTTGTACACAAGGCAGCTACTGGTCCTGACTCCTCCAACATTTAATTCTCAGGGGCCCTGTCTTTTCAGGTAATCTGTCTGCCCTATGTCAGGGCCTCCCAGACCATCACATACATTTTAATAACTTTCAATCTCAAAACAATGAAGATGGGATCAAGAGGTCCTTTTGTCCATAAAGACTCCTTTGTCTATATACATTTTTGGATGTTTAATTCTGCCTAACAGCACTAAGGTCCATATAGCAATCAATGTGTGTCCAACACAGCTTAATCTGCTTATAGGAACTGAGCCCAGTTCCTGATTCAGCCAAAATGTCCTAGAACATCTGCACTCAATTTCAGGGGATTCATGGATCCCTTGAGGTAGGGTTGCTGGATAAAACACAATGCCCAGTTAAATGTGATTTTCAGATAAACAATGAATATTTTTTTTTAGTGTAAGTATGTCCCTTGTGATATTTGCATGGAAAATTATACATGTTTGTGGAAAGAGGTTCAAACAGCCTCAAAAGATCTAAGAACTCCTGATGCAGAATTTGCTGAAGGAACTCATGTGCTTGAGAGACTTGAAACGGGTGTGTAAAACTACTGCATGCAACATACTTAGATTAAAAACTATTCATTATTTACCTGAAATTAAAATATAACTGGGCATTTGTTTTTGTTTTTACTTAGTAAGTCCGCAACCCTTAAGGCCAACCACATCTATCTTATTAGGTTCATGGATTACAGAGCTGGCCGGTATTGACTGAGAAAAGAATTAAGTGTATTTCTTGTATTTCTTTTTTTTTTTTTTTTTTTTTTTTTTACCAAATTACTTAGCCATTTAACATAGAAATACCGGGTAAACTGGAAGAATCACTTCCAATTCCTTTAGCTCTTAATGTCAGGACATATTATTGTCTTTAGGTTTTACATTGTTACAGGGTGACTATCAGACGGTGTCATCAATTACAGACAGCAACTGTTAAATTCCTAGAACAGAAATATATTGCACAAAGTTCTTGAGACAGAAATATATTGCACAAAGTTCTTGAGGTGGCCAACTTGGAAAATTAAGTTACATAAATAGCAGATGTTCAGGGTGAATAAGGAAGGGAGCTGAAACAAGTACTCTCAATTATTCAATAGTCTCTTGAGACTGGGACTAGAACTATGAGAGAAAATTGAAACCTTCCATTTCTATCTTACTATTAAGCCCTGACACAGTCGGCAATTAACCCCTTTCTTCTCACCACTATTTGTAATTCCATAATCAGGCTAACCTTCCTGCCAAATTCTTCTACAGTTCTTTTTTTTTTTTTAATTTATTTATTTATGATAGTCACACACAGAGAGAGAGAGAGAGAGAGAGAGAGAGAGAGAGAGAGAGAGGCAGAGACATAGGCAGAAGGAGAAGCAGGCTCCATGCACCGGGAACCCGACGTGGGATTCGATCCCGGGTCTCCAGGATCGCGCCCTGGGACAAAGGCAGGCGCCAAACCGCTGCGCCACCCAGGGATCCCTCTTCTACAGTTCTTTTTCTCATTTTTTGTTTGTAAATTTTCTTTGGAAAAAGTAAATATGGTAAAAAGTTCAAACAATGCAAATGGTTATACAATGACCCATGATAAGCCCTGGTTTCCCGGACCAGAGTTTCCTAACTTGGCTTAGGGACCAGTGTCTGAGGAAGGGTGTTTAGATCCCTTCTGAATTCCCTGAATGCGTAATTTTCATTGTACTGATAATGTGCATTTTTCTGAGGAAAGGATTCAAACTTTTACCTGAACCTCGAAAAGGTCCATGCCTAAGAACTCTCCAGGCGGAATCTGCTGAAGGGACGGAGGCGCCCGCGTAATTCGGCACGGGAGAGGATTCCTCATCCCAGGGCAACCCGCCCACCCTCATCCACCACCTCGGGCCCCCTCGGAAAATACGTCCTCGGCGGGAAGCATCACGACTCTTTTCTTCCCAAGTTTTCCGCCTGCCGCATTCCTACCCTCCGGCGCGTCAGCGTGCGCTGACGTCATGACGCCGCACACGCAGCCCCGCCCCTGCAGAGCTCCGCGCTGGGACGGAACTCGGGTTTCTCTCAAACCCGGAATGTGACGCCTGGGCTTGGCTCTCTCTGGCTGCGTGCCCCGCTGTTTACCCGGGCCTGCGTGCGCCGCGGCTACCCTACAGCTCGCCCGGGAGGAGCCAGGACGGCCGTGCGCTTCTGCCCTGTGCCCGCGTGGCTGCCGCCGCCCGTCCGAATCCTCCGGGGCCGCAGACGAGTTCGCTACGGAGGGAGGCGGGGGCCTTCGGGAGGAGGAGGCGGAGGAGGCGGAGGAGGAGGGAAGGAAGATGGCGGCCGTGGAACTAGAGTGGATCCCAGAGACTCTGTATAACACCGCCATCTCCGCTGTCGTGGACAACTACATCCGCTCCCGCCGAGACATCCGCTCCTTGCCCGAGAACATCCAGTTCGATGTTTACTACAAGGTACGGGCCGTGGGCCTGCTCTGCTCCCCTGTCGCAACCCCTGGGGCCGCACCCCCTTCCACGTCTGCGAACCCCCGCAGTTAACCCCTCACCCCTCGTAGCAGGATCGCCTCCCGAGGCATCTGGTGCGGTCTCGGCGTTGCCAGTGTAGGAAGACCCTGTCTCCGTATCCTCTCTCAAGCTCTTGGGCCTTGATCGCTGCTGTCTCTTCCTAATGAGTCTCCTCGTTTTTCGGTGTTCCCTCCTACCCTGTGCCCCCTCATCTTGGGCAGGCCTTTTGCGTGCACTTCCTCTGTTGTCCCACTGTCCCACTCAGTCCTTCACTTCTAGCCTGTGTCTTCACAGGCTGCCCTTAACCCAGATTAAATGTCAGCATCAGCTGAACTTTTTGCCCTGCTCTTAAACCCCCTTCCTACTTTCTCCTTTTGTCGCCCCTTTTCCCAAGTCATTTTTTCTGCTTTGTGTACTTCGTTTCTCCTTTTTCATCCCAATCGAGAGGGAGTTGAGGATTTACTGGGAATAAATAGTTGTATGGTTTTTTTTTTTTCGTATATTCTTTAAAGCTTTGGTTTTTGTTTATGCCTGGGAATTTTGTTAATATGTGAGTGGTGATACACTATTGGAAAGGAAAAGGAAAAAAAATCTTTCCTGAAAGAAAAAAATACTTAAGAATTTATGTTCGTGTGTTTGAAAGTTGCAATCTTGCAGCATTCCTAAATAGCTCCCCCTCAGAAATCTGAACAAAAAGTCTCCCAAGTCACTCTCCAAGGAGTTTCAAGGGTAAGTGTCTTAGACGTGGACAATTTTTGCAGTGTTTAGGGAGGGAGGAGAACTTTATGGACTCGGAGCCTCCCTTTCCTCCTCCCTCCCGCGTTTGAATGTGCACAGTGGACTTATTATTCGGTCCTCATTGCCTTGAATCGGCGTGGATAACTCGTACTCTCTCCAGTAGCTACCCGTGCAAAATGTGACCAGAAGTGGAGTAGGATTTATTTTTTAGATTTTAAATGCTTCCTCTTGATTAGTAATTTGGCTAGAACACAGTGTAAACTGATATTTAACAGATGTGTATGTTCTTATGTATGTATGGTTGTTTTATGGCAGTTGTTTAATTGGGAAGCTCGCCCACTTTCTCCACCCCAGAATATTTTTTCAGAAAGCAGCTGACTTGCTGCATTCTACTAAATCCAGCCTCATTACACCAGTTCTAATAATTCAAATGATTTTTTTACTCCATAAATATTTGGAGAAGATTTGTTTGGTAATTCATTTTATTATTTGGCCCTGGTGTAGAGAAATTCTCCCTTCATCTCAAATGTCTTTGATACATTGATTTACTTTTGTATATATCTAAGGAAATTTTGTGTATTTAAGATTCATTCCTAAAGTAGGGTTTGTTTAAATTTGGCTTTCTCAGGGGAAACTACAGCTTGTGTGTATGCTTACTCTGTCCATTTTATTAAATCTTATGTAATCTTTTACACTCTAAGAAGAAATAATTGGAAATTCAAGCAAAGTACGATTACTGCTTGAATTCTCTCAAAATATTCTTGACGGGTCATCTTCTAGTAACTTTTGCTTCTAATTGAAGCTTTTCATTTGAAGATTATTACTAGTATGAAAAGATGGTGCTTTTGCCACGTTTTCTGTTTCATGTAGTTGCAAAGTTTTAATATTGTTTCTTTTTGGTGCACTTCTAAATAATTGTATGTCTGATGAGAGTGTGGCATTGTGTTAAAGTGAAGGAAGGCATTTAAAATGTGCCTGGAACTATGCTAAGTGCTTTTACACATGTTGTCTTGTTTAATCCTCACAAACTATAGAGTAAGGCATAACCCTGTGTTAAAGGTGAGAAAGTAAGTAACTTAGACAAGGGCTAATACTTAGTATTGAGTTCCTGTGTTCCTTGCTTTCTTGATTGTGAAGATTTTGCATTTTGAGATAATTGATGAAAGACATTTATAGAACTAATTACTTGACTTACTAATCTTTGTTTGCTCTAAAACACGGTATCACTACATAAATATGGTACTTTTTAAGCATTTTTTTTTCTTTTTAAGCATTTTAATGCATATGAGTATGAAGTACTCATCCCCTGCTCCAATTTGTGAACATTTTAAGAGGCTGTTTACAGTTTAATTTTATCTAACTTAGAACCAAGGAGAAATTTATAATCAGATTCCTTCAGCAGTCCCAACTTCCACCAATAGGCACTGTCACAGATAAAGTTGTAATATTTGTGGAACCAAAAAATACCCCATTCCTCTTGATGGTTGTAGTCCAGTGTCAGTGTGTTAATTTTTTGAGAATAGCTTCAGGTAAAGGCACAGCTTTAGGAGATGGGGTTATGGAATGAATGGGAGGTGAAGTAGGCATTCTGACTGCTCTCTGAGGAAGGGAAGGGAGAGAGGTGTTGATATGTAGAAAGGGTAAAATAAAACGTAAAAGGAATTTTTTTTTTTAAAGAATGGAAGACACTAGGGTATATTTATTGGCTGAATGGCAGAAACCAAAATGGAATGACAGTTTAATTGTACAAGTGAGATGGGAAATGAATTATGGAGTAGAGCCCCTAAGCAGGAGAATTAATAAATGAGTGTTGCTTCTTCCTTCATTGTGCATAAATTAAGGTATTGGTCTTAAACTGATCTTGGGGAAAGAATACTTATTTCTCTAAGATCAGATGGAAAGAGTTAGGTACATAAAGTATCAGCATAGTTAAGTTTGCAAAGAATAGTTGTCATGAATGGTAAGATCATTTGCTGAAAATAAGGGATAGGAGTGGTGGCTTCTAAGTATGTAGGAAGACTAAAGTTGGAAATGGCTGTTGATGTATATGGGAAGGGAAGTTCACTAAAAATGTGTTTTAAAAAATGACAGGTGGGGAGCACCTGAGTGGCTCAATGAGTTAAGCATCCTACTCTTGATTTTGACTCAGGTCAGGATCTCAGGATGGTGAGAACCAGCCTGGCATTGCATTGGGCTCTGGTCAGCAGGGAGTAGGGTTGGGATTCACTTTCCATCTCCCCCTAGCCCCCACCGTGCACGTGCGTGCCCTCTCCCTCTCTTTCTCTCTCTCAAATTTTTTTTTTTAATGACAGGTGGAAAAAATGAAATTAAATTTTTTTAAATGACAGGTGAGGGGGCATCTGCCTTCGGCTCAGATCATAGTCCCAGGGTCCTGGGACTGAGCCATGCATTTGGCTCCATGCTAAGCAGGGGAGTCTGTCCCTCTCCCTCTGCCCCTACACCTGGTTGTGCACGCGTACATTCTCTCTTTCTCTCAAATAAAATCTTTAAAAAAAAAAATGACAGGTGGTTCAATAAAAATTTGTATGTTACAAAATAATATCTTTGAATTTGAATAGCTTTTAACCAAGAGCGCTCATTTAGGTATAGAAATGGAAAGATAAATAGAAGGAATTGTAAAATTGTACACCAAGTGAAAGCAAATAGAGTGAAGGGCTGGGTATTTTATTTTATTTAAAAAAAAATTTTTTTTTTATTTATTCATGAGAGACACAGAGAGAGAGATGCAGAGGGAGAAGCAGGCTCCATGCAAGGAGCCCGACATGGCACTCGATACCAGGTCTCCAAATTCACATCCTGGACTGAAGGCGGCGCTAAACCGCTGAGCCACCGGGGCTGCCCAGGGCTGGGTATTTTAAAGACTGAAGTTTATGATCTTTTAAACTGCTGAGCAATCTTTTTTGTGTCCTAGTCTGGTTACAAAATTGTCCATAGAGTTAAATTTTGGTCAGGTGAAGTGTTTCAGTAATGTGTTCTATTTATTATTTTCAGTCTTAACCTTAATGATTTTGACTTTTATTATTATTGTAAGTCTTAGGCTGAAAACCATACAAATGCATTAATGTCTGACTTTAGAATTTTTTTCTTTTTCTACATGTATTTCTGTTGTATAGCTATATAATGTGTCAACTAATATTCTGATAATTTTTAATTGGCTGGTAACAAATTGAAAAAAAATTGCAACATTTGACAGCAAAAGAGTTAACAATCTTTTCATATAAAGAGCTCTTGGGATTAATAAATTGAGAACTAAAACTGTGGGGGAGGGGCATAATGGACCATAAATAGCCCACCATACCGTGTATCTCTGGATGGTAAGGTAATATGTTATAAATAATGTCAGATCGGGATCCCTGGGTGGCGCAGCGGTTTAGCGCCTGCCTTTGGCCCAGGGCGTGATCCTGGAGACCCGGGATCGAATCCCACGTCGGGCTCCCGGTGCATGGAGCCTGCTTCTCCCTCTGCCTGTGTCTCTGTCTCTGTCTCTCTCTCTCTGTGACTATCATAAATAATAAATAAAAAAATTAAAAAAAAAAAAATAATGTCAGATCATCTCAGTTTAAGCTGTGAATTTATTTGATATATGAATCAAGCGCTCAACTTTATTGGTATAGGAAAGTGATTAAATATGAAGTTCATCTGGAGGAACTGATTATATGAAGAGTCAAAGACATTTTGAAGATGCACAATACTTAGGAGATATGTGCATTATAAAATAGTCAAGTATGTTAAAAAGTTACATATTTTATTTTATTTATTTTATTTATTTTTATTTTTTTTTTTTTTTAGAAAGTTACATATTTTAAAACAGTATAGCATTGGCATAAGAACAGTAGAGAGAGGAGCACCTGGGTGGCTTAGTGGTTGAGTGTCTGCCTTTGGCTCAAGTTGTGATCCTGGAGTCCTGGGATCAAGTTCCGTCCCCATCAGGCTCCCCACAGGGAGCCTGCTTCACCCTCTGCGTGTCTCTGCCTCTGTCTCGATGTCTCTCATGAATAAATAAATAAAATCTTAAAAAAAGAGATAAATTACAGAACATGGTAAACAGTCTAGATAGAAATCAAAACAGGGATCCCTGGGTGGCGCAGCGGTTTGGCGCCTGCCTTTGGCCCAGGGCGCGATCCTGGAGACCCGGGATCGAATCCCACATCGGGCTCCCAGTGCATGGAGCCTGCTTCTCCCTCTGTCTGTGTCTCTGCGCCTCTCTCTCTCTCTGTGTGACTATCATAAATAAATAAAAATTTAAAAAAAAGAAATCAAAACATTTAAGAATTTGTTAAATGATAAAGTTATGATGGGCACCTGAGTGGCTTAGTTGGTTAAGTGTCTGCCTTCGGCTCAGGTCATGATCACAGGGTTCTTCAATTGAACCTCACATTGGGCTCCCTGCTCAGCGAGGAGCTTGCTTTTCCCTCTGCCTGCTATTCCCCCTGCTTGTGTACCTGCTCTCTCTCTCTCTTTCTCTCAAATGATTAAATAAAATCTTCTAAAAAAATGAGAAAGTTATGAGACAATGCTATATTTTAAATGGGGGACATATCTAAAAATACCTTGGGCAACTGGCTCTTTGGGGGAAAAGTTAGACCTTTACGTCTTATCATATATTAAAATGACTTCCAGGTGAATTGAAGATTTAAATATGGAAGGGGTGACTGGGTGGCACAGTCTGTTAAGCGATCTACTTTTATTTTTGGCTCAGGCCATGATCTTAAGATTGTGGGATCGGCCCTGCACTGGGCTCTGTGCTCAGCACAGAGTCTCATTAAGATTCTCTCCCTTTCCTCTGCTTCTCTCCCCATTTGCGTGCGCGCGCGCGCACTCTCTCTCTCCCTCTCTCTCTAAAATAAATGAATAAATCTTTAAAAACAGAGATTTAAATATGGCAAATGAAATCATAAAAGTATCAGAATAGGAGTGCCTGGGTGGCTTAATTAGTTAAGCATCTGATTCTTGATTTTGGTTCAGGTCATGATCTCAGGGTTGTGAGATGGAGCTCTGTGTGGAGTTCCAGGTGCAGTGCATAGCTGCCTGTCTCCCTCTGCTCCTCCCCCTGCGCACCCGTCTCTCTCACATAAATAAAATCTTAAAAAAAAAAAGTATCAATTATTGGGTCAGTATGTTGTAGTGGGAAATGACTGAAATTTCTTCTTTAAAGAGATTATTTAAAAATTAATCGGGCTCCCGGTGCATGGAGCCTGCTTCTCCCTCTGCCTGTGTCTCTGCCTCTCTCTCTGTGACTATCATAAATAAATAAAAATTAAAAAAAAAAGGGGGGGGGAATCCCTGGGTGGCACAGCGGTTTGGCGCCTGCCTTTGGCCCAGGGCGCGATCCTGGAGACCCGGGATCGAGTCCCGCATCGGGCTCCCGGTGCATGGAGCCTGCTTCTCCCCCTGCCTGTGTCTCTGCCTCTCTCTCTCTCTGTGACTATCATAAATAAATAAAAATTAAAAATTAAATAAGATTATTAAGGGCACCTGGCTGACTCAGTTAAGCATCTACCTTGGCTAAGGTAATGATCCTGGACTCCTGGGATCAGTCCTGCATCAGATTCCTGGCTCAGAGAGGGGGAGTCTGCCCCTCTCTCTGCTCGTGTTCACTCTCACTAAAATAGATGAATAAAATATTTTTATTTTATTATTTTTTAAAGATTTTATTTATTTATTCATAGAGACACAGAGAGAGAGGGGGAGAGAGAGAGAGAGACAGACAGACAGACAGAGACAGACAGGCAGAGGGAGAAACAGGCTCCATGCAGGGAGCCTGACGTGGGACTCGATCCCGGGTCTTCAGGATCACACCCCAGGCTGCAGGTGGCGCTAAACCGCTGCGCCATGGGGACTGCCCGACTAAAATCTTTTTTAAAAAATTAAGGTACTTTGCAAATTTAAAAAATGTCAAACAAGTAATGTAAAAGGTGAAGTCCTCTGTTACTCCTCTGTTACAGTAGCCAAGATTCTAATGCCATCTTGGCATGGGTAAGGCTTTTCTAAGTATAAGACCAGAGCCTAGAAGGAAAGAAGGAAAAAAAAATGATACTTGTAAATACATTAAAAAAATAGGGAAAAAATTGTAGGCATTTCTTTAAAGACTATGGAAATGACAATATTTGACAGATAACAGGTGTATTTTCTAATACTGAAAGATCTAATACTAACCAGTATGTAAAGGATAATCAGCTCATTTCCAGAAGGCCTGAACAGACAGCTCGTAGAAGAGGGAGATATGAATGGCTAATAAACATCAAAAGATGCTCAACTGAAATGCAGAATCAAGTCAAGATAATCATGAGGAAGAAGAAAGAAAATCTGGAGAACTCACACTACCAAATATCAAGCCATGGCAATTAAGATAATATGGTATTGGCACATGAATGGACAGATAGACCAGTGGAACAAAACATTCCAGAAACAGACTGATACATATACTATCATCTGACTTATGATAAAAGTGACACAGTGGTACAATAGGGAAAGGAAAGTCAGATTAATGGTATTGGTCAATTAGGTATTCATATGGGGGGGGGGGAAGTATACAACCTTACCTTACACTGTACGCGGTAATTATTTTTGGATGGTTTGTTGACCTAAATGCGAAAAACGGTTTTTTAGGAAAACAATTTTCACTATGTCAGCAAAGATTTATTTAATAGTATACAAAATGGCCTAAATATGAAGATAACTTGATAAATCAGACTATGTTAAGATCAAGAACATCTGTTCATGAAAAGATACCATTAAAAACAAAAAAAGATACCATTAAAAGTGTGAAAAGCCAAGCATGGAGTGGGAGAAGTGGGAAAAGATACTTGTAGGACATACGTGTAATCAGGGGCTCATCCTGCATCTAAAGAACTAATATTAAAGAAATGAAAAATGACCTTTTTTTTTTTTTTTAATAGTGAAAGAACTTTACTAGGCATCTAAAAAGAGGATATTCAAAGAATCAAACATTTGGAAAGGGACTCAACCTTATTTTGTCTTCAGGGAAGTTGCTGTCTTACTGTTCATTTCTCAGAACGATTAAGTGAAAACAAAAATGTTAGTAAGGACACGGAGCAATCAGAACTCATACATTGTTAGTGGGAGTCTAAATTGATGTACTATTTTGGAAAACTAGCATTTTCTACTAAGACTGAACATATACCCTGTAACACAGTAATCCCACTTCAAGAAATGTAAACTTAAGAACATTCAAAATGGGGGCACCTGGGTGGCTCAGTCGGGTAAGCTTCCAACTTGATTTTGGCTCAGGTCATGATATCAGGGTCCTGGGATCAAGCCCTCTGTTGGGCTCTGTGCTCAGCATGAAGTCTACTTGCCCGTCCCCCCGCCTCCCTTTTTCTCTCTCAAATAAATCTTTTTAGAAAGTTCAAAATGAAAAAAGAAGAGACTTTTAAATATAGAAAAGACTGGGAGCACCAGTGTGGCTCAGTTGGGTTAAATGTCACAGCTCTTGATTTCAACTCAGATCATAATCTCCGGGTTGTGAGATCAAGCCCCACATTGGGCTCTGCACTGAGGGGGAAATCTGAAGTTTCTCACCCTCTGTCCCCTGCCAACCATGCATACTCTCTCAAATAAATAAATCATTAAAAAAAAATTGATGGTTACCAGAGGGGAGATAGGTGTTAGGGGTTGGTTAAAATAGGTGAAGGAAATCAAGAGTACACCTTGTGATGAGCACTGAGTAATGTATAGAAATGTTGAATCACTGTATTGTACACCTGAAACTAATATTTGTAAACTAAACTGGAATTAAAATTTTAAAAATTGGGATGCCTGGGTGGCTCAGTGGTTGGGCGCCTGCCTTTGGCTCAGGTCGTGATCCCCGGATCCGGGATTGAGTCTCGCATCGGGCTCCCTGCAGGGAGCCTGCTTCTCCCTCTGCCTATGTCTCTGCCTCTCCTCTCAATCTGTGTCTCTCATGAATAAATAAATAAATCTTTAAAAAAATTTTTTTTAAATTCACACACAAAGAATGTTCATAGCAACACTATTCATAAAAACCAGAAAGTTTGTAAACTATCTAAATACCTATCAATAGAATTAATAAATAGTGGAATAAATAAATAAATGTAGTAGAATATTATGCATTGAAAATGAATGGATGCACCTGGCTGCTCAGTTGGTAGAGCATATGACTATTGATCTCAGGGTAGTGAGTTCAAGCCTCATGTTGGGTGTAGAGCTTGCTTAAGAAAGAAAAAAAGAAAATGAGTGAACTGCAACTGTTTGACACAAGATGAATGAATCTCACAGGTGGATATTGAGTATAAAAAGCCAGTGACAGGGACGCCTGGGTGGCTCGGTGGTTTGGTGCATGCCTTTGGCCCAGGGTGTGATCCTGGGGTACCAGGATCGAGTCCCACATCGGGCTCCCTGCATGGAGCCTGCTTCTCCCTCCGCCTGTGTCTCTGCTTCTCTCTCTCTCTCTGTGTATTTCATGAATAAATAAATAAAATCTTAAAAAAAAAAAAAAAAAGCCAGTGACAGAGATAGACACCAGAGGCTCTCATACTTTCTCCTTCACAGCAGTTGGTTCATGGCACTGTTAGGCCAAAAGAAATATCTATTTATTAAGTAGTAGATACAAACAATCTAATAATACTTTTGTCATAACAAGAGCCATTAAGAAAGATGCACAGAAATTAAAAGAAAAAATAGTATTTTTACTTTACTATTAAACACAATTATTTATTAATGAGATGTGTATGTTCAGCACTATACAACTTCTCAAATCTTGGAATCAAATTGGATACCCACCACCCTCATTTTCTGTTCCACGTTGAATTTTTTTTTTTTTTTTTTTTTACAGATTTTACTTATTTGAGAGAGCAAGTATTGGGGGGGGGGTGCAGCCAGAGGGATAAGCAGAGTCTCCACTGAGTGTAGAGCCTGACATGGGGCTCCATCCCAGGACCCTGAGATCATGACCTGAGCACTGAAGTCAGACACTTAACTGACTGAGCCACCCAGGTTATCCTGTTCATTGTTGACTTTTATACATTACTTATTATAGCAAACATTGAAAGTGCAACTTATTAACAAAGATCACTGAAAAGAATATAGCGATCTAGTAGTTGGTATGGTGTAATACAGTTGAATATCATTTCTCTCAAATTTATGTATTTATTTTTCTCCCCTCCCCTATTTCTCTCAAATTTAAAGTACCTTGCAGGGCACCTGAATGGCTCGGTGATTGAGTGTCTGCCTTTGGCTCAGGTTGTGATCCCAGGATCGAGTCCCACATCAGGCTCCCTGTAAGGCGCCTGCTTCTCCCTTTGCCTCTGTCTGCCTCTTTCTGTCTCTCTCATGATAAGTAAATACAATCTTTTTAAAATAAATAAAGTACTTTGCAGTGCTTCACGCACCCTAGGTCCAGTTTGGAAACTGTGAGTATATTGTGCATGATTCCATCTATATAATGTACAAAAACATGGGTCATCTGGGTGGCTGAGCCAGTTAAGTGTCTGACTCCTGATTTTGGCTCAGGTCATCATCTTGGGATCAAGCCTGCATCAGGCTCTGTCCTCAGTGGGGAGTCTGCTTGAGGTTGATTCTCTCCATCTCCCTCTACGTTCTGCCCCTTCCCCCCATGCATGTGCACACTCTCTCAAATAAATCTTTTTTTTTTTTAAATGTACAAAAGCAAGCAAAATGTTAAAAAAATTTGGAAGTCAGGAGAAGTTACCCTCGGAGGATAGTGATTACACAGGGGCACAAAGGGAGGTGTCTGATATTCTAATATTCTGTTTCCAATCTGGATGTTGGCTATGTGTGTTCCCTTTGTGAAAATTGTTGACGTTTTAAATATGAGTTGTGGGGCAGCCTGGGTGGATCAGCGGTTTAGTGCTGCCTTCGGCCCGGGCCGTGATCCTGGGGATCTGGGATTGAGTCCCATGTCGGGCTCCCTGCATGGAGCCTGTTTCTCCCTCTGCCTGTGTCTCTGCCTCTCTTTCTCTGTCTCTCATGAATAAATAAATCTTAAAAAAAAAAAAAGTAAATGAGTTGTATGCTTTATGTTATACCTCAATAAAAAGGTTTTAAAAAAATAACCTCTATCTTCACTTATTGTCAAGGTTTAAAGATTGAAATCACTCATACCCTTTAACCACAATACCACTTAAAGATTTTTTTTTTTCCCTATAGGAATGCTTGTTGAATGTAGAGAAAGTTCTGTTCAGGGATATTCACTACCATATTGTTTATGATGGCAAAAATTGGTTACAAACTATATGCTAATCAAACAAGAGTGGAATATCATAATGTAGTGATAAAGAATGAGGATGCTTTATGTACTGGGGTAGAGATGCCAGAGCACATCAAGTTGGGAGAACAAGAAGCTTATCACAAAGTAGTATGAATAACACATCCTCTTTGTGTTTTAAGTAGGGGAATATATGTGTTTCTTTTTCTTTTCTTTCTTTCTTTTTTTAAGTAGACTCTATGCCCAATGCAGAGCTTGAACTCATGACCCTGAGATCCAGACCTGAGATCAAGAGTCAGACACTCCACCAACTGAGCCACCCAGCACCTTTATATGTGTATGTTTCTATGTTCATTGAAAAAAAAAATCTAGGGACACATGGATGGCTCAGTGGTTGAGAGTCTGTGCAGCTTTGTTCAGGTCATGATCCTAGGGTCCTGGAATTGAGTCCTGCATCAGGCTCCCCATAGGGAGCCTGCTTCTCTCTCAGCCTGTGTCTCTGCCTCTCTCTGTTTCATGTGAATAAAAAAATAAAATCTTTAAAAAAAAAAATCTAGAGGAACACAAAATTTTAGTGGTAATTATTCAAAGGGTAGGATTGCAGTTGCTTTATACTTTGTGCATATATCCTTTCTGTTTTAATACTTGGATTTTTATAATCATGTATTATTTTGATACATGAAAGAAGTAAAATTGAATTTTTAAGATAAGATACCTGGACACAAAATTGTGCTAAGAGGAGAATAGTCTAAAAATTGATATTCTCTGGGATGCCTGGGTGGCTCAGCAGTTGAGCGGGGTCCCCGGATCAAGTTTCACCATCAGGCTCCCTGCTGGGGCTTGCTTCTACCTCTGCCTATGTCTCTGTTCTCGCTCTCTTGAGTCTCATGAATAAATAAAATCTTTAAAAAAAAAACCCAAAAATTGATATTCTCAAAAATTTGTCAGTGTGAGTGAGAAATCCATGTGATTTAATTTAAAAATATTCAGCTAATTAAATAGTTGATTCAGTAGCTAGATGAATCAAGAAACATGAAAGATCTCATTCCCATAATTAATAAAAAAGGAAACCAGATACAATAAAAAGAGGGAAAATAGCTTTTTAAAAATTTTTTAAGGGCAGCCCGGGTGGCTCAGTGGTTTTGCGCCTGCCTTCAGCCCAGGGCGTGATCCTGGAGACCTGGGATCAAGTCCCATGTCTGGCTCCCTGCAGGGAGCCTGCTTCTCCCTCTGCCTCTGTCTCTGCCTCTCTCTGTGTCTCTCATGGATAAATAAATAAAATCTTTAAAATAAAATAAAAATAAAAAATAAAAAATAATTTTAAAAATTTATTTTAGAGATAGCTCAAGCACACAGCAGGGAAAGGGGCAGAGGGAAAGAGAATATCTCAAGCAGACTCCCCATGGAACACGGGGGCGGGGGGTGCGGTGCAGGGCTCAACCTCACAACCCTGAGGTCAGAACCTGAGCCAAAATCAAAAGTAGGCTTCTCAACTGATTGAGCCACCCAGGCTCCCTGGAAAGTAGCTTTTTAGATGGCTTCTTTAGAAGAGCTTATATAATTCTGTGCTAATCTGTCTGAAAGTGTTACTGAAATTATGTTTCTAGAAAAATACAGACAACCAAATGAGAAGTTAATAGACTAAAAACCATGAAAGAAATTGAGAAATTATACATCTTCCTTTGTTCATCTGCCTTCTCCCTCAGCAAACAAGAACTCCTACCAACTTCAGGCACTTCCTTGAGTATATATTCAGAGAAGAGTTGATGCTACTGATACTTAATTTCTTCCAAACCAACATAATTCTTTCCAATTGAAAAAAAAAAAAAAAGAAAAGAGGTCAGGACGCCTGGGTGGTTCAGCAGTTGGGTGTCTGCCTTTGGCTCAGGGTGTGATCCCAGACTCCCGGGATTGAGTCCCACATTGGGCTCCCTGTATGGAGCCTGCTTCTCCCTCTGCCTATGTCTCTGCCTCTCTTTCTGTGTCTCTCGTGAATAAATAAATAATTTTTTTTTTAAAAAAAGGTCAATATAACACTGATACCTAAACCTAAAATAGGAACAAAAAAGAAAATTTCTAGAAAACCTCACTTGTGAATCGTGAGGCAGAAATTCTGTATAAAATAACAGATGCAAATCAGCATATCTTAATTCACCATATTAATAGGACAGGAAAATTATCATCATAATATAAAAACCTAACATCTCTTCCTTTAAACTTTTAATAAGAAATGTAGATTGACAATATAAGCATATACCTAAGCAAAAGGTAATATATGTAAACAAGAATACTTAGTGGTGAAACATTTCAAGCATTCTAATTAAAATCAGGACTACAATAAGATATTTTCTATTGTCCGTATCCTTATTTTGTTGTTTCTTTTGCCACTGAAGCCAGACTGATTTTTTTCTTTTGTTTTAAAGTTTAAGTAATCTCTATACCCACCCAGTGTGGGGCTCAAACTTGCTACCTTGAGATCAAGAGTTGAATGCTCTACCAAGTGAGCCAGCCAAGTGCCCCCAGACTGATTTTTTTCTTTTCTTAACAAATATAGTTGTCATTAGAGTCTTTTTTTTAGATTTTTTTTTAAGTAAAGACGTTTACACTTCTATCTGGAGCTGTATGCTGAATATTCAACATTCCTGAAGTGCTGATTAGTGCAATTAGTATAAAGAAATTTAAAAAAAAGAAAAAATAGCCAGCAAAATCAACTGAAAACCTAGAGCCATAAGAGACTTCAGGGGCACCTGAGTGGCTCAGGTAAGTGTCTAACTCTTGATTTTTGGCTCAGATCAAGATTTCAGGATTGTGAGATGGGCCTACGCTGGGCTCCAGCCTTTAAAGAAAAAAAATTCAGTAAGAGGGATGATTACACATTTGTGATTAAAAATCCTATAATTTGGGCCGTTCGGGTGGCTCAGCAGTTTAGCGCCACCTTCAGCCCAGGGTGTGATCCTGGAAACCCAGGATCGAGTCCCACGTCAGGCTCCCTGCATGGAGCCTGCTTCTCCCTCTGCCTCTGTCTCTGCCTTTCTCTCTCTCTTTGTGTCTCTCTCTCATAAATAAATAAAATCTTTAAAGAAAAATTCTATATTTTTTATATGCAGTGTAGGAAAGAGTATACTCAAAATAACAACAGAAAAAATGCTGTGGAGTAAATCCAAGAGGAAGTATACAGAAATCCAGAAGTTTTCATGTCAAATGTAGTAAATGTAGAAGAGACCTATTTTGTTTCTAGTTTGAAAGATTCAGGATTTTAAAGATAGGATTTCTCTGTAGAGGTGTATATTCATTGTAAACATAAAACCCCCAGAACATATTTTGGAACCAAGTTCAAGAACTTAAAAATGTGAAATGGAGGGACGCCTGGATGGCTCAACGGTTGAGCATCTGTCTGCCTTTGGCCCAGGGCATTATCCCGGAGTCCCAGGATCGAGACCCACATTGGACTTCATGCATGGAGCCAGCTTCTCCCTCTGCCTGTGTCTCTGTCTCTCTGTGTGTCTCTCATGAATAAATAAATAAAATATTTTTTTAAAATGTGAAATTGAAGTAAAAGTCTTTAACTTACATAATAGAGTATTGAAGTTTATGTAACATATTCAAAACTCCTACAACTGAAATGAAATGTGCCATTATATTGACAGTGATTTTTTTCTAGATGGTAAAATTGTGTGGCATTTTTTTCATTCTTATAAATTCTTTTCCAAATTTTCTAATTTAAAAATTTGTAATTCTGAAATCAGAGGAAACATTGTTTAAAGTTGGTTATCTAGGATTCAGAATGAGTTTTCTTATAGAGACAGGATGTATTTCTTAGAACTATACTACTGTTTTTCTACTGCCTAATGGGTACACCTGATTTTCACCACAGATGAGTAATGAAACTTTAAGAGAAGCTGAGGAACTTCTTACCCAGATATAGAGATCACAGACGCAAATTGAGTCATATATGGCTGGTGGTTATTGTTATCATTGTTAGATACTGCTGCTAACTAGATTTTTTTGATCTTCTATTTGTATCATGGTAGCCTCTTCTACCATTAACATAATCATGCAAATTGACCCATCAAATGAGGGATGGAGTTACAGAGTCTGGGTACTAGACTTGAGTTCATCCTCATAATGATTGGGGAATAAATTCTTAATTTCTTGTTTAATGGATGTGACTCTAAGAGCATCTTCATGGGCAGCCCCGGTGGCTCAGCGGTTTAGCACCACCTTCAGCCCAGGGCGTAATCCTGGAGACCCTGGATCGAGTCCCACGTCAGGCTCCCTGCATGGAGCCTGCTTCTCCCTCTGCCTGTGTCTCTGTCTCTCTGTCTCTCTCTCTCTCTCTCTCTCTCATGAATAAATAAATAAAATCTTAAAAAAAAAAAGAGCTTCTTCATATGTGGATAGCATTTTTAAACTTCAGTAAAGTTTTGCCCTCTTATTTGAATGTTAACTGCTCCTTGTGCTTTTTAATTATATGAACATGTTCACTTAACCTTTTGGCCTACTTAGCAATAAGCAAATCATTTGCCTACAAACTATGAATAATCATGTTGGTCAATTGCATTTTGTTTTAGAATCAATGAGTGGGGCAGCCCTGGTGGCGCAGCGGTTTAGCGCCGCCTGCAGCCCAGGGCGTGATCCTGGAGACCCTGGATCGAGTCCCATGTCAGGCTCTCTACGTGGAGCCTCCTTCTCCCTCTGCCTGTATCTCTGCCTCTCTCTCTCTGTGTGTGTGTCTCTATGAATAAATAAATAAAATCCTTAAAAAAAAATAGAATCAATGAGTGTAGAGCAACTAAGAAATTAAGATTGTTAATAAGCAAGACATTTAAGTGTTGGCCTACCTTCAGAAGAAAACATTTACCTTTTAATTGCATGTATGTTATGTTAAAATACTTCTATGGTACTTGCTTTAATCCAGGAATTTATAATCTGAGATTGCAATGTAATCAGTTACAGAACTTTTTTTTTAAAGATTTATTTTTATTCATTTATGATAGACACCGGGGCGGGGGGGGGGCAGAGACACGGGCAGAGGGAGAAGCAGGCTCCATGCCGGGAGCCCGATGCGGGACTCGATCCTGGGACTCCAGGATTGCACCCTCTGCCAAAGGCAGGCGCGAAACCACCGAGCCACCCAGGGATCCCCATTTTCAGAACTTTACATATAATATACAACATAGGACCAGAGGAGAACTAGAGTATATTATGCTAAGTGAAATAAGTCAGAGAAAGACAAGCATATGGATTCACTCATATGTAGGATTTAAGAAAGAAAACAGAGGAACATAGAGGAAGGAGAGGAAGACTAAAATAAGATTAAAAAAAAAAAAACAAACAGGGAGGCCAACCATCCAACCATAAAAGACCCTTAACTATAGAAAACAAACTTAAGTGTTGCTATTGGAGAAGGGGAGTGGAATGATGGGTAACTAGGTGATGGCAATTAAGGAGGGTATGTTAGGTAATGAGCACTGGGTGTTACATGGGACTAACGAATCACTAAGTTCTGCCCCTGAAACTAATAATATACTATATGCTAACTAACCTGAATTTAAATAAAATCTTTTTTTAAAAAAGGACCAAAAGAAATGAATCTTGTTATATTCCAATGTGGATTTTTTTCAGATCTACATTTCAGATGAAATTTGAGAATAGAGAACAAGAATAAATGTATAAGTGAAGCTAGTATATGTGTATTTAATAAAACAAAGTATTGCTAATTTTACTTATTTTAGAGGTAAAGAATGCATACTTTTTTTTTTTTTTTTTAAGAATACATACTTTTGGGATCCCTGGGTGGCGCAGCGGTTTGACGCCTGCCTTTGGCCCAGGGCGCTATCCTGGAGACCCGGGATCGAATCCCACATTGGGCTCCCGGTGCATGGAGCCCTCTGCCTGTGTCTCTGCCTCTCTCTCTCTCTCTCTCTCTCTCTGACTATCATAAATAAATAAAAATTTTTAAAAAAAAGAATACATACTTTTAAAAAAAATGTTTTATTGACAAAATTAAACACAAGGAAAGAGGAGTGCCTGGGTGGCTCAGTCAGTTAAGTATCTGCCTTCAGCTCAGGTCATGATCCCAGGGTTCTGGGATGGAGCCCCATGTCCGGTGCCCTGCTTGGTGGTGAGCCTGCCTGTTCCTATCCCTTTGCCCCTCTCCCTGCTCATGCTCTCTCAAATAAATAAATAAAATCTTGGGGAAAAAAAATAGAATAATGGACCTCCAAGTGTCCATTGCCCAGCTTTAAGAGTTAAACTTTTTGGCCAGTCTTGGTGGTAAATCTGATCTACTCATATCTCCCTTTCCTATACTATTTGGAAACAGATCTAGCAGATAATTATATCTGCAGATATTTTAGTAGCTACCATCCTATTGTAACACTTAAAAAAATAGTAATTCAACTCATTGTTATTAAATATCCAGTCATTGTTCTGATTTTCAGTTTCAGATGTCAAAGGTGTACACTTTTACAGTTTGCTTGTTTGGATAAGGATCCAGATAAGTTACCATGCCTGTTGGTTGATCCCTCTTAAGTCTCTCTTGATCTGTAAGTTTCCTTTCCATCTGTCTTTTTATCTTTGAATTTATATGTTGAAGAAACAGGATCCTTTGTCCTATAGACACTACAGTTTCCTGCAGGTTGATTGCGATATAAAACATTTTCATCATCCCTTCTAGGCGTTACAGCCTTTGTCTTTGTGGGGATTTCATGGGTTTCACTGGTTTCAAGCCAGTTTTTATTTCTAATTTTTTAAGATTTTTTTTTTTTTAATTCATGACACACACACACACACACACACATAGAGGTAGAGGGAGAAGCAGGCTCCATGCAGGGAGCCTGATGTGGGACTCGATCCTGGGACTCCAGGATCATGCCCTGGGCCGAAGGCAGGCGCTAAACCACTGAGCCACCCAGGGATCCCCCAGGCCAGTTTTTAAAAACAAGTTCTGGGTTTGGGGTTTGTAAATCATTTAGGTAGTTTGAATTTGGGCTTATTATTCATATGTGTCTTAGGTTGAAGTTTTCCATTTTTTTATAGAAGACTTTTAAGGTTGTGAATGTTTTCTGAATTTTTTATTCCTGGTTTAGGTAGGTAGTTCCGCTCCAGGTCCCTTTGCTTAACAAGATATGCTTCCTAGACTCCTTCCTATTTGGTGTTTGCATTCTGCCCACAACCACCATTTAGAGGTATAACCTATTCTGTTTTTCTTCCTTCTTAGCTGTTCTTGAGTGTGTGCCTTCTTAATTTTTGTCATCTGTGAAGTTTTTGCTCTTGGTTTCAAACTCAGCTCTTTATCCAAAAGTTATTTTCTGATACTTTATTCAGCATTTCCCTTTGTTTGGAAAGGAGCTGGAAGATTTTCATAATGTGTCATGCTATCTGCCCTATTGCCTGGAGGCTTACTCCTTTTCTTCTTCAAAACTCAGCTAAAAATAAATAAATAAAAATTAAAAATAAAAATAAAAAACAAAACAGCTAAAATTTTTCTTAGAGAAAATATATTTTATTTGTGTGATTAAAACACTGCTATTGTATAATCTGTGAGCATTATTTATTTTTTTGCACTGGCAGATTCTAAACTTTTTTAATATCAGAGGACAATTATTACTGAGTCTGTCTTCCTGTAGTGATAGTATCTCTAATACCTAGTACAGTATCTTACACAAATGTTCCTGACATTTATTATTTTGACAATAGTAAGAATATTCCTAGCTATAGTTTTCTTTCCTTTGTTGTGAAAAATCACAGACAAAACGGCTTCAGTAAGCTAAGAGTTTCATGGACAGAATATGTCAGGGTCCTTGGTAAAAGATCAAATGTTAAAATAGAAAATGCCTATTTTTATCTATAAATTTAAGCAGCTATTATTTAGATTTTGTTCTTGATTTTTCCATTTAGGTACTGGCAGTTTATGTTCTTCATCACTAGCATATTAAGTTTGGATGCAAATTTGTTCTCAGAATTTATTGTATGAGCACTGTTATATACAGAGTACTTTAGAAACAGAACATAAGATTATGCCTAATAAATGTTTCTTTTTAGGGTGCTTACAGTGTGGTTGGGAGAAAATAAGTAACTGCCTATGAGTTGAGGTTTTTTCCCCTAAGTGTCAACTGTTTTAGATGAATTTGGGCACTTTGTTTCTTCTGAGGTTGAGTTCTATCCAAAATAGATCGCTGCCAATTTGGATTATGGATTCAGAAATCACTGAATGTATATCCAATGCTAGGCCCTTGTGCTGGGTATTGGGGATACAGTGTAACAGTGGTCACCTCATAGAGTGTAGAGTGTAATGGAGTGATGTTTTTAACAAGTTGAGTGTGTGCATGCATGTCTTGATACTACTATGGAGGAAAAACAATGTGTGATGAGAAAGTATAATAGGAAATAATTTAGACTGGGGAGTCAAGGGAAGATCTCTGTGAGGAGGTAACATATTAGTTGAGACCATTAGAAAGAGTTACAGATCAACTAGGCAAAGAATCATGGTACTAGTGCTTCATGTGGCAGCAGTAGCATATGTGTGCAAAAGTCATGAGGTGAAATAGAACTGAAAGAAAGCTAATGTGGCAGGAATGTAAGGGGTGGGGAGAAAGAATGGTAAAATAGGAGTCAGATGACTCCTTTAGAGATTATAAACCACATTAAATATTTTGAATTATGTTTACATTGACACTGCCATTGAAAAGTTTTAAACAAGGAAAGGCATGAAATAATTTAAATTTTTAGAAAATTGTTCCAGCTACTGTTTGGACAACAGTAATTGTTTGGACTACTGTTTGATTAGAAGTGGACAAGAGTGATAATGGAGAAGCCAGTTTACCAAACCTTCGCAGTAATCCAGGTGAAAGATTTGAAATACAAACCTTATCTCATGGGTATACAGTTGATTGAATATCGTCCAGATTTTAAAAAAAACATACATATATATAATGGTAGATATACAATTTAGCGCTGCCTTCAGCCCAGGGTGTGATCCTGGAGACCCAGGATCGAGTCCCACGTTGGGCTTCCCTGCATGATGGAGCCTGCTTCTCTCTCTGCCTTTCTCTCTGTCTCTGTCTCTCTCTGTCATGGATAAATAAATAAAAATCTTTAAAAATTAAAAAAAAAAAAAAAAAAACAGAAGTGGATTGGAATCCCTGGGTGGCTCAGCAGCTTAGCGCCTGCCTTTGGCCCAGGGGGTGATCTTGGAGTCCTGGGATCAAATTCCGCATCAGGCTCCCTGCATGGAGCCTGCTTCTCCCTCTGCCTGTGTCTCTAGATTGTGGTATGTGACTTTTCATAGTTGCTCTTAGACCATAATTCTTTTAAATTCTTTCTGAACCTTTCCAAGTTTTAGTTGTTGGGAATTAGCCTAGATTATTTTGTATACTAATCTGATGTCAAAACTAAGCTGTTCACTCTTAGCCTGTAGTGATTTTGAAGTGGTCAGGAAAGCAACCGTGCGAATTAAAATTTCCTTGGATTAAGGAAGTCTTTCATCCCCATCTTTATCTCCCAAAGAGTTTTCTGGGTTTGGTGCTGTCTTGCATTGCCCTTGCATTAGTTTTTCCTTTGTTATAAAATTTTTCTCTAATCTATAGAAGCTTTTTCTTCTAACATATCACCAGGAGTTTCATCCTTCTGTGTTTTAAAGATTTTAACTCTTATACATGTATGTTACTAATATTTTACTCAGTTTTGTTGTATTTTAAATTGTTGTTTTTAGGGGTGCCTGGGTGGCTTAGTCAGTTAAGCATCTTCGTATGGCACTGGTCATGACCCTAGGGACCTGGGATCTAGCCCCACGTTGGGCACCTGGAGTCTGCTTCTCCCCTTCCCTCTGCCTACAGCTCCCCCTGCTTGTGCTCTGTGTGTCAAATAAATAAAATCTTTTAAAAATTTAAAAGTTTCTAATATTTTATTTTTACGGGCATTTTAAGGTTTTATGTGATTACTTCTTTATGATTCTTGCCTGTGATACAGTGTTTCAAAAGGTAGTGTTTAGCACATGATTTTTTTTTTTTTTTAAGATTTTATTTATTCACAAGAGACACAGGGAGAGAGGCAGAGGCACAGGCAGAGGGAGAAGTAGGCTCCCTGCAGGGAGCCTGATGGAGAACTCAATTCCAGGACCCAGGGATCATGACCTGAGCCAAAGGCAGTTACTCAACTGCCAAGCCACCCAGATGCCCCTAGTAGGTGATTTTTAACACTAGTATGATTTAAGTCTGATATTTATTTTTGCTATATTTTATTGAGAGGCATTTTACTTTGTTTCCTCATCTTTATGTACTTTATGAGCTACTTCAGTGATTTAAAATTTTTAAAATTAAAAATTTTTCTTTCATATGTTGATTTTTTTTTTTAACACATGCTGAGATCTGCTTTTGAACTTTTAGATTTCGTTATACTGGTTGATCTGTCTTCATACCTGTACAATATTGTTCTGGGTGCAGGGCAGGGGGTTGTTTGTTTTTTTTATTTTTGAAGTGGAAGAGAGGGGCAGAGGGAAAGAGAATGTTAAGCAGACTCCATGCCCAGTGCAGGGTTGGTGTGGGGCTTGATCTCACAACCCTGAGATCAGGACCTGAGTTGAAATCAAAAGTCAGACCCTTAACTGAGCCACCCAGGCACCCTTATTCTAGTGGTATTTTTTGTCTGTTTTCATATCCATTGGGAGGTAATTTACCTACTTCTAAAAATAAACTATTTTTCCTTAAGGAACCAATAGCTAAAAGTAGTTGATAAGAGTCCTTTAATAGCCTCATTATTCATTGGGTGCAGAATATGGAACACTGTAATAATGAACTGAAATAAGATTTTTAAAAATCTAATCAGGGGATCCCTGGGTGGCGCAGCGGTTTGGCGCCTGCCTTTGGCCCAGGGCGTGATCCTGGAGACTCGGGATCGAATCCCACATCGGGCTCCCTGTGCATGGAGCCTGCTTCTCCCTCTGCCTATGTCTCTGCCTCTCTCTATTTCTCTCTCTGTGACTATCATAAATAAATTAAAAAAAAAAAATCTAATCAGAATTATTACCCAAGGAATCTGGAGCCTCAGTTCCCTTTTCTCCAAGCTCTACTCCATAAGCTGTTTTGAGTCTATGAAGGAATTATTCTTTAAATCTTCTATAAAATGTGAAACATTATCCTTTTCTATATACTCTTACTTCCTGATAGATTACCTTCAAGAGGCTGTCTAGTTAGGTTTAAAAGCATGGATGTAAAGACAGACTGCCTGGGGCCAGCTTTGTGCTTTACCACTTCTTAATTGTGTGGTTTTGAGCAGGTTATTTAACTTTCTATGCCTCAATTTCCTTATCTGTGGAAGAATAGAATGAGTTACTTACGAAAAGCACTTAGAACAGTGCCTGGCATGTATTAGATCTTTGTAAGCATTAAGTGCTGTTTTTATTCTGAATCAATGTCCAGAAATCCTGTTCACAGAATGTGTAAGCTTGCATTTTTTGCATAAACCTAGTAAGGATAATTTGAAACAAATAATTACCCTCTTCCCAGAATTTAAATGTGAACCCATTTTTAGCTAGAAAAATTGAACAGCTAAGTAAAGGGTGTGTGTGTGTTAATAAGGGCATATTCACGATATAATTCTAATTGTAACTAAGGAAGCAACTTCTCTAAATTTTAGTTTCAAGTCCCACTTAGTAGGATATATCAATTTTTAGTCACTGAAGGGATACTGATGAGTTGGAGAACATACAAGGTAGTTTTTATTTGATAGTGAGTACAGGCAAAAAACTTGTACAACTTGTTTTCATTTCTGCTGTCTTAAATTCTAAAGCCTTAAGTTTGCTAATGATGAACAATTTTGGTAAGAAGTGAAAATTTTTTTTGTCCTATACCGTTTTTGGAGTATGTGTATACATTTATTTTGTTAACTACATTTATTTTTCTGCCTCAGATAAAAAATTTATCACATTGTTAAACCCTCAAATAGGGATTAGGTTATAAATTCTCAGCTTTATTTTCCCTGAGTTATTCTCTATTGGTTAATAGTCAAAGTAAGTATGACAGTGATTAATAATAGTGAATTTTACTGTGTACATTCCTAGAAGCTGTTACTATAGCAGAAAACATAATCATCTCCCAAATTAGCAAATCTTACTATTAATACTAATATCCATTTTATGTGAAAATAACATTTCTGCCTCCCTTTCCTGGACATGTGGTGATCCCTTGTCTCTCTTCTCCAGTCAGCAGTTGTTATGGACTTTTCACAGCTGTCGTTATTGATTTGCATTAAAATATCTACCTAATTTGGCCTGGCTTCTGTTGTGGCTAGTGACTTATGCCCAAGAACTTGCTGACTGAATTTGTGGTATATTTTCAGAGCACTTGTTAACTGGCCCATTTGGCAAATGAACTCTAGATCTTGTCCTTTTTCTGAAACCCATGTTTTTATCAACTGAGTTAAGAGTTAAGTGCCTATAAAGTGAATTAATAAAATAAAATTCCAGCCTTCTAAGGCACTATATTTTTATAACATATATAAATTCAAAAGCATTTGATGAAGCTGGGGTTGGAGAAAGAAGGGCAGTAGTATTTGCGTCTTTTTAACTATGTGCATGTATTATTGGTGATAAACATTTAACATTTGTTAAAATGTTATTTTTCTTTTTTTTTTTTTATTTTTAAATAATCTCTGCACCCAATGTGAGTTTGAACTCAAAACTCCAAGGTCAAGATTCACATGTTCTACCAACCAAGCCAGCCAGGTGCCCCTAAAATGTTATTCTTTTAAAAAGATTTTACTTATTTGAGAGCACGCGCGAGAGAGCACAAGCAGAGGGAAGAGAAAGAAACAGAAGGCAGATACTTAAGCTGACTGAGCCACCCATGCACCTCTAAAATGTTGTGGGTTTTTTTGAAAGATTTTATTTATTTATTCATGAGAAACAGAGAGAGAGGTAGAGACACAGGCAGAGGGAGGAGCAGGCTCCATGCAGGGAGCCCAATGTGGGACTCCATCTCCAGGATCATGCCCTGGGCCGAAGGCGGCGCTAAACTGCTGAGCCACCCGGGCTGCCCTAAAATGTTATGATTATTTTTTAAAGATTTTATTTATTAATGAGAGACAGAGAGAGAGAGAGAGAGAGAACACGGCAGAGACATAGGCAGAGGGAGAAGTAGGCTCCACACAGGGAGCCCGACGGGGGACTCCATCCCGGGTCTCTAGTATCAGGCCCTGCGCCTCTACCCAGGGTGCCTTAAAATGTTATTTTTTTTAAATTTTTTATTTATTTATTTATTTTTTATTTATGATAGTCACACAGAGAGAGAGAGAGAGAGAGAGAGGCAGAGACACAGACAGAGGGAGAAGCAGGCTCCATGCACCGGGAGCCCGACGTGGGATTCGATCCCGGGTCTCCAGGATCGCGCCATGGGCCAAAGGCAGGCGCTAAACCGCTGCGCCACCCAGGGATCCCTAAAATGTTATTTTTAAAAGAAGTTCTAGGAGCTCCTGGGTGGTTCAGTCAGTTGAGTGCCTGACTCTTGCTTTCAGATCAGGTCGTGATCTCAGGGTCATGAGATCAAGCACTACATGGGGCTTCTCATTCAATGCAGAGTCCATTAAGATTCTCTCCCTCTTCCTCTGTCCCACCTCCCTCCCCATGCACCCATGTGCACTCTCTCTCAAATAAATCTTTAAAAAAAAAAGTTCTAGGGGATCCCTGGGTGGCTCAGCGGTTTAGCGCCTGCCTTTGGCCCAGGGTGCCATCCTGGGGTCCCGGGATCGAGTCTCACATCAGGCTCCCTGCATGGAGCCTGCTTCTCCCTCTGCCTGTGTCTCTGCCTCTCTCTCTCTCTGTCTATCATAAATCAATCAATAAATCAATCAATCTATCAATCTATCTTTTTTTTATAAGTTCTAAAAAGTCAGGCAAAATGAATAAATTATTGTGACAGGATTAGAAATCCTGCCATCTTGGGTGTGGGGTGCCTGAGTGGCTCAGTCAGGCATCTGCCATCTCAAATCATGATCTTCGGTCCTGGCATTGAGCCCTGCATTGGACTCCCTGCTCTGCTCAGTGAGGAGTCTACTTTTCCCTATTTCCCTCTCTGTTCTCTCTCTCTCTTAAATAAATAAAATTTAAAAATCCTGCCATCTTGGATTACTTTATTTTTGTTTTTATTTATTTATTTTTAAATCCTTGATTGCTTTATTTTTTAAGGGTTTTATTTATTTGAGAGAGCAAGAGTGAGCACAAATGGGAGGGGTGGGGAAGAGGGAGAGGGAGAAGCAAAATCCCCACTGAGCAGGGAAGCCCGACCTGGGGCTTGATTCCAGGACTCTGGAATCATGACCTGAGCCACCCTGGCGCCCCTTGGGTTACTCTAGATGCCCTTTAGTCTGCTTGAAATGCCATGCCCAGAATTTAACTGAGATTCTTGTGGTATGAGGAGCCCTTTAGTGGGGCACATTAACCCTATCCAGTTTTGTTCAAGGAAAAAAGTTAATTTTAAAAGTTTCTTGAATATACCTTCTTATGTTTATTTAACGTAATTATATAACACCTTGTATTTAATATGTACCAGATATTATTTTGTAAATATCAGTGTTTCATTTTACATACAAGTATTAAAATGTTTTATATGAATTTTAGAAATTTCTAAATTTAGGGGTGCCCGGGTGGCTTGGTAGGTTGAACATTTGACTTTTGATTTTGGCCTAGGTCATGATCTCAGGGTTGTAAGATTGAGCCCCGTGTCAGGTTCCACACTGGGTGTGAAGCTTGTTTAGGATTGTCTCTCTCCTTTTCCCTCTGCACCCCCCACCCAGATTTGTTAATTTAGTCTTATATTTCTCCTAGCAGAAGTATCTTTCCTGATCCTGCTATGTGATCGTACCAACTTTGAGTAGTATCCATTAAATTCATCAAATATTAAGTCCATCAAATTATATTCATAAGTATAACTAAAGTAGAAATTAAAATTAACATTTTAAAATTACCTTTTTCATTTTCATTTCAGCTTTACCAACAGGGACGCTTATGTCAATTGGGCAGTGAATTTTGTGAATTGGAAGTTTTTGCTAAAGTATTGAGAGCTTTGGATAAAAGGTAAAATCACGTTTTAAAAATTATGGTAAACTGTATATTTAAAATGCTAAATTTTACCATTGTAGCTTCTTAAGTATACTTCATTGGCTTTATGTGTATTCCCATTGTTCTGAATCCATCAATACCACCTTGCTTTTCGTGTTCAGAGGAAGAGAATGAGTTCGATCTTCTCCATGTAGCTGTTATCATGTAGTAAGAGCCACATACAGGTATGGGTGACACAGCTTTTGATTATGCTTGCTATTCACTTGAGCATTCTTCCCAAAATTTGTTTTAAAGCCATTTCTTTTCCCTAACCCTAGAAAAATAAGTTTTCACAAATTACTGCTAATTTCTTATATGAATATTGCCAAGTTGTTCCATGTGTTCAACAAATTAAGTATATACTTGTTGAATGGTATTACAGCAGTGATTAAGATCTACAACATCTCTTCCCATGGATTTTGTATTTTAGAGAGGAATGATAAAATAATAAGTAAATAATATAATTTAATTGTTCAGGGGTAACTTTGGAATGTGGCCTTTGTACTATAGAGAAACTTTTAGTTGGATAATTAAAATCTAAAAAAAAAAAAACATAACCGAGAACTTTACTTTGGTAAAAAAAAAAAAAAAAAAAAAAACCTACAGAAAACGTTTTAAAAACATTCTTTAAGAAAAGGTTGGCTTTTGAGATATGGATTTCTCTATATAATTCTAAACATGGCCATTGTAAAGATTTAGTGGAATACCTCTCTTTCATCTCTCAGGTTATCTTTCACCAAGTCCAAATCCCTTGGTAAGTGTTTAATATATTTGTGAAACTAAAAGCATGTAGTTTGAGTTTTCCCCCCTTTATCCAAAGCAGTGATTCCATTATTTACAATTTTGTTATTTAGAATTTTCCATTGAGATATAATTCACATCCCACCACACTCACCGTTTTAAATTGTACAATTCAGTGGCTTTTAGTGTATTCACAAGATTTTGCAACCATCACCACTGTCTAATTCTAGAATATTTCTATTACTCCAAAAAGAAACCCTGTACCCATTAACAATCACTTCCTATTTCCTCTTACCCAGGCCTACCATTAATCAACATTCTGTCTCTGAATTTACCTATTCTAAACACTTCATATAAAGAGAATCATATGATATATGGTCTTTTGTGACTGGCTTCTTTTACTTTTATAATGTTTTGAAGATTTATTCATGTCATTGCTTATATCAGTATTTCTTTCCTTTTTATGGCTGAGTAATTTTCCATTGTGTGAATATACTGTGTTTTGTTTAATCATTTATTGATGAACATTTTAGCTATTTGGCTATTCTGATAATGCTGCTATGAACATTTATGGACAAGATTTTGTTTGGACATATGTTTTCAATTCTCTTATATATGTAACTAGGGTATATACATATGATCACCCTATGTTCAACTTTTTTATGAACCTCAAAACTATTTTCCATAGTGGCTGTACTATTTTACATTCCTTCCATCAGTGTATGAGAGTTCCAGTGTTTACATATTTTTGGCATCACCTTTTTAAAATAGTAATCACATCCTACTGGATATGAAGTGGTATCTTGTTGTGATTTTGGTTTGCATATCCCAAATGATTGATGATGTTGATCATCTTTTCTTGTACTTATTGGTCATCTGTATATTTTCTTTGGAAAAAAAATCTCTATTTAAATCCATTGCCCATTTTTAAATTGGGTTATTGTTGAATTATAAGATGGCTTGGTTTTTAAGTTAGTTTTACGGGATGCCTGGGTGGCTCAGCGGTTGGGCATCTGCCTTTAGCTCAGGGCGTGATCCTGCAGCCCCGGGATCGAGTTCCGCATCGGGCTCTCTGCATGGAATCTGCTTCTCTCTCTCTGCCTCTGTCTCTCTGTGTCTCTCATGAATAAATAAGTAAAATATTTTTAATAAATAAAAGTTAGTTTCACTCTTTACTGTTATTTTTTTAAGATTTTATTTATTTATTCGTGAGAATACACAGAGAGGAGAGAGAGGCAGAGACACAGGCAGAGGGAGAAGCAGGATCCATGCAGGGAGCCCGACGTGGGAATCGATCCCAGTCTCCAGGATCACGCCCTGGGCTGAAGGCAGCGCTAAACTGCTGAGCCACCTAGGTTGCCCTCTTTACTGTTATTAATTTTCACATACAGGATCACTTAGTGATCTACTGAATAAACATGAGGCTAAATTGTGGATTATTGTGGCCTCATAATTTATAAGGCAAGAACGTTTTTTATCTTGTTCCATCTTGGAAAACAATAGTACTGTTATTTTTAAAAAGAAAGCTAGCACTTTTAAAAATATAAAATATATTACTTTTATAAAATAACCTTTTCTTCTCTTGCAGACATTTGCTTCATCATTGTTTCCAGGCTTTGATGGATCATGGTGTGAAAGTTGCTTCAGTCTTGGCCTATTCATTCAGTAGGCGGTGCTCTTACATAGCAGAATCAGATGCTGCAGTAAAAGAAAAAGCCATTCAGGTTGGCTTTGTCTTAGGTAAGTAATAGTAAAATAGAGGAGTGTTTTGTTCTATGACATGACTCGTTAAACCTATTAACAATAAAGGATTCCACTGGGACATTCCCAAAGTCTACATAAGGAGGTTATGAGAAAAACATCAGAAAAATTAGATATGATTTATTGAGTGTTAACTTTGGGTCACACACTACTGTAGGAATTTAAATGATATCTTTGGGTTGGAGGGTGCAGAGGGAGAAAGAGAATCTTAAGCTTCAGTCTCACAGGGGCTCAATTTTACAACCCTGGGATCATGACCTGAGCTGAAATTAAGATTAGGACACTTAACTGATTGAGCCACCCAGGTGCCCCAAATGTTATCTTTCTAAATCCTCATAACATTTCAGTATTGTGATGGTATTAATAGATTTTACAAGTGAGGAAGCATTCAGAAAAATTAAATAACTTGCTCTAGTCACATAGCTGGTAGTGGACTAAAAGTTTAGAATCCTGCATCTATGGATCCATACCATATACTTTGCTACATGTCATGCTGCCAACAGCCTCTTTCACCAGCTTACCATATGCTGTGACTGAGACTTAATCCTTTTGGGGCTTCAGTGTTTCAGTCTCTAAAATAAGCATTATCTTGTATTTCCTCATGGAGATGTTAGGAGAATACGGAAAACATACTTTGGAAAGGAATCTGAGAAGTTCTTGTATGCCATATGTAGAGAAATGTTTAAGGTTTGCATAACATTTTATATGATTTTTACAAATCTACATAGATTAGTTATGTTTCAGGCAACTACTTATTAAAGATGTTGCTACCCTTTTAGCTTTCTTTTTAAAAATTTTTTTTGAGGGCAGCCCCAGTGGCTCAGTGGTTTAGCGCCACCTTCAGCCCAGGGTGTGATCCTGGAGACCCGGGATCCAGTCTCATGTCAGGCTCCCTGCATGGAGCCTGCTTCTCCCTCTGCCTGTGTCTCTGTCTCTCTCTCTCTCTCCCTCCCTCTGTGTGTCTCTCCTGAATAAATAAGTAAAATGTTTTAAAAAAAAATTTTTTTTTAATGATTGTAGATTCCCAGGCAATATCAAAACCAGGAATTGACACTGGTTTAATACTGCTAACTTGACTATAGACCTTATTTAATTTTCAAGTTTTTACATGTACTCCTGTGTATGTGTGTCTGTTTCTGTGCAGTTGATTCCATGTAAAGATTCATATAACTGTCATTACCATCAGGTAATGGACTATTCCATCAGTACAGACTTTTGTTTTTAACTTCTCACATGCATATGCATCTTTTAGCTCTCTTACACATGCACATACACTTTCTTTGCCAACAAATTTTCATGATTTTTTCCTTCAGTCTTAGAATAATTATTTGTAGTCGTCATGGACAGTTTGCTGGAGAAACTTCAGAACCTTTTTTTTCTGGAAAACAAAAACAGAAACACTCAGCATTTATCCTTTGGTAATCCCATGGAATGTAAACTGCAACCAAGAATTGTGACCAAAGAATGTCTTTAACCAGAGTGTGTGATCTTGATGAATGTTAAGGTTGACATTCCCTCTAGTCCTAGGTGGTCATGTAAAAGTCGGTGGTAGAACAACTTTAGAATCAACAAAAGTGAAAGGCAGGAAGGTTAGTGTTCATTAAGGTCCTCTGTCATCTCCACAAACATTTATACCAGTATCTGGCCATTGTAATGAGCCAGATTAAAGAAATATCTTGGAGATAGAACCAAGTTCTAATGAACTCATAGTTACTTTATTGGTCTGGATTCTAAAATTACCAAAACGATGAAAAAAACTTCATATCGAAGTATACAGTGATGAAGATAATTTTTTAAATGGCAGCTTTATTGAGATGTTCTTTGAAATTGATTATGGAGAGATTGAAAAGCCATGTTTACCCTATAAGTTGAAAATATTAGGATCCTTTGAATTTATGGCTAATTAACTGGAAAATGTCAGTTCTTAGGCTATGGAGTAATTTTAGAGAGTTAAAACTCTTGACTCTTTATTCAAGGTCTCAACTTTAATCTAATTCTCCTAGTTTAAAAGTTTTTGTTTTGTTTTATTTTCTGTTTCACAGTATCTTTGTTTTGGGCCAACACAGGACTTTAATATTATGGGTGTTTTCATTTTAGATGATACTCATTTTAAGCATGTCACTCTAGCTTTCGAGTGATTTGTTAAGTTATTTAAAGTTATTGGTTTCCTTGTCCTTTAGGTGGCTTTCTTTCAGATGCAGGCTGGTACAGTGATGCTGAGAAAGTTTTTCTGTCCTGTCTTCAGTTGTGTACTCTACATGATGAGATGCTTCATTGGTTTCGTGCAGTAGAATGTTGCGTGAGGTGAGTTGGAACAGGTCCTTAGTGGCTTTATTATAGTTTTAGCTTTTATAAGCATACTCCAATATTTTTATAAACCTCTGAGGTGATATTTTTATTCACAGTTTCATTAGTTTGGCCTCCTGTCTTTCATCACCAAAATATAGTTAACTTATTGTGGTCATCTAAGCTTAATATTTTTTGCTTTGTCATAGAGCTTGTGTGTTCTGTTCATTGAACAAATATTTATCGAATACCTCTGTGTACTCACAACTGTGCTAGGTATTAGATGCTGATAAAATATATGTTTTTCTCAGATGTTATTTTTTTACTCTTGCTGTTTAGATTTCCAGAATTGTATATAGAGGATTAATATTTTACTTATAAGTAACTGTTTTCTTTAAAAATACATTATTTAACATGTACTTAAAGGAAGGCAAGCAAGGCTAGAAGTAACTTTGTTTTTACTGTCTTTATTTTTTCTATGCATTTAACATTTAGTTACAGCTATTTTCTTATACATGTTCTCTCTGCAAAATTGATTTGACATTTCTTAAAAAAATTTTTTTATGAAACCAGCGAGAAATCAAAATAAAGTAAAAAAACCAAACCAAAAAACACGCAGAAATTTCTTGTCGTAAGTTAAGTTTGGTCAATTTACTGAATTTATGTTCTATTTTTATTGAATAAAGGGTCATATTTCCTTGATATCTTAGAAATGAGTTAATTAAATTGGAACCTTCAAAGCTAGAAGATAGATCCTACTTTATAATACTATTGTTGATCTAAAATTGAATAAAGCACTCTTTTTTCTTTTTCTTTTTTTTCTGCTGGGGTTCAGTCTTCTGAGGTTGTCATTACCTTGTTTTATACGGGGATTATCTGTGTTAGACAGACTTTCAAATTCTGAAATTATTTTGTAGTATGCTACCTTAATTATAAATAATAATAAATTATATATATATAATATTTTATATATATAATATTTTATAATTACTATATATAATTTATAAGCCCTAGTAGGACCAGGGCTCCCTCTCTCCTTCCTGTGTTGTCATCTTTATCATGTAGCTCCTATCATTGTGTCTACACAGGTTATAGGCAGGGAGAAGGGCAAAAAGCTCATGCCAGCTGAGTCTGCTTTTTCTTTTTCTTTTTCTTTTTCTTTTTCTTTTTATTTTTATTTTTATTTTTATTTTCTTCTTTTCTTCTTTTCTTTCTTGTCAGAAAAAAATAGAAGTCTAGCCCTGTTTCTTTGCTTAACTCTCTTCAAAATTGAGACACATTCCGCATATCCTTCAGCCTGTATAAGGTGATCGGGGGAGCAAAGCATTTTTTATTGTGTTTTTTAATTCCTTCCTTGAATGAACTTATGGGTCTACATTAAGGAAAGGAGGGGAGGGAAAAATTGGATAGGTAATGTCAACACAGTATCTTTCTTGGCTGTTTTTTGAAACAGGCATATATGAAATTGAAAAAAATACCTGAACTAAGAATACCTGAACTAAGAACTATTTATAATACAAGGTTACTGCCTATGTACATAGACCTTTTGTTCTTTTTTTTTTTTTTTTTTTTAAGATTTTGTTTATTTATTCATGAGACACAGAGAGAGAGAGAGAGAGGCAGAGACACAGGCAGAGGGAGAAGCAGGCTCCATGCAGAGACTCCGATGCGGAACTCGATCCCAAGCCTTCAGGATCGCTCCCTGGGCTGAAGGCAGGCACTGAACTGCTGAGCCACCCAGGGATCCCCAGACCTTTTGTTCTTAAGAATTTTAAGTTTCAAAATAAAATGTGCTTCTATGCAGCTATTATACTTGCCAACGTCCTGGCCATTACAGGTGTATTTAATGTAATTTATATATAATATATAGTTTAGTCATCCCCTTAGTATTATTTAAAAAAAAGATTAAATTTTTTACTTAGCTTTTTTTAAAGCAAAAAAATTGGGGGGAATTAATTGATCATATGTTTAATTGAATTGAAAAAGAAGTGTATTGCAGAACAGATACTAAAGAAATTCTTTGCCTAATAACACAAGCTTTTGAACTTAATGTGAGAGTATGGGTTTTGTTTTTGCCTTTTGTTTTTTAATGGGAGTTCTCTGCCCTTTTTTTTAAAAAAATTAATTTATTTCTTTTAGTACTTTACACTCAAAGTAGAGCTCAAACTCACAACCCCAACATCAAGAGTCACATATTCCACTGACGGAGTCAGGCAGGTCCCCCAAGAGTGTGTTTTTTTTTTTTTTTTAATTATTTATTTATTTATTCATTCATTCATTCATTCATTCATTCATGAGAGACACAGAGAGAGAGAGAGAGAGGTAGAGACACAGGCAGAGGGAGAAGCAGGCTCCATGCAGGAAGCCAGACGTGGGACTCGATCCCGGGTCTCCAGGATCACGCCCTGGGCTGACAGCGGCGCTAAACCGCTGAGCCACCCGGGCTGCCCAAGAGTTTGTTTTTTAATGTAATATCATAAAGGTGGTTTCTAATCTGGGCTGGCATGGAAGCAGTATAGAGCAAATGTCAGAGAATCTTCTTGTTAAATCTGCTATCACTTCTCAGTCCTTTTGCAATCCTTGAAGACTCTGCCTGTTTTCCTATACTCATTATCTATATAATAGCTTCATTTTTTCTGCCTTTGTGTCTATTGCCAAACAAATTTTTAAATACAGAAAATTATGAAAAGAATAAATATTATCTATAATCCTGTTGCCTAGAAATAACCACAATTACTCTATTAGTGTATTTTTTTAATTTTAAGTGTGAAAGGAACTTCTGAACTGATGGAGGAAAGACTTAAATTTAGATTAAAAAGAACTCTGAGTCCTACACAATTGGATTTCCTAAAATCAAAGAATACATAGAAATTGGAAGCTAGAAGACAGTAGAAGTATTTCCTTTATTATTATTATTATTATTTTTAAGATTTTATTTATTTATTCATAGAGACACACAGAGAGAGAGGGGGGCAAGGCACAGGCAGAGGGAGAAGCAGGCTCCATGCAGGGAGCCTGACGTGGGCCTGGATCCAGGGTCCCCAGGATCACACCCCAGGCTGCAGGCGGCACTAAACCGCTGCGCCACCGGGGCTGCCCAAGTATCTCCTTTATTGAGAGAAAATGGTATACTTTGCCAACTTTTAGGGTAAAATAAAGAATTTTCACATACATAGGGATGCAATATACTTCCATGTACTTGAGCTGAAGAAAATACTCAAGAAATTTCCCTAACCAAATAAAAAGTTCAGTAATAACAATTCTCAAGATAGGAGAAGATATAGAAATGGTGGTAAGCAGTGAATTTTGTAATACATAGTTACATGTAAATGGGGTAGAAAGAAAATGAAGACCAAATTGGGAATCTTTTTTTGTATACATTTTTTATTGGAGTTCGCTTTGCCAACATATAGCATAGCACTCAGTGCCCATCAGCCAGTCATTCCAATGCCCCGCCCACCTCCCTTTCCACCACCCCTTGTTCGTTTCCCAGAGTTAGGTATCTCTCATGTTCTGTCACCCTCACTGATATTTCCCACTCATTTTCTCTTGTTTCCCCTTTAATCCCTTTCACTATTTTTTATAGACGCCAAATGAATGAGACCATATAATGTTTGTCCTTCTCCGATTGACTTATTTCACTCAGCATAATACCCTCCAGTTCCATCCACGTTGAAGCAAATGGTGGGTATTTGTCGTTTCTAATGGCTGAGTAATACTCCATTGTATATATACATACCACATCTTCTTTATCCATTCCCCTTTCGATGGACACCAAGGCTTCTTCCACAGTTTGGCTGTTGTGGACATTGCTGCTATAAACATTGGAGTGCAGGTGTTCTGCCATTTCACTGCATCTGTATCTTTGGGGTAAATGCCCAGCAGTGCAATTGCTGGGTCGTAGCTCTATTTTTAACTCTTTGAGGAGCCTCCACACACTTTTCCAGAGTGGCTGTACCAGTTCACATTCCCACCAACAGTCCAAGAGGGTTCCCCTTTCTCCACATCCTCTCCAACATTTGTTGTTTCCTGTCTTCCTAATTTTCACCATTCTCACTGGTATGAGGTGGTATCTCATTGTGGTTTTGATTTGTATTTCCCTGATGGCAAGTGATGTGGAGCATTTTCTCATGTGCTTGTTGGCCATGTCTATGTCTTCCTCTGTGAAATTTCTGTTCATGTGTTTTGCCCATTTCATGATTGGATTGTTTGTTTCTTTGCTATTGAGTTTAATAAGTTATTTATAGATCTTGGATACTAGCCCTTTATCTGATAGGTCATTTGGAAATATCTTCTCCCATTCTGTAGGTTGTCTTTTAGTTTTATTGACTATTTCTTTTGCTGTGCAGAAGTTTTTTATCTGATTAAGTCCCAATAATCCGTTTTTGCTTTTGTTTCCCTTGCCTTCGTAGATGTATCTTGCAAGAAGTTGCTGTGGCCAAGTTCAAAAAGGGTGTTGCCTGTATTCTCCTCTAGGGTTTTGATGGATTCTTGTCTCACATTTAGATCTTTCATCCATTTTGAGTTTATCTTTGTGTATGGTGAAAGAGAGTGGTCTAGTTTCATTCTTCTGCACGTGGATGTCCAATTTCCCAACACCAGTTATTGAAGAGACTGTCCATTTTCCGGTGGATAGTCTTTCCTGCTTTGTCAAAGATGAGTTGACCATAGAATTGAGGGCCCATTTCTGGGTTCTCTCTTCTGTTCCATTGATCTATGTGTCTGTTTTTTTGCCAGTACCACACTGTCTTGATGATCACAACTTTGTAGTACAACCTGAAATCTGGCATTGTGATGCCCCTGGCTCTGGTTTTCTTTTTCAATATTCCTCTGGCTATTCAGGGTCTTTTGTGATTCCACACAAATCTTAAGATGATTTGTTCCAATTCTGTGAAGAAAGTCCCTGGTATTTTGATAGGGATTGCATTAAATGTGTAAATTGCCCTGGGTAGCATTGACATTTTCACAATATTAATTCTTACAATCCATGAGCATGGAATATTTTTCCATCTCTTTGTGTCTTCCTCAATTTCTTTCAGAAGTGTTCTGTAGTTTTTGGGGTATAGATCCTTTACCTCTTTGGTTAGGTTTATTCCTAGGTATCTTATGCTTTTGGGTGCAATTGTAAATGGGATTGATTCCTTAATTTCTCTTTCTTCAGTCTCATTGTTAGTATATAGAAATGCCACTGATTTCTGGGCATTGATTTTGTATGCTGCCACACTGCCAAATTGCTGTATGCGCTCTAGCAATCTTGGGGTGGAGTCTTTTGGGGTTTCTGTGTACAGTATCATGTCATCTGCGAAGAAGGAGAGTTTGACTTCTTCTTTGCCAATTTGAATGCCTTTTATTTCTTTTTGTTGCCTGATTGCTGCAGCTAGGACTTCTAGTACTATGTTGAATAGCAGTGGTGAGAGTGGACATCCCTGTTGTGTTGCTGATCTTAGGGGAAGGGCTCCCAGTGTTTTCCCATTGAGAATGATATTTGCTGTGGGCTTTTCGTAGATGGCTTTTAAGATGCTGTGGAATATTCCCTCTATCTCTACACTCTGAAGAGTTTTGATCAGGAATGGATGCTGTATTTTGTCAAATGCTTTCTCTGCATCTATTGAGAGGATCATATGGTTCTTGTTTTTTCTCTTGTTGATATGATCTATCACGTTGATTGCTTTACAAGTGTTGAACCAGCCTTGCATCCCGGGGATAAATCCCACTTGGTCAGGGTGAATAATCTTAATGCACTGTTGGATCCTTTTGGCTAGTATCTTGTTGAGAATTTTTGCATCCATGTTCATCAGGGATATTGGTCTATAATTCTCCTTTTTGCTGGGGTCTTTGGTTTTGGAATTAGGGTGATGCTGGCCTCATAGAATGAATTTGGAAGTATTCCATCCCTTTCTATCTTTCAGAACAGCTTTAGTAGAATAGGTATTGTTTCTTCTTTAAATGTTTGATAGAATTCCCCCTGGGAAGCCATCTGGCCCTGGACTTTTGTGTGTTGGGAGGTTTTTAATGACTGCTTCAATTTCCTCTCTGGTTATTGGCCTGTTTAGGTTTTCTATTTCTTCCTGTTCCAGTTTTGGTAGTTTGTGGTTTTCCAGAAATGTGTCCATTTCTTCTAGATTGCCTAATATATTGACATATAGCTGCTCATAATATGTTTTTTTTTTTTTAAAGATTTTATTTATTTATTTATTCATAGAGACACACAGAGAGAGAAAGAGGCAGAGACACAGGCAGAGGGAGAAGCAGGCTCTATGCAGGGAGCCTGACGTGGGACTCGATCCAGGGTCTCCAGGATCATGCCCTGGGCTGCAGGCGGCGCTAAACCGCTGCACCACCGGGGCTGCCCTCATAATATGTTTTTAAAATCGTTTGTATTTCCTTGGTATTGGTTGTGATCTCTCCTTTTTCATTCGTGATTTTATTAGAATCTTTTCTCTTTTGTTTTTAATAAGGCTGGCTAATGGTTTATCTATCTTATTAATTCTTCCAAAGAACCAACTCCTGGTTTTGTTGATCTGTTCTACAGTTCTTCTGGTCTCTATTTCAAGATTCGAGTTCTGCTCAAATCTTTATTAACTCTCTTCTTCTGCTTGGTGTAGGTTTTATTTGCTGTTCTTTCTCCAGTTCCTTTAGGTGCAAGGTTAGGTTGTGTAATTGAGTTTTTTCCAATTTTTTGAGGATTGTTTGTATTGCGATGTATTTCCCTCTCAGGACCGTTTTTGCTGTATCCCAAAGATTTTGAACAGTTGTGTCTTCATTCTCATTGGATCTTCTAATTCTTCTCTAATTTCCTGGTTGACCCTTTCATCTTTTAGCAGGATGCTCTTTAACCTCCATGTGTTTGAATTTCTTCCAAATTTCTTCTTTTGATTGAGTTCAAGTTTCAAAGCATTATGGTCTGAAACTATGCAGGGGACAATCCCAATCTTTTGGTATCAGTTAAGACCTGAATTGTGACCCAGTATGTGGCCTATTCGGGAGAAAGTTCCATGTGCACTTGAAAAGAATGTGTATTCAGTTGCTTTTGGATGTAAAGTTCTGTAAATATCTGTGAAATCCATCTGGTCCAGTGCATCATTTAAAGCTCTTGTTTCTTTGGAGATGTTGTGCTTAGAAGTTCTGTCATTTGCAGAAAGCACTGTGTTGAAGTCTCCCAGTATTAGTGTATTATTAATTGATATACTTGGCAGCTCCCACATTAGGGGCATAAATATCCATGATTGTTAGGTCCTCTTGTTGGATAGATCCTTTAAGTATGATATAGTGTCCCTCTTCATCTCTTACTACAGTCTTTGGGGTAAACTTTAATTTATCTGATCTGAGGATTGCTACCCCACTTTCTTTTGAGGACCATTTGTTGTTTTTTTTTTTTTTTTTTTTTTTTAATTTTTATTTATTTATGATAGTCACACAGAGAGAGAGGGGCAGAGACACAGGCAGAGGGAGAAGCAGGCTCCATGCACCGGGAGCCCGACTTGGGACTTGATCCCGGGTCTCCAGGATCGCACCCTGGGCCAAAGGCAGGCGCTAAACTGCTGCGCCACCCAGGGATCCCTTGAGGACCATTTGAATGGTAACTGGTTCTCCAACCTTTCATTCTCAGGCTGGAGGTGTCCTTAGGTCTAAAATGAGTCTCTTGTAGACAGCAAATAGATGGGTCTTGCTTTTTTATCCAGTCTGGAACCCAGCGTCTTTTGATGGGATCATTAAGCCCATTCACCTTCAGAGTTACTATTGAAAGATATGAATTTAGTGTCATCATAATACCTATTCAGTCCCTGTTTTTGTGAATTATTTCTTTGGGCATCTTCTTTCTTTTACAGAGACCCTCTTAATATTTCTTGCAAAGCCAGTTTGGTGGTCACATATTCTTTCAGTTTCTGCCTATCTTGGAAGCTCTTTATCTCTCCTTCTATTCTGAATGAGAGCCTTGCTGGATAGAGTATTCTTAGCTGCATGTTCTTCTCATTTAGGACCCTGAATATATCCTGCCAGCCCTTTCTGGCCTGCCAGGTGTCTGTGGAGAGGTCTGCTGTTAATCTAATATTTTTCCCCATATAAATTAGGGATCTCTTGTCTCTTGCTGCTTTAAGGATTTTCTCTTTATCTTTGGAATTTTCAAGTTTCACTATTAAATGTCAAGGTGTTGAATGGTTTTTATTGATTTTGAGGGGGGTGGGATCTCCCTATCTCCTGGATCTAATGCCTGTTTCCCTCCCCAAATTAGGGAAGTTCTCAGCTATGATTTGTTCTAATATGCTTTCTGGTCCTCTGTCCCTTTCAGCGTCCTCTGGAACCCCAGTTAAACGTATATTTTTCCTTCTGATACTGTCATTTATATCCCTTAACTTTTCCTTATGGTCTTTTAATTGTTTTTTCTCTTTTTTCCTTAGCTTCCTTCCTTGCCATCAACTTGTCTTCTGTGTCACTCACTCTTTCTTCTACCTCATTAATCCTCATCGTTAGGACCTCCAGTTTGGTTTTTTTTTGTTTGTTTGTTTGTTTGTTTTTTTTTAATTTTTTTTTAATCTTATTTATGATAGAGAGAGAGAGAGAGAGAGAGGCAGAGACACAGGCAGAGGGAGAAGCAGGCTCCATGCACCGGCAGCCTGACGTGGGATTCGATCCTGGGTCTCCAGGATCGTGCCCTGGGCCAAAGGCAGGCGCCAAACCGCTGCACCACCCAGGGATCCAAGGACCTCCAGGTTGGATTGCATCTCATTTAATTGATTTTTAATTTTGGCTTGATTAGTTCTAAATTCTGTAGTCATGAAGTCTCTTGAATCATTTATGCTTTTTTCCAGAGCCACCAGTAGCTTTATAATTGTGGTTCTGAACTGGCTTTCTGACACCAAATTGTAATCCAAATTCTGTAATTCTGTGGCAGAGTACTGTTTTTGATTCTTTCTTTTGTGGTGAGTTCTTTCTAGTAATTTTGCTCAGTGCAGAGTGGCTAAAAACGAGTTGTACTTGTTAGAAGTGCAGACTCTTCTCTCTGTTGCGTTCCAGCTGATCTCTCTTTAAGTCTCAGGTCGAATTTGTAGGTCTTCAGGATGATTTGAAGGTTGTCTAGTAAGTTGGTGGGGACAGGTGACTTGGGGATCCTACACCTCCGCCATCTTGCTCCGCCGCCCCCCACCCCAGGAATTTGTAGTATGTTTTAAGGTGTTTTTTTTTTTTTTCAAACTGGAAATGAAAGGGAAATTTTAGAAATAACATAAAACCTAGAAGAAAACATAAACCTAGAAGAAATTAAATTCTAGGTTACCACTTACTATTAAATGTCAGGTAAGATTTCTTTTTTCCCTGAAAATGAATTGTTAGTAAGTTGCCTTACAAAGCCCCTCGTGTAATGTGATGTTCTTTCAAGTGTATCATTTTTAACAACAAACTATTTGGGAAAGAAATGTTAGCCTGAAAACTCAGCCAGTGCCAATGTCAGGAAGTTCAGAGACCACCTGGCCGAATTTTCATTTTGAGGAAGTAATTTAATTTAATACATTCACGATTATATTTCCATTAACTGCCTTCTTAAAGTTTATTTGTTTTTAGTAACCTTTATACCCAATGTGGGGCTCAAACTCACAACCCCAAGATCAACTGAGATCGAGAGTCTCATGCTTACCCAACTGAGCCAGCCAGGTACTCTTTCATTGCCTTTTTAAATACTACTTTAAAAAATGATACAGTGAGTTTGGTCAGGGAGATTGTGGCTATCTACTTGCCTTAGGTGGATCAGAAAAGCCCAGCAATTTTAATGCTTTGCAAATGGTTATGGTGTCTTTGGATAAAATTTCTGGCAACATCATATCAGACTCAAAAGTGCTGATTTTCAAACAGTAAAAACATTTTACTCTGAAATACTGTTAGATGACTCAAAAACTAGTTATGGTGATGACAAAGGTAAATGTTTTAAGATGTATGTGGATAGTTTGGATAAAATTATTTCATAAATTGCAAAGAGAAAAAGCAATTTTTAAAAATCTAATTTAGATTTTAGATAGGTATATATAACATAAAGATGATTTAAATATTATAGGTTTAAAAATGCTATCCTATACATCCCTACAACTTGATATATTCAAGTTAGGGGAAAAAAAACTTTTTGTATAGAAAATGGAGGCTCTTGTTATTATATTCAGGTTGTTTTATATTGGGTATATGTGATAGCATATTTTAAAAATCAAATTTGAGAAAATGTAGTGGTACAAGGTGTTACAAAGGTCTCATCTGGGAAGCCTAAGTGGTTCAGCGGTTTAGTGTCTACCTTCAGCTCAGGTTGTGATCCTGGGGTCCTGGGATTGAGTCCTGCCTCGGGCTTCCCACAAGGAGCCTGCTTCTCCCTCTACCTGTATCTCTGTCTGTCTCTCTCTCTCTCTGTGTGTGTCTCTCATGAATAAATAATTAAAATCTTTCAAGAAAAAAAAAAAGGTCTCGGTAAGCGAAGTAGGACTGGCTATTATTATTTAATGTTCAAACATTACTGATCCTAGGGGTGGATATATAACAACTTATATAATAGACATTTTAAATTAGGTAGTAGGAGTATGGTTAAGATAAGAAAGTTGTCCAAGCTAGATAAAAACAAAGAGAATAGAGGAAATAACTAAGTATGGTAAATGAAAAAAAGCTAATGACAAAAATAATACGAAAAGCTTAAAACCCAAATATAACTATCATCACAATACATGTAAATAGTCTCAATTGCTCTATGTAAAGGAGGCAACTATCAAAAGGGTTAAAAAATTAAATTTAGCTATATATTGTTAAAACACCCTTTAAACAGTATTAACAATAAAGCAAAATTTAGGATAAAACCCATTAGTTGATACAAAAGGGATATTGTCAATAAAATGTATAGTCCACCAAAAGCTTATAAACTCCATGTATAGCAAATAAGATAGCAGCCATCTATATAAGCAGTATACCCTAGAAATGCAAAGAATTTGATAAAAAGATAATTAGTAAGATGTTGAATGCCCCAGTGTAGGTTAATTCGGAATTCATATAGGTTATCAAGGAACTAAATTTTTTCTGTATGTCTGCTTCTCTATCCTCAGTGCTGGTTTTGACTTTGGCCAGCTCCCAAGTGGTTGTAAGAATGCTGTCATGTTTTGAAATACCACATGCAGTTTTCATATTGTCCAGCACAGGAAAGACTTCCTTTCCAAGTACCATATTTTATCTTTAATGACAGGGAACCTTTCTCAGGAACCACCCAACCAGCCTATCTTGGAGTCTCATTAGCCAGAGCTAGTTCATTTGGTGACCTCCGAATCAATCACTGGCAAGCAGAATAGGACCACTACACTGTGATTGGCTGATTTATTCTTGAGTCCTATGAAAAAGGTCAATGCCTAAACAAAATCAGACTTCTGCCAACAAGCATGAGGTGGGGAAAAAGACTGTTCGGGAGCCAGCCATGTCTGCAACATTTCACAGTCTGCGCTCACACTTAAAATCACACCAGACTAACCAAAAAAAAAAAAAAAAGTCCAGGCATCACTACTACCTTCCAGAACTCTATGAATACAGATGTAAAAATTCTCAACAAAGGACTCCTGGGTGGCTCACGGTGTGAACCCCAGTCCCAGGATTGAGTACCTTATCAGGCTCCCTATGGGGAGACTGCTTCTCCCTCTGCCTGTCTCTGCCTCTCTGTGTGTCTCTCATGAATAAGTAAGGAAAATCTTAAAAAAAAATTTTTTTCTCATCAAAATACTAGCAAATTAAGCCAGTAGCATATAAGATTATACTCTATAACTAATTGGGATTTATTCCAGGAATGCAATGATGGTTAACATAAGAAAGTCGATGAAGTAATATGCCACATTAAAAGAAAGAAGGAAAAAAAACACAACCCTCTCAATAGACACAAAAGACATTTGACAAAACCCAACACCTTTTCTTTTTTCTTTTTTCTTTTTTTTTTAAAGATTTTATTTACTTACTCATGAGAGACACAGAGAGAGGGTCACAGACACAGGCAGAGGGAGAAGCAGGCTCCATGCAGGGAGCCTGATGTGGGATTCGATCCCGGGTCTCCAGGATCACGCCCTGGGGGCGCTAAACCACTGAGCCACCCGGGCTGCCCCCAACACCTTTTCATAATAGAACATTCAGAAAACTGGGAACAGAAGAGTTCTTGAACATGAAAGCATTTATGAAGAACACACAGCTGACATAGTGAGTGGTGAAAGACCTGAAAGCTTTGCCCCTAAGATAAAAAACAAGACCAAGGATGCCTGCTTTTAGTACTCTTATTCCACATTGCCTTGAAAGTTCTAACTAAGGGAATGAGACAAGAAAAAGGAAAAAAGGCATCCATATTGGAAATAGAGAAGTAAAACCTTCTCTGTTCACAGGACAGTTGGATTTCATCAAAATAAAAAAACTACATGCATGTTATTATCAAAAAAGTGGAGTTGGGGAATTGAAAATATTTGTAGATCATATATCAGTTAATGGTCTAGTATCCAGAATGTATCAAGAACTACAGCTCTACAACAACAAACAACCCAATTAAAAAATGAGTAAAGGACTGGAGTACATATTTGTCCAGGGAAGAGATATAAAACAGGCAATAAGCACATGAAGAGATGTTCCAGGATCATTTTTCAATAGGGAAATGCAAATCAAACATGAAATACCACTTTACACATACCAGGATGGCTGTAATTAAAGAAAAAAAAAAAAACGTGAAGTGTTACCAAGAATGTGGAGGGATTAGGATCCTTGCTAATGGGAGTGTAAAATGGTACAGCTGGAGTAAAGGGAGAATGGAAAGCAATTGCTTGTTACAGAGTTTTCTTTTTGGAGTGCTGGAAAAGTTTTGGAAATACATGGTGGTGATGGTTCAGTGACATTGTAAATAAAATGGCACTGAATTGTATACTTCAAATGGTTAGTACGGCAGATTTCGTGTTATGTATTTCACAACAGTTTTTATTATTTAACCCTCTCCTTTCAGTCTATCTTTATTTCCAAAATTTTTTTTTAAAGATTTATATATTTATTCATGAGAAACACACACACACAAAGAGAGAGAGGCAGAGACATAGTCAGAGGGAGAAGCAGGCTATAGGCAGGATCCCAATGCGAGACTCAGTCCCGGATTCCGGGGTCACAACCTGAACTGAAGGCAGCCACCCAACTGTTGAGCCACCCAGGCATCCCTATTTCCAAAATTCTTAAGTAGGTCTTAGAAAAATATTCTTATAAGCAGGAGAAAGATTATTTTCCTTCACATTCACCTTTTTTTTTTTCACATTCACCTTTAACGTATTTATTTTTGTTGTGTTTAATGAGGATCTAGCTAGTCCTCTTGCTTAGTCTTATAATGAATATAGTCATAAACCAATGGCTTCCAAACTTGTAGGGGTGTCTGACTGACTTAGTAGAGCATGCAATTCTTGATCTCAGGGTTGTAAGTTTGAGCCCCACATTGGGTGAAGAGATTACTTTTAAAAATCTTTTTTTTAATTTATTTATTCATGAGAGAGAGAGAGGCAGAGAGAGAGAGGCAGAGACACAAGCAGAGGGAGAAGCAGGCTCCATGCAGGGAGCCCGACATGGGACTCGATCCTGGGTCCCCAGGATCACACCCTGGGCTGAAGGCAGCGCCAAACCGCTGAGCCACCCAGGCTGCCCTACTTAAAAAAATATATTTGCCTTCAAAAAAATGAGTAGTTTAACCAGTTAAATAGTGATTGCTTTTGACAATAGCTCTTGATCAAGTAGATGTGATTGTATTTTCTCATAAAAATAACACTGTGGGAAGGAGGGTATAGGAGAAATCTGTACCTTCAGCTCTGTTTTACTGTGAACCCAAAACTGCTCTTTAAAAAAAAAAAAAAAAAAAAGATTTATTTGAGGGGATCCCTGGGTGGCTCAGTGGTTTAGTGCCTGCCTTCGGCCCAGGATGTGATCCTGGAGTCTCGGAATCGATTCCCGTGTCGGGCTCCCTGCATGGAGCCTGCTTCTCCCTCTGCCTGTGTCTCTCTCTCTCTCTCTCTCTCTCTCTCTCTGTGTCTCTCATGAATAAATAAGTAAAATCTTTAAAAAAAAAAAAAAGGATTTATTTGAGAAGGAAAGTATGAGCAGTGGACAGAGTAGGAAGCAGAGGGGCAGACTCCCCACTGAGCAGGGAGATCAACAGGGCTCAATCCCAAGACCCTGAGATCATGACCTGAGCCGAAGTCAGACACTTAACTGACTTAACCACCCAAGTATCCCTAAAACTACTCTTAAAAATAAAATATTTTCTAAAGATACTAAAATACTATACTTAAATTGAAGAAACCCATTTGGAGAACCTTGAGAACCTGCCTTTTCATTAGGCTGAGTTTTAAGGCAAAATTAGATCCTCAGTTGGACCAAAAGTTTCTTGGATCCTTCATCCTGTTCCATGTCAGCCCAGATGGGTGTACAGACCCTGAAGAGTCTCCATATGTTTAATTTGCCCTTTTGTTTCAATAGACAACCAGCAGGGACTGGAGAAAATATCAAGCTGTGCTTCTCTGGCTTAAAATACTTAGTTTGCTATTCCATCATATGCCAATTATTAAATAATTTCTAGAAATCGTTTTTTAGAAGGAGTATCTCCAGTGAATGTTGTTAGAAATGCAATTCTTAGTATTGTAGAAATGAGAAGTGAATACTGTGCTTTTCATTCTGTAAATTTACAATCTATGCTTGAGTTTAACCTTTTCCTATTGAACCATTTGGATAATTATCAACTCATCTCTGATACCTATCCTTTTTTCTTAAGGTCTTTTTTCATCTGGACTTTTGTAATACCTTCTGTCCTGATTCCCTTGCTTCCACTCTTGGCTTTATTATAATCCATTTTCTTTTTCTTTCCTTCTCTTTCTTTTTAAGATATTTGTTTGTTTGAGAGAAAGAGAGAGCTCCAGCAAGAGAGAGAACACAAGCAGTAGGAGGGGCAGAGGCAGAAGCAGGAAGCCCAATTCAGAGCTCCATCCGAGGACTCTGGGATCATGACCTGAGTTGAAGGCAGCCGATTAACCAGCTGCGCCACCCAGGCACCCCTATAATCCATTTTCCACACTGTAGCCAGAGCAATCCTTCTAGAGTTACACTGTTCAGTATTGTAGTCATTATCCATATATGACTATTTAAATTAATTACAGTTAGAAATTAAAAATTAAAAAAAAAAGAAATTAAAAATCAGTCCTTAGTCACACTAGGCACATTTGAGATACTCAGTAGTCACTTGTGGTTACTGGCTCTACCAGATTGAGCAGAGCATATCAAGAACATTTTTAGGAAATTCTATTAGATAGCATTGTTCTAGAGGATAAATGAAATCACATCTCACTATTACAACCAAAATTTCTTACCCTGACAAGGCCCTATAAAATCTTTCTAATCTCTGCCTTTTTATCTCTTTTTATATAACCCTTTATTCATAATACCTCAGACAGGTTGGTCTTCTGTCAGTTCTTTGGTTAATGCCAGAATTTTTTTCCCTTTCTCAGAGCTTTGCATTTGTTATTCCTTCTATTTGAACATTTTTAAAAAGATTTATTTCTTTTAGAGAGAGGGGGCCAGATGGAGAGGGAAAGAGGGAATCCCAAGCAGACTCCCCTCTGAGCATGGAGCCCGACATGGGGCTTGATCTCACAACTTGAGCTGAAATCAAGAGTGTGATGCTCCATCAGCTAAGCTACCCAAGTGCCCCAGTTATTCCTTCTGTTTGAAACATGCTTCTTCCCACACCTTTACATGATTGCTTCTTCATCATTTAGGCATCAACTCAAATTTACCTTCTCAAGAGAATTATTCCCTGTCTATCCTGAAAACCTCCTTTTAAGAAGTTCCTGGTCAGGTGGCCTGGGTGGCTCACACTCTCTTTCTCAAATAAATAAATGGTTTTTTTTTTTGTTTTTTGTTTTTTTTAAAGGAGTTCTTGATCATTGGGGCACCTGAGTGGGTCAGTTGGTTGGGCATCCAACTCTTAATTTCAGTCAGGTGGTGGGATCAAGCCCTGAGTCAAGTTCCATGCTCAGCATGGAGTCTGCTTGAGTTTCTCTCCCTCCTCTCCTTCTTTCCACTCTTGAGTGCACATGCACGCCCTCTCTCAAATAAATGGATAAATCTTAAAAAAAAAAAAAATCCTGATTATGGGATGCCTGGCTGGCTCAGTCATGGAGCATGTGACTCTTGATCTCAGATTTGTGAGTTTGAATCTAAGAAATAAAATCTTTTAAAAAAAAGCATCTCCTGATTATAATACCTTATTTTTATAATATTCATAGCATTTTTAAAAGATATTTATTTGTTTGTTGTTTGTTTATTTATTTATTTATTTATTTATTTATTTATTTGAGAGAGAGAGAACATGAGCAGAGGGAGGAGAAGCAGATACCCTTACTGAGTAAGGAGCTGGATGGAAGGCTATATCCTAAGACCCCAGGATCATTTCTGAAGAGAGGCTTAACTGACTGAGCTAATAAGCAGATGTGCCAATAGAATTTATGTTTAAAGGGAAGTCTTACTTACTAGTGTGTTTGTCTGTCTGTCCTAACACTCCTTCCCTCTAGAGTGAAGCTTCTTATGGTCTTGTTTACCACTGTATCCCTTTCACCTAAAAAGATGGTATATAATATGGTGGTAAGTCAATAATTGACTGTAAGAGTCTTTCAAAACTTTATTATATGAACTACATATTTCTTTTTCAGGTAATCTTTTACTAGATTTCAGTTTTCTTTCCTACATAATGGATTTCATTGTAACAGATCATTGCAAACTTCTTGGTTATTAGATCACCATTTAGCAATTAAGTGACATTGTCTCTTTTTCTGTACCAGTACACTTCAGCAGGAAAAATTTTCTGTATACCAAAACATTCTTTCTACTTTTATATTTCTGCATAAAAATATAAATCCAATCAACTCACCATTCTAGAGTAGCTTAAAATTACTATATGTATTTCTGCTTTAATTTGGAATTTGGTACTATAAAAGATCCTCCACTCAGAACTTTTCATTAACCTTAGTATATTATTTTGCTTGAGAGTGTTTTATTCTTTTCTAAAAGCAGATAACTATATGGTGAGTGTTGCAAGGATGCACATTGGCATTAAATAATATCTCCTAACCTTGGGATGCCCGGGTGGCTCAGCAGTTGGGCATCCCTGCCTTCGGCTCAGAGTGTGATCCTGGGTCTGGGGATCGAGTCCCTCATAGGGCTCCCCATGAGGAGCCTGCTTCTCTCTCTGCCTATGTGTCTCTACCTCTCTCTGTGTGTCTCTCATGAATAAATAAATAAAATATTAAAATCTCCTACCTCATTGAATATGTTGATTCATTTGAAGTTCTTCCATGTTTTCCCTGACTGTACAAAGAAATCATAGAGGTTAGAAGATTGTTAGATGTTTCTCATCCTGGGTCATTGATCTGTTAAAGTTTTTGGTATAGATAGAAAAAAAAAATTTTTTTTAAATAACTGTTTTTTTATATTCCTGAAGAATGCTTCCCAGATTCTCCATACTTGGTTTCTTTTAAATGATTTTTATGCCCTTTTGCCTCTCTGGGATGAGCATTTTCAGACAGTTGTATTGGCCTGATATGTGCACATAATGCATAATAATAGATCATAAATATATGTCTGGTCCTCCCAGTTCTTACATCGTCTATATAGATATATAGGTATCGTAGTCTGATCTAATGCATTTTACTACTCTTGCATTTCATTAGATAATGCACATGGTTTTACAGTTACTCCATATGAAGAACTATATTTTTCCACCATAGAAGATAAAGGTTATAAAAGAAATAGGTGACAATTCTATTTTCAGTGAACTTTTACCCTTACTGGAAAGATAACAAAAAATGAGCTTTTATGAAGCAATATGAGATGAGGCTACTGATCAAGTGTTGCAAAAATATGCTAGAAAAAAGAGGGATCCCTGGGTGGCGCAGCGGTTTGGCGCCTGCCTTTGGCCCAGGGCGCGATCCTGGAGACCCGGGATCGAATCCCACGTCAGGCTCCCAGTGCATGGAGCCTGCTTCTCCCTCTGCCTGTGTCTCTGCCTCTCTCTCTCTCTCTCTGTGTGACTATCATAAATAAGTAAAAATTAAAAAAAAAGAAAAAAAAAGAAAAGAAAAAAGAATGGAAAGTAATGGTAGGTAATAGTATTTCATGTTGATTTTAATTTCCTCATTTTCTAAATTTTTTATAATGAGACTGCATTACTTTTGGATTTGGAACAAGAGTTAAGTATTAGATGTAGCACATACTGAGTGTACGATGTATACAAAATATTTAAAGAAAAAGAATCAGTTGGGTGAGATTAATCGTGAGTGGTTTTCTGGGAAGAGCGTATGCTATTAAAGTGCTTTGGTCAGTCTTGGTTTGGGCCAGACTGTTATTTTCCATTGCTGCTTCAGTTTTCACATCCAGTTTCCTTAATCCATTTTTTTTTCCTTAATTCATTTTGGTACTAAGTCATGATCTATAAGAGGACCATGCTGGAATATCAAAAATAAAGGAATGTTATTTCTACTTTTGCAGGTTGCTTCATGTGCGAAATGGAAACTGCAAATATCACTTGGGTGAAGAAACATTTAAGTTAGCTCAGACATACATGGAGAAACTCTCAAAACATGGCCAGCAAGCAAACAAAGCTGCACTGTATGGAGAACTGTGTGCACTACTCTTTGCAAAAAGTCACTATGATGAGGTAAGTGTTTTTGAATTGCATTTCATTGTGATCAGCAAGTAGCTATAAACAAAGGGTAAAATAAAAACAAACATATAAAAAAAAAATTCAGAGCAACCTGATAGTTGCAGGGCATGGTAGACAAAATCGGTAAAGAGTATTAAGAGTCTAAAATGTCCAGTTATAAAATAAGTCCTGGAGATGAAAAGTACAGCATGGGGAATATAGACAATAATATTGTAATAATGTTGTATGGTGAGAGATGGTAACTACACTTATTGTGGCGAGTATAGCATAATATATAAAATTGTCAAATCACTATGTAGTACTCCTGAAACTATTATGACATTGTGTGTTAGGTATACCTCAATTTTTTAAAGAAGAATAAATCGTAACCTTCTATTTGTCTTAATTTTATTTTCACATACTAGGTTTACTTAGAGCAGTATACATTTGTAATGGAATATTTAAAGTGAGACAAAGAGTATTCCACGAGATGTGTTTTAAACATACACGTGTAAAAATGAAGTAAAATAAACTTACACATGTATGATTTATGGCCTTTTTTTTTTAATTTGACCAACTATATCTCTACTTAAATTATTTTGATGGGCATGCTCTATCAAATGAACCTTTAATAAATGCTTTTTTATTGGATGTTTAGCTCTGTGTAAACTCTTATAACTTAAAGGCATTCATTTTATTTTTTAAGATTTTTTTTTTTTTAATTCACGAGAGACCCAGAGAGAAAAAAGGCAGAGACACAGGCAGAGAGAGGGTGAAGCAGGCTCCATGTAGGGAGCCCGATGTGGCACTCGATCCCAGGACCCCAGGACCATGCCCTGGGCCAAAGGCAGGTATTAAACCACTGAGCCACCCAGGCGTCCCTAAGATTTTGTTTATTAGAGAGCATATTAAAGAGAGAGCGCGCATGAGCAGAGGAAGGGGCAGAGGGAGAAGCACACTCCCTGCTGAGCCTGATACAGGGCTTGGTACTGAGGCGCTGGGATCATGACCTGAGCGAAGGCAGACCCTTAACTGACTGATACACCCAGGCACCCCAGAGGCATTCATTTTAATGGGAAGCTAGATTTTATTTGTCCTTTTTTTGCATTGTTTTGCTCCTTCTTCTGCCTTATAAGATGGCTTCCCTCCTGTCTTTATGCTATCAAATTAATGCTTCAGTGCTGATGAATATATAGTTGAAAAGTGAACTATAAAATCTGCTTAACTCCTATACTTGGTTGTTTTCTCTATGGAAGAATATCATAATTATTTTATGTTGCCACATAGCTGTCATTTAGGTTTCATATTTTATAATTATCCCTATCAATTTTTGCCCCATTAATATTCCATATTTAAAGGAAAATTACAATTAGAGGTAAAACTAGAAAATTCTATGTCTGCAAAGTGATATTGTGCAATGCTGATGCTAGGATCTTTCTTATTCATAGAAGAAGGCATCAAATCTACATGTAAAAATCTAAAACCCTTATCAACAGGCCTACAATTTCTTAGGGGGGGTGTTATGTATGTTCTTCTGGTTATTTTTGTTGATGAATTCCTACATCTGCTGGATTAGTACTGATGATGGATTGTTTTGCTGCCCCTTGTGTGCAGTGATTGTTCCATAGCTTATCAACCCAAATATAGAATTTGGTCTCTCTCTCTCTGTAATTTTCACATGCCAAGAACAAAGAACCCCATTCACAGAAGGCCTTTATGTGGATAGCTGACTTTACTGGAAATGAGAGTGAGATATACAATAGTTTGAGTATTAGAAATGCCTACCTTAAAAGTAATTCAAGTGCTCAACCATCTTTATATATCTCTGCATAGGAACTCTTGTTTTTTGTTTTTTTTTTAGAGTAAGCTCTGCACTCAGTGTGGGACTTGAACTCATGACCCCAAGATCAAGAGTTGCATGCTCTACTGACTGAGCCAACCAGGCGCCCCAGATAATTTATTTTAAATCTAGATGTTTGGGGATCCCTGGGTGGCGCAGCGGTTTGGCGCCTGCCTTTGGCCCAGGGCGCGATTCTGGAGACCCGGGATCGAATCCCACATCGGGCTCCCAGTGCATGGAGCCTGCTTCTCCCTCTGCCTGTGTCTCTGCCTCTCTCTCTCTCTCTCTCTGTGACTATCATAAATAAATAAAAAAAATTTAAAAAAAATAAAATTCTAAAAAAAATTAAAATAAATAAATAAATAAATAAATAAATAAATAAATAAATAAATAAATAAATCTAGATGTTTGTCATTGATGGCTCCAGGAAAGTACACAAATATTGAGGCTATAGTTTGATAAATTATCACCATGTTTTGATATTAGCATGGACCAGGCTATGCTGAGGCAATATAAGCTCCAAAATAGCAGTGACGTAGAAAAATAATTTTATTTCTTACTCATGCTACATCCTGTCTTAGGATGCCTGTGGCTCTGCTTAACATTCTGTTTACACTTTGATCAAAATCCCATGTGATGGAGCATCCTCTATCTAGAAATTACCGGCTTCAGAGCAGAGGCAAAAACATCATGAGGAAGTGCCACTTGCTCTTAGAGCTTTTTCCCAGAAAGTGCACTTTTCACTTCTCATATTTTAATTAATTTTTTAATTGACCAAAGAAATCACATGACCACTGTCATCTTTAATGTGTAAGGGAAGTATATCCTTCCCCAAGGAAGTAAATATTTTAAAGCAGTATCACAGTCTACTACAGTTCTAAAGATTTTAACTTACTATTCTGGAACAAAATCTGCTTATTTAGCATCTTAAAAACAAACCAGGTATTTTGGCCTAAATCACATACATTTCATTTTTTACATCAAAATTGATTCTGAATCTTTTAGGTGGAATGGAAGTGAAGGAAGCTTCCAGAGGAAAACTAATGTTTATTTTTTTAATATTTTCTATTTTTCCTCCCCCCCCCACCCCATTCTTTATGATCCTTTTATAATATTGGGAGTTTTTTTTAAAGATTTTATTTATTTATCTATTTCTTTTTTTTTTTTTAAGATTTTATTTATTCATGAGAGCTACAGGGAGAGAGAGGCAGAGACCTAGGCAGAAGGAGAATCAGCTCCATGTAGGGAGCCCGATGTGGGACTTAGTCCCGGGACTCCAGGATCATGCCCTGAGCTGAAGGCAGACGCTCAACCACTGAGCGACCCAGGTGTCTCTATTTTTTTTTTTTTTTTTTTTTTTTTTTTGACAGAGCATACGTACACAAGAGAGAACACAAGCAGGGGGAAGGGTAGAGGGAGAAGCACTCTCCCCATTGAGCAAGGAGCTGAGCTTGATCCCAGGATTCTGGCCTAATGCAGATGCTTAACTAACTGAGCCACCAAAACACCCCTATAATATTGTTTTGTTTCTTTGAAACAGTTCTTGTTATCCAAAGTAATTTGTTCTACTCTTTTTTTTTTTCCCCCTTCCACTAAGTACTAGGAGAGGAAGAACAACATACTATGTTTTTTTCTCCCAGTAGGTACCTAGGTGCTAGCATATTGCCTGGCACTTAACCTCTCTGCACCTCAGTTTCCCATAATAGTATGCATCCCATAGGACTGTTGTGTTAATTAAATGTGTTAATGCATATAAAGGGCTTGGAACAATAGCTCTCACAAAGTAAGCAGTCAACTAAACAGACAGTTGAGATACAAAATAAATATTACAGTAGGGGAAGAAAGTGCAGGAAGTCAAATATAAGGCTGAAACCTGGAAAATAAGTTCTGTGGGTTTAGTTCAGGAAAGAGGAATATATATATAAGGCAGAGGGAACAGTATATGCAAAGGCTTTCTTTGGATAAGAAAGAATGTGCCTCCTAGGTTTCTTTTGTGTCACTTTATTCAAAGGAGAGTATAACAAACTTAAACTTTCAAGAAAACTGAGTCTCAGAAAATTTTAAGTGTAGATATTTTGTGTGTATCTTTTTTAGGTACTTGAAAGCTTGGAAGAAAGATACATAGTCATTTCATTAAATATTGTCAATTTGATTTATCAGTTTTTGCTCTTTTGTAAATATCTTTTAGGCTTACAAATGGTGCATTGAGGCAATGAAAGAAATCACAGTGGGCTTACCAGTCAAAGTTGTGGTGGATGTTTTAAGACAAGCTTCCAAGGTGAATATAATGTTAAAATTATTAATAAATTATAGGATTTAGCAAGCTTTACATTTGTTGTGTTATTTAACAAGTTAGGTATTGCATGCTTCATGGACTAACAAGGTCTATTTGTTGAGTTTCTGTGGTAAGTTTTAGAAATCTGGTTTCTAAAACTATTTTACATATAGAATTTTATAATTTTCTCATACTCAGAAAACCCTTGAAAAAATAATTTTAATGATTCAGCTCACTGAACTACAGATTGAGGCAGTATTTTGGTGCTATTCTAGTTTGAGTTTGCTTTTGTTTTTCTCAACCATTCCAGCAACCTGAATTCCTCATGCCACAATTGTATGGACTTGATCATTTTTCTCCTAAAGGTTAGCTTAGTTCTAAAGCTTTGATAGTGTTGCAGCCTCACAGTGTCACAACTTCCTGTACTTGACCTGCTGGGTGACACTTGCTTGATATCCCCTTTAATTTCTTCTTATTCTGTAAACAAATGCATTCACTCTTTGAAGCCATTTAGTAATATTTTAAAATTGCTGGCTTGATGTACTTGAGGCTTTAAAGCATTGATGTACTTTTCAAATACATTCTTTCTACCCAGAGGTTTTTTGATTTTGAATATTTTATTTTGGTTGGCTTTAATTATGGAGATTTCAATTAGGAGAAAGATTCTAAAATTATAGTTTTAGAAGAGTAAGATTTCTGTGAAACTAAAGTCATTTTAGACAAGTACATAGCATAACTTCAGAGTCTTATCAGAGCTAGAAGAGGGATATTAATGTATTTTTTAAGTTTTTTTTTAAGATTTTATTTATTTATTTATAAAGAGACACAGAGAGGCAGAGACACAGGCAGAGGGAGAAGCAAGCCCCCCGCAGTGAGCCCAATGTGGGACTCAATCCCAGGACACCAGGATCACACCCTGATCCAAAAGTAGACACTCAACCACTGAGCCACCCAGGCATCCCTATATTTTTAAAGTTTTAAATTAAACATTGGATATGCAGTGATTGTAAATACAGTTTAATATATGTGTAAGATTTATATTTCTATATGCAGATAATATTTAGAGTTTGAAAACTATTTTTATGAATCAAAATATTTTAAGAATAGGAAAACTTGAAATTCTATGCATTTTAAAATTAACAGATGAAAACTAGATAGAACTCTATAACTGGGATATAAATAAGTAACTTAAAAATACTATGTTTAAAAAAAGAAGAAAATACTATATTGAGCGAACCCTCCCCCTACTTATTTATTATATAATCTGGAAGGATGGGAGTATACCAGCTTTGTAAGGTAACTTTGTTATAACAAGTTTGTATTGGCATGAACGTCAAAATTTTAAACTTTATAATTTCTCAGGATATATATAGATCTGTTTATAATAGAATTCTTGAGTACTTGGAAGAGAAGAAATTACAAGAGTGTATATACACACACATACACACACACACTCATGTATATATATGTTTGAGGATGCTTTTGACCATCATAGTCTGATTATATAATCTGTACTTATTTTAGCACACTAACTGTTTGAGAGTTATTTAATAATTTTTCACTTTATCCTTAGGCTTGTGTTGTAAAACGTGAATTTAAGAAAGCAGAACAGTTAATTAAACATGCAGTGTATTTGGCACGGTAGGTGATTGTTATTAAAAATACCATTTCAAATTGTCTCCCTCTACCTTATATCCTAATGGTTTTATATCTTTTTATAGGGATCATTTTGGATCCAAACACCCAAAATATTCTGATACACTGCTAGATTATGGGTTCTACTTACTCAATGTAGATAATATCTGTCAGTCTGTTGCAATTTATCAGGTATGTTAACAATTATGCTGCTTTTATTTCAACCTGAATTGACTTGCTGCCCTGTATTTGTTTGCGGTATATAACCCACTCTCTAAAAACAACTCTTTTTGACCCCCTCCTCATATATGAGACAACATTCTTTTATTAAATAATATGTAGAAGGACTAGAAGTAAAATGTTTTAGGAGTTAACCATCCAGGAAAAAAATGTTTGGCTTGTGGGCTCATAAATAAGAGTACTTTTCCATTTTTCATTTGCTCAGGTGATGGCTTATCTTCTTTGTTGATTTAGTATAAGTCATTACAGCTGTCTTTGTAATAACAAGGAGGGTTGATAACAATTATTTTAGGCCTTGTATTAGTCACTCTCAGGTAAAGGTGTTACACCATCACTCTAGACAAGGTATCCGTGATGTTTATAGTTCACTTATGAAGAAGGATATAGAGAAAAATACTGATGTGATTTCCAGACATATGAATAATTTTTATTGTGAAACCTTTGCCTTTTAAGTTAGATTCAGTCTTCAGAAAATCAGGCCTTATGGGTAACTTTTATGTTCTCTTGTGATTTCAATATAGGACTTTTGCTTCAAAACTGATGGTATTGATATATAGAACATATATTTAAATTACTAGGATGCTTAATATTACTGGGTAATGTTTTCTAAGGATTTATTGTATTAATTATTTTCACGACTCTTTCAGGCAGCCCTTGACATTCGGCAGTCAGTATTTGGTGGCAAAAATATCCATGTAGCAACAGCTCATGAGGACCTGGCTTATTCTTCTTATGTTCACCAGTATAGCTCTGGGAAATTTGACAATGCACTGTAAGTTCCATGTTCCTTTTCAGTGAGCGATTAAATGCCATGGCTATTGTTTTGTTTTTCCTGATGCAATAGTATTTAATGTATTTATGGATTAAATTTGTCTTCCTGGAGCTTTAACAGGATGCCTGTAATGTTCTTGAAGCCATTTAAAATCCTACCAATTGGGGGCAGCCTGGGTGGATCAGTGGTTTAGTGCCACCTTCAGCCCAGGGTGTGATCCTGGAGACCCTGGGATTGAGTCCCACATCAGGTTCCCTGCGCATGGAGCCTGCTTCTCCCTCTGCCTGTGTCTGTCTGTCTCTCTCTCTCTCTCTCTCTGTGTCTCTCATGAATAAGTTAATAAAATCTTTAAAAATAAAATAAAATCATACCAGTTTATAAGCTGTTCATTTAGATTTTATGTGGTTTAATATTGGGCGTTATATATCTTCATAAGGAATATGGCTTGGGAATCCCTGGGTGGCGCAGCGGTTTGGCGCCTGCCTTTGGCCCAGGGCGCAATCCTGGAGACCTGGGATCGAATCCCATGTCGGGCTCCCGCTGCATGGAGCCTGCTTCTCCCTCTGCCTGTGTCTCTGCCTCTCTCTCTCTCTCTCTCTCTCTTTCTCTGACTGTCATAAATAAATAAAAAATTTTTAAAAATTAAAAAAAAATAAAAAAGGAATATGGCTTATCTCCTGAATACTTCAGTAATTTTTGAGTAATACAGTAGCCTCTGTATTACTAAACGACAGACTTAATCTAAAAACATTTTGCTCAAAACATGCAGAAATGCTGGATAAAATATAACAATTGTCTTTGTAGATGCATAACTGAGCTTGTAGGAGAGAAAGTAAGTCCCCAAGGGCCATTCATGGACCAAAATCCAGCAGGGTAGACATGAACTATGGTATAAGTGCCCTGGGGTAATGCGAAAGCTTAGAAGTTTTTGTAACTTTGGTTGACAACAGTCCTGGATTTATGAGGTAAGGCATTTAGTCCACAGGAAGCAGTGAGTTAGAACTGAAACCTTCATCTGAAGCCAAGATCAAGCCTGCACCCTCAGGGAAGGGGTAAACTAGGAGGAAAAAATTCTCCCACTGACAAGAAAAGGACAAGAAAAGTCATTCATCTCAGGTTGGGCTCTCAATTAAACAAAAATGGAGCCTCGAAACTGAATTTATAACTGCATCATGCATTCAGGAACCCCCAAACTGAGGACAACATTAAAAAGCACTTTGAGACTGCTAGTTCTCCTAAGATGCCTTTTGGGAGAAAATGCAAAACTCTTGGAAATTCTCAACCCAAACCAAACAGATTTCTCATAGATCTAGCTCTACGACTAAGATGAATTCACCATAAAAATGTTTCTGAAATAAAGTAAGGAGATATTTCCTCTATGAGTGAGAATCAGCAGACATAAGGAACAGGATTAGAACCCAAGAATATTGGCTGACAAAGCTTCTTGGTTGATACTATAGAGTAGGCATCCTTAAATGATTAAATATATAAAATTTTATATAAATACATAAAATGGGTTAGCAAACTATGGCCTGCAGGGAAAATAAAGTTTTTATTGTAATATAGCAATACTCATTCACTCATGTGTTGTCTGTGGCTACTTTCAGGCTAGTATGTGGCCCACACAACCTAAAATATTTGTTCTTTGACCCTTTACAGAAAAAAATTTGCTGACCCTGGGATCCCTGGGTGGCTCAGCGGTTTAGCCCCTCCCTGCCTTTGGCCCAGGGCACGATTCTGGAGTCCTGGGATCAAGTCCCGCGTCAGGCTCCCAGTGTGGAGCCTGTTTCTCCCTCCTCCTGTGTCTCTGCCTCTTTCTCTCTCTCTCTCTATCATAAATCAATAAATAAATCTTTAAAAAAAAAATTTTGCTGACCCTGATGTAAAAGAAGGAATCCGTAATATTTTGGAGGGACAATAAGGGGGAGAAAGGGCAGATTTAAAAATAAAACAACTGATACCTGCTACAACCTGGATGAACCTTGAAAACATTCTACCAAGTGAAAGAAGCCAGTCACAAAGGACTACATATCGTATGATTCCACTTATATGAGATGTCCAGAATAGGCAAATCTATAAGAAACAGAAAGTACATTGGTGGTGACCATGGGCTGACAGGGATGGAAGACAATGGAGAGAGAGACTGCTAATGGCCCAGTGTTTCTTTCTAGGGTCATGAAAATACTCTGAAATTGCTTGTAGTGGTGGATACACAATTCTGTGAATATGTTAAAAACCATTGAATTGTACATTTTAGTGGATGAACTGTGTGATATGAATTTTATCTCAGGAAGAGCTGTTACAAAAAATAAAACGTAGTAGCTAGAATTAGAAAATAGTCATTGGCATTAAAACTCAGTAGACAAGTTAAACAGCACATTGGACACAATGAAAGTGACAGTGAACTGGAAAAGAGATCTGAGAAAATCAGTAATTACCTGGTAATGGGGATAGAAGCCTTGGAGTTATTTGAGGGAAACTGATAGATAAAACAGGCAGATAGCTTACCTTCTGTTTGGTGAGATGGGCCAGAAACAAATAACTAGACTTATCAGCTGAGAATACATGCTGTGTGAAAAAGAATAAAGTAAATAAGAGTAAAGAGCCATGGTACATTTTTTAGGGACTTTTGTATAAGCTAGTCTTGGAAAGGCTTTTCATTGAAGAGGGAGCTATGTGGATGGATATTCAGGGGGAGAGTATTCCATTAGAGATGGTAAAGCAAGTGCAAGAGTCCTAGGTGAGAGAGTATGCTTTGCATGTTCAGAAGAAAACTGTGAGGCCTGGGTGGCTGGAAGAGGAGGAAACGTCTGTTTCTGAGGATGGTTGATGAGGTCAGACAGCTAGCTTGGGGAAAGATGGTGAGTCCTGTAGGCTGTGATAACAGCTTCACAGTTTATTCTGTGGGAGATGGAAGTCCAGTGGATGTTTAAAAAGTTCAGTCCAGGAACACCTGGGTGGCCTAGTTGGTTTAGCATCTGCTTTCAGTTTCAGGTTGTGATCCCATGGTCCTGGGGTCGAGGCCTGTGTCAGGCTCCCTGCTCAGAGGGGAGCCTGCTTCTCCCTCTCCCTCTGCCTGCCCTTCTGCTTGTGCTCTCCCTCTGTCAAATAATAAAATCTTAAAAAAAAAAAATTCAGTCCACAACAGATTGGAAATTTAAAAAACAGAAAATAGTACCTTTATCACAGATAGTTTTAGAAATTGCATCAGTATTATAAGTTGTGATTTTTTTTAAAAATGCAATAATTATTTGCAACTAAAAAGAAATGCCAGAATATATTTATCTGTATTACAGATTTCATGCAGAAAGAGCTATTGGTATCATCACACACATCCTACCTGAAGATCATCTTCTTCTGGCTTCTTCAAAGAGGGTGAAAGGTACCTTTTGTAATTAGTCTCCAATATGTGTGTGTGTGTGTGTGTGTGTGTTTTAGATTTGCTGTTAATTGTAATAGATGTCGTATTGTGTATTTTAATGTTATATGGTTTATTTTTTTGTTATATGGTTTAAAATAGGGGTATTTGTTTATTTCTTTGGGTAATAGCATAGGATTAGATTATATCTGCGTATTACTAAAATAGCCAAGTCACTGATTTAAAGTATCTGCCTGCAAATCTACTTACAATTTCCAGTGGTTCATAATAAAAGGTTCGCTTCTCTCATATAGCATTGTTAGTAAGCCAAAGTATCTTTTATGCCTTTTTTTCTTCCTTCCTTCCTCCCACCCCCTTTTCCTCTCTGTCATGCCTTCATTTGTTCATTTCTTTTTGATGAAAAAAAGAATAACACATGATTATTGCACAGTAACCTGAGTTGTTCACATACCTTCAGCTTTAGTGCAGAATTTTGAAACTACCCTTTCTGTCAGGTTACCCTTAATGTCGCAAGGCTCTTACCAAATACCACTTTCTTCTTATTTTAACTTTTCTTCTAATGATTACCAAAGCGCTTTCACTTAAAAAGTATTTATTTTGCCAACATGATTGGGTGACTCATTTGGTAATTCCACACATGTTGGAGAAGTTTAACCTTAATTCTGGAACTGGTTCTTTTCCCTCCTCTAGGTTTGCATTTTTAAGTTACACAAGTAATACATAGTTGATATAAAAATTAAAAGTTAGAAAAGAGAAAATAATAAATCATCTGAAATCCCACCAATCCAGATTCAGCATTTTGGTGAATATTTTTTAGACTTTTTGCCTCCAAATAATGAAATGAACGAATGAATTTTTTTAGGTTATATTCTGCTTTTTTGACTTAATACATTATAAACATTTTTTTTCATTGCAGTACATGTGGATTTTTTTTTCCCCTAATGTTTTTAACTTCCCCTCTATTATTGGGCCCTTAGGTTGTTTTTAACCATTTGTTCTTTAAAAATGCTACAGTGAAAAAAATTTTTTTAAAAATGCTACAGTGAACTAAACTTATTCTTTTGTGCATATGGACAATTTTCCTAGAATAAAATTACCTCATAAAAGAATATGTATTTTTAAGACTTTAAATGGAATTTGAAAGTCTTATATGTGACTTTGAAATTGCACTGTCTTCTTGCCTGATTCGGTTGGTCAAGTGAGTGGGAGGAAACCAGTTCTTTTAGTTGTATTTGGTTAAAGGTTATATTTGATAGAGTATGGTTTCAAAATGTTCAACAGTGCTTAGGTACTCCTTGACACAGTTTCATAACTTTAAATTTTTGCCTTTGCCTGCTTACATTGCTTTAAATAAGAAATTCACATCAGCAAAATATAATAGTCCACTAAAGCAGAAATTCTGCAAAATATTTGATGTATACCATTGTTTTTCTTACATTTGAAGTCATTATACTATGCCAAGTAGAATGACCCCCAAAAGTATACTTTTTCATTAATGTGGAATTCATTTTTACCAGTTCTAAACCATAACCACAATCATTTATAGAATTTAATTTTAAATCATATGCTCTGATTAGCTTTGATAGATGGTTGGAAGTATGCTAATTTTATTGCTTTCTTAATCAGCTCTTATTTTAGAGGAGATTGCAATTGACTGTCATAATAAAGAAACTGAACAGAGGCTGCTTCAAGAAGCTCATGATTTGCACCTGTCTTCACTCCAACTAGCTAAAAAAGCTTTTGGAGAATTTAATGTACAGACTGCAAAACACTATGGAAACCTTGGAAGACTTTACCAGTCAATGAGAAAATTTAAGGTAGAAGCACGTTTTACTATCTTTTTTCTCTCAGTAAATAATTTCAGGTAATAAAGTACAATCTTAAATAATACATCTTCAGTAATCTGAACTAATAGAGTATACATATTTTTTTTAAAGATTTTATTTATTCATGAGAGACACAGAGAGAGAGGCAGAGACACAGGCAGAGGGAGAAGCAGGCTCCATGCAGGGAGCCCGATGTGGGACTTGATCCGGGGACTCCATGATCATGGCCTGGGCCGAAGGCAGGTGCTCAACTGCTAAGCCACCCAGGCATCCCAAAGTATATATATATATGTTATACTCCTACCTTATTCCACAATAGAATTGAGAAAATAGAGTATAAAACAACAGTCAAAATATAAATAAAATTCAAAATCCAAACCATGGAAAAATAAGACGTAATATCAAAACATAAAGCTAAAATGGCTATTATAATTAGACTTAAAACATAGCTGTTAGCGTGGCACCTGTCTGGTTCAGTCAAAAGAGCATGTGACTCTTGATCTCAAGGCCATGAGTTCAAGCCCTACATTGGGTATAGAGATTCCTTAAATAAATAAAAGCCTAAAAACAGAAAACCAGGGGCACCTGGGTAGCTCAGTTGGTTAAACATCCAGCTCTTGGTTTCAGCTCAGATCAGGTCATGATTTCATAGGTTGTGAGATTGAACCCGTGGTCCGGGCTTCCACTCAGTGGGGAGTCTGCTTAAAGATTCTCTCCCTCTGTTCCCCCTCACCCCAACTGGTACACGTGCACTTACAGTCTCTCTCTTTCTTTCACTTGCTCTAAAATTAAATCTTCAAACAACAAAAACATAGTGTTATGGGCAGCCCGGGTGGCTCAGCGGTTTAGCGCCGTCTTCAGTCCAGGGCATGATCCTAGAGACCCCAGATCGGGTCCCACGTCGGGACGTCTCCCTCTGCCTGTGTCTCTGCCTCTCTCTCTCTCTCTCTTTCTCTCTCTCTCTCTCTCTCTCATGAGTAAATAAATAAAATCTTAAAAAAAAAAAAAATAGTGTTAGCTATGTTAAGTATAGCCCTTAGCGAGGGCACCTTGATGACTCAGTAAAGAGTCTGCCTTCAGCTCAGGTCATGATCCCAGGGTCCTGGGATCGAGCCCTGTGTCTGGCTCCCTGCTCAGCATCGAGTCTGCTTCTCCCTCTGTCCCTTCTCCAGCTCATGTGCTCTCTTGCTCTCGCTCACTCGCTCTCTTTCTCTCTCAAAGAAATAAAATCTTAAAAAAAAAAAAAATGTGTTAGCCCTTAGCATAATGTCTGGCATATGGTAGGTATGCAAGAAATGTCAGATATCACAAGTATTATTATTATTTTTTAAGATTTTATTTATTTATTAGAGACGGGGGAAGAGAGAGAGGCGGAGACACAGGCAGAGGAAGAAACAGGCTCCACATAGGGAGCCTGACATAGGACTTGATCCCAGGTCTCCAGGATCATGCCCTGGGCTGAAGGCAGCACTAAACCACTAAGCCACCGGGGCTACCCACAAGTATTAATTGTAGTGATAAAAATTTAACTAAATTAGTTCTCCTTTAAAATTTTGGGTTATAAATTATTAATATTGTTCATTTTAGGGTTACAATAAGGAAAGGATGAGAGTCACTACCTAAGACATTCTTTTTCACCTAAAAATCCATCTACATATCCCTCAACCTGAGTTTTGTTTGTTGGAATAAAAATTGTCAGAATTTGAAAAAATAAAGCGTTAACCTATGTAATTGAACATTTTATAGTATGGAGTTTCTTAACAAGGTTCAATTAAATTTTGGAGGATGTTAACAAATAATTTTCATTTTAGAAAGTTATGATGTTCGTTTCTTCTAACAACTTATTATTACCAGGACAAATTTTCTCGTTTTTGGCATAGAACATAGTTACTATCGTGAGCTTATATGTATAGCTTCCCAAACAAGTAATGCGTCCCTTAGGCAACTTTTCGATTAACATAGTATGTCCTCTGATCTGATCATCTTATGCCATCCATGCCTTTGCATTTAGAGTAGTCTTACTCATTGTGTAAGAATTGTTTATATAAAAAATAGTATAATCTAATGGCTAATACAGCTTAATTATTTTTCAGGAAGCTGAAGAAATGCATATCAAAGCAATTCAGATAAAAGAGCAACTTCTTGGTCAGGAAGATTATGAAGTAGCCCTTTCAGTGGGACATCTGGCTTCTTTATACAATTACGACATGAATCAGTATGAAAATGCTGAGAAACTTTATTTGCGATCAATAGCAATTGGTATGTTATTTTAAAATTTTCTTAGTCAAAAAAAATAAAATTTTCTTAATTGATTAAAAATCAACATGTCAACATATCTTATATGTTGTGTAAGGGAAGTGTAATTACTAAGACTTAAATGACTTTAAAGCTGCTAAGGATATCCAGAAGCCACTCCAAGATCATCTGAAACATTTTGCTAAAGATGATTTATTGATGTTGAAGCTAGTAGTAAGAAGTATAACAGTTTAGGCAGAGTTACAAGTATAAGCAAAAGCAGTTATTGTAAACTAATTATGTAATTACTACTCCCTCCACTTCCCTTCTTCTGACTTTGACATCATAGATGAGGTCTACCTGTTTTTGAACTTGATACCAGTGGAATCATACAATGTATGTTTTTACATGTTCAGTTTCTTTTGGTGAACATGAATTGTGAAATGCATTTGTGTTGTTCCATATCACTATCACTTATTAATTTCCAGTGCTATATAATATTTTTTGGATTAATATATCATTATTTATCCATTCTACTGTTAATGGATATTTAGAACATTTGGATTGTTTCCATTTCAGGCCTATTATAAAATAAGATACTGTAGTCCTCATCTAATGTGCCTGTTAAAATTTTTCCCTGTTCTTGGGATTCCTGGCTGGCTCAGTTGGTAGAGCATGTAACTCTTGATTTCAGGGTCATGGGTTTGAGCCCCATGTTGGGGGTAGAGTTTACTTTAAAAATTCCTTATTTTTATATTGAATTGTCTGTCATTCCTTATTGGTTTGCAGAATGTCTTTATACACTATGGATGCAGCAAGCCCTTTGTCGGTTATGTGTGCTGCAGATAGGTAATGAGACACAGGTGGAGGGAGAAACAGGCTCCCTGCAAGGAGCCTGATGCAGGACTCAATCCCAGGACCCTGGGATCATGATGTGAGCCAAAGGTAGAGGCTCAACTACTGAGCCACCCAGGTGCCTTCTGCTGCTTGTTTCTAAATGGTGCCTTTAAAAGAACAGAAGTTCTTATTTCTCATGTAATCAAATATATTTATCTTGTCTGTGGGTACCCAATCTCATTAGTTTCTCACTTATCTTAGGGAATAAAATGAAACCACTCTATATTTTAAAAATTGAACTTATGTTGTCTTTTAAGAACCTCTTGAAAAAAAAAAAAGAACCTCTTGTTTCATTGTTTGAGCTTTCTTTCTCTCTTTTTTGTGCATGTGTGTGTGTGTTACTTTCAGGGAAGAAACTGTTTGGTGAAGGCTACAGTGGACTAGAATATGATTACCGAGGTCTCATTAAACTTTACAACTCCATTGGAAATTATGAGAAAGTTTTTGAGTATCACAATGTTCTGTCTAACTGGAACCGGTTACGAGATCGTCAGTATTCGGTGACCGATGCCCTTGAAGATGTCAACACCAGCCCCCAATCCACTGAAGAAGTGGTACAGTCCTTCTTGATTTCTCAGAATGTTGAGGGACCGAGCTGCTGAGGGAGGACCTCAGTTAACTAATTTACCTTTTCCCAGATTCCAGGGAATTCATACTGTGAAATCAATACCATGTTGTTTTTTAGGGCTGGAATTTGCATTGAAACACTGGTCCAGTCCACTGACCCTATTTGGGTGATCCCTATCTTGCAGAGTGTCTGTAGGAATAAGCATATATTCAGTTATATTCAGCATGTACCGCATGTATAAGTAGTCTGGCCCATATTTTCAACTTAGTAGAATAAACAACAGGAAATCTTTTTTTTTTTTTCATTTAAAAAAAAATAATTCATTTTGCAGAAGCCTGAAAAGAACCCCTAAATAAAACTATTTAAGAGTTTAAAAGAGTTGCATTCTTATTATGTAAGGATGATTTTAACAACTTTTTAACATATTCTTCCTTGTGGAGGTATTCAATACTGTATCGTAAAGAAATTTTATGGGGAAAATCTTTATATGCAGTATAGAAAAGTTCACACAGTACTAGTAGAAGAGGGACATCCTGACTTAGGTTTGGTTACCTTACCCAGAGAAGTGGATACAACCACTCTAGAGCTCTATTACAAGGGAAGGATTGTCAGATTCATCTGAACTGGACCAGTGTTGATCTGTAAGTAATAGAAAAGCTGACAAACCAGCAGTTTTATTAACCCTTTGGTTGTTTCAGGGTTTTTTGGTACAATGCAAGATGCTCTGATAGCGTTTGCTCTTAGGACCAGGAGGACCTAAAAAGGACCAGCCTAATGTAGAAAGGGGTTATTGGACCAGAGGCTTTAGGTTATTATTTTAGCCCCTGCATATACTTTTATCAGTAGAATGTTTCATTTAGATGTATAATGGAAAATAATAATGCAAAAATTATATTCATGTAATTAGACACCAAACTAGGGAAATTTGGCAACTTCAGTGGCATATCTTTAGTCAGTGTGCACAGATGGCAATGCCATAAGCAAGTCTATAAATATCTGCTGCAACCATCCCCCTCATTTTAAATGTTTCCCTAATAATCAATGCAATTAACAAGTATATTGGCTAAGAGTCATGAAATAGTTCATGGGTGGCAATTTAAGGTTACTGTATGGTTTGTGGGGATTAATGGAAAAATGAATGTCCAAAAGAAGCAAGTCTTCTTAGAGAGCCTTCATTTTTATGGTAAATAATAATACAGCTGAGTCATTTTATTTGAAATTCAAGAGTCAAATGCAGAGATCCCCTAATTATATATCTATTTCACTAACTTATCTTCCTGTTTATTGGGTTTTGATTTTTTTAATCTTAAACCGGTCAGGTTATTTAATGTTGAGGTAATTAATATTCAAATTTGGAAAGTTGCAACATGTAGCGATTCAAGAAACAGAAAGGTCTTTTGCTGTTACCTCAATTCTTACTATAGTGGCCTATTTGGTGCTTCTATAGTTAAGAATCAGGGTTTCCCCCCTATTTTCAGGGGTTCATGATTTGGCTGTTAGAGATGTTGCTCTTGGCTAATGCTTGGAGTAGTCTGTGGGTGAATGGATGTGTGTTGAATTTTGGTTTTCTTTTAACATGCACGTTGGGATTAGAGTGGGGAAGAAATCTAAACTGCCACATTGAGTACAGAAAAAATTATTTGGAGATTTCAGGTAAATTTGATTTTAAACACTTTTTTGAACTTTGCAAACCTAATCTTGTTTAAAACTGTTATTTACAGTCTTTTTAGTTATGAGCCAGTGTTTTTAAGTCCCCAGGAGGGTACTGACTACTGGGGGAGGCACATAAAGAGATGAAGCAAGCCTAGATCCTAATATTATAACTATGATTTCAAAACCTGGGTTTATTCCTCAAATTGAATTATTTTCTTTTTAATTTTAAGAAGAGTACATTGGCACACCTGCACCTCCCCTCCCAGTTCAAAGCCTAATGCCAAGAGGCACGTCTTTATTAATTACCAAATAGTCTGTGTGACCGAGGACTGACATTTATTAAGTTACTCAGCTCTATCCTCATGGGCCTATATATTTAATACCTCCAAAGATATTTTCAGGATAGGCTTTGTATACTTTTGTTGGTTATTTAGAGTCCTGTGGTATGTTTGTGGTATAGGAATGTCATGGTAAATTGTTTTTCAATAAATATTTTGAAACTTACGTTTCCATATGAAGTTTTTTTTTTTTTTTAATCAATCTGTATCTCTTGGTTTTGTGCACATATAGCATTTCCTAGGATAAAACCAAGCAAATGATTTAAGGCCTCATCCTCTCTTAATTCAGTTTGAACTCAACCTAGCTCACACTCAATGATAAAGCAACATGATATTTAGAAGCCTAAGATCACAGGGTGATATTGTTAAGTGGCAGCCAGTTTTTCTAAAAAAAAAAGTTAGTTTCCCTATACCAGTGTTTTAATGTAGTTTTCTGTAAATCCATACAATTGGATTTAATGCAAACACTGTAGGCTGAGAAAAGAGATTGACAGCCTGTTAATGATAGAACAAACAGTATGCTGTTAATTCTGGTTCTGATGAAGGATAATACCTTAATTTTTTTTTAAGTGTGAGATTTTTCCTTTTCCTAGGGATGCTTAGGGTCATTTAGAGAGGTGAATGTCACCGTGCTTTATGGGGTTAAAAAGAATCTCGAAGAAAAGAGTAAAATTTACCTCACAATAACCAATAGCTTGCACAAACTTTTCACATATGGTGGGGTAGGTGTAAGGAAGCCTAGACCAACTTAAAGATTTTTCTGGAACTTCAACAAAATAATGTTAAATAAGGGGTCTTTGGTCTCATCCTTCCCTGACTTTGATTTCTTCTCTCTTACCCAGTCTTTTTTCTAAAGTTTGGTGCTACTCAAATTGGGTGCATCAGGGGGCTCTGTAATACTCCTGTGCCACACAGATAGTCCTACATCCAGTGTAATAGAACCAATTGGGCTTTTTAGACCACAGTTTTTATGGGTCCCCAAAGCCCACTTTGCCCAAAGCTCTAGGACCCTTATCACCATCAAAGCTCTGTCTCTGCTTGGTTAAAAACAAACTCAGTGTTGTCTGTAATAATCCTTGTGCAAGTATGCGCTCATTTGTGAAAAAGGATTTGACAAAGGCCTTCAATCCTAGCCTGTTTGGGAAGAATTCATAATGTTGTGAAAATTAAGTACAGAGGCTGCTACCTTATAAATAAATGAGAGTGCCATTTGGGGGCTCCTTGCATGCAAACAGAGTGCTGAACAGTAAACACACCTAAAATATGACTAAAGCTTTTGGCCATACTTTACAAATTGAAACAATAGTTTGCTTAGTAGCAGGTATTCTTAACTGCCACTTGGTCTTTATTTTTTTTCCCCCAGAATTTGTAGCCTTGCTGATTGCAAATTGTTCCTTTTCTGGATGACAAAGTTACTACTGGAAAAATACTTATTTATATAAGTACAAACTTTTTTAAGAGTTTTATTTTTGCTTCAAATATTAATGTATATATTTCACCTCTTGGCTTTGGAGGACCTCAGTTCTTGCTAGGAAAAAAAATTTTTTTAATCTGACATTTGGATTAATCTCCAGCTTGAACACTAGTAGTTGTATTGTCCACAAATCTCAGGAATGTGTTAGGCAGAAAACTGGTTTTAACCCTGTTGGTGATCTGAAGGAGTGTGCTTTAGGATTTATTAAATAATACTATTCTTTAATTGCAATCCTAGGTATCTATAGCATGAGTGGCCTTAGTGAGTTTGTTGAAGTGCACATTTTTTTTCAAAAGTAAAATTTAAGATTAAAAATATATGCTATATTATAGATATCTAGAAAACCTGGTTTGTGGTGCACAAGTTAAGTGTTGGATCACTAAATAATTGTTGCAGGTACCATTTGTGTAACATTACTCATTTCTGTATATTCCTTTTATGGAAAGATGTTGCCATGGTAACTAAAACTTTTCAATTTAGTTCTACTTTTATGATGTGAATGAATGCTACATTTTATTAAATATTACCAAGTCAGTACTATTTTTATACTTTATTAAGCGACAGGGGATTTTAGTTTAATAGGCTCAAGAGCTCTTAATGAAACAAATTACTAACAATTCTTTACATGAAAATCCCCACTAATAGTGCCACAGTAATTTCTATAGAAATATCTAGGGTCATTGATAGATTTTTTTAAGACAATTCTCCATTGTGTCAGAATGACCTTTCTTATCATCCTTAACACAAACTTGTCGTGCCCATCATTATTTGTAACCATTGAACCATACTAAGTATGTTTGTAACCAGCATTGTGATATATTCTGTACTTGTATTGCTAAAAATGAATTATTGACCTAATAAATATAGTGTTCCTGCATTCACAGTGTGTATTCGTTTCCAATTCAGTTGTGATCATTTTTGGTGGGGACTTGGGATTATTATTGCAACCTGTTTTTATTAGAGAACAGTATGAGAGAAACTTCTAGAACTAGAATAAAAGTGCTCTTGTTCATGAAAAATTAAGAGGTGTGGCAGAGGAGACATATGGTAATGGCATCTAGAGATATGGTGGCTCATGAAAGTACTTTGGAAAAGACAGAGCAGTATAGGGATCCCTGGGTGGTGCAGCGGTTTAGCGCCTGCCTTTGGCCCAGGGCGTGATCCTGGAGACCCGGGATCGAATCCCACATTGGGCTCCCGGTGCATGGAGCCTGCTTCTCCCTCTGCCTGTGTCTCTGCCTCTCTCTCTGTGACTATCATAAATAAATAAATAAAAATTAAAAAAAAAAAAGAGCAGTATATTAATCAGTGGGAGGGTAGTGGTGATTAGTGTCTACAGAAATAATTACCCCATTCTTTTCCCTATGCATCAATCTCAGAACAGCTGAGGCTGGTGCAGAGACCTGGGAAGTTCTGTTGGCAATAGTGGAGAAAACCCTGGGTCTGGATTTGGGTTCCAGCTCTGCCTCTGAGCAGTAGGAATTTGAGATATGTTATTATAAGCCTCTTTGTGTTTCATTTCCTCATATGAATGGTGGGGTCAATGAGATCTTTAAAAAAATCTGCCATGGAAGAGCATGAATCTTAAGCATGTAGAACAGCTAGTGAGGAAATGAAACCAAATCTTAAATTACTATAAAAAAATTAACGTTTAGACAAAATCCCCCTTCACTTGCAGTAGTCAACACTGGTTTCATCTTGCCTGCCACTTGCAGGGACACTGACTTTAAAACTTTTTCCTTTTACATTTCCATGACTCTGAACATGCTATTCTTTTGTATGGAATGCTGTTTTCTGGTAGGAGGAGGCAAGATGGCGGAAGAGTAGGGGTCCTCAATTCATCTGGTCCCACAAACTTACCTAGATAACTTTCAAAACATACTGAACACTTAAGAATTCAACCTGAGATGTAAAGAGAGAACAGCTGGAATGCTACAGAGAGAAAAGTGCTCACTTCTGACAAGGTAGGAAGGCAGGGAAGAAAAAAGGTGGGGGAGGGGAGCCGCGGCAAGCTGGGAAAATCAGCCCAAGAGTGGAGCTACGACAAGCCAGACCAAAAGCCGAGCCCTGGACAAGCATGAACTTTAAAAACCCACACCTGAGTCTTCTCTGACTGTAAAGTGCTCAGCAGGGAGATAGGGCAGAATCGCAGGAGGGGCAGTGAAGCCTCAACATTCCTGGAGGCACAATAAGAATAGGGCTGCCTGGGAGAAAGCTCACCGCAAACTGCGGTCAGATCATGGTAAAGGGCTGGAATGCTGCAACCCTCTGGGGCATTTGGGAGAAGCTGGATGTTTACACAGTGGGGCACCAGAGCTCCCTTTACCCTAGAGCCTGGCATTGGACGGAGGTGGCTGTCCTCTGTTCCCTTCTGGAGAGGCAGACCCTGGGAGGACACAGGACAGCAAGAATTCTCCTGCTACTGGATGCCCTTCAATTTGTGCAGATCAGTGCACCTGCACCTGTCCCCCAGAGCACCTAGGCCAGTGTGGACTGAGAGACTACAATTTGGTATTGCTGGGAGCTCTTGCCTCCGGAGCTAGAGATCTGGACGCCACCATTTGTTTTTCTTCTTTTCCTCTTTCACCTGGGAGAGGCGGGGCCTCTAGAGAACAAAGGTCTCACAGGATAACAGCTCACACTGAGCTCCGCACCTGGCAAAGGTGGGGCATCTCCACCCAGGCAAAGACACCTGAGAATCAGCGCAGCAGACCCTGCCCCCAAAAGAACTGCTGGAAGAACGGGAACAGCAAGTTTACCAACCAAGCAGCACTGGAAAGCTCCAGTACTGAGGGAAAATAGTATATAGAACTAGAGGGCTTTTTTCTTACGATTCATTTATATTGCAGGTTAAAATTTTCCAATATTTTTTCTCTTTTCTTGCCTTAACTACAGTATTTTACCTACTCTTTGTTTTTAAGATTTTTCCTTTTTGACTTTCATATTTCTACAATTACATGTCTTAGATATATTCTTCATTACTGGATTCCCTTCAACATAGTCAATTTAATTTTGGTAGATATATGAGTTATGGGTTTTTGTTTTTTGTTTTTTCTGTCTCATTTTGTTTTATAATGGTGGAAATTAGTACCTTCTAACAAACGGACCAAAATACACCCAGAACCAAGTGGAACACCATGTCGGTTCATTCTGTGAGACTATTCCCTCTTCCTTCCCATTCTGCCCCCCTTCTATCTTGTTTCTGTTTTTGTGGTCTATGTTGGGTCCCTATATAAGTTTTGCTGGTTTATATAAATTTGGAATTGAAGCCTCATCTAACATACAGAACAAAATACACTCACCTTCTAGGTCCCCTTGGGGAGAGAACAAAATACACTCACCTTGTAGGTCCCCTTGGGGAGATTATATACTCTTTCTATCACCACTTCCTCACCACCACCCCTTTTTTTTCTTTGTTTTTGTTTTTTTATTCTATTTTTTAACATTTGTTTCTCATTTTAGTGGTCCTTTTGTTTTATTTTGTTCTGTTCTTTTTCTTTTATTTTCTGCCCTCTGATCTCTTTGGAATCATCCAGGGTGTATTTTACTTTGGTCGTGGTTGATATTTCTGACTCTTCTCACTCATACAGCCACTCTACACTGGACAAAATGACTAGAAGTAAGAATTCACCACAAAAGAAAGAACTGGAAGTAATACTCTGTCACAGAATTGCTGGATGTGGATTTAAATAAAATGTCAGAAATACAATTCAGAAGTACAATTATAAAATTACTGGTAGATCTGGAAAAAAACCATAAAGGACTCTAGAGATTCTCTTACTGCAGAATTGAGATCTAATTAGGCCAAAATTGAAAATAACTGAGATGTAGTCTAAACGGGATGCTCCAAACTGCTAGGGTTAATGAGGTGGAAGAGAGAATGAGTGACCTAGAAGACAAGTTAATGGAAAGGAAGGAAGCTGAGGAAGAAAGAGAAAAACAATCAAGAACCCACGAAGAAAGGCTTCAGGAAACAAATAATAGCTTGAGAAGGAATAATATTCGTCTTACTGGGATTCCAGAAGAAGTAGAGAGAGCGAGAGGACCACAAAGTATATTTGAACAAATCATAGCTGAGAACTTCCCTAATTGGGGAGGGAAAGAGACATTCAGATCCAACAGAGAGGACCCCCCAAAAATCAATAAAAACCATTCAACACCTTGACATTTAATAGTGAAACTTGCAAATTTCAAAGATAAACAGAAAATTATTAAAGCAGCTCAGACAAGAGATTCTTAATCTATGTGGGGAGAAATATCAGATCCACAGAGACCTGGCAGGCCAGAAACGGCTGGCATGATATATATTGGGTATTAAATTAGAAAAACATGCAGCCAAGAATACTTTATCCAGCAAAGCTGTAATTCAGAATAGGAAAGAAAGAGCTTCCAGGATAGATAGAAACTGAAAGAATATGTGACCACCAAACTGGCTCTGCAAGAAATACTAAAGGGGACTCTAAAAGAAAGAGGGAGCCCAAAGAAACAATCCACAAAAACAGGGACTGTATAGGTAATACTATGACATTAAATTTGTATCTTCCAATAGTTACTCTGAACATGAATGGGCTAAATGACCCCATCAAAAGACATAGGGTATCAGACTGGACAAAAAAGCAAGGCCCATCTATATGCTATCTACAAGAGCCTCATTTTAGACCTAAGGACACCTCCAGCCTGAAAATGAAGGGGTGGAGAACCATTTACCATTCAAATGCTCCTCAAAAGAAAGCTGGGGTAGCAATCCCCATATCAGATAAATTAGAGTTTATATCAAAGACTGTAATAAGAGATGGAAAGGGACACTATATCATACTTAAAGGGTCTATCCAACAAGAAGACCTAACAATTATGAATATTTATGTCCCTAATGTGGGAGCAGTCAAGTATATCAATCAATTAATAACCAAAGTAAAGAGGTAATAGATAATACAGTAATAGTAGGAGACTTAAACACAGCACTTTCAGCAAAAGACAGATCTTTTAAGCAGACCATCACTAAAGAAACAAGGGCTTTGAATGATACACTGGACTAAATAGATTTCACAGATATAAACAGAACATTCCATTCTAATGCAACTGAATACACATTCTTCTCAAGTGCACAAGGAACTTTCTCCAGAATAGGCCACATTCTGGGTTACAAATCAGGTCTCAACTGATACCAAAAGATTGAGATTGTTTCCTGCATATCTTTAGACCATAGTGCTCTGAAACTAGAACTCAATCACAAGAAATAATTTGGAAGAAACTCAAACACATGGAGGTTAAAGAGCATCCTACTAAAAGATGGGTCAACCAAGATGAATGGGTCAACCAGGAAATTAGAGAAAAATTAAAAAGATTCGTGGAAATTAATGAAAATGAAAATACAACGGCTCAAAATCTTTGGGATACAGCAAAAGCGGTCCTAAGAGGTAAATACATCGCAATATAAGCCTCCCTAAAAAAAACGTAAAAAACTCATACACAAGCTAACCTCACACCTAAAGGGATTGGAGAAAGAACAGCAAATAAAGCATAAGCCAAGCAGAAGAAGAGAGATAGTAAAGATTAGAGCAGAACTCAATGAAATAGATACCAGAAGAACTGTAGAACAGATCAACAAAACCAGGACTGGGGGATCCCTGGGTGGCGCAGCGGTTTAGCGCCTGCCTTTGGCCCAGGGCGTGATCCTGGAGACCCGGGATCGAATCCCACATCGGGCTCCTGGTGCATGGAGCCTGCTTCTCCCTCTGCCTATGTCTCTGCCTCTCTCTCTCTCTCTGTGTGACTATCATAAATAAATAAAAATTAAAAAAACAAAACAAAACAAAACAAAACCAGGACTGGTTCCCTGAAAGAATTAATAAGATAAACCCCTGGCCAGCCTTATTAAAAAGAAAAAAGACTCAACAAAATCACAAACAAAAGAGGAGAGATCACAACCAATACCAAGGATATACAAACGAGTTTAAAATCGTATTATGAGCAACCATATGCCAACAAATTAGGCAATCTAGAAGAAATGGATGCATTTCTGGAAACCCACAAATTACCAAAAGTTGGGCAGCCCATGTGGCTCAGCAGTTTAGCACCGCCTTTGGCCCAGGGCCTGATCCTGGAGACCCTGGATCGAGTCCCACATTGGGCTCCCTGCATGGAACCTGCTTCTCCTTCTGCCTGTGTCTCTGCCTCTCTCTCTCTCTGCCTGTCTCTGTCTCTCATGAATAAATGAATAAAATCTTTTTTAAAAAATTACCAAAAGTGGAATAGGAAGAAATAGAAAACCTGAACAGGCCAATAACAGCGAGGAAAGTGGAGCAGTCATCAAAAACCTCCCAAGACACAGAAGTCCAGGGGCCAGATGGCTTCCCAAATTCTACCAAACATTAAAGAAGAAATAATACCTATTCTACTAAAGCTGTTTCAAAGGATAGAAAGGGAGGGAATACTTCCAAACTTGTTCTAAGAGGCCAGCATTACCTTGATCCCAAAATCAGACAAAAACCCACCAAAAAGAATTATAAACCAATATCCGTGATGAACATAGAAGCAATAATTCTCACCAAGCTACTAGCCAATAGGATCCAACAGTACATTAAGAGGATTATTCGCCATGACCAAGTGGGATTTATGCCCAGGATACAAGGGTATTTCAACATTTGTAAAACAATCAACATGATAGATCACATCAATAAGAGAAAAAACAAGAACCATATGATCCTCTCAATAAATGCAGAGAAAGCATTTGACAAAATACAGTATCCATTCCTGATTAAAACTCTTCAAAGCATAGGGATAGAGGGAACATTCCTCAATATAATAAAAGCCATTTATGAAAAGCCCACAGCAAATATCATTCTCAATGGGGAAAAACTGAGAGCCTTTCCCCTAAGATCAGGAACACGACAGGGATGTCCACTCTCACCACTGCTATTCAACATAGTACTAGAAGTCCTAGCTGCAGCAATCAGGCAACAAAAAGAAATAAAAGGCACTCAAATTGGCAAAGAAGAAGTCAAACTCTCCCTCTGCAGATCACATGATTTTGTATATAGAAAATCCAAAGACTCTACCCCAAGTTTGCTAGAACTCATACAGCCATTCAGTAATGTGGCAGGATGCAAAATCAATGCCCAGAAATCAGTGGCATTTCTATACACTAACAATGAGACTGAAGAAAGAGAAATTAAGGAATCAATCTCATTTACAATTGTACCCAAAACCATAAGATACCTAGGAATAAACAACCAAAGAGGTAAAGGATGTATACTCTAAAAACCACAGAACATTTATGAAAGAAATTGAGGAATACATAAAGAGATGGAAAAACATTCCATGCTCATGGATTGGAAGAATAAATATTGTGAAAATGTCTATGCTACCCAGGGCAATTTACATGTTTCAAGGCAATTCCTATCAAAATACCATAGACTTTCTTCACAGAGTTGGAACAAATAAGATTTGTATGGAATCAGAAAACACCCCAAATAGCCAGAGGAATATTGAAAAAGAAAACCAAAGCTGGGGGTATCACAATGCCTGATTTCAAGCTGTATTGCAAACTTGTGATCATCAAGACAGTATGGTACTGGCACAAAAACAGATACATAGATCAATGGAACAGAATAGAGAACCCACAATTGGACCCTCAACTCTATGGTCAACTCATCTTTGACAAAGCAGAAAAGACTATCCACTGGAACAAGGACAGTCTCTTCAATAAGTGGTGTTGGGAAAATTGAACAGCCACATGCAGAAGAATGGAACTGGACCAATTTCTTACACATACACAAAGATAGACACAAAATGGTTGAAAGATCTAAATATGAGACAAGAACCCATAAAAATCCTAGAGGAGAACACAAGCAATACCCTTTTTGAACCACAGCAACTCTTGCAGGACACATACATCTATGAAGGCAAGGGAAACAAAAGCAAAAATGAACTATTGGGACTTAATCAAGATTAAAAGCTCTGCACAGTGAAGGAAACAATCAACAAAACTAAAAGACAACCTACAGAATGGGAGAAGATATTTGCAAATGATATATCAGATAAAGGGTTAGTATCCAAGATCTATAAAGAACTTATCAAATTCAATGCCCAAGAAACAATCCAGTCATGAAATAGGCAGAAGACATGAACAGACATTTCTCCAAAGAAGACCTACACATGGCCAACAAGCACATGAGAAAATGCTCCGCATCACTTGTCATCAGGGAAATACAAGTCAAAACCACAATGAGATACCACCTCACACCAGTGAAAATGATGAAACAAGACAGGAAACAACAAATGTTGGAGAGGATGTGGAGAAAGGGGAACCCTCTTGCACTGTTGGTGGGAATGTGAACTAGTACAGCCACTCTGGAAAACTGTGTGGAGGTTCCTAAAAGAGTTAAAAATAAAACTGCCCTACAACCCAGCAATTGCACTACTGGGTATTTACCACAAAGATACGGATGTAGGTGAAACACCAGGACACCTGCACCCCAATGTTCATAACAGCAATGTCCACAATAGCCAAACTGTGGAGTCACGATGTCCTTGGACAGATGAATGGATAAAGATGTGGTGTATGTGTATATATATGTGTATATGTGTGTGTGTATATACATATATATGTATATGTATATACACACACACACTGGAATATTACTCAGCCATCAAAAATGATGAATACCCACCATTTGCTTCAATGTGGATGGAACTGGAGGGTATTATGGAGTGAAGTAAGTAAATCAGAGATGAACAATCATCATATGGTTTCACTCATACGTGGAATATAAAAAATAGTGAACAGGATTATAAGGGAAAGGAGGGGGGCAGCCCAGGTGGCTCAGTGGTTTAATGCCAACCTTCAGCCCAGGGCATGATCCTGGAAACCCGGGATCGAGTCCCACGTGGGGCTCCCTGCATGGAGCCTGCTTCTGTCTCTGCCTCTCTGTGTGTGTGTGTGTCTCTCATGGATAAATAAATAAAATCTTCCCAAAAAAGGGGGGGAGGGAAGGAGGGGAAACTGAGTGGAGAATAATTAGGGAAACAAACCATGAGAGACTCCTAACTCTGGGAAACAAATAAAGGATTGCAGAAGGGAAGGTAGTTGGGGGGGATAGGGTAGCTGGGAGAAAGGCTTTAAGGAGGGAACTTGATGGGATGAACACCCTTGATGGGTGTTATATGTTGGCAAATTGAATTAAAAAAAATTTTTAATGCCATTTCTGTCTAAACTCTTACTTATCTGTCAAGCTCAAAGGATGCCTTCCCTGAAACTTTGAGTTGCCTCTTCTTGGTACGTAAGCAGCATTTTATTTAAAGCTTAGTTAAAGCTAGTTATATGATCATAAACTCACAGAATTAAACTAGCTTAGTTAAAACTAGTTATCATATTACTTACAGAATTAAAAATTCCCAGCTTCTAAACATTGCTGATTTGTGCATTTATTTAACAAATTTTATATAGAATTTGCTCTGTAGCAGATACTGTTCTAAATATGTTAACAAACCACACCCACTTACTTTATACACATTTATTTCTACAGTTTGAAAATTCAAGGCAAACTCAAACTCCTCAGGACAGTTATTATCAGAAAAAGCATTGGCAAGAATATAGTGAAGTTGGAAATCTTGTGCATTATTGGTGGGAAGATAAAATGGTGCACCTACTATGGTAAACAGTAAGGGGGTTCAACAAAAAAATTGAAAGTAGAATTACCATGTGATCCAGCAATCCTTCTTAGGGGTATATACTCAAAAGAATTAAAAACAGGATCTCAGACACTTGTATACCTATGTTCATAGCAGCATTATTCATAATAACAAAATGTGGAAACGCAAATGTCCAACAATAGATGGATAACAAAATGTGATATATCTATACAATGCAGTATTATTCATCCTGAGTAATAATATTCAGGAATTATTTTTTTTTAATTTTTTTATTTTATTTATTTATGATAGGCACACAGTGAGAGAGAGAGGCAGAGACATAGGCAGAGGGAGAAGCAGGCTCCATGCACCTGGAGCCCGACGTGGGATTCGATCCCAGGTCTCCAGGATCGCGCCCTGGGCCAAAGGCAGGCGCTAAACCGCTGCGCCACCCAGGGATCCCTGTTCAGGAATTATTATTCCTTAAAGAGGAAGGAATTTCTAACACATGCTACAACATTAAACCTTGAGGGCATTATTCATTGCGTTTGCAAGCCAGACACAAAAGGGAGGGGAGGGTAGAGGAGGGTAGATTGTAAGATTCTACTTACACGATATATGTGGTCGAACTCAGAAAGTAGAATGGTAGTTGTCAGTGCCAGGAGGAGCTGAAAATGGGGATTGGTTTATTAATGGGTAGAGTTTCAGTTTTGCAAGATGAAACAGTTCTGGAGATTCATTATATAATAGATATAATACTACTGAACTGTACACCCTAAGACGATACATTTTATGAGTTGCCACAATTAAAAATTTTAGTACAGGGCAGCCCCGGTGGCGCAGCGCTTTAGCGCCGCCTGCAGCCCGGGGCGTGATCCTGGAGACCCTGGATTGAGTCCCACATCAGGCTCTCTGCATGGAGCCTGCTTCTCCCTCTGCCTGTGTCTCTGCCTCTCTCTCTCTGTCTCTATGAATAAATAAAATCTTTAAAAAAAATTTTTAGGACAAACTTTCTAATTGCATAAGCAGTTAAATAAGACATAAAGTACAATAAAGTTTGAAATAATCTGAATGCTCACTTCCACTCAGTGTCTTAATAAAGCTTAAGTGCATCTGCTATCTTGGTATCAGAGTAGCTAGATTACACAAGACCAAACAAATAAAAGAGCCATTTAAAAACCATCCTTAGGGGCTCCTCCCTGGCTCATATGGTAGAGCATGTGACTCCTGATCTTGGAGTCATGAGTTTAAACCCCACATTGAGTAAGATGACTTTTTTTTTTAAGATTGTATTTATTCATGAGAGATACACAGAGAGGCAGACACATAGGCAGAGGGAGATTACTTTAAAAACAAACAGGGACGCCTGGGTGGCTCAGCGGTTAAGCATCTGCCTTGGCTCAGGGCATGATCCCGGGGTCCTGGAATAGAGTCCTGCATCAGGCTCCCTGCATGGAGCCTACTTCTCTCTCTGCGTATGTCTCTGCCTCTGTGTGTGTGTGTGTGTGTGTGTGTGTGTGTGTGTGTGTCTCGTGAATAAATACATCTTTAAAAGACAAACAAGAGTTTCTGTGTGGCTCAGTTGGTTGGTGTCTGCCTTGGGCTCAAGTCATGATCTCTGGGTCCTGAGGTAGAGCTCTGCATCGAGCCCCGCATTGGGCTCCCTGCTCATTGGGGGTCTGCTTCTCCCTCTGCCCCTCTACCCCACTTGCACGTGATCTGCCTGTCTCTCAACTTGAATAAAATCAAGTTTTATTGAAGGTAAGAGTTCTAGGGAGACAGGGTGCTTATGAGAACAAGGACTTAAGAGTCCAAAGAAGGTACCTGTTACTAGTTAGGAGAACTTAGACAAATTACTCCATTTCTGAGCTTGGCTACTCATCTTTCAAGTGAAAAGGACACTACATGTCTCTTGGATTATTTTGAAGATTAAATAAAATGAGTGCAATGCCTGAGTCAGTACCATACCCATTATAGACATTGTGAAAATGTTCGTTCCTTTCTCCCTCGCTAGACGATTATGGAGGAGAAGAAAGAGGAGCCTTAAAACTTCTTTTACTAAATACATGATGATGCAGCATGCTTAGCCAGGTGATTCCATCTGCCAAGATGGCACCTATAAGACTCAGCTGATACCCAGCACCATAGCAGTTACTCAAGGTTTTCGCGCCCTGGGCCAAAGGCAGGCGCCAAACCGCTGCGCCACCCAGGGATCCCACTCAAGGTTTTAATAGTAAGTAGGGTTGAGCAAAGCTCTTTGACTTTAGGTCAAGTTTGTGGAGGAAGAGTGTTAGGTAGATTGTGTCTTATTAAAGATTGATTCCAATGACAGAAATCACCACGGGTAAGAAAGAGGAGTCTCAGAAGAAAGAAGTTGGAGGGGAGCACCTGGGTGGCTCAGTGGTCATGATTCCGGGGTCCTAGGATCAAGTCCCACATCAGGCTCCCTGGTGGGAGTCTGCTTCTCTCTCTGCCTGTGTCTCTGTCTCTGTGTGTGTGTGTGTGTGTGTGTGTGTGTCTCACATGAATAGATAAATAAAATCTTAAGAAAGGAAGAGAGAGTGAGAAAGAAAGAAGAAAAGGAAAAGTTGAGAGGAGTCTATCAAAGCCAACCAACATTTCCAGGAAGCTCACAGTTTACTAGCACAACGCAAGACAGAATGGTAGCATGGACAGATTCATTCAAGTCTAAGATTGCCCCGAGTCCTCAAAGATCTCTCTGACCCTAAGAACATCCTATATCTGTTTCTTAACATCTCCCTGATGGAGGGCTTATCATATCCTAGAGACATCTCTAGTGTGGTTGAGGCTACAGATACTGGAACTGGACTAGAATCTTCCATCTGCCATTTACTAGCAAAAAATGCAACCTGACCACTATAGCAGTGTCCTTGCCTCTGATCATCTCAAAGCCATAGACATCATCAGGCTCTCTGGCTGCAGATTCCTAAGGCCAACGTGAGAATTTAGGAAACTACCCTCCCACACCAGGAAAAGCTATACATACCACAAGGGGTAGAGGTAGGAGGAAGGAGTGTTAAATGAGTTCACACAAACGTTAACGAAAATCCCAGAAGGAATTTTATTTCTAATAGAGGTGGTGTATATTAACTATATTGGAAAATACTAAAAAGTATTTTTTTAAGATTTTATTTATTCATGAGAGACACAGACAGAGAGGCAGAGACATAGACAGAGGGAGAAGCAGGCTCCCTGTGGGGAGCCCTATATGGAACTCCATCCAGGATCCTGGGATCACACCCTGAGCCAAAGGCAGACTCAACCTCTGAGTCACCCAGGTGCCCCAAAAAGTGTTTTTTTTTTTAAATACTTGTAACCTTAAGAAATCAAAATTACATAAAAATAAATGAAAATGAAAGCAAAACAGTCCAAAATCTTTGGGGTCCAACAAAAGTGGTTCTAAAAGAGAAATTTATAGCAATACAGGGCTATCTCAAGAAGGAAGAAAAAAATCTCAAACAACCTAACCTTATACCTAAAGGAGCTAGAAGAAGAACAAACAAAACTTAAACCCAGCAAACGGAAGGAAATAATAAAGATTAGAGCAGAAGTAAATTATATAGACTAAAAAAACCCCAAAAAGCGATAGAACAGATCCATGAAACTAGAAGCTGATTCTTTGGAAAGATCAACAAAATGGATAAATCTTTAGCCAGACTTATTTTAAAAATGAAAGAAGAGGGATGCCTGGATGGCTCCGTGGTTGAGCATCTGCCTTGCCTCAGGGCATGATCCCGGATTCCCGGAATCCAGTCCCACATAGGGCTCCTTGTGTGGACCCTGCTTCTCCCTCTGCCCGTGTCTCTGCCTCTCTTTCTATGTCTCTCATGAATAAATAAAATTTAAAAATAAAAAAGAGAGAGGACCCAAATAAACAAAATTACTAATGGAGAAGAAGAATAACCAACACCACAGAAATACAATTATAACAGAATATTATGAAAACATACATGCCAACAAATTGGATAATTTAGAAGAAATGAATAAATTCCTAAAAACATATAACCTACCAAAACTAAAGCAGGAAGAAATAGAAAACTTGAATAGACCACTCACCAGCAGTGAAATTGAATCAGGAATCAAAAAAAATAAGTCCAGGACAAGATGGCTTCACAGGCAAATTCTACCAAAAATTTTATTTATTTATTTATTTATTTATTTATTTATTTATCTATTTATTTATTTATTTTATTTACTTATTCATGAGAGACAGAGAGAGAAAGAGAGAGGCAGACACAGACAGAAGGAAAAGCAGGCTCCATGCAGGGAGCCCGATGTGGGACTAGATCCTGGGACTCCAGGATCCCGCCCCAGCCTGAAGGCAGGCGCTAAACCTGCTTAGCCACCCAGGGATCCCCCTCTACCAAAAATTTAAAGAATAATTAATATCCTTTCTTCTCAAACTATTCCAAAAAATACCAGAGGAAGGAAAACTTCCAAATTCATTCTATGAGGTCAATATCACCCTGATACCAACTAGATAAAGACACTACCAAAAAAGAGAACTACAGGCCAATATCTCTCATGTATGTAAGTGCAAAAATCCTCAACAAAATATTAGCAAGTCATAGGGATCCCTGGGTGGCGCAGCGGTTTAGCGCCTGCCTTTGGCCCAGGGCGCAATCCTGGAGACCCGGGATCGAATCCCACGTCGGGCTCCCTGTGCATGGAGCCTGCTTCTCCCTCTGCCTGTGTCTCTGCCTCTCTCTTTCACTGTGTGCCTATCATAAATAAATAATAATAATAATAAATTAAAAAAAATATTAGCAAATCAGGCAGCCCAGGTGGCTCAGCAGTTTACTGCCTCCTTGAGCCCAGGGCCTGAACCTGGAGACCCGGGATCGAGTCCCAAGTCAAGCTCCCTGCATCGAGTCTGCTTCTCCCTCTGCCTGTGTCTCTGCCTCTCTCTCTCTGTCTCTCATGAATAAATAAATAAAATATTTTTAAAAATTAAAAAATATATTAGCAAATGAAATCCAACAATATGTTTTAAAAAAAAAAATCAATTACCACAATCAAGTGGGATTTATTCCCAGAATACAAAGGTGGAAGAACAAGCAACGTGGTTGCTTATTTCTCACATCAATAAGAGAAAGGATAAAAACCATATGATTATTTCAACAGATGCAGAAAAAGCATTTGACAAAGTATAACATCTATTCATGATAACAACAACAACAAAAAACTCTCTGCAAAGTAGGTCTAGAGGTCTATTATATCTTAATATAATAAAGGCCATTTATAAAAAACCCACAGCCAACATCAACTTAATGGTGAAAAACTGAGCTTTTCCCTTAAGGTAAGGAACAAGACAAGGATGCCCACTCTCACCACTTTTATTCAACATTGTACAAGAAGACGTAGTCACAGCAATCAGACAACAAAAAGAAATAAAAGGCATCCAAATTGGTAAGGAAAGAAGTAAAACTCTCACTATTTGCACATAACATGATGCTATATAAAGAAAAACCTAAAGACTCCACCACCAAAAATCTGCTAGAACTGATAAATGAATTCAGTAAAGTTGTAGGATACAAAATCAATGTACAAAAATCTGATGCATTCCTATACACTAATAATGAAGGAGCAGAAAGTGAAATATAGAAAACAATCCCACTTACAATTGCACCAAAACCAATAAAATATCTATGAATAAAATTAACTAACGAGGTGAAAGACCTGTATACTGAAAACTATAAAACACTAATGAAAGAAACTGAAGATGACACAAAATGGAAAGACACCCCATACTCATAGGTTGAAAGAATAAACATCATTAAAATGTCTATATCACCCAGAGCAATCTATAGATTTAATGCAATCTCTGTCAAAATACAATAGCATTTTTCACAGAGCAAGAACAATCTTAAAATTTGTATGGAACCACAAAAGACTTCAAATAGCCAAAGCAATCTTGAAAAAAAAAAAAAAACTGGACGTATCACAATTCCAGATTTCAAGTTATATTACAAAGTGGTAGTAGTTAAACAGTATGGTACTGGCATAAGAATAGACCCATACTTCCCCGAGAGGACACCAAATGGCCGATGGCACTGGTGCTGCGGGGCGGGGGGGGGGGGGGGGGTGGGGAAGGGGGCGGAGGCCGCAGGGGCTTCCGCGGAGGCTTCGGCAGTGGCATCAGGTCGGGGGCAGTGGCGGCAGAGGGCAAGGAGTGGATCCCCGTCACCAAGCTGGGCCGCCTGGTCAAGGACATGAAGGACATGAAGGTCAAGTCCTCTGCCCATCAAGGAATCTGAGATCATGGACTTCTTCTTGGAGGCATCCCTCAAGGATTGAGGTTTTGAAAATCCTGCCCGTGCAAAAGCAGACCCGTGCTGGCCAGCCGACCAGGTTCAAGGCATTTGTTGCCACCGGAGATTACAAGGGACACGTGGGTCTGGGCATCAAGTGCTCCAAGGAGGTAGCCACTGCCATCCGTGGGGCCATCATCCTGGCCAAGCTTTCCATCGTCCCGGTTCGGCGAGGCTACTGGGGGAACAAGATCGGCAAACCCCACACTGTCCCATGCAAGGTGACTGGCCGCTGTGGTTCTGTGCTGGTGCGTCTCATCCCTGCCCCCAGAGGCACTGGCATTGTCTCAGCCCCTGTGCCCAAGAAGCTACGGATGATGGCTGGTATTGACAACTGCTACACTTCGGCCAGGGGCTGCATTACCACCCTGGGGAACTTTGCCAAAGCTACTTTTGATGCCATCTCCAAAACCTACAGCTATCTCACCCCTGATCTCTGGAAAGAGACTGTGTTCACCAGGTCTCCCTATCAGGAATTCACTGACCATCTTGTAAAGACCCACACCAGAGTCTCCATGCAGAGGACCCAGGCTCCAGCTATGGCTACCACAGAGTTTTATACAAGAAAAATAAAAGTGAATTAAAGCTTGTTTAAAAAAAAAAAAATAGACCCATAGATCAATGGAATAGAAAACCCAGAAACAAACTCCCAATTATATGGTCAGTTAATCTTCAACAAAGGAGAAATGAATATACAATGGGAAAGAAGACTTCTTTTCAACAAAAGGGTGTTAGGAAAATGGGAGAGCCACATGCAAAAGAATTAAATTGGACTACTTTCTTTCACCAAACACAAAAATAAATTCAAAATGGATTGGGGCACCTGGCTGGCTTAGTGGGTAGTGCAACGCCAACTCTCAATCTTGGGATTTCTGAGTTTGAGCCTGTTGGGTGTAGAGGTTACTTAAATAATATTGTTCAGTCAATAAAAATAAGGAATGAAATCATGCCATTTGTAACAACAACAACATGGATAGAGCTAGAGAGAATAATGCTAAGCAAAGTAAGTCAGTCAGAGAGAGACAAATACCATATGATTTTGCTCATATGTGGAATTTAAAAAACAAAAGAAACAAGCAAAGGGTAAAAAAAAAAAAAAAGAGAAAAAGACAAACCAAGAAACAGACTCATAACTATAGAGAACAAACTGATGGTTACCAGAGGGGAGGTGGGTAGGGGAGTGGGGGAAATATTGGATGGGGATTAAAGAGTACACTTCTCATGATAAAAAAAAAAAAGAAATTTGGGGTGCCTGGGTGGCTCAGATGGTTATGCATCTGCCTTCAGATCAGATCATGATCTCCAGGACCTGGGATGGAGCCCCGGCATCAGGCTCCCTGCTCAGTGGGGAGTCTGCTTTTCCCTCTCCCTCTCCTTCTGCTTGTGTTCTCTCTCCCTCTCTCTCAAATGAATAATGAATAAATAAAATCTTAAAAAAAATTAAATAGGGGTGCCTGGCTGGCTCAGTCATGGTGGAGCATGGAACTCTTAATCTCTATGTTGTGAGTTCAAGCCCTACACTGAGTGTAGAACCTACTTAAAAAAAAAAAAAAGAAAAGAAAATTTGACTAAGGAATTAAATAAATAAAGTAACAGGCTAAATACACATTAATAGAGAAGTGGTTAGGTAAGTCATAGATTCAGTTAATGAGCAATATGCAGAGGATCAAACAATTGAAATGATTGGAATACCGAGGTGTGTTTATATAGAAATCACTAAGAAACATGAATATAGGAAAAGCCTATGATAAATAATTACTGGTTACTTTGGGTATATAAAAAACACATAGACATATTTGTATAAAAATACATGCAGAACAGGGGATCCCTGGGTGGCTCAGCGGTTTAGCGCCTGCCTTTGGCCGGGGTCACGATCCTGGAGACCCGGGATCAAGTCCCACGTCAGGCTCCCTGCATGAAGCCTGCTTCTCCCTCTGCCTGTATTTCTGCCTCCCTCTCTCTATGTCTATCATGAATGGATAAATAAAATATTTTTTAAAAATACATGCAAAACAGCTTTTCTCAAAGGATATATGTTATAAAAACATATTGACAATGAGCACATTTGGAGAGTAGGATCAGGGTGGGAAAATAAGGAAATAAGAGAGGAAGAACTATTTCTTTTCATTCTATAACTATCTTTACACTACTGAAATATTTTTACCAAGAAAAAAAATTCTTGAAACCCTATAACCAAGAGATAAGTACATTTCATATATTGGTGCATTTCTCTATTGTCTTTTTTTTCTGTATGTGTGTTTATTTGCATTTCATTCATGCCTCATTTTGATATCCAGACTTCATTCCTATCGTGACTGTTTCCCTACACTATTATATATGGAAAGTGTTATTTTTAAGTTAATTTTTTTAATTTTTTTTTAATTTTTTAATTTTTAAAAAAGATTTTATTTATTCATTCATGAGAGACACAGAGAGAGATAGGGACATAGGCAGAGGGAGAAGCAGGCTCCCCACAAGGAGCCCAATGTGGTACTCAATCCCGGGGTCCAGGATCACGCCCCGGGCTGAAGGCGGTGCTAAACCACTGAGCCACCAGGGCTGCCTTCAAAAACAATTTTTTTTTTTTTTTTTTGCAAGAATACAGCCTCACTGGTGGCTCATAATGTCTGGCTATTTCTCTTTATGATATTCAGATTGATCTATGAATTCAGATGTTGTCTACTATTTAACTTGACCATTAGATTTTTAATATCAATGATGTATTTTTCATTTCTGAAATGTTCTATTTGGCTCTTTTTAGAATCTGTGTACCCTTTTCCTGTCATATACTGTTTTGCTTATTTTAGTTAATCTCTGCACCCAATGTGGGGCTGGAACTCACAATCCTGAATTCAAGAGTCGCATGTTCCACCTACTGAGTCTGCCAGGTGCCCCTTTTCATATACTCTTTTGTTATGGTAGTATATTTTTCTCCTTTTTCGTAAAACTTCTGCATGAAAGACAGATCAATGGATCAGAACAGAAAGTTCATAGATAGACACAAATAAGTCAGGAATTTAATGTATCATAAGAGTGACATTTCAAATCAGTATAAGAAAGATGAATTTTTTCCCCTATGTTATATCCTATAAATACACTCCCACATGTGCAAGGACAACTGTTTAGCCATCTGAAAAAGAATATGTTGGATTCCCTCTTATACAATTTATAGCAAAAAAATTTCAGAGAGACCAAAGATTTATTTTTTATTATTTTTTAACATTTTTTTAAAGATTTATTTATTTATTCATGATAGAGAGAGAGAGAGAAGCAGAGACACAGGCAGAGGGAGAAGCAGGCTCCATGCAGGAAGCCCGACGCGGGACCCGATGTGGGGACTCCAGGATGGCGCCCTGGGCCAAAGGCAGGCACCAAACCACTGAGCCACCCAGGGATCCCAAGCCACCCAGGGATACCTTATTTATTTTTTTAAAAGATTTTTATTTATTTATTTATTTGAGAAAGAAAGGAAGAGCACAAGTAGGCAGAGTGGCAGGCAGAGGGAGGGGGAGAAGCAGACTCCCCACTGAGGAGGGAGCCCAATGAGGGGCATGAACCCGGGACCCTTGGATCATGACCCTATCCAAAGGCAGACTTTTTTTTTTTTTTTTCAAAGGCAGACTTTTAACCAGCTGAGCCACTCAGGCTCCCCAGACCCAAAATTTAAATCTAAAAATTGAAACCCGGGATCCCTGGGTGGTGCAGCGGTTTGGCGCCTGCCTTTGGCCCAGGGCGCGATCCTGGAGACCCGGGATCGAATCCCACATCAGGCTCCCGGTGCATGGAGCCTGCTTCTCCCTCTGCCTATGTCTCTGCCTCTCTCTCTCTCTCTCTCTCTCTGTGACTATCATAAATAAATAAAAATTTTAAAAAAAAATTTTTTTTTAAAATTGAAACCCCACTGCTAGAAGGAAATTTTAAATATTTGCTGAGTGGGGAAAACCTTTAAAAATTATAAAGAAACCATTAAAGGAAGGACTGATTTAACTACATAAAGATAGAAAATGTCTGCATGAGCAAAGGAAAAATCATAAAGTCAAAAGACAGAAGCAATTGGTGTGGAGTCAGGAGACCTGGAAAGTCAGTATTTCAATTAAGTTGTGCCAGCCCTAAGTTGCTGTTTTCTCTGTAATGGGGAAGAGTCTGGGATGGAAGTGGGTCAGGCAGTGGTCAATCATTTCATCTGTGGTCAGGACCCTATTCCATTTAAGACTTTAGGAAAATAGCCATTATTCTCTACGGGAGGAGCCCTCCTTGCTGCCTGGTCTGGCTTTTGGTGAGGCATTTTTCCTACAGTGAGACTACCTAAGGCACCATAGGCCAAGGTATGATTGGGGGTTCCCACGTGGGCACATCACCTCCAAATAGTCTTCCCCAACCTGCTTCTGGTGTCCCCAAGTCCAGCTTAGAAAGTCATACTTTGGGTAGAGATATCTTAACTAAGAAAATACAAACTATTCTGGAAGTAATGCGTTGAGTCTTGTTATTTGTGGGTTATTTGTGGGATATGAGCATTTTAGCCAAGAGTAGGTGGAGCATGTGTCATTGGTGTAGGGGAAATGTGCCCATCCAGGGACATCCAGTTTGAGTTCTAGTCCCAGTTCTGTCATTGACTTCCTGCCCATCCCTGGTGAAGTCAACATTTCTTCTGGGGCCTCTTTTTTTTTTTTTTTTTTGCCTCTGAATCAGGAAGGGGTTGGACTAAACGCTCTAGTTTGATTTGTTAGTTCATTCATTCATTCTCCAAATGTTTACGTACCTACTATGTGCTAGGGGACTGCTGTAATTAATTGCTTGGGATAAGGCAATGAACAAAACATACAAATGCTCTGCCCTTGTGGAACTTAAATGTTAGTGGGAGGATATCATCAATAAACAAGAAATACAATTAACTAAATTTTAACTAAATTAACTAAATTTTATAATATTTGAGAGGCATAAGTGCCTTAGGAAAACAAAAACAGAGGAAGGGATATTCAGAATGTGTGTGGGTGTTGGAATTTGAAATGTGGGTACATGCTAGGCTACACCAAGAAAGTGATATTTGAACAGAGATTTGAAGGCAATAGCCAACAGGGTATCTTGGGAAAGAACATTCCAGACAAAGGAAAGAGCCAGTGAAAAGGCCCGGAGGAAGGAGTATGCTTGACAAGTATGAAAAAAAGCAGGAATGGGATCAGACAGGTAACAGAATGAACAGTGAGAGTGAGGGTAGATCATTAGTAGGCTTTGTAGGCCCTTGCAAAATCTTTGGCTTTTGATTTGCATGAGATCAGAAAAAAGTCTTTTTTTTTTTTTTCATTTATTTATGATAGTCACAGAGAGAGAGAGAGAGAGAGAGAGGCAGAGACACAGGCAGAGGGAGAAGCAGGCTCCATGCACCGGGAGCCCGACATGGGATTCGATCCCGGGTCTCCAGGATCGCGCCCTGGGCCAAAAGCAGGCACTAAACCGCTGCGCCATCCAGGGATCCCAAAGTCTTTTTTTTTTTTTTTGAGGGTTTTATTTCTTTGTTTTAATACTTAATTTTTATTGCTTATGTATTTATTTATTTATTTATTTGAGGTGGGAGGGACAGAGTGTGAGGGAAAGGAAGAGGGAAAGAATCTCAAGCAGACTCTGACTCTGCACTGAGTACAGAGCCCCACACAGCGTCTTGATCCCAAGACTCTGAGATCAAGACCTGAGCCAAAACCAAGAGTTGGACGCTTAGCCAACTGAGCTACCCAAGAGCCCCTTAATGTTTTATTTTTCAGAGCAGTTTTAGATTCACAGCAAATTTGAGCAGGAGATTCAGGGATTTCCCATACACCACCATCCCCACACATGCACAGCCTCCCTCATTATCCACATCCTGCGCCAGAGTGTTACACCTGTTACAAGGACACATCATCACCCAGAGTCCGTAGTTTACACTAGGGTTCACTCTTGATGTCTCACACTTTTATAGATTTGGACAAATGTATAATGACAGGTATCCACCATTCTAGGATCACACTGAGTATTTTCACTGTCCTAAAAGTCCTTTGTGCTGTCGTAGGGTTTTGAATGAAGCAATGTCCCATGATCTTCTTTTGTGAAAATCCAAGATCCTACCAAATTTGAGGAGAGTTAAGAGGGCTGTAAAACCATGACTGTTGTCTATTTTGCCTTCAGGCCTTCTCCTCGTCCCCTTGCTGGCTGTAAATTCCCCTATTTCCTCCTGGTCTCCGCCTCTGCGCACACCCTGCCATGGCTGGAAGAAGGCTGTAGGATCCCATAATTCCTCTAGGTGGTGGTGCTGCCTCACACACAAGGTTCCCAGAACCACCAGCCCTTTCCTGGGACCTCGTCAGTGAAACTGCTCAGGAGTAGGGAAAATCGGAGGGAACCTCCATCATCAGGGACACCCTCCACCCTGCTCACCCTTCTCTGGAAAATCCTCTGTGCTTTGTCAGGACTATCAGGGACCACTGGAGTGAGGCTGGCCCCCAAGCCTGTATTCTCATCTTGCCTCTTCTGGGGAGCAATGAATGTGAAGAACACAGAGAGAGCTGGGGCCTTCTTTCACTCTTTAATGCTTCCCTGTACTGGTTCTTCGAATCTTGATATTCATTTTAGCACTTAATATTTGATGACACTCACTCCTGACTATGAATTGACGGAGAGGAGGAGAGTCACACACATGCATTCTGGTGCCACCGCCTCCGGGCCAGCCCTGGGCACTGTATGCTGCTGCCTTAGGCAGAGTTCAGATTCTCCGGTGCTTTTGGAAAGTGATTGCACCTGCTTCCCCTCCTGGAGTCGACCATCATCTACATGGTCTTTCTAGCCAGAAACCATGTATTATCTTCATTTCCTCCTCCTCCTCTGCTTTTATCTCTTACATCTGTCACCAAAAACTGTCCATTTACCCTGCATAAATGTCACAAGTCCACCCCTCCCCCTGTTATGCATGTCTTCACTGCCTTTTATTTCCCTAGGGGAGCAAATATGAAAACTGAAAAGAGTTAAAGGGTTGATATAAACGAGGGAAGGGGGCACCTGGGTGGCTCGGTGATTAAGCATCTGCCTTCAGCTCAGGTGATGATCCCAGGGTCCTGGGATGAAGCCCCGCATTGGCCTCCCTGCTCAGTTGGGGGCCAGCTTCTCCCTCTCCTGCTGCCTGCAGCTAGCTCTGCTCTTGTTGGTGCTATCTTTATTAAAAGATAAACATCTTTAAAAAATAAATAAATAAATGAGGGAAGAAGGCCAGTGTGTGAGGCAAGAGGGATGGGGTGGAGACTGTGGTGAACTAGAAAGAATATCAGTGGAACCTGAGCCACTGCTTCTCAGCCCCAGCCACATGCTGCTGTGGGGAGGCACACCCATGGGTGGCAAGCTTTTAAAAGCCAGAAATCTGTTGCTGTTTTTAATGTGAACTGTACGAAGTTAATATTGGCAACTTATTTTTTAAATAACATGTTTTAAACAATGAGTAGACCACCACAAGGGGCAAACAACACACCGGCAGTCTGAATTTAGCATGCAGCAGCCGATTTTTGACCACCAGTTTAAACCATCGTCCTAGCTACGACTATTGATGTGGTTTCTTTTCTGGTCTCCAGCCTCTACCGTCTCTCACTTCCATGCACTTTGCTCACAGCCTGCGGAGCATCTCCCCAGTCAAGTCACACCAGCTCCTCCCACTGCTTGACCTTGCCACGGTCCCCCAGATTACCCAGGAGACCAAGTCCAGACAGTTGAGGCAGGCCGTCAGACTCCTCTGTCACTGCCTCCAGGCCCGCTCCACTCCCCACTGTGCTCTCCTCTGGCACACATCACTCCTTTGTCACCAGCCAAGACGTCCCCGGGCACCTCTCTTCAACCCGTTGTAATGTTTATCCATGTGTGTCTCCTGCACTAGATTGTGAGGGATGGTCATTGACCCAGGTGACCACCTCTTATCTGTCTGTGCTTGTGTGGGGCACCTACAGCTCAGAAGGTAGCTGGTAAACATTTTTTTTGATAAATTAAAATATGAATGAATGGGGGTGCCTGGTGGCTCAGTTAAGTGTCTGTCTGCCTTCGGCTCAGGTCTTGGGATCGAGCCCCTGCTTCTGTCTCTCACACTCCCCCTGCTTGTGTTCTGTCTCTGTCGAAAAAATAAATACAATCTTTTTTTTAAATAAAAATTTAGGGATCCCTGGGTGGCGCAGCGGTTTGGCGCCTGCCTTTGGCCCAGGGCACGGTCCTGGAGACCCGGGATCGAATCCTACGTCGGGCTCCCGGTGCATGGAGCCTGCTTCTCCCTCTGCCTGTGTCTCTGCCTCTCTCTCTCTCTCTCTGACTATCATAAATAAATAAAAATTAAAAAAAAAAGTTAAATAAAAATTTAAAAAATGAATGAATGATGATTGTTAGCCAAGTAAGGTAGAACTGTCTTAAAGGATGTTTATTTCCTGCCCCCTTTATACATAACTAAGACTTGAGCATCCTTTTGACAAAGACAGTTTTCTTCTTTCCCCCCACTGGTCTCCAGCCCCCAGGATGCAGGGGTGTTGAAGACAAGTGGTCTGGGAGCCAGGACACGCTGGCCTTCTGTCCCGGCTGGCAGTTCTTATGGGCAGGTCTCTGGGGTCTCCGGGGCTTCCTCAATCTGCTTTCTCTTGGGCTTTGTTTTGTGAGGAAGTTTCCTTAGAGAACCTGAAAAGGGAAGGTGAAAGAGTCCTGATAACATCACAAATCGTAAGAGAATCTCAGCCTGTGACATTTAGGGGGTGTGGTAGGGACAGAAAGGAAGAGTAACAAAATGTTATCTTCACTTGCAACATAGTCCCTTCCTCTTTCCTCACAGGAACCCTGCGGCGTAGGAAGATGGTATCACCCCCATTTACAGATGAGGGATCTCACCTAAGCACAGAGTCCACCCAGCCCAAAGCCCTAGGCAAGTTGGGGCACAGTCAGGACTAGACCACATTTCTTGACTCTGAGTCCTCCCCACACCCAGCTCAGATTTCATGCCCTACTTCCCAGGACATGCATAAAAAAACATCTGGAAAGTGCTAGCAGTAGCGAGGACAATGTGATGTTTATATATTCTTGTTTTTACTTATCAATATTATCTTATTTTCTATGCTATGCTTATGTTTTTAGGAACAAAATGTTATTTTAAGAATTACATAAAAACCCATCCAAGGCTTTTTCCTATTATTCCCCATCCTGCACTTCTGCAACCTGCTCTTCCATTCACCTCCAGGCCCAGACTGTGTGCTCATCACCCCTCACCTCTGTACACACCTTTCCTCTTTCCCTCCCTCCCCCCTTCTTCTCCTTCTCCTTTTCCCTTTCTTTTTTATCTTTGATCTTTTAAATTTTTAAAAAGATTTATTTATTTGAGAGAAAGAGACAGAGAGAGAGAGAGCGAGAGAGCATGAGTGGGGCGGGGGGAGGGGGTTTGGGGGAGAGGGATGGGGGAGAGGAAGGGGGGAGAGGAGGAGCAGAGGGAGAGGGAGAAGCAGACTCCCAATTGAGCAGGGACCCTAAAATGGAGCCACCCAGGCACCCCCTTTACCCTTTATTTAAAGCCTGTCCCAGAGTAACCTCCTTTAACCAGCCTGTCCTACCCTTTGCCCTATGGCCTCGGATTGCTCCTTTGTAAAAGGGGAGTAGTAATACCCATCTCCTGTGAATGCTGCAGGGGTTAGGGTTAGGTAAATAAAGAGATGCCAAGCACCTGGTATGGGGATAGGCTGGCCCCAAAGCCCAAAGCTCACTTTCTTTATCTGATTCATGAATGACTTGGCATGGGGTGTCTGAGTGGTTCAGTCAGTTAACCATCTGCCTTCAGCTCAGGTCATGATCCCAGGGTCCTGGGATTGAGCCCTGCATCAGGCTCTCTGCTCAATGGGGAGTTTGTTTCTCCCTCTGCCCCTCCCCCCTCACTCATGATTTCTGTCTCTCTCAAATAAATGAATAAATAAAATCTTTTTAAAAAAGGATGGACTGGCTTTCATCCCATTGTATATTTTGCTTCCTCAATTTAAACTGTAGGCAGCAGGGCCAAGGGCCCTCACAGAGCCCAGAGAGGGTTCTGGGCCTCAGTAATTGTCTGACTCATGCCCACTGCCCCTGCCCTGTTCTCACTCCTGCTATTCCACTCGGGGTAGCTGTGACCGGTGGCAGAGGCCCAGAGAGCTGCTGACCTGCATCAGTCCAGCCAGCCTCTCAGAGGAACACCTAGGGCCAATTTAGGACCACATTTTAAGATTCTAGGCCAGTTTGCCTTCACTTCCTCCCCCAGTAGCTAAGCAAGACCAGCTAGCTAACTGTAGTCCCAGAAGCCAGATCCAGAAGAGTGAGGAGTACGTGGCTCCAATATCAGTGCACAGGAGGGGACTTCATAGGTTCCAATTTTGGCTGGGACCCCTCCCCGAAGAATCTCTGTCCCCTAACCCCACAGCCTCTACCCAGAGGGCCAAGCAGTGCAGTCATGGCAGAGACCAAGGCTGCTGGGAAGGCCATGCCCAGGCCATCTGACTTTCTCCGCACTGTGGGAATGAAACGCTCTCTTAGCCCATATCCCACCTGACACTGAGAGTGGGCATCCTGCCACTGCTGGGACAATTCCTGAGAATCCCCACTCTTGGCTGCTAGAAACAGTCTCTGCTTCCAGTCCTACAGGAAAGTACCTTCGGTTAAGTTGAATCCTTAACTGAAAAAGGCAGGATCCAAAATGGTATGTATGGAGACCTCGGGAGGGAAATCCTACAGAACACTGAAAGAAACTCTAAACTCTTAACAGTTGTGGCCTTTGAGTGGTGGGTGACTTTTCCTGTCTCCTGATTTATGCTTATCTATACACTGCAAACTTGTTATGATAAGCATACCTGCAGGGAGGGGGACAAAAAAAAAGAGAAAACAAAGTGCAGAGGGGGAAGGAGAAATAGAGAGGGAAATGCAGGGTAAAGATGGAAAGGGGAGCTCATCTGGCTGCACCATAGCAAGGCCCCTCCTCCAGGCGCGCCCCCAACTTAAGGGCATTACCTTTCCTGACCCGGGTCAGGGATGTGAGCTCCCCCAACAGAGAGGCCTCTCCGTGGGGAGCCTGCATCTTGGACAGCCTCTCCTTCATGCCGCTGATGTTATTGTGCAGTCCCCAGGCGCTGCAGAGCTTGGGCAGGTTGTCTTCCTGGTCCGCCAGCAAGGAGCTCTCCGGGACGTCCAAGGGGCAGACCGCCACCTGCAATGGGCCCATAACGTTGAGGAGAGTGTGGAGGAGAGACAGCTCCACCTTCCAGAGGCCCAGCCCTGCCCTTGTTAGGAAATTACTGTGGTTGGCTGTGCCTCACCCCTGCCTAGCCAGCGGAAGGAACCAGTCACAGATGGGGGAAAAGAAAGGACCGTGGGGGACATGCAGGCCAGGCTGCCAACTGTGTCTTCTTGGGTGGTTCCTTACTTTGATATATGTCCCCCACCTCTTTTTAAAGTTATATATAGGGCCTCTCTTATTTGATTTAAGTTTTTATTTAAATTCGATTTAGTTAACATAGTGTAATATTGGTTTCAGGTGTAGAATTTAGTGATTCATCACTTACATACAACACCCAGTGCTCATAACAATACCTTAATACCTGACACCCATCTAACCCAGCCCCTGCTCACCTCCCCTCCAGCAACTCTCGGTTGCTATACTTGTCTACAGCTCCATAGTTAAGAGTTCTCCATAATTAAGAGTCCCTTATGGTTTGCTTCCCTCTTTTTTTTCCCTTTCTCTTATTTTCATCTGTTTTCTTAAATTCTACATGAGTGAAATCATGATATTTGTCTTTCTCTGACTTATTTTGTTTAGCATAATATACTTTAGCTCCAAACATGTCATTGCAAATGGCAAGATTTCATTATTTTTGATGGCTGAGATTGTGAGATAGATAGATATACATCATCAGTCAATGGACACTTGGGCTCTTTCCATAATTTAGCTATTGTTGATAATGCTGCTGTAAACATCGGGGTGCAGGTACCCCTTTGAATCACTGTTTGTATCATTTGGGTAAATACCCAGTAGTGCAATTGCTGGGTTGTAGGGTAGCTCTATTTTTAACTTTTTGAGGAAACTCTAAACTGTTTTCCAGAGTAGCTGCACCAGTTTGCATTCCCTTAACAGTGTTAAGAGGGTTCCCCTTTCTCCACTTTCTCACCAACACCTCTTTTTTCCTGTGTTGTTAATTTTAGCCATTCTGACAGGTGTGAAGTGCCATCTCATTGCAATTTTGTATTTCCCTGATGTTGAGTGATGTTGAGCATCTTTTCATGTGTCTGTTGGCCTAGAGTTATGGTGTCTCATGTGCTTGTTTGTAATGAAACAATGGTATTTGTTTCAAAGTCCTGGGCAGGGGCACCTGGGTGGTTCAATGGTTGAACATCTGCCTTTGGCTCAGGTCATGATCCTGGGATCTTGAGATTGAGTCCTGCATCAGGCTTCCCTAGGGAGCCTGGCTTTTCCCTCTGCCTGTGTCTCTGCCTCTCTCTGTGTGTCTCATGAATGAATAAGTAAAATCTTTAATTAAAAAAAAAAAGTCCTTGGCAAAATTAAAATTGAGAGCCTAAAAATATTTTTTGAAATTTTCCTGGCCAGTGAAATCGAGAAATCACTAAAATGACACCTCATATTCAGAAGATTCACTGAAACGATCTACCCATTCATGTTCAGAGGAAAAAACAGAGACCCAGAGAGGGAAAGGCTTTGGTTAAAGCTGCACAGCTAGAGTGGGGTGCCGTAGTTAGAGCAGGGCTTTCCTCTGAGCAAGATTACATTTGAACCCAGGTCTTCCCTCCATTTGCTATGTGGTCTGGGTTATGTTATTTTAACTCTCTGCGTTTGACATCTTCATTTACACACTGTGGACACTAATTCTAATTACCATGTTGGGTTACTTTTGAAGATTACAGGAGGGAACATAAAGTGCCTGGCACATAGAAACTGTTACCTATGATTATTATTTTGAACTAGTGATCCTCAAAGTGTGCTCTGTGAACCCATGGGGGCCCCTGAAATATTTTTACCTCACTGACCCCCTGAAAAGTGGGGTCTATTCAAAGTGCAAGAGAGAAACCAATGGATTCTAATGTAACCCAGTGTGAAGAGGTCATTGATAAAATCTGAGAAAGCTACATACTTTATATATGATTTCAACTGTATGACATTCTGGAAAAGGCAAAAACACTGAGACAGTAAAAAGATCAATGGTTGCCAGGAGTTTGAAGGGAAAGAGTGGAGGGGTGAATACGTGGAGCAAAGAGTTTTTAAGGCAGTGAAACTATTCTGTATAATATTGTAATGGTGGATATGTGTCATTATGCATTTGTCAAAACCTATAAGGGGCACCTGGGTGCCTCAGTTAAGTGTCTGCCTTTGGCTCAGGTCATGATCTCAGGGTCCTGGAATGGGGTCCTACATCAGGCTCCTGGCTCATCAGGGAGCCTGCTCCTCCCTCTCCTCCCCACTCGTGCTCTCTCTTGCTATCTATCTCTATCAAATAAATAAATACAATCTTAAAAAAAAAAGTATAGAATGTACAACACAAAGAGTGGGCACTAATGTAAACTATGAACTTTAATAATGTGAACTTTTATAATGGGTCAATACTGGCTCACTGATGTAATAAATGTGCCTCTCTAATGTAAATGCTAATAATGGGAGCAGGAGGGGATATTAGATGAGAAATCTCTGTACTTTCTATCCATATTTTCTGTAAACCTGAAACTAAAAATATTTATATATTTTAAAATTCATTGATTTGGTTTCATTTATTTATTTATGAGAGACAGAGAGAGAGAGAGGCAGAAACATAGGCAGAGGGAAAAGCAGACTCCCTGCAAGGAGCCCCATGTGGGACTTGATCCCAGGACCCCAGGATCACGCACTGAGCGTGACAGCAGACTTTCAACCACTGAGCCTCCTGTGTCTTCCTCATTGATTTGGTTTCAGATTCCACATTGCTACTAAGTAGCTGCCACTTGCTGAGTTTTGGTATCAAGGAAAAATATCCACGACTATGTGACAAGGCTAATAGAATTCTCCTCTCATCTCTAAATATACATCTATCTGTACAGGCTGGGTTTTTTTCAGTCAAATCACTGATCTTAAGAGATTGCAGAAACGATTATTTTTTACTAAGACAGACACTGAAGAAGTTTGCGAAAATGTGAAACAGTGCTACTCTTCTCGCTCACTAAATTTTGTTTTGGAAAATATAGATATTTCTTGTAAAAATGATCTATGTTAAAATGCAATGGGCTCCTTGTTTTTATTGTTAAATGGATTAGTAAGTACATATTTGAATTTTTTCTTTAGTTTCAATTTCAATTAGGGCAAATATCAATAGATATAACCAACATAAATGCTTTTGGGCTTTTGGGGCTTCTCGATAGCTTTTAAGAGGGTGACCATGACTTGAGACCAGAATGTTTGAGAGTGACTGTTTTTGAACAAAGCCAGGCCAGGCTCTGTTGATAGTCATTGGAGCCTTCCCCAAGCTGGCTGTGCCCTTCTGCCCCGACTCTGCCATCCCCACCCATAGCTCCTCAGGAATGTCCCTGCACCTGTTACCATCAGGGTGTGGGTGTGGAGAGTGAATATGTATCAAGAACATGAAGCTAAGCCTCTGCCCTCTTCAGCCCCATTTGATCCCCTGCAGGGGTAAAGATAGGGGTAGTGGGGTCTTCCTGAGGCAGTGTGGAAATGAGCAGAGGGATGCTGGCGGTATCAGAGGGCCCCCTCAGCCCCAGGCCTCCCCCCATAATCCAAGAACACACCAGCCAACCCTCAGCTGGGCCCGGGAGGAGCTTTCCTGAGCGCCTCACCAGGAGCTTGGCCGTCTGGTTGCTCTTGGTGTACTTGTAGAGCCTGCGAAGCTGTTTTGCCTCCAATTCTGAGAAGAGAGAAACAAATCGCCAGAGCATCCTGCAGGGGAGAAACCACGGCTAAGGGAGGCAGAGCACAGCCCCCTTTGCCCTTCAGTATTAGTCTTGTGTTCAGGACCCACCCAGGGAGAAATGGGTCACATGCTGCTTCCTTGGATTTGGTTGGACACATGGAGAGATGGAGATTTGCTAAACCTTGAATATCCCATCCTGGTGATGGACACCCACACCACACAGCAGTTGTTCCATCAGAGGTTATTCTCCACAGGGTCAGGAGAGTTCTTTGTCCACTGTGTATGCAAGCTGCCATGAATCAGCACTGCCCTGAATAACTAAAGGACTGTTCTCTCCACCCCTTTTTCACCATGCTCACTCCAGGATCCTGACACTTTCACATAAAGATGAAGGACTCAAAGATTTTGACTGAGGTGTGTCCTTGAATGGAAGGGCGTGGGTGGGGCATGACCCAGGAAGGGGTATAGTGGGAAGAGCAAGGAGGCCGCCCTACTTCCTCCAGTGCTTGATTTCCCAGGTTCGGCAGTAGTGCTGCAGAAAGGTGTTGATGTGGTCCCCTAGGACCACCAGGCTCTGCTTCATGTACTTTAGCTTCTTCTTCTGGGGAAGGTCCTTGGGCAGGTTCAACTTTCGCAGGAACTTCTTCAGTGGCCTTAGATATTCTTTACACTGAGGAAGCAACAAATGAAGTGAGGGACTATAGGAGAGAAGAAGAGGCAGATGGGGAGTCCCAGGTAAACAGCAGCCCTTCTGGGCCAGGAAGTGTTAAGTGAGTTAGGTAAGGAGACTCTAGTCAAGGTTTTACCCCACTTCCTTCCCAAAAGCACGACAAGTGGACAGTAAACTATGGGTTGAGGCCTTCCAATTTCTGTCTCTGGGGGAGGGACAGGGAGGAGGGACAGAGTCCCTTACTTACAATTTTGAAGGTGTCCTGGCCCAGGCCCTTGGCATGGCGTACAAGTGAGTCTCCAGTGCGGTTGGTGCTGGAGCTCTTCTCTAAGAGGTGTACATCTGTCACCTGGGAGGAGGCAGGGGGCAGTGGTCAGTCGGGGGGGTCGGGGCTTAAGTGAGTGCTCCTAAGGGGCAGTGCTAGGCAACCGGTGGTCCAAATTCCAGCCAACGCCCTTCTCCCTTTTCTCTAGGACCTCTTCCTTGGTCCAGCCCTGAGGCAAACAAGCCCTTCACAAAGAAACCCATTCCTGAAGATCCCTGCTTAGAAAACCTAGAATGCCCTACCCATTTCTTTTATAATAATTATAGCACAGTATAGTAGCTAATTTTGCAAAGCATTTGATAAACATGAACTCATTTTGTTCTCCCACAAATTCTGCAAAGTGAGATATCCTTATCCCTGGTTACAGATAAGAACCCTTTGAGGCACCAAGAGATTTAAGGAACTCCTTGAGGGGAATGAGCAGGGAGTCATTTACTCCTTCATTCAGCAAACATTTAGTGAGTGCCCAAGTCCCAGGCCTGCCTTTAACCTCTAGTATCAAGCCATGGTAATGGGCACTCAGAAAAGCACATGACAGTGATGGTAATGAGAAAAAGCTTTCTGACAGCAAAAGTGGGGCCAGAAAAAAGCTAAAAATTAAGGAAGACAAAGTGACTATGAAATAATACTTGCAGTCAGAGCACAGGATTAGACTGACACGGTAGGATTTGCACCTGACCTTTCAAAAGCCTCTCAGAAAAATAAGCATTAATCCCCTCTTGCCTGTGTTCAGGGGGAACAAGAAAGATCCAGGCCCAGATCGCTCTGGAGGTGGAGACCAGGGAAAGGGAGAGAGGTCAACGGAGAGAGTATGGAAGTTCGACTGCTCCAGGCCCCAGAGAGAGGAGGCGCTCGAGCGGATCGACTCCACCAATACACCACTCACACCGACACAACCATGCACGCAGACCCTAAGGCAAGTGTACACACTCATGTGCAGACACATTTGAGCACTTTTGTCTCCATAACCAACAATCATTTTGCCAGGAATCTATGTCTTTGATAAATATGTTTGAAGGAGTTAACATCCTCTTGTTCTTTCTGTCTCGTGCTGACTCGTGTATATCACCATCTTTCCATCATGTTCTCTGCTTTCCAAGACCAGCCCCCCACCAAGGACTCCCCTTTCTCCTCTCCCTCACATCCTTAGCCCTACTTCACCTTTAATGGCTTGTCCCCTTCAGCCCCTTGCCCACAGGAGGCCTCCGTCTCAACAGGTGCACTGGTGGACTCCAGAATGGCAGTCCTTCTGTTCCCTCAGGCTTCTGACCTACTGCTTCTGTGACCTGAGTGTCTCTGGGAGTGGGCAGGTTGGCTCCAGAACTCAGAGCAAAACCATGGCAACTGCCAACACAGAGCCAGGTTCCCCTCCCCCTCCCCAACCCTCATTCTCAGGGGTGGCCGCCAGCCAACTCCTTCAACTGGGAACCCGACTGGGGAAGTGAGTAGGATGTGCTGGGCAGACACAGGACTTTGTCAGAGCTCACCGCTGGCCAGGGGGGTGGGAGACGGCACCCCCGCTCCCAGGAGAATGTCAGAGGCCCGTGGTGGTGAACCCTGGTAAGACCTTTGAAATAAGTTTCCTGCGTGTGCACCATCCATGACTCCTGGGGTACACCGCGGGGTCCCCGAGATGAGAGCCATGGTTTCTAACACTTCATTCTAGTTTGGCGACAAAGGCCTAGAAAGTGCACGGAGAAAATGGAATCCAGTACGTCTCTCCTGAAACGGATCTTTTGTTCCTCTGCAGCCTCCAGGAAGTTAGTAAGCCCGCGGCGCTTGGCGTCGGTTGAGGGGGGTAGCGTTTTTAGGAGGGGTGCAAAAAAATACAAGCTACCGTGTATTATCTCAGTTAATCCTCACAACAGCCTTCCCTGAGGTGGGTGCCAGCGGCGATCCCGTTGCACAGAAGAGGAGCCGAGACGCATCGAGGTCGGGGACCTGCCTTAGGTCCGCGGCCACCAAGTGGGGCGCGGGGCTTTCGGTGGGATCCAGGCTGCTCTCGCCCGTCCCCCCGGGATCTGAGGCCCGGAGAGTCGCTGCTGCCGCCGGAGTCCCGGCGCCTCCCAGGCCCGCCCAGCCGGGAGCTCCTCGGGGCTCTCCGGGGTGCGGAGCCCCAGCCGCGACCTCGCCCCCCACGCGGCCGCGGCGCCCGCTCGCCTCCTCCCTGGGCGCGCACGGCGGGGCGGCGGCGGCGGCGCCGCGGGGACCGGGGAGCCTCGGCCTCCTCGACTCCGTCTTCTCTGCGGGGACGCTGAGCTCCGCGTCCTGGCCCTTGGCCTCGTGTCCTCTAGGCCCGGGGTCCCGGCCCCCTGCCTCCGCCGGTACTGGGTCGGACCCGCTGGGCCCCCCGAGCGGGCTGGGCTCCCCGCCGCGCCCCGCCCCGCCGCGCCCCGCGAGGGCCTCCCTCTCGCCATCTGGCGGCCGTACCCGCTCATGACAGGGACCCTGTGGCCCGGACCTTGGGGAGCGCGGGGGGCGCGGGGCGGGGGGACTGGCCCTCCTCCAAACTGGAAGCTCCGTTGTCTGAGCTCTACACCCGGACTATCTTGCCGCTGCTAGGAAGGAAAATTATATCGGCAAGAGTAAGGAAAAAGGGGGCTCTCTTACACACTTCTACTGGGAACGATGCACATTGTTAAATGAACATTCCCTTGGGCCCACAAATTCTACTTCTAGGAATTGGTCCTAAGGAAGGATGATGTATTTCTTAGGACTATTACAGTGGTGACGATTTGGAAACAACTGAAGTGTCATCTGTAGGAAAGGGTGAGTAAACTGTCGAACACCAATACTTAAAAATACTGCTCTACTGGGACGCCCGGGTGGCTCCGCGGTTGAGCGTCCGCCTTTGGCTCAGGGCGTGATCCTGGGGCCGGAAATAGAATCCGCAACCGGCTCCCTGCAGGGAGCCTCCCCTCCCTCTGCCTGTGTCTCTGCCTCTCTCTCTGTGTCTCTCATAAATAAATAAAGTCTTAAAAAAAAAAAAAGGAAGAAAAGAAAAGAAAAAAGGCTTGAAGGGTACACTTCAAAATATAAAGGGTGATTTTTCACTTTTTTTTTGCATATTGTCTGCATTTTTAAAAATAATGAATATGCTTTACATTACAGTCAGAAAAAAAAGGAGAGCTGAGTCTGTTTTTAAAAGTTACTCACAAGGAATAAATAACATCATTAAAAATGTTATATAATGATAAGTTTAAAAACACAACACAAAAGAGTATTATACTATAACTCAGATAAGTCGACATGATTATGGTCCAAGACTGGAAGAAAACAGTAGAAAAAAGGAACAAGGAGTTAAATATAGATATAGATATTATATATCTATTCCTCCCCCTGCCCCAAATAATATTTATGATTCAGAAGAAGCTAAGAACTTCAAAGTTTATCTGTCCCTGCCTGCTCCCTCATCCCACTCCACTTCTCCTTTTCCCTCCCAGAGCCTCCAACAAGTCCTAGACTCCAGATGCCTGCCCTATTCCCATAATGGTTTTATTATCAACCATAGGGAGTAGCCTGAAGAGACAATTGAGCCTACCAGCAGCTAGGAATGACTCAACACTCAACATTAAAACAAAAATCCATCGCCTTTGGGAGACATTCTTCTAAATACAATTGGTTAGCATAAAATGACACTATAGGGCAAGTCAACTCATTGAACTGAGTTATTCTTCCAATATTTAATTAAAAGAAAAAAAAAACCTCTATGTGCCGTGTACCTCAGGCAGGTGCAGTGGAGAAGGTGAGGTTAAGGATGTTAATTCTCTCTCTCTCTCTCTCTCTCTCTCTGTCTCTCATGAATAAATAAAATCTTAAAAAAAAAATAAAAAGATTTATTAAAAAAAGGGACGCCTGGATGGCTCAGCGGTTGAGCGTCTGCCTTTGGCTCAGGGAGTGATCCTGGAGTTCCGGGATCGAGTCCCACATCTGGCTCCCTGCGGGGAGCCCGCTTCTCTCTCTGCCTGTCTCTCTCTCTCTCTCTCTCTCTCTCTCTGTGTGTCTCATGAATAAATAAAATCTTAAAAAAAATAAAAAGATTTATTTAAAAAAATTAAAAAAAAAAAGGATGTTAATTTGTTCACCCTCCACTATGAAGGTTGGTATATTCCTTGATGGTATGGGCCAGTTTCATAATGATCATGTCTCACCCCTACCCTCTAGTGACCAAAATCTTGTTGTATGCCCTAAATTCAGTGGACAGGGAAAATGACTCTTGGCATCTACTGCCTACACTTCCCCTCATAGACTTGAAGATCTCTTTCCATATCTCTCTCTGGGTTTAAGAGTGACTCAGACTTTTTATTCCCCTAAAGAACTCTCTCTCTATCCCTTTCTTTAATAAGAAATCCAAGAGTATCTTAGCATTGCCAAAAGAAACCTCTTGATCTTGCTCTGAATTATCCAATTAGAATTGTATCAAGTCTCCAAGAAAAGGAGGACCATTCAAATTCCTACCATAGCTGAAGTGCTGGGTCTGGAGGAAATGTGACAGTTCCCAGCTGAGGGCCAAGGTATCCCTAATCCAAGGCCACGAGGGACTCTTATCACTACCCAAGACAGAGTCTCTTAACATGAGGTCCACTGATAGGCCTGAGGGAGTCAATAAACCCTTTGAAACTCTTAACTAGCAAGTTCTATGTGGAGAATCATAGTCTTCATCAGCGATCAGAGAGGTCTGTAGCCCTAAAGAGGTTAAGAATCAATGATCTAAGAGGTCTAACCTACTTCTTAGCAGTAGTTTTCAGGTGGGTCTTTACATCTGAGCTCATGGAAGCTCTCAAATGGAGGTAATGTGAAAAATGCCAGAAACACAGTTGATCTAGAGAGAAACAGGATAAAGGAAGAAGACAAGGGGGTTTTTAAGTCCTACTAACCATATTTCAGACCTGACTCAAGAAACCAGTGACTGAGGAGAAGGCCAGTGAGATCCTTGCTTTGTCCAGTAAAGCTGAAGTATTGCACCCCCTGCCAGCAGCCTGCGCCCTTCCCTCACCAGTAGGAAGGAAGCTCCTGCACTAACCTGAGGGTAAGAGCCTGTCAGGATGGAGCCTGCTGGCGTGACACCTTTCCCTCTCACCTTGGCAGGATATAGTACCTCTCTGTATGCTGATCAGGAGCGTCTCTTCATCTCTCTCCTCTCAAAATATTTCTCAAAAATAGTTGGTTCTTTTTTCTTCACTCTTATCTGCTGTTTACTATAGTTTTCCATTTATGGAGCCCTAGTTTAATTTCACTTTGGGTTTTTTTGTTTTGTTTTGGTTGTGGTTTTTTTGTAGCAGTGTTTTAATTGGGGCTTTATGTGCTTTAAAAATATCAGGATATCAAAATAACACCACAGAATGGCAAACATAACTTCAGAGCATTTTTTTTTAAAGATTTTATTTATTCATGAGAGACACACAGAGAGAGGCAGAGACAGAAGCAGGTTCCCTGCGGGGAGCCTGATAAGGGACTCAATCCCAGGACCCTGGGATCAAGATCTGAGCCTAAAGAAGCTGCTCAACCACTGAGCCACCCAGGTGCCTCTGATTGTGTAAGTTGATGGAGGTAATTAAATTGAGTGTGGTGATCATTTCAGCATATATACATACATCAAATCATTATGTTGTACACCTTAAATTAATACAATGTTGTATGTTAATTAAAATTTAAAAAAAATTTTTAAATTTTTTTAAAATTTTAAATTCTTCAGGTGATAGGGCCCATCAGGGCTCAGCGGTTAAGCATCTGCCTTTGGCCCAGGGTGTAGTCCTGGAGTCCCAGGATCGAGTCCCACATCAGGCTCCCTGCATGGAGCTTGCTTCTCTCTCTGCCTATGTCTCTGCCTCTCTCTCTGAGTGTCTCTCATGAATAAATAAATAAAATCTTAAAAAATAAAAATAAAACAAACAAACAAACAAAAAACCAGAAAGGGCCCATCAGTGTGCCTGACACATAAGAAGTGTTTGGTTAGTATTTACCTTTCACTGTAGACCATGAGCTCCTTGAGGACAGAATCCTGCTCAAATTAGCTTTCTATCCTCCAAATCTCTATTGCAGGAGCTCAATAAATGTTTGTTGAATAAGTGAATGAATGGATGGCTGTTCCCATGATAAATGGAGAAAATGTTATCTTAACAGTGAGCACCAGAATTACTTTTAGGAAAGGAAACAACTTCACTAGCTGAGGGCATAAGGTAAGATCTGAGGCTAAGGCAGGAGCCTTATCACGAAAAAGAGGTAGTGAAGCTGCTTTGAAAGAGAAAATGAGAAGAATTTGGCCTTTGGTTTTGCTTTTGACCTAGAAAAGGATGTCAGAAGCCAGAGGAAGAGAGAGGGGAGCACTACAGAGATAAGATGAGAGGTTGAGTCACCATGGGATGAGGTGGAGGCTCAGTAGCTGGGTATGACACTTCCAATGAGGCATGCCTGGGGAAGAGTGGCCCACAGGATGAATATGGGTTGTATCCGTTTTCCATAAGGTATGAGATGCAACATTTCATTAGGACCCTCTGTGTCTACCCTACTCAACAGCTTTAGATTTGTGTCTGTTTTAGAATGAGATGAAGCAAAGAGAAGCCAGGCTATCCTATTTTGGGCCCAGGCTGCCAGTGAGAGATAAGGGGCAACAACAAGATATGGTACAGAGACAAAAATGGGGCAAAGGGAAGAAACATGATCAGAAATGACCACTGTGATGACATCAATTCCTGGGAATTTGTAGAGAAAACTAGAAACTCACTTTAGACTTCCATGGTTTATAGATTGGTGACCCAAACCAATTTTCTCTAGATGTTAAAAAGCTAGGAGTCTTGGTTGCCAATGGATTACATTCAATTATGTTGAAATTTATATAGCTATGTAATATTCCACTGCTTAACCAGTGGATATTAATATAATACACTTTGGCTTATTCCTATAGTTCAGAGAGTATATTCCTCTAGTTCCTATATACTTTGAGAAGAGTTTTGTGTTTTTCGACTCCTGCTGGAATTAGGAATGTTCTGGATAAATCCATAAAATCTAAGGCCCTTATACAATTACCCTACTCTCTTACAAAATGTTTTGTGATGTCCAACAAAAGTTGAGCTATCTAAAGGAGAGAGTAGGGCAGCCCCGGTGGCGCAGCGGTTTAGCGCCGCCTGCAGCCTGGGGTTTGATCCTGGGGACCCTGGATCAAGTCCCACATCAGGCTCCCTGCATGGAGCCTGCTTCTCCCTCTGCCTGTGCCTCTGTCTCTCTCTCTGTCTGTTTCTATGAATAAATAAATAAAATCTTAAAAAAAAATAAAGGAGAGAGTAGGGAAATGGAATGGCAGTAACAGATAGTGGAGAAGCCTGGGAAACACTGCATTAACCTAGTGATGAAGGTTAACATTACCAATGATGTCATGTGAGTATCATGTACTCCCATATATGATGTGTTATGAGAAGAAGACTTCAGGGGTACCTGGGTGGTTCAGTTGGTTAAACATCCGACTCTTGATTTCGGTTCAGGTTATGATCTTCAGTCATGAGATCGAGTCCCACATAGGGCTCTGTGCTCAGAATCTCCTTCAGATTCTGTCCCTCTCCCTCCTCCTCTGCCCCTCTCCCCATTCATACTCTCTTTCTCTCTAAAATAAATAAATAAAATCTTTAAAAAAGAAAAAGAAGAGGGATCCCTGGGTAGCGCAGGGGTTTAGCGCCTGCCTTTGGCCCAGGGCACGATCCTGGAGACCAGGGATCGAGTCCCAGGTCGGGCTCCCTGCATGGAGCCTGCTTCTCCCTCTACCTCTCTCATTCTCTCTCTCTCTCTCTCTCTCTCTCTCTCTGTCTATCATGAATAAATATATAAATAAATAAATAAAAGAAGAGAACTTCATTTCTGCAATATTATTGTTTTTTAAGATTTTTATTTTAAGTAATCTCTACACCCAACATTGGGCTCAAACTCATAACCCTGAGATCGAGTTGCATGCTCTACCTACTGAGCCAAACAGGTGCCCCCTGTTGTATTCTTAAAAAAAAAAAAAAAAATTATCCCAATCTAATAATGAGAAAAAATCAGACAAAGCCAGGTTGGGAGAATTCTACAGGATATCTGGCCAGAACTCCTCAAGATTGACCAGGTCATAAAAATAGGGAAAGACTAAGAAACTCTCACAGACTAGAGGAGACTGGGGCGACATGACACCTAAATGTAATGTGGTACTCTCAGTTGGATCCTGGAATAAAAAATGAACTTTATTAGATCCAAAGCAAACCTGGAATTTAGATAATATACTAATGTCAATTTTTTTAGCTTTGACAAAAGTAGCATGGGAATTTGTTAACAATAGTGGAAGTTGAGTAAGGCGTATACAGGAACTTTTTATACAATCTTTACAACTTGTCTGTAACTCTGAAAGTATTTCCAAGTAAAAAGTTTATTTAAAAAAATCTGAGGGCCCCTGGGTGGCTCAGTCAGTTGGGTTTCTGCCTTCGGCTCGGGTTGTGGTTCTGGGGTGCTGGAATTGAGCCCCACTTTGAGCTCCCTGCTCAGCAGAAAGCCTGCTTCTCCCTCTCCCTCTGTTGCTCCCCTTACTTGTGTTCTCACTCTCTCTGTCAAGAAAATAAATAAAATCTTAAAAAAAAAAAATTACATCTGAATTACATGGCCTTTGGTCTGACCCAGGGAACCCACATATTCTTATGTTTAGCTTTTCTGTTTAAGGGAATATAATTACATGGTTTATTTGTGCCACCTGACAGAGTACATTTCAAGGAATCTTCATTTATTCACCTCAGGAAATAAACAATAACACTTTTTCTCTAGGTTCTGCTAGCCTACAAAAAAGAGACACATTCACATTCCAGGAACCTGGTACCAGGAAAGACATTCTCCATTAGGCTGTTTTGGTAGGATCAAACCTGACTTCCTTTTCAGGTCTGCCCTCTGGGATAATTATTCATGGATGCTTCATTTGTGCAATAGTAATATATAGAGATCGAGTGCACCTCTGTGCAGAACTCTGTCCTGAATACTTACATAAGAAAGGAAAACACATACAACTGAAGTGATAGCACTAAGATTATTGTCAACCTGGTAAGTGTTTTCTGGGCAGCCAATAAGCCTATGATGGCCATGAATGAATTTGTTAAATTCTAAACTGGGACTCCTACTAGTGATTATTCTCTGCTTGTCTGGGGATTGTGGCACTGGCTAAAAAGACCAGTTTTCTATTTAAGTGTCTTTTTCAAACTGGAAACATGAGAAGATTGTTTCTCGGCAGCCACTATTTTTAGAGTATGTGCTCCGGGAGCACAATAGTGTTGCTTCAAGGGAGCTAATCTCAGTCTCTTTTGAGGCAGATGTGCATCCTTCTACAATTTCTCTAAATAAGTCCAAGTCACACTTACAGATACCTTTGGCATGGTATGTAACACAAAGACCATTGAAAAGCTGTGTTTCCGCATGGCCAAAACCCCCTCTCAGAAAGGGATCTTTCCCAGACCAGCTTTTTAAGGAAATGAGATGTGGAGGAAGGTAGGCTCAAGTAGGAAGTGATAGTGCCTTCTCATAGGCATCTGGGCAAAGGAAGACCTAAAGGGTCTTCTCTCAACCCCCAAAAGTTAATATAAAGATCAACTTAAGACTTGTCCCTGGAATTAAAAATATCAAAAGACTAATGCTTAGGACATATGTTGTATGCATCACCTTGAAAAAACTTTTTACAGAAAAGTTGTTAAAAAACCAAAACACAACAAAGAATACTTGTACACACTCAGATTCATTTCTTAATGTTTTAATCAAGTTGCTTTATCATAGCACTCTCCCTCTTTCCCATTCTGTCTCTCTACACACACACACACATTACACATATATGTACATACAACATATATAGTCTAGAAATGTGTGTGTTGTGTGTGTAAAAACTTTTTTTTACCTGAACCATTTAAAAGTAAGTTTCAGGGGTGCCTGAGTAGCTTAGTAAGGTAAGCGTCTGCCTTTGGCTCACATCATGATTCCAGGGTCCTGGGATCAAACCCCTTGTCAGGCTCTCTGGTCTGAGGGGAGTCTGTTTCTCCTCCCTGCTTGTGTGCTCCCTCTCTCTCTGTCAGATAAATGAATAAAATTTTTTTAAGTAAGTTTCAAAAAAAAAAATGTAAGTTTCATACATCATGGTCCCCTTCCCCCTAAGTAACCCTGGTGTATATTTACTAAGGAACAAGTATTCAAGTCAAGAGATACTCTATTTGATGGTGCCTGGCTGGCTCAGCTGGTGGAGCATGAGACTCTTGATCTCAGGGTTGTGAGTTTGAGCCCCACGTTGGGTGTAGATTACTTAAAAAATAAAATCTTAGAGAGAGAGAGAGAGATACTATATTTGATGAAACACACCCAAAGAGCCTCATTCACACCTGGATCAGATCTTAGTGATGAGATCCTACAGTCCAGGCTTGAACCTGATATCATAATGCAGATTTGGGAGAAGGGGGTGAATGTATATTGCATACAAGAGAAATATAAGTCCTTGTGACCGGTGGCAGGCTGTGGCACAGCCATTCCCTTGAGCCTAGGCAGAACTTTGTGACCACATCAATGTCTAGAGTGCAGCAGAAATCACATTGTGTTACATCAACGCTAGGTCATAAAAGGTGACACAGCTTAAGCTGATTACTCCCTCCCCCGACTCCATGAATGTATGCAGACACTGCACACCTTGGGAACCTAGCCACAGTGTTATGAAGGAAGAGGAAGCACATTACATGTGTAGTTGTTTCAGCCCACAGTTCCAGCTGAGGTCTCAGCCAACAACAGGCACCAATTGTCAAGCATGTGAGTGAGTGAGCCTTCAGAGGATTCCACTCCCTAGCTTTCAAGCTGTTGCTGTTGACTGGATGGAGCAGAGGTTAACTATCTTTGCTGAATCTTGCCCAAATGGCAGATTCATAAGCAAGATATGTTCTATGCCACTAAGTTTTGGGAGTAATTTCTTGTGCAGCAATAAAAATCAGAAACACATGCAATGACAGGTACACTCACATGTAGAAACAAATATGTATGTACCAGCATGTAATTACACTTAGTGCTCTAAGTCCTTCAGAATAATGTAAAAGTTTGAGATCAATGAGGGATGGTGTATTGAAGATGGAGAAAATCCTTATATTAATGTTTGCATAATGCAAAATTGGGTGCAGTTAATAAATGCACACAGCGACCTATAATTAGAATTTAAGCCTGCCCACCTTTGTTTTTGTTCCATATCCACAGAAACTAGAAGATTTGGGCTAATTTAGCACTGTTTTTTTGGAAAGGTTGCCCATGAGTCTGGATGTGGTCTGAGCTACTAATGAAGAGAATTTTTCTGAGTGGGGGAAATTGAACCCTTTTCCTGTGGAATTTCTGGGGACAATCTTAGTATCTATTGGGTACTCCCTCAAACTTTGGCATTAATTAATTAGGATGTCAGTATTACTAAAGTACACAAAAATATGTGGGCCTAAAAACAATCTCTCTTGAGTGACATCCAGCCTGAAGTTCATGCACAGGTAGAAATCTAACTTCAACTATTAATTATCATACTTTAACCTAATTCAATTCATTCTTTTAGAACAAATTTTAAGGGTGCCTATTGTCCCCAGAACCTCCTGACAAGTATTGTCTATTGAGAGATCAAAGAGATCATAACAGAATAGTAATCTGATGCAAAACAACCAAGCTCTTAAAATCTACCTGAAACCATTCCTCAAATTCTTATAATTCTCACCAAGTGTTAGAAGTGAGAATTTTTGGGCAGCCCAGTGGTTCAGCGGTTTAGCGCCGCCTTCGGCCCAGGTTGTGACCCTGCAGACCCGGGAGACCCGGGATTGAGTCCCACTTCAGGCTTCCTGTGAGGAGCCAGCTTCTCCCTCTGCATGGGTCTCTGCCCTCTTTCTCTCTGGGTCTCTTATGAATAAATGAATAAAATATTTTAAAAAAAGAAGTGAAAATTATTATCTTGCTAGTTAATCATGCATTTTGATTTTTCATTTGTGTTAGTAGCTAGCTTTTTGTTCATATAAAGGGCATTTCTGATGAGGCAGAGCTGTTTATCTTTTGAGTTCTACTCTGTTCCTTTATTCACACTTTTTTTCTTTCCTAGAATGCTCGTTCCTCTTTTTTTTTTTTTTTTTAAGTTTTATTTGTTTTAGAGGGGGATGGGCAGAGGGAGAGGAGAAGGATCATGCTGGCCCAAAGTGGCACTCAGTCCCAGGTCCCTGAAATCCTGACCCTGAGATCACGACCGAAACCAAGAGTTGGCCACTCAACTGACTGACTTACCCAGGCACCTCTCACTCTGCACTCTTCTTTGCTTTCCTACCTTACTGGTTTCACCTTCTCAGTCTTTTTTGCTATTTCCCACTTCTGAACTTTTAATGTTGGAAGCCCCAGTTACCTTGGAGATCTCATCCAGTCTCATGACTTCTAATATCATGAATCTCTAATACTCCTCAATTTATATCTCCAGCCAGAACCATTTCTCACTTCAGACAAATATTTAACTCTCTATTCAACATCTTTGCTTGGATGTCTAATAGGCATTTCAAAAGTAAAAGTTCTAAAGCTGAGCTCCTGAACTTGCCCCACAAACCTGCCCCTCCCTATTATCTTCTATATCTCAGTGAATAGCAACTCTAGTCTCCAAGTTACTTAAGCCACCAACTTGGAAGTGGTTATTCTATGACACATTCCGATTCAGTCTATCAATAAATCCTGTTGGCTCTACCTTCCAAATATTATCTTGGACTCAACTTCTCACCCCTTAACCCTCCCTGCCTGGAAATCTGCAGTAGCCTAACTGGTCTCCCCATCTTTACCCTTCCTTCCTTCCTTCCTTCCTTCCTTCCTTCCTTCCTTCCTTCCTTCCTTCCTTCCTTCCTTCCTTCCTTTCTTTTTTCTTTTTAAGTAAAATCCATGTTGCTCAATGTGGGGCTCAAACTCACAACCTGGAGATCAGGAGTCATATGCTCTTCCAGCTGAGCCAGCCAGACACCCCTGTCTCTACCCTTTCATCTCTTTTCTCACTCTAGTTCATTTTCAACATATCAGAGAGATCCATTTAAAGTGTATGACAGATCTCTTCTCTATGCAAAATCCCACAATGGCATCCCATTTTCTAAATAGTAAAAGCCAAAGTCTTCCTGGAGGATGTGCCTCTAAGCATTTCCCTCAGTGTTCAGTCACACTTGCTCCTTACTGATCCTTATACCTGCCAGGATGCTCTTGCCTCGTTGCCTAGGATATCCACAAGGTTTACTCCCTTGTCTCCTTTAGATTTTGGCTTAAATATCACCTTTTGGCTCCTCTCTGACTATTCTATTTTAAATAGCAACCTTCATCTTCATGCTATTTAAATAGCAACACTTCCTATCTCCTTTCTCTGAAGTTTTTCTCCACAGAACTTGTTACCAATGCACTTACCGTTATTTTACTTATTTTGTCTTTCTTTTTCCACTAAAATGTAAGTTTAATAAGACCAGGATTTTTTCTTTCTTCCTTTCTTTCTTTTTTAAAGATTTTATTTACTTATTCACAAGAGACAGACAGTGAGAGAGGCAGAGACACAGGCAGAGCAAGAATCAGGCTCCCCACAAGGAGCCCAATGTGGGACACGATCCCAGACTCTGGGATCAGGCCCTGCCCCGAAAGGCAGACGCTCAATTACTGAGCCACCCAGGCATCCCTGACCAGGATTTTTTCTTTGTTTAATTCCATATCTTCAGTACCTAGGACAATGCCTGCTATATATTAGGCACTTTGCACTTGTTGAAAGAGTGAATGAATGGCTGATTTCTTACTTTGTCTTCGAGACTCCCATCCCCCAAGGCTTCCCTCCCTCCCCCATTCCTTTATTTTGGACTCTCCCTATTTTCAGTTCCTATAATATACTATATTTGTCTTGATCATAGTACTTCCTAGAGCTTTAAAAAGAATCCTTTTTGTATACCTTAGGGTTTAGCACAGTCCCTTGCACACAGAAAATGATTAAATTTTAAAATGAATTATTTGCAACATTTATACCAAATACAGGGCAGTGAGAAGATGTTAGATAGACATGAGTGAGAAACTTCTCAACTTCCTCTGTTTTTATATGAATTTCCTTCCTTTTTCAAAGAAACCCAGATTTGATTCCGCCCCCACCCCTTGTATGCCAGTAGGTGAATATAATTGCCGAAAAACTTTTGGCCAAATACTATTTTATAGCTTTCAAATCCTTTTGGAGGAAAATATTGGGATTTTTAAAAATCTTAACTGTTGCATCAGGACCAACCAAGCAAAAAATTTTATCTAAATCTTGATCACAACTCACATACTGCATATCTAGCTTCACCTACTAACTGCTTTGAAGACTAATGATTTACCCTATCATCACTCCCACTGTGAATGTCAGAGTTTTTGAATTATACCACAATTACTAGCTATTAAATACCTACATGTGGGCAGGTACCTCTCTGTATCAGAATTTTTGATTAACACATATTTTTTGAGCAGTTTTAGGTTCACAGTAAAATTGAGCAGAAAGTACAGAGGTTTCCCATATAACCCCTGTTCTCACACATGCATAGCTCCTCCCATCAAAATAATATTAATCAAATGGAAGCCTGGAGTGAAGAAAGGGAGGACAATTAGACAAATAGCAAACTGCTAGTTCAGTAAAGGGTGGAAAACAGAATAGAAGCATTTATTAATAGCCAGGTGAGAAAAAAACTCAGCCTGAACCTAAAAATAAAAAGATTTGAGCTGGCAAGAGAATGTACATTTCAAGAGATAATAAGATAATAGGATTTAAGAACTGGAAAAAGCCTGATTGAATTTAAATCCTCATCTACTAGACAAAGAAATCAAGGTCTAAGGTATACAGCTAGAGTTGGCATTTCTCAAACATCTAACAAAGCATATTAGCTGGACTTCAGATGACTTGATAAAGCTATTTATACTCTAGAAACTGAAGTAAGGCACAGCTTATCTGTTCAGACCCGGATTCTGTATTATTCTGTGTTTTGACTGCTGATTAGAATTCAATTAATGTACTTCTTCTTAAACTTGGAGTTTCTATTTTGATGGAAAAGACTGGCCTAAGAGTAAAATGTAGTTGCCATATTAGAAGGAATAAGATCAGATGAGGACAAAAGAGAAGCTGCTTGATTTTTCAGGAGCTAACAACAACAACTACTGTGAAACTGTCCACAATACCCATTCCCTAACCTTTGTAAACTATTAATTTCAAAGAGACATAAATACAACTTCATTGCAGTTGGGGTGGAGGAGGGCAATTTGGAGTATTATAAAAGAGTGAACGTTTACTCATAGGTTCAATGTAGTAGAAATGGTTTGCCAAGCTTGGATTGTGGGAAGACAAAAAAAGATTTTCTGAAGTAGATCTAAGTTAAAGGCCCTCACTTTGAATGTGTTACTTCTTTGCCATTCTTAGTTTTAGCTTATGTATCTTGTGAGTCAGAAGCTCTTAGGGAATGGGCCCTGTTGAAATTTTGCCAATTTTAGGCACCTTTTAAGTAATGATAAACAGAAACGAGAAGCATCTTTATTTATTTTTTTAAAGATTTTTTTTTTTTTAATTTTTATTTATGATAGTCACACAGAGAGAGAGAGAGAGAGAGGCAGAGACACAGGCAGAGGGAGAAGCAGGCTCCATGCACCGGGAGCCCGATGTGGGATTCGATCCCGCGTCTCCAGGATCGCGCCCTGGGCCAAAGGCAGGCGCCAAACCGCCGCGCCACCCAGGGATCCCTATTTATTTTGTTAAAGATTTATTTATTTGAGAGAGAAAGCACAGGAACGGGGGTGGGGGGGTGGGGGGGGGGAAGGAGAAACAGGCTCCCCATCTGAGCAGGAAGCCCCACAACTCAGGCAGCTGAGAACGCTGAACCATCTGAGCCACCCAGGCACCTGAGAAATATCTTTAAATGCAGCTGAGAGGGATCCCTGGGTGGCGCAGCGGTTTGGCGCCTGCCTTTGGCCCAGGGCATGATCCTGGAGACCCGGGATCGAATCCCACGTCAGGCTCCCGGTGCATGGAGCCTGCTTCTCCCTCTGCCTGTGTCTCTGCCTCTCTCTCTCTCTGTGACTATCATAAATAAATAAATAAAAAAAAAAAAATTAAAAAAAAATGCAGCTGAGAGAATAAAATTTCTTTGGTCATTTTTTAAAAAACATTTTATTTATTTATTCATGAGAGACACAGGGAGAGAGAGAGAGGCAGAGACACAGGTAGAGGGAGAAACAAGTTCCATGCAGGGAGCCCGATGTGGGACTCGATCCCCGGGGACTCTAGGACCACACCCCGGGCCAAAGGCAGACGCTAAACCACTGAGCCACCGAGGGATCCCCTCTTTAGTCATTCCTAAAATATTTTGTCCAGGTTTAAAATGAAAATGAATTTTTGTCTAGAAAACCAGGGATTCAGTTCTGTGTTGGTAGGATTTGTGATAGGTAGAGCGTAATGACAAAGATCAGTTTAAAAAGATATTAATGTGGGGTGCCTGGGTGGCTCAGTTAAGTCAAGCGTCTGCCTTCTGCTCAGGTCATGATCCTCAGGGCCTGGGATCGAGCCTTTAGTTGTTGGGCTCCCTGCTTCTTCTTCTGCCCCTGTCCCTGCTCATGTTCCCTCTTCTTCCCTTTCTCTCTCTCAGATAAATAAAATCTTTAAAAAATTGATATAATGTTAGGAAGGTGAGAGGAAATTGGCTCTCTCAGATACTCTTGATTAGAATGTAAGTTGGTCCAAATCTTTAGGCTAACAATTTGGCAACATCTACTATTAATACTTAAAAGATACATACTCTTAAACTCTGCAATTCAGCTTCTGAAAATTCCATCTACAGATACACTCACATTTGTGAAGATGATATATGTGTTAGGATGTTAATTGCAACAATGTTTGTAATATTGAAATCCTTGAAGCAATCTAATGTTCATCAACTGGTGATTGGTTACTTATACATTAAATACACAAAATTGGCACATTATGTTAAAAAGAATAAGGTAGATCTATAAATGGATATGAAAAGCAATTTGAGTGAAAAAGAAATTGCAGATCAGACTATGAAAAAAAAGGTGTGTAGTGGGTATAGTTACAGAAAATTGGAATGATATACATCTCCAGGGAATGAGACAGAAAGTGTGACCTTTTACTTTATATATGCTTTTTTTTTACTTTTGGAAAATCTTTTTTTTTAATTTTAATTTTTATTATTTTATTTTTATTATTATTATTATTTAATTTTATGATAGTCACAGAGAGAGAGAGAGAGAGAGGCAGAGACACAGGCAGAGGGAGAAGCAGGCTCCATGCACCGGGAGCCCGATGTGGGATTCGATCCCAGGTCTCCAGGATCGCGCCCTGGGCCAAAGGCAGGTGCCAAACCGCTGCGCCACCCAGGGATCCCCCTTTAAAAAAAAAAAAAAAAACATAGAATATATACTATTTTCATTAAAAATAAAATGGTAAAGTTATATTTTCATTTACTCTAAAATACATGTATTTAAAAAATACAACACAGTAACCACATCCTCATATTGTGTCATTACAAGGCAAGAAGTATATAATACTGGGGGAAAAAAACAATTTTCTTACCGTATAGTCATGTTTCATACACTGTTGGCCCCATTTTGTGGCAGTCAAGTTATAGATAAATTAGGTGGTGTTGCATAGCTTCTTTATTGTATTGACCTCCCTGCCTATGACCTAAGCTTCTTTAGCAAGTCCTAAAATGACTCTATCCTACTCCTATGTTATTTCTTTGGGAGTACAAACTGAGGAACATTGTCATTTAGGTTGCTCAACTGGAAGTAGAAATTACATGGCAATCTCCCATGCTTTAAATTTTCATATGGACAAGTCTTTCACAGGCATGTAATTATAGTTAAAACAATGGTTCCCCAAGTGCAACCTAATGCTTAATGTCAGGTGGCTGGCCAACTCTTCAATAGATTAAGTGAAATACAATGAAAGTGAACAAACTAAATGATTAATAGAATTCCTTTCAGCATAAGTAGACTTTAGATTTTCTACATCATCAAACTTAAGTACTGTGTCAATTTTAAGTTATAGAGGGATATTTAACATTTGACTGCCTGATACTGTCTAATACAAACCAAAAGGCAGGTTTTAATCCCAGTTTAACACTTAAAATTCCCATCAGGCATAACTGTCTGCTTCACTGCCTTCAATAATATGCTTAATTTAACTCAGACAAAGGAGAAATACTATTTCCTAGCTTGCTATTTCAATTCACAATTTTGAGAAGTGTTTAATCCATGGTAAACTCTGTGATTGGTATGAAAATTTTTATGGCCCTATGGGAAGGCAGGCCTGAAACCATGGAGGAAATTTTAAAAGTTGTGTGTTACTACTGCTGTAAATCTTTCATTATAAAGTTTATAATCTATTCTTTCCTGAATATTTTATAATAATTTACTATCATGCCATAGATTAAGTCCAACTCTTAGTCCAACCTTTTTTTTTTTTTTTTTTTAAGATTTATTTACTCATGAGAGACATAGACATAAGCAGAGGGAGAAGTAGGCTTCCTAGACATAGGCAGGGGGAAACCTGATGCAGGACTTGAACCCAGGACCTCAGGATCACTACTTGAGACAGAGGTAGATGCTCAATCACTGAGCCACCCAGGCACCCCTTAGTCCTATCTTTTAAGCGGGCCAGGTACTACAAAGAGTTAAAACAATCTGCCTCCAATTCCTCTGTAAATCAAATGGGTAGATAATCACCCAGGCTTATCTTTTGTACACCAAGGTTCCTTTTAGGTATTATTTGGGATAGTAGTAATACTTAGGTATGCTGCAGTCGATCTCTTAGGGGGTCTTTTCCCCTTCAGCTGAGCCCTTAAGATTCACTTCCCATTAATTATGATAATCTAACTGCAGATGACAGAGTTGTTTTGTCTGGAGACTTCTGTCTATACCAAACTAATGATCTGGAAATTAAAGGCTTTGGAGTACATTCCCAACCCCTTCATTCATGACCTTTTAGTAATGAAACTAATCTGAGGTCTTAAAATTAACTGCCTCATGGTGAACTGGAAAGGGCAGCACAGTGACTAATGCCACGCTGCTAATCTGGTCTGCCAGGAAAGGTGAGTGGAGAAAACAAGAGTATTGCCTTCTTTCTCGATCGGGGCATATTCTAATCTGTTGGTTTTAGGAACTAAAATCCTTTTGCTAGCTCTGAATTACCTAACTGGCACCTCCCATCTAATCTCATCCAAATGGTTATTTTTGAAAGTTATTTCCTTATCCAAAAACTTTACATTGTGACTTTGAGGGTGAAGACTAACAAAAACAAATTGAATAACCTTAAAAGGCGAGGAATTGGAGTCAACTGTGTACCTACACACAGACACCTATGCACATATATGTGTGTCTGTGTACATATATACACTCACCAACCGTCTTGTGTAGGCAAAAATCCTTGTGTAACTCCCCCCAAACCTTTACTAATAGCCTACTGTTGATTAACCAGAACCTTGCCAGTAACAGTTAACACAGATATTGCGTGCTATAGGTATACTGTATTCTTAAAATAAGCTAGAGAAAAGAAAATGCTAAGAAAACCATAAGGAAAATATATTTACAGTACAATACTGTATTTATGGAAGAGAATTCACATACAAGAGGACCCATCCAGTTAAAATCTGTGCTCAAGGGTCAACTATACCACATCTATTCATCTGTCCATTGATGGACATTTGGGTTATTTCAACATTTTGGCTGCTGTGAATAATGGTCTATAAATGCCCTGCATAAATATGTCCCTGCATCCAATCCTTTTGGTACAAGTGGAATCTTGGGTCACATAGTAAATCTGGGGGATTCTGACACATAAAACAGAGACAAACCCAGAGGACATTGCGCTAAGTCAAATTAGCCAGACATGAAAGAATATATTCATACTGTATGAATCCACTCACGAGGTACTTTAAAAATGGTAAATTCTGTTGGTATTTTACCCCAGTAAGAAAAAATTTTTTTTTTGAAACGCAAGGATCTCTCCGTTGTTAAGCCTCACATCCCTGGTGGGGAGCAACTCTCGGGAGTCGCTACGCCTTTTGCACAGTAGCTTCCAGAGATTCTGCACAACAGGCAGGCTCACGGCCGGGAGGTGAGCTTGCGGACAGGAAACAAAACCTAGAGTAGTCAACGTGGGTGTGCAGGGGGGAAACGGATAACGTGAAAAGATACCCCAAACTTCCCACGAGGTTCATTTCCCTTAGGGATCTCCCCACCAGGATTAAGAACGCTTTCGTCACAGGAGATCCCTGAGAGGCTCTTTCCCTTCACGACTCCCTCCCAGCCAAAACTTACTATAACGTTATAGGAGTTTCTCCCCAGCCCGCCCCATCCTCACTGCACCCCTCACACCCCGGTTCCCTAAGATTCTACCCAAGATGGGGCCTGTCCAAGGACAGACCAACCGCCGGTCGCTCCGGCCCCGCCCATCAGACGCCAGAACGGGTGGGCGGGAGACTCAGCCCCTAACGCTCCGGAAGTCGCCCCCTCGGGTGGGCGGAGGCTCCCGGGCCCTGCGGCTCCGGATTGGCGGGAAGCGGGGATATGATGCGTTACGCGCGGGATCCGGCCACTCCCCTACGCTCCTGCGCGCCGAGAGCGCGGGGCGGGGCGGAGTGTGTGGCCCCTGGCGGCCATTACCCGGAACAATCCCCGGCCTCGGGTCAGGTGACCCTCGGCGGGGCCGGCGGGAGGGGGGAGGGGGAGGGAAGAGGGCGTGAGGAGGAAAGGGAAGGGAGGAGAGAGGAGAAGGGCGGAGTAGGAGGGAGGGGAAGGGGGCGGGGTGGGAGCGGGTCACGTGATTCGGCATGGAGGCGGCGGCGGCGGCCGGGAGGAGCTGCCGGGGCAGAAGCCGCACTTGTTAGTGTTGGGGGAGGCGGGGGCTGGGGGACGCCGACACCGTCACCCGGGGACGCCGAGTCGTGGGCGGGAGGGGGGTGGGGGCGAGATCAGGCTCCGACCCCCGGCCGAGGGGATGAGGGGAGCATGGGCGCCAAGGAGTCACGGATCGGATTCCTCAGCTACGAGGAGGCGCTGAGGAGAGGTGAGGGGGGAGGGGTCTGGGCGAGCTGTGGGGGAGGCCAGCGACGGGCTGCCCCGAGGGTGGGTGACCGGGGAAGGGGAGGGGAGGTTGAGGGCGTGGGGCGCCAGAGGCGGATGGGAAAGGAGGCCAGCGACGGGGAATGTAACTGGGGGAGAAGGGTCGGGTGGGAGCGGTGTTTGGGAATTGGGACCGTATGGGAGAGGGAGCAGCAGCTTTCCCAGACAGACGGGTATCTGGCGCTGGTTGGGAAATGCCCGTGCTCTTTGGTGGCGTTGTTATGCTGGATGTGTCCAGGGAGGTCTTCCTCTCCCTCCTTTCTTGGGTGGCACCAGCCCTTCCAGCCTCCCTCATCCTTTACTGCCATTTTCTCCTATCACTCCATAAACCCCGACAACATCCTAAGCTTGTCCCCAGCAGCCTTGGTCAAGGAAGGGAGAGGGGAGGCGGCTGCACAGCCGTCTTCTCTGTCTGCTACTGACAGCCCCTTCCAATTGCGAAGTCTCCGCCTTTTCCGAGGGCCTCTGCCAGCCTCTAGGGGGGCAGTCATCGTGCACTCTTGCCACCCGCCTCACCCCTCGAGCGACTGACTTTGATAAGAACGACCTCAAATTAAGTTGCATTGGAGGTGAGATGAGACTGGACAGCTGGTGTTGCCACAAGACCTTGTCTTAGATTTCCTCTCCTTAGACGTTGGCCAGAGCCTTACATTGCACTTGATCCCCAGTTCTCGCCCCCTCCTCCCGGTAAAATGGCATATTCGGAAACCCAACATTCTGATATTGTGTTATAGCTCCCTTTAGAGACCGGCCCTGCTGCCAGTCCTCGCCTGCTGCTTACTGGCTCTGATGCACAGTGTTAACAGCCCCAACCCCCTACCACTTACTCTGATACTGCTGTCCGTGATCACTAAAGCACACGCTAACTGGAAGTGCCTATTGCATGCAGTTTATGGCCGGAATGTGACTTAATTTTTCATGACGGGATTGGAGTATGTGTGTATGTATGTATTTCTTTTCGGACATTTAATGGATCTTCTCTGTAAGAAGTGAAACATTTAAGCAGGTTGGATGCTTGGCATTATTGTTAACAGGTTTGTAAGTCAAGAAACCAGCCATGCTCCAGGTGATAGTTTCAGTAGCTAAGGATATAAAAATAAAAACTGGATTAAAAGACAGGCATTCAAAATGAGGATTTAGTAAGTGACCTCTTGTTGATATGTAGGAAAAAATATAAATTCAGAGGGACATCACCGGAAAATAGGTACAGAATTTAGGTGTATTCATTGTGGCCTGACCAGAATAACAAAAATATGCTCTTTATATCTTTTTTTTTTTTTTCTACAGAACAGTGTAATGATTGTTCCTATGGACAATATCACTTGAACTTTTTTCTCAATATGAGAAATATTCCAAATTCTTGATGTGTTTCCAGCTTTAGTAGGCTAGTCATTTCCGGGATGCTGTCGAGCCTGACAGGTCTGGGCTCAATTAGGCAATGGCTTACATGGCATGAAAGAGGACATCAGTCAGATTGGTTTACAGCTTCATGGTTCAGAAATGTTCAGTTTCTTAAGTTTGGGGGTGATGTAGCTGGCATTAAGGGAATTCTAAAATTTAACTTTTATTAAACTACCTTGCTTACTCTCGTATCAAACTAAGATGTTAGCACCTTTGTAAATATAAATGAAATTAATAGTTGGTGCATTTTAAACTGCTTTAATTGAAGGTCTTTGCTCAATTTATTAAATTGAATTTTAAAAAGAATATTTGAAGAGGTGGCAAAAATATTTGTTAAAACCTTTTTAAACTATTCTTGGGATAAGTTTATGTTTTATCAGTTTTACCCCAGAGGAAAATAAAAGCAAGAGAGAAGCTTGTTGATAAATAGTATTTCTAGATATAAACCAGGAGCTTTTTAAAAAAAGTGGATAATTTTTTGAACCTACTGTTTACTGTAGTAAATATCAGACTTTATTTATTTTTAAAGATTTTACTTTTTTGTGAGAGCGTGCACACGTGATGGGGACAGGCGAGAGGGACAGAGGAAGAAGGAGAAGGGGACTTACTGCTGAGCAGGACCCTAGGGTCATGACCCAAGCTGAAGGCAGACACTTAACTGAGCCACCCAGATGCAGGGTGGCTTATAGAATTTTTAGTTTTTTAAGATTTTATTCTCTTGAGAGAGTGAGCACCAGAGGGGGGAGGGGCAGAGGGAAAGGGAGAAGCAAAGCTGACTTAGCTGTGATCAGGGAGTCTGACTCAGTGTTCTCCAGGCTTGATCCCAGGAACCTGTAATCATGACCTCAGCCTAAGGCAGATGCTTAACTGACTGAGCTACCTAGGGACTCCAACTATAGAATTTCTTTTACTAAGATAATAGAAAGATTTTTTTTTTTAAAGATTTATTTATTATAGAGAGAGAGAGGCAGAGACACAGGCAGAGGGAGAAGCAGGCTCCATACCGGGAGCCCGATGCGGAATTCGATCCCGGGACTCCAGGATTGTGCCCTGGGCCACAGGCAGGTGCCAAACCGCTGAGCCACCCAGGGATCCCCTATAGAAGGAATTTATATAAAGCTTATGATAGAGCTAAAAAATGGTTTGGGAAATTTGAGGGAAATGTGAAGAATCTAAGTAGGTACTGAAACCTCTGGTAAGTAATTAAGACTTACCAGGTGAATGTAAGGTGAATGGGGGTGGAGGATAGGGAGGGGATTGGACACATTGTAGGTTATGTGAATCACTATACAAGTAAAAAGCTTGATAAACTACTGAAATACCTATCCCCTTGGCTTTATTTGAAATTATTAAGCAGTAAATAATGCCCAACCGTAATTAGGTAGTATTAAAAAAAATAGTCAACCATATATTACTGGAAACAGACATGGAATTCCGGGCAGTTTATCTTCTAAAATGGAGCCTTGGAAATGGAGTGTTCTGTTAATGACAAATAAGGCTTACTGGTCCTAAGTGAAGGGCAGTCTGGTGACTTCTCATTTACATTGCAGAAGCTCTAGAAATTAGGAAGATTGGTATTGTATGCCATTTTGGCTAGACTATGTCAGTTATGTAAACATTAATAGTTTTCTTTTTTTTAAATTTTTATTTATTTATGATAGTCACAGAGAGAGAGAGAGAGAGAGAGAGGCAGAGACACAGGCAGAGGGAGAAGCAGGCTCCATGCACCGGGAGCCCGATGCGGGATTCGATCCTGGGTCTCCAGGATTGCGCCCTGGGCCAAAGGCAGGAGCCAAACTGCTGCGCCACCCAGGGATCCCCATATTAATGGGGATTAATTAAATAATTAATAGACAACTATTAAGTTTTCTGAAAGCATACCTTAAAATTTTTTTTTTAAGGTAGACATATTAGCAGTAGCTTTTATTTTTGGTATCTCTGTATATATCTGTCATGTCTTGTATGAACAGAAATAGGCTGTTCCTTGAAGGCTTGGCCCTTGCTTAGATTGCATGTATTTCCTCAAGTTTGTCTACTGTACTTCATGGGTCCTGAGAATTTTAGCAGCTATGTTCATCTGTTTACTTCACTTCCTCTTGCATCTAAGTTTGTGGCTTGTGTATTCCTAAAAATATATTCTAAATGCTTGGAACATAGCATTAAAAAAAAATTGAATGAAAGATGAGTTGCAGTTTAGAGTATTTCAGAACTCCAAGAAACCTTAAAAACCTCCAGTTCTTTAGTTCTTCTCTCCTTTTCATCATTCTGGAAACAGAATTATAAGGCTTTATTTTCTTCCCCCCAAGAATTGGCTGAATTGAAATTGTCCTTAGCTTTTAAACTGTGTTAATAAAATATAGTGGGTGAATTTCTTCTAATCCCTTTAAGAAAAATTTGGCACTTAAATTAGACTAAGTATAAGTAGTTGGGTGATGAAATATAGCATGTCAGAAATTATGCTGTGGTTTAATGTTTTTGAGTGCTCCTTTGCTCATTCATCCAGCAAATTTTTACTGAGTGCTGCCTATGACTTAGGCATCAAAGAAACAAGGATGGCTTACTCTCTGTCATTGAGGGGTATAAGCTGGGCAGTCCAATGAAGTGTGTATACCTCAGGGTGTATTCAGGACTATCCATGGGATGTAGGAATAAAATAGTAAAACTTCTTTTTAAAGTTCTATTATTTATATATTTGATAATGGACAATATTTTCAAAAAGTAATATATATATTGTTTATAAATGATCAGCATATAGTATGTAAATGCCACAGTGCTATATATAGAAGGAAGTGCTATAGGGATGTAGAGTGGGTGTTGGTGTATTGGCCTGAAAGTGCCTAACACTACTCATTTTTTAGTATGTGCTTAATAATTGTGTTAAAGAACTTAATTTCATCATCACTTAAAGGTCGTTGTGTTTGGGATCCCTGGGTGGCTCAGCGGCTTGGTGCCTGCCTTTGGCACAGGGCGCGATCCTGGCGTCCCGGGATCGAGGGCTCCCGGCATGGAGCCTGCTTCTCCCTCTGCCTGTGTCTTTGCCTCTCTCTCTCTCTCTATGCCTATCATGAATAAATGAAAAATTAAAAAATCTTAAAAAAAAAAAAGGTCGTTGTCTTTGCTAGTGGGATAATTAAGTATGTAATAGTTGAAGATTCCAGTAGTTTTTTTTTCACTTATTATCCACCAGCCCTCATATGTCAATGTTTTGACTCCCCAACCAAAATTTTATTCACCAAGTTTCATAGGTATTAATATTAAAATTTTACTGATATTACACTGCCTATGATGTGAGGTTAGCTGGTTTAGCATAATATATTGTTGTATAAATGAAAATTTGATTTCATAGTTGGTACCTTCTGGTATGCACTATTCTCACTTATTTGCCTTCGTTTGAATTTATTAAATATACCAGTCAGCTTTCTTGCATTAGGGTGAAATTGCAGGTTTTTGGTTAAGCCATTTACACGTATACCTAACCAGCTGTTATTATACGTAAAGAGAAAAATCGGGCAATTTTAAGTTAGTCTGCTTATATGTAGTCACCTAAATAATCACACAGGTGATGTTCTTCATAATTTCCAGTTTGACACTCCGTACGGAGTGTTCATGACAAAGCAGAGATAAATACACCAATGAACCCTGGATTTGGGGAGGATGAACAGAATGAGGTGACATCACTTGATGGTTAATGGCCTCCCCATTTACCAAACTGGACAGCTGTTGTTTGTTTTTTCTTGTTCATTGTTTGTCTTTGTGCTTGGTTAGAGAGACTTCACAGTGACAGCATTCAGGGTTGCCTTCCAGAAAGATGTGTAAGTACCTAGAGTTGGGAATGTGGTGACCAACCAATCGTGAGATGTTTTCTCAGGAGAAAGAGAAGATTTTAGGCATTTGATTGCATGGTAGGTCACAGGAAAAGTTAGAGAAGTGATTATTATTCTTGCTGTGACTGTAGGAAATCCATTTTTGGATTTGAAGTACTAGAGATTAATGCTGAGAGCTGGATTAGAAGCTTTGATGTTAAGCTGCAGAGGTGGAGAGATTTTATTTATGAATTAAAAGTTGGTGCTTTGATTTGGGACAACATAGATAGAGCTAGAGGGTATTATGCTAAATGAAACAAGTCAGAGAAAGGCAAATACCATATGATTTCATTTATGTGTAGAACTTAAAAAACAAGTGAGTAAACCAACAGCAACAAAGAACAATAGATTCATAAATACAGAGAACAAATTAGTGGTTGCCAGAGAGGAGAAAGGTGGGGGAATGGGTGAAATAGGTGAAGGAGATTAAGAGGTACAAACTCCAGTTATAAAATAATTAAGTCATGGGGATGGAAAGTACAGCATAGAGAATATAGTCGATATTGTAATAGCTTTGTATAGTGGCAGATGTTAACTACAGTAATCATGGTGACCATTTTGTAACGTATGTAATTGTCAAGTCACCTAAAACTAATATAATGTATGTCACCTATTCTCTGATTTAAAAAATGGTTGATGGGGCAGCCCGGGTGGCTCAGCAGTTTGGCACTGCCTTCAGCCCAGGGGAGGATCCTGGAGTCCCGGGATTGAGTCCAGCGTCGGGCTCCCTGCATGGAGTCTGCTTCTCCCTCTGCGGGTGTCTCTGCCTCTCTTTCTGTCTCTCAAGAATGAATTAAAAAAAAAAAAAAAAAAAAAAGGTTGATGGTCTGATAAGTACTAAGTACTTAGAAGACTTAAAATGGAACTGAGAGTTCTATTCATATAGTATCCAGAAAACATGGCTTCTTTGTTTAGGGCTTGTTTATGCTTCTGCTTTTACCTTTTGGGCTTGATGATAAATGTGTTTAAATTGAGCCAGTCTAAGGGTGCCTGGAGGGTGCAGTCCTAGGAGCATGTGACTCTTGATTTCAGGGTTGTGAGTTCAAAGCCCATGTTGGGTGTAGAATACCTCAATAAATAAACAAGATCTGCTTTAAAAAAAATAAATAAATTGATCTGTTCCACCTTTTTACTGTATGCTAATCAATTATCTTCTTTCTCTTATCTAATAATAAAGATCTCTTGGAAGTCAAGAATGGATAATTAATTACTGACAAAAGCCTGATAAAACCAGTATAGTATTTACTGTTAAAGTCAGAGACCTATCTATTAGAAGATCTATTCAAAGATGAAGGCCTTCTTTAACACCCTTCTTTATTAGGGATTTAGTATTCATTAACATAAGGCTCTTTTTATTTCAGGGAAAATCTCAAGTTTATCATTATTTTGTAAACAAGGTTGGAGTCCTTGATATCGGACTGCATTAAAGGAAAACTATGCTAAAGTGAAGTTTTACAGAGAAATTTTCCAGCTTCTCTTTCATTTCCATGAAGTTACATTGTCTCAGTATTGTAGCCCTAGAGAGAAAAGCCTTTTAAGGCTTCTTGTGGTTTCTTGCCTTTTTCTAATGACTCTTGAAAGACTAAAGAGGTTCTTTTATGAAAAGGACCCTTCTATCAAGCAGTCCTCCCCTGGTGTTTTTTCCACCTAAGTAAATGCTACCACTATTGGAACATAGTTGCTAAAACCAAGAATCTGTAGACTTGCTCAGTTCTTCCTTTTATTTTGCCATCTGACTTATCTTCTTATCCCCAGTGTGAGTCTGTCATCCAGTTCTGTTAGTTTGGTATCCAGTCTAGTCTGTTACCTTTGATTCACTTTCATTGCTACTACTTCTAGTCCCAGCTGCCATGGTCTCTTGCTAAGATACCATGCAGTGGTTTTCTAGTTCCACACAACAGCCAGTATAATCCTAAAATTCAAATCAGATCCTGTTATTCCTTTCCTCTCAGCCTGGAAAGGCTGCTTACAAATTTTCACAGGTCTGGCTCATCATTCTTCACACCTGAAGTCTGAACTCTTATGGTCTCAGTGAGGCCTTCTTTTATCTTTTATGAAGTGTTCTTCTGTCAGTATTGCACTATTCTGTATGGTTCATTTATAGCTTTTATCATAATATATAAATTAACATGTTTATTGTCAGACATGATGACGAATCTCCAGTGCCAGGATAGATGCAGTGCTGGGTATATTTTAAGTGCTAAGTGAATATTCGATGGCTGGGTGAATGTATAAATGTATAAATGTATAAATGATACAAAATTTGGAGAACTGCATAATGTTTGTAAGGTTGGAGGGTAAAGGATCAAGTAATAGGGAATGAGTAAACTAAGCAATGTATTGGTATCAAGATTTCTTTTCCTTTAATCAACTTTGAAAAATGTGCTAAAGGGATCTCTGGGTGGCTCAGTGGTTTAGCGCCTGCCTTGGGCCCAGGGCATGATCCTGGAGTCCCGGCATCTCTCTCTCTGTCTCTCTCATGAATAAATAAAAGCTTAAAAGAAAAAGAAAAATGTGCTAAAGATTTTGAATGAATGTTACATTAAAAATGTAAGAGCCTTAAATATAGTATGTAATTTTGTCTGTTCAGATATTTAGGTTAGATACCTAATAGTGTAAATTCCTGAGTAGACAGACATTAAGAGATTAGTATGGCATTAAGTATTATGTTCATGAACACTTGAGAAGTCTTTCAGTAAAATATTTAATAATTTTATTCATGAAATGATTTATTTTTACACAATGATCTTTATGTACTTTTCTTCAGTGGTGACAAGTATCATCTTACTGCCAAATGTAAGGTTACAGTTGGAAACTTGTTTGCTTAAATTGTTGTACAGCGTTACTTTGGAAGCTGATAATAATTTTCACATCAGCATACAAGTGCTCTCATTGTTTCTAAATAGTCCAGGTGATTTAAGAATAAATTTTAGGGGTATCTCGCTGGCTCAGTGCATAGAGGATGCAGCTCTTGACTCGAGCCCCACGTTGGGAATAGAGCTCACTAAGACAAACAAATAAATTTTACATATAGTTTATTTATTTATTTTTTTTGGCCCAAGATTCTTTTTATCTAATGTTTCCATGGCTAATGCTCCTCCCCCCACCTTTTTTTCCCCCAGTCTTTTAGTTTTAATTTTTATAGCAGTGATATATACACATAATTTAGAATCAAATGGTACTCCAGGGTTTGTAATGGAAACAGTAGTACTGTTATACTCTCTCCCTTTCCAGTTTTCCTCTGCTTACTGTCCAGTACTTTTAATATTTTAAATTTATTAATTTGGTTTTTACATTGTATTTCCACATAATACTTTTATAGTGATACTTTTTCTTTTTTTCCATTTAAGGAATATTTACTGGCATTCCACTGTTAAAGATTAGGATGTAGCTCTTAATTTCACTGCTACTCATCCTCTAAGTACACACATGTATGCTCTTTCTATAGTCCCATTTCCTCATATTGATACATGTATTTTAAAATTTTGGTTAGATCATTGTTCAGTTTTTATGCAGTTAGGTCTTTATAAATGCTTTTCACAGCTAAGCTGTTTAATATAGTAAGATTATTTTTCCTTTCCTGTATAATTGATTTCCTCCTAAATATTTCCTGTAATAATTGCCTTCTGTTTTTATTTGCTTAGGTTTCTTTTTACTGTAATTCAACTCCCAAAGTTCCCACCAATTGTTAAATCTTTCCATATGTTAATATACATCACATGCTTACTCCATTATGTTGGAAAATTTTCTTGGAACTTTTTGGCCTACTCCAATCTGTACCTATTGCCCCTGTGCTCGAAGCATAGCTGCCATCTTGGGATCTTCCTTCACCATTATCCTGGAGCTTTCCTTCACTATTCTGTGTTGGATCCCCTGTTCTCTGTATCCCTTGTTTCCTGTTTCTTGAATTACTATATTATTTTGATGGAACTCATCCTCTGGTAGCTTCCTAAAGAAGGGTTCATGGGAGGTAAAGGTTTAAGACCTTTACTCTTGAGCTCTTTTTCTTACTTTAAAATAATTCTTATATTTTTGTTCTGCTATTCAATTTCCAAGAGGCTCTCTGTTTTTTACCAAGTAATTGTTTTTGAAGTTCTTTTCAGTAATCCTTATACTTGATCTCTGGTCATGTGGGTCTTTTTTTTTTTTTTTTTAAAGATTTTATTTATTTATTCATATAAGACACATAGAGAGAGAGGCAGAGACACAGGCAGAGGGAGAAGCAGGCTCCATGCAGGGAGCCCGATGTGGGGCTCGATCCCGGGACTCCAGGATCATGCCCTGGGCCAAAGGCAGGCGCCAAACCGCCGAGCCACCCAGGGATTCCCTCATGTGGGTCTTAATGTAAGCCAAGGGCAGATTCATTGCATGGTCAGTTAGAAACTGACACATTGCCCTAGAATGCAGTTTTCCTGATCATGTACTACTAGACTATAAAACTCCATGAGGTGACAGCATGTCTGTTCTGTTCACTGCCATATTTCTAGCAACTGCACGTAATTTGCCCTATTTTAGCTACTCAATACATACCTGTTGAATGACTGAATTGCATATCAAAGCAATCTTTCCTAAAAATTAGATTAAACTTTTAGAAAAAAACTTGGTTCAGGATAAATGTTTGTGTGCTTATGAGTGTATGCCTTGAGGCTTAAAACTCATATTCTTATGTCTAGTATATTTATGTATTTATTTTTAAAAGATTTTATGTATTTATTCATGAGAGACACAGAGAGAGAGGCAGAGACACAGGCAGAGGGAGAAGCAGGCTCCACGCAGGGAGTCTGACGCGGGACCCGATCCCGGGTCTCCAGGATCAGGCCCTGGGCTGAAGGCAGTGCCAAACCACCGAGCCACCCAGGCTGCCCTATGTTTGTTTGTTTGTTTGTTTGTTTATTTATATGTACATATATTTAAATGCATCTTTTGCCTTTTAAGAATTGTATTAAAATCTTACTGTGTCATTTTTGGCTCTGCTTTAAAGTTGGTTTTGGAATCTATTGATGAGCAGCTGTGGTAGGAAGCTGTGGTAGGTTTAGAACAGTTGTTTGATTAATAAATTTGGTTTAGAAATTCTTTATGCAAGCACCAATAAATGAAATCTTCCACTGCGTGGAGTGTTACAGATCAGAAGTTGTCATTTGTCAGAGATGCTGAGGTAAGAATACCTCTTTATAGCTAATTATGGAAGGAGAACAAATTGCTTATTCTTTATAGGCTTAGAGGTATAGTAAGAAGTATTCAATGGTGGAAGCATTTTTTATCGTCATATCATTGGTACCATACAGATGTCAATTGAAGTTGACAGAAGATTGCCAAGCAAATATATTGAAATAATGAAAGAAATAGGATATCAACCGATTGAACAGTTGGTAGTAAATAACATCTCATAGAAAAAGGTGTCCTTTTGTGTGGAACATTTTTTTATGTTATTTCAGTAGAGTCCAAAGCTAAATGCAACTTAGATTTTTACAGACCTGCTTATATATTGTATATGAGTGATTTACCCATGGGCCCAACCCAGAAATCTGGTTATCAGTTGAGACTCTTTTCTTTTCTCTGTTCACATTTAATCAATCACAGTGTCCCTTTGGTGCTACCTTCTTACTATCTTCTGTTTCTTTTCTATCTTTAAAGTCATTACCTTAGAAAAGTCCTTCATCTGTCCTCTGGACTATTATTAGTCTCCTACCTTTTCAGTCCATTTTTTATATTTCCACTAGAATAACCTTTCTGAAATATACATCTGGTCATTTTACTCAGATGCTCCTCAGTGGAAGGTACCCAACACCCTGTAGTTTGAAGTCAGTCTTTAGTGTGGGAAGTCCTGGTAATTTCTGTGACTTGGCCTTTGCCTACTCTGTGCGCTGCTTCCCAGATCTTGGCATGCCTTCTTTTATTGCTTACATTCACTGGAGTGCACAAATGATGCTATATAGCTTGATGAAATTTTAGCTCTGTACGCAGGCAACCACCATGCATAAACCAAGGTAGAGAATGTTTCCAACACCCCAGTAAGCTTTCTTGCCCTCTTCCAGTTGATACTGCCCCTCAGGTAACCACTGTTCTGACTTCTGTCCCTATAAATTAGTTTTATCTATTTTTTCAGTCTTGTATAAATAAAATCATAGAATGTTTACTTTTCGTGTATGTGCATGGTGCATTTAAAAAAAATGGGATGTGAACTCATTTTTAAGACCAAATTTTAAGCCTTTTCTGTATGAAGTAAATTTCTGACAAGATAAGTAGTGTCTTGAAGTTAGGGCAAGTGTATTATTGTGGTGGCTGGCATGAAGTACATGCTTATTGATTAATTGACATACATCTTTATCCCTGAACTGTCTGCCTAACTGGATCCTCATCCATCAAAACTAAGCCCAGGCATCAGGTCCTCTCAGCAGCCTTCCCTGATATTGCTCCTACTTTTCCTCCCCTTCAATGCTGTACTGTAACCATACTTCTATTGTAGTGGTTATTCCACTGCATTACAGCTGCCAGTTTAATTGACTGTCTACTTTATATGAGTTCTGAAAACCTTGAGAATAACTCCGGGGCCTAGAAGGTAAATGACGGGGCTTATTAAAATGTTGATTGAATGAGTGGGACAACAGTGCTCTTTGAATAGAAAGAAAGCTGACAGAATAAAACTAATAGTAATAATCTGGTAAATTGTATTTTTACAGGATAAATTATAGTTGTTTCATGACCTTTATACAAATATTCCAAATGTTCCAGGAATATAAACATTTAAAATTTGGGTTAAAAAGAATACCTGCTGGCCCTAAACTAAAATTATCTGAATCCATGAAGCACTCAGTAGAAAATGTGAAGGAAAAAGGAAACACAATCTTGTATGCAATGACTCGTAGATTCGTAATTTGTTATAATTAGCAGCTTTGATTAAATTTAGTGCCGACATTTTGCAGATGAGCCTTGATTTGATTGGTTCTAAGACACTCAAATTTTTCATAAATAGCAAATACTTACTGGTGTGAATAGGAAAACATGGTAAAATCATGACAAATTCCATGCAATTTTTGGAACTTTTTCAAATAATTTGCGTAATTTAATATGTACTTCTACATAGCTTTTTTTTTTTTTTCTTTTGAGAGAGTGTGCATGTGCTGATTGAGGGTGGTGGCGATGGGGGACAGGCAGAGTGAGAGGGTGAGAGAAAGAATCCCAAGCAGCCCCATGCCCAGTATGGAGCTGGATGTCAGGCTCCATCTCACAGCCCTGAGATCATGACTTGAGCCAAAATCAAGAGTCAAGAGGCTTAACTGACTGAGCTACCTGGGTACCCCTCTGCCTAAAATGTTTAATCTCTTAAATTTGGGACAATTGGTTTGCTCTCTTCATTTTGTGTTTCTGTGATTTCTCTTATGTGGAGTGACTTTTTCTCTATCTTCATCTATTCTAATAATTTTATATTGTACAAAGTGGTGAACAGGAAAGATGAAGCTAGATTATGAAGGGTTCATTTTCATTTGATTTTACTTATCTTTCTGGACTTCTAGACTTTATCTAGATCTTACCTTCTCTGAAACATACCTGGACTATCCAGCACTTATCTCCTTTGAATTCCTATGACTCTTAGTTTGTATCCTTGGTATTTGAATATTTTTACATATACATGGTATTGTTTTATGTGTATTAATTTAATCTTCCCACTTGATTTTAAGTTTCTTGAGGAGGAATCTTTTTTTAAACCACTTTGCATTGTTTTAAGTACAAATAGGTATTCAGCATATGCTTGATGATGGAGAGAACCAGAACAGTTGTTGGTGCCTTTATATAATTGTGATGTGTTGTTTTTTATTTATTTTATTTAAAAATTTTTTTATTTTAAAAATATTTTTATTTTTTTATTCATGAGACACACACACACACAGGCAGAGACACAGGCAGAGGGAGAAGCAGGCTCCATGCAGGGAGCCCGATGTGGGACTCGATCCCAGGACCCCAGGATTACGCCCTGAGCCAAAGGCAGATGCTTAACTGCTGAGCCACCCAGACGTCCCGATGTGTTGCTTTTAAAAATTTTTTTTTAATTTTTATTTATTTATGATAGTCACACAGAGAGAAAGAGAGAGAGGCAGAGACACAGGCAGAGGGAGAAGCAGGCTCCATGCACCGGGAGCCCGATGTGGGATTCGATCCCGGGTCTCCAGGATCACGCCCTGGGCCAAAGGCAGGCGCCAAACCGCTGCGCCACCCAGGGATCCCCCGATGTGTTGCTTTTAAAAATCAATTAGTTTTCTTTTAAGATATATCTTTTAACTTTCATTTTCATGTTTTCTTCTAAATGTTTAACATGTGGCTCATATCTCAAACTCCCAATTTGTAAGTTTGTGGGAATGTGACTGAAAGTTAAAATTATAGGTCCAAGAGAACTGCATGGCATGGCAGTTCTATATGTGCTAGAAGAATTTATTAGGGGACGCCTGGGTGGCTCAGTGGCTGAGTGTCTGCCTTTGGCTCAGGGCATGATCCTGGGGTCCCAGGATCGAGTCCCATATCGGGCTCCCTGCGTGGAGCCTGCTTCTTCCTCTGCCTACATCTCTGCCTCTCTCTATATATATCTCTCATGAATAAATAAATGAAATAAAAAAAAGAATTTATTAGAAGTTAGACAATTGTAGATTGCAAAAGAATTTAGGAGAGTTTTGCTCATCTTTATGTATTTGTCAGTTTGAGGATGGGTGAATGCACCCAAGATGACAACTGCTTATCAGTATCTCTTGTGATTCTAATATTAACAAATAAGTAAATATGCCTTTTCTTATATATATGAGAGAAAAAGCAAAAATTGCACTAAATTATGATTTCTGACTGTATTTTCAACCATATATTTTAGTATTGTTATAAGGGGTTTGTGAAATATTTCATGTGAATTTTTGACTGATTCTCACAAGTTCAGGTATATACATACTTTTATTTTCTGGCTTTAGTTATTACTGTGGTAGATTATACATAAGATGAAATTTATTGTTTGAGCCATTTTACTATTCATTTTGTTTCTTTAAGATTTTACTTGTAAGTAATCTTTATACCCAGCATAGGGCTTGAACTCAAAACTCCGAGATCATGAGTTGTATGCTCTACTGACTGAGCCTGCCAGGTGCCCCTGAGCCATTTTAAATTGTATAATTCAGTGGCATTAAGTACATTCATGATGTGTGGTCATCGCCAATATTCATTTCTAGAACTTGCTTATTGTCCCTACCAGAAACTGTGTAATCCCTAAATAACTTCCCATTTTCTCTCCCCTCTTGCCAGTCCCTGGTAACCTCCATTCTACTTTTTTTCCTCTGAATTTGCCTATTTTAGGTACCTCATATAAGTAAAATCATACATTATTTATCCTTTTGTGTCTTTCCACTTAGCATGTTTTCAGGGTTCATCCATGTTGTAGCATGTAGCAGAATTTAATTCCTTCCTATACTGAGTAATGTGTGTATACCATATTTTGTTTATCCATTCATCTGTTACTATACATTTGGATCATTTCCCACCTTTTTGCTATTGTGAATAATGCTATTGTGGATATTGATAATACAAAGATCTGAGTCTCTGCTTTCAGTTCTTTTAAATGTATGCCTAGAAGTAGAATTGCTGGGTCATATGGTAACTTGATGTTTAACAGAGGAACTACCAAAATGTTTTCCAAAGTGGCTGCACTATTTTACACGCTTACCAGTCATGTATGAGGGTTATGATTTTTCTACATGCTTGCCTACACTTGTTATGTTTCTTATTTTAGCCATCCTGTGGTTGTGAAATAGTATCTCATTGTAGTTTTGATTTGTGTTTCCTTAATGGCTAGTGATGTTGAGCGTGTTTTCCTATCCTCAGTTATGTAAACCAAGTATATATTATATAGTAGTCTATTAAGTGTAAAGTAGCATTGTGTTTAAAAAAGGAATTTAAAAATATTTATTATTTATTCTGTAAAAATTTATTTATTTATTTTAGAGAGAGAGGGTGTGTACACTCGTGTAAGTGAGGGGGAGCAGAGCAGAGGGAGAGAATCTTCAAGCAGACTCCCTGCTGATTGTGGAGCCTGACTTGGGGCTTGATTCCCACCACCCATGAGATCTTGACCTGAGCCAAAACCAAGAGTCAGATACTTAACCAACTGAGCCATCCAGGGGCCCCTGAAAATACTTTATTAAAAAGAAAATGCTAATTATCACCCAAGCTCTTAGTGAGTCGTAATCTTTTTGCTGGTGGAGGTTCTTGCCTTGGTGTTGATTGTTGCCGATTGTTCAAGATCGTGGTTGCTAACGGTTGGGGTGGCTGTGGCAATTTCTTAAAATAAGATTGCAGTGAAGTTTTGCTGTATTGATTGATTCTTCCTTTCACAATTTCTCTGTGTGATGCTGTTTGGTAGCATTTTTCTTGCAGTAAAACTTCTTTCATAATTGGAAGTTGGTCTTCTTAAGCCCTGCTGCTGTTTTATTAACTAAGTTTATATTCTAAATCATTTATTGTCAGTTCAACGTTTTTTATAATTTATTATTATTATTTTTTAATTTATTATTTTTTAAAAAAATAATCTCTACAGCAATTGTGGGCCTCAGACTCATGACACAAAATCAAGAGTTGCATGCTCTTCTAACTTAGCCAGCCAGGCACCCCTCAATAGTGTTCACAGTATCTTCACGAGTTGTAGATTCCATCTCAAGAAACCACTTTCTTTGCTCATTTATAAAAATTAGCTCCTCACCTGTTAAACTTTTATCATGAGATTGTAGCAATTCAGTTAAATCTTCAGATTCCACTTCTTATTCCAGTTCTCTTGCTGTTTCCACCACATCTGCAGTTTCTCCACTGAACTCTTGAACCCCTCAAAGTCATCCATGAAGGTTGGAATCAACTTTCTTCAAACTCAGGTTAATGTTGATATTTTGATCTGTTCCCATGAACCACAAATATTCTTAATGGCATCTAAAATGATGAATCCTTTCTAGAAGGTTTTCAGTTTACTTTGCCCAGATTCATTAGAGGAATCACTTTTTGTGGCAACTATAGTCTTAGAAAATATGGTTTTTAGATTTTGCTTATTTTTTTAGAGAGAGCGAGAGCCTGAGCATAGGGGGCAGAGGGAGAGAGAGAATCTTAAGCAGGCTCCATGCCCAGCACACAGAGCCCAACATGGGGCTTGATCTCATGACCCTAAGATCAGGCACCCCATGAAATGTATCTATTAAAAAAAAAGACTTAAAAGTTAAAATTACTTCTTAACATGTGGGTGCAGAATGACTGTTGTGTTAGCAGGCATGAAAAGAAAATTAATCGCTTCTGTTTCCATCAGCACTCTTAGGTGACCAGGTCCATCATCCATGAACAGCCATATTTTGAAAGGAATCTCTTTTTCTGAGCAATAGGTCTCAACACTGGGCTTAAAATATTTGGGTAAATCATGTCGTAAATAGGTGTGTTGTCATCTAGGCTTTGTTCCATTTGTACAGCACAGGCAGTAGATTTAGTGTTAATTCTTAAGGACCCTGGGACTTTTCAAATGGTAAAATAGTATTGACTTCATCCTAAAGACCCCACTTGCATTAGCCCCTAACAAGAGAGGCATCCTGTCTTTTGAAGCTGAAGCCAGGCATGGACTTCTCCTCTCTAGCTATGAAAATCCTAGCTGACCTCTTTTTCCAGTATAATGTTTCATCTATGTTGAAAATCTGTTGTTTAGTGTAGCCACTCTCATTAATTATCTTAACTAGATCCTCTGGATAAATTTCTGCAACTTTTACATCAGCACTTTCTGCTTTACCTTGCATTTTATGTTACGGAGATTGCTTCTTTCCTTAACCCTCACAAACCAAACTCTGCTAGCTTCAGTCTTTTCTTCTACAGCTTCCTTACCTCTCTCAGCCTTTATGGAATTGAGAATTAGAACCTTACTCTGGGATTAGACTTTGGTTTAAGGGAATGCTGTGGCTGGTTTGATCTATCCAGATCATTCAAATTTTCTCTATATCAGCAATAAGATTGTTTCACTTTCTTGTCATTTGTGTGTTCACTACAATAGTGCTTTAATTTCCTTCAAGAACTTTTCATTTGCATTCACCATTTGGCAAACTTGCACAAGAGGTGTGGCTTTTGGCTTGTCTTAGCTTTTGACATGCCTTTGAAGATTAATCAGTAAGCTTAATAATTTCTAGTTTTTGACTCAAAGTGAGAGATGTAGGGCTCTCCCTTCACCTGAACACTTGAGGCTGTTGTAAGGTTATTAATTGGCCTAATTTCAATATTGTTTTTCCAGGAATAGGGAGGCCAAGGACAGGGAGAAAGACTAGGGGTGGCCAGTTGGTGGAGCAGTCAGAACATATGTAATAACGTTTATCAATTAAGTTTGCTGTCTTATATGGACATGGTTCGTGGTGCCCCAAAATAATTACAATAGTCACATCAAAGATCACTGGTCATTGAGCACTGTGACAAATATAATAATAATGAAAAATTGAAATATCCTGAGAATTACCAAATGTGACACAGAGACATGAAAGGAGCAAATGCTGTTGAAAAAAAAATGGTACCAGTAGAGTTGCCACAAACCTTCAATTTGTAGAAAACACAGTATCTGCAAAGTGCAGAAAAGTGAGGTGTGATAAAATGAGGTATGCTTGTATTCTGGATATTAATACCTTATCAGTGAGTGATTTGCAATTATTTTCTCCCTTTCTGTGGGGTGTCTTTGTGTTCTTTATAGTTTTTAATTTTCATGATTGTCAGGTTGTTTTGAATTTATTTTTTTAAAGATTTATCTATTTATTTGTTTATGATAGACATAGGAGGAGGGAGAAGCAGGCTCCATGTCGGGAGCCGGACATGGGACTCAATCCCGAGACTCCAGGATCGCGCCCTGGGCCAAAGGCAGGCGCCAAACCGCTGAGCCGTCCAGGGATCCCCTTGTTTTGAATTTAAGTTTTAGATTGTGCCAAGATAAATCCACAGAGCTCTGAAACATTGACCTCATGGGGATCCCCGCGTGACTCAGCGGTTTAGCGCTGCCTTCAGCTCAGGGCCTGATCCTGGAGACCTGGGATCGAGTCCCGTGTCAGGCTTCCTGCATGGAGCCTGCTTCTCCCTTTGCCTGTGTCTCTGCCTCTCTCTCTCTCTCTCTCTCTCTGTCTCTCATGAATAAATAAATAAAATCTTTAAAAAAAAAAAAAAAAGATTGACCTCATAGTTGCAGAAAACCAGGGCAGAAAGCACCCTACTTCCTATACTCAGAAGGTCCCCCCTCCCCTAAAAGAGAATCCTTTAGAAGTAATTTTCCAAATAATCCACACAGCTCATGGATAATTAAGAAGCAAACAATACTCATAAAAACAGTGCTGTCTGTAATGAAAGCACAAGAGAGCCAGCTTTATTATTGAATTTTAGCCAGGGTGGAAAGTCAGGCTATTTGAGGAATGTCAAAAAGATTGGCTTCTCTCACTGCAAACACATACACAAATGGTAGCAGGTAGTATCTGTCTTGAGAATGAGAAGTGCCGGAGGTGCCTGGGCAGTTCAGTTGTTTGCCTTCCGCTCAGGTCGAGATCCCAGGGTCCTGGAATTGAGCCCCACCTTGGGCTTCCCTGTTTTGCGGGAAGCCTGCTTCTCTCCCTCTTCTCTGCTTGCCCCTCCCTGTTTGTCCTCTCTCTGTCTCTCTGTTTCTCTCTGTCAAATAAAATAAAAAAAAATTAAGGAGAAGTGCCGTGTGTCTCCCATAAATTCTGAAATTGAACCTTTGTTAACCTAAGTGCTATGGAGGCCTAAAGCTTACCTACGTGTTATATATATACTGCTGGAGTAGAGATTGCTTCTTAGTGATGCAAATGACATATGTTTTAAAATCTTTTGTTTCAGTAGACACTCTTTTAAAGAAAGGTTTGCCTGTGTGTTTTTTTTTTTTTTACAGTATACTGTCTGGGGGTAGGTTCTTTAAAGTTATCATACCTTAATGGATGTATATAGATTAATAGGTGAGTTTAAGGGGGTGATAAATACTGGCTGTATCACTTTCCTTTTTAGCTATGTAATCCCTTAGATGTAGTCCTTTCCAAATCAAAATTTTATTAGAGCAGTGTTCTATGCATTTTTAATAGAGGTTATCAGTCATTTATTTGATAATTCTCCCAGAAGATTTTTTGGCAGTGGCTTTTTGTAACATCATATATTGGAGATAACTTTTATTCTAGACTGGAAGCTGATATGCTCTATTAGTCTGAAAATTTTTTCCATATTTGAACATTGTTTAATTTACTGGCTTTAATTGATTACTAAAACTTTAATGCTAAACATTAATGTTATTATTGACATATTATAACTTAGAGCAGTTAGAGTACTCCAAGAAAGGAATTAAATTTTCATCTTTTAGAAGTTGTTATTTTTTATAGAGAGTATAATTGACAAAAAAAATTGGTAGTGAAAATGCAGTGCATATTCTGATTTATTATTTTCTGATTACACACATTGAAATATATGGATTACCCTCTCACCGTATTAGTTAAGAGATGAAAGATTTGTCAGAAAAATTAGAAATGACATGTAAAATTCATATTACTTTTTTTACTTTGCTATTGAAATTTTTGTCCCGCTGTCATTTTGTGCTTAGAATTTACATCTCAACTCTAATTGGCATTTTAGACTTATTTCTGCAGCTTCCTGTCAGATTGCCTCTATCAAAGTTGATGGCCTAAAGATAATCATAACTCTGGCTTTATCCATGAAATATGCTCAGCTCTACTGTATTTTTTAATTATCTACTTATTTCTGTTACATTTATAATAGGAAAAGGAGAAACAGTGTTAACCACGGAGATAATTTAGTGTGTATTATTCATACACTTCATGGGTTTGTATACATGTTTATGGTCCTAAAATGCAAATTCCGACATTGTGTTATATAATTTACAGTACATTATAGATGTTCCTTTAAATGCCCAATGATATTTATGTGGTATGGTATAATTTTTATTTTTATCTATTTATTTTTAGTTTTTTTTTTGGTATGGTATAATTTAAAATATCAGAGCTAGCGTTTTATTTCTTTGTAGAAAAACCCATCAAGAGTAATTTCAAGTTTCCCTTGTATAATGTAAAATTTGGAGCGGGTGTCTTTTCTATGCTTTGCTGAATTGTCATTCCTTTCTAAGTTTGGATTAGCCTCCAGCATTTTTTCTTTTGTGTTTTCAATGTTGTGAAAGTATCTGCGGGCTCTCTAATAAAAGTTTTTTTTTTTTTTTTTTTTTTTTTGCCTGTATTGCTTTCTCTGGGACATCATCCTTTTTGTCATGGCTGCTTTTCCATTGACCTTTCACTGAATTCCTCTGAATGCGTATCTAGTGTCTCTTGAAAGGTAGCAACGTTTCTTTTAAATCTCTGTTTATGGGGCATCCTGGGTGGCTCAGCGGTTTAGCACCCCTTTCCAGGGCGTGATCCTGGAGATCTGGGATCGAGTCCCACTTCAGGTTCCCAGCACAGAGCCTGCTTCTCCCTCTGCCTATGTCTCTGCCTCTCTCTCTCTGTGTGTCTCTCTCATGAATAAATAAATAAAACCTTTAAAAAATCTCCATGTTAAATTGGAATTTAGCATTATCACTTTTCATTTCTTTGCTACATTTTTATCTTTGTTGTCAAGTTCCCTCTTTTGATTATGCATTTTTGTAAAATATCACTTGGATTTATCACATAACAATATTACCTTCTCTGCATATGAACTGAATAACAGCTTTGTTTGTAGGGACAAATTATAGGCAGATTTTGAAAGAAGTGACATGATTGGTCACTGATCATGATGTGCATCTTTTATTAACATAGGGATTCATGGACTGAAGAACCAGCCATGCAATTTGTATTTTATGAAATTACATATACTTAATATGTGATGACGGGAATTTGAACTGTGTTTTGTGTTTTTTTGGGGGAGGGGGCTTGTGTTATTTAAACAGTAGGAACTGGGATCCCTGGGTGGCGCAGCGGTTTGGCGCCTGCCTTTGGCCCAGGGCGCGATCCTGGAGACCTGGGATCGAATCCCACGTCGGGCTCCCGGTGCATGGAGCCTGCTTCTCTCTCTGCCTGTGTCTCTGCCTCTCTCTCTCTCTCTCTGATGTGACTATCATAAATAAATAAAAAAAAATTTAAACAGTAGGAACTGAAATTCATGAATATGGTAACCTTGCAAAGCAAGGACTGCCTTTATGTTTAAGAATTCACCTTCGTTTTCTCTTACTTGGTCTTAAAATACATGTTTTGGTGGAGATTTGATTTCAAGAAAATAGGGATGTGTTTGTGGTTTGTAGAGAAAAGGATGTGAAGCTGACCTATATAACCTGTTTTTTTCTTAAACTTAAAAGATCCTGTGAGCTTAGTGCCTTTAATATAGACAATATATGGTGTGCTTATTTCCATAGGTAGATTTATAGGATTAGAGGTTTTTCATTTGTTACTTATCTTGTAGAACTGATTAACAAAATTATTGTTTTTTGCCAAAAGGATTTAGTAACAAGACTATTTATTTTAAAGAGTTTTTTAAAGTTTATTTATTTTTTAGTAATCTCTTTACCCAACATGGCTCTTGACTCACAACCTTGAGATCCGGAGTTGCATGTACTACTTACTGACTGAGTCAGCCAGGTGCCCCTAAAGGCTATTTATTTTAAATTCTTTATAGTTCTTAAAAAATTATAAATAGCGTAAGCGTACACCAGCAGATTAGTAAAATAAATTGTTATATCCATAGAGTGAATAACATATACCATTAAAATTGATACTTGTAGGAGGATATTTTAATAACTTGGAAAGCTGCATGAAACAATATATGATGTCATTTTTATAAAAATTACATACATGTAAAGAAAAACAAATTTGAAGAATATACAGACTCTTAACACAGGTTTAAACTGTGTAGGTCTACTTATACTGGAATTTTTTAGATAAATAACAATGTGGTCCTGTATGTATTTTCCTTATGATTTTCTTTTTTTTAAGCATTTTCTTTTTTTAAAAAAATTTTTATTTATTTATGATAGTCACAGAGAGAGAGAGAGGCAGAGACACAGGCAGAGGGAGAAGCAGGTTCCGTGCACCGAGAGCCCGACGTGGGACTTGATCCTGGGTCTCCAGGATCGAGCCCTGGGCCAAAGGCAGGCGCTAAACCGCTGCGCCACCCAGAGATCCCTCCTTATGATTTTCTTAATGATGTTTTCTTTTCTCTATATTACTTTATTGAAGGAACATAGTATATAAGGGCGCCTGGGTGGCTTAGTTGGTTAAGCATCTGCCTTCAGCTTAGGTCATGATTACGGGGTCCTGGGGTCAAGCCCCACAAGGGGCTCCCTGCTTAGTGCAGAGTCTGCTTCTCCCTCTCCCTATGCCCTTCCCTCTGCTCATGTTCTTTCTGTTTTTCAAATTAAATAACATCTTTAAATAAAAAGAATGCGGTATATAATACGTAAAACATACAAAATAGGGATCCCTGGGTGGCGCAGCGGTTTGGCGCCTGCCTTTGGCCCAGGGCACGATCCTGGAGACCCGGGATCGAGTCCCACATCGGGCTTCCGGTGCATGGAGCCTGCTTCTCCCTCTGCCTGTGTCTCTGCCTCTCTCTCTCTCTATGTGACTATCATAAATAAATAAATAAAATTAAAAAAAAAACATACAAAATATGTTCAAAATATACAAAGTATGTTCAAAAACATACAAAATATGTGTTCACTGACTATGTTATCAGTATGGCTTCTAGTCAACAGTAGGCTATTAGTTAAGTTTTTGGGGAGTCAAAAATTATACATGGGTTTTCCATTGGAGGTGGGCTTAGTGCCCCTAAACTCCCAAGTTGTTAAAAGGTCAGCTATACTACAAAACATTAATAGATTATTTCTGTGTTGTGAAGTTGATTTTCCTTGTCTATCTTTGTTATCTAAAATAGTTTTAGGGATGCCTGGGTGGCTCAGCAGTTGAGCCTCTGCCTTTGGCTCAGGGTGTAATCCTGGGGTCTAAGGATTGGGTCCTGCTTCGGCCTCCGTGTGAGGAGCCTGCTTCTTCCTCTGCCTCCATCTCTGCTTCTCTCTCTGTGCCTCTCATGAATAAATAAATAAAATCTTTAAAAGGATATGCAAAACAATTTTAGCTGTATTTAAAACTTTTTCTTGGGGCACCTGAATGGCTTAGTGGTTGAGTCTGCCTTTGGCTCAAGTGGTGGTCCTGGGATAGAGTCCCACATCAGGCTCCCTGGAGGGGACCTGCTTCTTCCTCTGTCTATGTCTCTGCTTCTCTCTTTCTCTGTGTCTCACGAATAAGTAAAATCCTAAAAAAAAAAAAAAAAAAAAAGTTTAAAAAAACCCTGAAAAGCTGTTTTTCTTATTACCAAAAAAAAAAAGCATTGCTTTTTAGTCCTGTTCATGAAATACTATGTTTCTTTCACATTTAGATGTAATGACAAATTCCTTTTCTTTTAGTAGTCCAGTAGGATTAAAGTCTCATTGTAACTTTTTTGTGACTTTTTAAAGTTAATTTTTCAAGTGAATACATAAGTGCTTTTAGTGTGTATTGTAACCAGTAGTTTCATGAAAATAGATTTGCATTTTGTGAAACCTTTAATAGCTGCTTTTGTTTTTTTTTTTAGGATTTTATTTTTTAAGTAATGTCTCCACCCTACATATATCTTGAAGTTACAGTCAGGTGTTGCATGCTCCACTGATTGAGCCAGCCAGATACCCCTTAATAGTTCTTTTAATTTATTTATTTCATTATTTAACAGCTTTAAAAATTTTTTTGGGCAGCAGCAGAATTGAAGTTATTTATTGACATCATCGTTAAAAGTGTTTGTGGTGACAAAATATGTTCACGTAAGAGTTCTAGGAATTATTGATCAATATATTGAAAAAAATTTTCTTAAATATAAAACATTCTCTTCAACATCAAAGTTTAGAAAACTGTAATAGCTATCTCTTTGATTAGCTTATGAAGAATTTAAGACATTTTGAGTTTATCTGTAAGGTAATCTAGACAAGTTGCTGCTAAAGATTTGAATAATGTTTTGCCAATCTAACTTATCTATAGAAGTTAGATTATTTATTTATTTAAAGATTTCATTTATTAATGAGAGACACAGAGAGAGAAGAGAGGCAGAGACACAGGCAGAGAGAGAGAGAAGCAGGCTCCATGCAGGGAGCCTGACATGGAACTCCATCCCCGGTCTCCAGGATCATGCCCTGGGCGGAAGGCAGGCACCAAACCGCTCAGCCACCCAGGAATCCCAGAAGTTAGATTATTTTAAAAATGTTAAAGTAGAAAAAAGAAGAAATTTCATAATGAATTACATTTCCTTTAGAGATGTCTTTTGTGTATAATTTATTAGTTCCTTTTGCCTTTCTGAAATCTTTTTAAAAATGTATGGTCTATGCTTTGATGTGACAAAAGTACTTAATGTCTTATGGTTATTGGAATAAATACATAATCGAATAATTGATTAGTTATTAAATGTCTCTATACTGTTTTAGGCTCTGTTGAGTGCTGGGGCTACCAAGACAAATTAGAGATGATACTACCTTCAAGGAGCTTATTATTCATATAAGACAGAGCAGGGTCATAAAGGACAGAGTAGTCTGGGAATGAAAGGAAGGAGGTGATTTTTTTTTTTTTAAGATTGTATTTATTTGTGTATTTGAGAGAGGAGGAGGGGAGGGAGAGAGATAAGCAGATTCGACACTGAGCCCCAGGTGGAGCTCTATCTCCTGACCCAAAATCACGACCTGAGCCAAAACTGAGTCCAACACTTAAACAACCAACTGATCTACCCAGGCACCCCAAAATAGGTGATGTTTTAAGTCAAATTACAAAAGAGGATTAGTTGTTCTGGTGACATTGCAAGAAGTAGGGTGGTATCCATAGAGGAGGGAGCATTATAAGTAAAAGCAGATAAGAATGCCAGCAAACAACTAACAGCACTTTTGTAAAATTTGTTTAAAAAGTATAAAGCAATATAACAGTATTTTACCAGGGATTCGTTGGGAAAGGGAGAAAATCCACTAATCCTGTCACCTAACAGCTGATTATATGCTTTTATTTCTTTTTCTCATAAATGCTTTATCTTTTTATTGTTTTAATCATAATATACCTACAATTTTGTATCTTTTTTTTTCTGAGGTACCTATTTTTATCAGTGTTATATATTCATATAGTTTAAAATGTTAAGTAGTTTGCATAAGACTTGTCAAATTAAAAGGAATTGTTGAATAAGATGCAGTTGCCTAATCTTGGCATTCTCTCTTTTCCAGAAGGTACTGTTGTGTACTCTTTTAGTTGATCTTTGGGTATTTGGTACTGATTTTTTGGTTTTAGGCGTTATCTGTTGACTTCCCACTTCTGAGCATGAGAATTTAGCTTTCTTCCCCCTCCTTCTCCCTTAGCCACTTCCTCTTCCCTTCTCCCTATTACTTCATCCTGCCACTATAGTTGTATGGTCATTTTGGTTAGATAAATATTTAATGTTTACCTTATGATTATGTACACATATGATTCACAGCTCAAGTTATATAGTAAGCTGTGATTATTTTTCCAGCACAATTTATTGTTTTCCCTAGAGCTAATAATTGTGGTTTTATTTATGTTTGTGTAGGATTCTAAGTATTCACTAATTCAATCCTGCATACACTCTTGTCACTTGCCCAGGTCTCCTTTCAAGATTATCACATGTTAGTTTCTTCTGATGTTTTTTTTTTTTTTTTTTTTTTTCTTTTTGGTCTTCTGATGTTTTCATGTGTAGCATGTGGACTGGTTTCAAAGTGGATTGGTTACTCTTTGAACCTGTTCCATAGTGATGATCCTGGGAACTCCCTTTACCCTTATCCTGGGGATTCTTCCTACTTGATCTTTGGTTACCTCTATCCCATGCCTTCTGCCTTCTGGATTTTCTCTTGTTTTGGTGGGTGACTTCCTCCAGGAACTTTTTGAAAAAGAATTTATGTGAGGTAAATTATTTGAGATTCCTTACTCTAAAAATACCTTAAATCTGTCCTCACATGTGACTGTAAGTGTCTGAGTTAGAATTCTAAGTTAGAAATAATTTTTCTTTAGAATTTTGAAAAAATATTGCTTAATTTTTAGGCTGGTTTACCTTGTTGTTGAGATATCCAGTACCATTTAAATTTTTGAACCATTTTATTTGTTTCTATTTCTGGAAGCTTATAGGATCTTTATCCACAATGTTCTGAAATTTCACAGTGATGTCATTTAGTATAGCTCTGTTTTCACCTATTTGCTAGTAAAAATGGGCTCTAATCTGAAAGTTGATGTCCCAAATTCAGTTCTGAGAAATTTATTTTAATTATCTTATGGATCATTTCCTCTCTTTGATTTTTTTTTCTGAAACTCTTGTATTTGGATATTGGAGCTCTTGGACTGATCCTCTAATTTTCTTACCTTTTTCTATCTTTGCCTTTTTTACTACTTTTTGAGAGATTTAACCTTGTCTTCCAGTCTTACCTGATAACCTTTCTGCTCTCATTTTTTAATTTTTAAGAGCTCTTACTTTTTGAAAATTTTCATGTGATAAATTTTATATGTACAATGCATAAATCTCAAGTTTACACTTAAATGAATTTAAAAATACATACACCCAACTTCATCAGAATCCTTCCCCCTGGGATAAGGCTGTAGGCCGATGCTCATAAAGAAATGTGCTAATAATAAAGCCTATGTCTATGCAAAAAAAAAAAAAAAAAATTCCCCCAAACAAAAAAATTCCATCCATGTAACCTATACTCCTATCAAGATATACATCTTTTAAGTTACTGAGTTCAGTTTTGACAAGTGCTTTATATTTATCACCAAAATCAGGATATGGAATATTTCTATCACTTTAGTAAAATCCTTCATGTCTTTTTCCAGTTAGTCATTCCCCCACTGCCACCAGAGGCAACTACTGATCTGATTTTTCTCGCCATATATTAGTTTTGTTTGTTTTTGTATTTAGTACAAATGGAATCATACAGTGTGTATCCTTTTGTGTTTGCCTTTTTTTTGGTCAACATAATACCTAAGAGATGTGATATTCATCCATGTTGTTGCTGAGTAGTATTCTACTATATGAATATAACATTATTCTTCAGTTGGACATTTCCTGGTTTGGGCTATTACAGATGAAACTTGCTTAAATATTTTTGTACAAGACTTTCTAGACACGTATTTTCATTCATCTTATATTCCTTGGAGTGCAGTTGAATCACGTGTCATAGAATAGTGTATGTTTAGCTCTTTTGGAAATCACCAAATAATTTTTCAAAGTGGTTTTATAATTTTTTTTTCCACTTCTAGTTCAGTTGCTCTATTTCCTTGCCTGGTATTGTGAGTTCTTTTAATTATAGAACTTTAGGCTGGTGGATAGTGTCATCTCAGTGTAGTTTTCATTTGTATTTCCTTGTTAATTATTCATGTTGAACACCTGTGCACACTGACCATTCATATACCCCTTATGAGCCCTTTTTTGTTCTATGAATTTTGTTTAATAGCATCTTTTTCTTTTTTTCACCTTTGTTGTAATCTTACCTCTTTGAGGATATTATTAACACATTTTTAAGTTTCTGTTCTTCCTTCTGTAGACTGTTCAAATTTTTTTCCTAATATTTACTTCTTTCATATCACAGGCTTTCTGCAGATGCCTAATAATCTTGTTTCTGTGCTCATAAAGCTGAATACAAGTTTTGTGTTTGTAGTGCTTGTTGCTGAGCATTTTCAGTGTGGAACACTCCCCCCAACCCCAACTTTACTCAGAAAAGTCTCTTCACCTCTTCTGTCTGGAGGTAAAGGTCTAATTGCCAGAATCTGGAAGCTCAAAGGAGGAAGAGGGGAGATGTCTTTACATTCCCATTCATTACTTAATACCTGTTTTTAGAGTGGTTTAGTTAACCTTATTTATGTCTGGTGTCTATAGGTTTTCTGGTGTCCATAGATTTTCTACCAGACAATACACCTTTAGTCTTTTGCCATGATTGGGGAGGCTTGGTAGCCAGGCTGTGTGGAATGGGGTTGGGGATCTCTGGAATGTCACTACTTAAATAGATTTGAGCTGGTAGCACCACTGCCTTCTTTACCCTGACTGTCGTCCTACATCTTCTGGAGGCACCCTGGTCCCACTAATTCTGAATCTATATGGGATTCCTCTGTATAAAAAGCTCACCTTTCCTATTGGCAGGTTATGATTCAGCTTATATCTACTAAGTCCTTTATGTGTCCATTTTCTTTTCAGCTTCTAAATTTTTCTTAGTTTTATCTCCTATCCTGATTTTTTTGTTTTGTTTTTGGGTTTATGCCTTAAAAAAAAGAATCCCTTTATTGAAAAGTGGGCTTTAAGAAGGGAATGAAATTAAATGTGTTTCAATCCAGTGTTCTTTTATCAGAACGCTGTATATTTTTTGTCCCATAGCATGTCATTTTGTTTTTTTTTTCAAATTATTTCCTTTTTTTTTTTTTGAAGATTTTATTTATTTATTCATGAGAATACACAGAAAGGAGAGAGAGAGAGAGAGAGAGAGGCAGAGACACAGGCAGAGGGAGAAGCAGGCTCCATGCAGGGAGCCCGACATGGGACTTGATCCCTGGACTCCAGGATCAGGCCCTGGGCTGAAGGCGGCGCTAAACCGCTGAGCCACTTGGGCTGCCCTCAAATTATTTTCATAATTATAATTTTTATTGGTTGCTTGATATTCTATTGCCTAGATTGTCCATAATTTACTATTGCCTTTATTACTTGATACTTAAGTTTCTTCCAATTTTTCAGTTATTACATTATACTGAAATAAGCATCATTTAAATTTCTCTATTTTTAGAATTATTTCCTTAGATTTCCAGAAATAACCATCTTTTGATTCAGATCATTTTCTGAAAGTGATATATGAGTGTTGCTTCTACTAAACATTTATCGGAATTTGGTATTATAATTGGCAAAAGACCCACTTCTGCTAATTAATCTAAAATGGCAGCTTGTTTTTTAAAATTTATATTATTTTTTTATTTAAAAATTTTATTTGAGAGAGAAGAGAGTGCATGAGCATGAGTGCAAGAGCAGGTGGAGAGAGAGACCATGACTTGGGGCTCGATCCTGGATCCTAGGACCCTGGGATCATGACCTGAGCCAATGGCAGATACTTAACCACCTGAGTCACCCAGGTGTCACAAATGGCAGCTTGTTTTAATCTTTATTTTTTTGATTAGTTGTCAAGGTAGAACCTTTCTCCACATTTTTGGTAGTTGTATTTCCTCATCATTTGTCTTTTTGTCCTTTAATCTAACATTTCTAGTTCTTAAAATTGTTTTTAAAAAAATCAGTTTGTAGAGCTCTTTACTTTTTTTTTTAAGATTTATTTATTTATTTATTCATGATAGACATAGAGAGAGAGGCAGAGACACAGGCAGAAGGAGAAGCAGGCTCCACATCAGGAGTCTGACGTGGGACTCGATTCCGGGACTCCAGGATTGCGCCCTGGGCCAAAGGCAGGCGCCAAACTGCTGAGCCACCCAGGGATCCCCAGTTTGTAGAACTCTTTATAATAAATGCCTTGAGGGGCATCAGGGTAGCTCAGTGGTTGAGCATCTGCTCACATGATCCCGGGGTTCTAGGATTGAGTGCTGCTGCATTGGGCTCCCTGTAGGGTGCCTGCTTCTCCCTCTGCCCATGTCTCTCTGCCTCTCTTTCTGTGTTTTTCATGAATAAATAAATGAAATATTTTAAAAAATATAAATGCCTTGAATGATCACCATCAGATGGATTTGCTGCAAATGTTTTTGCGGTGGGTTTGCCCTTCTTTGCTGTTTTTTTTTTTTTTTTTAAAGATTTTATTTATTTATTCATGAGAGACACACACACACAGAGAGAGAGAGGCAGAGACACAGGTAGAGGGAGAAGCAGGCTCCCTGCAGGGAGCCCCACGTGGGACTCGATCCCGGGTCTCCAGGATCACACCGTGGGCCGAAGGCAGCGCTAAACCACTGAGCCACCCGGCCTGCCCCTGTTTTGTTTCTTTTAATTGTTTTAAAATGATGTATAGTTGACATACAACATTGTATTAGTTTTAGGCATATAAAATAGTGATTCAACATTTATATATGTTATGAAATGCTCACCACTGTAACTGTAGTTACCATCTCTCACTATACAAAATTATTGACTGTATTCCCAAAGCTGTGCATTACATCCCCATGACTTACTTATTTTATAATTGAAGTTTGTACCTCTTAATCCCCTTTACCTATTTAGTCTATTTTATTGCCCATCTTTCCTCAGGCAGCCACCAGTTTTCTGTATTTATGAGTCTGTTTCTGTTTTATTTATTTGGTTCTTAAAATTCCATATAAGTGAAATTTCGTATAGTATTTGTCTTTCTCTGACTTATTTCACCTAGCATAATACTGTTTGGGTCCATCCATATTGTCACAAATAGCATTCTATCTTTCTTTCTTTTTTTTTTTTTAATGCCTGAGTTATATTCATGAGCTCAAAATTTGTATATAGTCAGATTTGTCAACTATATTTTGTATCATTCTGAAGTTTCACATTTTTATTAACATGCCTGAAAAATAATTGATTCTAATTTATGACTTCATATTTTTAGTATTCAACTTTGTTTTATTCACCTGAGATTTATTTTGGAGTATGGGAAAAGGATCTAAATTTGAGGGTTTTTTTTTTTGTGTGTGTGTTTTGTTTGGCTGCTAAGCAGCTAATCTAGTATGAGCCAGGGAATCATTTTCATTTTCACTTAAAAATAATCTTTAAAATAATTTGAGTATGTATAGCAATTTCTGTTTTGCCTCATAAATTCTAATTATTCCTTCATGTAGTCTTGCATCAGAAACTTGTGTGTTTTCTCAGAGAAACTTTTATTGCATCATATTAAGTCTAGACTTCCTTATTTTAAATTATTTTGTTCTTTGGTTGTTTGGGAAGTGTTGATACACTTTTGCTTTTATGTAATAGAACTTGAGAATGTTGCCATCTTGAGGTTGCTTATAAAACCATGTATGGTTATCAGGAAATTGCTCACAACCATGAAGTGCTTACAGTGAGGAATAAGGAAAATAAACTCCTGGGCTTATTTTGTGTTTATCATATGATGGCCAGAATCAATTCTTAGTTTTAACTGTTGTTTTGTTTTTGTTTTTTTACTTAGAATCTCAGTTTAAAATGTATTTACTCTTCAGCTTTTATTTATTTTTTCTTATAATGGCTCTACAACTAGTAGCCTTGTTTCTGACCCAAGGTGACGAGATTTGGGTAAAAAGATTTTTCTCTAGTCAAGAAACTCCTTTAGATTTTTATATCAAGATTTCTTATTTATTTATTTATTTATTCATTCATTCATTCATTCATTCATTCATTCATGAGAGATACAGAGAGGCAGAGACACAGGCCAAGATGAGGGACTTGATCCCATGACCCTGGGATCACATCCTGAGCCAAAGGCAAATGGTCAACCACTGAGCCACCCAGGCACCCCTGTATGAGGATTTCTTACTGAGTTACAAGCAATAGAGCTCCTCTCCCCCTTGATTTCTAGAAATAAAAAAACAACCAACCAAACCAAAAAACTATCTATTGGAATGAAAAGCAATCTAATGTTTATAGAACTCTGTCAAGCTTAAAAAAATTTACATTAAGGAATGCCTGGGTGGCCCAGTTGCTTAAACATCTGACTCTTGATTTGGGCTCAGGTCACAAACTCAGGGTTGTGAGATCAAGCCCTGAGTTGGACTCCATGCTCAATTGGGAGTCAGCTTGTGGTTGATTCTCTCTCTCCCTCTGCCTTTTCCAGTCTTGTGTGTACGCTTGTGCTCTAAGATAAATAAATCTTTTAAAATTTTGCATTAGAATAAGCAATTGGTACACTATCCATTATAGAAGTATATAGCATGAAGTACTTCATCATATCTAAATTTTTATTTATTTATTTATTTATGATGAGAGAGAGAGAGAGAGAGGCAGAGACACAGGCAGAGGGAGAAACAGGCTCCATGCACCGGGAGCCCGACGTGGGATTCGATCCTGGGTCTCCAGGATCGGGCCCTGGGCCAAAGGCAGGCGCCACACCGCTGCACCACCCAGGGATCCCCTTCATCATATCTAAATACAGAGAACAACATGGGTTTGTTTGTTTTTTTTAACAACATGGGTTTGAACTGTGTCCACTTATACGCAGAGTTTTTTCAGTACACAGTGTAGTACAATAGACATATTTTCTTATGATTTTCTTAATACTTTTCATTAGCATGTGGTATTGTAGAAATATAGTATTTAATACTGATACAAAATAAGTGTTAATTAACTTTATGTTACTGTTAAAGCTTCTGGCAGACAGGCTATTGGTAGTTAAATTTTTGGGGAGTCAAGTTTATGTACTTTTTCAACTGTGCAAAGTGGTGGGGGTTGGTGCTTCTAACCTGTGTTGTTCAAGGATCAACTGTACTGTATTTTGCTTGAAGAAAGAAGGAGGGAACTATGTTTTATGAAACAGTAAACTTGGTTAGATGGAATGTTTACTGACTGTTAACCCTTGCAGTTTCTTTTTTAAAATTTGTTTCCTTATTGCCTGTTGGCTTTTGTGGTTCTTTGAGGTAGGAGTATGGGTTTCTTTTAAAAAATGGGCTTCAGATTCTTACCCACTTTGATAATAGCAGTGTGTTTCTGTCTCTGGAAAAAAAGAAGTATCACAATTTTAAACTATAGATTTAAATTAGAATATTTTTAGAATTCTAGAAATCAAGAATCAATAGCAGTGTGTTACCAAATATAACTAAATTAGATATATTTTTCCTAAAAGTATAGTAAAATGATTCATTTTAGTTTTAAGTGTCAGAGTATTAGAACTATTATTATTAAAAGTACAAATTAATTTCTGATGTCATTTTGTAACCTACCCTTTTAGCGTAGGGAGTTTAGATTCAAAGCCAAACTCTTTTGGTAGCTTCATTCTAGTTTTTCTCATATGTATTTACTCTGGGACATTATTTTTGGTATTTTAATAAAATTGCTTATAAAATTTTATTTGTATAAATGCCTTCTCTGAATAGATTCTTTTAGTAATTTATTTCCTGATGACTTCATAACCCCTACCATGAAGTCATGGTGTATAGTAATGAAAAGAGTAATTTTTTGTACATAACTAGGACAAGAATTCCTTGGGGGAAATATTGAGTGAATGATTACAGGGAAGGTAATTCTTTAGTTACAGATTAATTGCTTGAACGTTAAATTCAACTTTAAAATGCAGTCATTTTTAAAGAAATAAACTCATTTATGAAACTAGAGTAACTGCATAATTAGAGCTTGGTTGATAAGGAAAATTGAAAAACAACATTTTCTTCATTTAAACAGATGAACTTTCATTTGTTAAAATAACATTCTTTTCATTTTTCTTCACAGCATAAACTAGAAGTGCTGTTGTCTGTTCCTCTACCAGAATGCTTAGTAGAATAGTAATGACTTTTTCCCTCATGCTTATGGGTGAACTGTTGTCATGTCAGATACCTGTCTGAAAGTTGTGAATGAGAATGTGTTATGGGACACCTGGGTGGCTCAGTTGGTTAAGCTTTTGCCTCCAGCTCAGATCGTGATCCTGGGATCCTGGGACCAAGCCCCATTTTGGGCTCCCATCTTTGTGGGGAGCCTGCTTCTCTGTCTCCCTCTGCCTCTTGCTCCCTCTTGCTGTTTGTGCTCTTTCTCTTTCTATCATATAAATAAATAAAATCTAAAAAGGAAAGAAAGAGAAAGAAAAAAAGAATATGTGTCATTGCTACTAGAAAATCTGAGATCAGGGAACTTAGTAAGGAATGATACCTAAAATACTCATGGAAGTTAAGTATCTGTATGGTACATGAGCCCTTTCTACAAAAATTTTGAAGCTGTTGTATTTTATTATCATTTTAATTAAAAAATTTCCAATTAAAACATGGTCATTTCCAGACTGGTATTTTCTAATCTAAAGTATTGGTAAACACTCTTGAGAAATCAAGAACTCAGTTTGACAGTTGTAAATGTGTGAATTTCCTTAAAGAATTCAGAATTGGCCACACTTGACTCTTAACCATTTATGTAATTTTTTCAGAATTGCTTTTGATATTAGAAGGAATAACATGAAATTTTGTCAGATGTTGAATGTTGATACCGTTAATCGTACTGAAAATGACATTTTGTCACTTGTTAGTTGTGGTTTCCAAGATATCAGTTTGTTTTCAGCAGTATTTCTTTTTTTTTTTTTTTTAAATAATTCTCCTTTTTTATTTATTTATTTATGATAGTCACAGAGAGAGAGAGAGAGGCAGAGACACAGGCAGAGGGAGAAGCAGGCTCCATGCACCGGGAGCCCGATGTGGGACTCGATCCCGGGTCTCCAGGATCGCGCCCTGGGCCAAAGGCAGGCGCCAAACCACTGCGCCACCCAGGGATCCCTTCAGCAGTATTTCTTCCCAAGTGACAGCAGCATTGAGAATAGAATACTATATGCATTCTTTTTCACCAGTTTGCTAAAAAGGAAGTTAAAAAATTCCAGTTATTTCCACTGTGTGTGGAAGGGACAAGGATAATTCCAAATTTCATTGATATGTTTTCTTCTGACCAATTTTTAAAAAAGAATTATTTATTTATTTAAGAAAAGACTTTACTTATTGACAGAGTTAGAGCAACAAGCAGGAATGGCAGGCAGAGTGAGAGGGAGAAGCATACTTCCTATTGAGCAGGGAGTCCAAAGCAGGACTTAATCCCAAGGACCCCAGGATCAACACCTGAGCTGAAGAGAGATGTTATTGACTGAGTCACCCAGGTGCCTCTATTTATTTTTTTAGAGAGATAGCGTGTGTGTACAGCTTGTAAGCAGAGGGGTAGGGAGAAGGAGGAAGGAGGAAGTGATCTCTGCTGATGCTGGTCCTCAGGACCCTGAGATCATGACCTGAGCCAAAATCAAGAGTTGGATGCTTAACCAACTGAGGCACCCAGATGCCTCCTGACCAATTGTTTTTTTGTTTCCAAATTTCATTAATTTGTTCTCTTCGAAGGTAGTGTTTTTGTAATGCCTTTCAGCAAGGATCTAGTGATAAACAAGGATGGGTGAGTTCTCATGTAATTGTAGGAAAGATTTCATGGTTTCTTAATTAAAAGGCATAAGAAAATAGCTTACAACTTGAATATTATGTTTAGTTAGTAGTAATGGTAGACTGTAAAAGTTCTTACTTTTAATTCTCTAGTCACTTGATGATGTAAGTGTGGGTTGTTTATAAAGTTTTTGGAAAGGAGAGGTGTTTAGGATATGTTATAAAAGACTAGTCTTTTTTATTTTTATTTTTTTAAGATTTTATTTATTTGAGAAGAGAGAGAGCATGAGAGGAGGTGGGTAGGGGCAGAGGGAGAGGGAGAGGCAGGGAGCCCGATATGGGGTTCAGTCCCAGGACCCCAAGATCATGACCTGAGTCAAAGGCAGACTCTTAACTGACCGAGCCACCCAGTTGCCACTGTAAAAGACTAAAGTGCAATAGAATGGAAGTTATAAATAATTTTACATTCATGGATATTTAATGTAATTGGCTTAGCAAGTTTTGGGGGATGATGGTGAAAGGGAACATCACTGGTTCCTTTAGGGAGTCTGAAAACATACATACTTATGTGTGGGCCTACTTTTGTGTGGGCTGGCCTTCCCTCCTTCCTGCCTATCTTCCTGCCTCACTGCTCTTCTACCTTCCTGCCTACTTTTCCACCTTGCCTTCCATCCCTTCCTTTCTCCCTCTTCTCCCCAAAATGAAAGCACCAACACAGATATATATGTTATCCTTATCTCATTAAACTATTGTAAGAGGGACACCTGGGTGGCTCAGTCAGTTGAGTGTCCAACTCTTGATTTTGGTTCAGGTCATGATCTAACGGTTGTGACATCAAGTCCCGCATTGGGCTTAGCTTGGTGTCTGCTTAAAATCCACCCTCCCCCCCAAAGAGTACACTTATCACCATAAGCCCTGAGTAATACATGGAATTGTTGAATCTCCATATTGTACACCTGAAACTGTTAACTATACAGGTATTAAAATTTTAAAAAGGAGTAAAATGCTAGATTAGATACAACAGTGTTATTAATCTTAATATATTTAAGATTAAAGCACTGATGACAACCTGTCATTACTACATTTGATTTAATTTGCAAAGGGATTTGGGCTACTAGATGTCTTGGCTAAGTTTTCTTTCCCCTGTGGCAGAAAGGAGGGTACTTGGAAACATATTTTAATGTAGTTGAACTGATGAGTGCCATGTTGCTGATAGCTCAGAAGTTTATGAACCAGGACAATGATAAATTGTGTGTTTGATTTGAGAAACTGCTGGAAGCACGTGAATGAACTAGAAAACTTGTCATCAACATATGTTAAATAGTCATTTTGTTATATTATGGAAAATAAAAAAAGCTAATGAATACTTCAAGGCATTCTTTTCATGACATTTTTAAGACTCTCCTGCAGTGTTTAAGTATACAACAGATTTTCTGCAACTGTAAACTAAGTGGTGTGTTTTGTGATTTATGTTCTTATCGGCAGTTCTCGAAGACTTTCTTGAATTATTTGTAGTTGTTAACTATAAAATGGCATATTTGGTATCCTTCAGAATATGAGCTGTCATTCTTAGTAGAAGAAAACTTACACAACTTGCATGTTTCTTCATTTGTATTCTAAGTTTTTAAGTTACCACTGTTTCATTCATTGACAGAATAGCTTTGTTGTCTAGCACAGACTCTGTTCTATGTTATTTTTTCTTCACATTTCCATGCTTGTTAATAAAAACCAATAGGAAGGAGGAAACAGAATTTTCTCTTAGACTACTTCAGTTTTTTTTATGCAGTACACAAAGCTCAAAGCTTAGGGATGCTGAGGAACAGAAGTAGTGGCAGATGGTCCAAACTGACACTTTGCAAAGATAGGGTGGTTCGTTTTGATTACAGACACTGGCAGTCTGTGAAGTAAAGATATGGAGACACGATATATTCTACAACCTGCACTAACCATGTGTGTTGTGGTAAAGCCAAGAACAACTTTGTATGGATGTAGAAGAATTGATGACTGGATCCACTTTTAGTCTACACACACCCAGAGCAATACTGTCAACATTATATCTTTGAGCACTGAGGCCAGTTTGTGAATTGCACACTGTTTTCTGCTTTGAATTACTACTGATGTGCTCAGGGATATAAAGTAGGATATAATATTTAGAGAGATTTATGTCTTCTCAATAACAAGAGAAATAGAGATTTATTTTCTCCATTGATTAAACAGCTATTCAAAGATGAGCTATATGGGATTCTTTTAGAAATTTTTGTTCGAATTTTAGAGACACTGTAAACAATAGTGGATAAAGGGCTAGGGAAAGCATAATTGTGGGAATGTAAATTGGTAGTCATTTGGAAGGGAGCTTGGCAATATTTATTAAACCAAAAAATGTGAATGACCTACTGCTTATTAGAGAAACATATGAGTATGTGTATATATTTCTCCAAGGAGATATGCCCATGATTTTTCATGGCAAGTGTTGCATGAAGGAAAAAATGAGAAACAGCCTAAATGCCCAACAATATGTGAATAGCTAGATAGTCTATAGTATTATTAGGTAATGGAATACTATGCAGTACATAAAGGAATGAGCTAGATCTATATGTAACAGAGTAAGTTGCACTGTGATATGTATAGTAGGATAGATATCATTGTAAGTTTCACTAACTATTTATAAAAGCATTGCAAAAGATCTGAACAGAGACAGACCAGACATTGATTATCTCTTGGGAAGGGTGAGGGAGAGGTAGGGATTAGGACTAGAGGGAAGAAGTGACTAGGATTTGGTAGTGGTGATATTTTTAGCCTTATCTGTATGTATTGTTTGAATACACTTTAAACATTTTAAAAGAATAATTCATTTACTTATAACTTGTATAATGAAAAATTAACTTAATTATCCCCCAGGGGTGCCTGGTTGGCTCAGTTGATTAAGCATCAACTCCTGGTTTTGGCTTAGGTGGTGATCTCAAGGTCATAGGATTGAGCCCCTCCCTCATTGGGCACCACACTAGGCATAGAGTCGGCTTGAGATTCTCTCCCTCTCCCTTTACCCCTCCCCCTGTTCACATGCACTCTCTTTCTCTCTCTAGAATAAATAAATCTTAAAAAAATCCCCCAGTGCTACCCAATACAACCACCATTTTATTTACACATTGTCATTCATTTGTGTATATATTTGTCTACTTTTAATAATCTGTGGTTGTTAATTTATTATATTACAAATCTGTTTTCGTGTTTCTGTCAAGTTTTTATTACCATCTATAATAATCCTTTTTTAAAGATTTTGTTTATTTGAGAGAGAGTGTGTGTGTGGGCACACAAGCAGAGGGAGGGGCAGCGGGAGAGGGAGAAGCAGACTCCCCACTGAGCAGGGAGCCCAATGTGAGCTCAAGTGCGTGACTTTGGGATCATGACCTGAGCCGAAGGCAGCCCCTTAACCATCTGAGCCACCCAGTTTAAATTATTTCTTTAAATGAAATTCCCAGGAATTAACCACATGATCAAAGGATAAGAACATTTCTAGCTCTTCTTAAGTATTGCTATATTATTTTACAAAAGGATTGCACCAGTGTAAAATGCTGCCAGCAGTGGTGATGTACGCCAAGTTTACCACACCTTACCATTCAAATTTCTTTTTAAAACCATAACAGAGAGATTAAAGATATGGAAACTGGAGTCTGATTCTGTGGGTGCAAATCCTGCTTCTGCCACTCATTAACTATGTGATCTCAGGAAAGTGACTTAACTTTGGTGCTTAAATTTCCTCATCTGTAAAGTGGGAATAGTAACAGTATTACTCTGTTTTGCAAGGATTAAGTGAAATACTTATAAAACAATTGGAATGGTGTCTGGCATAGAGGAAGTATTTGATAAAATTGAAAACAACGATAATTTGGAGGAACTTTGAAACAAGACTGTTGTGTACAGATTGTGTCTTGTTTGATACTGTGTGATTATTTTTCTAAAATTTGTCACTTTGTCATTTGAAGCAAAAGCATACTACATAAGTGTATAAAATGTAATTTTTGAATATAACGTATATGTTTTTAATGATAAAAAGATGCATTTATCAAATGTAAGGGATTTTGAGAAAGCCATTAAACGTTTAGTTTTCTGCCTCTGGGCAAGTAAATGTCTAAATTATACCTATTCCATCACTTACAGAAATAACATACTATAAACTCTGTTTCTTATCTGGGTTCCATTTAGTAGGTTACTAAACATGATTCCAAATTGGATTTTAAGCTAAGGAAGGCTGTGAGGAGGTATTACTTGTATTAATGGTCACATTTGCATTATGGTCACATTTTGTGATATTAAACATCAGGTATACGATAATGAAAAAATGTTTTATTGAGCCCTTACTATGAGTCAGTATTCTAGATGCTGAGGTTCAGTAATAAGTGTGTGCAAGAGAATATGTAGGACATTTATTTGATCATTACAAAAAAATCTAAACTTTATCCAAAAATTATAGTACATCAGTATTATTTAAGGTGCTTTGATAAGTGTTGGGATATAGATAAGACCATTTCTTTGTTTTCAAAGAGCAAAGTGGGTGTACAATTAAATCAGAAAATACAGTATTTTTTTTTTTTTTTAAGATCTTACTTGTTTATTCGTGAGAGATACAGAGAGAGGCAGAGACATAGGTAGAGGGAGAAGCAGGTGCCCTGAGGGGAGCCCGATGTGGGACTTAGTCCCATGATCCTGGGATCACAAGTTGAGCCAAAGGCAGATGCTCAACCACTGAGCCATCCAGGCATCCCAGAAAATACAGTATTAAGTTGTGTTAAAGTTAAAGCACAGAAAGTTTAATACTCAGTAAGTGATTATAAGGAAGGTCATTCTGTAGAAAGGACACCTAACAGTAGGTAGTATGGCATGGAAGTGAATGAATAGGCTTCTAAAAAAAGAGACATTAAACCAAGTCTTGAAGACTGTTGGGCCAATTAGATTAATCAGGGACAAGGGGCAGAGAACATTGTAAAGGTGATGACAGTGAGCATAATGTGGTTAGAGAATGGTAAGAGTTTGGAATAGCTGGAGCCTTTGTATAGATCTCTACTTTGAGTACTAAGGTTTATATTTACAATTTTCATCAACTTATTGTTGTCAAAACATTTTAAATTCTTTTGGTCTAAGCCTAGGATTCTGAAGTCTTGGCAAGTGACATTCTTCTTGGCCTTATAACCATAGCATAAGCTATATTTTCTTAGTTTCTGATATGCCCTATAAGGTAGAATCAAAGCCTTAGGAAGCATCCTCCTGATCAATATATTGTTCTTACTAGTTTTTAGTGGCCTTTAATATTCTTGTTGTACAGAGTAACATTGCCTAATTGAACTATTTTGCCTTTTTAAAATTTCATTTTTTAAAAAAGATTTTCAGTTATGAGAGAGAGCACACACACATATGAGCAGGATGGGGGAGGGGCAGAGGCAGAAGGAGAAGCAGGTTCCCTACTGAGCAGGGACCCTGAGATCATGGCCTGAGCCAAAGGCAGACACTTAACCAGCTAAACCATCTAGTGCCCCAAACCTTGCCTTACTTTACTGGTGTTCTGCTCCTTTGAATTTTGAATTGTTTACATTTTTCTTTTCTATTTTTCTTTTTAAAAGGTTTTATTTATTTATTCATGAAAGAGAGAGAGGCAGAGACACAGGCAGAGGGAGAAGCAGGCTCCATGCAGAGAGCCTGATGTGGGACTCAATCCCGGGTCTCCAGGATCACGCCCCAGGCTGAAGGCAGCGCTAAACCACTAAGCCACTGAGGCTGCCCTGTTTACATTTTTCTAGTACTGTTTCTCAGTTACTGATCTGTAACTGATCGTTTCTGATTGCTTTCTATACATTTTTACGTATTTCAAGTAGCTATTGTCTTTTATATACTTTTTTTTTTTTTTAAGATTCATCGTTTTATTTTAGAGAGCACAAACATGAGTGGAGGGTGAGATGGAGAGAATCCCAAGCAGACCCCCTGCTGAGTTGGTAACCCAGCCCTGTCTTGATCTCATGAGATCATGACCTGAGCTGAAACCAAGAGTCAGACACCCAACTGACTGAGCTACCCAGGTGGCCATACTCTCCTCATTATATTTGATACACAGATCGATTCTGGAACTTGTTCTTCTCTATAATGTATGTAGTGCTTAACCTTTGCAATCTACTTGTGCCAGTCATAATTTAACCATCACTAGTTTGCTTTTTGTGCTTTTCCTGGATCATATTTGTAGAAATTTGTTTTGTGGGATTTTTTGTGTATGATTTCTACTTTTATGTTCAGTTGTTTATATTTTACCATTCTTTTTCTAATAGATATTTTGGAAACTTTGGAGGGATGGTTATTTTTGACTTTACCTTCAGAATGCTGCTATGTTTCTGTGTTTAAAGTTAAAACAGAATACTGTGATGACTTAAAGGGATCCGTGAAAATGTCATTTTGGTAGACTTGTTCATTATCAAAGATTAGATTTGTACCATTGATTTAGGTTAGAGAAACCTGTTGGATTAATTAAGCTATTGGAATGTGTGTTTTTTGTTGTTTAATCTAAGGGTAAGCCTATTTAAAGTACTCTATTCCAAAAGTTTATTCAGAATTGTTAACCTTAAAAATAAAACTGCTAGTTACTTTACCAGCAAAAGACTGTTTTATTCAGGAATAACAGAATATTATAATCCAGGAAAAGCAAGCTATGGCAAAACCATAGTCAAGTCCATGGAACAAAAGATAAGTAAGCATGCCCTTTTTATAGACAAAATGGGGGAAGTTGGGAGGGCTGTTATAAACAAAAAGTCCATGAGGGTAAACTGGGAATTCTAAGTATAGTGGCTGTTTGTTGGCTGAGTTGTGACTGTTTCTTACTAGCTAGCTGGGCTGTTAACTACTGTGCATGAAGAGAACTTCCTTCTTCCTACTGGGACAGTCCAGTAGTATATACTTCTTGTTGGATCCGCAATAAATGAGAGGACCGGGCATGAGCACTCCCCTTTTTGGCCTCCCAACTCCATTCTAAACGATGTTTCCTTTTATGAATTTTCACAGAATTTAACGTTTATTTCTCCATGGAAACAATGTTATAAATGTTGATCAGGTTTATAGGATTGTGGCTTACAGAAATTTTAAGTCATTGTTTAGCTGAAAACCATACATTTGCAATAAAACGTAGTAGAAATAATACTGTGGAATACGAGATGAAGCACAATAACAATGACATTAGTCACACAGAGGGATAAAAGTTATTTTTAGGGAGTTTTTGTTCATTTGTGAAAAGCTGGGGTTATTTATATCTGTAGGACTGTTCTTGTATATCTGGGGTAGGTTTATTAGTTTTTCATGTAAGCAGATTCTACACTTTTCAAAATCAGCCTTCTGCCCAGTGTTACTATGAGTTTCATTCATATTGTTAAATATATCAGCTTTTTCTTTTTTATTGCAGAAAAACATACTATCATATTAATGTATTAGAATGTTTTGGTCTTGTTCGTGAATGTTTGGATCATTTGCAGTTTTCGGCTATCAAGTTGCTGTAAATACTTTGTATAAATCTTTTGAGATCCTGTGTTATCATTTCTCTTAAGGAAATACCTAGGTGTGAAATTGCTAGGTCATAGGACAGATATATGTTTAACTTAATGAGAAACTGCTAAACGTTTTTCCAAAGCAGATATTTCATTTTACATTCCCCCTAGAAATGGATAAGATTCCATTTCCTCTATATATCCTTGTAATGTTCATTGAATATGTTTATTGATTTGGTTATCCTCTTCTATGAAATGCTCATTTAAATCTTTTTCTGTCTCTCAGTTGGGCTCTCTCTCTTTTTTTAAAGATTTTATTTATTAGAGAGAGAGAGAGAGAACTAGCACGGGCAGTGGGGAGGGGCAGAGAATCAGCAGGGAGTCTGATGCAGGTCTCCCACCCAGGATCCGGGGATCATGACCTGACCTGAAGGCAGACACTTAACTGACTGAACCACTCAGGTGCCCTTGGGTTCTCTTTCTAGTATATGCTTTCAAGGAAGATGAAGAGTCTGATACTTAGAGACATGACAAATAGATGTTCACAAGCAATGTAGTTCTCTTTAATCTGTAATGATTGCTTCTTGGATTGACCAAGGTTCTTAGTATTGAAATTTTAATGATTTCATTTGCTTTTTATATTTTGATAAAACAATTCAGAATAGGTATAAAGCTTATTGAATTTAAACTATAATAAGAGTTTGGGGCAGTGCGGGTGGCTCAGCGGTTTAGCACCTGCCGCCTTCAGCCCAGGGTTTGATCCTGGAGACCCAGGATCGAGTCCCACGTCAGGCTCCCTGCACAGAGCCTGCTTCTCCCTCTGCCTGTGTCTGTGCCTGTCTCTCTCTCTCTCTCTCTGTCTCTCTCTCTCTGTCTCTCATGAATAAATAAATAAAATCTTTAAAAAAAAAAAAAAGAGTTTGTATTTTGTGCTCACAGGTACAGCCATAATTGAATCTACCATTATTGACCATAGAAGCAATTTGTATAACATTAACATTAAGTCCTATGAGGCATTACTTTTTCCTTCCTTCCTAACTTCCTTCCTTCCTTCCTTCCTTCCTTCCTTCCTTCCTTCCTTCCTTCCTTCCTTCCTTCCTTCCTTCCTTCCTTCCTTCCTTCCTTCCTTCCTTCCTTTTTTTTTTTTTTTTATTGAGAGAGAGAGAATGAGAGCACAAGCAGGGGGAGTGGCAGGAAGAGGGAGAAGCAGGCTCCCTGCTTAGCATGGAGCCTGAAGTGGGGTTGGACCCCAGGACCTTGGAACCATGACCTGAGCCAAAGGCAGATACTTAACCAGTTGAGTCACCCAGGCACCCCAGTCATTACTTTTTCTGAGGGTAACATTGCTTAGGGATCACAATCTGTAGTTCCAGTGTTAGCATTGTCCTTGATTAGCCAAATTAGTCTTCTGGCCTCACTTAGAAAAGCTAGGAACTTCTTCCCCACCTTATGGAGGTACTGTGGAAAACTGTGGCTCTCGTCAGTCCTTTAATCTTTTTAGAGGAATAAATATATAATTACTAAAATTATTTTTTTACATTGTCTTACTTAGAGGTAATTTCCTTCTATACTTTTTGTTAACCTTTAAAATGTATACTAACCAATTTAGAATAAAAATAAAAACCTAATTTTGAAGGAATTGATCCATTTATATTGTTAGAGATTCTATTTATAGAACAAATATCAGACCAGTTTCAGAATTTTCAGTTTTGTGCCACTTGATTAAAGGTTATGAATATGTGTGAGAGTTTATTTTTTTTTTTTATTTTTTATTTTTTTTATTTATTTATGATAGTTACAGAGAGAGAGAGGCAGAGACACAGGCAGAAGGAGAAGCAGGCTCCATGCACCGGGAGCCCGATGTGGGATTCGATCCCGGGTCTCCAGGATCGCGCCCTGGGCCAAAGGCAGGCGCCAAACCGCTGCGCCACCCAGGGATCCCTGTGTGAGAGTTTAACTTTTCAACTTTGCTTTGCCCCTTTTCATAAGAAAAACTTACATCATTTAGCCCATGATCCATTCTCAAGTTCTGGTGAAGTTGTGTTCTTGACAGAGTCACTAGTGGCAAAAATCTTGCTGTTTGTAGGCTGGCTGCCTCTTGATTGAGATGTTCCATCTAGGTTACCCTTTTATTATCTACCTGAAGTGGCTTTGCAGTAGCTTTTGCTATAGATAGCCTCTTGGAGAGTCTTTGGTAGGTAAATTCATCAAGCACATTTATAAATTAAGGTTGGTTGTGATTTCTTTGCTGTGTTCCACTTTTTGCTTCTTCCGTATTTGGAAATTCTTACCCTACTTTGGCAGTGAAAAGCAGATTTCCCAGTGTTTGTTTACCTCTGTGATTATTCTTTGATTCAGATGTTGTTAAATTTTTATCCATGCCTTTGGAACCAGACTGTCAAAACAGTAACTCCTGTATTTAGCATAAATCTGAACGTAAGATACTGCCTTGGCTCTTTGAGAGAGAAGAAATAGATTACTTAGTCCTTTCTTTTGAGAGTTAAAATCTGCTTGGAGAGATAAAACTTAACCTTCACCTTTGGAAAAAAGTTACAGTATAAGGCAGCATATAATAGGAATGTAGAACACCAGTACCATGGCCTGTTGTGAAATATTTTATAGCCATTTAATGAGTAATATGAAGTACTGACTTCGTGGGGGGAAAAGCCTACCTTTATGAAAGTGGATTAAAGTTCATGTATTTCACATATGCATATGATTTCTTGATTGGAAATAAAAAAATGTAGTTACAGCTATGGTTCAGGGAATGCCCATGAAATGAAAACATCCATTTTGTCACTGCAGAAAAAGGTCGATAACTACTATAAAGAACACCCCTCCCCCCCAAATTGTAGGAAAGATGAGCATTGTACTGTTCTTTCTTTTATACTGAGGTGTATGTTTTGGTGCCATCATTAAAGTACATATTTTATTTTCCTTTCAAGGACAGCAAGTTTTAATCTCTTCATATGATCCTGCAAAAGCCATTTAAGTAGCATCTCTATCTGAATGAGAAAGGTAGTACTATTTATTACTGCTACTATAGAAATTGTGTTTAGTCTTGGGCTGCCATAACATCCCATTGACTGGATGGCTTGAAAAACAAATGAATTATCTTACAGTTCTGAAAGCTGAAAAATCCAAGATCAAGGGTCTGGCAGGGTATGGTTTTTGGTAAAGGCTTTCTTCCTGGCTTGCAGATGGTTGCCTTATCTCTGAGCTTCCATGTGGCCTTTCCTCTGTATATGCCTGAACTCTCAAACTCTCTGGTGTCTCTTGTTATAAAGATGCTAGCCTTATTTTATCTGATCAGGACCCACCTTTATTTATTAAGAATTAAAAAAAATTTAAAAAAAAAGTAATCTCAACACCCATCACAGGGCTAGAACTCATGACCCTGAGATCACGTCTTCTGACTGAGCTAGCCAACCATCCCTTTGGAAAAATTTTTTTAAAAATTTAAAAAATTTTTTAAAAAATTTAAGGACCCCAGCTTTACGACCTCATTTAACTTTAATTTCTTCCCAGATCCAAATACAGCCTCACTAGGTAAGGGCTTTAGGGTTTCAACATGAGTTTGGGGGGACATATAAATGCAGTCAGTAATATTCTACCCCTGGTCCTCCAAATTAATATTCTCCTTGCATCTAAAATACATTCATTACATTCCAACAGCCCCCACAGTCTTAACTCATCCCAACATCAACTCTAAAGTCTGAACCCCTTAGTCTCATCTAAATATTTTCTAAATCCAGGCATAGGTGAGACTGGAGATAGGATTATCTTGAAGAAAAATATTTTCTACATCTGTGAACCTGTGAATCTAGACAAAGCTATGTGCTTCCAAAGTACAGTAGTAGGATAGAATAGGGTAGACATTCTCATTCCAAAAGGGAGGATTTGGAAAGAGGTGACGGTTGTCCCAAGCAAGCCGAAAACTTAGCAAGGCAAACTCCATTAGTTGTTTTGAGAACAGTCTTCTTTGTTTCAGCACACTGCCCTCCACGCTCTTTGGGGAGTCAGTGCCACTCTCATGGTTCTTTGGAGCAGCCCTGCTTCCAGGTACTGGGCCATTTTGAGATACTGGGTTTTGGTATCTTAGTTCCCCACTCCCAAACCTAGGAGGTGTCACCTTTTCTTTTCTTTTCTTTTCTTTTTTTTTTTAATTTTTATTTATTTATGATAGTCACACAGAGAGAAAGAGAGAGAGAGAGCAGAGACATAGGCAGAGGGAGAAGCAGGCTCCATGCACTGGGAGCCCAACATGGGATTCGATCCCGGGTCTCCAGGATCGCGCCCTGAGCCAAAGGCAGGCGCTAATCTGCTGCGCCACCCAGGGATCCTGAGGTGTCACCTTTTCAAACTGAGGAGGAACTAGACCTGCCCTCTGGACCTGAGGTGGGGGTGGCAGCTTGCCATCTCTGAATCACCTTTGGGGTCAGTCTGCCCCTTTCTTGAAAGATAACACCTGTTTGAAGCTAGATAACTATTGTCTCATCCTGTAGAACCCCAGAAGTCTGACAGCTGTCTTTTATTCTATCCCATTTTTTTCTGTTCCCCTTAGTGTCCCAGCTGGCTGGATCTCTGCTGCTATTATCCTGTGTTTATTCCTGGCTTCTGCTGAGGTGATTGATTTAATCTGTGGCTCACACTCATATTGATCTCTTTATCAAATAGGAGTTCAGCCACACCCTTTGTGTTCTTTTCAGAATAAACTTTCTCATTTTTGGCATTATGGATAGGCCAAGAATTTTCCAAATATGCAAATTTTAGATTTTTTTTTTGTTTGTTTAACAGTTCCTTCAATTTATCTCTCTCTTCTCACATTTCACTAAAAGTTGTAAGGACAAAATGAGTCTTCAGCACTTTTGCTTAGAAATCTTTTTAGCGGGCAGTCCGGGTGGCTCAGCGGTTTAGCGCCACCTTCGGCCCAGGGCCTGATCCTGGAGATTCGGGATCCAGTCCCAGGTTGGGCTCCCTGCATGGAGCCTGCTTTTCCCTCTGCCTGTGTCTCTACCCACCCCCACTCTCTGTCTGTCTCATGAATAAATAAAATTAAAAAAAGAAATCTTTTTAGCTAAATATCCAATTTTGTCACTCAAAAGTTTTATCTTCTACAAAACGCTAGAATCTGAACAATTTAGCCAAATTCTTTGCCATTCTTTATGCTTTCATTTATAAATACTTATATTCTTTAGAGAGAGAGAGCAAGCGCACATGAGCACGAGTGGGAGGAGGGGCAGTGAGAGGAGGGGTAGAGGGAGAGAGAATCTCAGACTCCCTGCTGAGTGCAGATATGGGGCTTGATCTCATGACCCTGACTGAGATCATGACCTACAGAAATCAGGAGTCGAATGCTTAGCCAATTGAGCCACCCAAGTGGCTGTCTTTGTTGTTTTCTTTAAACAAGGATCATCTGTCCTCCAGTTTCCAGTAACATGTTCCTCATTTCTGTCTGATAATTCACCAGAATGGTCTTTAATGTTGGTGATATAAATAATCCTTAAAATGATAGAGATTTTCTGTGGCTTTCTTCTCTCTGACCTCTCTCACCTTTCACCTCTTCTCACCTGTAGCCCCTTCACAGCAATTTAGGCCTTTTAAATATAAAGCTTATTTATTTCTTTAGGAATCTCTGCACCCAATATAGGGCTCGAACTCACATCCCCAAGATCAAGAGTCACATGCTCTTCCTATTGAGCTAGCTGGGTGCCTCTAGGCCTTTTTTAGCATGCACCTCAAAACTCCTCCAGTCTCTACTCATTACCCAGTTCCAAAGCCACTTGTGTATTTTTAGGTGTTTGTTATTAGCAGCACCCCATTTCTCAATACCAAATTCTGTATTATCTTGGGCTGCCATAACAAAATTAGTTCTATTTCTGGCTAAAGGTAATCTACTATAGTAGTTGAAAATTCCTGAAGGGGAGTGGTATGATTGACTTCTCTAGTAGCACTTCTTTTTTGCTAAGTACTATTTTCTTTAGTACTTATGTATATAACTTGTCTTGCAAAGATTTATAAGTATTTTAAAAGGGAGTTTATGATGTTGAATTCTTTGAATGCCTATGAAAAAAGAAAACCTGATACAAATATTTAGTGTTCATTATATGGCAGATTATATTTTTAAAAGATGGTTATGACAATATCTCCTGTCCCACTTGCTGCTTACAATATGACTTTGACACTTCTCTTGTGAAAAGTGGGATCTGTGGATCTATGATTGCTCTTCTTGAATCTGGGCAGACTTGTGACTACAGCAGAAGGGACAGTCTTATTATTTCAGTTTTTTATTACATATACCAGTGAAATGTGTTTGATTTCCTTTGCCTCTTTGTTTAATATGTTCTACCTAATGTTTAACTTTGTTAACTTTTTTACTGTTTTCACTCTTCACTCAGTCTTGTCTTCTCTTTTGCATCATTTCTTTGTCCAGGGAGCATAGATGGTAGGCATTTTGGTAAATATTTTTCCATAATGCTGGAAATCTCAAACTGAGGTCCAGTGACCCTTCTTACTTCTTCTCTGTTAGCAGAAAATATAATAAAATGAGGAGGGGTGGGTTTTAATGAGGGCTGATGTATGTCTCTCCAGGCTTGCTTTTTCAATATGTAAATTTTTTAATGTGTAATATGTTGTTTCTGTATGAACACTGAGCACTTCATAGAACTCTTAAGACAAATTTAATCTTTCAGTAGCTTCCAGATTCGAATTCCCATTTTATTTCATTTTTTAAAGATTTTATTTATTTATTTGAGAGAGTGAACAAGAGAGCACAGCAAGGGAGCGCTGTATATTAGCTCCCCCAATATTAGAGGGAGAGGGAGATGCAGGGCTTGGGGCTAGATCCTAGGACTTTGTGATTATGACCTGAGCCAAAGGCAGATGCTTAACTGACTGAGCCATCCAGGTGCCCCTTGAATTGCCATTTAAAAAAGTTTACACCTTATTTTTCTTTCACTCTCACCAAAATAAGACTTTAAGTATTTGTTGACAGATTTTAGGCTTTTAAAACCAAGGAAACAAAACAACCCCACAAGGGGCAATATCTTATCTTTGTATCCTCCATAGAACCCAGCAAACTGTTGCCAGTTACATATAAATTAGGTGAAATACACATCTATTTAGTTTTTATGATATTTCTTATGTTTCAGGCTACTCAGAATATGTTGGATTGTTGTGTCACTAGAAACTGCTAGACAAAACTGAAAAATTGTTTCTGCTCCTGTGTTTTAAAAACAAATTTAAAAATATCCTCTAGAGAAGTCTTGGATTTAATGAACTCTGAACTAGTCTTGTGTTTTATGTATGGGTTATATCAAATAACCCCCATTCTTTAATCTGTTACAAAGTGGTCTTATTTTTAAAATGAGTACATGTTGAATTCTTGTTGACTATAGTTAAGGAGTTTTTGTGTGATTAGGAGCTTTTGTTGATAAAATATAGCAAGTGAATGTATCCATGCTTTGAGTAAATATCATATTTAACCCAACCTGTAGTGAATGAATATAGCAGACTTATCAGATTGAATCTTTGATCTATTAATATCGAGTGACTCCTGACTTGCTTCTTTTGTGTAATGTTGATAGCAAAATTTGTTTACGAATGATGATTTTGTTTATAATTTTATAGAATGTTAATGACCTTTTATGTATTATAGTATTAATAAATACTCCTGGTGATATGACTTACTTGGCTTTGGGTAAACCAGCATTCATGTTCAAATTTAACACTGGCTTGGATACATTCCTTTCCATTGAAGAGAGTTCTCTTCCCTTCACTTGTCTGTCATGAGCCACAGAAGTTGCTGCCTTTTTTGCTATTTCCTTTCTTCTCTTCTGCCTTCTTTTTCTTCCTTCTCCTTTGTTCCAATATTAGGTGGTAGGAGGGTTGCTAGGATGGTAATATTAGTCTATAGGTAAGGAGGAAAGAGGATAAAAGCAGAAAAATTTATTGTTTGGCTTTTTAACTCATTTTTCCAGTCCTCATTTTCACAACTTTCTCCAGAGTTAGGAATAGAAAAGGAACAGGGTACACCCTCATTACTGCTAGAAATCCCCTCCTCCCAAACTGTCATTTATTAAGTATTTATTTATTTCCTGTGTTTGTCAAGGCCATATATATATATATATATATATATATATATATATATATATATATACCCATTTTAAGAAGAGTAAGCGCAGAGATACTAAGTAACTTGCCCATGTTTTCACAGCTAGTAAGAGACTTTGTTCACTTTAAACACATGTCTATTTTGTTTGTGCCCTTAACCATTTGGCCAGAGGTTGTCAAACCTGGCAGCTGGCTGGACATACTGAGATTGCATGTTGCTGAAAATTTTTTAAAAATCAGTTGCCAACACTTTTAAAAGTAGAGAGCTTTCTCTCTCTCTAACATACACCCTCCCTCATAGTCTTGGATTCATCATTGCTACATTGTAGCAAATGCCTGTATGCTACACTCTATAGAAGGATGTGTGCTCTCTAGGGTTCCAAACACCCGACCTGGCCCCCTTCCTCACTTATATTGCCCTCCTATTGCCTGAAGGTATTTCAGTTTTTGAGCTTTGCATCATTACTCTTTACTATCTCCTATAATTCCTGTTATGCTTGCACTTTTACTTCTTAGCAAAGGAGCCACAGAGTATTTTTATTCATGCAGCTTTTCTTGCCAGAGTCAGATCTCAGAATAGTCCAATGTAATGGAGATGTCTAATATTTCTGGCCTTTCATTTGGAATTATGTATATATTTTCATTTATTTAGATAATTTGTATTGATAGTGTTGGTAAAGGGATCAGATGAAATGTGGTTTAGAAATAGTGGAGCAGGGGATCCCTGGGTGGCGCAGCGGTTTGGCGCCTGCCTTTGGCCCAGGGCGCGATCCTGGAGACCTGGGATCGAATCCCACGTCGGGCTCCCGGTGGATGGAGCCTGCTTCTCCCTCTGCCTGCGTCTCTGCCTCTATCTCTCTCCTCTCTGTGCATTCTCATGAATAAATACATAAAATCTTAAAAAAAAAAAAGAAATAGTGGAGCATATTGAAGAAGCACAAATTTCTTGTTAGCACCCACTACCTTGAATATGTAGTCCTTCAGTGGGACTGCCTGGAGTGAATTCAGCGTCCTTCCCTTAGCTCACCAAAGTACACTATTGCCTTTGCCCTGCTCAGAAAACCAAATGATAAGGGAGGATAGCAAAATCTGGAATGGGAGGGTATCCAGGAAGCACATATTTGTGGCTAGCACTATTGTCTATGTCTGAGGGCTTTTCATTTTACCATCTAGATGAGGGGGTTGATGTTCTGAAAGCACAGGGGGAATTCCAGAAGTTAGTTATCTATTCTCATCACAACTAACTCAAGTCCAGCCATATTAATCCCAGTCAGTTGGTCTAACCTGTAAATCTTATCACAGAATACTATAATTTTCTCTTAACATGATTATAGGGCAGCCCGGTTGGCTCAGTGGTTTAGCGCCGCCTTCAGCCCAGGGTGTGATCCTGGAAACCTAGGATCGAGTCCCACATCAGGCTCCCTACATGGATCCTGCTTCTCCCTCTGCCTGTGTTTCTGCCTCTGTCTCTGTCTCTCTCTCTCTCTCATAAATACATAAAATATTTTTAAAAATAAAAACATGATTATAACTGGTGATGAGGTTGTTTATATTAATGAGTGTTTTATTAGATTTATTATAGGCCAAATAGGTTTTTAGAATGTCATGCTATGCATAATCAAATTTAGGAAGAATTCACAGTAAGGAGACCTTTATAGAAAGTATATGAAAGTAATCTCTAGATGCAGTTAGTTGTTTGTTTTTGCTGTAAGTTGTGTTTAGTAACAGAGTTTTAGAGCACTCTTCCTCCCTTTTTAGGTGTTCTCCTGTGCCCAGTTGTCTTTTATATTTACTATATTGTCATTATTTATTCATAAGTTTTGTCTCTTAGCCATGAATTCCTTGAAGGTAGAGTTGATTATTAGGTTTGTGTTCCCCTATTGCATAGCACAGTGTTTGGGCATATGATAAGTAAGAGCTTAGTTGCTTTTAATATTTTAATTTTTGTGTTTCGCATTCCAGGATGGTTTTACTGGAAGGATTCTGTTTCAGTAGTGAATACCATAATGTTTTATCTTTGTTCCAGTATCTGCCCTTTCTGTGTAATTTCTTGCTTCTTTTGTACTATAATCAGAAAGTGATTATCAAGTACTTTCTTTTTCTTATCAGATCTTGATATTCGATTATGAATTGCTAATTGCCACCAATTGAATATTTTAAAAACAGATGTCTTGAAATCACCAAGGCTTTTTGTTGGATGAGATCAATTCCCTGAAAAACTGTTCTGATATGGGAAAAAAATTTCTCCCTTGTTTCTTTACCTTTGGTGTTTCTTTGTTGTCTTCTTTTCACACTGCTTGTTTGAGGAAGAATTACGGTTCTGTGCCCATGGCTTTAGTAAGATTCTGGTTGATTTTTTAACTCTCATGACAGAATGTTATAGGTATACAGTTAACCCTTTAGCAACTTGGGGGTTAAGGGCACTGACCCCCTGTGCAGTCGGAAAATCACATAAAACTTTTGATTCCTGAAATAATCTTTTTTTTTTTTTTTTTTTTAAGTAATCTCTGCCCAATGTGAGGCTTGAACTCCTAACCTCGAGATCAAGTGTCACATGCTCTTCCCACTGAGCCAGCCAGGTGCCCTTGATTCCCCCAAATCTTAACAACTAATAGCTTGTTGTTAACTGGAAGCTTTGCTGATTTCAAATTCAGTTAACATATATCTTGAATGTTATGTGTATTAAATATTGTATTCTTAAAGTAAGCTAGAGAAAATGTTACTAAGAATCACAAGGAAGAAGAAATATATTTACAGCACTATACTATATCCATATTGTAAGTCTGTGTCATATGTTTATAAGATGAATCGTCTGTGAGTACCTACATAAATATTATCTTATATAAAATATTGTAGATGTTATATGTATTGCTAATATTAGGCATCAAAAATGGAAAAGATAATATGAAAAAGAAGTTCATGTTTATATATAGGCTTAACAATTCATGCATTGATAATGAAGAAATAGCGGTATGATTGCTTTATGGTAGGTAGTCTGATATTATTGATAGTTGCTTCAGAGTAGCCTAGCCTAAAGAAAGCATTCTAATGAATGAATTATTATCCAGTTTTTATAGCATACATTATTGTAGTCCTTTTCATAATACACTGTCACATTAAAAAAAAACCTGTGATCATAGTATAATAATGCAATGTCTCTGATTATGTGTGAGAGAGAAATACTGTACCAGCAATTTAGGTTTTTGAAAGCAAAATTAAAAAAACAGTAAGAAAACTAACATTATTGACTTTATATGCATTATCATTCACTTTGATGATGATAGATGATGCTGTAAAGACATCTGTAGTTCTTGCAATACAATTACTATATTTTCACACAAAGACATACACAAGAAATTAAGTGTATTAACAATGACATATAATTATTTACTATTCATTAAGTAGAAGTGGATTGTCATAAAGGTCTTCCTTCTCATCGTCTTCATATTGAGTAGGCTGAGGAAGAGGAAGAAATGGGGTTGTCTTGCTGTCTCAGGGGTGACAGGCAGAGGAGGTGGAAGAAGTGGAAGGAGAAGAAGAGGCAGGCACATTTGGTATAGTTTTATGGAAATACATAAATTCTGTCTGACTTTTTGTTTTTTTATTTTTCTCAAAATGTCATATAGAGATGTCAACTTGATATGGTACCAATCCTTCTAATACCATTTGTTTTAGTTTTAGTGCTTGTATCATAGAAGAGTCCAGGTCAGAAGAGAAGTCAAAACAGTCTTGACTAATTGAAATCCTTCTGCCAAAATGTCACTTTGTTTTCTGGCATTGTTTCTTTTACATCTTCTTTCTCATTATTTGACACTGGTTTGGAAACACTTATCTCCATCAAGTTCTGCATTCTGGTGTGGTGTCTATTTGCTCTTGAATTTCTCCACGATCTTTATCTTGAAACTTTTCATCTGCCACCTTTTTTGCCATGTCTATAATTTCTTTCACGTTTTCCTTAATTGGCTCTGTTGTAAATCTTGTGAAGGCATGCATAACATTTGGACACAGTTTCCTCCAGCAGGAATTTATTGTTTCAGGCCTTGGTGGCTTTCACTGCTTTTTCTATAACAATGATGGCATCTCGAGTGGCGTAATCTTTCTAGATCCTCGTGATGTTCTCTCTTACTGGTTCTTTTTTTTTTTTTTTTTTTTCTCTTACTGGTTCTTTTCCATAGCATTGACAGTCCTTTCTGTAGAGTACTATGTGTAATGAGCCTTAAGGCTCCTATGACCTAACCCCCGATATAGAGTTTGAATTAGATTGTGTTTGGGGGCAAGTATATCACTTTGACGACTTTGATGATGCTCTCATGGGGTTCTGGGTGAGCAGGGGCATTGTTCAATATCAAAAGTATTTTTTTATTTGAAAAATGTGATTTACTAGTTACTCATTCATCTAAGCAAACCTGAGTGCCCACAATGTCTCAGATCACTGCTTCAAAAATTGAAATTTGTCATTATTTTTCCATTCCTCAACTGTAGTGTCCATCCCCAGAATTTGTGTCCCTTTTCTTACATAAAGGGATTTCACACTTAAAGAGTCCCCCCCCCCCCTTTTTTAAAGTCTATAAGGGTGGAGACCATCTCCATCCATTAAGAGGGGAAGACCCAATTTCCCAGATATTCCTGCAGTTGGACACGGCTCCTAATGGCTCTGTCATTCAGATAACCACATGCCAGGGTCTGATTCAGGACACAATGATACAGAGGCTGGAACTGTGCAGAATGCATTTGGCACAGGTGGTATGAGTGGCAATAGTGTTGTCCACTCATCAGGAGCAGGAGCAGCAGCAAAGCAGTCCTGGCCACAGGGTTTACCTTTGGTGAGCCTTACTGGCAAGGTACTTCTGACTATGGGGACAGAGCATTGATGGAACCAATTTAGAAAATGGATTCCCATCGTCCAAAGACCTCTTGTTGTACAACCCAGTGACTGGCAGCTGATGTTTATCTTTTCAAGGCTCAGGTGTTAGCAGCTTTATAGATAAGGGCAGTCCTGATCATGAACTGATTTTATACAAAACAGTAGAGTTAGCATCTCTCTTCTTTCCTTAAATCCTGATTTTGTACAAAACAGTAGAGTTATTAGCATATCTCTTCTTACCTTAAATCCTGGTGCTTGCTTCTCTTACTAATAGATGTGCTTTGTGGCTTTTTTTCCCTTTTTTTAATTAAAAAAAAAATTTAAAGATCATTCATTCATTCATTCATTCATTCATTCATTCATTTATTTATAGAAAGAGAGAAAGAGAAAGAGTAGCAGGCTCCATGCAGGGAGCCCAACGCGGGACTCAATCCTGGGTCTCCAGGATCACACCCTGGGCTGCAGGCGGCGCTAAACCACTGCGCCACTGGGGCTTCCCTCTTTTTTTTTTTTTTTTTTTCCTAAACAGGATAGGACACTTACATCTGCATTAAAAACTTGCTCAGGTAGCTATCCTTCTCCTCAGTGATTTTCTGAATGGCATCTGGGAACTCATATGCTGCCTCTTGGTCAGCAGAAGCTGCTTTTCTTACATTTTTAAAGGCAAACCTCTTTTTAAAATTCTTAAACTATCCTTTGCTGGCATTAAATTCTTCATCTTGTTTTAGACTTCCTTTCCCTCCCTCCCTCCCTCCCTCCCTCCCTCCCTCCCTCCCTTCCTTCCTTCCTTCCTTCCTTCCTTCCTTCCTTCCTTCCTTCCTTCCTTCCTTCCTTCTTTTGCTTCATCTTTTGCTGTAAGTTGTCATATGATGGCTTTGGTTTTTCTTGAATCATATTAGAGTCTACAGGTATGCCTTTCTCATTAACAATCTGTACCCACATAAAAGCTGCATTTTCAATACAAGATAAAAAGATTTCACAAAGAGTGCAAGATTTTCACTCCTGCTGACACAGATGTGGTGATGGCTTCATGAATTTCCTTTTCTTTTTCTATAATGGTCCTTACAGTGGATTCATTTATCTTAAAATGGTGGGCAGTCACAGCTGCAGACCTGAGTCTGTGGTACATATCAAGCAATTCAGCTGTTTCTTATAATGTTATGATTTTTCTCTGCTTCTTGGGAGCACTTCTAGCATCACTAGTGGCACTTTGTATGGGTCCCATGATGTTATTCAAGGCTTACACTTTTGCACTAAACATGAAAAATACGTGAGAACCATGAGAGATCACTTTTGACTGTGATACACAATTTACTTGGAGATATGAACTGTTCATGTGGAAATGATTAGCATCACACAGCATTTTAAGCAGACATTCTAACACTTGAGCTTACCACAATAGCAACAGGAGGTGGCTACAAAATTATTACAGTAGTGCAGTATGTACTACAGTTACTTTTATGCAGTTACGATTTAATACTGTATCTTTACATTTGTTTACATTTCTTTCTATTAAAATGGTACTATGTATGGTCTGTAAGTGTGTGTAAGTTTTGATAAATTTTAAGTTTTTCTGATAAATCTGATAAAATAGACCAGTATCTACATATATTTCATGCATTCATGACATACCTTTCAAATTTTTCAATATTTCTAGGCTATACAGTTGATGTTTTTTCAAATTGCAAATCTCCCAAAATTTTTTCAGTGCCTTTATTGAAAAAAAAAGTCCACGTATAAGTGGACCCACGCAGTTCAAGCCAGTATTGTTCAAGGGTTGTCTGTACCTTGAAATGCTTCACCTCTTTTTTAGGTTGTTAAGAAAAACCTAAATTAAAACTAGTTCTTGAGATTTATTTTTTCAAGGTGAAATACCTCTAAAAAGCTATTCCCACTGTGGTCAGATGTATCACTTGGTTTTCTGTCCTGTTCTCTCTCTCTCTCTCTCTCTTTTTTTTTCTAGAGCCTTTATTCATTTCTAATCTGGTCCTATCCTCTAGGCCTACTATGTAGCTGTCATCCTGTAATGTCATATCCTAATCAGCCTGAGGATTCCCTTTACTACTGTCATGCTGGAGTCAGTGTTTCCTAGATCCCTTTTCTTACTTTTATTTATTTTTATTTTTATTTTTATTTTTTTTATTTTACTTTTATTTTTTATTTTTATTTTTTATTTTACTTTTTTTACTTTTATTTTTTTTATTTTTATTTTTTTTTCAATTTTTATTTATTTATGATAGTCACAGAGAGAGAGAGAGAGGCAGATACAGGCCGAGGGAGAAGCAGGCTCCATGCACCGGGAGCCCGATGTGGGATTCGATCCCGGGTCTCCAGGATCTCGCCCTGGGCCAAAGGCAGGCGCCAAACCGCTGCACCACCCAGGGATCCCTCTTACTTTTATTTATCCCCTCATCTTGATGTAGAATACTCTCTTACAGCTGACTGGGAAAGGGCCCAAGAGATTGTTACTACTTTCTCATTATAGTGTTTTTTAGTACTTATTTGGATTCAATTTTCTTTTTATCCTTCTCTAAGAGTATTTGGAAGCTTTAGTATTTTTCTTTTTTCTTCTTTCTTCATTATATCTGTTCACCCTACTAACCCCTATTTGTTTTGGTAACTTTCTTGTTGGAACCTTCCTCAATATTTGGTGTTCTTTGGCTGTCCATTCATTTATTAAAGGTCCACTCTGTTGAAATATAGTTTACATACAATAAAGCATGCAGATTTAAGTATGAAGTTTAGTTTTGACAAATGTACTATTTGTGTAATCGCCACCCCACGTAAATATCTTAAGACATTTCCATCACTTCAGAAGAGCTCCCGCCTACATCTTTGCAGTCCGTTCCCTACATTTCTACCCATACACCCTTTGTCAACCACTGTCTTTGTCACCATAGTTAATTTTGCCTCTTCAAGACTTTGATACAGTGTGGTCATACAGTATATGTTCTTTTAGTGTCTGGTTTTTTTTGCTCAGTATCTTTTTTTTTTAATTTAAATTTTTAATTTTTAAATGCCAGAACGTTTATTGTGACTAATCATTGAAATCATTAAGATAAACTGGATGCTGCAACAGGTGCCCTTTTGGGCTTAGGTGTTGATCCTTCACAGAGTCCGCACCTGTATCTGCAGTATACAATTTTTAGGTGCCTAATTTGACCGGTCCCAGTGGTATTTCGTCTTTTAGCTTTGGCACTCTAGTTATACCTTCTCTTCTACTTTGCAGGGTAGCCACATTTGCCACAGATGGACTTCTGAAGGTGGTAGGCCTTAGAGCCACAGTGATGGCACAATGTGTGCGTCTTACTGCGATGCTTTCCAAACGATGACATCCCCTTTGTCATCTTATTTCCGTGGCAGACCCCTTGCTCAGTATCATTTTTGAGATTCATTTATGTTGTTATATGAATCAATTTTCTTAATTTTTATTGCAGAATACTGTTCCTTGTATGGATATAGCACATTTATTTATTCACCTGTGTATGGACAAAGGAGTTGTTTCTAGTGTTTTGGCTATTATTAATACAACTCCTATGTATATTTCTGTATAGTATTTTCATTTCTCTTGGGTAAATCACAAGGAGTGAAATTGCTGGGTTATTAGTGTAAGTATATGTTTAACTTTGTAAGAACTGCCAAACTACCCATTTATTTTTAAAAGTGTGCATTAAAAGGATAGATCGGAAGACCCCTTTTTTTTTTTTTTTTTTTTTTAAGATTTTATTTATTTGAGAGAGAGAGCACAAGCAAGCAGAGTGGTAGGCAGGCAGAGGGAGGGATCATGACCTAGCCAAAGGCAGACGCTTAACTGATTGAGCTACCTGGGTGCCCCAGATTGGAAGACTTATATGTTTGAATATATCACTTGTTGACTTGTGGATTTTTCTGTTTGGTGTTTAGTTGGGAACCCAGACATTTCTAAGGGAGGAATAGAGATTCTCACTCAGTGGCAGGCGTTTGTTCTGCTCTCATTTACTTTTCTTCAGGGAAGACTCCTGTTTATTTCAGCTAGGTGATACATATGTCAGAGTGGGGCAAGGGATACAGAGTAGTAGGGCAAGGGATACAAGTGCTCACTTAATCTTTACCTTTTTTCATATTCTTACAGCTCTTAGCTAAACCTGGTGTTTTCACGTATGGACCCTTTCTGTCTCAGATTCTTTTGTTTGTTTGTTTTTTTTTTGTCTCAGAATCAGAGAATGTATCTCTGGTCTTTTAATATATAATCTGCATCTAAAAAGTTGGTGTGAAAGTGATGGTTATGTGATAGACCGGTGCTTGACAGCGTCATGCTTTAAGTTTAGACATAAGAGTCTAACTACTTTTCATACAGGCCTTCAACCAGTCAGTCTCTCTTGATCTCTCTACCTTTTACCACCTCCTCTAGCACCTACTACCCTGGCCCTTTGGTGGTAACTGGTACCATGAGTTCCTGAGCCTTTTTTGGAGTGGTTTAGGTAAAATAGGTAAAAAGTGTAAAATAGGTAAATTAGTTTGCTGCTTGTTCATATTTCTCAACTGCTAGTGTTTAGGTTTCCATCTTTCGTCTGTTTAGGTCAGTCACCACTCCTCTAGATACTTAGTGGTTGCCAGAAAAATTTGACTCTTAGGTGTTCAGTTTTCTCTTCTCTTTGTCCTTTTGAGTTTATATCCTTTTTTTTTATTCTTGCTGTAGTTTTAGTGAAGTCTAGAGAGAGAAGAGGGTTTTTTTAAAAAAAGATTTTATTTATTTATTTATTTATTTATTTGAGAGAGAGCACTAGTGTGAACAGGGGGAGGGGCAGGGGAAGGGAGAGAATCCCTAGCGGACTCCGCATTGAGCACAAGCCCGACCCAGGGCTCAATCTTACAACCCTGAGATCATGACCCGAGCTGGAATCAAGAGTCAGACACTTAATTGACTGAGCCACCCAAGTGCTCTAAGATAATAGATTTTTTTAAACTTTATCATCTTTTTTTTTTTTTTTAATTTTTATTTATTTATGATAGTCACAGAGAGAGAGAGAGAGAGAGGCAGAGACACAGGCAGAGGGAGAAGCAGGCTCCATGCACCGGGAGCCTGATGTGGGATTCAATCCCAGGTCTCCAGGATCGCGCCCTGGGCCAAAGGCAGGCGCCAAACCACTGCGCCACCCAGGGATCCCCAAACTTTATCATCTTTTTTAAAAAAAATTTTTTTATTGGAGTTCAATTTGCCAACATATAACATAACACCCAGTGCTCATCCCAAGTGCCCCCTCAGTGCCTATCACCCAGTCACCCTAGATAATAAATTTTTAAAAATGTGTTCAGTTTTCCATTTTTTATCTGAAACTGGTTTTTTTCTTTCTAAAATTAAAATAACTACATTAATATTATGTTTTCCTACTTTAAAATTTTACTAGGCTTGATTCTATTCTTTTTTCCATCTGCCTACATTTTAATTTAATTTTTTAAATAGCTACCATTTATTGAATACCTGGATGTGTTAGACCTGAGCTCTACTATATGCTGAATATTCATTAGTCACCTTTTTTTTTTTTTTTAGTCACCTTTGTTTAAACAAAGGTATGTGAAGATATTAGAAAGAAATATATATGGGTAGTATTATGGTGTAATTTCATTTTATTTCATGTTAGTCTCACAAGTTATGGGAGGCTATTCTTCTCTCACTGATAATGATGACAGCCACAGTAAATAACATTTAGATGGCTTTCTATAACTCAGGCACTGTTCTGAGCACTTTGCATTAGTGTACAGAGTTCTCCCAACCATTCTTAAGGTATATACTTTTCAAACTGCCATCTTACAGAAAGCTCCAGGGATAAGGTATGGCCCAGCTGGATTGCAGTCCTCCTAAATTTTTATTTTTTATTTTTCAAAGTTTCAGTTGTACAGAAGACAACACTTTTATGTACTCCATGTCTACAGATCAGCCAATTGTTAGTCTATTTTGAAAAATAAAAGTGCTGTTTATTTTCAATAACTATGGATCCATGGCAAGATTTTAGTGTCTGATATTCTATTTCAAGCATATACAATAACTTATCCAATCTGTCCTGTGTTGATGGACATCATTTTCTTCTTATAAATGCTTTAAAAATCTTATGCATATGTTTATACATATTCTCACGTTATAAATGAATAAGTTCATTAGTCATCAGACTGCTATTTTTTAAACTTACTACCAGTCCTTCAAATGATCTGTAACCAACAGTGTATGAGATTATCATTTTATATCCCAGTGATTGATTTTCTTGTCTCTTCCACTAGATGATGAGCATTCTAATTTGTTAGTAAAGCTGTTAATGAAAATTAGGCATCTTGAGGAAATATATATTCCAGTAGCTGAAGTAATTTCTTTTCCATTACTTTAATTTATGAGAGGAGTTTTGTTTTGTTTTTCACTTCTGCATTCCTTTTTTTTTTTTTTCTTAAAGAGAGAGAAAGAACACACACATGTAGGGGGAGGGGCAGAGGGAGAGGGTGAGAATCTCAAGCAGCTTCCACCTGACACAGCGCCTGGTCTCATGACCCCGAGATTATGACCCAGGCTGAGCCACCCAGGCACCCCTCACTTTTGCATTCTTATAAGGAAAAAAAATTAATATATTGAGGATATTAATAGTATGACTCCAATTTTTAATGAATTAAGCATGTAGTATTCATACTTTTCTCTAGCAACTTATTCGAATATTAGTTCTTAATGTTTTATCATTGCCTCACAAGTTGTCAAACCCATGAGGTTTCTCTCCCTACTACAAACATTTATTGAAAGATAATATATATGCCGGGACTCTTCAGTATTTATCTTGTTGGTTCTTTCTGCCTTATGCGAGACTGTAGACCAGTTCCTTTTTCTTGTCCTTTGGAGACTATACTTTTCTTGTTTTTCCTGTTCTAATTATTCCTTATCAATATTATTAGAGTACTTTTTCTTTGTCTGCAGATCCTATAAGCATTGGTTTCTTAGACTGTGCTTCTTGTCGTTTAATTGCCACCTATACGCTGATGACTCTCCTCAAAACTCTCCTAAGCTTTACACTCATAATTGTAAAAACCCACTGAATTTCCCCAAGGTTTTTATCCCCCCCCAAGGTTTTTCATATGCAATATATCCTTCCCAGAATTTATTATCTTTTCTTCCTCACTTACTCTTTTTCTTATTCCCTTTCTACATGGCATACCATCCTTCAAGTTTCCCTGACTAGACTCCTAAACATTATCCTAAATTGCTTCTCAGTCAGGCTTCAAGTTGTACTGACTCTTCTTTGTAGACATTTTCCAGATTTATCTTCTTTTCTTCTTGTATTAGTCTACCTTTTGCTTTTCTGCACTACTGGTAGAATGAACTGCATTGTATCTATGTTCTGTTTCCTATCTGCCTGGAATTTGTATCTGAATTGTGTCTGACTATATCCCTTCCTTATTACGACAGACCAAAATTTCTATGACTTGGTCAAAAGACTGCCTCCCTAGGTTTATTATATACTACTCCCCACCTTGTTTATTTTGTTCTAGTAACGTACAATTCCATACATTCCATCTGTCATTGTACTTTGTAACAAACCTATCATCTCTGCCTTGCATACCTTTGTCCTTTTTGCTTTGGTTAGTCTTTAAATTTTTATGTAATCATCCTCTCTGTTCAGAGTCTTCTCTTTCCTCCAGCATGGGCTAAAAGTACCTTTTCTGTGCCATCATTTTGATCCTTGAACTGACTGCATAATTGTATTTTTCTCGTCCTTATAGACAAAGTTCTGTTTGGTGAAAAAAAATGCCTAAAAGTAGTGACTTAGTAATTTTTGTTTTTAGTGAATGTCTAAAAATATTAGGTTGTTAGAATAATCAGTTTGTAGATTGCTTTCTTTGTAAATGACAAAATCTAATCTTTAGCTTAGATTTTGTGGGGACTGTCCTCCACATGAATAAATAAGTGCTTAAGAAGTATAAATATTTTTATCTCAAAGAAATTTGAAGTATATTTGGTATATAATATTGTATTAGTCTTAGATATACAACATAGTGATTCAACATTTATAAGTATGAAATGTTTGTTGTCTGCCACTATACAAGGGTAATACAATATTATTATTATTTTAAATTTTATTTATTTGAGAGAGAGAGCGAGTGTGTGTGTGTGTGTGTGAGAGAGAGAGAGAGAGAGAGAGAGAGAGAGAGAGAGCACAAGCAGGGGTCAGGGAAGAGGACAATAGCTACCTGCTGAGCAGGAACCCCAATGCAGGGCTTGATTCCAGGACCCCAGAATCATGACCTGAGCTGAAGGCAGACACTTAACTGACTGAGCCACCAGGTGCCCTAATAAAATATTATTGACTATATTCCCACTGCTGCTCTTTACATACCTTTTACATCCTCTTTACATGACTTATTTATTTTACAACTGGAAGTTTGTACTGCTTTATCCCCTTCATTTATTTTATCCATCCCCTCATCTGTCTTTCCTCTGGCAACCACCAGTTGGTTCTCTGTATTTATGAGTCTGTTTCTGTTTTGTTAGAGTCCACATATAAGTGAAATCATACGGTATTTGTCTTTCCCTGTCAGTTATTTCACTTAAAATAATACCCTCTAGGTCCATCCAAGTTGTTGCAAATGGCAAGATTTTACTCAGTTTTATGGCTGAGTAATAGTCTGTATTACATATATATGTGTGTGTTTATTTATTTTTTATTTTAAAAAATTTTTATTTATTTATGATAGTCACAGAGAGAGAGAGAGAGAGAGGCAGAGACATAGGCAGAGGGAGAAGCAGGCTCCATGCACCGGGAGCCCGACATGGGATTTGATCCCGGGTCTCCAGGATCGCACCCTGGGCCAAAGGCAGGCGCTAAACCGCTGTGCCACCCAGGGATCCCGTGTGTATTTATATATACACATCATCTTATCCATTTATTTTTTAAAAGATTTTATTTATTTTGAGAGAGAGAGAGCAAGCATGAATGGGGGGAGAGGCAGAGGGAGAGAGAGAGAATGTCAAGCAGACTCCATACTGCGCGTGGAGCCTGATGCAGGGCTTGATCTCAGATTCCCAAGATCATTACCTGAGCCGAAATCAAGAGCCAACTGCTTAACCGACTGAGCCACTCAGACACCCCATACCCATTTATCTATTAATGGACACTTAGGTTGCTTCCATAATTTGGCTATTTTACAAAATGCTGCAGTGAACATAGAGGTGCATCTGTCTCTTGAAATTAGTGTTTTTGTTTTCTGTGGATAAATACTCAAGTCGGGGGAATACTCAGAAGTAGACTGCTGAATCATATAGTATTTCTGTTTTTAATTTTTTGAGGAACCTCCAAAATGTTCCATTGTAGCTGCATCAATTTACAGTCCCACCAACAATGCAAAGGTGTTCCCTTTTCTCCATATCCTTGCCAACACTTATTTTTTAAAAAAGAAGATTTTAAGAGCCTTCTTTTCTCTTACAGTTTCTTACCCTCTTCAACTTCTGATTTGCAGTTACAGATGTAGAGCTGAAACGACTGAAAGATGCCTTCAAGAGGACATGTGGACTCTCTTATTATATGGGCCAGCACTGCTTCATCAGGGAAGTGCTTGGTGATGGAGTGCCTCCAAAAGTGGCTGAGGTAATCTTTATATTCTAGATTTTCCTTTGACATACTTTTCCACCAGCCTGAATTCTTGAGGAGCTTTCTGGTCTTAACATAGGTAATCTTCCCCACAGTTATTTTTCTTGCTGAGTAAGTCAGTAGAGCTTAGATGTCAATATGGCTATATTTTTAGAGGCCAAAGAGAAGTAACACAGATCTGCATTTGTGCTGCTTTTATACTGAGCTTTCATAGCCACTGACTATAACCATGGGCCCAGTAGTTTGACCAACTTCTTATTCTTACACACTTCACTACTCTGACATACAAGTTTTATGTTGGGAGTATGTTTTACAGATTTTGTGTTAAAGAAAAACTTTCTCGATAACAAAGCCTAATTAAATTAATTCTATAAAATTAAATGTTGTGAATGAAACACTAGCTTATTGGAACCTGTAAAGTCTTATTTAATTTCTACTAAAAAATTTAGGTAGAGATAAAATGTCCTAAGTTGATATAAATATACCCTCCTAAAAACAGTAAGTTAACTGTTTTTATGGCTGTCTATACAGATATGCATTATATCATTCAAAATGTGAAATAAGAATAAAACACTGAAAACATTAACAAAACACTGAAAATTATGGGAATTTTAAGATTAGTATATTACATAGAACTGTAATTTGCCATTCTTAATTAGTGATAGCTTCTGTTTCTAACCTGTTGCGTGCTTTTGAACCTGTAGTTTCTATAATAATAGAGTTTACATTTTTAATTTTTTTAACCTCATTTGTACGAAATGGCTTAGAATAGCCAACTCTATGGAAACAGAAAATACATTTGTTAAAATTTTAGTTGGTTTTTTTCTTACTCACTTGCATAGCAGCTGCATCTTCTTCCCATGTTCTGCTATTGGAGAGGCAGTTCATTAATCCTGTGTTTTGGAGGAATCTGTCCTTTCTGAGGTGTCAGGCTACTTGGTTGCCTCTGACAGGCTCAAGAAATGTAATATAGTTTATTTGACTGTCTGGTTTTTAGGATGGAAGTAATACACTTTCAGACTTTTTACATCTAAGGTGGAAGTGGAACTCCTTGCAACATCATTTTTATGTGAATATCTAATAAATTTCATTTCCCCCAAAACTGCTTTAAGATTCTTGCTCTGCCCTTTGGACTCTGTTAAAGGTCATCACCGGCTAGAATAATTAAAATAATTATTTTACAAGAATGATCTTAATGTTAAATGGTAAAGTCCACAGTAATAGTTTCAAGTTTTAGTTTCATTGTAGTTAATGCTTTTTTTGTGTCAAATCTAGCACTGTATTAAAACACATAAACTCTATAAATGCTCTTAGTGATGATATTAGCTTTTTTTGCCCTATTATTTCCTGACATAGGCTTAATTTAAATGAGGGCGGGTACTATTAGCATGTGGATATTGATTAGCATGCATAATATATTGTGTAAATTGTGAGGTATGATAAGGAGCTAAGTACTTTTATCTTTAATTAATCACTGGAATTTTCTCAGGAAAGGAAGTCTTTATAGTTTTTCATACCATAATCTAAAAAGGGTGAGTGAACCTCATTTGAGCTCAGTTCTGGAGCAGTTTCAACATTCATATAAAATGAACTTGTGGTTTATTTTAGCCATCTCTCTGAGATAGGCAGGTCAGTAGATAGACTTCATTAGCTTTTGTGTGTATTTGGGAAAGGGAGAGAATTTATTAGTATAATTCATATTTGCAGAGTTCAAAGTTACTTGCTGAAGAGGAAGTTGTACATTTTATTTTATTTTATTTATAAGATTTTATTTATTTATTTATTTATTTATTTATTTATTTATTTATTTAGGAGAGAGACAGAAGCAAAGATATAGGCAGAGGGAGAAGCAGGCTTCCTATGGGGAGTCTGATGCGGGACTTGATCCCAGGACACTGGGGTCATGACCTGAGCCAAAGACAGGTGCTCAACCACTGAGCCACCCAGGTACCCATAATTGTACATTTTAAATAAAATGGAAGTGTAAAAAAAAAAAAATAAAAAATAAAATAAAATAAAATAAAATAAAATAAAATGGAAGTGTAGATCTGTACAGGTAGTTTTGAAGCTTTAATTTAGTTTTAGTGAGTAGGTAGATTCAGATGGAGGTCTGTGTTCTTACAGCTGCAGGGAAATAAGTTAAATGATGGGATTTATAAATAAAGTAATGGCCCTTGTAAGACCTTTCTTAAAATCCCGTGGAGAACTTCAGCCTTAAATTTGGGTGGAGAGGGTCACTTACTCTTGGTGAGATTCTGAAATTAATGTTTTGAACCACAACAGCATTATTTTAATGCCAGTATCTCTCTAAGAAAAGCCACAGAAGAAAAAAGAAAGAAAGAAAGAAAAGCCACAGGAACCATTTAAGCTGCCAATTGTGGATGGTGAGAGAACTTCATTCCCTAGTGAAATCAATGTTTTCCTTTAAAGTAAAAGTAATAACATATCTTTCAAGAGTAAGGGGAAGTATTTTTGGAATTTTAGTGGAAAAGGATGATGAACTTAAGTAAATTTAGTCCTTAATATGTTAATTAAGGAAGCAATGTGAGTTTCTAAATTATTTTCTTGAAGAGTAGCTGTATAATTTTAGAGCAAAAGAGAGATTTATTTAGGATTGAACTAAACTTTTTTTTACCTTCTCTGAAGGTTTGCTATGATAAATTCCAAGACATTTTGGATGAGGAATAAGAACTCATGACAGTTTATGATTTTTGGAATTTAAGCATTGATTTAATTAGTCTCATTTTAGGATAGATTAGTGTAATTAATATTTTGATGCAATTCTGATCTTGCTTATAATAGTAACCATGTGTTATTTGAGTAGAATATTAAATGAATAGAATTTGAGGAGATTGAGAAAACAAAATCAAAAGAAGTACGTGGTAAGTAAATGAAAAATGGGTAATACTTGAAATTGCCCTCTTCTAAACCAAGGCTACTAACTCTTAATAATCCAGTACTTATATTTTCTTTAGCATGTCACCCATTCTCCAACTCCTGTCCTCCCAAAGAAATTCTAAATACAAAACATTTCCACCTAGTATAAATTTGTAATCATTTCTTCCTGTTTTCACATTCACTTAAAAGTAGTATTTACCATTTAGAAAATCTGCTAGGCAAGTGAATTTGTGTTAGCTATTCATTAACTATTTCCTTTTACTGGATACTCTTAAATCTCTATCTCAGGATTGATTTCAATTCTGGATGACTGGTTAGTATAGTAATACCATTCTACCTTTCTCCTCATAGCTGCCTCTGACAGTTTTGTTTTAGCCCACATTGTTTTTCTACCATTTCTTACAGATGTTAAAGTCTGCCTCTACTATGTAGCACATTTTATGAAGTGATGATGGCTTATTTGCTAATTGTTCATTTAAGTCTTGTCCTTCAACTAAGTTACAATTCTTGATGGGCAGACTTTATGACTTAAAAAACTGCCCCAGAGTGCTGTGCATATAGTATAAACTTAATAAGTATTTGATTTATTAATTTTTTTAAAGGTAATTTTATTATTTTGCAAAACCCTATGACAAGAATGACCAGAAACCACTATTTGTGAAATTAGTTAGCTTTGCTAATAACTTTTGCAGTCTTCGAACATTTAATCTTTTACAAATTAGAGGAAAATGCAAATTTTAAGTGAAAGCAATCTTAGAGCCTAGTGTTTTCAGATGTAGTGATCAAATATGAAAAGAGTTGATTAGTAGGATATTTTTCTGATAGTGGGGATAAATTTATGTTTAAATGCCCCTTGGGACTATGGGCATATATTTATTTACTAGATAGTCTAGGTTTAGGGGGAACTGACCACAGAATTATGATTAGTGTTTGTTTTGATGTTAGTTGATCTGTATTATTTATGACATTCCTTTATGTTGGATTTACTAGAATGATGGATGATAACTTTCTTGACAACTCTAGTCATTGACTGTTGGGCTTGATGCTATTGATTATTGACTGTTGTAATATACCAAAATAACTAATGTGTTTCTATCAACCAGAGAAGAATAGCTAATGTTTCCATTTGTTACAGAAAATCCTGATCTTGACATAGCTGACAGGAGAACACTAGGCAGGATACTGGATTAAAATCTTTCTCTGTAACTAGAGTCTGTAATATGTTCACTATACTTGATTTTAACTGCATTGCTTTTTGTTCATGGTGTAATGTGTACACTAGTTCTTAAAATTCAGTGTTTTTCAGTATTTCTCTTTGTAAGACTGGACAGAAAAGATTCCAAGGATTCTATTAGATGAAAATATTAATTTCATTCTCTCATAAAATTACATACAGACTTTTGTAAAAAGTGCATTATCTTTATGATTCTTAACTGCTAGATTTTATCCTAGAGTGATTTTTAAACAGCTTCGTAAACTGTTGAGAAACAGAGTTTATAGGGTGCCTGGGAGGCTCAGTTGAGCATCCAACCCTTGATTTTTGGCTCAGGTCATCATCTCGGGGTCTTGGGATTGAGGCTGCAGTATGGACTCAGCTGGAGGATTCTCTTCATCTCCGTCTACCTCTCTCCCAGCTTGTGTGCACATGCACATATGCTCTCTCTCTCTCCCAAATAAATAAATAAATCTCCTTTTTTTTTTTTTTTTTTTAAAAGAAAAGTAGTTAATGGTAGAAGAGCTAACAAGTCATTAGGCATAACAGAACTAGTGAACTTCTTCTATAAAACCTTACATCAGGGATCCCTGGGTGGTGCAGCGGTTTGGCACCTGCCTTTGGCCCAGGGCGTGATCCTGGAGACCCGGGATCAAATCCCACGTCGGGCTCCCAGTGCATGGAGCCTGCTTCTCCCTCTGCCTGTGTCTCTGCCTCTCTCTCTCTCTCTCTCTCTCTCTCTCTCTGTGTGTGACTATCATAAATAAATAAAAATTAAAAAAAAAAACCTTACATCAGGTACATTATATAACTTATGAATGTTGTAAGTGGCATTGTAAATGTCATAGAAGTTACTCATTTATACTGGAACTAAAAAATACCATTATAGAAAGTAATTTATACATAATCACTTACGTGAATCCTTGTATTAATTGAGGTACTGACATTGACTGGTGTAGTATGTGGTACAAATAATATTACACTAAGTGAAATAAGTCAGAGAAAGACAATGATCATATGGTCATATGCGGAATTTAAGAAACAAAACAAATATATTTCTTCATTGGGCAGTCTTTCTATGACATTCCTCCTTTTAGAATAGAGGCATATTGGGCAGCCCTGGTGGCTCAGTGTAATAGCGCCGCCTTCAGTCAGTCCTGGAGACCCAGGACTGAGTCCTACATCTGGCTCCCTGCATGGAGCCTGCTTCTCCCTCTGCCTGTCTCTGTCTGCCTGTCTCTCTCTGGAATAAATAAATAAAATATTAAAAAAAGAATAGAGGCATATTAAATATATCTATTCTATTCATCATAAATACAATAAGATGTATTCACAATGAAGATTTTCTTTTAACTAATTTGAAAAATTGGTTTTTGACTCAATGATAAAAGAGAAGATCTAAAAGGGAAGGTGTGTCGATATATGTGAAAACATAAATGAATCTCAAAATTGCTGTGCTAAGTGAAAGAATCCAAGTAAAAGTAGAATACATGCTTATGATTACATTCATATAAATTTTAGAAGGTGCAAAGTTATCTATCCTGAAAGGAAGCTTACTGGTTGGTGGTGGTGTAGGAGGAGAAGAGGGAGAGAGAGATTACAGAGGGACATGAGGACACTTTTGAGATGATGAAAATGTTATTAGTTTTTTTTATTGTGATGATAGTTTTAGTGGTATGACACGTATCACAAAACTGGTTATTTGTATACTTTAAATACACAATTTAAAAATGAGACTAGGGAAAAAAAAAATGAGACTAGGGGAATCCCTGGGTGGCGCAGCGGTTTGGCGCCTGCCTTTGGCCCAGGGCGCGATCCTGGAGACCTGGGATCGAGTCCCACGTCAAGCTCCCGGTGCATGGAGCCTGCTTCTCCCTCTGCCTGCGTCTCTGCCTCTCTCTCTCTCTCTCTGACTATCATAAATAAATTTAAAAAAAAAATTAAATAAAAAAAACTTTAAAAATGAGACTAGGGCAGCCCCGGTGGCGCAGCGGTTTAGCGCTGCCTGCGGCCTGGGGTGTGATCCTGGAGACCCGGGATCGAGTCCTGCGTCGGGCTTCCTGTATGGAGCCTGCTTCTCCTTCTGCCTGTGTCTCTGCCCCCCACCCCCCTCTCTATGAATAAATAAAATCTTTAAAAAAATAAAATAAAAATGAGACTAATAAAAAATATTTGCAGTTTATTGTATTTCAGTTATCCCTCAAAAACTTTGTAAAACATTTAATTAGATGTGCTTTTTGTGTTTTTCAGGAAAGATACTTATACTATTTGGAAAAATGAGCCCAAAATATAAAAATTGACTATTGACAAAATAGATCATTTAGTATTTGTTTGGATATTTGGGTTTTAGTTCTAACTTTATTAATTTACTTCAGGGTCTTTTCCTTGTCACTTAAGTTTTGAGGCAAAAAAACCTCCAAACCTTTGATCAGAGTTGTTGTAGGAATTAGATTTATTAGCAGCTTGATTGTAATTAGAGAAGTTAGGAGTGCAGTTACATTTTTGATGTTTTAGTGGGCTTTGAAATCAGCCTGGAATGGAGCAGGAAAGGATGTGGGCTAGTTTAGGCTGGGAAAGCTGGGGCAGTGAAAGGGAGGAATTCTCAGGGATACAGTTGGAACTCTGCCTTTTTCTCTCTTGATTTGAAGTTATGGATTAAATTAAACTTGTAGAAAATTGAAATTAAAGGGAAGAGATTTCAGAATGAGATCATTAGAAATAGAAGATCCAGGATTGTCAGTTTCCAAGAAAAGTATGGATAATAAAGTAGTCCAGGGAGCCAGTTGCGAGGACAAGGATCCAATCTTACAATCATGCATTAAGCTGTGAAAACATCAAGGAAAAAAGCTAGGCAGGAAATCTCCATCGGTAGAGTTCAGAGACACTGACTCCAAAGAGAGCCAGTTTTGACTTGAATAAACTTGGTGGCTGAACCTGAAGCTGCTTCAGAGCACCCGTGGATCTCAGGAGACTTCAGCTTCTTCAATGGGATGGGAATTGATCTGCTAACTATTAGAAAGGGACAAATATTTGCTTTAAAGGAAGCTAGTAAGTGGAAGGGGAGTTACAACCCAGAACTGCAAAGAAACTATTTAATTATTTTAAACCATTGCCATGCTAATTGAGAGAGTATTCTAATAATTTACCTCACTGATGTCCAGTGACACTGTAGTCTATGATCTGAGTATGACTTGTAGTTGTGTATTTGAATAGTCTTAGATAGAGTATCTTTAAAGATGAGAAAAGAGGTAGAGACTGAATCTCAGGACTTGCTATCTAGTATGGTGGCAGCAGGAAGTTACCCAAGACAAACAGAACTAGTAATCTGGTTTGTCCAGTTAATCCTAGGGTTAGTTTATTGGACAGTCTGTCAGATATAAATAGGTAATGTACACGAGTATCTTGGGTTATTTTGTTTAGGCAAGACTCCTTTGCTTTTGGGCTTGAGGAAGGGGGAGAAGTAATATGGAGTATTCTCTAAATTTAAGAAGAGTATTAGTAAGTTACTTTCAGACTCTAGTGTTACATAAACATTTTATGATATGGGTTTATGCTTAACATCTAATAGTCAATGGTTCTATGGAGTAGAGATACCTGACACAGGCATGTGAAGCTCTAGGATAATTCTTATGTGGAAAAAAATGAGTTATGGGGCAAATATAATAAAATATACTTAACAAAATAGAGCAAATGGCATGTTTTAATTTTTTTTCTGAAAATTGTATTTAATTTTTTCCCTTTAACAAATTTGATAACTTATTCTTTTTGTTTTGTTTTTGTTTTTGTTTTTGATAACTTATTCTTTAACAATAAAGTAATTTGAGAGGATAGTAATCTACATAAATAAAATTAATTTGTCTCTTAGAATGTCATGTGAAAATAACCAGACTTATTTTCCTGATACTTGGTAAGTCTTTTTGGGGAAATAGTACTTAAACTATTTCATCCTATGTGGATGAATTTTCCTTTGGTGATTCTCTGCAGGGAACCTCAAAGAGAGAGACATCTTAGAGAGTTTCTCATACTGAGTTTTAAGAATTCCATGTCACCAAAAGTCTCAGTAGAATAAGAAAATAAACAATGATGTCCAATATGGACCCCCAAATTACAAGGGTAGATGATCTGAAATGCAAGTTTTGATTTATGATTGATCATTAATATCTTGGAAAAAAATTGAGATTCTATTTCTAAGGAAGGAAGGAAAAATGGGTATTGTATAGACTGCTAACCGTTTCTGCCACAAGCTATATTACACAAACTGTATTATGATCCAGGGTAAGTAGCAACAGGAATTTATTTAAATAGATTAGACTGTATCAAGGAGGCTAGTCATTCCTATATAGATAAAATTTTTATTTAATAAAATTGCCTTTTGAAAAATATATGCAATGAATGTTTTAGTTATATTATTTATTTAAAAAAATTTTTATTTATTTATTCATGAGAGACAGAGAGGCAGAGACACAGGCAGTGAGAGAAGCAGGCTCCATGCAGGGAGCCTGATGTGGGACTCAATCCCCGGTCCCCAGGATCACGCCCTGGGCTGAAGGCAGGCACTAAACCACTGAGCCACCCAGGGATCCCAGTTATATTATTTAAATTGAATTATAGTGCTTTTGTTTTCAGTTGCTCTATTTCATGTTTTATAGTCTTGTGAACTATTATTTAATAATTGACTTAAAAGAAATAGATAATACCACACTAAAAGTGTGCTTAGTGAAAAGCAAACCTTTTCCATCTTTTTTTTTTTTTTTTAAAGATTTTATTTATTTATTTATGAGAGACACAGAAAGAGGCAGGCAGAGACATAGGCAGAGGGAGAAGCAGGCTCCATGCAGGGAGCCTGATGTGGGACTTGATCCTGGGTCTCCAGGATCACGCCCTGGGCCGAAGGCAGATGCTCAACCGCTGAGCCACCCAGGCATCCCCCTTTTCCATCTTATACCCATTACCTAGAGTCCTTCCCCAGCAGTAGCCAATTATCCTGCTTTGCAAATAAAGGTTTTAAATTATCTGTTTTTTCTCAATGATTTTATTTATTTATTCATGAGGGGGGCGGGGCAGAGACATAAGCAGGCTCTGCACAAGGAGCCTGAATGCAGGACTGGATCCTGGACCCTAGGATCACCCCCTGAGCCAAGGCAGGCGCTCAACCATTGAGCTACCCAGGCGTCCCTTTTAAATTATTTTTTTTATCATAGTGATATATGATTAGAGCAGAATCAGAAGGAGCTAGTGAAAAACCAAGAGTCCCCCACCTACTCCATCTTGAGGCAACCATTTCCTAGTGATAGTTTCTGGTATATACTTCTGTCTCCTAAATAATAATCTTCACTCTTTCTTACTTGATTTTAGATTTATCCTTTGCTTTCCTTTTTTTTTTTTTTTTTTTTTTTTTAAAGATTTTATTTATTTATTCATGAGAGACACACACACAGAGAGGCAGAGACACAGGCAGAGGGCAGGCTCCAGACAGGGACTCAATCCTGGGACTCCAGGATCACGCCCTGGGCCAAAGGCAGACGCCCAACTGCTGAGCCACCAGGCCTCCCTTTTGCTTTTCTAATTGTAGGAAATAGCTTTCTTATACACCCCCCTCGACATCTTCTCAGTGCAATTATATCACAGTTTTTGGATAAATCAGTATTTGTTATTTACAGTATTAGGATTATGTAAAAAAATTTTTGCAATATATATGCTACAATTTAGTCTTTATTTTTTTGTCTTTTTTCCCCCTGGGGTTAATGATTGCCTTATTTTTTCATTTGCTTAGTTTTCATACCTGTGGCTAAATCATCTCACACATTCTAACAGCTTTTTAGTATGTTTTTTTTTTTTCATGAGTCAAAGGCTAATCTTTTACACTGATCTTCAAAGCTACTTATAGCTGTGATACATACATAAATATGTCATGTATTTATCTGTTTATATCAGGCTGTCTTTCTATCCTCTAATATTCCATGAACCTTTATGCTTTTTGGCCTTCCATGTCCCAAATATGAATTAAAAAACTGATGCAAGATTTAATTAGTGTTTTCTTTATTTGCCATTGATATGTGAGATATCAAGGTAAAATATAGATGGTGAATTGAGGGTGAATTTTAACCACCTCATTTTTATGTTGTTAAAGTACCATTAATAACAACAATGGGAAAATCCTAGATAATAAAATTCCATTTGTATGAAGCACTTGACCTCAGAGGAAAGAGAAATCAGGCTTAAGAATTAGTTTTTTTTTTTCCCTAGTCTAATGTGAAAGAAGCTTTAAAATCAAGTTAGTAGCATTTTTTAAAATATGTTTTATTTTTTTTTACAGATTCTGGCTAGAGTCTAGCTTTTTAAATTATTTGTAAGTTTTAAGATCAGTTTATAGTTGGCACTGCTCATAGAAATTAGTAGTAGGCAAATAGTTTGATCAAATTATTTTATTTATTTATTTATTTATTTATTTATTTATTTATTTACTCACTCAAGTTATTTTATATCTGGATGGCAACTTTAATAGGATTCCAGCTCTGAAGAATAATTTTCTCATTAATTTCCAAATGACAGAGCAGCTGAAGTGTTTTGACATTTATATAAAAAATAATATTGATATATGATATTAACATATGAGGATTCATTCTGAATTATTTTTCCCATCCTCATTCTTTTTTATTTTTACAGTTGACTTTCAAAAATTTTAGATGAGTAAAAAGGCTTATAGGAGCAGCGTTTAGGAAAATGTGTTAAGCCAACTCTGCTATGTATATATACCAGATCTTTGCTTTAAAAGAAATACTGGTATGTTTCCTAACAACGTTTTCCTTAACAGTTTCCTAATTTTTGAGATATTCTATTCAACTCACCCCTTTTTAAATTTTATTTTTAAGTGATCTCTGCACTTAGCTTGGGGCTCAAACTTAAAACCCCAAGATCAAGAGTCTCATGTTCCACCAACTGAACCAGCTAGGCACCCCTCAATTACACATTTAAAGCATATGGTTAATGACTTCATTTGTTCAGTTTTGCAACTATCACCACAATTAATTTCATTACCCCCAAAAGCAAACCCTATACCCTTGTCACTCCTATTTTCTCCATCCTCTCCTCCATCAGCCCTAGGTTAATATACTGATTTACTTTCTGTCTTATAGATTTACCTATTCTAAGCATTTTGTAGAAGTGGAATCATATATGGTCTTATGTGACTGGCTTCTTTGACTTAGATGAACCTTGAAAACATTATGCTGTGTGGTGGCACGTATCAGTCCTTCATTCCTTCTTGTTGGTGAATGATATTCCCTTGTATGGATATACAGTATTTTGTTATTTGTTAATCAATTGATGGATATTTGGGTTATTTCTACCTTTTGGATATTATAAATAGTGATGCTATGAACATTCATGTGCATTTGTGTGGACATATATTTTCCTTTCTCTTGGACATATATCTTGGCTAGAATTTCTGGGTCATATGGTAACTCTGTTTAACCTTTTGAGGAACTGCCAGACTGTTCCAAAATGGCTGTACCATTTTACATTACCATCAGTGGTATATGAGAGTTGCAACTTTTCTATATTCTTGCCAACCTTGATATCCTTAAATAAAGTTTTTAATTTTTAAAAAAGTAGGGGTGCCAGGGTGGATCAGTGGTTGAGCATCTGCCTTCAGCCCTGGGCTTGGTCTTGTGGTCCCAGGATTGAGTCCCACATCGGGCTCCCTGCATGGAGCCTGCTTTTTCCCTCGCCTCTGTCTCTGCCTCTTTCTCTGTGTCTCTCATGAATAATTAAATAAAATCTTTAAAAAAAAAAAGTATTTGAAAATAATCCCCCCCAACTGTTCAGGGATCCCAATTAAATATATTAGTGGATCTGAAATGTGTACTAAAGGTCTATACATTTGTGTTTGGCTTAATTGTCCCAAGCCTTTTGAGGGTACTAAAGAATTTGAGGCTTTCTGTATATTAGCAATAATATTTTAAAAAATTTAAAGTAATAATCATTAATCAGACTTAATGTTGATGTAAAGGATCTAATCTATATTTATTTTTTTATTTTTTTATTTTTTAAATTTTTTATTTATTTACGATAGTCAGAGAGAGAGAGAGGCAGAGACATAGGCAGACGGAGAAGCAGGCTCCATACACCGGGAGCCCGACGTGGGATTCGATCCCGGGTCTCCAGGATCGCGCCCTGGGCCAAAGGCAGGTGCTAAACTGCTGCGCCACCCAGGGATCCCTAATCTATATTTCATATTGGGGTTCTATAACTCCCAAGTCTAAAACCCAGGGACTCCTGGGTTTTTTGAACCCCAAGTCAGTTAATGTTTCCAATCTTAATCCTTTTCTGAAATTTTATCTACTTTTTAGAGTCTAATTTGTACAATATCTGTTTCATTATTAATTTTTTTGAGGGGTACAGTATACTTTATTGATGGTACATGACAAGGTAGGGCTCCCCAAGCCCCTCCCCTTCCTCGGGGTCTGGGATGTATATTGGAGGTCAGGAGATTCTCAGTGTGTTGGGGGATTAAGTTGGGGCAGGGACTCCCCAGCAGCTGAGGGCCTCTCTCTTCCTCTTGTTCTTGCTGGGGCTGGTGGTCCAGGAGGCTCTTACTCCTTGGAGGCCATGTGGACCATGAGGTCCACCGCCCAGTTGCTGTAGCTGAATTCATTGTCATACCAGGAAATGAGCTTGACAAAGTGATCATTGAGGGCAATGCCAGCCTTGACGTCAAAGGTGGAAGACTGGGTGTCACTGTTGAAGTTGCAGGAGACAACCTGGTCCTCAGCGTAGCCCAGGGTGCCCTTGAGGGGGCCCTCTGATGCCTGCTTCACCACCTTCTTGATGTCGTCATATTTGGCAGCTTTCTCCAGGCGGCAGGTCAGATCCACAACTGATATGTTGGGGGTGGGGACACAGAAGGTCATGCCAGTGAGCTTTCCGTTCATCTCAGGGATGACCTTGCCCACAGCCTTGGTGGCGCCAGTGGAAGCAGGGATGATGTTCTGGGCAGCCCCTCGGCTGTTATGCCAGAGCTTCCCAGAGGGACCGTCCACAGTCTTCTGGGTGGCAGTGATGGCATGGACGGTGGTCATGAGGCCCTCCACGATGCTGAAGTGGTCATGGATGACTTTGGCCAGAGGAGCCAAGCAGTTGGTGGTGCAGGAGGCATTGCTGACAATCTTGAAGGAGTTGTCACACTTCTCGTGGTTCACGCCCATCACAAACATGGCGACATCAGCAGAAGGAGCAAAGATGATGACCCTCTTGGCCCCGCCCTTCAAGTGAGCCCCAGCCTTCTCCATGGTAGTGAAGATCCCAGTGGACTCCACAACATACTCAGCACCAGCATCACACCATTTGATGTTGGCGGGATCTCGCCTGGAAGATGGAGATGGACTTCCCATTGATGACAAGTTTCCTATTCTAGCCTTGACCGTGCTGTGGAATTTACTGTGGGTAGAATCATACTGGAACATGTACACTATGTAGTTGAGGTTAATGAAGGGGTCATTGATGGCGACAGTATCCACTTTGCCAGAGTTAAAAGCAGCTGTGGTGACCAGGTGCCCAATACGGCCAAATCTGTTCACTCCGACCTTCACTATTGTCTCGGGGACATGGCTGGCACTGCACCAGAAGATGCCGCTGTCTGTTGAATGGGGAATAGAGAGAGCCTCATTATTAATTTTGTATAAATAAATTTTTGTGAAGATTTACTAATATAGAGAACCAAATGAAATGCCATTGGATTTGCATCACAAAATTATTTTCTTGGTTTATATATTGTAATGCTTATTAAAAATTCATCTAAGAACAGTGTTTTTATTTATTTTTTTAAAGATTTTATTTATTTGACAGAGTGCACAAGAGGGGGAGCTGCAGGCAGAGGGAGAGGGAGAAACAGGCTCCCCACTGAGGGAGCCTGACTCAGGGATTGATGCCAGGACCTCTGGGATCATGACCTGAGCTGAAGGCAGAGGCTTACCCAACTGAGCTGTCCTGGCACCCCAGAACATTGTTTTTAACAGTGTTAAAACTGTGATTTAGATCTGCAGAGGGATCTACCTTTTTTACCTTAAAGAAACAGCATCTTGAGTCTCAAGATCTATTGAACACATCTTGTGAAAAAGTAGACCTGTTTTGTACCTTGTAGTCATATTTTAATTTTTTTCTCCATTTAATAAAGACTTATGCTTTGATACTATTTACTTGTGTTCATTAACATCTTCTGATTCTGTACTAAGACTTTCTATCTTTCCATTCAACAGTGAATGTTTGACCTCATTTCTTTGGTCATTTTTATAATGGCTTCTCCAGTGTCTTTTTTTTATTTATTTATTTATTTTTTTTTTTTTTTAATTTTTATTTATTTATGATAGTCACAGAGAGAGAAAGAGAGAGAGGCAGAGACATAGGCAGAGGGAGAAGCAGGCTCCATGCACCGGGAGCCTGATGTGGGATTCGATCCCGGGTCTCCAGGATCGCGCCCTGGGCCAAAGGCAGGCGCCAAACCGCTGCGCCACCCAGGGATCCCTCCAGTGTCTTTGATAAGTGTAATATTTGTCTCATGTAGTTGTTGATTATCTTTTCCTAATTAAATTGACTTTTCCTGGTTCTTTATATGCTGAGTAATTCTGGATTATATTCCAGACATTTTTAATATTGTGTTATGAGATTTTAAGTCTCTTTAGATCCTGTAGAGAGGTTGATATATTTGTTGTATTAGATCATTGTATTAGATTGTTGATCATTGATATTGATCATTTAGGCTGCAAGTTCCAATCCATCTTCTTTTAGTTGTGATTCCAATGTCAGTTGAATTTTCAAAGGCTGTGCGCAATTATTTGTATCCGTTTCACGTGTGCACCACCCAGTGGCCAGTCTGGAACCTGGACAATGATTTATCCTGAGTTTAATTCTCAGACTTTGTTGTAATATTTAAATTCCAATCCATGCATGATGTGCTGTTATGAGGTGAACCCAGGAGTCAAAAACAACTTTCCTGAGTTCTTTCCTCCCCTCAGTATCCATACATAGTACTTTCCCTTTCCCTGAAGCTGTCATTTTTAATTCTCCTTTCAGAAGGCTAGTACTTTAGTTACCCTCTTGTGGCTACGACTTTCCACTACTCTGCTTGTGTCCAGAGCTGAGCATTGGACAACAGAAAGAGGGTAAAAAAAGGAGTTTGTCCCATCCTCTTGGGATTATAGGTGTCCTGATAGGAGTGTGATAGGCTGAATAATGCCCCCCAAAATTTCCAGGTGCTAATCCCTGGAACCTGCATATGGCATGTGTCCATGAAATTGTGGTAATAAATGCCCATGTTCTAAAATGCCAGGTTTATTACTTGTTACTCTCTGAAAATATTTTTGTTTAGTTAGGGCTATTTTCCTTGACTACTGGAGATAGGTTTATATAATGATGTATTTTTGGTTATTTAAGTCTCAATTTGAGATTTTCAACAGAAATGACTATACATTTATTGTGTGGGTCATATTGTTCTAATGATGATACTGAAAATATTATAAGCTGTCCTCCTTTGTTTTGTAATGAATATTCCAATGGCCCTTGTTAATTAATAAAATCAAATCCAGCTGTAGGTACAGTATTGGGCACATTCTTATACAAATTACTGAGTTAGGTTTTGTTTTTCCCATTTCTCATAGTTATATAGTATTTATGTAAAGGTTGAGTGGTACAGTGTTTACGTCAATATAAGCTACCAAAGAGAGTAGATAAGAGCATGAATTGGCAGGAGTTTGGGAAGAGCTTGTGCTGAGCATACACTCTTAGTTTGGAAGGGCAGGTTAAGCAAGTAACTATATTCTACTCTAGTTTGCACATTCTTTGTTCTGGTGAGACAGTTTTTAACTATGAAGGTAGTTCTCAGAAGAACCTTATTGCAACTTTTATACTTAAGGAATAGGATGATACACTACTAAATCAAATCATTATACATCTCAGAATTTTTTTTTTTTAAGATTTAATTTATTTATTCATTAGAGACACAGAGAGAGGCAGAGACACAGGCAGAGGGAGAAGCAGGCTCCATGCAGGGAGCCCGACATGGGACTCAATTCCAGGTCTCCAGGATCATGCCCTGGGCTGAAGGCAGGTGCTAAATCGCTGAGCCACCCTGGCTGCCCTCTCAGAGGATTTCTAAAAATCTCAGAAAGTAAATCTTCCTTCAAAACCAGACACTTATTAATGAGATGAAGATGTAGAGGAAGGAAGCAGATTAAGCACCTGTAAAGGAAAGTTTATACATCTGTTTCCAATGTACGTCATACAAAATGTTAGTGCCAAGAAAGACCAGTTAAGTTGGTTATTTCTCTTCCACTGTGTCTCCCATACCCTGTTTGATGTCTGATGTGTAATATGCACAATGAATATTTGGTGGGGGTATAATTTTTCATTACTTACTTGGCTCTGAATAGTTTGTATTTACTCTCTTGAACTGGAAAAATGTTACTTTTTTATGTTTGAAATAAGTTCAAGCTCTTTATGTGTGGAACTCTGTGAACCTTTTTTCCTTGGTGCCCTTACCAAGACATACGAGATTTAAGGTGGTTAATTTACCTGCCTAAGTATTAAAGCTAATACATGGATCCAAGATTCAAGTCCAAATATCCAAATTCATGTTAGCTAGTCTTCTGCGTTGCCTTCCAACTAACATTTGTGGATTTATTTACCATGTAATTGACACTATGCTAAACATGTTATGTAAATTATCTCACTTAAATCTCACCACACCCTGTGAGGTATAGGTGCTATTATTATTAATCTTGTTTTCTAGACAAACAAGCAGAGGTTATATAATTTGTCCAAGGACGCACAATCCCTGAGTAGAAGAGCTAGGATTTGGCCGATTTGTCTTTTTGTTGCAGAGTTCTTGAGTACTATGTTTCACTGAAAATTTCAGGCTTATACATTGATTTGTCATGTTGGCTCTTTTACTTTTTTATAAAATGTATAACATTGTCTTACTTAGAAAACTATCTTGTCTAGTGACTATGACTTCATTTTTCACCCACAATTGGTCTGTCTGTATGATATAGTGTGGGAGGGCAATTGGAAAATGCTTGTTTTTTTTCTTTTTCTTGTTTGTATTTTTTAACAGATGATACATTCTCATGGTTCAAAATTTTAAAAAGAACAAAGGACAGTGAAAATCTCCTTTCCATCCAGTTCCCTGGCCACCTAGTTTCCCTTCCTAGAAGAAATGATCTTAACATTTTTTGATGTATTCTATCAGAATTAAGATATATCTTACAAAAATGAATTGAAATATTTACTCTTTTTTAAAATTTATTATCTCATTGAGGTTTTGATTTTCATTTTTCTGATGATTAGTGATGTTGAGCATCTTTTCATATACCTGTGGTCATTTGTGTGTCTTTGGAAAAATGTCTGTTTGATTCCTCTGCCATTTTAAGAATTAGGGTTTTTTGGTGCTATTGCACTGTATGATAGCATACAACATATGTTATTGTATATATGATTTGCAAATATTTTCTCCCATTCCATAGGTTGCCTTTTCATTCTGTTGTTGATTTCTTTTGTTGTGCAGAAGTTTTTTGGTTTGATGTAGTCCCACTTGTTTATTTTTGTTGTTGTAGCCTAGAATGAATATGTGTTTGGTTTAGTGGAGTGTTTCTCAAATTTGCTTGTTGATAAGATATCCCAGAGTGTTATTTATTTATTAAATAGGTATCTTTGGTTACTGAAGGAAAAAGTAAGAGAAGACTGTCTTGGCACAAAGTTATTATCAGCATTCTTCAAAATAGCAGTTAGAGTCCCAATCTTTTTAAAGACCCAGGGCAGCGGTGGCATGTGACAGCACCTCACTAGCTATTCCCTAGCACTGGTGACTTCCCAGCAGGTTTATTATTGCCAGTAGCCAATGTGAAAAGTGCAGAAAAGTTGTGTTCTATGATCAGTTGGCTCATTACTTCTTGACTGGAACTGGACTACTATAATTGAAAGGAAAGAATGAGCAGAAAGGGTAGTCAAACATGTTACTACCTCGCTTGATTGATCTCATCCTTAGAGGAATGGTAGTCCAGGTTCTGTGAATATGATTTTAGCTAGATGTATCATTTCTGGGATATAGAGACCTGATAATGTCTCAGTTGCTCACTCTGCTTTTTTTAGTTTGTTTTTTGTCTGCCTGATAATCTCAGCAGTGGAAACTAGGAAGAACCCAGAAAGGGAGGAGAGATGGGCAAAGGCATATTAATGTTGTCATTTTATTACCTTTGTACCTCATGGTGCAGGCATATCTCTCTGGAAATAATATTTGTAAATGATGACTACATTCCTATACTAGCTCCCAAACTTATTTAGTTCATAATAACACAGAAGAAATGCATACATTCATGATAGTATGCTTTTAAATTCCTAATAATTATTGTTGTTAATTACTTAGTATTTTAGCCACATTATAATTTAGGTAGAATTCTGGGAGTTAGCTAGGGAAATCTGATCATTAATTATGAGGGAAAATGCATTCTATTCTAAACAGTCATTTTCACAAACTGTAGGTGGATAGTGTGTTTATGAGTTGGGAATGATTTCCTTGTTTCTTAATAACTAGAACTACTTGAGAGTTATTTAAGGGCTACTTTTGGGTTAGGCTTTATTTTACTTTATTAGTCAGTCTTTAAATTTTTAAGTGTAATTCCATGACACTAAAGACTTGGACTGGATGAGTGAGATAGGTCAGGACTCCAGTAAGTCACTTTGTTTGCTGGATCCTCCTGAGCTGAGAGATGGAAGAGAAGCATCTGGGGCAAAATATATAGAATAAAATTTATTATTTTCACCATTTTAAAGTACATTTCAGTGGCATTAATTGAATTCACAGTGTTATGGGCACATCACTACCATTTTTGTCTAAAATGTTTTTATCACCCTAAAGAGAAACTCTGTACCTCTTAAGCAGTAATAAGTCCTCTCCCCTCGCCAACTTCTTGCTCCACACTCCACTTTCTGCCTCTGAATTTGCTTATTCTAATATTTCATATAAGTGGAATCATACAATATTTATCTTTTTGTGTGGCTCATTTCATTTTACATAATGTTTTCAAAATCTGTCTGTGTCATAGCATGTGTTAGAACTTCATTTCTTTTTATGGCTTAATAATATCCCATTGTAACTAATGACTTTTTAAAGAGATAAGTTTTTTACTCACAACATCTTCTGTTTAACATTTCTCTTACATTGTTAAAATTTTTACACTGTTAAAATTTTTATCTTGCTAGTTGTATGTTTTAAATTGCTGTGACAAATCAACTTGAAGGTGTAGATGTCTTGAACTCAATGAAATTTTTGTTTCTGGTCTACCCCATTTAAATTTGGGGGCATTGAAATAGTTTGATATATTCTCCTGACCTAGTCCCAGCCTCATTTTCTAGCATTAGAGATGGTGGTAGAGCTGGTGTTACCTCTTAAGAGATGGAATTCAGCTGTTTGAATTGGGAAACTGGAACCTTCCCTTCTAGGCATGTGAATAAATCCTTTTCCCCTGCTGCTTCTTAACCATAGTTAATACGCATACTGGTTAATCCCATGCTGTTCTCTAGATGGAATTAGATTAGTGAACAGTAGGAGAATATTTAGTTCTTTAATCATTACCATGCAGCATAAAATTGTATTAACTTAAGCAAAAAGGTCATAGCTTTCTTAGCTAAAATTTTCAAGCTTAATCTTGTTTTTCTATCTTTAATATATTGAGTTTCTAAGAAATTTAAATACGTTTAATCTTGTTGCCCTAGCCTAAAATGAATTTGATTCTATATTCTGTCACCTATTTTATTAGCCATTCCTCCCACTTTTGTTATTTACATAATTAATACACATGCCTTCTATGTCAAATCCAAATCACTGATAAAAAGATGTTTAATAGTTAAAAAATAAAGTCCAGTTAGAACTTCTTTAGTCTTTTTTTTCCAAAGAAGATACAGAATTTTTAATCAATATTTTTTGTATTTATTATTACTCAGCCATATTTGCATGGCCCTAACTATCATTAAGTTTACAGTTTACCATAATATCTAAAATATAATATTGTGAGATCTTGTCAAATACTTGTTTAGGGACATCTGGGTGGCTCAGTGGTTGGGCACCTGCCTTTGGCCCAGGGTGTGATCCTGGAGTCCTGGGATCGAGTCCCACGTCGGGCTCCCTGCATGGAATCCGCTTCTCCCTCTACCCATATGTCTCTCTGCCTTCTCTCTGTGTCTCTCATTTATAAATAAATAAAATCTTAAAAAAAAATACTTGTCTAAATAAAGTAAGCATACATTAACTTTAATTCTTTTTTTTCTTTTCTTTTTTTTTTTAATTTTTATTTATTTATGATAGTCACAGAGAGAGAGAGAGAGAAAGAGGCAGAGACACAGGCAGAGGGAGAAGCAGGCTCCATGCACCGGGAGCCCGACGTGGGATTCGATCCTGGGTCTCCAGGATCGCGCCCTGGGCCAAAGGCAGGCGCCAAACCGCTGCGCCACCCAGGGATCCCCATTAACTTTAATTCTTATTGGTTAATTTGATTACTATACTATTTAACCATTCTGGAACATGATCTGTGTCATAACATGGAATCTAATTAATTTTTTTTATAACTTCTAGGCTAACTTTGGGTTAGGCATATGAGGGAATTGGTCTATTTCTTACATGATCTCTTAGAAAGGTGTATTTTTAAAAACTTTACTTTTATAATGGTTTGAATTTGAGCCCCTTTTTCGAAGTAGTAGAAAAATGTAAGAATTGATATATTTAATGAATGATTAAAAGATTTCTTTTAAAAAAAAACGATTTTATTTATTTATTTGAGAGAGAGAGAGAAAACAGAAGGAGAGTGAGAGGGAAAAGCAGATTCCCTGCTGAGAAGAGAGCCCAAAGTGAGGTTCCATCCCAAGACCCTGAGATCATGACCTGAATTGAAGGCAGACACTTAACCAACTGAGCCACCCAGGCACCTCTCATCTCTGTCATCCTTTTCACTGATTTTATTTCTGGTGATTGGTTACATTTTCCTTCTTCTTACATCTAGTATTGTTTGTATCTGCTGGATATTATACATTTTTCTTTAAAGATTTTATTTATTCATTTGAGAGAGAGCACAAGCAGAGGGAAGAGGCAGAGGGAGAGGGAAAAAGCAGGTTCCCCACTGAGCAGGAAGCCATCTGCAGGGCTTGATCCCAGGACCTGGAGATCATGACCTGGGCTGAAGGCAGATGCTTAAGGCACCCTGGATATTATAAATTTTTTAAAAAGATTTATTTATTGGGACGCCTGGGTGGCTCAGTGTTTGAGCTTCTGCCTTTGGCTCAGGGCATGATCCTGGGGTCCCGGGATCAAGTCCCACATCAGGATCCCTGCATGGAGCCTGCTTGTCCCTCTCTCTGCCTGTGTCTCTGCCTCTCTGCCTCTCTGTCTCTCATGAATAAATAAATAAATAAATAAATAAATAAATAAATAAATAAATAAATAAAATCTTTGAAAGAAAAAAGATTATTTGAGAGAGACAGAAAAAATGCATGAGCTTGCACATAGGGTTGGGGGCATGGAGAGGGAGAGAGAAACCCAAGCCAACTCTGTGCTGAACACAGAGCCTGAGGCTGGGCTTGATTGCACCACCCTGAAATCACAACCTGAGCTAAAACCAAGAATCAGAGACTTAACTGACTGTGCCACCAAGGTACCCCTAATTTTTTAAAAGATTTATTTATTTATTTTAGAGGGAGACAGCACATGAGAGCAAGGGGGAGGGTCAGAGGGAAGAGGAAATCTTCAACCAGATTCTCTGCTGAGTGCAGAGACCTACACGGGGGCTCAGTCTCTTGATCCATGAGATCATAATCTAAGTGGAAACCATGAGTTGAATGCTTAACTGACTAAGCCACCCAGCCACCACTCTGCTGGATATTATAAACTTTGTCTTGAGTACTTGAATGTTGTTGTCTTCATTTTTTATTTATTTTATTTTTTTTTTAATTTTTATTTATTTATGATAGTCACACAGAGAGAGAGAGGCAGAGACACAGGCAGAGGGAGAAGAAGGCTCCATGCACCGGGAGCCCAATGTGGGACTCGATCCCGGGTCTCCAGGATCGCGCCCTGGGCCAAAGGCAGGCGCCTAACCGCTGCGCCACCCAGGGATCCCTTGTCTTCATTTTTTAAAAAATGATTTTATTTATTTATTAGAGCATGGAGGGGGTTGCAGAGGGAGAAACAGACTCCCTGCTTCTCCCTCTGCTTATGTCTCTGCCTCTCTCTCTCTCTGTGTCTGTCATGAATAATAAATAAAATCTTAAAAAAAATGAAAGGAAAAATATTTTTAACACATGTATATAAAACCAGAATTTGCATTCGAATAACAATATTTGAAATTTTACAAGTATTGTTTTATGTAAATAAGTACTTAATGTTTCCATAGGTTATGTACTGTGGGTCTTATTGTGTGCTTGAATTATTCTTTCAACATCACCAATATGCAGTGTGACTTATTTCGTGTATTCATGTTATGTATTTGTCATTAATTATGTAAAGATAATTTTTAGGGATATAGGTTGGTAGAATCAGGGTCTTTGGGAAAGTTTTTTTTTCATTTTTAGCTTTTTCCTTTCTTTTTTAATACTGTGCGAGTCAATATAGTGATGTTACACTTTTTAATAGATGTTTCCCTCAAAATAGTAGCTTGAGATAACACAAAGTTATTTTTCACTCATAAATATTCTGTTGATGGAGTTCGGTGATTCTCTGTGACAACTCCTTTGTGTGTTGATATAACTTTCCAGGCAGTGTCATTTCTTATGGCATTTTTATTGCATATCAGAAAGAGCTTTTATAAATCACCAAGGTAGAGGTGGTCATGCCAGGGAGAGGTCTCTTGCCTGCAATTAAGTATTTAGCCCAGAAGTGGCATATATCATTCTGTCCTTAATCCTTTGGCCACAAATAGTCATATCAATTCAAGGAGCATGAGGAAATATCTCCTTGCCTTATGCCCCACAAGAAAGGAGAACTATATTTGTGAGAGCATTAGAAGTCTCTTCTACAAATATTTAGGCCTAGTATTTTCCTGCTTTATGCTCTCAATTTCTGTTTTGAAGTTATCTTTGGAATTACTTTCTTGTTCTTTTTAAAAAAGGTTTTATTTATTTATTTGAGAGAGTCCAAGCAGAGGGGAGGAACAGAGGGAGAAGCAGACTCCCCACTGAGCAGGAAGCCCAATGTGGAGCTTGATCCCAGGACCCTGAGACCATGACCTGAGCCAAAGGCAGATACCCAACAGCTGAGCCATCCAGGTGCCCCTACTTTCTTTTTCTTATTATCCTACCTCCTTGTTACCTTAGTTCATCAATGCCCATTAGGAGGTAGATTGAAACATTGTTCATGTTGACACATTTAATCCATATAAAAATATAGTGATTAATTTAGTTGACATAAGAAGGAATGGGAGTAAATGGGAGTATGAATATAAATTCATGATGTATTTTCTAGTACTGTCCACTGAAAAGTCTGGGAAACAATCACTAATACTCAAGAAGTAAGCACCCCTAGCACCTATAATCAACTATTGGGCCACCCTGGGTCTTCTATACAAAATAAATCTCAGGATAGCCAAATAATTGATTAGGGGAGTTTTCTCTCTATAGAAGTATGTATTCTAGCCAATTAAAAGGATGGCAGAAGTATATAAACCTTTAATGAATTTGTGAGTCTGGGCAATGGCTGCTAATTTCACAAAAAGAGAAATAAGCAGTCATTATGTGCCTCCTGATGGAGATACAATAGCATCAGCTTGAAGATGGGTTCTGCCAAAAAAATATAATTTAAATTTGATCAGTTCACTGGAACTGACTTCCATTGCACAATAAATACAGAGGATGGAATATATAATTATCAAAATGGAAACTTTGGGAAACTACTCAAGACCAACATCTTGGTTTCTTCAGCAAGTAAATTGTGAGGAAAAAGAGGATTGGAAGGAGAGAGAAAGAAAATATACATATTAAGAGACTTAAGAGTCTAGCAATCAGTTATAATATATTTTAGATTCTGATTTGAACAAACAAGTTAAAAAAGATTATGAGACAATTGGGGAAACTTAAATACTGACTAGATATTTGGTAATACTAAGGAATTTTTGTTAGTTTTCATCTCGGTCTGTTTGGGCTGGTTTAAGAATACCATATTCTGAGTGTTTATAAACAACAGAAATTTGTTTCTCACAGTTCTGGAGCTGGGAAGTCCAAGATGAAGATGCCTACACATGATACTGTCTACTTATGGCTTGCTTCCTGCTTCATAGATAATTCTATCCTTGTATCCTCACATGGTAGAAAGGGCAGGGAAACTCTCTCAGGCCTCTTTTGTAAGGGTGACTAATCTCATTGATGAGAGGTCTATCCTCACGACCTAATCATCTTCCAAAGTGTCCCACCTCACACTGGGTTTCAACATGAGAATTTGAGGAAGACAGTGGTAATGCTAGTATGGTTATGTTTTTAAAGTATCTTGTTAGGGATCCCTGGGTGGCGCAGCGGTTTAGCGCCTGCCTTTGGCCCAGGGTGCGATCCTGGAGACCCGGGATTGAGTCCCACGTCGGGCTCCTGGTGCATGGAGCCTGCTTCTCCCTCTGCCTGTGTCTCTGCCTCTTTCTCTCTCTCTCTGTGTGACTATCATAAATTTAAAAAAAATAATAAATAAAAATAAAGTATCTTGTTAGAGATATATAATAAAATATTTGCATATCAAATTAAGAATAAACTGTATAGGAGCTTATTTTTTTTTTTTTTAGAGCACAGAGCAAGTTTGTTGTTGTCTAGGCATTTCCAGAAAAATCAGTTTTTCATTAACAAATTTAGAGCAGCTAAATTTGATGTGAGAAAATTCATTTTGAAAAGAAATAACATCTTTAAAAGATAGCATAGAACAATTTTAATATGGAGTAAAACTAATTGATGAATGAAATGTTCATTAAAAGTTTAAATGGAAAAGTATTGGTCCTCATGAAAATTATGTAAAATGAAATGAAAATTGAAAACATAAATTTGGGGATGCCTGGGTGGCTCAGCGGTTAAGCGCCTGTCTTCGGCCCAGGGTGTGATCCTGGAGTCCAGGGATTGAGTCCCACATCAGGTTCCCTGCATGGAGCCTGCCTTTCTCTCTGCCTATGTCTCTGTCTCTCTCTCTCTCTGTGTCTCTCATGAATAAATAAATAAAAATCTTAAAAAAAGAACAAACCATAAATTTGGTTCTATTGAGTATTAATCAATTAGTTTAAAAAGTGTAGTAGAGTTTACTCCGGAAACTTTCCAAGGCAAAAGCCATGAGCTCATTGATGCTAAATTAATTCTTACTAATTATAACAAAGTGGAGTCTGATTTCTATCTTCTGCCCTGAGAATAATACTTCCCATAGAGAAGCTGCTCTTCAGCCTTGGTCTGGAATGAGAAGACATGATACATTGCTTCCCATCTGCATGGAATGGAGTGGAACTAAGGCCTAGGAAGTTAAGTGACTTGCCCAAGACCATATAGCTAATAAATTAATAAAGCCTGGGTTCAAACCCAGGTCTCTCTCACTTCAAATGCCGTGATATGAAATAGTATGCATCACTTAACTACTTTCCCCACGGAGTCGTGGGACACCCTTACCGTATATCCAAAAGACAGGGACACTTGGGTGGCTCAGCGGTTGAGCGTCTGCCTTCAGCTCAGGGTGTGATTCTGGACTCCTGGGATCAAGTCCCACATCGGGCTCCTTGCATGGAGCCTGCTTCTCCCTATTCCTATGTCTCTGCCTCTCTCTGTGTGTCTCTCATGAATAAATAAATAATATCTTTAAAAAAAAAAAAAAAGAAGAAGAAGACAGTGGAGGGAGAAGGACCAGGGCATAGAGCAGCAGTTGAAACATGGTACAACTTTTCCTTCAGTCTGGAGACCTGGGTACATCTGCCTGTTTTTAACCTTTTAACTATATGCCAAGAGTTCTGGGTATATTATAGAATATAGAATATAGAATAAGTCTTTCTCTTAAAATGCATATTTATTTCTCTCTCTTCTGAATTAATCGTATTATTATTATTATTATTATTTTAATTTTTATTTATTTATGATAGTCACAGAGAGAGAGAGAGAGAGAGAGAGGCAGAGACACAGGCAGAGGGAGAAGCAGGCTCCATGCACAGGGAGCCCGACGTGGGATTCGATCCCGGGTCTCCAGGATCGCGCCCTGGGCCAACGGCAGGCGCTAAACCGCTGCGCCACCCAGGGATCCCTAATCGTATTATTTACTGGGATGATATCATTGCCTGAGAGAAGGCTAGTGAGATCAGTATCACAAGCATCAATTTTATACTACATTAGTATAACAGTATGCCAGGTCTCAGGCTGAATATTCATGCCTACCAAATATTTAAGAAAATATGTTTCTTATTCTTTATTTTTTAATAGCTACAGAAAATTACTAAAGAGATTTTTTTTTTGAGATTTTATTTATTTATTCATGAGAGACAGACATAGACATAGGTAGAGAGGGAAAAGCAGGCTTCCTGTGGGCAGCCTGATGCAGAACTCAATCCCAAGACCCTGGGATCAGAACCTGAACTGAAGACAGACACTCAACCACTGACCCACCCAGGTGCCCCAAGAGATTTTTTTTTTTAAGTAGGCTCCAAGCCCAGTGTGAAGCCCAGTGCAGGGCTCAAACTCACAACTTTGAGATCAAGGCTTGAGCTGAAATTGGGCAGCCCGGGTGGCTCAGCAATTTAGCGCCGCCTTCAGCCCAGGGTGTGATCCTGGAGACCTGGGATCAAGTCCCAGATTGGGCTCTCTGCATGGAGCCTGCTTGCTTCTCCCTTTGCCTGTGTCTCTGCCTCTCTCTCTCTCTCTCTCTCTCTGTGTGTGTCTCTCATGAATAAATAAATAAAATGTTACAAAAAAAAAGACTTGAGCTGAAATCAAGAGTCAGACCCTGAACTGACTAAGCCACCCAGATACTCCCAAGAGATTTTTTTTTTTTTTAAAGTTTTATTTATTTATTTGACAGAGAGAGAAACACAAGCAAGGAGAGGGAGAAATAGGGTCGGTCCCCAAACGTGAGGCTTGATCCCAGGACTGCAAGATCACAACCAAGCCAAAGGGAGATGCTTGACTGATTGAGGCACCCAGGTGCCCCATCCCAGAGATTTTTATTTTTTATTTTACTTTTAAATTTTTATTTATTTTAAAGATTTTATTTATTTATTTATTCATGAGAGACACACACACACACACAGAGGCAGAGACATAGGCAGAGGGGGAGGCAGGCTCCATGCAGGAAGCCTGATGTGGGGCTCCATCCCGGGATTCCAAGATCACGCCCTGAGCCAAAGGCAGATGCTCAACTGCTGAGCCACCCAGGCATCCCCCAAGAGATTTTTAAATAAAGACCTTATGAGTTACAATAACAATAAATGCTTAGTGCTTTTTAATAGTAGCATCAAAATACCCTTTCTGTCCTGTGCACCCTCACTATCCCCAAATCCTAAAAACAAATCTGAGTAGTAATGAGCATGGCACTTAGTATTTCATAAATATTAAAGCATTGTCAGTTGTAACATAACCATTGCTTTAAAAATAACTTTTTGAGGATAAAAAAGATATTACTCATTAGATGTGTTAGATGCATGATGATTTCTGGAACATGTAAATGGTGGAAAATACATATGCCTTAGAATTCAGGAAATGTGATTTTCCTGGGCTCTTTACTTCATCGGTCAGATAAACTTTCGAACTTGGTAGTTTTGGAAGGTTCTTATATTTTGGGAGTGAGATACCAGTAAGTTCCAGCATTCCAACCAAATCTATTCAAAACAAAATCTTCTACATTTTAGAAATATTTGCAAAACTGAAAATCCTATCTTACTCAAAATTCCTTGATTAACTTTACCCTCACTACTTTCCTCTCTTTGTATTAAAGTCAGGTAAGTGGTCAGAAATGAAGAGCTTCCATCATAAGTTAAAGCAGGGGGAAAGGGCATGCCAAAGACATAGTGCTTATATATTGAGTTTGTGATCATTTGGAATTTTGTAGTTTAATTTTCAGTAGATTTCACCAAAATGATGTCATCTTGCTGATGATGGTTTTCATTTCATGTAATACTAAAGAATGTATATAACTGCATTATAGAACTATGTAGTGGTTAAGAGTTCAGTTTCATGAAACTGTCTTGCCTAGAGTATGAATATTGACTCTGCCAATTCATTAATGTATGACTTCAGACAAGTTCCTTTATCTCCTTGGGCTCTAGTTTTTCTCAACCACAAATGGGGACAGCAGTAATGCCTTCCTCATGGAATCATTTTGAGGCTTAATACTGTTAAAGCATCACAACAGTTATATGGCACATAATAAGTGCTTAGATGTTGTCTATTGTTTTTATAATTATGAAAATAATCATTTATTAATGGAGTTTACGTTAGGTTAAACACTATAGTGCTGTGATTAAGTAGTTTCTTGTTGACTGACAGTATAAAGATGGAGATATATAATATATAGCATTTTATGTATAGTATGCAACAATGTGTCCAGTTCCTTTCTCTCCTCTTCTCTACTACTGTCATGTTTTAATTTTAAGCATGCTATAAACACATTACATTTTTATTCTTATTCCTTTATTCCAATTATCTTTTACAGCAATTAAAAATAAGACAACTACATTTTATATGTACCTTCATTGATGCCATTTCCTATTCTTTTGTCTTTTATAGGTACATGTATCTGGTTTGGTATTTCTATTTCCTTCAGCCTAAAGTATTTTTTCCCCTTTTTATGTGGTGCAGTTTTGCTGATAATGACTTGTTTTCATTTTCCTGAAAAAGTCAGTTTGACCTTTCTTTTTGAAAGATACTTTCTCTGAGGATAGGATTCTCAGTTGTTTCTTCTTAGTGTTGTAAACATATCACTTCCTTGTCTTCTGGCTTATGTAGTTTTCAAAGAGAAATGTTTCTCTCAATGATGTAGTATGTCTTTTTTCCTCAGGGTACCTTAAAGATTTTACCTTTGGTTTTGAGTAGTTTGAGTATGGTTTCTCTAGTTGGTTTTGGGGGTTTAGAGGTATAATTTATCCTGCTTGTTCTCTGAACAGCTTATTTCTATGGTTTTGTGTCTATTTTGGAAAATTTTCTGCATTTATCTCATCAAATATTTCTTCTGCATTCTACTTCTAGGATTTCAGCTGCACGTGTGTTAAATCATTTGTCTCACTGCTCTTGGATTTTCTATATTGTTTCCTCCTATCTGCACATATTTTCCCCTCTGTTTCATTGTGGACTCTCTTACTTGACTCTCTTGAACATACTGTTGAGCCATTCCAAAGCTTTATTGAACTCTGTTCCCCTGTTTTTCCTTTGTCAGGGTGTTTTTTTTTTTTTTTTTTTTTCTTTGCTTCCTTGTGTAACAACATTTTGTGGTTGAAAGATGGATGTTTTATACTGGATGGTAGAGACTGAGGGAAATAGTATTTATGCTTGGCTAGGTTTTTAGCATGAGTAGTTGAGTCAGTTTCCTTTGTAGTTGAATCTGATCTTGTATTGCTATGCTATTGTGTCATATGCTATTCCAGGCTAGGCTTACCTTTTCTAGGGTAGAGTCTCATTTGCCAGAGGATTTTTCTTTTCTTTTAAAGATTTATTAATTTATTTGTAAGAGAGCCTCTGAGTGCGAGTAGAGGGAGGGGCAGAGGGAGATAAAGAATCTCAAGCTGACTCCCTGCTGAGAGCTGCTGAGCCTGGCCCAGGGCTCAATCCCAGGACCCTGAGATCATGACCTAGGCCTAAATCAAGAGTTGGACACTTAACTGAGCCCCCCAGGCACCCTACCAGAGGATTTTTCTAATGTCTGCTCTCCTTTCAGCTTTGAATCTTCTTTTCTTAGTTGTTACCCAGCAATAGACTGATACTATTTATTCCTCAGTGTTTGCTAACACAATGGTGGAAGTAGATGAGAGTGCTAGGGTGAGACACAATCTGTTTTCTGTTTTTCTGTTTCAGTTATAGGCAGACAGTGTATCCCCAGAGACTTTCTCAATGATTCCATCTATCCCCCAGGGGTAGGGGATCTCTAAAGGTCTAGGGCTATGATGTTTTTTTTACCCCTGCCTCAGGGATAGAGGATTTTTGCTGTTACCTTCCTTCAGTTTATGCGGGGTCAACTAAAATAGTTATTCCATAAAGTATTTTTGTTAAGATTTTATTAATTTTTTTTTATGTTCTGATCTGAAGCCATCTCCCTAGGCTAGTTTTTGCTAGACTTTTCTATCAGTGGCGTCAGAGATACACAGTTTTTGGCTTCAAGAGTGCTATTAAATATATTTGTAAATGTCACTTAATACAGAATGTATTTTCATTTATCATATTGACTAAGTTAAGTTTTATTTCTTGAATTATTTTTTATTGAAGTATAGTTGATATACAATGTTACATTAGTTTCAGGTGTACAACATAGTGATTCAACTTCTCTATATATCATGCTCTGCTCATTACAGGTGCAGCTACCATTGGTCACCATACAGTACTGTTACTACAGTACCATTGACTGCATTGCCTGTGCTGCACCTTTTATCCCTGTAACTTATTCATTCTATAACTGAAAGCTTGTACCTCCCACTCCCCTTCCTTCACCCATTTTGCCCATCCTCCTTCTCCTGCCCCTCTGGCAGCCATCAGTTTTCTGTATCTCTGGATCTGTTTCTGCTTTTTGTTTGTTTATTCATTTGTTTTTTTTAGATTCCACATATAAGTGAAATCATTGTCTTTCTCTGTCTGACTTATTTCCCTTAGCATAGTACCTTCTAGGTCCATCCATATTGTTGCAAACGGCAAAATCTCATCCCGTTTTTATGGCTAAGTAATATTCTCTGTGTGTATGTGTGAGTGTGTGTGTGTGTGTGTGTGTGTACACTACATCTTTATCCATTCATCTGTCATTGGACACTTGGGTTACTTGGCCATTATAAATAAGGCTGCAGTAAGCATAGGAGTGCATATATCTCTACAAATTAGTGTTTTCATTTTCTTTGGGTAAGTAGCCAGTAGTGGAATTACTGAGTCATATGGTATTTATATTTTTAATGTTTTGAGGAACCTTCATACTCTTTTCTACAGGGACTACACAATTTATAATCCCACCAACAGTGTACAAGAGCTCCCTTTTTCTCCACATCCTTGCCAATACTTGTTATTTCTTATGTTTTCAATTTTAGCCATTCTGGCAGGTGTAAGGTGATATATACCTACCTCATTGTGGCTTTGATTTGCACTTCTCTGATGATTAGTGATGCTGGACATATTTTCATGTATTTATTGGCCATCTGTATGTCTACTCTAGAAAAATGCCTTTTCAGATCGTCTGCCTTTTTTTTTTTTTTTTTAAGTAGCTCTGTGCCTAGTGGAGCCCAACATAGAGCTTGAACTCAGTGACCCTAATATCAAGACCTGAGCTGAGATCAAGAGTTGGGTGCTTAACTGACTGAGTCACCCAGGTGCCCCATGCCCATTTGTTAATCAGGTTATTTGATTTTTTGGTGTCAATTTGTATAAGTTCTTGATACATTTGGATATTAATGCCTTATCAGATATATTATTTTCAAATATCTTTTCACATTTGGTAGATTGCCTTTTCTTTTATTGATAGTTTCTGTCACTATGCAAAAGATTTTTTTATTTCAGTGTAGTTTTAATAGTTTATTTTTGCTTTTGTTTCCCTTGCCTAAGGAAACATCTAGAAAAATGTTGCAACAGCTAATGTCAAAGAAATTATTGCCTATGTTTTCTTCTAGGAATTTTATGGTTTTATGTCTCACATATAAATCTTTAATCCATTTTGATTTTATTTTTGTGTATTGTGTAAGAGGGTGGTCTAATTTCCTCAGCACCTGTCCAGTTTCCTCAGCACCATCTATTGAAGAGACTATCATTTTCTCATTGTATATTCTTGACTCTCTTGTCATAGATTAATTGACCATTTAAGTATGTGTTTTTTTCTGGGCTGTTTATTCTGTTCCATTGATCTATATTTCTGTTTTTATGCCCGTGCTATACTGTTTTGATACTATAGCTTTGTAGTATATCTTGAAATCTGGGACTTCTGGTTTTGTTCTTCTTTTTCAAGATTACTTTGGCTGGGCAGCCCCGGTGGCGCAGCGGTTTAGCGCCGCCTGCAGCCAGGGCGTGATCCTGGAGTCCCGGAATCGAGTCCCACGTCGGGCTCCCAGTGCATGGAGCCTGCTTCTCCCTCTGCCTGTGTCTCTGCCTCTCTCTCTCTCCCTCTGCATCTCAATGAATAAATAAATGAATCTTAAAAAAAAATTAAAAAAAAAAGATTACTTTGGCTTTTGGGGGGTCTTTTGTGGTTCCATAAAAATTTTAATATTGTTTATATAATTCTGTGAAAAATGATATTGGTATTTTTAATAGGGATTGCATTGATTCTGTAGATTCCTCTGGGTTTGAACTGTTCTTTAATCACGCGTTTTATTGGGACACCTGGGTAGCTCAGCGGCTTAGAGTCTGCTTTCAGTTCAGGGCATGATGCTGGGGTCCCGGATTGAGTCCCACATCAGGCTCCTTGCAGGGAGTGTGCTTTTCCCTCTGCCTGTGTCTCTGCCCCCCCGCCACTCTCTCTCTCATGAATAAATAAATAAATAAAAATTCTGCGTGGCAAATACTAGGTTACTTTGTTGTTGTTGTTTTTAAACAACATGGCATTTCTGACACCAAAGTGTGGGTGTTTTCCCTTATATAAATCAGTATGTCAACTGTCTTTACACTAGTTGGGTGTCCTACAATTCAATTCAATTCAGTTCTGATACTGAGTATCTGGAATTAGTGCAGACTTCACAGGTCTGATCTGCCCCCGACTTCAGATGCCATTCACAGATCCTGGACCTCTGGTACTTCTGACCAATTGGCTGTAAATCTAGGATCCCTATGTCTCCCTCTTGAGGTTCGATAATTTGTTTAGAGTGGCATACAGAACTCAGGAAAACACTTTAATTACTATTATCAGTTTATTTTAAAGACTACAACTTAGTAACAGCTAAAGGGAAAGAGATGGAAGGGTAAAGGATGTGGGTGGGCAGGGAGGGGAACTTCCATGCTATCTCTGGGTGCTCCACCCCTCTAGTACCTTGATATGTTCACCAACCTTGAAGCTCTCCAAACACTGTAAGTTCCATTACATAGGCATGATTGATTAAATAATTGGCCATTGATTTGCTATTGGCGATTAGTTCAGTTTCCAGCTCCTCTCCCTTTCCTGGAAATTGGAGAGTGATGCTGAATATTTCAGTCCTCTAATCATATCTTTTCCCCTGACTACCAGCTTACATTCTGAAACTTTGTAAAGGCCCACCAGGAGTCACCTCATTAGCATAAACTCAGAAGTGAATGAAAGGCGTTTATTGGATGCATAACAAAAGATGCTCCTTTCACCTACATCACTCAGGAAGGATTTTTAGAAGCTCTTGCATCAGGAACCTGGAAGAAGACCAAATATGTATTTCTTATTATATCACAATATCACCCCAGGCACTCTAAAGAATTGTCAAATGAATGAATTTATGTGATAGTTGTTGCTGTCCCTTTCTTATGCATAGTTTTTTTCCTTAATTTTTGATTACTATAATACTCATTTCTAAGAGTGTAAAAAAATGTCTTTTGGGGTCTCTATTTTACTTTAAAAATTGAATATATTTGATATAACATTGTAAATTTAAGGTATACAACATGTTAATTTGATACATTTATATATTGTAATATGATTGCCATTCCATTTCTGAACATTCACTTAGAGAATGTCAATTTTTGAAATAAAAATGTATGTAAGTTTTACAGATGTTGAAGGAAATTCTGAAATTACACAACATTCTTAAGACACTGGGGCTTTTAAAGGGGAGGACCTTGGCCTTGATAAAGACTCCAAGAAGAAGAATACTCAGTGTGTAAGCCAGTGATATATGTACCTTAGAATAGATACAGTGTATTTTTTGGCTGAGTACAATAACAAGATGTATGAGAGGAAGAAAAGGGAGACACTTAACATCATTTCACAAAAGTTTACCAGAGCCTAGTTTGGAGATGGAGACAAGATTTGTTAAAGTGGTATCAGCCTCAAATTCCTCAATAACTGAAACATATAATGTTGGCTTTATTATTTTCTCTTAGGTGATTTACTGTTCTTTTGGTGGAACATCCAAAGGACTGCACTTCAATAACTTAATAGTTGGACTTGTCCTTCTTACAAGAGGTAGAGATGAAGAGAAAGCAAAATGTAAGTATCTTTTTATTATCTCAAAATGATAATAGTACATTTGTGTGCAGAATAATTTACCTGAAAATTCTGATGATAGAACATTTGAGTTGATATTTCTCCAAAGAAGATATACAAGTGGCCAATAATCACTTGAAGCTCAAACATAATCAGGTATTAGGGAAATATACATTAAAATTACAGTGAGATACCACTGCATATCTACCAGGATGGCTAAAATAAAAAAAGACATAATAATTAGTGTTGGTCAGGATGGAAAAGTTGCAACCCTCATTTATACATTGCTGCTGGGATTGTAAAATAGTACCATTACTTTGGAAAACTGTTGGGTATTTAGTTCTTCAAACTGTTAAACATTGAGTTATCATATGACCCAGCAATTCCACTCTTATGTGTATACCCAAGAAAATTGGAAACATGTATTCATTAAAAAATATATACATGAGTATTCTTAGAAGCACTGTGCATAATAGTCACAAGATGGAAACAACCCTAGTGTCCATCAGCTCATGCATTCAACATAAAATATATATCCATGCAATGAAATACTACATGACAGTAGAAAGGAATTAAAGTACAAATAAATGCTGTAACATGGATGAAAATATGTTAAAGTGATAAATGCCAAAGTAGTCCCATAGTATGTATGTAATTCCATTTATATGAAATGTTTGGATTAGGCAAATCCAGTAATTAGTGATTGCCAGAGGTTATTGGGGGAGAGGAAAGTGGAGAGCAATTGCTAATGAAGGTGGGTTTCTTTTTGGGAGGAAAGTTTTATTGAAAATTTCCCAGGGTAAGTAAAGGCGAGTATTTCTATTACATAGGATATAATATTTTGCTCTAGAAATTCTTAGGTTTTTATCCTTGGCCACTGGATGTTGAGTCTTTCTCTCTTCCATCTTCCTTTTCTAACCTGCCTTCTGACTGCTTCCCCTAAATCTCTCAGAATCTTTCTTATCCCTGAATTTAGACTATTCTTTTTTTTTTTTTTTTTTTAAGATTTTATTTATTCATTCGTGAGAGACACAGAGAGAGAGAGGCAGAGACACAGGCAGAGGGAGAAGCAGGCTCCATGCAGGGAGCCCGACCTGGGACTCGATCCTGGGTCTCCAGGATCATGCCCTGGGTTGAAACCGCTGAGCCACCTGGGCTGCCCTAGACTATTCTTTTTAATCCTTTTCCTTTTTTATAGTTTTGTTGAGGTGTAATTGACTTAAATAAAATGAACATATGTAAAGTGTAGATTTTGATATGTTTTAAGACATATATGTACCCACATATTACAGTTAAGATATTGAACATATCCATAAACCCAATTGGAATTTAACTGTAATCCTGGTTTTTCAAATTAGCATCCCTCTACCAACAAATATTGTGGCTCCAGGCAACCAGTAATCAAAAATAACAATATGGGGGGTCATCAACACATATTTAAATCTTTTCTTTATTTTTTTAAAGGTTTTATTTATTTGAGAGAGGGAGAGCAAGAGTATGCATGAGCAGAGGGAAGGAGTGGAGGGAGAGGGAGAAGCAGACTCCCTGCAGAGCAGGGAGCTTGATGCAGGGCTCGATCTCAGGACCTTGAGATCATGACCTGAGCCAAAGGCAGATGCTTAACCAACTGAGCCACCCAGGTGCCCCTTTTTCTTTTTCTTTTTCTTTTTCTTTTTCTTTTTCTTTTTCTTTTTCTTTTTCTTTTTCTTTTTCTTTTTCTTTCTCTTTCTCTTTCTCTTTCTCTTTTTCTTTTTCTTTTTCTTTTTCTTTCTTTTTCTTTTTCTTTTTCTTTTCTTTTCTCTTTTCTTTGGAGAAAAGAGAGGGAGGGAGGGAAAAGTGGAGGGAGAGGGAGAGAGGCAGAAACACAGGCAGAGGGAGAAGCAGGCTCCATGCAGGGAGCCCAATGTGGGATTCAATCCCGGGGCTCCAGGATCACACCCTGGGCCGGAGGCAGGCGCTAAACCATTGAGCTCCCCGGGCTGTCCATATTTTTATTATACTATTGTATTAGTTTTCTAGGGCTGCCCTAACAAAGACTCAGAAGTGGCTTAAAACAACAAAACTTCCTGTTTCACAGTTCTGGAAGCTAGAAGTCCAAATTGAAGATGTTGGCAGGACCCTGATCCCTTTGAAACCTATAGGGAAGAATGCCTCCTTTCTAACTTCTGGTGCTGTCATGCTTGGTGTTCCTTGGCTTGTAGCTGCATTACTCCAATTTCTGCCTGTCTCTTCACATGGCTTGCTTCTGACTCTCTTGTCTTCTCTTCTTAGAATCAGTCATACTGGATTAGAGTTCACCCTAATTACCTCACCTTAACTTGATTACATCTGCAAAGACTCTGTTCCAAATGAAGGTCATATTTGTGGGTACTGGGGTTAGGACTTACTATCTCTGGTGGATAGACAGTTCAACCCATAAGAGGTGGTCAAAGCATACCAGCAAGTACTGGCTCTAAGGAAATCCACTATGGGATGTAGGAAGGCAGGCAGTGAAACCTGCTGGGCCTTCAGAAGGATGGAATGTCTCTTCTATCTTCTGTCTTTCCAAATAAGGTTCCATTACAGGTACCTGGAGTTTGGGTTTCAACATATCTTTTTGGGAGATGCAGTTCAGTCCATAACAGCAGTATTTCAAATGTGCATATAATATGTACATCCACCCAGCTCTATTATTTCTTAATATTGTGTCTTATTTGTCCCAGACCTTATTTTTAGGGAATAAAATATTACAGGCAAGGTATGGCTCTCTCTTTGTATCTCTCCATGTTCCTATCTTCATTTTTCCTTTCACAGAGGTAACCACTCTCATGAATACAGTGATCTTTTGTTCCTCATGCAGGTCTTTATACATTTATGACATTTTATATACCCTTAAACATATCTTCACCTGTTTTGCAGATTTTTAAACTTTTTAAATAAATAGTATATGATAGATTATTTTGTAATTTGCTTTTTCTCTGAATATTTTTGATACTTATTCATTTTGAAACACTTAGTTCCTTTATTCTAACTGCTATATAGTATTTCATTGTGTGTGTATATCTCAATTTATACCTATTTTCTTATTGATAGACATTTATCTTTTTTTCCCTAAGTTTTGCAATTACTGAAAATACTCCAGTGAACATTGTATCTCATGCACATGTATGAAAGTTTCCCATGAGGGGAAGTTGAGTTGCTTTAGAAGCTGAATTTCTAGCATGCATCACCTTTGCTAGATTTGGGCAAGTTACTCTCCAAAATAGTTGCATTAATTCATACTCTTACTAACAGTGTATAATAGTTCTTGTTTCTCCCAGTTTCTTGCTAACACTTAGTATTGTCACACCTAAACATTTTTGCAAATTTGGTGTGTTGAAAAGATAATCACATTGCTGTTTTAATTTGTATTGCTAGTTTTAATTTTCTTTTTTTTTTTTTTAGGAATAAAATTACATACTTATAAAGTGCCTGGCACTAGTAATCACTAAGTAATATTTCCCTCTCTCTTCCCTCCCCACTTCTACCAAAGTACATTTAATCTTGTGGTAAGTTTAATTTATTCTTTCTTTCTCCTAGACATTTTTAGTCTTTTTGCAAGTGAATCTGGGAACTATGTTGTACGGGAAGAAATGGAAAGAATGCTCCATGTGGTGGATGGTAAAGTCCCAGATACACTCAGGAAGTGTTTCTCAGAGGTATATTTACATTTCATCCCTATCTGTTAGAAAGTATTAACTCTTAGATGTTTATGTGAAGCATATTTTTGACATCTTTGGTTTTAATGGTTGATGTTTCAACTATTTATGTGCTGTGCTCAAAGGTCCATGACACTTATTACTGCTATATTTGTGAATTTGAAAATTCCCAATTCTACTTTAAAGGCAGCTGTCTATACTTAAGATATATCATTATACTTATGATATAATGAAACACACTCTCTCATGTTGTTAAACCAACACACACTCACTGGTGATCCTGCAAAAACCTGAGGATTGTTCACATTGTAGTGTCATTGCTTTTCATTGTATATAGGTGTATCACTCATTGGCCTCAAGCCATTCTGTGACTTTGGCCCTGTCAAGGCCTATTTTATCATTTATTTGAGCTGATTTGCATAGTGAAATATTTGGGTCTGAAAAACCTATCATTTTTTTTGTTTCCATAAATAATATATTTTCTTTGTAGAAAACTTAATAAAAAATGCATATCTTTAACAAAAAAAATTTTTTTGCCTTTTTCAGAGGTCTGCTAATATGGGAAAAGTCCCTAGGGATGGTAGCCCCTTTTAGAATTTTCTGATCCCTTCCTGCAGCACACTTAATGCTGCATGATTTCTTAGGATGGCTGTTTGACCCACTCGAATTTCACAGATGTGACAGCCCCTCACTGCTGTTAGTTTTATTCAGTTTAGTTTAGTCACCTTCCTAACTGTATAGGCATTGATTGTTAATACTCCAGCCATATGCATCTGGTTCTAATGTCTCTTTAGACCTTCTAGCTTTAGTTTTTCACTATTCTGTCTTTGAGTTTCTTTAGTGTTGATAGCACCTGGAGAGTTTACTTTCTTGCTTTGAGCTTCCCTGTACAGTTTATGGTAGTGCTTATGATGTTACATTTTGCTCAGCATTCCCGCGTGTTTGGTGCAAAAGGACTGGCTTCCTGCATTTTTGGTTCTGACACATTGGCTGGAAGTTGCTACGATAGTATTTTAATACGTCAGGACAAACTAAGCTATGTTCCTCCAATAACAAATATTTTCTGGTCAAAAACAGTTGTCTAATCTTTGCAGGCCTGATTAACTAATGCTCTGTACATTATTGGGGAGAATGTATATTTTTTTATTTAATAAGTTTTGTGGACATGTTCCCATTTTATAGATGGGAGTTAAATGTGATTAGCCACCCAGTTCTCTATAATTTATGCACAATAGCCAGTACATGTATTAGATTATAAATGCTATAGAGAAAAATTAAGTAAAATAAGTGGGGGGGGGGGGTAGGTGGAGATAGGGAGGAGGTGACCGACTGTAGATATTTTGTATAGGATAGTTGAGAAAGGCTTGTCAGATAAAGTGGACATTTGAACCAAGAATTTAAAGGATGAGAAATCTAGCCTTGCAGATATCTGGGGGAAGAGAATACAGCAGAGTCCCTGAGTTGGGAATGTGCTTGACATATCCAAGGAACAAGTAAGCTGGAATAGAGGGAATAAGAGAATAGTAGGAAATGAAGTTACAGAGGTTGGGGAAGAGGGTGGGATGAAGTGGGGACATTATATATGGCTCTGTAGGACAGTGTGAGTTCTTTGACTCTTACCCTGAGTAAGGTAGAACCCATTGGAGGGTGTTGGGCAGAGGAATGAATACATGTGGAGTTTTTTGTTTTGTTGTGTTGTGTTTTGTTTTTAAGATTGATTTGAGAGAGAGTGCAAAGTGGAAGGACAGTGGGAGAGGGAGAAAATCTCAAGCAAAAAAAAAAAAAAAAAGAATTAATGAAAATCTCAAGCAGACTTCGGAGTATGGAGCCCGTTGGGCTCAATCCCATGACTGCAGTCTCAGACCTCATGATCTGAGCTGAAACCAAGAGTCAGACAGGTAACCAACTGAGCCACCCAGGCCCAGGCACCCCAACATGAGGTGTTTTTTTTTTTTTTGTTTTGTTTTTTAATGTGATCAATTTGGCTCATGTAGAGGGTAGGTTAAACAGTCCAACTGAGATGTCTGTGAATAATCCAGGTGTGAGGTGATCATCATGTAGATCATATAGCAGGTAGATCATGATATAGAGGTGATGAGAAGTTTTCAGATTCTGCATTTATTTTGAAGAGAGAATTGACAGGAATTTTTCTTGTATTGATTATGGGCTGTGGCAGAGAGAGAAGAGGATGACTAAAGTGTTTGGCTTAATTTAGAAAGTGAATGGAGTATCCATTAATTATAATGGCTAGGACTACTGGAGGCAGAAGTTTGGGGTTTTGATATCAAGGGAGATTTAGGACATAAATTTGAGAATCACTTTAGACGTTAAAGTGGAAATGTCAACTATGCTTTTTGATATATAACTTAAAGTTCATGGGATAGAATTTGTTGACTTACAGTTGAGGATGAGGTCATCTTGGAGTGAATTTAGATAGAAAACAGATTGGAAGACTGAGTCCTGTACTCCGACATTTAGAGATTAATGAGATGAAGAAGAATCAAAGCAGGAGCCTAAGGAATAGTCTGAGAGGAGAACCAAAAGAGATTGGTGTCCTGGAAGCCAAGTGATGAAAATGTTTTAAGAGAAAGGAATGCTTATATCAAATAAACTGAAAGATCAAGTGAGTTGGCCTTTGATCACTGAGAAGTGATTATTAGATTTTGTAATGTGGAGGAAGGTCATTGGTGTTAGTCCTGTGGAGTTAAAAAAAAAAAATCATGGGAGAACTGAGTGGGAAAAATTAGAGAGGGAGACAAACCGTGAGGGACTCCTAACTCTGGGAAGCAAACAAAGGGTTGCAAAAGGGGAGGTGGGCAGGGGTTTGGGGTAATTGGGTGACAGGCAATTAGGAGGGCACTTGATGGGGATGAGCAATGGGTGTTATACTATATGTTGGCAAATCGAACTTCAATAAAAACAAATTTTAAAAAAATAAAAAATTTTTAAAAATAAAATAAATTTAAAAATCACAGGAGTTAGGGTACTAAAAGAAGTTTGCTCATAAGAGGAAATTGTGAGGGGAAAAGTGGAATGTTTAAAATTGCATTTAATGGAAAGGGAACAGTTATTATAATAAAAAGATTATAAGACTATTAGTAAGGCTGCGGTTAAATGTGTGAAGGACAGATCTTTGGAAGAGGAAAGATCAAAGAAATGAGAGACCCTGGTTTTGGAATACTCATGAAGAGGCTATTTTTTTTTTTTTTAATTTACATTCAGTTTGCCAACGTATAGTGTAACACCCAGTGTATAGTGTAACACTTGCTCATCCCATCAAGTGCCCTCCTTAGTGCCCTTCACCCAGTCACCCAGTTACCCAATCCCTTCCACCCACCTCCCCTCTACAACCCTTTGTTTGTTTCCCAGAGTTAGGAGTCTCTCATGAAGAGGCTACTTAAATTACTAGATGCTTATGGTTGGTAAAAAATCAACACTACAAATGGGCTAATTTTTATCTGATTCAACTATTTGATAAATTTACTGGCTGTAATTTGAGTGATGTGTCTGTGTCCAAACCCTTTTAAAATTACGTTTCAGTGTGAGTCTACTTAGAATACACTTCTTTAGATCTTCCATAACAGTGCTTTATGTGTTTTGTTTGTTTTTGCAATCCAAACCCCCTGCCCCCAAAAACTATAAAGAGAAGCACATTTGCTAAAAGATGTGGACCTAACACCTAGACTTAAGTGACATGGAATGGATTTCAGTTTTTTCTATCTTGTGCTTTTATTAGCCTTGATGAAGTTATAAAGGAATTCATGTAGGAGTTGTATTATTCTTTCCTTACTGAATATTTTCTTTAGTAGTCAGTTTTTAAGGTAGAAATTCATATTTATTTATTAAAGAGAGAGAGGTAGAGCACAAACGAGGAGGGGCAGAGGGAGGAGATGACTCCTTGCTGAGCAGGGAGCCCGACATGGGGCTCAGTCCCAGAACCCTGGGACCATGACCTGAGCCGAAGGCAGACACTTAACTGACTGAACCACCCAAGGACCCATAGATTATTTAACTTTTTAAATGCCTCAGTTTTCTCTTGTGTAAAATAAGGATGATAATAGTATCTCCTATGGAAAGTTACTTTGAAGATTAAATTAATATAAAAATGTTTAGGGGTGCCTAACTGGCCCAGTCAGGGGAGCTTATGACTCTTGATCTCAGAATTGTGAGTTTGAGCCCCACATTGGGTATAGAGATTACTCAAAAAACAGTCTTTTAAAAAATGTTTAGAACAGTGCTTAGGGAATTGTAAATACTCAATATTAACTACATGTGAAGGTGGTAGAAGTGCCTGTCTTAATTGGCAGCTTTTTTCTTAGTACATGAGGGTACATTTATAACATCATATTAGTTTCACTGAAACCATTGATGCTACATGTGTTTTACTGTATCTAAGATCCCATCAATTATAAGATAAACCTGTATGTATTATAAAGATAGAAAAAAAGCCTGCCAGTTATAATTGAAAGACACTATTGATTTTATAACTCATCCCCGGATGCCTGGGTGGCTCACTGGTTGAGCGTCTGCCTTTGGCTCAGGCTGTGATCCCGGGGTCCTGGGATTGAGTCCCACATCAGGCTCCCCACAGAGAGTCTGCTTCTCCCTCTGCCTGTATTTCTGCCTCTCTCTGTGTCTTTCATGAATAATAAATAAAATCTTAAAAAAAAATCCAACTCATCCCAATGTCAGAGATGTTAAGATGTATAAAAATGTATGTGAGCTTGTGGGCTATATACTGCTAATCCTCTTGCTAGACTAAATGTAGGAAACAGAGAAAGAATATGGCTATGATCCCTAATCTCTAAACAAATTGGGAATGTCCTTACATGTCCCTGCAGCAACTCTGAATGCCATATTCTTCCATTCAGAAAAACAAGACTGTCAATGTGATCTTGATGTTCTGGATTGCACTGCTCAATGTTCTGAAACTACTAGTGGCTAAGTATATTGCTGTACTTAAGTAGGACGCTGCCAAACAATGTAGAAATTATTTCTACCATATATCTCTTTTAGGTTATGAGTTATTTGTATCCTTTAATATTTCTTTTTTTTAATTTTTATTTTTTAAAGATTTTGTTTATTTATTCATGATAGACAGAGAGAGAGAGAGAGGCAGAGACACAGGCAGAGGGAGAAGCAGGCTCCATGCACCGGGAGCCCGATATGGAATTCGATCCCGGGTCTCCAGGATCGCGCCCTGGGCCAAAGGCAGGCGCCAAACCGCTGCGCCACCCAGGGATCCCTCCTTTAATATTTCTATCAGGATTACATCTAATAGGCTTCTGAATGTCATTGTTCATTGTATTTCCATGTGGGTTGCTTCTCTGGTTGCTTCTCTCTTTTTCTCATAGAAACATCTGGCTCTCATTCACCCTCAGTCCTCTTGTCTTCCAGACAAAGAAATTGACTTGCACAGCTCTGTGATGTTCTTTCTCAGAGCAGATACTTTTTTTTAATCCAGAGATTTAGAAGACAAAATACTTGACAAGAAAGCAAAAAAAAAAAAAAAAAAGACAGAAATTGACTTGTTTTTGTGTTCTAGTTGCCTTTGAATATGTTTTCAGTGATGCTTTCTGAAAGAGGGCCCCTGGACAGTTGCTTTTAATTTGCCAGTGAAATTTAAGAGCATTTTAATACTATACATTTTTAATCAAAATGTGATAATTATGACAGATTAAGATGCTAAAGAAGAGGGAGAAGGCACATAAAGAATTGTCCTTCTTAAATATAGAAAAAAATGCAGTTCACTAATTTCAAGATATACCCAAAATAAAAAAAGATATACCTTAATAAAATGTGGCTTATTAGTAGCATTCCATTGCTCTAATGAATTGATGAAATAATTTACAATTAGCGTATAGATTTTATGCAAATAGAAGTTCTGAAATACAATTATTTTTTAACACAGTTTGATTTCCAAGTATACAGCCTCTAGTGTTACTTAGATAATCCATCCCATTTGCCTTTGGCTCAGGGTGTGATCCTGGAGTCCCAGGGTCGAGTCCCACGTCAGACTTCCTATGGGGAGCCTACTTCTCCCTCTGCCTGTCTCTGCCACTATGTGTTTCTCATGAAAATAAATAAATAAAATCTTAAAAAAGAAAAATAATCCATTCTTTGTAGATAGAAGAAAGGTAAATGAATCACAAAGTTCAGTTTGTGCTAGTTTTAAGTAAGATACCTTAAAATTTGACTAAATGTATGGTTTTTTTTTTCTTTTAATTTTAGGGTGAAAAGGTAAACTATGAAAAGTTTAGAAATTGGCTTCTTCTAAACAAAGATGCTTTTACCTTCTCTCGTTGGCTACTATCTGGAGGTGTTTATGTCACCCTCACTGATGATAGTGATACTCCCACTTTCTACCAAACTCTAGCTGGAGTCACACATTGTAAGTAATGGCATTTCATTGTTTTCTATTCACTTTTTAATATAATTGCCTGGTAATATGAGAATATGCCTATTAAGGATAAATTTATTGTCAGTGATATTTTTCTTCCAAAATGTAATAAAATAAATTTCTGGAGCTTTTGATACATAGCTAAAAAGGAAAACTTTTATTTTCTCCTCTACTCACTGAATACTTTTGTACTTCAAATGTGTGAAGTTTATCCACCCAAAGCAATTCCTCAATGTTCTGTAGACACCAACTAGTGTTCTACAATTCAGTTCAGTTCTGGCACACTATCTACCTGGGGGTTAGCATAGACCCCACAGGTTTAGGGCTCAGTCCAAAAAGACTATCCATCTGCTGCCCACATCAGAGGCCAATCACAAATCCTAGTTGTCACCAGTGCTTCTGATCAACCAGCTCTATTAGATAATCCCCCTCCTTGGGTTTGATAATTTGGTAAAGACCTCATAAAACTTAGGGAAACAGTTTATATTTACTGACTTAATATTTAATAGAGGATATGTTAAAAAAAAAAAAAACAACACAGATGAACAGCCAGATGAAGAAATACCTAGGGCAAGTCTGGAAGGGTCCCAAGGACAGGAGCTGAGATGCACCAGCCCTTCTAGCATTGTATGTGTTCATCAATCTAGAAGCTCTCCAAAGCCCATACTTTTGGGATTTTTATGGAGGCCTCATCATGTATGTATGATCAATTATTAACTCAATTTCCAGTCTCCAGTAAACAGGGAGTAGGGCTGAAAGTTCCAAGTTTCTACTTATGGCTTAGTCTTTCTGGTGACCAGCCCCCATCCAGAAGCCCACCAAGAGTCACCTCAAGCATTAGAACAAAAGACTGCTATCACCCAGGAAATTACAAGGGATTTAGGACTTCTTTGTCAGAAACCCTTATCACTCAGGAAGTTTTAAGAAAGTTTAGTCAAAGACTTAATATTAGCAGAAACCGGGGACAGAAACCAATTTCATACTATTTCACAATAGCCCTCTGTTAATTGTCCTTAACCAAGTGGTATTAGTTTCTTAAAGTTGCTTTTAACTAATTAATTAGCACAATTCATAAACTGAAATAACAGAAATTTGTTTCAGTTATTGGAAGTAACTCAAGGTGGAAGCTGAGCTCAAGGTGTTAACACATTACTTCTGAAGGCCCGAGGGAAGAAATCCTTCCTTGCCTCTCTCAGTTTCTGGTTACTCCAGGCTTTACTTGTATCAGTATAACTCCACTCTGCCTCCATTTTTCTGTGGCCTTCTCTGAATCTGTGTCCTCTCTTTTTCTGATAAGGACACCAGTTACTGGATTTAGGGCCCAACCTAAATTTAGGATGCTGAATTCATTATATCTACAAAGAACCTGTTTCCAAGTAAGGTCATATTTTGAGGATCCAGGTGATCATGAATTTTTGAGGGATGATATTGAAGCTACCACTGTATAGATCTTAAGTGTTAATTTCTATCATACTTTCCTGTGAGTACAGAAAAGTACCTGCACTGGGCTTTTTCTAATGCTGCTTCTTAATACTGGAATGCCTCTCCCTTTCCTTCTCCCTATAAATCCTAATCATCCTTGAAGACTTAAATCACATGCCCCTTTGTTTCTATGAATCCTTTTCTTGCCTTCCTGTGAGAAATCATCTCTTGTTCCTCTGAACTCTCATAACACATTTTTTGTATTCTTCTTGGATGAACTTACCACTTTCTACCTTTTATTATAATTATTTATAGCATTCTATTTATTTGTATATGTCATTTCCCCCCCCCCTTTTTTTAAGAGAAAGAATGTGCCAGTGTGGTGGTGGAGAAGGGGCAGAGGGGGAAGGAGAGAGAGAATGCCAAGCAGACTCCACCCCAGTGTACATATCATCTCTCTTTAAATCATAGAATCTATATTATCTTTCCTTTTTCTCCCTCTGTCCCAAGCCTTATAAATAAATATTTGTTGACAATAGAGTACCTTGGATGTCGAGTACTATTTGTATCTGTTGCTTTATGGAACTTATGACTGGCCCCAAATTACACAGCAGCTACTTTTCTGCCCATTTTCATTCCATTGTTACCAGAAGTTCAGATAAATTCTGGCATGAGTAGGCAATGAACTTGATTCTACTACTATTCAGTGGTCTTTATTTTTTATAAGAAACCTCTTTAAAAAAACTGTTTTGCATAAAAAATTAGAGAATGTAAGCTCTAACTTAAATTAGTATTTAAATTGTCAGCTTACGGATATTTTGCTGAAATTTTGCTTTCAGTTGTGATTGTATGGTAAATTATTTTTCTGTTAATATTGGCTAAGAATGTGACTACTTTTAATGACTTATATTAAAGGAAAATTATTCTGACACTTGTTAAAATGTTAAGGAAAACTTAAATTTCAGACTTCTGCTGTAGTGTATTGCAATAGGAGAGAGAAGTTGGTCATAACTCTATAACAAGAACAAATGGGGAGTTGTAGTCAGGGAGCAAGGCAAGGTGGTCAGTGGAAGGAAAATTACTAAAAGGAGGTGTCAAGGGTAGGGAGATTCTTGCTAAATGCAAGCCAAGAACTTATTCATCAAAGGTGGGGTATGAGGAAATGGATCAGATTTCAAGGGGAGAGGGGACAACTTGGCAGGATTCTTTTCTAAGACTGGATTTGAGCAGGCCAAAGACCAAATGGGATCCAAGTTGGAGGCTTCATCGAAAAGAGGGCTCAAAGCAGGACTGAAGTGTGGTCAAGGAGAAAGTCTTTGTCAGTTGCTTAAAGTTAAATTACATCTGACATACTTTGCAAATCCAAATGCTACTTATTGCTTATTTTGGAAAGCACTTAAATTGCAGACTTACTTAAATTCAATCAGTCAGAATAATGTGAAAATGTTAAAAATGTTATCCCATTATATGGTTCCATTTTTATTTGAAAGTGATTTTTTTGTATTTAGCTTTTTATCACTTGGGAAGATTTTTGAATTTTTAATAGTATTTGAAAGTTACAGGGCCTTTGCCTTGTTAAAAAATATCTTGAATTATTTAAAGCAAATATTAATATAGATGCATTGTTTCACCTGTAATAATGACCAGTGACTAACCACTCTAAACTGAGTGGTTTCAGGCACCTGAGTGATTAAGTTAAGCATTTGCCTTCCGCAGATGATCCTGGATCCTGGGATTAAGATGATCCTGGGTCCTGGGATTAAGGTCCTGCACTGGGTTCCCTGTTCCTTGGGGAGTCTGCGTCTTCCTCTACTTCTCCTCTGCTCGTTTGTGCACATGTGTGTGCTCTCTCTCTCTCTCTCTCTCTCTCACACACACACACACACACACATAAATAAAATCTTAAAAAATAACAGTAAACTGAGTGGTTTCTTCTTAGGGTCATTTTATCTACTCATATCTCTCTGGGGCTTTTTAGCACTGTTGACCATTCAGTTTTTGTGAAATTCTCTTCTCTGGGTTTTGAAACATTGTATTTTCCTAGTTTTTTATTATTTCAGTTTTCTTTACTGCTCTCTTTTTTCTGTCTACCTTTTAAGTGTAAGTTATTTCTCATGGGTTCACCTTTATCTCTGTTTTACTCTTAGATGATGTGCATACTTTGTTTCATTACAGCCATTTCCATTGCTTTGCCTATCCTTCATATCTCTGCAGGTCATTTCTTGACGAAGTTTTATGGTCTTGCAGTATCTCAAATTGTATATTCATTTTAATAAACACCTCCTGGATATTAGTGAAAAGCAAAATTCAGCTGAGTAAATTTGAAGATCAAATGGCTTTGTTCAAAAAAAAAAAAAAAACAAATGGCTTTGTTCAAATCATGAACTGGGCAGTATCCCATTTAGCAAATAGAAACGAACTCTGAGGAGTTCTACAAAATGGAAGGTTTTTATAGACAGAAGGGAGCAGGAATAGGAGTAAAGGGGAGTTTCTCTCTCTCTCTTTCTTTCTTTTCTTTTCTTTTCTTTTCTTTTCTTTTCTTTTCTTTTCTTTTCTTTTCTTTTCTTTTCTTTTCTTTTCTTTCCCTTCCTTCCTTCCTTCCTTCCTTCCTTCCTTCCTTCCTTCCTTCCTTCCTTCCTTCCTTCCTTCCTTCCTTCTTTAAGATTTTATTTACTTATTCATGAGAGACACAGAGAGAGACAGAGACAGGAGAAGCAGGCTCCATGCAAGGAGCCCAATATGGGACTCTGTCCCGGGACTCTGGGATCACGCCCTGAGCCCAAGGCAGATGCTCAAACACTGAGCCACCCAGACATTCCTAAAGGGGAGTTTCTAACTAAGAGTAGATTGTTAGATTGTTTCAGGCAAGGTCACCCTCCTTTGGGGAAGGCACTAGGGGGGCGGTGATTGTCTATCAGGCAGACTACTAGTACTGATCAGATAATTCCAGATTGACTGGTTAAAGGTCACATTTCTGGGAGAGGCTGAAATTACAATTAGATTACATATTAAATCTTCGTTTGCTGACATGGGGCTCAGCACAAGTGACTCCATTTGGGGCCTATTCTTTTTTCTTTTTTCTTTCTATTTTTTTTTTTTAAACAATGCAGAGCTCAAACTTGACCCTAATATTAAGACCGAGCAGAGATCAAGAGTCACTTAACTGACTGAACCACCCAGGTGCTTCTGTTGTTCCTTTTTAAAATTATATATTCTAACATCTTAATCTCTTATGTAAAATCAAACGCATGTTTCCTTGCTTTCAACCTATCTAACGGTTCAGAAAGCAAACAACATATTCTTCCTCCTGTCTCTTCTGTTATGGTTAATAGTATTTGAAATTCCAGTTATCCAATTTGATATTAATTTTGGCTTTTCCTTGTCAGGCTTCACATTAGATCCTATCTCTCTTAACTCAGCCATATTTTTTGCATCTTTCTTTACTACTGCCGTCATTGTAATACTTGTCCTTATTTATCTGATTATATGTTAATGCTAGGGAAGAATGAAAGACAAATTTGTTGTGTTTGTTTTTGTTTAATTAATCATATATATATATGCATATATACTCTTCTTTTCCCTGCTCTAAAATCTTTGAGGAGTCTTCATTTTTTATAGAACAAAGTTTAAACTTAGCATGGCTCTGAAGTCTCTTAGTTTCCTAGTCTTAATTTTCTGTATTCATTTCTCATTGCATATGTTCTCTGTTTCAACTACAGAGGACCAGTCAGTATTCCATGACTATACCCCATGAACATTTATAGCTACCCTATATTTCACTTCTAATATTCCTTCATTTAAGATTGCGTTTCATCTTTCAGCCCTTGACAATTGAAATACTTCTTTGTCACCAAAGCCCAATTCATATGCTCTCTTTTTATCATGATTTCTCCATTTTTCTTTAGTTTGAATTAATTAATTTCCATTTGCATTCCTGTACATTTTACATTTCAATTAAAGCAATTAAGATGCTTTTTGCCTACCTTAGAGGCATTTGGAAATGGCTTTGAAAAAAAAAAGGGAATGACTTTGATTTCCCCCCAGAAGTTACAAGTACCTGAAGGACAAGGCTCTTTTCCAGTTTATCTTTGAGTTCTTAGTACAATGGACTAAATACATATTATTGGACTGGATAATATTGAAAAATTTTCAGCCACTAAAAGTCTACTTTCTAAGTATTAAGTTTTTTAGTAACTAGATGGAAATGAGACCGCCAAGGCAAGCGAGGGTCCAAGAACAGATTTTATTGCAGGCACCCTCGGGCGAGGTTCCACGACTCACGGGGGAAAGAGAGTGAGTCGAGGAAGTCGTGCCAAGACAAGGTGGTAGGGGGTTTACATAACGTTGTAAGGCAGAACGGTTTCCTATTGGTTGGCTCATATGCAGAGGAAGGATTGCAATCCAACCAGTCAGAGTGACCCTCACTATGCAAAGGAAGGATTGCAATCCAACCAGTCAAAGGTGACTTCCTCCTCTGGGGTTTGAAGGGCATTGGGTTCGGTTGGGGAAGTCCAAAGGAGAGGTGTAAGGGTCTGCTCAAGCTGTTGTCCCAAGTGGAGGTGGTGACAGGAACCTCAGCCATTTTGGCGTATCCGCCATCTTGAGGAGTTTCCCTTCCCGCCTGGCCCCAACACTAAGTACTAAATTAAACATTTGATTTCCCCAGGAGTAAGCAGAAGGTACACGTTGTTTTAGGATTATAGCACTAAACCTATATGAAGAAGGGCCAACATCATGTTTGAATAAGGTTCGACAGTCTCAGGGCGCCTGGGTGGCTCAGTCGGTTAAGCGTCTGCCTTGGGCTCAAGTCATGATCCCATGGTCCTGGAATTGAACTCTGCCTCTTGTCGGGCTCCCTGCTCAGCAAGGAGCCTGCTTCTCGCTCTCTCTCTGCCCTGTCCCCTCCCTCTAAACCCCACCCCCACTCATGCTGTCTTGCTTTGCTCTCTTTTCTCAAATAAATAAATAAATAAATAAATCTTAATTAAAAAACAAATAAAACTCTTGGTTAGATAAATGATGTGAAATACAGAAAATGAATTAGTGTTAAGGCACATAGAGGACCAATTTACTATAAATAGGAGGGAATTATCTATTGAACTAATTATTTCATCTACCTCTATAGTGTACCCATTGATTTCCCTGGTGGCCATGGAAGTAAGTCAGTAGTTAATGGCAAGAGCCTGAAGAAATGCTATACTTTAAATTTTCTCAGTTATTTATAGCCTTTTGAATTGCTGGCATCGTAGTTGAATTTAGTTGAATTTTGTCATATCCTTGTGTCTTGTAAAGAGGATACTCCAAAATAAAAAACTAATCAAATACAAGGCTACTGTGAAATATTGGTAGTTACTAGTCTTTATTGAGCATTAGAATTATTTGGAGAGTGTATTAAAAGTGCATGTTACTGATGTAGGTGGACTGTGAACTGAACTACATTTTGAGAATTACTGATAGGATGTTTAAGAGTTCTTCAGATTCTGAGTCAGACACTGACCCTACCACTTACTACTCATGTGACTGTGGGAAATTTATTTCATCTCTATAAACTTCTTTTTCTTCCTTTGGAAAACAGGAATAATGATACAATTTATCTTACAGGTGTGTTTTAAGGCATGTAGGGAGGAAAACTTTTTTTCCTTTACCCATCTTGGATTCATTGGCTGGGACCCTTTAAATTAGACTGAAAAAAGGCAGGATAACAAGTGAAAAACATAAGTTTATTAACATTGCTTATGCATAGGAGTATTCATTGATGAGTTACAAAACAGATGGTTAGAACTTGAGTTTATATAGCATCTTAGCAAAGAATAGTAATTTTGTAGAGAAAGGACAAGACAAAGGAAAAGGACTTTGAGCTTCTAGAAGTGGCAAATTATGGCAAGGCAGATGTTTGGAGAAACTAATAGATTGGGCTGGTTAGTAAGGTTTGTTATGTAGACTCATTTATCTAGTGCAATCTCTGTATTAAAGATCTACAGCAATCTGGTGATTACTTTCGTCCTTGATAGAGGATCAAGGTAGACACTTTTACAACTTAAGCAAATGAGGAAGGGATGGGTAGTTTGCAGAGAGCTTTTCTTTTATCTACTTCTCAATTACCTTCAACTAAATATAATCCTTAGGCCAAAGTGACATATTTGGAGTAGCCTATAGTTCTACCCTTTAGACGTCCATAAAATAATACCTGTTCTAAAGGACTCACTTGGCACCTGTTCTGGAATTGGTGCTTTACAATGAATTTGTATCCTATTGTATCAGTGAACACTTGGCTTGCAAATGTCAGTGAGCTTCACCCCATTATCTCCAGGGAGTAATTGTTTTAGAAGCAAGTAATTTTGAATAGAGGGCGGTAGATTGGTATAAAAATTAACTTGTCCACATCTGTGGGAAGGAAGTCTTTTTCTTTTTAGTTTGTTTTATTTTACAATTTATAGAAACAAAGAACCTGTAGAACAGACAACTGAGTTGCCATGGGCTTCAGTAAATAGCTACTTTCTTCATGGGGTTTAGTATGAAGACATTATCACAAAGTCAGAATTACTGCTAAATTTCATTTAGAAATTCTGACATGGGTAGGTTTACATTCTGATGGCTATGATTTGTCATATTATATGTAAATTCCCAGTTTCTGGCTAAGCAGTTCACAATTGAATTCTTTGCAGACTCTTGCACTCAAAGAATATTTAGTACGTTAAACTTTTCTTTTTTTTTTTTTTTCTTTTTTCCTTTTTAAAAGATTTTATTTTATTTACTTATTAGACACACACACACACACACAGAGGCAGGAGGTGAAGCAGACTCCATGCAGGGAGCCCGACATGGGACTCGATCCCAGGGTCTCCAGGATCACACCCTGGGCCAAAGGCAGTGCTAAACCTCTGAGCCACTGGGGCTGCCCACGTTAAACTTTTCAAATAATGTGTCCTGAATGTGGAAACTTGTGATAAAAAAGATAAAGATTGTTATTAACTAATTTATAAGTAGACAGAAAATATTTATTTTAAAGTGTCAGTGACTCCATTTAAATTTGTGTAATGAGCCAAGGTATCTAGAAAACAAAAAGAAATTATAATTTTTCACTTTTATTTTTATTTTTTTTTAATTTTTCACTTTTAAATAACATTTATATTAGAGTATAGATGCTTTTAATTACTTTTTCACATGCAATTATAAAATTTGAAGTCATAGTTGAACACACTGCCATATTTAATCAAGTGCTGTTCTCTTTTATGTAAATCATAAAGGAAACTGGGGAGCTATTTGTATTCAGTATAGAGCTAGAATAATTAACTGATTTGATTTATACAAGATTTTAGATTTTATTGTAGCAGGTGCATTTTTCAGGACTGCAAATTCCAAATTACTGTTACCTTACTTTTGTTTTTTTATTCAAGAAATCGAATTGGAACTTTAGCCCAGAATTAAGTTTTTAATGTTTGAGTAGATCGATCTTAACAAAAAAAATTTTTTACAAGGTTTATTATATTTTTCTGTCATAATTTGCTATTTTAAATACCTGAGATTAGGTCCAAAGAGGGTAAGATGGCAAACTGGAAAGATTCTGGGCTTACCTCCTCTCCAGACACACCAAAGCTACAACTACATATAGAATACTCTTTCTCAGAATGACCTAAGGAGTAGCAGAACAGCTATTTCACAGCTAAAGATATAAAGAAAAGGCCACATTGATATAGGTAGGAAGGGGCACAGAGATGTGGTGTAATCAGGAACAACATCCCAGTATGGTAACCCTTAAGCAGGAGGGATTTCACAAATGCGGAAGTCCTTTCTGGAGAGCGAGGAATTTCAAGCCTTTCACTGAACATTCCACTCTGGGGGCCTGCACTGGAAAGATGAGCTCCCAAAAAGCCTGGCAGCAGAGCTTTAACTCCAGAAGAGCCGCTGAGCCATAAGAAACCCAAAACTCTACTCTTAAAAGTAGCCTGTGCACAAATGCATTCACTCCAAGAACACAGAGGCAGGAGTTTGAAAAGTCCCTGGGCCATATGTGAAGGAGGTTTATTCACCAGTTTTAGTGCAAGTGCTGAAGGGGCAGAGATTTGTAGGAACTTTCTCCTGGAACAGCAACACGGGTGGGCGCCATTTTTCTTACTCTCCTACCTAGCTGGTCTGGTGCTGGTAGGTGCCTTTTCTGACATTCTCCATCTACTTTGCTAGCACCACTCAACCCTGCCTCAACATTCCTGCACCCTTAAACTGACTGCCCCAAGCAGATGACTCTCCACAGCAGCTTCTGCTCTACCATGTGTGTCTGGTAGATGACCTCAGCTGGGTCTAGTACCCTTCTTCAAATGGCTTCCACCACATAGCACCCATTGGGGGACCTCCACCAAGACCAGGGACCTCCAAAGTAGCTCCCACCATGCTGTGCCCAGCATGTGGCTATAGCCTGGACCAGCAACCCCCAAACTGGCTTCTGCCCTAAGGGTCAGCCCAACTCACCAGTGTGCCTGTAGCAGCTGCATCTGGTCATTTCAGTCAGGTGTGCTAGGGACAGCCTCACTTGGAGCAGTCAGAGCCCAGTCACAATAGGAAGGCACATACAACCCACACAGAGGATACCCTTGGAGCTCCTAATTTTGGTGACCAGGAGGGACTATGCTTTTGGGCCCCACAGGACATATTCTACATAAGGCCACTCCTTCAAGACAGGAGATGTGGTTGATCTACCGAATGCATAGAAATACAGTCAGGTAGAATGAGGAGAAACAGGAATATGTTCCACATGACAAAAAGATAAAACCCCAGAAAAAGAACTAATGAAACGGATAAGCAAGCTACCTGATAAAGACTTAAAAGTAATGGTCCTAAAAGATGCTCACCACACTCAGGAGGAAATTGGATAAACAACATTGAAAACATCAACAAAGAAAATATTAAAAAAAACAATCAGAGGTGAAGAATATAGTAACTAAAATGAAAAATAGGGATCCCTGGGTGGCTCAGCCGTTTAGCACCTGCCTTTGGCCCAGGGCGTGATCCTGGAGATCCCAGGATCGTTTCCTGCATCAGGCTCCCTGCCTTAAGCCTGATTCTCCTCCCTCTGCCTGTGCCTCTGCCTCTCTCTCTCTGTCTCTCATGAATGAATAAATAAAATCTTTTAAAAAAATAAAATAATAAAATAAAATGAAATGAAAAATATACTAGTGGGAATCAGTAGCAGATTAATGGTGCAGAAAAATAGATCAGTAATCTGGAAGACAGAATGGTAGAAATTACCCAAGCTAAATAACAAAAAGGAAAAAAATTATTAAAAATCAGGATAGTTTAAGGGACCTCTGGGACAACATCAGGCATAATATTTGCATTATAGGGGTCTCAAAAGGAGAAGAGAGAAAGGGGCAGAAAACATTTTTTGAGAAATAATAGCTGAAAACTACTCTAAATCTGGGGAAGGAAACATTCAAGTCCAGGAATCGCAGAGAATTCCAAATGAGATAAACCCAAAGCGATCCATAGGAAGAAACATAATAATTAAATTGTCGAAAATTAAATTGAGCCCGGGTGGCTCAATTAAGTGTCCAACTTTTGATTTTGGTTCAGGTCTTAATCTCAGCATTGTGAGATTGAGCCCCATGTTGATCTCTGTGCTTAGTGGGGAGTCTGCTTGTCTCTCTGCCCCTCCCCCCAAATAAACTGTCAAAAATTAAAGGTCAGAGAGAAATGTAAAACCAGTAAGAGTGGGATCCCTGGGTGGCTCAGCGGTTTGGCGCCTGCCTTTGGCCCAGGGCGCGATCCTGGAGACCCGGAATCGAATCCCACGTCGGGCTCCCGGTGCATGGAGCCTGCTTCTCCCTCTGCCTGTGTCTCTGCCTCTCTCTCTCTCTCTCTCTCTGTGACTATCATAAATAAATAAAAAAAAAATTAAAAAAAAAACCAGTAAGAGTAAATACAAGAGAACCCCCATGAGACCACGAGCTGACTTTTCAGGAGAAACTTTGCAGGCCAAAAGGAGGTAGCATGATTTATTTTGAGTACTATAAGGGGAAAAAAAACTAGGACCAAGAATACTCGACCTGGCAAGGTTATCACTCAGAATAAAAGGAGAGAGAGAGTTTCCCAAAAATCAAGTTAAGGGAGTTCATCACCATCAAACCAGCCTTATAAGAAACATTAAAAAGACTTGTTTAGGTGGAAAAGAAAAGGCTGTGACTAGAAATGTAAGAAAATTATGAAAAAAAAAAATCTGACTAGTAAAAGCAAATATATAGTAAAGGTAGCATGACCACTTGTAATGCTAGTATGAAGATTAAAAGACAAAGTAGTAAAGTCTACTATTTCTGCAATAATTAGTTAAGGGATACTCAGAATAAAAAGTAAAATATGACATCAAAAAATGCAGGGGCAGATGGTAAAAAATGTAACATTTTTAGAATGCATTTGAGCTATGCAACCGCAAACTTAAAATAGACTGCTATATACATAGGGAGGTGTTATATGTGAATCTCATGATGACCACAAACCAAAAACCTATAATAAATACACAAAAAATAAAGGGAAAGGAATGCAAACAGAACAAAGGTTCAGAGTACAGGTTTCCTCTCTGCTTGATTGAATTTATTCCTAGATACTTCATTCCTTCCTAAATGGGATTGTTTCCTTAATTTTTTTTTCCCTGATAGTTCATTACTAGTGCAGATTAAGCACTTACTAGAGGAGGCACTATACATACTCTGTGTATATCATCTTGTTTAATACTTGTGCCCTCTCTGAGGTTCATTTTATCCATATTCTAAAAATGAGGAAACTAAGGCTATGAGAAGTGAAAGAAACTTTCTCAAGATCAGATGGCTAATCTCAGGTGCCAAAACTGAGATGAAGACAGTTTATTGACACACACTCTTATTATCCATCTTATGAGCAGCTTGTAATTGTATATAAAAGGAGTTGATCATGTGGTGGTTGTGGTTGTGGTGCGCAATCTCCTTCAGACTTACCTCAGTCTTACAGATGCACTTTTCCAATTTCCCTTTTTTTCCCTCTTGGGATACATACAAATGATTTTTTCATATCTCTTCAATAATTAATTTCATTTGACCCAGGCAAGATCATTGAATGGTTATATATTTACCAACAGTGAAATGGGCAGCAGAAGAACGATTTTATGAACTGTGTTTTAAAAATAAGTTTTTAATATTGATCATATTTTCACATAATTTAGCTGTATTTTTGGAAGAAAACCTGTATGCCTATTCTTTTTTTCTTTCCTTTTTTTTGTTTTTGTTTTTTTTTTTTTCTTAAGTAGGCTCCACACATAGCGTGGAGCTTCACATGGGACTTGAGCTCACATTCCTGAGATCAAGACCTGAGCTGAGATCAAGAGTTGGACACTTACCTGATTGAGCCACCCAGGTGCCCCTGTGCCTATTCTTTCTTGTAAATATGTCTCTAAATAAACTAAGAAAGAGTTGTTGGAAGATCCTTGAATGTATCATAATAATGAATAAACCTATTAGCTCAGTGATTTCTTTTTAGTAGAATCTGGAGTTTGAGGTAATTAATGGAATATTTTGGGCTAATTTTAGGGGCCATAGAATTCATTTTGATCATTTTTTCTTTTCATATCTAACTTAAATTTATATGGTCTCTATTAGCGTTTATTATTTCAACTAAAAATATGTATGTTATTCTTTGGCCACATTTTAGTTGGCATTGCTAGCACCTTCTTCCAATAATAAAAAAAACACTTCAGTGATTCTTTGACCATAAACCCCTAGTAAATCTGCATGTCCCTTCTTCATTATCCTCTTATCTGGTTGTGCATGATGTAAGGATTACAGCCATTTTAAGTAGATCTCAGAAGGTCATTGCATTTGTGAACAGGTTGCTTCAACAGTGTTAAAGAGCTATGTTACTGTTTTGAAATACTTGGATATTTTGCCTGTTTTTTGTTTTGCTTTGTTTTGTTGTTGTTGTTGTTGTTGTTGTTTTTTAAATAAGAATCCAGTTCTGGCTTTAAAGACCTATTTCCGCAGCTGGAGCCTCTGGTAAGGTCACTAGGTTGGCCCAAAGTGTAGGCCAGGAATTAGAATGTTGGAAGTATGGTGTGCTGCTGTTTATGAACCAGAAAAAGTTATGCCTATAGATTGATGATAAATTCAGTCTTGTTTAGTAAAATATAAATGTTGATATTGATTTATGAATTGCAAGTAGAGTAATTACTACAGCCATTACCTTTAACTTCTTTAAGTGAAAATAGAATTTGTTCCTTTCTCTCTAACCAGAAATTCAGCTGCCAGTAATAATGATATAATATATATAACTTAGCTCGCTTTGGCAAATATTCGATCATGAATTACATGCGGTCTATAACCAAAATATGAACAGATCACATAAGTTTAAAAGGGAAACTGCTAAAGCATGGTTTTCACTGGTGACCATGACATGTGATCATTCTTTTTCTTTTAAATATCTTCTACGTATCTTTCCACATCTCTCCTTCAGCAGAGAAATTATATATTTTAAGGAGATTAATAAACAGTTCTCAAAAGTAAAAAAAATCAAGAGGCAGTTAGTGTGATTTGTGTGTGTTTTTAATTTAGTGTATTGTGTAAGCACCAGGTTAATCAGAAGTACTTACTGAACATATATGCCTAGTACCTAAAAGTATAAAAATAAGAACACAGTTCTACCAAAGCTATTGTCTTTTTGTTTGTTTCAAGGTCAGATTTTTTTTTAAGATTTTATTTATTCATGAGAGACAGAGAGAGAGGCAGAGACATAGGCAGAGGGAGAAGCAGGATACTCAAGGGGAGCCCGATATGGGACACGATCCCGGAACTCCGGGATCACTACCTGAGCCAAAGGCAGACACTCAACCACTGAGCCACCCAGGCGTCCCCAAGGTGAGATTTTTTATATGCAGATCTATTACTTAAAAAAAGGTTTAGAATTTGAGGAAGCTGTTTCTCTGTAGGAACAAGAGGTTTCTCTTTCTTTCATATATTATTATTTTTTAAGGTTTTATTTATTTATTCATGAGAGACACAGAGGGAGAGGCAGAGACACAGGCAGAGGGAGAGGCAGGCTCCCTGTGGGGAGCCCAATGCAAGACTTGATCCCAGAACCCCAGGATCACGACCTGAGCACAAAGGCAGACACTCAACCACTGAGCTACCAGGTGTCCTTCTTTCATATATTATAAATGGAGTAAACACATATCTTATTTTGGAAAAGGAAACAGTAGGACTATCTTAACTTATATATCAGACTCCTATGATGACTCTCCTTATTGTTAAATTTTTAAATACTCCTTTTTAGTAAATTTTATATATGTATTTGAAGCAGATACCCTTGTTTTAAAAAAAATGAAAACTACATGCTCATGTAGATTTTTTGCACATTTTAAAATTAGTTCCAATTCCAAAATAATTTAACCTTTGTAAAGGTTGATTCGTCAGAAGGTTACAATGTAGTATATTTGGTATTTGGTTAAAAAAGAGAAAATATAGGACAGTATGTATACTCTTGTCTGAAAAATTTTACCTGTTTTATATCACAGTCTTTCTTGATGATTTTGCTATAAAATTTTAAAAATTAATTTAGCCCGTTGATTATTTAAAACTATGAACAGTGATTTTGTATAATTTGAGAAATCATATGATGATATAGATGATACAATAAAAGTATTAGAAATAATCTTCCCAAACAATATAGGTGACATTCATTTAAATACATGTACATTCAGGGGCACCTGAGTGCCTGTCAGTTACACATCCTACTCTTGATTTTGACTCGAGTCATGGTCTCAGAGTTAGAGGATCTGTGCTCAGTAGGGAATCTGCTGTGGGATTCTCTCTCCCCTTCTCCTTCCTCCCCTGCTCATGCTCTAGCTCTATCTTGCGCTCTCTCTTTCTTTCTGAAATAAATAAATCTTTAAATAAATAAATATATATACATTCAAATACAGTTATATGAAAGCATGCAATTATATGTTTTTTTCCTTTTTTTTAGTTACCTATATTTTAAATGATTTTTCATATAACAAAATATATTACTAGTCTAGTAAAAACAATTATAAATTTAAAACTTAGGGCACTTGGGTGGATCAGTTGGTTAAGCCTCTGACTTCAGCTCAGATCATGATCATTGGGCTCCCCGCTCAGTGGGGAGTCTGCTTCTCTCTCTCTTTTAAATCTTTTTCAAAAATTTAAAAATTATTAGTATTATGAGTATTTTCCATTTTTTGCTTTTTAAAACAGGTTATAATCTGTCAGTTGTTTATAGTTACTTTTAATAATTACTAAGTAATTCTTTTTAAATGCCAAAGTATAGGGTAACTTCATTGTCACTCTTAGAATCCCCTTACTAGATTTTGTGGATTATTAAGAAGACTATTCTAGGAATAGCCAAGGTAAGAACTTTCCATGAGAACATTCTTCTTTGTAAAATAGAGAAAAGTTAGAATCAGTGTACTTGACCCCAAGTACATGTTGTCAAGGCCTTTTTTTGTTTTCACTTGTGGAAGGTATGGTCATTTCCATGTACTACCCTTCTGCTTCAGAGTAAATTTGATACTATCTTTCTCAAATTCTCAGTTCTTCCATCTGTTGATGTGTAATGTGCACAAAATTCTGTATTCCTGGGCAGCCCGGGTGGCTCAGCGGTTTAGCGCCACCTTCGGTCTAGGGCATGATCCTGGAGACCCGGGATCGAGTCCCACGTCGGGCTTCCTGCATGGAGCCTGCTTCTCCCTCTGCCTGTGTCTCTGCCTCTCTCTCTCTCTCTCTCTCTCTGTGTCTCTCATGAATAAATAAATAAAATCTTTTAAAAAAAATTCTGTATTCCTAGTGTAGGCTTAGTTTATTTACATATTTTACTTTCAAAAGAATTTCACTCTTAAATCTTTTAAATAAAAACTTCTCTTTTAGGTTTCAGGTATAGAGAACATCAGAACAGACATAGGGGGTATGAAGGGAAAATAGACATTAGTTTTAAGTCCTGGGAGCCCTTTGAAAGTTAAGCAAAAGGAATATAATTTTTCTTAAAATTTTGTGGAAGTTAGTGGAATATATTTTTTTATTTATTCAGCTTTTTATGACTATAGTACTTATACAAATGCAGTACAGGTACACATGCTGATTTGACTATCTCTCAATTATCTTGTTGATGAGTAAAAAATTATCTTGTTGATTTCCCCCCTAAATTTGTATTAAAACTACTGAAAAATAGAGTAAGAATCCTTCGCAAGCAGTGGAAGTTTAGAGAACATTGTTATGGTCTTCCTAGGTAATTTGTAATTTATTGGAGGCCAGGGTTCATTTACTTATACCAATATTCATCTTTCATCATAGTTAACATTATTCTGAATTTATATATCCTGGGTTTCAGCAAATGATTCTTATTTATTCATTAAAAATACATTAAATGAGTGCTCAACACGCACCAGCTTTTATTCTGAGTGTTAGAATTTATCAATGAACAAAATACACCATAAGACCTTACATCGAGCATATGTTCTAGCTGGGGGAGGCATCCAACAAATAAAACAAGCAAATTATGTCAGATATTGATAAATATTAGGAAGCAAAGTGAAGCAAGGAAGAGGAGGGATGGAGGAGTATCATCATCAGGTAGGGTGCAGTTCAGATGGTCTGAGAATGTGACATTTGAGTAAAGAGCCGAAGGAGTTGTTGAAATAGCCATGCAGATATCTTTGGGAAGAGTGTTGTAAAGTTTTGAAGCAGAGAAATAGCATGATTCTGTTTAAATTTGTCTTCTGAAGTGATTTTTTTTTATTAGTGAAATTAAATCCCCCCCCTTTTTATGAATTGTCCATCTGTGCTTGTTAATCTTTTGTATTCTCAATGTTTTTTAATTGCATATATTGATTATTTTAACTCTTTATTAAACATCTAACTGGTTATCTCACTACTGTTCTTTATGCCCACTAGGCTATTCTCAACTTAGTGTCGAGAATAATCCTCTAAGATCATATCCGACCCTCCAGTGGTTCACAAATTCACCAAAGTCCTCACAATAACCTACATAATCTAACTCCCATATTTCCTTAGACTTTATCTCCTACTACTGTCTCCTTCACTAACTCCACTTCAGTCACTTTGATCTTTCTTTTCCTTGAGCTTGCTAAGCATGCTTTTGTCTAGAGGCCCCTCTCCTTATTCTGTGCAGAAAATTTTTTCTCTACGATTTGCACCCTTGTCTCATTCAGATCTGTTTTCTCACATCACCCTCACAGTGTGATCTTACATAACCACCCTGAACAGCCCACAATATGCCTCTATCAAAGCCCTATTTAGGGCCATGGTATGCTTCATTTATTCACATCTTTAATATTATTTATAAAGTTTTCTTCATAAAAATCCTTATATCTTAGAGTTTACTTTTAGATATTTGTTTCTTATGGGGAATTGCTATTTCTGTGTTCATGTTTTCTTACATGCATAGAAAAGTATTGATTTTTGTATATGTATTAGGTTATCCCCACAGATTTTTAAACTCAGTTATAATTTGTAAAAGAACTCTGAGTTTTTTGATACATGTTCTGCTCATATGCAAAGAATAACCTTGCTTCTTTTCTAATTTTATACTTTATATCTTATTGGATTGGTTGAGAATTTTTGGATTCATGTTAAATAATAATTGAAGGGTTCTACTTTAGGTTGGGAAGTAGAGGATATGAAAGACCTACACTCCTACTATGTAATTACATGAAATCACCACATAAACAAAATAATCATACTCTTCTTTAAAGCCGTTGCATGTAAAGAAATCTTAGAAAGAGAAACAAAGGAAAAAAAAGATGGGACTCCAGAGGGACAAAATCCTTCCTAGGTGATCAAAGGATGTGGTGTGCTTTCATATCTCAGGCCTGAGGCTGAGATTGGGAGTAAGGCTGACAGAGGAGTGAGCCTACTTGCGACTAGCTTTGCTGTAATGAGGAGAAACCAGCCAAACTTTTGAGAAACCTGTTTCGATTTGAATCTGCAGGAACCCTGAATACAAAGATAATTATTTCTACCCAATTCTCTCTTGTGGAAATCTTGCTGAGACTGGGGGCAAGCTGAAAAGTGAAAAGAGATCTCTTATCTCTTGATTTGCAGTTTTATGGCCTAACAATTTTGAAATCTCAGACAACTGAAGACTCTCAGTCTCAAGGCCTTGTGGTCTGTAGGTGCTATCATTTTATTCAGTCTCATAGTTTTAAAGTCTTGCGGTCATGCAATTTTAAGATCTAAAACAGAGATTGGCAAAATGTTTTATGGTTTTTGTTTTTTTAAGAAAGGCAGATAGTAAATATTTCAGACTTTGTGGACCATATATCTATTTATCGCAATTACTCAGTTCTGCCACTGTAACACACTAACAGCCATAAACTGTATGTAAGTAAATGGTGTGGCTATGTTTTAATAAAATGTTATTTATATAAACATGCATACAGCCTTTAAGCTGGAGCTATGGACCTCTAATTTCAAAAACTAGCAGTTTCTGGGTTCTTCTAAATAGAAATCTGAACTCAATTTTCAAAGCATTTGAACCAAAGACAAACTTAGTCTAACCAAAGCTGTAGTCAAGCTCCTCTCCAGACTCTGGGGTAATCAGTGATATCAGCCCCATGGAAGTTAGAGACTGGGCATTTCCTATTTTCATCATTCCTTTGTGCAGATGCTAGGAAGCCAGGAAGAAATCCTTTAATACTCCTTTTGGTGCAGTTCTGCTGTTGATGAATTCTCTGAACTTTGGTTTGTCCAAAAGATTCTTCATTTTGCCTCCCCTCCTTTTTTTTGGAAGAATATTTTCATAGGGTATAGAATATGAGATTAACATTCTTTTTTTATTTCAACACTTTTTCCCCAAGGGAGTCTTCTGGTTCCCTTGTTTCTGAAGGAAAATCGTTGCTTATCTTAGTTAACTTGTTTGTAATGTGTTTTGCTCCCCTCTGTTGCTGCCTTAAAATTTTTCTATTAGCAATTTGATTGTGACTTGCCTTGGTTTGGTTTTCTTTGAATTTTTCTTGCGCAGAGTTTATTGAATCCTGGGATTTGTGGAATTACAGTTTTCATCAAATTTAGGGATTTTTCAGCTGTTATTACTTTTAAGTATTTTCTGGCATCCCTTTGTGGGATCCCATGTGTGTTGTACTGTTTGATATTATAGTTTACTAAGATTCTAGTAATTTTTCACCTTTTTTCTCTCCTTATGCTTCCATTTGGATAGCATTGCTATTGCTTGGTGTTCAAATTCACTTATCTTCCCTCTTTAGATTTTAATCTGCTATTAAATTTTCCAGTGAATTTTATTTCAAATATTGTATTCTTTATCTCTAGTAGTTCCAGTTGGTACTTCTTTATAGATTCCATTTCTTTCTTCAATGTAGTCATAGTTTTCCTTAAATTCTTAAAGTATTTTTATAGATATTTTAAAGCCTTGTCTGCTATTTCTTTTCTTTTTTTTTTTTTTCTTGTCTGCTATATCTATAGCTTTTTGTATTGACTAATTTTTATTTTGGTTTTGGATTACTTTTTCCTGTTTGCTTCATATGTTTTTGGATGCTAGACATTATAAATGTTAAAGCTAAGTGGTTTCTCCCTTTAAAAGAAGTTTATTTTCTTTTGATAGGCAGTTAAATTACTTGTGAATCAGCTTGACATTTTGAAGGATTTTTTTTTTTATATAGCTTTGCTGGGACAAGTCTGGAGTAGCCTTTATTCTAGAGTTAGTTTTTCCCCTTCTAATTAAATGTGATCCTTTGAGTCTGTGAATATTCCCAGCATTCAGTAAGGTACCTCCACTCTGGCTGGTCAAAACTTAGGTATAAAAACAAACAAACAAACAAAAAACTTAGGTATATCCAAGCCCAGCCTCAATGAATTTCACCTGTCATACATAGCTTACTCTTCTGCCAAAGGTCAACAAGAGTCCTGTGCAGTTTTGGAGCTCTTTCTTTGTATAACTCTTTCCTCTCCAGTACTCTGCCCGGCAAATTTAAGCTATCTTAATCTCCCAGAACTACAGCTTTTTTCTGTTTAATTTAGTGAAATCTCACTGCTTAGGTTCCTCATAACCTTGTCAATGTCCGGAAAGTGACTGCAGGCAAAAAGCCCAGCAATGGAAGGACTCACCTTGTTTGCTTTTCTAAATCTTTAGTTCCTTGGGGGTGGGGGGGGAGCACATATAAAATGTAACTATAGTTGGAGCTTATCTGTAATTTTTTATTGTACCTTCTGATGAATGAAGAGAAAAAGATATTCATGTTTTCATGGTGCCCCTATTCCTTATCACATTGTAAATTCTATCTCATCTGTCATTTATTGACTTGTGTTATTTATAACATCTTTCTCATATTCTTTTTCATTTATTTAATAAGTATTGACTGTGTAGGTAATTACTCTATCGACAGGATGAATCAGACATGGATCCTGCTATTAGGATGATTACAGTGTAGCCAGGAATAAAATAAGATAAAAACAGAGAGGCAAACCATAAGAGACTCTTAACTGAGAACAAACTCTGAGGGTTGCTAGAGGAAAGGTGAGTGGGAGGATAGGGTAATTGGGTGATGGACATAAAGGAGGGCACTTGATGTAATGAGCACTGGGTGTTCTATGCAACTGATGAATCACTAAATTCTCCTCTTGAAACTAATAATGTACTACATGTTAACTAACATGAATTTTTCAAAAACGAATCTTTAAATCCAAGCTAGAGATTGAAAATTATGAAAAACTAGTATAGATAAAAGTGGTATAGGAAGCCAAAAAGAAATGTCTCAGTTTATTATTTTACATGTTGGATTTAAGCAGCCTACTTAATGGGAAATTGCAAACATTTTTTTTCTAATTTTGAGGCCTTTTTTTTTTTTAAGATTTTATTTATTTATTCATGAGAGAGGCAGAGACATAGGCAGAGGGAGAAGTAGGCTCCATGCAGGGAACCCGATGTGGGACTCCATCCCGGGACCCCAGGATCCCTGAGTCAAAGGCAGTCGCTCAACTGCTGAGCCACCCAGGCGTCCCTTGAAGCCACTTTTTTTTTTTTAAGATTTTATTTATTTATTCATGAGAATACACAGAGAAGAGAGAGAGAGAGGCAGAGACAAAAGCAGAAGGAGAAGCAGGCTCCATACAGGGAGCCTGACGTGGGACTTGATCCCGGGTCTCCAGGATCATGCCTTGGGCTGTAAGTGGCACTATAAACCACTGAGCCACCAGGGCTGCCCTGAAGCCACTTTTATATTAATTTTAATTTCATTTTCATGCCACTTTATTTCAGAGAGAGTGTGAGCAGGGGTGAGAGAGGGACAGATGGAGAGGGAGAGAGAATCTTAAGCAGGCTGCATGCCCAGCAGGAAGCCCACCTCTAGGCTAGATCTCATGACCCTGAGATCATGAACTGAGCCCAAATCAAGAGTCTGACATTTAACCAACTAAGCCACCCAGGTGCCCCAATTTTCATGCCATTTTAGATACAATGTATTTGTTTTTCAGTTTTGTTTTAGGTAATATTTTTAGCAATTGGATTCGAAAATCAAAATATATCCTTGTAAGTTATATGATCAGGATGAACTAATTGCCCAGAAGAAAAGTCTGAGGTTTTATAATCTTATTTGGTTTGACTCTCAGTGGAGGAATCAGACATCATTGATCTGGAGAAACGCTATTGGTTGCTAAAGGCTCAATCCCGGACTGGTCGATTTGATTTAGAGACGTTTGGCCCATTGGTTTCACCACCCATTCGTCCATCTCTAAGTGAAGGTAGGAATCCTCTATTTTCTACAAATGTTCTTTGGTAAACACACCTGAAGCCACCCTTATTTTTAATCAATATATCTTAAGTCTAAAAGACTATAGTGTTATAAATTTGCAAGCATCTTGCAAATAGCATAATAGAAAAAAACTAAAAGAGGAATTAAGATTGTAGTCTTGAGCTTCCTATTCTACCTATGTAACCTTGCATAAGTCAGGTTAGGTCCCTGCACCTGAATATCCTCAAATATAAAAGGAGTTTGATCAAGTTAGTCATTGTATTACAATGAAGTTTCTTAGCCACTGGTGCAGGGATTAGGGTGATGACCACCACATGGGTAGAGTTCTAGGTTCCACACATAACCACGTCTTCCTCTCCTTATGTGCCTTTACTTTTTTTCTTCTACATAAAAAGGTTCTAGTGCTGTATCCTTCTTCCTACCAAAAAGAGATTAGGAAACTATTGGACTGGACCATCTCTGAGATCCTTGCTAGCTCTAAACTTTTCATTACTCTTTTTTTTTTTTTTTTTAATTAGGAATACAAAGAATAATTGAGGGTGATATAAAAGTCGTATTTGGAATCTGAATATTTGGGTTCTGTTTTTTATTCTGACCTTTTTAAAACTTTTTTTACATTTGGTAAATCATTTAACCCCTCCTGAGCTTTAGTTTTCTACTCTTTAAACTGAGGAATTATATTCTTAAAATATACAGTCTATATTCATCAGATTCCGAGGGTACTTCAGAAATACTTATTGGGAGAGCCAGAACAGATAGGGCTCTGGGCTTTTCCACCTACTTCACCAGTGCAATTGTGATTCTACCTTTTTAGAATTGGATATTGAGAAATAATTAGATTTGAAAACAAAATTATTCCATTTATATATTTTGTAAAAAAGTTTAAAAACCACAGGATTATAAATTCTCTTTCATTTCTGATTTTAAATATTTATTTATAAAACATAAACTACTACAAAGAAGACTGTAGTCCAGAATATCTTTTGTTTGTAATAATAAGTTGTGTTATTTTTCTTTGCTTAATGAAAGCGTTATGGGAGCTTACGTTACATCATGTTATATCTGGGAGTATACAGCTCAGCTTTTATCCTTCAGTTTTCCTTTTTCTTCTCCATCTTTCTAAGTAAGGATAATTCCTGATTTTTCAGTTTTTAATTTTTTACATACTATTGTCATTTTTAGCTGTTAGAACTGATAGAAGGTAGGGACAAACAGACAAATACAACCAAACACTAATGATTATAATGTATTTTCTGTGAGGATCTTAAGTTTTAGCTATACCAGGAGAAAAATACTTCCTGAGACTGTGGGAACTATTGATAAAACTTTTTTTTTTTTTTTAATTTGACCAGTTTATGGGGAGTCATGCCTTCTTTTATAAACATGATATTATTAACATTAGGAGACTTGACAGCTGTGATTTATGGTGTTTTTTTTCCTATTTCACAGGTTTGTTTAATGCTTTTGATGAAAATCGTGACAATCACATAGATTTTAAGGAGATATCTTGTGGGTTATCAGCCTGTTGCAGGGGACCCCTGGCTGAAAGGCAAAAATGTAAGTATGTTAAATTGTGTTAAACATTTAATTTAAACAATTAAAAGTTTACAAATTGTATATACAGAGAAAAATTTAGCATTCATCCATGTAAAATTATCTGTGTATTAAGGCTTGAATTTTTATCATGTTGTCAGGTTGGCAAAGAGCAATCTCGTGTTGAGGTTTTGCTGAGGTCAGTCTAAGGATTCAATCTTCTCTTTGTGATTAATAATGGAATTGATTTTCCTGATGAATTTGCAGTTCATGATAAGTGCACTACATCAGTCACAATATATTTGACAGTGTTAAGCATTTAGAAAATATTTTCTGCCACTTGTATACATTAATATTTTATTAGTAAGATGAAATTTACGATCAAAACAATTTTATTAAATACTAAAATGGTCTTTTAAACCTAGCTAAATGTTATTATAACATAATTTACAAGCATAAGTACATTACATTATTAAATCTTAACCATATTTGAGAAAATTCAGCAGCTTACATTTAATTGGAATCTAATTCTTTTTTTTTTTTTTTTTTTTGGAATCTAATTCTAATGTATTTACTAGGGTCATCATCTCTGTGTCTTTCCAAAATACAGCTTCACAAATGTCACCTATTTTGGGTGTGCAATTTGGTATTTTAATCTTCTTTTGTAATACTTACTATGGTGCAGTCAGTTGATTTAATAGCATAATTTTATGGAAGTATATTGAGATAGATAATTATTTAATCTTAAAAATTCAGCATTCTTCCCTGATAATAAACCATTACTACAGTCTGGCTTTTATAGTAAATTATTTGTTCTCATTAAAGTTCTAATATTAAATAAGCTGAAATCTTTACTTCTCAAGTGAGGTTAATTATCATCTTCAATTTGTTTTTAATTTCTTTTTTGGGCAACCCGGGTGGCTCAGCGGTTTAGCGCCACCTTCAGCCCAGGGTGTGGTCCTGGAGACCCGGGATCGAGTACCGCATCAGGCTCCCTGCCTGGAATGGAGCCTGCTTCTCCCTCTGCCTGTGTCTCTGCCTCTCTCTCTCTCTCTCTTTTTCTCTCTTTCTTTCTCTCTGTGTCTCTCATGAATAAATAAATAAAATCTTTAAAATATTTTTTCTTTTTTGCTGATGGACTAACAGAAGTCAGCAAACTATTGTGATTTGGAGTTAATTAGAAATGTGCTGATATTTCTTTTCTTTTTTTTTGATATTTAAGATTTTATTTACTTAGAGAGAGAGAGAGAGAGAGAGAATGCACAAGTTAGGGAAGGAGCAGAAGGAGAGGCAGAAGCAGACTTCTTGCTGAGCAGGGAGCCTCACACAGGGCTTGATCTCAGGTCCCTGAGATCATGACCTGAGCCAAAGTCAGACGCCTGACTAAGCCACCCAGGCACCCCTGTGCTGATATTTCTGATTCTTAGCGTGTTGTATATTAACTTCATCGAAGAGTTGAAATTTTTCTTTGGCAAAAAAATTGAGTGTGTATTAATTACATTAGAGAGGCAGAGTAGAAGCAGACCATCTTTAGAACACCAAGTTATTACATTTTTTTTTTTTTTTTTTTGAAAGAGAGAGAGAGAGAGAGATCATGAGTACGAGGCTGGGAGAGGCAGCAGGGAGAGAGACAGTCTCAAGCAACTCCCCACTGAGTGTGGAGCTCAAAGTGGGGCTCAATCTCATTATCCTGAGATCATGACCTGAAGCCAAAACCAATAGTCAGACACTTAACTGACTGAGCCACACAGGTTCCCCACCTGTTATTGATTCTTAATGTAAATGGAATATATTTAACATTATAAAAATCAACTGCAATGATCAGTTTTAAATATTATAAATTAATTTAAAGGCTTGAATTATCTTCTCAAAACCTGTGAGGTATTATATAGTAACTTAACCCTTTTTTATTAGTTTGCAAGGAATTTAGCTCTAGATTTGGGAGAAGGATAGGACTCCATAACCTTGGTAGTGATTCAGAGAGAGATTTATGAAGTATGCAGGAAGTCCTACAAGTTCAGAGGACTTTAATGACATACTATAGTTTGCTCCAGATGAGAACTTAATCCAGAATGTACTTGCTTGAGAAATTTAAGTGATTCTACTAGGGCAGCTTCTAGTGAAAGACAATGTAATTCAGAATAGAAAAGTAACTTCCCTCCATAAGAATTTCTTTTCTTTAGTTTGCTTCAAGGTGTTTGATGTTGACCGTGATGGAGTTCTCTCCAAGGTTGAACTCAGAGACATGGTGGTTGCACTTTTAGAGGTGTGGAAGGACAACCGCACAGATGATATCCCAGTAAGTACTGATTGTATACATATTGTTGCATGTGAACTTCCAATAGGAAAATAGAGTAGAGAATTTAAAAAGAGAGCGAGAGAAAAGGAGTTGTTATTACTTTGAGTTGCTGTATTCTGCTACTACTCAGAATATTCATAGCTGAAGATAAAAAACCAGGAGGAGAATGTGCCTTAAAAAATTTAGTAGACTAAACTTACTGTAGGAAAATTCTCTTAATTTTTTCAAAGCAAATCTAAGAACCTATTTATTTAGGTAATTTTTTAAAAAGTACTTGACTGATGATTACTAGAGGGGAAGATCATGGGGGATGGATTAAACAGGTGATGGGTATTAAGGAGGGCACTTGTTATGCACAGTGGGTGATGTATGGAATTGTTGAATCACTATATTGTATACCTGAAACTGATAACAAGACTAAAAATATAAAATATTTTTAAATTTTTTAATAAAAAAATTTTAAATACTTGGCCAAAATACAGTATACTTTAGCCATTGAATAATAAAAATGATAAGTACTCTTTTCTAATTATTCCTTTGGATTTCTGTTTATAAAGGAGCTGCATATGGATCTATCTGACATTGTAGAAGGCATATTGAATGCGCATGATACCACAAAGGTGAGTCTAGCTAGAACTAGAACAAATTATATTCTTTAGTAAAAATACCATGTGGTCTGAAGTAGGATATATAGTTTATATACATATTTGAATCTCTTCTGCATCACCTCCATCAAGTGCTTATTTGGACGTACAGTTAGAGTACCTCTAAGTTGTCTCTAAAGCTAGCACATTTGTCTTCTTTTTTCTTTAATTTAAAAATTTTATTTATTTATTTGAGAGAGAGAGAGCGCACACACAAACAGGGCTAGGGGGAAGGGCAGAGAGAGAAGCAAGGCTCCCCAATGAGCAGGGAGCCCAACTTGGAACTTGATCCCAGGACCCCAAGATGGTGACCTAAGCTGAAGGCAGATGCTTAACTGACTGAGCCACCCAGGCATCCCAACCCATTCCATCTTTAAATAACTTTGTTAAGTATTTATATATACATTTATATTCTATAAGCTAGATATTTTATAAAAATAAGGTAGACACAGCCCTTGTCATCTGTAGTTTATGATATTATTTTTCCCATTTTAATAAGTTATGGTAGGGCTAACTTGATATTGAGCAAAAGAAGTCACACAAAAAAGGACATTTAATTTGTGATTCCACTTATATGACACTCAAAACAGAGGCAAAACTAACAGATGGAGATAAGTATTAAAATAGTGATTTGGGGATGGGTGGATTAATTGGGAAGGACCATAGGATATCTGGGATGATGGAAAAAATACTTTTTAAAAGATTTTATTTATTTACTTGAGAGAGAAAGTGCATGAGCCGGTTGGAGAGGGATCAAAGGGACAAGCAGACTCCTCACTGAGTAGGGAGTCCCACAGAGGGCTCCAGGCTCCATCCCAGGACCCTAAGATCATGACCTGAGGCAAAGGCAGACTTAAGCCAGGCGCCCCAATGGAAATGATTTTTTATCTCAATCTGGGTGATGCATACATTCCTGAGTTATTATTTTTAATACTGTTGGTAAAGCTCTCTCCTGAATTATTTAATGTCAGCCAAATCATGTAATACCAGGAATAAGCATATATTTTATGAAAAATAAATTTGTGATTTTTTTTGACAACATTTATTAGTAAGTATATTATTATAGATATATTCCTTTGGCTTATATTACTATACTCTTTGTGGCCCTGTATGAAATTGAGAATAATGCACATATGTGAGGCATGTTTGAGTTATTTTGTGTCTTTCCATTCAAACATTGACACGTACCAAGTACCAGATTGGTAGGATATAGTCCCTAATGGTATAACAAAGGTTAGAAAAAAATAGTGAAATCAGATTTTTTTTTCTTCAATCACAATTCCAGAAGGAATCATTATAGTCATATTAACTGATGCTCAATAGAAACAAATAATAGAAGTGAGTTTTACAGGGCTTGAGCTTTGTTTGGCAACAGTCTTCTCCCTCATTTACTTCTCTCCTGAAAATTAAGATGCCACTTCTACTAGATAGGCGTAGAAACCTGAAAAATTTGTTAGAAAATGCCTCATGAAGAGTTATAATTTCTAACACCTCTTTTCTGACTGGTAAACATATTTATTATTGCTGTCTAGTTTTATGTTAAGATTGAGTTTCTTCTTCTGGCTCTACTCTGAAAATTAACAAGAGAATTTAGAGGGGCCTGGGTGGCTCAATTGGTTGAGTGGCTCAGGTCATGATCCTGGGCTCCTGGGCTCCTGGGATCAAGCCCTGCATCGGCCTCCCTACTTGGAGGGAAGCCTGCTTCTCCTCTCCCACTCTTCTCTTATGCTCTCTCTGTCACTCTCTCTCTCCCAAATAAATAAAATCTTTAAAAAGAAAAACAAAAAACAAGAAGATAATTTAATTCAGCTGCTCCATCTCCATGTAGCAATGATAATGAAATGGTAACAGTTTACAGTAAAACTTGGACTTTTCAGCCAAACCTATTAACCATAGTCACCAGAGACAGATTATGTCATTATTACACTTCTTTTTGTATCTTTAGATTTAAAATTAACATGCAAAGAAGAAACTGTATTATATGAACTAATAATTATAATCACAGTACTTTAAAATCTTTTATCATATATGGTTATCATGTAGTGAAAAGAGAACATATCAGTACCATTAAATTATAAAAGCCAAAAACATTACTTCATCTAGAATTGAATACATGCAGTAAAAAACATCTGATTATAGTTTTGCTGAAAAGAAAAAAATAAATGTTGCTTTTATATGTATATGTAATTTTTTGTACATGTTGATACCACAAAAATTTTGCTTTATTCAACTTATAAATTGTTCGATTGTTTTTTGGGAAAATTTAGTGTAGTTATTCATTTTTGATATGTCAAAAATTTATTATCAAGTTCCTTTAAATATCTAAGAAGTTTGATAGTATTGTGAGATGTTTCTAAGAAGGTCTTAGAAAATTATTAGAGTGAAAGTGCATAATCCAGAGAGTCCGCTATTGCTTTCAAAATTTGTAAATATGGGACACCTGGGTGGCTCAGCGGTTTAGCACCTGCCTTGGGCCCAGGGCGTGATCCCAGAGTCCTGAGATTGAGTCCCATGTCAGGCTCCCTGCATGGAGCCTGCTTCTCCCTCTGCCTATGTGTTGTCTGCCTCTCTCTGTGTCTCTCACAAATAAATAAATAAAATCTTTTTAAAAAAATTTGTAAATATTACACTTTCCCTATTCAGAGCCCTTTGTGGCTTTCCATAACCAGAAGATAATGTGAGTTATTTCCTAGGTCTTATTGGAGGAATGAAGATTGTTGGTGATAAATTATCCCTATTACCATTGACTGCTTTGATAGAGTTTTGTTACTTTTAAACTCCTCCTATATGGTCTAGTTTTCAGATGAACACATAGCATCTACTTTAAATTATTGGTTTTGTTTTCAGAAAAATTACCAATATAAATTTAATAAACCAGATTTTATTCAAATGCTATAAAAATGAGGACATTCTTAACATGAGATCTTCTAAAATATTTTTCTTTCAGATGGGCCATCTTACTCTAGAAGACTATCAGATCTGGAGTGTGAAAAATGTTCTTGCCAATGAATTTTTGAATCTCCTTTTCCAGGTATGTTTAAGGCAAGTGACAGGTATAGAGAGTAGTAGTACCAATAATTCTACATATTTTTCATTGTGTAGTAGTTATTACAATATTCAGCTATAAAACCACATATTATAAAAAGAACTACATTATCCTGTATACACCTGAAAGATGGTTAAGGTAGAGTATAAAAGAGCCCTTTGAAGCATCTCAAAATCATGACATGGGAGATGAGAAATTATATAGCTGATTATGTTTATTTATCTTATAAGTCATGGTAGACCAGCATGTTAAATACATGGAGAATAGTTTAGATTGCAAAAATCATCATAATTTTGTATTTTTCTTCACTGTTCTCTTTTTTAAAGGCCTTCCCTAACAAGTCAGGCAGTGTGAACAGAAAGATGGATTGTAAGTAGGCAGCTGTAAAATTTTCAATGTACACAGTTTCTCCAGTTAGGAGATTATCTTGGCTGCAAAGCTGTTTCTAATTTTATTTTTAAACTCTAGAAGAACCAAGAAAGGTTGAAGGAGGAGCGAATAAGTGCCAGGAATGAACATTCAGTCATAAGACTTGCCAGATTTCCATTATTTTCCTGGTTAGAGTAGTTCTCTTGCTCTAATTAAGAAAAAGTAATTTATAATTTCCCATTTTTTATAATTCTTCATATATAAATATTAAGTTGATTTAGTAGTTGGTATTTTAGATTCTTCTGTCATGTGCTTCTATTGTAAATAAAGAAAAATTTGTCTGTGCATGGCTGTTGGAATAAATGGAAATTGGTCTCTTCCTGATAGCTAGTGACTAGTTACTATGTATATAAAACATATATAATCTAATAAGCTTGTAATATCCATTTATATCAGTCAGTTGCTCTACAATCAGTTAGTTTACAGCAGGGATTTAAGTAGATGGCTTTATAAAATATAAACATGTATAAAAATTCTATAAATCACTAAACAGAAATGGCTTTCTTGGTAATATGAAAATTAATCAACTATTTTTATCTCATTTAAAATAACATCCTCAGGGCAGCCCTGGTGGCGCAACGGTGTAGCACCGCCTGCAGCCCAGGGTGTGATCCTAGAGACCTGGGATCGAGTCCCACGTCTGGCTACCTGCATGGAGCCTGCTTCTCCCTCTGCCTGTGTCTCTGCCTCTTTCTCTCTCTCTGCATCTCTCATGAATAAATAAATAAGATCTTTTTAAAATAAATAAATAAAGTAAATAAGTAAGTAAGTAAGTAAATAAATAAATAAATAAATAAATAAATAAAATAACATCCTCATTAGTTTTTCTCATAACTGTATAAAACATTTAGATCACCAAGGTTTATGTCCATGTCATCTTGTAGCTCTCACATAGCATAGCATTGACTTTTTTGTATTGTCTTTTCTATTTTCTCTTTCTTATCAAGGACTTTCAGTGGCACTATTTTTCTATGACTAACTTATAAACATATGCTTGAGATTTACTTTTGTGTATATGTGTTTCGAACATTATATTATGAAGAGCTGAAAGGTAGTTTTCATTGAATACCTATCACCCACATTTTAACATTGCATTTTACTATATTCGCTTTATTTCATATACAACATGCTTTTAAAACTGTATGTTCACTTAATATATGAGTAAGAAGACTTTTATCCTGAGTTGTTTTATTTTCTATGTGTCTTAAAATTGGTAGAGTTAGTTGGTAAGTTTGGCAATAGAAGCTTGAATTACGCTCTTAGTTTATTTGCCAAGATCCTTATTGGCCAAATGTTTTGGTATTTAAGTGTAACATGTATAAGTGTCAATAAAATTAGAAAACCATCGCTGTAGTAATATCTTTATTTTTTATCTTTTTTGTAACTCAATGCCCAATATTTTGTAGAGGAATCAGGGTCTTGTTTCTTGTGTTTGTCAAAAAGCATCAAATTTCTAAAAAGCCGGGCAGCCCCAGTGGCCCAGCATTTAGCGCCACCTTCAGCCCAGGGTGTGATCCTGGAGACCTGGGATCGAGTCCAATGTTAGGCTCCCAGCATGGAGCCTGCTTCTCCCTCTGCCTGTGTCTCTGCCCCGCCCCCCCATGAATAAATAAATAAAATCTTAAAAAAAAAAATTTTTTTTTTTCTAAAAAGCGTGATAGGCAGAAAAATGCCCACCACCTCCACCACCAGTTATCCATGTCCTAATCCCTGGAACCTGTGTGTATGTTATCTTACACGGCAAAAGGAACTTTGCAGATGTGTCAGGTTAAGGACTCTGAGATAGGGAGATTAGCCTAGCAGATGGTCCTCTGTAATCACATGAGTCCTTAAAAGTAGAGCACCTCTTCCAGCTGAGGTCAAAGAGAGAGAGGGAGGGAGGGAATGGGAGTAGGAGGAGGTGACATCAGAAGAGTTAGAGATGCAAAGTTGCTGGTTTTGAGATAGAGGAATGGGCTATGAGCAAAGTAATGTGGGTGAACTCTGGAAGCTGGAAAAGACAGGAAATGTATACTTTTATTTTTTTAAATATTGATTGATTGATGATAGAGAGAGAGAGGCAGAGACACAGGAGGAGGGAGAAGCAGGCTCCATGCCAGGAGCCTGATGTGGGACTCGATCCCAGGACTCCAGGATCACACCCTAGGCCAAAGGCAGGCGCCAAACCACTGAGCCACCCAGGGATCCCCAAATGTATTCTTTAACCTCCAGAGAGGAATGCAGCTCTGCTGATATCTTGATTTTTAACCTAGTGAAACCCATGTCTGACTTTTGACCTACCGAACTTTAAGATAATAAATTTGCGTTAAGATACTGAACTTGTGATAATTTGTTACAGATGCAATACAAAACCAATGCAGGGATATCTGGGTAGCTCAGTGGTTGAGCATCTGCCTTTGGCTCAGGGTGTGATCCTGGGGTCCTGGGATTGAGTCTTGCATCAGGCTCCCTGCAGGGACCCTGCTTCTTCCTCTGCATATGTCTCTGCCTCTGTCTCTCTCATGAATAAATAAATAAAAACCTTAAAAAAAAATGCAGAGGGAGATCATCCATATTTATGATTTGTAAGGCTCAGCATCTTAAAGATATCAATTCTCTTTAAGTTGATTTGTGGATCTGGTGCACTAACAGTCAAAATCCCCAAAAGTTTAATGTTGTCATTGTTTTTGTTGAACTTGACAAACTGATTGTAAGTACATACGGAAGTGGAAAGAGCCAAAAGTAGCCAAGATAATGTAAAGAACAGTATTAGAGGACTGAGGTTACTGGATATTGGAGCTTCTTATAAAACAGCAATATTAAGACAATGTCTTACCTACGTGAAGATAGACATAAGTGGAATAATATTGAGAGTTTTTAAACAGACCTACATGTATATGATCACTTGATTTATAACCAAGAAGACATTGCATTGCAGATGAGGAGTGATCTTGTCAAATAAAGGTGTACTAGGTCAATTGGTCTATCTCCTAGGGGGAAAAAATGCATCATTATTCCTACCTCATGCAATAGATGAAAATTACTTCCAAGTGGGATTATAATGTAATAAATTTGAAAGGTAAAATTAAAGCATTTAAAAAATAATGTACAAGAATATTTTAATGACTGAGGTGGCAAAGAGTTCTTTAAAAGGATACAGAAAGCATTAACCACAAAGGAAACGTTTTTAAGTAAAATTGAGGTTTGTTTTTTTTTTAAATGGGAGATACCATTAAGAAAGTGAAAAGATAAGCCATGCAGTGGGAGAAGCTTTTTTTTTTTTTTTTTAATTTTTATTTATTTATGATAGTCACACACAGAGAGAGAGAGAGAGAGAGAGAGAGGCAGAGACATAGGCAGAGGGAGAAGCAGGCTCCATGCACCGGGAACCCGACGTGGGACTCGATCCCGGGTCTCCAGGATTGCGCCCTGGGCCAAAGGCAGGCGCTAAACCACTGCGCCACCCAGGGTTCCCTGGGAGAAGCTTTTTATAATAAGACTGTGTCTAGAACATACAGAGAATAAAAATCAATTAGAAAAGGGTAAAACTTCAATATAAAAATGTATAAGGAGGGGATCCCTGGGTGGCTCAGCGGTTTGGCACCTGCCTTTGGCCCAGGGCACGATCCTGGAGTCCCGGGATCAAGTCCCACGTCAGGCTCCCGGCATGGAGCCTGCTTCTCCCTCCTCCTGTGTCTCTGCGCCCCCCCCCCCATAAATAAATAAATAAATCTTTTAAAAAGTATAAAGAAAACCTGAAGAGATGCTTCACAAAAGAGAATATCCAAATAGTTAATATTTAGATAAATGTTATGAAAAGGGGCCCCTTAGTCATCATGGAAATACTATTAAAACCACATACGAGGGATCCCTGGGTGGCGCAGCGGTTTGGCGCCTGCCTTTGGCCCAGGGCGCGATCCTGGAGACCCAGGATCGAATCCCACATCGGGCTCCTGGTGCATGGAGCCTGCTTCTCCTTCTGCCTGTGTCTCTGCCTCTCTCTCTCTCTCTCTCTCTCTCTGTGTGACTATCATAAATTAAAAAAAAAAAAAAGAAAAAAACCACATATGAGGGGATCCTTGGGTGGCCTAGTGGTTTGGTGCCTGCCTTTGGCCCAGGGCGTGATCCTGGGGACCCAGGATCGATCCCATGTCAGGCTCCCTGCGACGAGCCTGCTTCTCCCTCTGCCTGTGTCTCTGCCTCTCTCTCTGTGTGTGTCTCTCATGAATAAATAAAATCTTTAATAAAAAAAATATATATATGAAATACCAGTAGACATGCCCCAGAATGGTTAGTTTTTAGTGATATGAAGTAATGGTTAGGATAACGAGAACTTGGAATTCTGAAACATTGCCAGGAGGCATATAAATTATTACAAATACTTGGAAATTGCCTGGCAGTATTTATAAAAGCTGAACATATGCATACCCCATGACTCATGAAGTCTACCCCATATATAAACCTTACAGAAATGTGTATATCTAAGAACCAAAAGACATACAGGTAAGTTCTTGTAACTTGTTATAGCCCAAAACAGAAAATGACCCAAATATGTATCAACCATAAATACATAAACAATAAGTAAATTGTGGCACATGCATAGAGTGGTATACTGTAACACAATAAAAGTAAGTATAATAGTGCCACACATAAAAACATGGATGAATCTTATATAACTTGAGTTAAAAATACTAGACCAAAAAAATTCAGAAGCAGGCAAAACCTACCTATTCTGTGTTGATAGAATTCAGGATCATAGATACATCAAAGGGGTTCAGTTGGGGTGTAGGAAGGAACCCAAAGTGGGATTTTAGGTGAGATAGCAGTGTTCTGTTTCTTGTCTGGGTAAAGATTTTCATAGATGTTACTTTGTGAAAAGTCACTGAACTGTACACTTAAGATGTGTTCACTTGTAAGCATGAATACTATATTTCCATTTTCTATAAGTTGTTTTGATATAAAATAGGTTTTGGGGCACCTGCATGGCTCAGTCACTGGTTAAGCATCCGATTCATGATTTTGGCTCCGGTCATGATCTCAGGGTCCTCAGATCAAGTCCTGCATCAGGCTCAGTGGGGAGTCTGCTTGGGGAGTCTGTCTCTTCCTCTACCCCTTCCCAACCTCTGTGCCTGTGTACATGCACACCCCTCACCCATAAGTAAATAAGTCTTTTTTTTTTTAAGATTTTATTTATTTATTCATGAAAGACAAAGAGAGAGAAAAAGGCAGAAACACAGGGAGAGGGAGAAGCAGGCTCCATAACAGGAAGCCCGATGTGGGACTCCATCCCGGGACTCCAGGATCACGCCCTGGACTGAAGGCAGGCGCCAAACTGCTGAGCCACCCAGGGATCCCCAAATCTTTTTTTAAAAAAGGTTTCAAAAGCTCAAGTGTTTGTCAGTGTTAGAATGGATGAAACAGATAGTGGTGTGTTCAAACCGTGGAATACTACTCAATGATAAAAATGAACTGCTGCTACATAGATAAATCTGAAAAACTCAATTTGTGGATTTTGTTATATAAATGTTACCTCAGATGGTAAACAAAACTGTAAACATATATTGAACTCTGTGGTTAATGTTAGCCATGCTGATGCATTTATGAAAAACTGTACTAATGTCTATAATTTACTTTGAAATGCATCCAAAAATTAAGATGGATTGAAGGATGAATTAAGGGATAGATAGGTGAAAGTATAATAAAATGTTAATATTGAAATCTAGGTAATGGGTATGATGTGTTCAATATAAAATTCTTTCAACTTTTTTTTTGAAAATTTTCATGAGAAAATATTGAAAAAATTACATCTTTTATGATGATATTTAGAGAAGGCAAATAAATTAAGCAGGAAATGAGCCTCAAAAAACATATTTAGCATTAGTGGTAATAATTTTTATCTTTGAACTGTTTAAACTGCCACCCATTTCTTTTGTCTCTTATATCTTCTTCATCTTACCTTCATCCCCAGGTGCCATGATATGCTGTTCAGATTTCAGGAATGAAAATAATATTCTCTGCATGAGATATATTAAAATATATAGTATCAATGAAATATTCTGGAAAATGGTTCTTTTCTTTCTTCATTCTCTCTGTCTCCCTTCTACCCTCCCTCATTCCTTTCCTATCTCACACAGAGATTTGGAGGTTGGTCTCTATTGAACTGGTTCATTTAAAAAAAAAGTTTAAAGTTCAAATTTGCTCAAGTGAACCTTTGATAATTTATTAGTTGAAAGCTGTTGCTAATTCAGATTCCCATCTACACAGTGGAACTTGTGCAGAGAATGTGAAATATAATATAGCCCAGTCATTGGCACCAGTCAGTGAAGTTTGATTTATCACTTTTTCTCTAGGTGTGTCACATAGTTCTGGGGTTAAGACCAGCTACTCCAGAAGAGGAAGGACAAATTATTAGGTAAGTTTGTAACTTCAATCTGTGTAGTTTTCATTTCATAGTTGAGATTTCTGACACCAGAAATATATTAATAAATAACAACATGTCCCGTTTTAATACAATCATTATGGTGAAACTTTGTTTCTCCAAATTAATCTCATATTGAAATATTTTTGCTAAAGTAATTTCCTGACCAAAGGATTGGATTGATTTAGAAGTCAAATTCTTTTTAGCATTAAAATTGAGTTGAGTACTGAATTTATTTTTTTTGAAATAAGACATTTTATAAGATAAAAGGTAGCAAATTTTCCTTACTGCAAGACAATTCATGTTTATTGTAGAAAGATTGTAGGGGATCCCTGGGTGGCTCAGCAGTTGAGCGCCTGCCTTCGGCCCAGGGCCTGATTCTGGAGTCCCAGGATTGATTCCCACATCAGGCTCCCTGCATGGAGCCTGCTTCTCGCTCTGCCTGTGTCTCTGCCTCTCTCTCTGTCTGTCTCTCATGAATAAATAAATAAAATCTTAAAAAAAAGAAAAAGAAAGATTGTAAAGTAAAGGTAAACAAAAAGCAAACAAATGCCCATCATCTCTGTATTTACAGGTAATGCTGTTGACATTTTTTCAGCTTTATTGAGGTATAATTGACATCTAAAATTGTAAAGTATATAAAGTATACAATGTGATTTGATATATGTATGCATTGTGAAGGATTCTTTCCATTGAGGGAATTACTTGCCCCTCACATACTTTTGTGTGTGTGTGAGAATATTTAAGTTCTACTCCAACCCCTCACATACTTTTTTTGTGTGTATGAGAACATTTAAGTTGTACTTAGAGTTACACACTATAGTGTTATCAAGTGGTAGTCAACCATGTTATACGTTATATCTGCAGACTTAATTCATCTTATCATAAAAATTTGTACCCTTTTTCACCTATTCTCTATTAACCCCAACCCCCAGCAATCGCTTTTCTACTGTTTCTGAATTCAACCCTTTTTTTTTTTTTTTAAGTTTCTACATATAAGTGATATATACCGTTCAATATTTATCTCTCTTTGGCTTCTATCCTCATCCATGTTGCTGTAAATGGTAGAATTTCCTTAAGACTGGATAATATTCCATTGTATATATGTACCACATTTTGTCCATTCATTCATTGTTGGATACTTGTTTCCATATTTTGACTTTTGTGAATAATGCTGCAAAGAATATGTAATTAAAGCTATCATCTTCAATATAATGATTTTGTTTCCTTTGGTTATATACCCAGAAGTGGGATTGCTAGATCATATGGTAGTTCTTTTTTTAATCTCATGTAAAACGTGGTTTTTATATTCCCATCAGCAGTGTATAAGAGTTCTTTTTTCTCAACATTTTTGCCAGTGTATATTATCTCTTGTCTTTTTGATAATAGCCATCCTGACAGGTGTGAAATGATACCTCATTGTGGTTTTGATTTGTATTTCCCTAATGATTAGTGATGTTAAACATCTTTTCATGTAGCTGTTGGCCATTTGTATGGCTTTTTTAGAACAATGTCTACTCAGGTTCTTTCCCATTTTTTAATTGATTATTATTTTTTTACTACTAAATTGTAAGAATTTCTTATGTATATATTTTGGATATAATCCCTTATCAGATCTGTGGTTTGCAGATATTTCTTCCCATTTCATTGATTGCCTTTTAGTTCTGTTGATGGTCACACTATTGACACTTTTATATTCCTATACCCACATATGTATGTATGCCTTTGTTAGAATTTGTAATTTTTTAAAAAAATATTTCAAAATATTGTTTTATTTTTGGCCTCATTTTCACTGCAGATCATATCAAATGACCCTTTTACATATCAATAAAGCCTCTTATAATTTCAATGACTGGCACGCCTTGTTCATCCCCTATTTTTAATCTGTATTTTTAAAAATACAATTTAGTAAAAAAGTCTGTATCCCTTCGGTTATGTATTTAGGCAGAATTACCTGAAGTAAAATATCTTGGTTAATAAGCATGTGTGTTTTTTATAGCTATGATTGAAATTTTTTTATTCAGTTTTTGATACATTAAGTATCTTTCAGTACTTTAGTGTTACCATAATACTATACATTTGTATAGAAAGTTTCAGAAACAGGACCAAATCTCTACTAAACTTTGCCTTTAGAATAAATTCAATATAAAAAAAAGAATAAATTCAATATACAGTTTTGTCACCTAAAAGTAGTGTGTATACAAATTTTCTATTTTTTATTTTTATTTATTTTTTAATAAATGTTTATTTATTTATGATAGTCACACACAGAGAGAGAGAGAGAGAGAGAGAGAGAGAGAGGGGCAGAGACACAGGCAGAAGGAGAAGCAGGCTCCATGCACCGGGAGCCCGACGTGGGATTTGATCCCGTGACTCCAGGATCGTGCCCTGGGTCAAAGGCAGGCGCCAAACCGCTGCGCCACCCTGGGATCCCTACAAATTTTTTAGTAGTTTCTTCTGGTGTAAGACTGCTTGATAAAAGAAAGTTTACTAAAACAGAGTTGTTTGAATGCCTGAGAGGATTAGGTAGTCAATATTTAAAGAAGAATGCCAGTTGAGATTCAGATTAATTGAAGTAGCAAAGTATATTTTCCAGTTTTAAAATGTTTTCATAAAAACTCTAGACTCATGTAATCTTTTTAATTTTCATGCTCAGAAGATTCATTCTTGTTTATAATATTCATATGTTGACAGAGTTGTTTGAATCTTTTTCTGATTTTTAGCTCTCATTTAGAAAATGATAAATACATTAAGTGTAGGGGCACCTGGGTGGCTCCATGGTTGAGCATCTGCCTTTGGCTCAGGTCATGGTCCCAGGGTCCTGGATCAAGTCCCACATCAGGCTCCCTGGAGGGAGCCTACTTCTCCTTCTGCCTACGTCACTGCTTCTCTGTGTGTCTCTCATGAATAAATAAGTAAAATCTTTAAAAATAAATAAATACATTAAGTGTACAAATGAGGTATTGTAAACAAATACTGAAAGACTTTTATGTAGCTGCAGTAGCTTTGTTTTTCTTACAGTATTGCAATCTAATTTCATCACATACTAATATCTTCTGAAGTCAGCATGACTTAGTATAGATACTAAGAATGCTATCTAGATGAGTACCGGGTGATGTATGAAATTGTTGAATCGCTATATTGTACACCTGAAACTAATATAACACTGTACGTTAACTAACTGGAATTAAAATAAAAAGAAAATATTGATTAAAAAAAGAATTTTTTAATCTTTTTTTTTTATTTTTTTTAATTTTTTTCTTTTTTTTTAAAAAAGAAAAATATTGATTAAAAAAAGAATGCTATATAGCTCTGTGTATATATTTCTTGGCTTAATTATTTAGCAAATGCCTATAACATCCCTATTTAAAAATATAATAGTGGTATAATCACATGTCTTTATAGAATTTTGTTCTTCGCACAACAGTTCCACTTTGCATTATTTCATCTATTCCTTAGAATAACTGCATTAAATTACTGTCACCATATCATTTTATAAAAGAGGAAACTGAGATTGACTGAAGTTGAAGGACTTACCAAAAATTGCATGGAAGTGGCAGAATCAAGTCTAGGACCTTTTTCATTGAAAACACAAATAATCTGCTTTCTGTATTCCTTAATTTTCAATAAATCTGAATTTTAAATTCTAGATTCTAACTTGGTTAATTTCATTTGTGATTTTTGAGTTTAGTTTGATTTTGCCTCCATTTTCATGTCTGATTTTTAAAGGATGAATCAGGTTGGTACTATAAGCAATGAAGTGAATGAAATACTTCTAACTTAAAGATTCAGTAATTTGTTTCAAAATTAGTATCATGATTTCTGCTGTGGCTAGGTGAAGAACTCAGCAGATCCTCTCCCTGAAAAGCAACTGAACAAAATATAGTAACACTGTACAAAGTTGTCAGCAAACTTTCAGGACTCTGGAAATTGACCAGAGGTATTCAACAAGTTAGGAAGCATTTATTCAAGTATTATTTATTATTAAACTACTAAACCTCAGTAAGAATAGTGGGAATCCATAGTAATTTTATCTGGGCTGGCCCCATTCCCTCCTATGCAGCATGATAGTTTTACCAAAGCAGAGGTGACAAGGCAGACTTAATTTGGAATAGAGCAAGAATGAGTGCCTGCCTAAGAAAAAAATGAATAAATAAAATAGTGATCATGGTGGCAGTCAGGGAATGTCATTAGCTTTTGGTTGAAATATTAGTCAAGGAAAGTAACAAAGAGATCCGGAGAACAGTATAACCATAGTGTATATTGATAATCTTCCCCAATCCCAAATGAACTGGATTGTATATACAAGGCTATGCTCAAGCTCAGCAGAAACCACAGAAGACTTTAGCTATCGATTCATTCCTGATTGAATGTGAGACCTTGCACATGCAGAAAATACAAACCAAGGAAAGTTTGTAAACTGCCTGAACTTTGCATAATTTCCCAAACTGAACTGATATAAGAAAAAAGGCGCACATGTCACTGACTCAAGATGTTTTAGCACAGCGCCTCACCAGTCATTGGCTGACCAGTAAGTTATACTCTCCTCAAGGAGGCCAAACTTAAATGTAAGAAATAATAATGAAGAAAACAGCAGCTTCACACTGCATGAGAAACAGACTATAGAATTGTCCAGGAAGTCATAAGGCAAAACTCACAGGCAGTATCAGAATACAGAGTTGGTGAAATATATTATGAAATATGTCCACTTCTCAGTAACAGAAGATCATGAAACATGCAACAAAATAGGAAAACATGACCCACATACCATGGTGGTGGTAGGGAACAATACTAGTTAATAGAAACTGTCACTGAGGTAGCCCCAGATGTCTGACTTAGAATACAAAGAGTTCAAAGCAGAATTATAAATATTTTCACTGCTAAAGGAAGCTTTGTTTAAAGAATTAAAGGAAAGTATAATGATATTAACCAATCAAATATAAACTATCAATAAAGATAAAGATTTAAAAAATGAACTAAATGGAAATTCTGAAGTTGAAAATTACAATAAATGAAAATTCATTACAGCGACTCAGCAACAGATTGGAGCTGCAGAGAAATAACCAGCAAAATTGAGTATGGATAAATAGATTTTTCCAATATGAAGAACAGAGAAAATAAAAATGAATAGAACCTAAGATTGTAGAACACCAGAGACAACTGTATCAAAACACACATAATAATGGAAATCCCAAAAGGAGGAGAGAAAGGAGCAGAAAAAAATTTTTGACAAAATAATGGCATAATACCTTCTAAAATTACTAAAAGTTGTTAATCCAAGAAGCTCAATAAACTTACAAGGAGGTTAAAAACAGATCCACATCTATAAACATATCACAGTCAAACTGTTCAAAACTACAAAAAAGAAGCTCCTAAAACTAGAAAGAGATAAATGACTCCATCTGTAAAAGGCAACCCCAGTAAAATTAATGGCTGACCATTTGTTTTTAGAAATGATGAATGTCAGTAGACAGTGGGATGACATTCAGAGTGCTGAAGGGGGAAAAACTATCAACCCAGAATTCTTTATGCAGCAGAACTATCCTTCAAATATAGGTAATTTGAAAACATTCCCATATAAACACTGTTGCAAGTAAACACGTTTCAAATGCTGAAGGATTAAAATAACTTAAAATACTGAAGGAACTTCTTCATGCTAAAACAAAGTGACCCTAGACAATAATTTGAACTACACAAAGAAATCTAGAGCACCAGTAAACTTAATAAGACAGTATAAATATATTTTTCTCTTTCATCCTTTTAACACTTTAAAATACAAAACCATAAGACAATAATTTGAAAGCTATGTTCCAAAGATGTCCTATGCATGACAATAATAATATAATCAAGAGAACAGGAAGTGAACTATATTTGAGCAACTTCTATAGTTTACTGAAATAAATTAGTATTAATCTGAAGTAGCATGTATTAAGCTTTATTTTATACCCCTAGAGCAACCAATAAGAAAATAATCCCAAATATAGTCTTAAAAATAATAATTAAAATGATATACTAGAAAACGATCTATTTAGTACAAAAAGGGAAGTAAAGGAGGAATAGAAAAACAAAAATTAAAAAAATACTTGAGACAAATAGAAAATAACAAAATGGTAGACACAAATCCATATCAATAATTACCTTAAATATAAATGGATTAAGTGATTATCAAAAGCTAAAGATAGACTGATTTTTTTAATCTAAATACTTGAGATTCAAAGACACAAATAGATTGAAAGTAAAATGATGAAATAGCTATAACCAGACATAGGGTAACCATAAGAAAGCTGAAGTGGATGTACTGATACTAGGAAAAAAATGGTTTTAGGCAAAGAATTGTTACTACAGGCAGACATTTATAATGATAAAAGTTTCAATTTGTCAGAAGATAAAACAAAATTATAAATACATGTGCACCCAACAGCAGAACACCATCCAACAGCAGAGTACATATTCAAGTACACATGGAATATTGTACAGGACTGACTATATATTAAGCCATGGATTATTATACTGTGGCCCTTGGCTAACTTTGGTCCATTGCTTGATTGTATATAGCCTGCAAGCTAAAAGTGTTTTTTTTATGCTGTTTTTGTACACTGAGAACCACAAAGCCCAGCTGAGAGAAGTTAAAATCTAAAGAGAGATCAGTTAAAGCTATTGAGACTGAGGAGTAAAAAGAAAAAAGAACAGAGGAAAATGAACAGAGCTTACTCGACCTATGGAATAGCAGCAATCATACCAGGATACATGCAATAGGAATCCTAGAAGAAGGGAGAAAATGGCAGAATATTTGAAGAAGTAACGGCCTTGAACTCCAAGAAGGATAAAACTCTTAAGTGATTCACACCAAGACACATTATAATTAGATCGTCAGAAGCCTAAGGACAGAGAAAGTTTTAAAAGCAGGAGAAAAACTACCCATCACATGCAGTAGATCCTCAATAAGATTAGCAGCAGATTTCTCATCAGAAATCTTGGAATCCAGAAGTGAGCAGAATAGTATTTTTATTCTGTATCTGGGAAAAGTATTTTTTCAAGTGTGATTTGGATTTTAAGTTGAATTCTTATATGTGTGACACTAAAAGCATGAGCAACCAAAGAAAAAATAGATAAAATTGATTTCTTTATAATTTAAAACTTCTTTTTTTTTATCAAAGGACATTATCAAGAAAATAAAACAACAACCTGCAAAATGGGAGATAATGTTTGTAAATCTAGATCTTCCAGGAGTCAAGTAATAAGAATATATACAGAACTCCTACAGTTCACCAACAAAAAACTCAACTAAAAACTGGGCAAAGGACTTGAATACACATTTTTCCAGAGATGACCTACAAATGGTCATCGAGCACATAGAAAGATGTTCAAAGTCATTAGTCATTAACTCAAAACATAGTGATTCTACTTTGTACTTACTAGGCTGTTTATAATTTAAAAATTTTAAAAATGGAAAATAAATTTTGTGAGGATGTGGAGAAATTGAGACACTGCTACAAAACTGGTAAAACTGTAAAATGGTGTAGACTGCTATGCAAAAATATTGGTAGTTCCTCAACATGGAATCACTATTTAATCTGGCAATTCCACTTCTAGGTATATACCCTAAACAGTTGAAAACAGGAACTCAAATAATTGCACACAAATGTTCATAGCAACACTATACACAATAGCCAGTAAGAGGAAACAGTCCACATAGCCATTAGTGGATGAATGGATGAACAAAAAGTGGAATATGCAAGCTATGGAATATTATTCAGCCTTACAAAGGAATGGTGTACTCATGCATGCAGCAACATGGATGAACCTCACAAATGAAAAAAGCCAAATAGAGAGGGTCACATATTGAATGATTCTATTTATATGAAATGTTCAGAATAGGTAAATGAATAGATGCAAAAAGCAAAATGGTGCTTGTCAAGGGTTGGGGGAAGGGAGTAATAGGAAATAACTGCATAGTGTATAACTGCTCAGTTGGCATGTGTGAGAATGTTTTGGAGAAATATGCGTAGCAAAGAAGTGACTATTTTAAAATGTATAATTGAGTGGCATTAGTACATTCAAAATATGTTACCATCTTATGTTATGAATTTCTCCTCCATAAAAACAGATTTTTTTTTAAATCCCCATGGATGCCACTTCACACCCACTTGAACATTTATGATAGAAAAACAGACAATAACAACCATTGCCAAGAATATGGAAAAACTAGAACCATTATACCTGATGCAAATGTTAAGTGGTGTGGCCACTTTGGAAAACAGCTTGCCAATTTCAAATTATCAGATGTTAGGTGAATAAACAAAATATGGTGTATACACACCTGTGGAATGCATTATAAATAGTATTTCGAGGGGTCAGTCAGTTAAGTAGCCAACTCTTGATTTTGGCTCGTGATCTCAGGGTCCTGGGATTGAGCTCCATGTCAGGCTTCATGCTCAGTGGGGAGTCTGCTTGAGATTCTCTCTCTATCTCTCCCTTTGCCCCCCCCACTTGTGCTTTCTCCCTCTTTCTCTCTCTCTAAAGAAAATAAATGTTTAGAAAAATAGTATTTGCAATGGAATAACAAAGCACAAAATAATGATAATTTGTTACAACATAGATGAACCTCAAAAACATTATGGTAAGTTAGAGAGGCCAGATGTTAATTTAAAAGACCGTGTGTTGTATTATTCCATTTATATGAAATGTTCAGAAAAGGGAAATTTGTAAGAGATAAAAAATAGAGTAGTGGTTTCCTGGGCTGAGGTAGTAACAGAAATTGACTAAAAGTGGGCACAGGATAGCTTTTAGGGGTAATGGAAATGTTCTAGAATTGGATTATTAGATTGTGGTGATTATTGCATATGTCTATAAATTTACCACATTTGACTTATACTCTTAATTCAGGTAAATTTTATGTTACGTAAATTATTCCTCATTAAAACTATTTTTAAAACATCAAATATGAAGCTTGATAGTGGTTTTATGACTCCTGAAATTGACTTATCAGTGTTTCACTAATTGAAACTCTGGTAGTCTCCCAAGTATATCTGTCATGTTTTTCCTTTGTAAAGATTTCTAATGATGATTTCTGGATGTCATTCTGTGTGGTCATCTGTTTCATATACCATTTAATGTATTGAATTTCTATTGTATGTACAGAGGATGGTTAGAACGAGAGAGCAGGTACGGTCTGCAACCAGGACACAATTGGTTTATCATCTCCATGCAGTGGTGGCAGCAGTGGAAAGAATATGTCAAATATGTGAGTATGCTTCCCTTTTGCATATTCATAGGATTTTCAACTCCATCAGACTTTGTTGACTACTGGCCAGTAATAAAATGGTTCGATGTAGATAAGGATTTGAAGGGGCAAGAAATGAGTAACTGTGTGATACTTCTAGGGACCAACCTCTGTGCTTACACTTCCACGTAAATTTCCTCTCTTGCAACAACTCTGTGAGGAAGGTAACAATAGACATGGGGCTGCATGTATATACACCTTACGTATTTAATTAAATCCTCACGGTATCCCTGGGAGGAAGGTGGTATGAATTTACTTTACTTGTGACGAACCTGAGGCTGAGATTAAAGGTAACCTAAATATCTTGCTTAGGGTGGAAGTTCTGGGATCAAACCCAAGGACTGACTGACTTTTAAGCCATTGGTGTCTCAACCACATCATTTACATTATCCTTTATTTATTCACCTTTTTCATCAAAATGTTGAAGAGCCTTGTGTGGGTAAGAAGTGTTGATTTTCTATTTAAGAAAGTTAATATCAGGATTAACATTAAAACTCAATTTCTTAACAATAATCTGCCAAATAAAGGGTTAAAAGGGACATTCTCATTAGTGAATATTCTCATCTTACTTAAAATAGAATGAATTTTTCTTCAGAATTAAAAGACTCAGAGTAATGCCAGGAATCAAATTTCTTCCTACCTGGAGAGCCAGTTGATATATAGACACATTGTTAGTTGTCAAATGATCACTAACCTGATTATTTGATTCATATATTCTATAATGTCCTTTTCTGTCATTGTTTGTCAGAATATTGGTAGACTGATTATATTATCTACTTCATTATTCTGCCTGGTTCTTTTTCCATTTTGCAGTTTTGATATTGGTTTTCACATATAAAATACATTAATCGATACTGTTGAAGGAGTAGAAAAGTAGGCAAATGACTTCAAACCTTGTAGGTAGATAATGATGGTGATTGTAAACAGAAAATGAAAACAGTGGGGTAAAGCATCACAGTCTATTTTGAAATGCTTTTTGTCCTTTATATTCTTAGATTGGCCTTAGAATGAATGGTTCTTAATGTCTTACTGGCTATAGACTCAAAGAGTAACCTCATTTTGTATTTTGTATTACTTTTCATTTCCTGTAGGAACACCGGTAGAGGTCTTGTCCTTAGCAGCACAACCCTTATAAACAGACAGAAGTGCACTGCTGAGAACACAGACCTGATTTGCTCTTGCCTGCCATAACTCTTCTACACATTAAAAGAATTAGTGGAGGGTGGTAAGGGAGAGATGTAGAGGGGAAAATCTACACTTAAGTATCATATTCTCTCCACTCTGGGATTCTATATTACTGTCTAGTATGCATCTGTCAAATGCAGGCTTTAAAGTTTACTTTAAAATGAAACTGCTTAGAGGCACCTGGGTGGCTCAGTTGGTTAAGCATCTGACTCTTGATGTCAGCTCGTGTCATGCTATCAGGGTCATGAGATCAAGCCCTGAGTCGGGCTCCATGCTCAGCTCAGAGTCTGCTTGAGATCTGCTGTACCACCACCACCCTTAACCCTGCTGCTCTCACATGTGTGCTTTCTCTCTCTCTCAAATAAATAAATAAATATTTTAAAAAATTTTTTTATTTAAAAAAACGAATAAAATGAAATTGATTAAATTGGTGAGAAAGATATCAGTTTATGTGTAGGGAAGGGTAGCAGAGACTTACGGCAACTTATTTAATAAGGGAAAAATGTAAATTGAATAATAGTCCTTTCTGAAGATAATGTTAATTAGAAAAGTGTTCTTTACTAAATAAAAGGCAACTTCCTTTTAAATGCATAACTTTTTAAAAAAGTGATATTCTGGGCCTTGTCTGTAAATGAGATTAAGAACAGTAACCTCTATCATAGGATGTTATGAAGATTGAAGGAGTTGATACATGTTAAGCATTTAATTTTTTTTGAAGATTGTATTTATTCATAAGAGACACAGAGAGAGGCAGAGACATAGGCAGAGGGAGAAGCAGGCTCCCTGCAGGGAGCCGGATGTGGGACTTGATCCTGGGACTCCAGGACCATGCCCTGAACCAAGGGCAGCCGCTCAACAGCTGAGCCACCCAGGCGTCCCCATGTTAAGCCTTTTAAAACAGTGTCTGGCACATAGTAAATACTCAGAAAGTATTAGCTAATAGTCTGAGAGAATAGTATAAGATAATAGAGTGAGTTTGTACTCCCTGTGTAGAGTCCTAGTCCTGCTACTTGCTGTATGACCTTGAAAAAGTTACTTCTCCTTTCTCTACCTCAGTTTCCTCATATGAACCAAGTTACTCATGATACCTATTTCAATAGGATTGTTACAAAGAATTAAATGAATTAACATATGTGAAGCACTTAGCTCCATGTCTGGCAAGTAGGACCCTATGTAAAATTAGAGGAAGTAATGGTAGTAATACTAGCAGTGGTTTTAGCAGCAGTAGCAATAGTAATATTTATTTTTCCATTATATATGGTAATTTTGGCAAATGCTTTAAGGAAAAAAAAATCAGTGTTTTTATTGTGTTAGATAATTTGATCTTCCTTAGTCTGCCCACCTAATAAGATATCAGTTAACCTTTAGTTAATGTCTCTTTATAAAATGACATATTTGCTCATATGAATTACTGTCTGTGAGAGCACCCTGTATCTTTCAGACAGTAGCATGCCTAAGTAGAGACTAATGGAACAGGAAAAATAAACAATCCATTCTCAGAAGTGGTTTGCCTCAGATATAAATGATTGGCTTGAGTTTGAATATTTGGTTTGCTCATGGGATCTGTTCTTTAATGAGCCAAAAGTTTTTCTACTATTTGAAATCTGTTGTACAAATGTAAATGGGGAGAAATAGTGAAATCTTTTCTCTTTGTCATCATTGTATTTTTTTTTGTCTTCCCTCCTATTTTGAGACCTGAGGGAGCAGCTCTTACTACTCATGTACAGATTTTACTGTTTATTGTGTATTATTAGTTATTATGTGACTTTGGAGTTAGACTTTAAGCACTTCTTTTTTCTAAATTTAGAAACGAAGCCTCTGAGGCCCTTTAGGTTTCCTAATTGCGTGGAGTTGTATTGGGCAATTACTTTAAAATCTTTTTTTTAAATTTTTTTTATTTATTTATGATAGTCACACAGAGAGAGAGAGAGAGAGAGAGAGAGAGAGAGGCAGAGACACAGGCAGAGGGAGAAGCAGGCTCCATGCCCCGGGAGCCCGACGTGGGATTTGATCCCGGGGTCTCCAGGATCGCGCCCTGGGCCAAAGGCAGGCGCTAAACCGCTGCGCCACCCAGGGATCCCTGGGCAATTACTTTAGTACCTGATCTAGATCTCTCTCTTTTTTTTTTTAAGATTTTATTTATTTATTCATGAGAGACACAGAGAGAGGGAGAGAGGGAGAGAGGCAGAGACACAGGCAGAGAGAGAAGCGGGCTCCTCCCGATATGGACTCTATCCTGGGTCTCCAGGATCACGCCCTGGGCTGAAGGTGGCACTAAACCGCTGAGCCACCCGGGCTGCCCTGATCTAGATTTCTATAGCTCAGGTCTCTTGATTCCTACCTTAGTACTTTTTCTGTTACTCCCTACTACCTTCCATTTTTTTTTGAAAACCAGCATTGCAGACTAATGAAATATAAAATTGGCATAGCTAGTAGTTGTTTAATTTCATTAATGTTTATAGTATACATATGTATAGAAAGAAGTAGCATGATCACTGATAGAGAAGAAAATGAGACCTGACCCTTATTTTGGAACATGAGTAACCACTGATAACAACTCAAAAGAAGTTATGACATGCTTAAAATAGAATTATCTTACATTAAATAAATGCCACATGGCCCTTTTAAGAATCATTGACTTAGAGAACAGGAAAATCTTTCATCATGGGTGAAATTTTACCTACCTAGAGACCTATCTTCCTGAAAACACAAAGTAATTGCTAATAGTTCTAGACCCAGAAGTCAGTAAAAATAAAATAAGATCCTTTGACTTTTTTTTTTTCCTTTGACATTTAAAGGGAAAAAAATTTCCCAGAGCAACTGGAAATAATACTCAGAAAGAACCAGTGAGTATGTACATGACTATAATTGGTTTGTTTTACATTAGAAAGAAGGAAAGTAGTCATAAGATTAGTCAACTGAAAATGTTGACAATTTCACTGAAAGCTAAGGGTGGAAGCAATGACCTGAAAAATAGAGCAGAGAAAGGGGAAGAAAGAACCAGAGTAATGTTGACAGTTTTAGGCAATGCTGGACACTGAGAACAGTAGATTCCTAGGATAGAAAAGCAAGCCACACAGTGAGAATATAGACCCACTCTAGTTGGAACTTTGGAAAATCAGTGAAGAAAAGCCCTTATTTTCTAAGTCTAGAAAGGGTCTCATTCACTACACCATGTGAAAGCATGTAGTATAATGTGCAGTCACTGCAGGCAAAGATTGTAGGCTCTGAAAAGCTATTAAAATTATTCTGTTGCTGGATTATTGTAAAACTTTAACAGACTTAATGACTGGTAATATTTTTATCACCCCATTTTCTTTTTTTTAAAGATTTTATTTATTTATTCATGAGAGAGAGAGAGAGAGAGAGAGGCAGAAACACAGGCAGAGAGAGAAGCAGGCTGCATGCAGAGAGCCCGATGTGGGACTCGATCCCAGGACTCCAGGATCATGCCCTGGGCCCAAAGGCAGATGCTCAACCCCTGACCCACCTAGGCATCCTTATCACCCCATTTTCTTACCAAAGATATCTATAACAAACTTAAAATATATGGAATAGAGAAATGAATATAAATTTTAAAAAGAAAAAAAAACAGAAAAACAAAACAAAACAAAATTTCAAAAAGAGTTACCTGAAAAAAAAAAAAAAAGAGTTACCTGTCAACCATATAGTTATGTAGACATCACTTAAGGTCAAGAACACCTATAGGAAAAATAAAGTGATTTTTCTGGAGGATAATGAAGTGACCTGGGAGAAGACTTTAATTTTTCAAGTTATTCTTTCAGAATGGCTGTTCTATTAGTCTTACTCCATCTTTATAGGAAAAAAGGAAATGATCCAAAAGCTCATTAAAATATGAATCTTTCTAAAAAGCAAGTTCCAGAGCAAGTAATACATTCAGTAAGAAATCAGTTACCTATACTCTAAATGTTTGGAGCACATTATAAAAACAAAAGTATGAGACTATAATCCTCACTAGGGCAGTGGTTATCAATTTTGACTGTATAATAGGATCATTTCTTTTGAAAGAAAGAAAGAAAAGAAATACCTCTGTTCTATTTCTAAATCAGAAAACATAATTGAAAAAAAAAAGATTGAATTAATATAAATCAGTCATTTTTGTTTACTGAAAATTTATTTTGAAACCTAATTTAAATTTAATTCTTTTTTGTTGGAATGGACTCAGTCAGAAAAGCTGTGAGATCAATATTGTGCTTAATTAAGAAATTGCCATGAAATCCGTACTCTGAAGGCCAAACATATGATTAATAATATAAACAAATCAAACCTAATTTACATTTCTACTTCTTTGACCATAGGTCATTTTGGTTCTGTTGTTCTGTTGTCTAATTTTTATTTCTTTGGTGGATAGTCTAACTTAAAATATTGATGAGGGGCACCTGGCTGGCTCAGTTGGTAGAGCATGTAACTCTTTATCTCCAAATCATGAGTTCAAGCTCCACATTGGGCATAGAGTTTACATAAAAAAATATCCTGATGGCTCAAAAATCCACATTTAATGTAGATTCCCAGTTTTTAGTCATTTGTGTACTATGGCCATCATATTTTGCCATATAATGCCCATACATTATTTATTTAATGTGTTTATATAAGGGGCACTAGGGTGGCTCAGTGGTTGAGCATCTGCCTTTGGCTCAGGTTGTAATTCTAGGGTCATGGGATTGAGTCCTACATTGGGCTCCCTGTAGGGAGCCTGCTTCTCCCTCTATCTATGTCTCTCCCTTTCTGTGTGTCTCTCGTGAATAAATAAATCTTCAAAATTATAGACATGTTTATAAAAATAACTTTTATCATTTTTATGTAAATAAATGTATTTTTTAAACCATTTCATCAGTATCTTAAAAAGAATATCAGTGTCACACTCCAGAAATAGAAAGTCAAAATAAATTCAATGAAAATAAGATATAATATCAAATTCCAGCTAAGTAGTGTTGCCCTTTAAAGACTAGTATTAAGGTCTGTTCTCTCTTAAAAAGAGAAATTTATCAAGTGTTACATTGGCAGATCAAGTATTAAATTAGCACATTAAAAAACAAGATTAGCACATTAGTACCAAACCAGGACCTTTTCCTTGAAGTAATTAGAGGATTGAGAGAGACTTGAATAGGGAATGACTTTTTCACTGTGAACTAAGGTTATTTAATACCCAAAATAACCTGGGACTTTTCCCATTCTTCAGGAAAGTTACTAATGGACAGAAGATGCTAACATGAGTATCTGTAATAAAGAATCTATATGCTTCTGAATTGTGTGAGGTTTTAACAATTGCTATTTTAAAAATTTAATCCAAAAAGTGAATTGGGGGGATCCCTGGGTGGCTCAGTGGTTTAGCGCCTGCCTTTGGCCCAGGGCATGATCCTGAAGTCCTGGGATCAAGTCCCACGTCGGGCTCCCTGCATGGAGCCTGCTTCTCCCCCTGCCTGTGTCTCTGCCTCTCTCTCTCTCTCTCTCTCTCTGTGTGTCTCTCATGAATAAATAAAATCTTAAAAACAAAACAAAAAGTGAATTGGTCTGTAGAAAGAAATCTAAGTTTTATTGCCACTCTTTCTATTAAAGGCACTGAAAATTCTTCAGAGCTGGCTTCTGAAGGTCTACAAATTGATAGTATTCACCTGGCTTATAGATCAAAGAGGAGAAAGTATGTAATAAAATGTTGATACAGTGTCTCCCTGTTTAGGCTAAAATTAGGGGTGCTCTAATTGCATTAAGAGAAACTAAAGCCCCACTGTGAGAAACTAATAGCCCCACATGCTATTACGTACCCCCTCAGATGCCTGTGGGATCTTGTTTCACTGGTTAATCACTTTAGTCTTTCTCTTTACCCTCTCAGTTACAGATATCCTGATCTTCTAACAGCATTCATAGATATACATTCTCAAAGTCTTATTTTTTTTTAATATTTTATTTATTATGAGAGATACAAAGAGACAGAGACACAGGCAGAGGGAGAAGCAGGCTCTATGCAGGCAGCCTGACATGAGACTCAATTCCAGGTCTCCAGGATCACACCCTGGACTGAAGGCAGCGCTAAATCGCTGAGCCACCTGGGCTGCCCCTCAGAGTCTTCTATTTCTATTTTTCTATTACTAAACTTAGTAGAAAATAATTCTGTGCTAGTAGTCTCTGCTTCTGCTACTGTACAATCTCTTGATTTTCCTCTCATCATTCAGATTCGGTGTCCTTCTCAGATTCTTCCATTGCCTATTTTGTAAACATTGATCTCTCCTTATTCTACATATACCATGTTCTTATGCTTCAGGAAGACTCTGGGGCTCCAAATTTTTATATTCCACCTCTTTTTCTGTCTTGAGCACACAACTCAAGCGTCCAGGTAGCTCAGACAAGAATATCCCAGAATATCTCAAATAGTTGTATTAACTCATATACTTTATCTTAAAAAGGTGTCAACTCCCAGGGCACCTGGGTGGCTCTGTGGTTGAGCATCTGCCTCTGACTCAGGTCATGATCCCAGGGTCCTGGGATCAAGTCCTGCATCAGGCTCCCAACAGGGAGCCTGCTTCTCCCTCTGACTCAGGTTGTGATCTCAGGATCATGAGATCAAGCCCCATGTCAGGCTCCATGCTTGGCGAGTAGTGTGCTGAGGATTCTCTCTCCCCCTTTCTTTTTGCTTCTCCCTTCCCCTCTCTGAAATAAGTAAATTTTTAAAAATAAATAATAGGTAAACCTATTCATACATACATCATTCACTCAGTTTGTGTCAAAGTCCTTTGCAGTATGTATTCCCAGTTTGCCTTACCAATTTTATTTATACACACACTTTGAAAAAAGTAAAATTTAGTTATACATTAAAGTCTTATTAAAAAAAATAAAAAAAATAAAGTGTTATTAATCAGCAGTAGCAAACTACTGGAGGATTAGAAGCAATAGATAATTTGGGGATTCATTTTTAAAGGCTGCTTAGTTATCAGATTATTAAATTTATATCTCAGTCTCTGATTTCATGATTTTTAGGATGCCAGCCCTGTTGTAATTGAGCTATCATCTGTTCTGAATGGAGGAAAATATTCAATTGGAACAGCAGTACATTGTATAGAGCAGAGTGAAGATAGAATTGGAGGAGGCAGCCTTAGTTATGTGAACACCACAGAAGAGAAATTTTCAGACAACATTTCTACTGCATCTGAAGCTTCGGAAACTGCTGGCAGTGGTAAGTATGGCGTGTTTCCCATAAAGTTTATTCAGGGTCACTTCTTAAAGGAGTATACTTTGTCAGAGGGTGTCCTTTCTAGGATATAATCAGACTTCCATTCACAGCAGTAAGTTTTGAATGAAATGGTCAATTAAAAGATTCTTGAATGTATTCTTGAATGTAGTAGCTTTACAAAGAGAAACTCTTCTATATTCTACTTCATTAATCAATTTGAAAATGATTGGGGCATCTGGCTGGCTCAGTTAGTAGAGCACGCAACTCTTCTCTCAGGAGTCATGAGTTCAAAGCCAACACTGGGCATGGACCTACTTAAAATAAATAAATAAACTTGTAAAAAAAAAAAAAGACAAAATATTTTCACTGTTTTTGTTGATTAAAGCCACTTCTCTCCCTATTGCTATTATTTTGTCATTAAATTTAGATTTCAGAAGACAGTTGTTGAGAAACTCTAAAATTCCATCTCCAAGACTGTCTCTGCCTTCATTGGATTAAGTGCACCCTCATATCAGATTATACAAACATTTGAGGCCAGAATTGAGGGAATTTTTTATGAAACTATTGAGAAAAAAGCCATAATGCTTCCCATAATCCCCTACCTACCTAAAACTCAGTGTTTCTACACATTTGGAGGAAATGCTTTGATGTATTTGTGGCCTAGCTGAGTTGAGTTGATCCCTATTACTCTCCTAATAACACTAGCAATGCTCTCAGCCTTACTCTGTTGTTATTCCATCTTTGAGATCTTTTCTCCTTTCCATGAAGGGAGCTGGCAAATTGGACAGAGCTGGCACCTTCTCTACAAAGTTCTTTGTATCTCCTTCTTGTTCCCCATCTGACATTATAGCATCACTCAGCAGTCCTAGAAGTGCTCTCTCTGAGGAGCTTTAACACCCAGATTTTTTCTTTAACCTCTCTAAGGTCCTTTTTGATATGTGCTTACTCTGACCTGTGCTATCCACAGGCTGGTAGTGCCACAGACAAAAGGTTTAAAGTGATTGATGGCTAGAATGTTTACCTGAGATTAGTCTATAGTTCAGAGTTGAAATACCTTAAAATAGCATTGAGGTTCACAACTCTAAGTCATCATGAATCAATTTTATGTGTGTATTTTTCTATTATAACCTGGCATGGCTTCCTTTGAAATAAATTTATTAGGAAACAATTCCTTCCTCTCTGGCACTCATCTGTTAGAGTTCTTGTTTTAGCTCCTTCCCTTTGGTTTAGAGACTTCTTATGACCAGGCCAGTCTTCCAAGAACATTTGGAATGTGTTTACAGGTGGAAGAGAAGAATTAAAGGTGACTGTGTGAGAGCCCAGCTATTTGGCCATACTTTTCTATCAGAGGATGTATAATTTTTGTGAATTATTAGATATTTCAGGAGGCAGGCCAGATGTTCATTTGGTAACAGTTGTGGGTTTTGTTTTTTGTTTTTCAGATTTTTATTTATTTTGGAGAGAGAGCATGTGTGTGAGTGGGGGGCGGGACAGAGGGTGAGGGGGAGAGACAATCTTAGGCAGACTCCACACTGAGCTGAGTGTGGAGCCAGACATGGGGCTGAATCACATGACCCTGAGATTATGAATGAGCCAAAGTCAAAAGTCAGACACTTAAAGCAGCTGCACCACCCAGGCACCTCATTTGGTAACAGTTTAAAGTTTTTCTTCCACCTAGTGTTATGCTAGGTATTGCCCAGAAGGATTACGTTTATATTTCCTACCTTCTACAGAGTTATCAAAATCTTGTACTAACATGCCAATAGAAAAATAGCATTAATCTAATACATGGACATAGAGTTCATATCTTTATGGATAATAACTAAAAATAAATTCCATCCTCTTTTCTTTTACAGGCTTTCTGTATTCTGCGACACCAGGGGCAGATATGTGCTTTGCTCGACAACATAACACTTCTGACAATAACAACCAGTGTTTGCTAGGAGCCAATGGGAATATTTTATTGCATCTCAATCCTCAGAAACCAGGCGCTATTGATAACCAGCCACTAGTAACTCAAGAACCAGTAAAGGTAAGTAATATGACATCTGCTTAAAATAATTCTCTTTCAAGTGGCATATAAATTTCACTCTAGAGATTTTAACGTATAGCACGACATTCATACATTCATGGTTCATTTAATTAACTGATTGTAGATGGAGATCTCTGCAGAGTATATTTCTGTGAGAATATTTTTTGATTTAGTAATTGCGTAGAAGCAGTGTAGTAATCCTTAGAAATATTCTTAGGACAGCTACTGTGAAAATGTAGTCTTATGTGTATGTGGGATTTTTTTTCCCAAAAATAATATTTTCTGAGCTTTGCGCAGTGGCAGTATCATAGCCAATGAGGTTTATCTGAGGCGTGATTATTGCTAATTAACTTTTCCCAAAATAATATTTTCTGTCGTTTGAATGAAATCTGTGAAAACCAGTCTTATTTCCAAATGCTCCAATGATTTTTCAAATGATTTGCCTTGAGTTCTTTTTTTTTTTTTAAGATCTTTACTTATTTATTTGAAAGAGCACACGTGCGAACTCACGAGTAAGCACAGCAGGGGGGGAAGGGCAGAGGGAGAAGCAGGGAGCCTGACATAGGGCTTGATCACAGGACCTCAGGATCACAATCTGAGCTAAAGGCAGACACTTAACTGACTGAGCCACCCAGGTGTCCCTTGAGTTCTCTTTCTTAAATAATTTATTCTGAAAGTTAAAAATCTCTTTAAGAAAATACGTTATTTTTCAGTAACATGAAACTGAGTAGTGACATAGGTATTTGTTCTGTATCTAGACTTTGTTAAAACACAAGAGACTATAATACTAAAAATATTTTTTAAATCAACATTTGTATTCCATCCTTTCTAAGGCTACATCACTAACACTAGAAGGAGGACGATTGAAACGAACCCCACAGCTGATCCATGGAAGAGATTATGAAATGGTCCCAGAACCTGTGTGGAGAGCACTTTATCACTGGTATGGAGCAAACCTGGCCTTACCTCGACCTGTAAGTATAACCAATGGTGCTTATATAAGGAACAGCCCTAGCTTGGGTCATTACTTTCTGTATGAATCTCACTATCCACAAATTAGTTCTTACCTATAGCAGCAGAGTATCAGTACTGTTGAATAAAATTTATGTTCTTTTACATTTATTCATTCATTTTACTGAGCACTGTATTGGATACCAACTATACAATGATATGCCTATGAAGTGGGTGATTTACATGGAGTGGAGGGAATAGTAACTGGACTAAACAAAGTCAAGGTATTATGAGGCTGAGCTATTAAATAAGTTCTCCATATAAACTCAGACTTTAGGATATTGCAGGACTTAGGCTGGAGCAGAAGTCTGAGAGCCAGTGCCGAAAAGTTCAGTGAATGTAGGAGAAATGGTGCAGTGATTAATTCTGAAACTTCTTTTTATTAACCACACAGGCATCCAGTTAGGGGTTGGTTCATCCCATAGTTGTTAGTGGATTTTTGGGTTTTGTCTTTTTGTAGGAAGGACACACAAATGATCATAACAAATGATAACAGGAATCCAAGGCTAATGAATTCTGATTGTTGCCATTACTAGGATGAGTCATTCAGAGCATAAATAAAATGCTCTAAGTAATTTAAAAGAATAATTTAAAAGACTTGAAGTATATAATATCAAAATAATAGTGAATTAACTATACTTTTATGTTATTGAGCTTATATAGTAAACAACAGGACTCATGTCCTGAATACTCTTCCATGCAGTAAAATACTTTGTAAGAAGGTTCTTTTTGTAGATCAAGAAACACTCTCCCTCACATTAATGTCCAAGATAGAACTTTCTTATACCAGGAAAGCTTGCATAGATGAGATACTGTAAGTTAGATCACTTCCAAAAAGAGTAAAAGTCTGCTATAAAGCCTTAATCTATAATTTTGACTAATTACATTTATTAAAAACTGTGTTTAGGTCAGAAGCAGGAATTTGGGATTTGTGTTTGTTGGCTCCAAAATATTCCTACTGTATTTGGCATCAGAAATTCTAGAAGATATATATTAAAAATAAATATACATAGATACATATACATATATACTTTATTCTTTACATATTGGAAGGTAGGGTAGTCCTTCAGTTAGTTGCTTAATTTCTGGGACTTTCCTGCTATGTCTTAATATTCTATATCTGGGGAAACATTGTGATAATTGTTTGACATATATATAGTTTGATGTTTTAGAGCCTGCCTAGATTTGGATTACCAATGTTCCAATCTAAATCTTAGATTCCTCCTCTGTAAAGTGGAAATAACAGTTATCTACTTCATTAATGTTATTTTGATAATTAAATAATATATATATGATTAACAGTATCTGATTTATAGTAAGTGGTTAGTAAACATTGACTTTTGCTAATACCATCATCATCATCATAATTATTAGATGAATTTTTTCAGAGCCTCACACAAGGTCATGTTTTTTACATTGATGTCAGACAAATATTAAAATAATCTTACTAAATCGAAACTGCATTCATTATGGCTACTTCATTATGGCTTGGTAGTATTTTCTTTTAATCTCTATATATAACACATTTGCCTGATTCCAGGAAAAAATGCTGCAAAAAACATTTAAAATATGGTGTTTTCAGGTAGGGAGTAAATACTAAAATTTGCCATGACAAAGTTAAAAATGAATACTTTCATACTTATATTAAGTCAGACTATGTATTTAAAAATATCTTTGGGGTAGCTGGGTGGCTCAGTCAATTAAGCATCTGACTCTTGATCTCAGCTCAGGTTTTGATCTCAGGTCTTCATAAGGTCATAAGGTGTGGAGCCTACTTAAAAAAAAAAGAAAAATAAAAACATCTTTAATTTGTACATGTGATATGATACAGATACAGTGATACAGAAAAAAAAAAAAGAAAATAAAAATCATGTCAAATCCTACTATGTTAAGAGGTAACCACTATTAACAGCTTAATGTACTTTTTTTCCCAAACATTACTCTATGCCTTTTCACATACATACATAGATAGATATGGGTTATTTATTTGTTGAGGGCAGAGGCAATGGGGAGAAGCAGAGTGAGAGAGAGAATCCTAAGCAGATTCCACACCCAGCTTGGAGCCCAATGTGGGACTTGATCTCACAACCCTGAGATTATGACCTGAGCCAAAATCAAGTCAGAAGCTTAATCATCTGAGCCACTCAGACACCCCATGTGTGGGTAATTTTATGAAATTGAATTATCTTATACCTGGTGTTTTATGATCTGCTATTATTTTCTTTTTTTTTTTTTTTTTTTTTTTTTTTTTTTTTTTTTTTTCTGCTATTATTTTCAATCTAACAGCTACTGTGGATGTCATTGTAGGTTAATAAATTTAGATCAAAAAAAAATTTAGATCTATACCATTATTTTTAGTAATTGCATAATGATCCTTTATATACTTTGCATACATATACATATATATGTACATAAATCATAATTTATTAACTAATCACCTACTGATGGATATTTAGTTTGCCTCTAGTGTTTAATTTTAAAAAACCATTTCTGGAAAAAAATTTCCTAGTGAGAATTTTTTCCCCAAACATGTGATGATTTTTTTAAGATAAATTCTTGCAAATGAAATTATATCTATTGTTTTCCGGTTATCTTTGAAGTTATTAGCAAGTTCAAAGACAAGAATAATTAAAATATAAATAAATATGTTTTTGTATGTTTGTGCATAAGAATTTGTTAATTGTAATTTGCTCACAAAATCACTTGTTACCTTGGCAAGCAAGATGCATATATTATAAAAACTACTTCATTATCAGTTCAGATTCTGCCAAAGGTATGTCTTATGTAGTCTGACAAATACAGATACTGAATTATTAACCTTTTCTCAAAACATATTAAACCGAAATCATAAGAAATTATGGTTGGCTTTGTAGGTATTAGTGCCTATGTAGAAGTAGACAGACTTCTTCCAGCAGTCTTAGAGGAAAATACCAGGGAGAGCCTTTATACTGCTTATCATGTAAGGTCCCCAATGGGGGACCAATGGAGCTTTTCAAATACCATACAATAGCGTATCAGAATATGCCAAATACTTTTAAGAAAAAGTCCTACTAAAGGTTTAGTTTATAGCATTGTTTTCATTTGGTTCTTTACTGCCCCCTCTTGACATTAAAAAGTGCTCTATTGTAGAAAACATTGGTTACTAGGGCAGAGGGAAATAAAATAAAGCCTCATCACTTGAGACATTACAAATTATGTAGAATTTTATGTTTTAAGGTGTGTTAATCCTATCCTTTTGAAATACTAGCTTGATAATGTTCTATCTACCCTTGACCTCGTAGAACAATAGTTTTCTAATGAAATGTTTTCCTGTGTCTTTGGGCTGGCAAGCACATTATTGGAGGGGGTTATTGAAAAATCCTCTTTCAACAACATGAATCTCAGCTTTGGGCCTCCAATATAGTTGTTTTAATCATAGACAAAAGTATATTGAACAAACCTATTATAATAGAATATAGATAGCAAAATTTTTTAAGTTTATATTTTATTTATTTGATAGCACAAGCATAGAGAATGACAGGCAGAGGGAGAGGGAGAATCAGGCTCCTTGCTAATAAGCAGGGAGCCTGATGGGGGGCTCAATCCCAGGACCCTGGGATCATGACCTGAACTGAAGGCAGATGCTTAACTGACTGAGCCACTAGGAGCCCCAGAAAATTTTTATATGAAAACACTTTTATCCTTACTAATATAAGAAATAAAATTTTAAGCAAATTTATAGTACTGTATATGTGTTAAAGAAACTAGGTGTTTTCAATTCATGTCTACTGATAAGATTTTATGAGAGAACTATGTTCATACATTTCTGAAAATACTGTAAATTACAACACTTTGGGTGACAAAATGACTTAATATAGTTAATAACATGGCCTTCCATGCTTTTTGACTTATAACTCCAGTCCTAAGAATTTGTTCTTTAAAAGGCCATCATTAATATACACAAAATACATAAAAGTGAGAAGAATTATAGTATGAAGTTAATAGAATTAATAGTTAAGATTTCTCCTCTTTATCTCAATGTTACTTGCTTTTAAATAAAAGAGGAGAAAATATTCACCAGGGGTTCTAATCTTAGAAGATGGGTTTAGGACCAGGAAACTGAGAGTATATAAGAAATCTATGAATCTAACCAAGTATAGGTGGTAAACCTATTGAACATTTTAGTTAAAAAATAAATCTTAGAAATTAGGTAAAAATGACCAGTTTTGTTTCTTCTTTCATGGTGATCACATTGTATCTTTTATGACAACAGGTGATCAAGAATAGCAAGACAGAAATCCCAGAGCTGGAATTGTTTCCTCGATATCTTCTCTTCCTAAGACAGCAGCCTGCTACTCGGACGCAGCAGTCTAACATCTGGGTGAATATGGGTATGATCAGCCTGAGAATGTTTCCTCAGCATTTACCAAGAGGTAACTTAAGAATGCAGCAAGAATACCATGCATTTCTTTAAAAAACAAAAGCAACCAAGTTGCTCAAAGTCTGGTGCCACTATACTAATACGTATTCCCATCGGCTTTCATACAGAATCAGTAAATCATCTGTGGGGCCTAAATCTATGGTCATGCGCAAGACTAGATGAGGTAGTGGCAAAATCTCAGCAGCAAACTGAGAATTTTTTCCCTTTCTAGTTTGAAAACATACAAAGAAAATAGAAATACATTTCATATACTTTGTTTCATTGGAAACAAGCCATTGTAAATTATTTGCCTGACCTAAATTAAAAATCTGCCAGTCAATGACTGACTGGTCTTTTCAACTCCACTCAAATTTCTGAAAAGTAATTTCTTTCACAATATCATATTTTTGCTTGTTTACTGTTTTTGGGACTTTTCTGATAAAACAAGATACAATTCTCGCTTAATCCAGAGAGCCTTTATTAGAGACAGATAATATAAAATGAAGGATATGTTTTTGAAAATTAAAATGACACATTTGCTTTGAAGAACATCAAGCCTACCAAAATGATGTATAATTCCTGTTTTAATGTATTACATGGGAAAAGTTCCCCCTTTGATTTCTCTGTGAGGCTAAATTTTATAGACAGGTAAGACTTGCTCTATACTTTTGCTTTGCAAATATTTGACTTTGTTCTTCAGTGGAAATAATGAGTTAATCTATTTACACAAAGTCTAAGACTTTATGTAACAATGCCAGAATATATATATATATATATATATATATATATATATATATATATATAACAATGCCAGAATATTATTAATATAACTTAGTATGCAAGAACTACCTGTGAACCCAAACCAACTCTATAAGTACCATTCATCCTTTGAAATCAAATATTTAGTTTTCTATCTTCCTTAAAAGTTATATTCAGATAATATATGAAGATTCTTACACATATTATTTGGTAAGAATTATAGCAAAGCATTGGCTTTTTCTGCCTAACCAAACTTTGTCTTTGGCAAAAATGTCAAAATCAAGGAGCAGTGAAATAGAATCACTATAAAACATTCTTGATTTAATTTTCCATTGAATAAAAGTTTTTTGTTTTTTGTTTTTTTGCCTTGCTTCCATGGCACCCATAGCATATATTTTTCAATTTTCTTTGAAAGATAACATGAGAGGCAAGATGTGTTGTTGTACCATTAGTAAGTATTCTTTGTAACTCTTGTGCTGATCCTAGATTTCTGCTGCTTCTGTAAATTCTACTAGATTTGTTGATGCTATTCAAAAACATAAAATTATGTGTAATAAGTGGCTGCCTGCTTAATGAGCTATGCTATAAAAACTGTCTAGAATTCAAATAAATTTCTTATGTGGCTTATGACAATAGAAATTGACTTGGACACTACACTCGCAAATGCTTCTGAATCCTAGAACTGAGTATATGCTCCAAATTTATTCTTAATTTGAAATTTTATTCCTTACTAATTAGTTCTGAAATCAATCATTAATCATATTGAAGTTTACAAAAATATGCTTTCTTGCTGTAATCTTATAACTAATCCTCTGATGTATACTTAGAGAAATTTGTTCTTTTATTTTCTCTTAGGAATTATCCTTTGCTTGCTGATAGTAAAAGATTTGCTAAGCTTTTCTAGTTTAAAAACTGATCATGGTTGGGCTTTGTTCTGCCCTAACATATTTTTCATCTTTTTCATTACTCAATGTGTTAGGACTGTTTACTAGGCTCTTTTATTACTTTTGAAGTGATGAGTATACAAACTGATACAGTATACTTAAATGTATACTTATATGTAGCCATGTTGACAGATAAAGAGGTCTTTGTTTCTTGGTTGGTTTTTCAGCCTATTTTAGGTGAGTAAATTCTTTTTGGAAGCTTTTTAAAAGGCATATGATACCAATATTTTTATTTGCTTTGTTTAGTAGGTGAAAACCCAAAAGCATTTAATAAGAGGAAAAAAGCTATGTCTCCATTGGATAGGTAGAAATTACCTGGCAGGTATAATCTTACCCTAGATGGCTTATATTGATATGCTAAGTTTATTTTTATTTTGGATTACTAAGTAAACTATAACCTACTATAGCTAGAGAGGACCATTTTAAGCTATAGCTCTTTTTTTTTTTTTTTTTTTTTAAGGTTTTATTTATTCATGAGAGACAGAGAGAAAGAGGCAGAGACACAGGCAGAGGGAGAAGTAGGCTTCATGCAATGGAGCCCAATGTAGCACTCGATCCCTGGTTCTCCAAGATCACGCCCTGGGCAGGTGCTAAACCACTGAGCCACCCAGGAACCCCTAAACTATAGCTCTTGCCTGGGTTTTTGGCTAAATAGTTAACCAAGGTTTAGTTGATTGTTTTAGCAACCTATATTTTGACTCATTCAATCTCGTCACTTCATCTCCCTTCTCTTTTGAAGTATGTGGTTAAACTTGTTAAATTCTTCGCTTTTCTCTTTCCTCTTATTGCCATTCTTTTTGTTTCTTGAGCCCTCTAGAAATTCAAGATTATGCCCGTTGTCCTCTTATTGAGTGGGCAGGCCCTACAGTCTTCCTCCCTCTTACCTTTTCAGCCGGGCAATTTTTTTTCACAGAAGCGCCCTTGGTTTCACTTTCAACTCTGTTTGGGCATTGTAGAGTCTATGCCTATTTCGAATTTTAAAGAAAAGTTTCTTGTGTAATTGTACTAATGTGCCAGGTAATTGGGGCATTTAATGACTGAGAGTGATGGGATTAGTAATTCAAAGACGGTTTATTTTAAGAAAGTGGGTCAGATTATTAAATAACAAAAATTCAACAATGTAAATGTTAAAGATCTAATTGGCTTTATTAATCGATTTATGAGTCTTGCAGCATCCCATCTAGCAAGTAGAGAAGTGCTCCTGAGGGCTACAGGAAAGAAGATTTTTAAAGGGTAGGGAGTGGAAAAAAGGAAATTTTTCACAAAGATTCTGTTTTAGACAAGATCTCCCTTTTAAGGGGAAAAGCAGGGGTCTATCAATAAATGTCCTAGTACTGACCAGGAATACCCATGTTGAGTGTTTAAAGGTTACATTTCTAGCAGGTTTGAAACTGCAGTTAGGTTAGGTATTAAGTCTTGGTTTATAAAAAAAAAAAAAAAAAAAAAAAGTCTTGGTTTATGAACTTAGGACTTTAACCTAAGTGATGCCGTTTTGGGCCAGTGGTTTTTGTTTTTTTTTTTTTTACCAAATCCAGTTATCTGTAGAATTCAAATCCAGTCCCATTATAATCTTCCCCATTCTTACACTGAATATTGATTTTGCTATTGAGTGTCACCCTACTGGGGGCAGCCAAGATACCAGTGTCTGTTATTGATACTTTGCTACTCTTTGGAATCCAAATACCATCTCTTACTTGGGCTCTGATTTTGTTGCTCTTTCTTTCAAAGTTAAAGGCTTCAACTTACTTTAACACAGTTGGTCTCCTATCTTCATTTTAAAGCTTCTTAATTTACAAGATTATTAAACTTTTAATTCTTAGGCACCTGGGTGGCTCAGTTGGTTAAGCATCTGCTTGAGGCTCAAGTCATGATCCCAGGGTCCTGGGGTCAAGCCACACATCAGCTCTGTGCTCAGCACAGTTTTCTTGTCTCTCTCACTCTTTCCCTTCCCCCGACCTCCACTTGTGCTCTCTCTCTCTCTCTCTCAAATCTTTTAAAAAATCAAAACTATAATTCTCATTTCTCATCATTATTTCCTAAAGCAGTCATTGCTGAGGGTTTTTTTACATATGCCTTTTTCCTTATTATGATTACTATGACCATAGGAAATGTACCTTCTCCAAATGCACCATTAAAGCGAGTCTTAGCCTATACAGGCTGTTTTAGTCGAATGCAAACCATCAAGGAAATTCATGAATATCTATCTCAGAGGCTACGCATCAAAGAGGAAGATATGCGCCTGTGGCTTTACAACAGTGAGGTAAGTCATTTCCTATCGTAAGGTGACACGTACACATGTTGAAAAGATCCAAACAATACAGAAATATATAGTGAAACTTCTTCATTCCCATCCTTTGACCTCTATTTTCTATTCTCTTCAGAGATAGTGCCATTAATTGCTTATATAGTCTTCCTAACATATGCAATGTGTTTTCAGATTATACTCTGAAATTGGAATGTAAGTAGTTTTAACCAGTTCTCTGTTCCATTGTTCCCTCTTTTTACATCCTCCTATGATCACCATCGAGAGGCAGTATAGTATAATATGTAATAGTTAACACAATTGCTGGAGCCCCACTGCCAGTGATTAAATCTTGGCTCTGCCACTTGTTTAGTTGTATAACCCAGAGCAAGTCACTTAACTGTCTCAATTTTCTTGTGAGTAAACAGGCAAAACAATAGTACCTCCCTTAGAATAATTGACTTAATTTTGTGAGCACAAACAAAAACATGTAATTTCATGTAAAAACATGTATACTTTGATTTTATATTTTTGGTTCCTAGTAAGTTTCATTCTTAACATTAGCATGTTTACTGAATTTCATACTAGGTACTAAGGAAAATTTCTTTTGTGTGCTTCCGGGAATCTACATCTCAATTTTGGTTTGATGGGTGATAAATCTTCTGATCTCCCCAAAATTCTGTTATAACTTTGTTTTAGAGACATGAAGTATTTGTTTATGAAGTAGACATTGGTTTTCTCTCATTTTGCCAACCTAAATTATAAATATTTCTGAACAACTATACTATGCCAAATACCTGTCATATGAGGTAGGGAACTACAAGGACATGTTTAATTGTTTTGTCATTAATATTTACTTCCATTTCCGTTTCAAGTCTAGTAATCAAATTAACAAAAACATTTCCTCCTCCATACACAGAATTACCTTACTCTTCTGGATGATGAAGATCATAGATTGGAATATTTGAAAATCCAAGATGAGCAGCATCTGGTAATTGAAGGTACAAGATGGAAGCATATATCTTTATTAGATTTTAGGAAAAAAATTTAAAGATTTACTTACTAATAATCCATTTTATAATTTTTCTAAATATTACTTGATCATTATACTCTTTATAATAAAGAAAAACTATTAAGCTCTTATGTAATGCTACCTACTATCTAGATTGCTTTAAAAGAAAAATATGTCTACATTCATTAGATGGCAAGGGATGGAAACATTAGGTAGAAACAAGTGAATCTAGTTATAAGTGTACAAAATTTCTTAAAAACTTCAAGCTGTCTTTTTGAGTTTGAGTAAGAAAAACTTTTTGGCACAGTTAGTGGCAGAGGCTTTCCTTAGTCATCAACATTGGTCACTTACCAACAGAGCTTACTTGTATATTCACACATAGATTTACACATGTGCACATGTCACTGAAAACTTAAAATGTATCTTTTTCATCAAGGTTTTTGGAAACATTACTAGCTTCCTTTGTATTAAAATACATTACTCCAACAGTTGTCAAAATTTAAGAAGGAATTGTGATAATTCTAGTGTATTAAGTTTAAGAGCTTTAATTACTTCTATAAATTTTTGAGTATAATTTTAATTCAGGTAGGTAATTGAAGGAATAGCTTACTAATGAATTGTAATCAAGTGACTATATAGTCCCCAATATAAAGAGTTGGAATGGTTTCAGAATCAATTACTAAAATTAACTCGATTTTTTTTTATTTCTAATTTAGAAATAAGAACTTTTTCTTTTTTTTTTTAACAGAAGCAATCCAGTGGGTTGAATGGATAAGAAATTAACACATTCCTCTCTATCTTTCTAGTTCGCAATAAAGATATGAGCTGGCCTGAGGAAATGTCCTTTATAGCCAACAGTAGTAAAATAGATAGACACAAGGGTAAGTCTCTGGTTAATTATTTTTAGAAAGCTTGTTTTTAAAAAATTTTTTTTTTTCTTTTCTCATTATTGAAAGGTTAACAACTTTTTGCTTTCTAGTTCAAAAGGGATTAGGTCCTCTTTTACTTTTCTCTTTCCTGAAGCATCAAATCTCTTTCTAACCTTGAAATTAATAATTCATATAAAGACAGTACTAGGAGAGAATTGTTTGAATTCTAAAAAACTATTATAGCAGTTAGAATCATTGCTGCTTTTAGATCACAAATGAGCTTGGATTATCATGATTGCCAATGACACTTGATGAAAAACCTTCCCTACTTTAGCATTCTAAGACCAGATGAAGAAGTATTAGCTCCATTTAGCTGATTACAAGAATTATAAAAATCATTGCATTGAATGCAAGTGTGTGTTTGGTCTGCGACATCTTGTTGTAGTTAGCTTCCTTTTCGTATTTGTTTCTTCTAGTTCCCACAGAAAAAGGAGCCACTGGTCTAAGTAACCTGGGAAACACTTGTTTCATGAACTCAAGCATCCAGTGTGTTAGTAACACACAGCCACTGACACAGTATTTTATCTCAGGGAGACATCTTTATGAACTCAACAGGTAGTATTTCCTGATTCATTGCCATCTTTTTTATGACTTTGTTATGAACCCACTATCACTTAAATTTCCTTTTCACCCTAGAGGAAAAAAGTCTTATTTTATTTGCCCTATTGGGTATGAATAAGGGGCAAAGGATACTTCTCTTATTTTAAAAAGATATTTTGATGTGAAAAAATAGATGCTAGACATTTCTATGCCCATGTGATTGTGATTTATGAGAACCTTTGGCAACAAATTTTCCTCTCAAACTTCTAGGACAAATCCCATTGGTATGAAGGGGCATATGGCTAAATGCTATGGGGATTTAGTACAGGAACTTTGGAGTGGAACTCAGAAGAATGTCGCCCCATTAAAGCTTCGGGTAAGCAGGTTAAAATGATATGAAAGTATTTACGTCCTAAGCAGTTGTTTAAGTAACTGATTTTTTCTACATGTTTTTTATGTTTAGCTTTTTAGTTTTAATGTGTTTTAAATCCTTCATGAGGCATAAACTAGGTGTCAGATACTTCCCCTTGTTGAAATGTATGCAAAATACTGATAAAGATGCAGTGTTAGGAAATGATCAAAGTCACAGTCTAAATTTGGGATATCACTCAGTTTACTAATTTATCAAATATCCTACTTGTACATAGAGTAAATCTTCCTTTGTTATTCCTTTACTGTTACCAATATTCTTACTGCAGTATTCTCTGAGCCTAGTAAATGATACTCTATACATTTTTAACATTACTAAGATAATTCTATCTATTGAATTTTAAAAAGCAGCAAGAGGGGCGCCTTTGTGGCTCAGTTGATTAAGCATCCAACTCTTGATCTCACCTCAGGTTTAGGTCTCAGGATTGTGGTTTAAGCCCCACATTGGGCTCCAGGCTGAGCATGGAGCCTAATTTTTAAAATAAATAAACTTAATTAAACAAAAATAAAAAGCAAAAAGAGGGCAGCCCTGGTGGCGCAGCGATTTAGCGCCGCCTGCAGCCCAGGGCGTGATCCTGGAGACCCGGGATCAAGTCCCATGTCGGGCTCCCTGCATGGAGCCTGCTTCTCCCTCTGCCTGTGTCTCTGCCTGTCTCTCTCTCTCAATCCCTCTCTCTCTGAATGAATAAATAAATCTTTAAAAATAAAAATAAAATAAAAAGCAGAAAAAATATAATTATTGAAATAGATACAAATTTTATATTAATATATATAGTGCAATTAGGATTGTTATTTTTAGGATTATTTTTTTAGGATTGTTATTTTTAGGATTATTTTTTATCTTTAAAAACAATACAAAAACTTTTTAGATTAAAAATTAATAATCAGGGGATCCCTGGGTGGCGCAGCGGTTTGGCGCCTGCCTTTGGCCCAGGGCGCGATCCTGGAGACCCGGGATCGAATCCCATATCAGGCTCCCGGTGCATGGAGCCTGCTTCTCCCTCCTCCTGTGTCTCTGCCTCTCTCTCTCTCTCTGTGACTATCATAAGTAAATAAATAAAAATTTAAAAAAAATAAAAATAAAAATAAAAATTAATAATCATAATAACTAAAAATTTGACCACTTAACCACTTCCAGGGACTGACTATTCTAATTACACTATGTGTATTAACTCATTTAATCCTCTAAATAGACCTAGAATGTAAAACAATATTATCCTCATTTTATGGCTTAGGAAACTAAGGTTCAGAGTGGTTAAATAGCTTGCCCAAGATTATAAGCTAGTTAGTAAGTCTTTATAGCTAAACACAAGGCTATTCTGCTTTTAATAATAAAAGTTAGGATACAAGACTAGAAAAGTTAACTGTGAAAGAAAACCATAACGGGAACTTTTTCTGTGAGAGCAAATGCTATTTTAATATTTCTGTCCTACCTTTCTTAAATAATACCTATGTACCTAAAGAACTGTTTGCTTATATGATACCGAACCTGGGACACAGTATTGGCCAAAATATTGGGCTTTTTTTTTTTTTTTCTTGTCATCTGAGATGAAACCTAGAAAGATTTTGTGATTTTTCAAAATATATTTGCTGAAATTGAGGCAGACTAAATACTATTTACCTTCTTATAATGCCTCTGAATGAATTATGGGGCATTTTCATTCCAAATTTTAAGGGGTAGCAAATAATGAGTTTGATTCTGGTTATATTTATAGTGGACCATAGCAAAATATGCTCCCAGGTTTAATGGGTTCCAGCAACAAGACTCCCAAGAACTTCTGGCTTTTCTCTTGGATGGTCTTCATGAAGATCTCAACCGAGTCCATGAGAAGCCATACGTGGAGCTAAAGGACAGCGATGGCCGACCAGACTGGGAAGTAGCTGCAGAGGTTTGTCGGTTTTGAAGTTCTAATATAAGCAATAGATAAAATGCTCTGGCCACAAATGTATATTACGTAACTTTTAATGCTAACTAAACTATTCTGTGATAAAAAATTTTACTGTGGAAGTGATGGAATTTATATTTCTCTGTGTAATTCTTGTTTGGTAACAGCAAAACAAAGCATCTTTAATGCAAATTTTTAAATGTTACCTTTTTACTTTGTAAACTTTTGGGAAAGGATATAGGAATGATTAATCAGAATTTCAGGAGTCCCATAATTTCTAAAATAATATATACAGTGATTAATAGGCATGTTTTATCTGATTTTAAATGACAAAAAACTTTAATACTCATCATTGTTACCATGGAAAGAACAAAAACATAGGATTTTCCGTCTGAATTTAATATCATAGGTTGAGCAGAAAGAATCACATTCCATTCAAGAACTAGTATTCTAGGGATCCCTGGGTGGCTCAGCGGTTTGGCGCCTGCCTTTGGCCCGGGGCGCAATCCTGGAGACCCGGGATCGAATCCCACGTCAGGCTCCTGGTGCATGGAGCCTGCTTCTCCCTCTGCCTGTGTCTCTGCCTCTCTCTCTCTCTCTCTCTCCTCTGTGTGACTATCATAAATAAATAAAAATTAAAAAAACAAAAAATAAAAAAACTTAAAAAAAAAAAGAACTAGTTTTCTAAAAAAAGAAAAAAAAAGAACTAGTTTTCTGTACTTAGTAGGTGGTACATTTTAAACTACATATCTGCATTGTAAATTTACAGGCAGAAAGCTTCCGTATTTTAAATGAAGATTAAGAATTATGTACTTTTTTTATTGGAGTATAGTTGACATACAATGTTATATTTGTTTCAAAGGATTATATTCTTGACATTTAAACCTAATACATTTAGCCACTTTATTTGAATTTGTGTAGAAATAATTATCTTTTGGATTTTGGGGGGGAAAAAAAGCTCTCTAAACTTTTTCCTTGCTAGGCCTGGGACAACCATCTGAGAAGAAATCGATCAATTGTTGTAGATTTGTTCCATGGGCAGCTGAGGTCCCAAGTCAGATGCAAGACATGTGGGCATATAAGTGTCCGGTTTGATCCTTTCAATTTTTTGTCTTTGCCATTACCAATGGACAGTTATATGCACTTGGAAATAACAGGTAGGTCACAAAGTTCTGAAAAATTACTTAACTCCAATGTCTTTTACCTTATTCATGTAACCTGAATTAGTAAGTATAGGGATGCCTGGGTGGCTCAGCAGTTGAGCATCTACCTTTGGCTCAGGCCTGATCCCAGAGTTCCGGGATCGAGTCCCATGTCAGGCTCCCTGCATGGAGCCTGCCTCTCCCTCTGCCTATGTCTCTGCCTCTTTCTCTCTCTCTCTCACACACGAATAAATAAAATCTTTTGTAAAAAATGAATTAGTATAGTCATTTCTTTATAATGCATTCTCATAAAAATTGACCCACATGTTATAATCTAGCAATCTAATTTCAGACATGATTTAAAGTTTGAAAGACCTGAAACATAGGTCTAAGGCTCATGCCCATTGATTTCTCTATTAGTTTCAAACATGCCAGAAACTCCTTAAAATTTTGCAAAACCACTCATACTTCTATGTCAGATAAACATGAAAAAAATAATGATTTCACTTAAGATCATCCCTGAGTACTATCTATTGTAGTTTATATATAAAATAAAAATTCTAGACTGAGGGGTGCCTGGTAGGCTCAGTCACTTAAGTGTCTGCCTTTGGCTCAGATCAGGATCCCAGGGTCCGGGACGCCTGGGTGGCTTAGTGGTTGAGCATCTGCCTTTGGCTCAGAGCATGATCCCGAGATCTGGGATCGAGTCCCACACCGGGCTCCTTGCAGGGAACCTGCTTCTCCCTCTGCCTGTGTCTCTGCCTCTCTGTCTCTCTGTGTCTCTCATGAATAAATAAAGTCTTTTCAAAAAAGAAAGGGTCCTGGGATTGAGCCCCACACGAGGCTGCCTGATCAGCAGAGACTTTGCTTCTCCCTTTGCCTCTCCCCCCACTCTCTCTCTCAAATAATAAATAAAATTCTAGTCTGAAATGTTTGCTATTTCCAAGTGTGTTTGTCTCTCTCTCACTCACTCACTCTCATACACACACAGGAAAGCTTTCAACAAAACCTGCATTTTACTGATAAAAGATATTTTTTCTTTACTAGTTATTAAACTGGATGGTACTACCCCTGTACGATATGGACTACGACTAAATATGGATGAAAAGTACACAGGTTTAAAAAAACAGCTAAGCGATCTCTGTGGGCTTAAATCAGAACAGATCCTTCTTGCAGAAGTACATGGTTCCAACATAAAGGTAATATTAACTGTTCCTTCTAAGATACTCTTGATTCCATCCTTCAAAGATCACATTTTTCTCGGGGAACCTAGGTGGCTCAGTCAGTTGAGCAGCCGACTCTTGATTTTAGCTCAGGTCATGATCTGAGAGTCCTGGGATCAAGTCCCATGTCTGCTCCCTCTCCCTCTGCCCTTACCCTATTCTCTCTTTCTCAGATAAATAAGTAAATCTTTTAAATTAAAAAACCCACAAGTTTCTTAATTAATGACTGAGGGAGATATTAAAACACAATAAAGACTAAACAAAAAAATTTCTCAAGTTTCCCATCCCAGAAACTTTTAAAAAGGATTGTCAAGTAATCATCAGGGGCGCCTGGGTGGCTCTGCCCATTAAGTGTCTGCCTTCGGCTCGGATCATCAGTGTCTGCTTAGTATCCCCAGGGTCCTAGGATCAAGCCCTGCATTGAGCTCCCTGCTTTCTCTCTCTCTCTCTCTTTCAAATAGATAAATAAAATCTTTTTTTGAAAAAAAAGGAAGTAATAATGATAGTGGCATTTTTTTAAAGAAGGGAAACACACATAAGTCCAGTGCTATCTATATGGTACAATCTAGCTATGTCACTATAGTATAGATTTCCTCCAGTGACCACTGCTGCTACACTTTACGGCTCTTCTATATTACTACTCTCACTAGAATTCTTCCTAAGTTAAAGTTTTATACATATTTATAAATGTTTGCTTTTACAGTTTATGAATATATTTACCTGGCCTTTCAACACACTAAGAAGTTAGAGAGCAAAGACAAATTGACACAAATCACTTCTTCCTGCATAGCAGCTAGAAAAACAGCCTGAAACTAATACTATACCATATATTAACTAACTAGAATTTAAATAAAAACTGGAAACAAAAAAATAAAAAGGTTTAGGTGGGTGGGAGAATGGGGTAATTCGGTGATGGGCATTAAGGAGGACATATGATACAATGAGCTCTGGTGTTAAAGACAGCAGATGAATAATTGAACTCTACATCTGAAACTAATAATACACTCTTAACTAATTGAATTTAAATAAAATAAGTTTTAAAATTTTTATGTAAAATAATAATAAATATGTTGCCTAGCCTGAATTGAGCCCCTGCCATTGGTATTATTAATATTTATTTTGGGGGGTTTTCTAAACAAACTCACCTAATTGATGTTTTTCTCAAATGTGTAAAGCAAAGGTAAGATCTCTCTGAGGTTGGAGCTTAGATGCTTAAAATGAAGGACAAAACTTTAAGGAGCCAGTTACACACAACATACTTCTTTCTCATGGAAAGGAATAATGGTTTTATCAGTAAGGTTAGTTCTTAGTTTATCAAGCTTTCATCTTTTAGTTTAAGAAAAATTATTCAGTCATCTTGTTTTATTGGTAAAAGCATCTAAGACTTAGCTTAAATGTATCAAAGAGATGATTTTCGATTTTACCTGAAACATTTCCCCCTTCTCATCTTACCTCTTTTTCTGTAGAATTTTCCTCAGGACAACCAAAAAGTACGACTCTCAGTGAGTGGATTTTTGTGTGCATTTGAAATTCCTATTCCTGGATCTCCAATTTCAGCTTCTAGTCCAATACAGACAGGTAAGAGATCTAGAGCTCCTTGTGATTTCAGCTTTAAATTTGGCCTTACGGTTTATATTTGTTTGGGCTAAGGATATTTGGGCAAAAGAATTTTGGAGCCTGACTGAAACCTTGGTGATTATTTGACTAAATTCCTCATTTTTTAGATGAGGAGCATAAAAAAATTAAGGCAACATAAGTGATAAGTAAATGCTTATTTAACTAAATCTGCCACTGAAATTCAGATCTCTTGGTTATTTTTATTTGACATTAACATGGCAACAGATGGTATAAGAGGAATATACTATTAGGAAAATAAAACAATAAACACAACTAAAAAAAGAATCTTTTTAGGGTGAGGGTGGGAAATAAAAACAAAAAAAAAAGAATATACTTACCTAAGATTGCATGTGATTTGATACGGTTATCCATCAAGTCTTTTTGACCATATTAATATTGTCTATTCTATAATCTTTTCTATCCAATAGAATATTCACTAGTCATATGGACTGTTGAGCACTGTTGAGACTGAGGGAAATGCATTTTTAAATTAATGTAAATTTTAAAAGTATCTTTCATCATTTGTAGCAAATATATCACTTTGGTTGGAGGGGTTGTCAATGGGGAAGGATTTGCATTTGTGGGACATAAAGGTTTTTTTTTAATTAAAAAAAAGGCAACATCTAGCTAGAGGCTACTATATTTGACTAAACATTTTTTAGGAGAATAGAGAAATGAATTTGTGGAGAGGAAAAAATAAAACAAAGAATTGTTTGCATGCAACAATATGGTACTGATAAAGGTTTTTACAAAAAAAATTTGCTTAAAAGTTTCAGAAAATTTTCTAGCAGTTACTCTTGCTTTGTCATTTAGTCTTAAGTGTGAGTTAATAGAAGTAAAATTTGAAATTAAAATCTTCCAGTCAGTCTAGAATTATTATTTGAACTATGATTTCTCCCTGTCCTTTGCTAAAAATTCTCTACTACAGTGGCCTGGGTCCCCACATTATTTGAGAAAAGAGCAAAGAGAAGGCACCACAAGCTTATGATGCTGTACTTATCTTTGAATTTGTAGATTTCTCCTCTTCCCCATCTACAAATGGAATGTTCACCCTAACCACCAATGGGGACTTGCCCCGACCAATATTCATACCTAATGGAATGCCAAACACTGTTGTGCCATGTGGAACTGAGAAGAACTTTACAAATGGAATGGTGAATGGTCATATGCCATCTGTTCCTGACAATTCCTTTACAGGCTACATCATTGCAGTCCACCGAAAAATGGTTAGTTTAATGTTAGGCAAGTTACAGCTGGTCTTGCCAGTGTTTGTGAAACGTAACCACTTTCTGTCTTTGAAGCATCTTCTTTGTGTTCACTTTCAATGTATTATGTATGCTATTGTAAGTGATCAGAGCTAGGACTCAGTATCACACATGCTGGCCTATGTATGAAATGAGATTCTTCACTCATATTAAACAGCATTCGGATAGCTGGTACATCTGAATACTAATTTCTTTTAAAAGTTTGTGTCTCCTCTGTTCATGTAGGCAGGTACATCTTCTCTGCCATGTTGGTGTGGGTACCTTTGGAGATTGGTTTGTTGGTTGATTGGTTTGTTGGAGAGAAACAAGAATGTTCTTGGGTAAAACAAGTTGTTTCCTAGGACTACTATAATAAATTAGCACAAATTTGGTGGCTTAAAACAACATAAATTTATTCTTTCATAGTTCTAAAGGCTGAAAGTCTAAAATCAAAACATCTGAAATCAACAGGGCTATGCTCCCTCCAGAGGTTTTTGGGGAGAATCCTTCCTTGCCTCTTCCAACTTCCATAGGCATTTCTTAGCTCATAACTCCAATCTCTGCCTCCTTCTTTGCATGGTCTTCACCTTTTCCCTCTACTCTTCACTACTAAAATTTACTAATAAAGCATTGTCATTAGATTCAGGGGCCATCCAGATAATCCAGGATATCTCACCTGAAGATCCTCAACTTAATTACACCTGCAAAAACTATTTTGCCAGATAAGGTCACTTTCACAAGTTCTGGGGGTTAGGATGTGTACATATCTTTCAGGGAGCCATCATCCAATCCACTACATATATCATTTGCTATAGAATGAAAAAAATTAAGTACCTAGAAATAAGCTACAACAGATATACAAGGCATCTATAAGGAATACAATAGAATATTATTGACAAAAATTAAAGAGACTCAAATATTTGAAGGAATAAAACAAGGCAGTCTTGAAGAACAAAGCATGAGGAATTGAGCTACCAGATACTATGATTTTATAACACCACTGTACTTAAGACATTGTGATATTGGTATGAGAGAAGACAAATAGACCAGTGGATTAGAATAGAAAGCCCAGAAACAAGTTTGCAAATGTATGAATGCTTGATTTATAGCAAAGATGGCATTGCAGATCAGTGAGAGACAATTTTCTCAGTCTGTGGTGTTGAGATAATTGGATAGCCATATGAAACTTGACACCGACCTCTCTCATCACACAATATTCAATGCCAGGTGGACTATAGAACTAAATATGACAGCAAAATAATAAAACAACCCCCAGAAGAGAATTAAAGGTGAATACATTCATGACCTTGATGTAGGGAAAGACTGCTTAAATAGGGCACAAAAAAGCACTAAGAAGAGATAAGGAAGAGATAAATTAGATATCATTAAAATTAAAACTTTAGTTCCATCAAGAGACATCATTAAGAGGGTAAAAAGGTGGAGCACCTAGGTGGCTCCATCAGTTAAGCATCTGCCTTCAGCTCAGGTCATGAAACCAGGGTCCTGAGATCGAGCCCCACATTGGGCTCCCTGCTCAGCGGAGAGTCTGCCTCTCCCCCTGCTCAAGCTCTCTCTTACACACGCTCTCTCTCCCTCTCTCTCTTTTTCAATTAATCTTTAAAAAAAAAGAGAGAGTAAAAAGGCAAGCCTTGAAATAGAAAATGTTTACAACTCCTATAACCATCAAAGGGCTCAATCCAGAAAATACAAAGAACTAGCATAAATCATTTAGAAAAAAATCCAGTAAAAAAAAAAATGATTGATACTCAAACAGATGCTTCACAGAAAGGATATCCAAATAGCCAGTAGCCATATGAAAAAGTGATCAGCCATACTACTAACCAGGGAAACGCAAATTAAAGTCACATTACCATATAACTGTGCACCCACCAGAAGAGCTAAGATTGAACAGATTGACAGTGTTGGTAAGGATATTTGAGCAACAGAGACTCTCATACATGCTAATAAGAGTGTAAGTTAATATAGCTCTTTTAGAAATTAGTTTTCTAGTTTAAAGATAAGCAGTTCTTTTTAAGTATCTACTAAAAACAGATTTATGTGTACCAGGAAAAATGTATAAGAATATTTGTTCAGATAACAGCATTATCTGTAATAGCCCAAAGCTGAAAACAAAAAATGAAAACATTAAATGTCCATTAGTTGGGGCATCTGGGTGTCTCAGTTGGTTAAGCATCAGACTCTTGATTTCAGCTCAGGTCATGGTGTCAGGGTCATGAGATTGAGCCCCACATCAAGCTCTGTGCTCAGCAGGGAGTCTGCTGGAGATTCTCTCTCTCTCTCTAAAATAAATAAGTCTTTTTAAAAAAATAAATGTCCATGAATACTAGAAGGAATAACAAGTTTATATAATAGGGTATTATACAGCAATGAAAATGAATAGACTTAGAGTTATACTCAACATAAATAAACCTCATAAACATAATGTTGTGGGAAAGAAGCCAGACAAAAGAAATATAAACTAGGATTTATTTTAAAATAAAAAAATTTTTAAATAGGGAAAATGAAATTGACTTTTTATGCATAAGCTACAAAACTATAAAGAAAAGCAAGGGGAAAAAAAAGAAAAGCAAGGAAATGATTACCATAAAATTCAGAAAAACTGTTAACTTTAAAAAATATATTTTATTTACTTATTTATTTAGTGAAAGAGCACGAGCAGAGCAGGGGAAACAGAGGGAGAGGGAAAGAGAGAATCCCAAGCAGGCTCCATGCTCAGCACAGAGCCTGATCTGGGGCTCAATCTTATGACCTTGAGACCATGACCTGAGCCGAAATTAAGATTTTTGTGATTGGAAGGAAGCAGAGGGAGGCCTTTAGAGTGCTGGCTATATTATGTCTTGACCTGAGTGGTAATTGTACAGCTCTTTGCTTTCTGATAATTCCTTAAAATGTACTTTTGTTCCTCTTTGAATTAATAACTCTTGACTTAAAGTGAGTTTCTGACCATTATGGATGATATTCTATGGACCATGTTCTAGACAGGATTGTACAAGTAGACAGAGAATTAAGGGGTTCTTTGTGACTTGGAATTGTCTTTAAGCACATCTCTGACTGGTCCCATCAGCTAAAATAATTGATTCATGCATTTCCCTATGTCTTTTTTTTACCAAGTGTTATCAGCATAAATTAAGAACTCTGATGTACTTTTTTAAAAAGTCTTTCTTAGAAAACAATTCTCTGCAGTTATCATGTATATGTTATATAAAGTGCTTGGTAAGTGCTAAAGCATTAATGTAGACATTTTTATAATTACTGGACCATATTGACAGCTCTTAATTTTCACCTTTTAACCAATTCCCTGTTTCCAGTTTCCTTCATGATCTATACAGCTGCTTTTGGAATGCCTAAAATTGATCTTACTGTCTGTTTGCCTCAAGTCAAGTTCCTTATCCCATCACTTCTGTGAAAGGCAACACCATGCTTAATTAAATGCTTAATTCCATGCTTCCATGCTTAATTAAATGTCCCAAATGCTCAGCAGCTTTTTTTGAGTAATCCTAAACTCCCAACCAACCTTTCAATTACAATAAACTTTTGTTTTATTAAGCAGCCATTTCTAAGCTACTTCTGTGTAGTATCTCTATATTAAGGATATCATAAAAACCTTAACATGAGGGATCCCTGGGTGGCGCAGCGGTTTGGCGCCTGCCTTTGGCCCAGGGCGCGATCCTGGAGACCCGGGATCGAATCCCACGTCAGGCTCCCGGTGCATGGAGCCTGCTTCTCCCTCTGCCTATGTCTCTGCCTCTCTCTCTCTCTCTGTGTAACTATCATAAATAAATAAAAATTAAAAAAAAAAAACCTTAACATGCTAAAAGGAAATTTTTTTTACTTTTATTCTATTATATAATTTTAAAAAAAAAAAGACTAGAGTCACTCAGCTACTTTTAAGGAGGGTGCATAAGATTTTACAACATTAAATAACTTGGTTTCATACCTTTCCAAAAGTTTGAGAATTATGCTCTAACAACTATCAATACCTTATTAGAAAATTGCATTTCAAGAGAGTTTTGGTTTACTGGCATACTTTCTAAAGAAAGGATTTTCATTGCTTTTAAAAGCCTTGAGCTATGAAACTATTACTAGTTTTTATGTATGATTTAGTGGGTATGAGAAATATTTATCAGAGAAAACTAGTTTGAAAATATTAAGTGCTGAAAACCTGTGTTTGATAGCAGTTCTGAAACTGGCAATACCTCAACCTTTCAGTGATTCCACTTGAAATAACCATTCTCTTCATATTAATAAAAGATGATTCTATCAATAAAGAGGTGTGGTGGTGACTAATTTGAAAATGATAGCGAGGCCTGTTATCGGCAGCCTTAGAAGAATGAAAGGGAGGAATCAAAGACCTGTCCTCTCAGCCTTCTCTTCTGTTGTTTGTACATACAGATGAGGACAGAACTGTATTTCCTTTCATCTCAGAAGAATCGCCCCAGCCTCTTTGGAATGCCACTGATTGTTCCATGTACTGTGCATACCCGGAAGAAGGACTTATATGATGCAGTTTGGATTCAAGTGTCTCGATTAGCCAGCCCCCTCCCACCTCAGGAAGCCAGTAACCATGCTCAGGATTGGTGAGTTTAGGGGATTAACCTACCCCTGTGGTTTCCAAACTCAAGAAGAATAATTTGTATGAATTCTGTGTGATACATAGGACGTATTCTGTGTTAGGGTTATTCACTTGTTGAAGAACCATCCAGAGAACATATAATTCAACCATTTGGTTTGATCTTTTGAGTAGGAGAGACTATACAGTTTCCTTTCATTACCTAGACATTCTAGTGTCTAATAATCCTTTCATTCTCTAATCTCTTACCTAAAATCCCTCCTGCTAATGTGTTAAATCCGGGATCCCTGGGTGGCGCAGCGGTTTGGCGCCTGCCTTTGGCCCAGGGCGCGATCCTGGAGACCCGGGATCGAGTCCCACATCAGGCTCCGGTGCATGGAGCCTGCTTCTCCCTCTGCCTTTGTCTCTGCCTCTCTCTCTCTCTGTGTGTGACTATCATAAATAAATAAAAATTAAAAAAAAAAAAATTAATGTGTTAAATCCTTCAGGCAATATCCTTGATTTTGGTTATTACAAAACTAGAGAGTATGAATTCACCAGGAAAATTGTATCCTCTCAACCCTCTGAAATTCAGAATAAGAATAGTGAGCATTTCTATTCATGTACTCTAAAAAATTCCCATGCCATAACAAGTGATTCAGTTGGATTATTTCCATACCATGTCAGTTTAACACAGAATAATTTCATAAGTCTAGGTAAAGAAAATAAACATCTTCTGTTTCTTCTTTTCCATTCCTCCTCCCATTGTTCTATTAAATTAGTAAATGTATTTACTTCTAACAATTGTTGAGATTGTGATGCCTCATTTATATAACTAAACTGAATTGTAGTTTATTATGTCATTGTCATGGTGCAAATGAGCGTTCAGCTTCTGTGTTAACTGAATAAAGAAGTTCTCTTTGCTGATAGGTTATAGTATGGGATTTTTTGATGACTAGGATAAGGCTTAAGGATAAGTCTTAAAGGAAAACTAAAAATAAAAGATAACCAATTGAGTTGAAGAATGTTGTGTTTAGTAAAAATATCATAGGGCAAGATTAAACTTAAAGCAAATGTCTGACTAAATTGAAGAACTTCCAAATTAGTACTTTTCCCAAGGCTTGCTAAGTGAATTGGATATGGAATATGAGGGAAAGAGGTAGTTTTTCAGCCTGAGCAATTGTTTGTGAATGGTGTTAACATTTAATGAAATGAGGAAAACTGAGGAAAGAGTAGGTTTGGGGCGAGAGATGACAGGAATCAAGTTAAAGGTGTATATTATATTTTCAAGTGGGAGATACACTTAAGTGTCCTTTGCTGGAGATAGAAATATAGGTGTCATCAACACATAGTTGGTATTTAAAGCCCTGAGACTAGATGATATCATTTAGAGAATAAGAGTTAGATAGAGAAGACACCCACAACCTAATTCCTCATCCATTCCAACATTTAAAGATAGAAAAATGTCAGCAAAAGCAATTGAGAAGGAGCGGCCAGTGATATAAGAAGGAAATCAGGAGTGAGTTAGTGTCCCAGAAGTTAACTGAAAAAGTGTTTAAAGGAAGAACTGATGAGTTTCAAGTGCTGCAGAAAGATTAAGGGAAATGGGAACTGACCACTGGACTTGATAAAATGGTAGTCTTTTGTGACCTTTGCAAAAGCTTTTAGTGGAGTGGTATAGATGAAGGCATGGAGATTAGAATAGGTTAAAGAGAAAGTGCTCCTACAGGCAATAAAAAAGTTAGTAAGAGTTGATCTTTTAGAGATAACACACTGAATTTTTTTTTCCACACTGAAATATTTATGAATGAAAATGAAATATCTCCAATTTCCTTCAGAATAATCTGGTGGGTCACAATGGCCAACAGGTAGAAACAACCTAAATGTTCATCAACAGACAAATGGATAAACAAACTATGGTATATCCACACAATGGAGGATTCGTCAACCATAAAAAGGAATGAAGTTCTAATACACACTACAACATAGATGAACCTTGAAAATATCAGACGAGTGAAATAAGCCAAACATGAAAGGAAGAACTGATGAGTTATTTCTCATTAAGCTTCTGTGTGATTACCGTGTGATTTCACTTTTATAAGATATCTTTAGTAGGCAAATTCATAAACAGAAAGTAGATTAGATGTTACAAGTGTTTAGGGGGAGAGGTGTAGGGGAATTATTATTGCTTGATGCATACAGAGTTTCTGTTTAGAAAGATGAAAAATTTGTGGAGATAGATGGTGGTGATGGTTCCACAACATTGTGAATGTACTTACTGCCACTGAATTGTATACTTAAAAGTGATTAAATGGCAAATTTTATGTATATTTTACCATAGTTTTTTTTTTTAATTGAATAAAAGACTCTAGTGGAGCTAGGTAAAGGTATAGATGAAATAAAAGTGGCCAAAGGTTGATGATTATTATTATTGGGTGACAAATATATGGGGGTTCATTGTGCATTCTCTATTTTTGTGAGTGTTAATGTTAATAAATATGCATGTTTAGATTAGATGGACAAATTCCTGGAATTGAGGATCTATATAAAAGATTATTTTGAAGGACAGTGGACAAGGAAGAAAGTGAGGGTTTGAGGGCAGGGATTAGAAATTTTCTTTGGTCAAAGAATTGTTAAAGTGGTGATACTTGAATAAGTAATTTAAAAGGGTAGGAGGTGGTTGTTACAAACTAGGATATTTGGAACTGATATTTTTGGAGGTAATAAAGTCCTTATGGTTTCATTACCTTCAGCAGCCATGTAATAGCCATTACCAATTGCCAAATGTGCTGTCCTGCGTTGCTTCTTACTGGGACAAGGATGAATAAATATTTTCTTAAGTTGGAGTATCCAAGGCTATCTTGCAGTTAAAAGACATTACTCTAAAAATGTTATGTGCCTTATAGCTTTGAGTAGTTAAGGCAGGGAAAAAGGGTGCCTCTCATGTACCACAACAGGATTCTGATTAAAGAAAACTTCTAAATATATAGTTAGTCAACTCTTTTAAAAAATCATATGACCTTTCAGCTTTCTGTGCTGTGTCAATGTTCTTGTCATAGAAAGGTCTAATTATTTCAGTTTAATGTGAATTAAATCTTATGATAGGATTAGGGCTGAAGGATAATTGGTATTTGATTTCATGATTTGCTTATCTTATAAAATTTGCATGGACCACATGGGCTCTCTTAGAGACATCTGGCAGTCTAGTCTGTTTACCCTTCTGCATGGAAGCCCTGAGTGTGGTTGGTACAAGGCTGCTGCAAATGGGTTAAGATAACCAGCACTGAACCATCACCATGAGCATACTGTTATGACAGATGTCCCTGCCTTGGGTTACTTCAAGAGAAAATGAAAAGAAATTGAGACCTCAAATCAGAAATGTTTTTTATACTCTTTGGTCTATGTTCTGTTTCAGTGATGACAGTATGGGCTATCAATATCCCTTCACTCTACGAGTTGTGCAGAAAGATGGGAACTCCTGTGCTTGGTGCCCATGGTATAGGTAAAGTGATCTTCTGCAAAAGAAAATTTTAGTGGAATTGCAGCTTCAGATATTATACCTTTTTCATAAGGTTTCCAGCTTTTAGAAGAAATATTGAATAATGAGAAGCTTAAAATAAACTCAAGGAATTGTTGATTCATCTTTTCCTTATTGTGAGGACTGTAGCTTAGTTTTGCTCTTAACCCTTAGCTGGGGGATCACTGGGTGGCGCAGCGGTTTAGCGCCTGCCTTTGGCCCAGGGTGCAATCCTGGAGACCGGGGATCGAATCCCACATCGGGCTCCAAGTGCATGGAGCCTGCTTCTTCCTCTGCCTATGTCTCTGCCTCTCTCTCTCTGTGTGACTATCATAAATAAATAAATAAAAATTACAAAAAAAAAAGTCTTAAAAAAAAAAAAAAACCTTAGCTGTTTCTGTAAACTCTTATGATCCTCATCAAATTCATAGTTTATGATCAATATTTATTATTTTATACTTTGTACTCCTTAAATATAAATCAGCTTAGCAGTTCTGAGCCCTAGAACCATAATCTACTTACTAGACATTCCTGGAAGTCTATTTTTTATTTTTAGAAAAATTATGGGGATGGATTGGCCATTACTATTTCAGCTTGGAAAATACCTGAGTACTGAAGTCATCCTTCAGAGAGCTATAATGGACTTAGCAAAAAGAATCTAAATAGCTGCTGAAACCATGGCCTTGTCATGGTCCCTCCCCTCCCATAAATTTTTATATGTATTTATTTAATGTGCCATTTTATAAACAAGGAAATAGGCATTGTTGTATCAGATGAGTTGTCCTACCTCAGAGCATTAAATAACTAAATTTAGAATTTTCTTAGAGATGTATTATCTCAAATGTCCAATTCCCATGTCATTTATTTACCATAAAGTCCACAAATACTCATGTGCATTAACAATGTCTGTCGGGATCCCTGGGTGGCGCAGCGGTTTAGCGCCTGCCTTTGGCCCAGGGCGCGATCCTGGAGACCCGGGATCGAATCCCACGTCGGGCTCCAGGTGCATGGAGCCTGCTTCTCCCTCTGCCTGTGTCTCTGCCTCTCTCTCTCTCTCTATCATAAATAAATAAAAATTAAAAAAAAATGTCTGTCAAGTACTTCGAAAACCAGAGACTTGAGAAGTGATGAGCATGCTTCCCTGAAATAATAACTACCAGTACATATTCATGAATTGATCACTCTTAAGTTAGAGTCCCATGACAGACTGTGAACCCAAGAAAGTGGAGAAGTAGAAAGGGAGAATATTTGTGATGAAGAAAATTTAGATTCTTTCATAATTATTCCTCCCTTTAATAGATCATTGTTCTCCCCCCGCACCCCCCCCCCCGCCTTCAGATTTTGCAGAGGCTGTAAAATTGATTGTGGGGAAGACAGAGCTTTCATTGGAAATGCCTATATTGCTGTGGATTGGGACCCTACAGCTCTTCACCTCCGCTATCAAACATCACAGGAAAGGGTAAGTACTCAAGGCCACCATAAGATGGTGATTTTTATTTGTAAACATTTTCCCAGTTTAACTGTATTGTGCCATTTCTGGTTTAGATGATCTAAATCATCCATCAAAAAAACATTCATTGGTATTCTCTATGGCACTTAATATATTGATTGACATGAGTATATGGATATTTCAGTTTTCCCACTTCTAGATTTAATTGTATTGGGGCATTATATTTCAGAAATACTAATACAAAAAAGTAAGTCTTGAAACTTCTGGGTATAATTAAGATGTTATATTGTTTGGCCATCGCATACCAAGCAATAAATATCTCTCTGCCTATTTATTAATTATTATTGAAGCTGCAGCATTTAATAACCACCATTACTTAGCTCAAAGGCATCCCAGGGCTATAGGTGCATAATGGGCATAGTGATCAGAAAAACTAGAGAAAAGATCAAATGTTTCAAGACTGGGCATCTAAGAGTACATCTCAGTAGCTATTCTTACACTTAGCATTCCTAAAACTGGCCAGGGCACTTTTTAAATTTTGAAAATGTTACTTCGAAAAGAATACTCCATACCTAAGAAGGTTTGCCGAATAATCATTTGAAGGATAGTTTGGCTAAGTAGCAGATAGATAAAGATATGATGAATCTGATGGAGAAGTGAAAACAACAGAATCAAAGGATTGTTTTTTTAGTCACATGAAGAATTGTAGTAGCTTTTGCATTTACGTGGCTCTTGATGGAAATTTCCAGTGAACAATCTGAAAGGCTCCAGAGGACATCCTGCTTATAGAAAGAAGGGCCTACGTGACCTGTTCAATCTCACCCCATTTCCACTTTCAGTGATGCTCTTAGGGTTCCATGGAAACCAACTTGCTATTGAGATATCCTGCCTTGCTGGAAACTGGGACCACATGACTAATATCTTCCTACATAATTTCTCTTCCTACCTTTGGTTTCTGCATGTGATTAGGGAGTCACGTAGACAAAGGAGATAACTTGGTTCAAAATTGACATTATTTCCCATATATTTTATGTTTTTTTATCCCAGTGATTTACCTTCTAGGAATTTATTCTAGGGAAAAACTCTGTTTTGCTGACAAATATTTATCATAGCATTTTTTAGAATCGTAAAAAAATTTAAAACAACTTGTATGTGTCCCACATTAGAGGAATGGTTAAATAAAGCATAGTGTATTAATTGGGTAAAATATTATGCAGTCATTGAAAATAATGATTACCCAGTGTAGGAGGTGGTTTTTTGTTTTAAAGACTTTTTGTTTTTGTTTTTTTAAAGATTAACTTAGAGAGAGAGTGGGGAAGTGGTAAAGAGAGAGGGAGAAAGAGTCTCAAGCAGACTCCATGCCAAGTTCAGAGCCTGGTGTGGGGCTCAATCTCATGACCCTGAGATCACAACCTGAGCTGAAACCAAAAATCGGATGCTTAACTGACTACACTACCCAGAAGCCCCATTACCAGTTTTTTTACTGACATAACCATGTATGGGTTTTTTTAAAGCAAGGTATAAAATTTCATTTGCTGAAAAATCTTTGCAATATAAAAGAATACTATTTAGGAAAAGGACAGAAGAAAATCTGCCAATATTTTGACAATGTTTGTCTTTGTATGAAGAGTATAAAAGGGGGAGGGGCACCTGGGTGGCTCATTCAATTAAGCATCTCCCTTTGGCTCAGGTCATGATCCCTGGGTCTTGGGATCAAGTCCTACATTAGGCTCCCCATGGGGAGCTTCTCCCTCTGCCTGTGACTCTGCCTCTCTCTCTCTCTCTCTGTCTCTCATGAATGAATAAATAAAATCTTAAAAAAAAAAAAAAAAGCCTCAATGGCTCATTTGGTTAAGCATCTGCCTTTGGCTCATGTCATGATCCCAGGGTTCTGGGATCAAGCCCCAAGTTGGACTCCCTGCTTGCACACTCTGTCTCAAACGAATAAATAAAATCTTAAAAAAAAAAAATAGAGATTTCAAGCAGAAGAAGAAAGAGGGTGTCAATGAGTTATTTAAACTATTTGAATAGTAGTAGAGAATCTGGGAATGGGTTCCAAGAGATAAAAAGGGGATCTTTGTCATTTAGGGAAATTTTATTGATAAATAAAAATTATTGTCAGTACTCAAATAGGTATTTTTATCAACCTTCCTCCTTGTCTCCATCTAGCTCTATAGCCTTTGTGTTCCATAAGAAATATAGTGAATAAAGATCAACATTCTTTACTAGCTTACTGCAGTTTGTGGTTGTCCATAAAGCATCCCTGATAGAGATAGTGGAGATGATATTTAATCAGCTATGAGAAAAGAATATTACCGTTTTTCTACTCTAATTCCAGCAACCATGATGCAACATATTTTCTTTTGAAGCATGTCAGTTTTCCTTTGGATGACCAGCTCAAAAGATGATGAAAGTTAGTATCAGAAAAGAAGTCAGTGACCTAAGGTCAAGCCAGATTTCTCGTTCAGGGGGAAAAAAAAAAAAAGATTTTTCTCTAAGTTCCTCTTCTTATAGATCTTTAGAAATGGCAGTGATGCAATGTTAAAACCGTTAAATGCATGGTCAGCCCTAGCATTTGACAGCCTGTGACTCAGCTATCATCTCATGTGGGGGAAAAGTCACACATGAAAACCTGTTGTAAACCAATGAATGTCCTGAGCCATGCCAATTTATAAGCTAGACAGCTCAGTGTTCCCATCAGAAGTTCAGGAAGGAAAACAGAAGGGAAGTTGCCTCAGGCAAAGAGAACAAATTCACCTCTGGACGGGGTGAGTAATAAGTTCAGTAATGGACTTGTGTGTGCATTGTTGGACTTGGTGTCCAGACCCCACCCTGGGATGAGACTTCCTGTGTGAAGTCTCATGGTGGCATTCATAGTCCTAATGCCGTGCCTCACCCACTATGGTTCTTGGTTGCTGTTAGGTGGCAACCAAGAATGAGAGGGGGAAGAATTCTTCCTTTCCTGTTGCAGTCTGGCTGCCTCCTCCTATCCTTCTTCCTGATCCCATACTACCTCCAACACACATACTTGCACACCTACCCCCTCTGCTCTCTTTCTCTTTCTCTAGGTTTTGCTCCAAAATCTAGCATGCTGATTAATAGAACCAGAGAGGTTTGGGCAGGTGTGAGGGGCCTTCTCAACAAAGTTGGGCATTTTTTGAGCCTGCTGTTGCTTTTATTGCCATCTCTTCCTTGTCATCTCAGTAAAAAGGCCCCGTGAAGCGGGAGACAGATGATACACATGGTATTCTGATAAGTCTCTTACATGGCATTAGCATGCAAATGAGTTTTTTCCTGTGGGGTTTCATGCTCTGGTATGTTGCCTTCTCGTGGACAGCTTTTCTGTACCCTTCCTTATTTAATACAGATCTGGCATCTGTGACCTAGTGATATTTCTCCTAGCCTCTATAAAACCTACAGCATACTAACAATGTTGTCCTTCTAGTTGAAAGTAAATGGCTGGGCATCCCAGGTGGCTCAGCGGTTTAGCACTGCCTTCAGCCCAGGGCCTGATCCTGGAGACCTGGGATGGAGTCCCACATCGGGCTCCCTGCAGGAAGTCTGCTTCTCCCTCTGCCTCTCTCTCTCTCATTCTCTGTGTGTCTCTCATGAGTAAATAAATAAAAATTTAAAAAAATAATCTTTAAAAAAAAAAAAAAAGAGTAAATGGCCTAACCTCGACACCCCTGGCTGGAGGGCAAGCTCACATGTAAGCTGTTATAGGATTTCAAACTCATTAAATAGAGGTGCAGTAGCCACTAGACACATGTGGCTATTGAACACTTTAATGTGCCTGATTCAAGTTAAGAAGTATTGTAGATTCCAAAGACTTAGTAAAAAGGAATCTAAAATATGTCATCAATAATTCTTATATTAAAAAATAATAATTTTTATATTGATCACATGTTGAAATAACTGTTTTGGATATATTGGACTAAATAAAATATATCATTATAATTCAAAAACAAATTTTTTTTTAATTCATTCATAGAATGAATGCCTGTGTCTCTGCCTCTCTCTCTCAGGCAGAGGGAGAAGCAGGCTCCATGCAGGGAGCCCGACGTGGGACTCAATCCTGGGTCTCCAGGATCATGCCCTGGGCTGCAGGCGGCGCTAAACCGCTGTGCCACCGGGGCTGCCCTAATTCAAAAATTTTAAAGTAAACAGGCAATTCCTTGTTTATGTCATTTTGAAGAATTCAGAAAATTTTCAAGAAAAGCTATTATGGTCATATAAATTTGATCCAGGATGTTAATGGTGTAATTTTGGAAGTAATGCGCAAATACTTCATTTGCTCCAAGACTCATTTGGGTTGTGTTTTCTTTTTCTTCATGTAGAATAAAATGAGAATGAGTCACCTAACGGATGATACATAGCCATGGGACCATTTTAAACTCACTCCCTCCCTTCCACCCCTTCTCTCATTCTTCTTGTTCCCTCCACCTCCAGGTTGTAGATGAGCATGAGAGTGTGGAACAGAGTCGGCGAGCACAAGCTGAGCCTATCAACCTGGACAGCTGTCTCCGTGCTTTCACCAGTGAGGAGGAGTTAGGGGAAAACGAGATGTACTACTGTTCCAAGTGTAAGACCCACTGCTTGGCAACCAAGAAGCTGGATCTTTGGAGGCTTCCCCCCATCCTGGTATGTTACAGCACTACCTCAGAGAGCAGGAGCCTAGCATAAAGGAAAGAAGTCACGAACAAAAAGGAGTTTTGTTACTTTTGAGAAAAGAAGACCCTTCCTGTGGCTGGCAGTGTTTAAAATGCTTTTGCTGTGCAAGGTTTTTGTGTTGCACACAGAGATTGTTCTGCATGTGTTATTATTGCCAGTTCCTGCTCTGAAGGAACATACAGGCCATAGGAGAAAGAAACCAAATAGACCATTAACTATAGTTCAGTGCAGTGTGAGAAGTGCATCCTGGTGAATTTGACCTTAAGAAGAAGGTGAAAGCACTTCTGGCTCTAGAGAGAGAAGCTTTAGGCTCGCCCTTTAGGCTCTTTAGAAGAGCACCTGAGCAGCCTGAGTCTCTAATCCCACTGTGCTTGGTCACATAGCCACAGCACAGGCACACAAGTACACTGGGGTTTATATGTTCTTTTACATGTGATTTGCTACTTCTGTCTTCTTCCTTCATAGAGTAAAAGACACTTCTGTTGCTTGTCAGGGGAGTTTGAAGTGCCAGATCTTCCTGTTCATTTAAGAAAGTTTTTTCCTTAAGGGTGGAAGTATTGTATCACATGTAACTGTGAGGCACTGGTATATTTTAACCAAACCTTGTATGTATTTTTTTCTTCATGTCATCTTCCTAGTACTCTGTGAGACTATAAACGTAGGTTTTCTTTCCTTGGACCAGAACAACTTCCCAGGAAAGGATACACAGGAAATTAATAACATTAATTAGCTAGCTCCAGGGATGAGAACTCTGGGGAGAGAGGAAATGGACAGGGCCAAGCTTGGGACAGGTAGGCAGGAAGGGGGAAAGCTTATTTTTAACTGAAGTTTAAATTAACATGAAATGAAAAAAAAAATTAACATGAAATGAAATGCATAGGGCAGCCTAGCGGTTTAGCGGTTTAGCGCCGCCTTCAGCCCAGGGCGTGGTCTTAGAGACCCGGGATTGAGTCCCACATCAGGTTCCCTGCATGGAGACTGCTTCTCCCTCTGCCTGTGTCTCTTCCTCATTCTCTCTCTCTCTCTCTCCCCCCCCCTTTCTCTCTCTCTCTGTATCTCTCATGAATAAATAAATAAAATCTTTTCAAATAAATAAATAAATAAATAAATAAATCTTTAAAAAAAAGAAATGCATAGATTTTAAATGTCTAGTTTGATGAATTTTGATAAGTATATATACAGTTGTGTGGTAATCAGAACATACACAATAAAGGCATTTGTATAAAAACTATGTTTTTGATGTCTTTAAAGAATAGTGAAGAATAAATGTTATGGTGGGCTGCTGTAGATCCATATACCAGTATGCCCCTGTAACACAGTAAATTGTTAGCATTTAGGGTAGAGATAGCGACCCAAAGATCTGTGCCCACACTGGATTGTATAATAACACTGTGTAAGATTAGAGGAATCTGTTGCTCTTAAAAAAGGAAAGAGAAGCCACAACAGAAAGGGGAGATTCTTACACTCTTTAGGACAGTGAAACTCCCTGGTAACAACCAAAGATATGGTAGGAAACAAGAGGCCTCCTATTGGAGATTGGGTACGTTTCACCCATTTTCCTTCAGCATAGTCTTCTGTCTTCATGACAGAAGTATATTTGTGAGCGGATCTTCTATGATGTTGGAAAATGGTAAAGATCAGAGTGGGTTACAGGCCCAGGAAGCAGGAAGACACGCAAACATGGGTTCCTAGGATGTTGCAGAAATTTGGGAAGAATTTAGGATGTGTACAGACTATGAAATTAGGGAGATACTATGTTAGCCATATATTTAAAGGCCAGTGTCCCCACTGATAACTCTGTTACATAATAGATGCATTCTTTTTGAAAAAAAAAAACATATATACTCTTGAACATTCACATGTATTGGACTTGGGGTTTTTTAATGTAATTTTGTATCTTCTGAACCCTTTAATGTAATTGTTTTCTACCTTTCCTTCTCCAGATTATTCACCTTAAACGATTTCAATTTGTAAATGGTCGATGGATAAAATCACAGAAAATTGTTAAATTTCCTCGTGAAAGTTTTGACCCTAGTGCTTTTTTAGTACCAAGAGACCCAGCCCTTTGTCAGCGTAAACCACTCACACCCCAGGGGGATGACCTCTCTGAGCCTAGAGTTCCATCAGGAGACATGAAGAAAGCGGATGCTCAGAATTCAACTGGAGAAGAGGATGTGCTCCTGAGCAAGAGCCCATCTTCACTCAGTGCAAACATCATCAATAGCCCTAAAGGTGAGGGAGCCTGGAGGGGCTCATGGGGCCCAGATGTCACCCGAGCTTTCTCGGGACCCCCATAGGTTGCATGTTTCCCTCAGTCTTCCATTCTGGAGCAACTGCTTGGTGAGGTAGAAGGAATCTGTCTGGGATCAGACCTATCTAGATTTGAGTCACCTGTGTGACTTTTAGCAGAAGACACAGCCTCCCTAAATCTATTTTCTCATTCATAAAAGTTCCCAGAGTCTGATGATTTGCTGGCTCAGCGGTTTAGCACCTGCCTTTGGCCCAGGACGCGATCCTGGAGTCCCGGGATCGGGTCCCGCGTCGGGCTCCAGGCATGGAGCCTGCTTCTCCCTCCTCCTGTGTCTCTGCCTCTCTCTCTCTCTCTCTCTCTCTCTCTCTCTCTCTCATTCTCTGTGTCTAAAATAAATACATACATACAGACATACATACATACTTTAAAAAAAAAGAGGGTGAAGCACCATATATGCCTGACACATAATGGTGATCATGAGTGATAGTTGTTATCCTTGTTCCCTTACAGCAGAGGTTCTAAAAGTGTAGTCTGGGAATCCCTAGAGAGTCTCTCAGAGACCCTTTCAGGGAGCCTGGAGGAGTAGAACTATTTTTATAAGAATGCTAAGAACAGTACTCACCTTTTCAACTTTCATTCTATCACAGATATGCAGTAGAGTCAGAGCCACCATGATATTTGAGGATATCGTTGGTGAAATATGTTCTTATGTATTGTATTTTTTAATTCCTCAGTTTTAATTTCTAATATGATTAATATTTATAGATATAACCCACATAAACAGAAGTTCTAGGGATCTTCAACAATTTTTGACAGTATAGGAGATGAAGGAGGCTATGACCAAAAAGTTTGAGACCCACTACCTTACCGGGTTGTTGTGAGAGAGAGAGATAGTAGAGAGAGAAATTTCCTTTTTTTTTTTTTTTTTTAAGATTTATTTATTTATTTATGATAGACATAGAGAGAGAGAGGCAGAGACACAGGAGGAGGGAGATGCAGGCTCCATGCCGGGAGCCCGACATGGGACTCAATCCCGGGACTCCAGGATCGCGCCCTGGGCCAAAGGCAGGTGCTAAACCGCTGAGCCACCCAGGGATCCCCGAGAGAGAATTTCCAATACGGTGCCTAGCAATAGTAATTGCTTAATAATTGGTGATCATATTTTTTAATGTAATTTGACAAGGGAGAATATGTATTTGTAATATGTCTTAGTCTAATTGTTTTGAACTGAATCTGACCTAATATCTTTCGGCTGTTTATTTTTATTTTATTTATTTTATTTTAAATACAGTATAGTTAATATATTAGTGTTATATTAGCCTCGGGTGTACATCTTTCTGCTGATTTTATTTTCTCTTTTCTCCTCTTCTTTTCTCTTTTCATCTTTCTACTGGTTTTAAGTCCCTACATGGTACATGTTTTCAGGATGTTGCTACCTGTGGGAGCGTGGCCTGAGGAAGACAAGAATGTAACTTATCAGCTCCATGATAGGAATAAAAAGCTGGTCAGAACACCCCTGTATTTACCTTTATGTGTACACTTGTGAAGTTGGCTTCAAAGTTAGCATTTAGTGGCTGGTTAAACTTGTGGCATTGGGATTTATGAATCTTTTCCTTTTCTCCCTTTCACAGGTTCACCTTCTTCATCAAGAAAAAGTGGAACCAGCTGTCCCTCCAGCAAAAATAGCAGCCCTAACAGTAGCCCTAGGACTTTGGGGAGGAGCAAAGGGAGGCTCCGGCTACCCCAGATCGGCAGCAAAAATAAACTGTCAAGTAGTAAGGAGAACTTGGATGCCAGCAAAGAGAATGGGGCTGGGCAAGTTTGTGAGCTGGCTGATGCCTTGAGCCGAGGGCACATGCTGGGGGGCAGCCAAACTGAGCTGGTCACCCCTCAGGACCACGAAGTAGCTCTGGCCAATGGATTTCTCTATGAGCATGAGGCATGTGGCAACGGCTACAGCAATGGTCAGCTTGAAAACCACAGTGAAGAAGACAGCACTGATGACCAAAGAGAAGATGTTCATGTTAAGCCTATTTATAATCTATATGCAATTTCGGTAAGTGGTTTGTTACATGGTTCTCAGAATGATCTGCCCTTCTCTGTGGTTTGTTCAGTCATCTTCATTCATTCATCAGTCATTTTTTCAGGGCCTGCTTATTTGCTAGCCATTGAGCTTGGTGATAGACAAAGTTAGCAGTAGAAATCTTGGCCTTCTAGGTAGAATCCAGGGTGCTCCCAGTGCAATTCAGGGGATAATCATGTAATCACTATCATTGGAGTCGTGGATTCAAGGCATCAGAGTTATGTACACCTAAGGAATTTTTGCTTTTTAAAAATAATTACAACTATAAAATGGTAAGATTTAGAGCTTTTAAATTTTGACTTCTCTTTTTGTTTTGTTTTTAGAAAAGGGTAGGTGGTTCCAAAACATTCTTTTTAATCACCTAAGTGATTGGTGTTTTCCTGATTAGGTCCTAGTACTGCACCCTGGCCATTCTGCTCTTAACGACTAACATACCTCTGCTTTCTTCTCTCTTACAGTGCCATTCAGGAATTCTGGGCGGGGGCCATTATGTCACTTATGCCAAAAACCCAAACAGCAAGTGGTACTGTTATAATGACAGCAGCTGTAAGGTAAATATCCCCAGTCTTTGCATAAAAGAAACAGAAATGTCAACAGATTAGGAGACATTTGTTGAAATAACGGACTTTGTCCCAAGTAGGAAATACTTATTTCTGTTAGAGTCAGTGTATAGGTGCCTTCAGTATTAAAGGGGCAAAAGTGATGTGCCAAGTAGAGAATGAAAACATGAACAGTGAGTAAAAAGAAGGTGTTAGTTAATGAGAAAAAAAGTTATCTTTTGAGCTATATTAGGATTTGAGCTATTTTTTTTTCTTTTGTCATTCTTTTGATTTTCTTGTGGTCAGAGTATCTTCCCCAAAACAAACAATGAAAATAATAGGGCTTACTTTAGGGCAGGTATCAAACTGCCAAAATATTAAGCTGATTGGAAGCAGTCTGGTTTAGTAATTAAAGAAGGTTGGTCTTCCCTTCCTTAGCAAGGATTAAGAGGCAGCATAGTGATGGCTTTTTATTAAAGGCTTTTCTTGCCCCTTCAGGAACTTCACCCTGATGAAATTGACACCGACTCTGCCTACATTCTTTTCTATGAGCAGCAGGGGATAGACTATGCACAATTTCTGCCAAAGATCGATGGCAAAAAGATGGCAGACACAAGCAGCATGGATGAAGACTTTGAGTCCGATTACAAAAAATACTGTGTGTTACAGTAAAGCTACCACTCTGGCTGCTAGACAGGTTGGTGGTGAGGGAGATGACTCCCTGTAGCTGACATTTGGCAGAAGCGTCGCTGAAAGGCAAGCTAAATGTAGTTATTTTATCCTGTGACCCTGAAGCACAAAATAAAAATCCTAATTAAAATAGCAGTTAACATAACAGTAGTAATACTTTGGTTTGGGAGGTGTCTCACACAAGCTCTCTGGTAGAGAACTTTCAGGCAGAGCCCACCATTAGCCTGTAAACAAAAGGGTTTTTTTGGCACCAGCCACCTGGGACCAAATAAGAACTAAATTGTGCTTGTCCAGATATAAACAAACATGTAGTGAGTGTAGAGTTTACCAATAATCATAACAAAATGCTAAGAATTTCCTTGGAGTCAAAGTCAAACAAAAAATTGTAGTGTTGTCTGGGGACGACATGATATGCTACCTCCTTTTTCCTGAAGTTTTATTCCATTATATTGACAAGATGGAGAAAGCAAGATCAGAAAGTGTGCAAAGGATTTTTAAGGCATGGACACACATTTTTCTATTTATTTTTTAAAACATTTTCCCCACTCTTTCTATGCCTTTCTTGCTTTTTGTTTCTGATGTTGTGTTTGTGTTTGAGACACAACCAGTCATTCATGGCAGAGGCGTATATAAATGGTCAGTTTGAAAGGGATAATATCTTAAGAGCTGTGTGCCTTCTACCCAAGGCCTTGGTTGGAGACCCTGTAGAGGGGGAGGAAAAAAAGCATCCTGAGAAATCCATCTAAAATAGTCCTCCAGATAGAGGCATCTTATTTTGAGGATACTTCAGGTGTCCTCAAAAGTGTATCCCCACCACTGCTGAAGCACGATTGGAGAGTCACCAATATTTGCACCATCGTCACATGCCCACATTGCACAAGAGCTGAGAGGGAAAGTGGCATCAAAGCTGGAGGTGTTTTACAACTGGTGGTTGTTTGTTCTTTGTTTCTTTGTTTTGCACTTTAAAAGAAGAGAGAATACATGCAAGTGAACTTTTTAAAACATGTTCATATTTGATGGCTGTAAGGGCTATAAATTAACTTGAATATGGGGTATTTTGCCCCATCACGTTAAATTCAAAAACAAAACACATCCCACACACTGGTAGTGTGTATTTTTAATTTAATTGGTGGGTTTAGGAAGTAAGCTTTTGTTTTGTTTGCATATCCCATCTTTTCTTTTGTGTGTGTGTTTGTCTTTTTTTTCTTTCTTTTAATAATTTCACAGTAGTGGCCATCAGAAGTTATGTTTCTTTGCTCACTTCATTTTTTTCCTCTGATAATTCAAAACTGGAACAAAAGTATAAATGTTATTTATTTCAGGCAGCATGTTTTTTCCCCTGTGTTGTTTTTAAATATATGTGAAGTAAATATTTCTCCCTTTTTTTCCAGTCTTTTTTTTTTTTTATCATCTGGACCCTGGAAGTGATTCTCATTAATTATTAGATTTTATTAACCTTCCTTCCTCACAGATAGTAGGTACCAATTTAGTTAAGCATTTGTGTTCTGATCTCTGCAGCCGATTATTAGCCGGTTCTTCTCGGAGCATTTGGAAAGATAGTTTTAAATGGCTACCTAAGTTGAAACCCTATTTAGAAAAAGGCTGTAATTACAAGTAGGAAGGAGTGGCCTAAAAGGTAAAATATGAGGAAGTCAGACAAAATGCAGGCTTTATAGTTTCATGATTTCAGTATATAAAAATCTGTCCATTTCTACATGGACAAGTCCCATGAAAAAGTGGAAGATTTTAAATAATTTCCTTACAGATGTTTTATTTAAGCAGGTAGCACAATCTACTAATGTTGTTTGATCTGTGTTTGTTATATTGGTTGTAATTAATTTTTTAATTCATGACTAGCAGAAAATTTATTAAATTAACTATTAACTACATTCACCTTGTAAATTACTGTATAAAACTTGTTGACAATGCACTGACTTTAGAAAGATGTTAATGTACATAAATAGAGTGTAAATAAAATAGTGTTGATGTACTGAAATATGAACTGTATAAAAAAGTATTGGTAATTGTATATGGAGTGTACCTGTTTATCTGTAACTATTATCCAAACAAATTAAATACTGTGGATGCATCTATGTGCTGTTTTTCCTCTATACAAGTAAACACCAAAAAAGTCAAAATTTTCAGCATTTCTGTGACCCTATTTAATTCTCTTACTTGAATACCTACCTGACTTATAGAGTGGATGCTCCATCTCCAAAAGAATGGAAACTGTTGAAGGTAGAACAAGATCCCTGCAGTGACCAGGTGAATTGATTTAAACTCTGTTCACATCCCTATTAGGAAATTGTTTGGAAGGCATTCGCATGGGAAGGAGGGGATGTGTATGAGAGCTGGTAGTGAACAGAGACTTGATGAAGGAGGTCTTAACAATAGTTTTCTTGCCTATTGATGAGGTCAAGAGGAAAACTTATCATTGAATAATGCCTTAAAACAATCCTGAATTTCTAGGGGGCGCTGAGAAACCAGGGATATCCCTGGGTTGTCTGGGAGGTCACTGAGGAAGCAGTTGGCAGTGGGTCCTTCACCCTCAGTCCCTATTTGTTTATCTTTAAAAATAGAATGCCTACCTCTTGGCCTTATCTTAAGTAAATGAAATATACAAAAGCCTGGCAGCAGTTCCTTGGTAAATGCTCAATGAATGTCGAATCCTACCCCCATGAGATTCAATCATGTTTTGCAAAGAGGTTTTTTTTACTCTTGCTATTTTAATGCTAAAAGAATTTAATAGCTCTTTGCTCAAATTCTTGAAAACAGGAACACATATTAAAAATGTATAGAATGAAACATGTTGAATCAGCATCGGTATTATTTTGTTTAAAAAAACATTCAGAAGTCATCAAAAATAAAGTACGGCTCCTAAAGTGCCAGTCTATGTCTCTGGCTTTCTAAAGGACAGTCTTGAAAAGAACCAGCCCATGTAGATGGGTAAGCATTTTGTTTCTCATTTCTGAGTGGCGCTTTAAATTAAGAGAGCTCTTTGGCCTCCCAGCCTCTCTACTACTTGGTGGCATTGCTCACTGTGGGCTCCTTTCATAATTGCAGACACAATTGAATTGAAGCAAATTGATGAATTGCTACATTTCCCCCAATTATTTTAAGGGTGGAATATAGGATTTTATTAGGCCAGAGCTAGAATGTGTAGCTTAGGGAACAGATATCCTAGTTTCCCTGATGATGTACCAGCAGATTTCTTAGTATTGACATCACAAAGTCAAAAGTGCACACACCCACCCTCTACGATCAGACACTCATAGAAGACAGTACAAATAAAAAGAGGATGTCTTTAGGTTTGCCAAACTTCCTGAACAATGAGAAGCAAAATAGTAAATAAGAATGCAAGAATTGCAAACTCAGAGGCCTATAGGGACCAAGTTTGGGAACAGAGTGTAAGAGTTGCAGGTTTACCCTTTCACGAAGATGGCGCGCCGAAGGCGAAGAAGGAAACCCCTGCCCCTCCCAAAGCCGAAGCCAAAGCAAAGGCTTTGAAAGCTAAGAAAGGTGCTGAAAGGCATGCACAGTCACAAAAAAAAGAAGATTCACATGTCACCTACATTCCGACAACCCAAGACCCTGCGTCTCTGAAGGCAGCCCAAATATCCTCGAAACAGCGCCCCCAGGAGAAACAAGCTTGATCACTATGCCATCATCAAGTTCCCCTTAACTACTGAGTCAGCCATGAAGAAAATAGAAGACAACACACTTGTGTTCATTGTGGATGTCAAGGCCAATAAGCACCAGATCAAACAGGCTGTGAAGAAGCTCTATGACATTGATGTGGCCAAGGTCAACACCTTGATCAGGCCTGATGGAGAGAAGAAAGCATATGTTCGACTGGCTCCTGACTATGATGCTTTGGATGTTGCCAACAAAATTGGGATCATCTAAACTGAGTCCAGCCGGCTATAAATCTAAATATAAATTTTTTCACCATTTAAAAAAAAAAAACAAAAAAAACAGGTATAGCCCCGGATGAGAATGGGGAGTGATGGGGATTTTGGTGGGTTCTAGGACACACATCCATCTAAGGCTCCCTTTGATTGTTGCCATGCAGGAATGTGGCCCCCGTGTTACCATATCGTTTTTTTACCCATAAAGAGAAACCAGAAATCCAGATATTAATACAAAATACCCAAGTTAGAAATGTCAAAAATTAACTTTTAAAAAGTTTTTAAACATTGTTCAAAAGCCTATCTGCGGGCAGCCCGGGTGGCACAGTGGTTTAGCGCCGCCTTCAGCCCCGGGCTTGATCCTGGAGACCCAGGATCGAGTCCCACGTCGGGCTCCCTGCATGGAGCCTGCTTCTCCCTCTGCCTGTGTCTCTGCCTCTCTCTCTCTGTCTCTCTCACGAAAAAATAAATAAAATCTTAAAAAAAAAAAAAGCCTATCTGCAAGCCAGATTCAGGCTACCAGTATATGCGCTTTGGTAAGTAGAAAGGTTATGGACTTAGAGTGTATTAAATCAAAAGGTTGTAGTTCAGCTATTACAACCACTATTCACTAAAAATGCTCAGATTTCTTGTGACCAATGAGAATACCATTTTATCTCAAAAGGTTATTATAAGTAGATAATATATGTAAATAGGCACAGAATCTGACACCTATTAAGTGCCCAAATAACAATATTCTTTTCTCATTTAGGGAAACAGAACACAGGTATAAGACAACAGTAATGTTACAAGTTCATTACCAATCCAGAAGTATATAGCTTAACAACCTGTAAGCATGTTTTAGGTACAGAGCTGTGTTAGGCTCTCTAGGGCAGCAGTTCCCAGCCTGGCAATTCACCAGTATCATCAAAATCAACTAGGAGTTTGTTAAAAGTGCTGATTCGAGGGTCCCACCCATCATTGTCATATTAAACCTGTGCTCTGTACTCTACACTCAGATTTATGAGATCTTCTCCCATACAGGCCAAGAATCTGCATTTTAATAAGTTCCTCAGGGGAGAATGTTTTACAGCCAGTTCTCACTGGTCTTCAGGTTGGTCATTTATGGAAACCACTGCTCTAGTGAATGAGTCATTATTCCATCTAATTAGGGAATGATGATATGCATATGCACACATGCAAGGAGAAGTGGTAGTAATTAACCAAAGCTCCCTAGGTATAATTGTCTTTGATGAAGTGCTGACTGAAGGCACTAGACAGTAGGCCGTTGACAAAGTACTTAAGGAAAACCAAATGGGAAAGGGAAGTGAGCTGTGCCATAAAGCAAGATCAGGACTTTATCAGAAGGGTGCAAAACAGTCTGGCAGTCTAAGAGAGGCAAGGGAGCAGAGATGTGTAGACCGTTTGGATCGAGCTCAACGTGTGTGAGGAGCGTGATAGAAGATAAGCAGAAACCACTTCGTGAAGGCCCTTGAAGGTCAGGCCCGTATAATGAATATTTAACATTGCCAAGTATTTTGGTATGGATGAGTGGTTGACATAAGTGCACACTACACTTAGACCATTTTATTGTAAACAAGTTTTTGTTTGCTATAACTTAACTTTTCTCCTTTATTAATTTTTTTTTTTTTTTTTTTTTATGATAGTCACAGAGAGAGAGAGAGAGAGGCAGAGACACAGGCAGAGGGAGAAGCAGGCTCCATGCACCGGGAGCCCGATGTGGGATTCGATCCCGGGTCTCCAGGATCGCGCCCTGGGCCAAAGGCAGGCGCCAAACCGCTGTGCCACCCAGGGATCCCAACTTTTCTCCTTTAAATACACACAATCCCCTTTTGCTAAAATTAAAATGTCTATTGATAATGAACTTTAAACTTCAAGCCCAAGAGGAATGCAGAAGGGTGCTGAGCTTAAAGTGCTCCAATATAGTCAAGGTAAGTGAAGGAAAAAGAATCAGGCAGGAGGTGGGAGAACAACCAGAAGGAAGAAGGCAGGCAGAGAGAGGACTGAGTGTGGCTGAGAGACCGGAGGAGAGGAGGCCTAGAAAGAAGGTGAAGTGGTGGGGGCATCCAAAATTTTCAGGGGCCACAGGGGCAGGCTTCTTTAATTCTCTGTAGCAGGAACCTCTGCTACTGATGGCTAAACCCTGATGCTCACTAGATTGTAGGCCGAGTAGAGGGAAGGGGACTTCCAAATTAGTGATCAGCAGAGAGCCTTCCAGAGTGAATGCATCAGGCAATGCGGATGGACATCAGAGACTGCCTATAGCCTCAAGTTCAGGGCAGTCATCCTAGCAGATGGATTAGATATCTAGTCTGTAGTGTTTTTTCTGCTCCTTGAAGAATGGTATGACCTTGAGCAGGCCACTTGTTTCCTTGGCACCTCAGTTCCCTTTGTGAATAATGAAGTGGTTGTGTTAAGTCACTGGTATTCAGTTTTAGCTTGAAACAACATTGGGACTGGACCCTTCGAACTACATTTTATCTGAAGGACTGGTGGCTAAAGCAGATGAAGCTGGAGTTGCTCAGGTTGAAGTGAGGGCAGGAGGTGGGGTGCTGCTTGAACAACCTGTGACGGCTCTAATGTGAGGGATCAGATGCACAGTAAAGCACCGTTGACATCTGAGCATATAGAAAGTCGTCATGTGGTGCCTGAGGACTTCCCAGAGAATTGTCCCAAGCCACAGGAGAGATTCTCACTCGGTCTTCTGGAAATCACTGTGGCCTCAGGGTGGACTTTTCTGAAGCCATTTTGTTATTAGGGCATCTGGGCAGGGAAAGACAGCCAACAATGAGAGTGAAGGGCCGCCTCCCTCCCTGCAAAGACCGCAGGGAGCACCTGGAGCACCTGGGGCTGGGCATCTACAGGAAGCCAGCCCCAGAGCCTATGACCTTCCATTGTGCCAGCTGGAGAAATTTACAGCTGCCACTCCTTGTTTGCAGAGTTCCCTGTGGCTTGGAACTGTAAATATCCTCTCGCTTTGGGACAGTTGGAGTAGGGATTATTGCTCATACAACAAATGTTAATTGAACACCTACCGTGTGGCATAAAGGAAGATAGTCCTGCCCTTGGAACCAGAAGGACAGTTGGGAGGGACACTTAGACATGTAGTGGACATCTATTTACCAGATCCCGGGCTATGCACATCTCATTCCTTATTCAGTGCTCACCATGGCTCTGAGGGAGGCATTATCATCCCTTCTTACGGATGAGGAAACTAAGACTCAATAAAATTAAGTTTCTTGTCCAAAGTGTCAAACAGGTGGAATGTTTCTGAGCTGGATTCAAACCCAAGTTAATCTGTTTCTATACCATCTCACTTCTGCCTAAACTGGAGTCTATAATCTCCCACTTAGCAACCTTTGGCAAGATGGTCAAGCAACTTTGAGCCCCCGTGGCCTTCTTCCCCGCCTCCCACCACTAGATTACTGACTTACTACAAAAATGTACAGCTTAGAACAGCTAGATGCATAGGGCAATGTATGCAGAAAAGGGTGTGGAGCTATCGTGTCCTCTCCAGGCACACCACTCTCCTCACATCTCCGCATGCACACCAACCCAACTCTCCAGGATCCCCCCTCCCAGTGGGCTTCTTTGACAAGGGTTGATGACAAGGGATGAGGGTCACCATGACCCCAACTACCTTATATTGTTGTGATAAGCACTGAAGAAGAAAGTGAATGTGAGGAGGTGCCTGGGTGGCTCAATCGGTTAGGCGTCTGCCTTCGGCTTGGGTCACGCCACGATCTTGGGGTCCTGGTATTGGGCCCCACATCAGGTCCTGGTATTGGGCCCCACATCACCACCCACATCTACTCGGTGGTGAATCTGCTTTTCCCTCTCCCTCGTCCTCTCTCTCTCCCTCTGTGATCTCTGCTTCTCACTCTTTCTCAAATAAACAAAATCTTAAAAAAAAAAAAAAAAAAAGTTGGGGCAGCCCCAGTGACTTGGTTTAGTGCTGCCTTCAGCCCAGGGCATGATCCTGGAGACCCAGGATTGAGGGATTGAGGGATTGAGGGATTGAGTCCCACATCGGGCTCCCTGCATGGAGCCTGCTTCTCCCTCGGCCTGTGTCTCTGCCTCTCTCTCTCTCTCTCTCTCTCTTTGTGTCTCTCGTGAATAAATTTTAAAAATCTTTAAAACAAAAAAAAAGTGAATGTGATAGAGTGCCTGGCAAATTCAGAAGAGCACTCGACTCTTGATCTCGGGATTGTGAGTTCAAGCCCCATACTGGATGTAGAGATTACTTAAGTAAATAAACTTTGGGGGAAAAAAAAAAGTGAATGTGAAACCCTTTTACAACTGATAACACTTATGCAAATGTGAAGTATTATTGTTACATAAGGAGGGGAAGTAGATGTCCTGAAAACAGCCTCCTCCCCTTGTTCCTGGAAGATTAAAAAAATGCTTGGGAGCAAACAGCCATGAAGTGACTCTTGTCTGAGACTGACATCCTAGGTTTGTTCTCTCCACTTCTGATGGCCCGGGAACTTTAGGAGCTGGACAGAGGGAGGAAGGAGGGTGTAGGAGGGGAAGTGGGACTAGGGAGGGAGAAAGAAAGGACTCTGGGTCAGGTCAAGGCCTGTGGCTCCCAACTGGACTTTGAAGTGTCCGAAAATATCTTATCAGGGATGTGATGGCTCCAGAGGCAGGATAGGAAAGACAAGGATTGCATGAGCTGTTCCTTGGGAAGACAGCCACCAGCCATAGCAGCCATGGGATTCTTGTGCTCCCCACTGGCCCCCTGCCAGACCGGGCTACCTGATGATGCTTAACCCCCTGAGGACAATGCCTCCTCCCCTAAGCTGAGGCCTTTTCCTTCCTGGCCTTTTCCCGGGAAGGGAGGGAGAACAATTGAGCCAAACCGTTTCTACCCAGGTGTTTGCACCCGTAAGCCTAGGCGCTAAACCAAATACCACATGCTTATGCGGCTACCATGGCAGGCCCATCACACAGCAGGCAGACTCCTCAACTGCCTTCCATTCATTCCGGCTGTGCTGAGCCCCAAAGAGGCAGCCCATGGTCTCCCCGCCCCCTTCGGGTTTAGAGCCCAACTTTGATTTTCTGTCCTCTTCAATGATAATAGAAATGCTAGGGATCCCTGGGTGGCGCAGAGGTTTAGCGCCTGCCTTTGGCCCAGGGCGCGATCCTGGAGACCCGGGATCGAATCCCACGTCAGGCTCCCGGTGCATGGAGCCTGCTTCTCCCTCTGCCTGTGTCTCTGCCTCTCTCTCTCTCACTGTGTGCCTATCATAAAAAAAAAAAAAAAAAAAAAAGATAATAGAAATGCTAGATCTCAATCCAAAACTGAGGTAGGTATGTATTATCCCCCACTTTCCAGGAGTTGGAGTTATGCCACTTTACTTTTTCAGAAGACCTACATTATTGGTACCTGTTTTCAATAACCAGAGAAAATCCAAAGAGGATTTTCACTTTTATGAAAAAAAGCTACTACTGTACTACCGTAGGTCATTTGTGAAGGCTAAGTAGTGTAACATGAACTTTCAGAAGGTGAGGAGTACTCTTCACTTTACACCACTTTAGTTAAAGAAGTTTTCACAGGAATTATCTGCTTTTGGTTTTGTGTTTTTTGTTGTTTGTTTTTAGAGAGGAGGGAGAGGCAGAAGAGGGGAGAGAGAACCCAAGCCGACTCCCCACTGAGTGCAGAGCTAGAGCTGAAATGCAGGGCTGTCTCCTGACTCTGAGATCATGACCTGAGCTAAAACCAAGAGTCAGGGCAGCCAGGGTGCCTCAGCGGTTTAGCACTGCCTTCAGCCCAAGGCCTGATCCTAGAGACCTGGGATCAAGTCCCATGTGGGGTTCCCAGCATGGAGCCTGCTTCTTCCTCTGCCTGTGTCTCTGCCTCTTTCTCTGTGTCTCTCTTGAATAAATAAATGAAATCTTTAAAAAAATAAAAATAAAAAAATAAAACCAAGAGTCAGATGCTTACCCAACTGAGCCACGCAGGTGCCCCAGGAAGGTTCTACTTTTGGATAGCGAGGGAAACCTGTCTCTGTCAAAAAAAAATAGTGAGGAAGAGAGAAATGGAAAAAGAGCAGAGGAAGGAAGAGAGGGCTGAGGGTGGCAGCATGAGCACAGCGCCTGGCAGAGGCTTGGATCAAACATGACCTCTGTTACCTGTTTGCATTGATGTTTGTTGCGGAAACCCTCTTCTCACCTAGAGCACAGGCTCACTCCCTGAATGTGAATTATCACCAGACCACACAGCAGCGTTTCATGAATCAGCTTGCGTGTCCATTGTGCTGGCCTGGCCACGGCAGCCCCAAGCTCTGGGAATGGCCCACTCAATGTGATGACACAGGTTTCACTACCTCTTCCTCTTACCCCACAAAGTCCCACTCTCCCTGTACATATTGAAGGCAGCCCCTGAAGGCATCTCAAATATGTCCTCCACTAATCCTTTCAGCTATCATGTGTCCCCTGAGCAGGAATATCCCATCTCTGATCCCTTCATGCAATCCCACCACTGCCTCCCCCAAATGTCCGTTCACAAAGTGGACACCAGGGTCAGAGTTGTTCACTGGGCCTTAATGCCACTGTCCCCAAATCAGAGCTGCCTGCCCCCCACAAGCAGTGTTTAGTGTTTAGATGAGATCGCTCTACCATCTTAGGCCACGTCCATTACTTTTATGACCTGTTGAATGACAAGGATTCAACCAAGTAAGTTCTCAAGATCTCATTGGCTTTATTAATTGATTGATTCATGAATCAGGCAGATCCTATCTAGTAAGTGGAGGAGAGCTCCATTGAGCTGCAGGAAAGAAAAGGTTTCAAAGGCAGAAAGAGAATAGAAAAAAGGAAATTATTAGCAAAGAATGCATTGTTTTAGGCAAGGTCACCCTTCTAAGGGGAACGGAAAGGGTCTATCAGTACATTTCCTAGTGCAGACCAGGAAATTCCAGGCTGACTGGTTAAAGGTTACAGTCCTGGGAGAGCTGAAACTACAGTTAGGTTAGGTATGCTGACATTGGAGTTTTAACATAAGTGACTCCATATTGGGCCTGAAGTTTTCTTTCTAACAGACCCCAGTGTGAATCCCAAAGGCCGACTAATAAATGAACTCCAGGTCCCTCCTACCCTATGACTCTTTACTTGAGCCCAGCATGTCATACCCAATCCCTTTCCCTTAAGAAGTGTCTCCTACATACTCCAAGCAGCTCCTGATGTAGCTGTTAACTCCGTGACTGCGCACAAACCCACAACTTACACTAGAGAGAAGCCCCAATTTAACCCACAGCCCTCTGGAGACTGGGGCCACTCCAGGCCCACAGAATGGAGGAGCCCAATCACCTCGGACCAAGGATTAGGAAACAGATTCCCTGAGGAGGACGCATGAGGTTGTGGAACAGTGAAAGCCCAGGATCAAGTATCTCCTACGCCCAGGCCCTACATGTGGAAACAGCTGTTCAAACTGTAACAAAACCAGGTTGATTGTGTCAGTCACAGAAGGAAAGTCGGCATAAATAGAGCTTAGAAAACCTGGCTTATCTCTCAGGATTGCCCCGTGGGCAAGGTAAATATTTAGTTCTAGCCCTGGAATGATGCCTGCTAATTCAGTGTTTTGCTATCATTTTTTTAAATTCATTCATCCTGCAAACATCTGCTGCCTGCCCCCCTCTGCGTGGTCAGCCAAGGCGTGGCACTTCCATACTCTGATGGCTCAGAGGCAATCCTCCAGTCTTCCTTCAAGGGGGTCTTGGTTGGGGAGGAGGGCTTCACAGAGCAGTCACTTTTAAGCTGAGTTTTGGCTGGTGCATAAAGCTCATGAGACGAACACAGGGAGGGAGGGGCAGGGGAGAGTGTTCTAGAACTAGGGAACAGCGTGTCTCCTGCTGGCTAGGTGACTTCTAAATGCAAGCTTCCCTGGAAGTGCTTCCAGGTCGGCAGCACTTAGTTCAAGCGGAGCAGCACAGACTGCAGGGGTTGTGGGTCTGCTAGCCGCTCCGCTCACCGGGGGCAGGGGCAGTCCCTTTATCTAAGCCTCGGTTTCCTTCAGAATGATGGCAGAGCACAGCGATGATCCAAGGGTGGGCTTGAGTACCAGACTGTATGGATCCAAGTCCCACTACCGCTATACCACTCGCCAGTCATGGGTCCCTAGCATTTCATTCCCTCCTGTGAAAATGGGGAAAATAGAAATCCACATTTCAGAAACTTGTTTTAAGGATTAAGTGAGCTATAAAGCATGTTGCATAGTTTTGCCTGAATAAATACTAGCTGCTATTAGTGTGGTGTTATTTATGTAGAGTGAGGACTAGCAATGCCTGTCCCAGGGTTCTTCCAGTCCAGGACTGATTGAAAGCCTACTATGTGCTCTAGGCTATCTGGGCACCAATGCGCCACAGCCCTGCAGGTTGGCTTCCCCAGGAAGCTACAGAGTTCAGTGCACAAGATGTTTATTAAGAAGAGTCTCTAGGACCAACACTTGTAAAGAGAGTAAAGCAGGGTTAGGCTGAGACGAGGAAGAGATGGAAACGTCCCACAGGCCCAGTGGTCACCTTGCCTGGCCCCACCAAGAGCCTGGAAGCTGGAATGATCCCTTGGAGTCATCCCAAACTGGGCTAACTCTACCCGCACACTGATCACAGTCATTGGCTGCTGCAGAAAGAAGCGTGATCTCCAATGAAGGGCTTCCTTCCCCTGGAGCGGCCAATGGCTGAAGGCATCAGCACTCCATGGGCATTCACAGCTGGAGCAGGCCTTCCTCGGGCTCTGAGCTGGGCAGGACAGTGTCCGCCACAAGGAATAAATGGAACAGATGAAAATCACTGCTGTCCCTGGGCAGCCCCCGTGGCGCAGCGGTTTAGCGCCGCCTGCAGCCTGAGGTGTGATCCTGGAGACCTAGGATCAAGTCCCACGTCGGGCTCCCTGCATGGAGCCTGCTTCTCCCTCTGCCTGTGTCTCTGCCTCTCTCTCTCTCTCTCTCTCTCTCTGTCTCTATGAATAAGTAAATAAAATCTTAAAAAAAAAAAAAAAAGAAAGAAAATCACTGCTGTCCCAAAGAGGCTATGCCAGTGGGAGCTTTTGTTCTAGATTACTGTCAAGATTCAGCGAAGTAGTGCGTGTGGATAATGACAGCCAGAGGTAGTGAAACAGATCAGGGTGCTTACAAGGTGAAAGGAATCGAAATAAAGGTGTCAGTTGGACTGAGGGAACCCAAGTGCCTGCTGGTGTCGGGGTCCTGCTCTTCCTGTACTCCAGGCTATGAAGGGAATGAACACTCCAACTCCCACAGGGTTCTGCACCTCTTGAGTCTCCTGGGTTTATAAATAAAACCCTGGCACCAGGCCCCTTCTGACCCCACCTGGAGGCTGCAGCCAGATACTCCCTGAGCCCGCCCTCCCGCAAGAGGCGGCTGGCCTGATGAGTGGGAGCTGAGCTGCAGGAAGGGGCCTTAACGCTGCAGCTCAGGGAGGCAGGAGTCAAGCAGAGACCCAAGGAGGAGGAATGAGATTGCTGATGTAGGAAAGGTGTTAGGGTTCAAAGCCAACGACGGCCAAGAAAGAATTCTTGAGACGTCTTTGGTGCAACAAGGTGGCCTTATTAAGGCACGGGGACAGGACCTGTGGGCAGAAAGAGCTGCACTGGAGTTGTGAGGGGTGGTGCTTATACACTTGCAAGTTGGGAGGCGGTTAGGGACAGAACAAACCTCCAAGATATTCTGGAAGCTTTCTAGGACCCTGAGCGAGCTAGCTATCGTTGGGGAAAGGTCATTTAAAGGTCAGTAAACTCAGTCATGAGCTTCCTTCAGATATATATTAGTGGGCCTATGTTTGGAGGATGATTCCTAACATATATTTTGGGGTAGGGGGTTAGAGATAAAGGGAATTTCCAAAGGAATTTCTGTATGTTTAAAGTAGACTCACCAGATCCTAAAGGGTCGGGCTAAGATGGCTTTTTGCCCTTAGCAAAGTGTCAACATCCAAGGCAGTTGAGTCCCTAGAGGAATGTCACTCTGCCTGTTTCAAGTATTTGTCAGTGGGCTGTGAGTAGTAAGGACATTTAAGAATTTTTCTTCTGCCTTTTTTTCTGCAATTTCCTTGGAACTGACCTCTCCCAAGTCTTTGGAAAACTGTGGGGAGGAAGTCCACTGGCAGAAAGGCCTGCTCCAAAGTGTACCCAGTTGCCCTTCCAACAGGGAACCCGATACTAGGCAGGGGGAAATCCCCTCAACCAGTGTGCTGTCAGTTCCTGGAAGGTGTGGCCAGCAGGAGAGAGAGGGAGATGGACAAGGAGGAACTGGTGGCTGGCTCAGTCTCTGACCCCTTTCTTTGCCCACTCTTCCCTCTCGGCCTGTTTCCCTGAGGTGGGATAAGATCATCAGATGTGGTAAATACAATTCAAGATACACAGTTCAATTTCAGCTGCAGATAAACAGATAATGATTTAGTATTAAGTCTGCCCTATGCAGTTTGAGAGGTATACTTTAAAAGGTATTATTTAGGGCACGTGGGTGGCTCAGTTAGTTAAGCGTATGCCTTTGGCTCAGGGCATGATCTCAGGGTCCTGGGATCAAGCCCCACATCCAGCTCCCTGCTCCATGGGGGTTCTGCTTCTCCCTCTACCCCTCCCCTTGTGTGTGCTCTCTTGCTAGCTCACTCTCTCTCAAATAAATGAATGAAATCATTTTTTTTTTAAGTGTTCTTTATCTGAAATTCAGATTTATCAGGCAATCCTAGGTGGATGCAGATCATATGCTGGGGAAAGCCTGCAGCAAATGAGACAGGACAGAGGGCCAGGGACAGCCAGTGATACAGAAAGGGACACATTAGAGGACACACCTGGTAATCCTGCTACTAAGGAAGGACTGGAGGACAGTGAAATGGATCGCACAGCAGGAATGTGGCAGAGGTCCTGGGGACACTCAGCCCAAGTCTAAGCCAGACCCCCCACCCAGTAAGGAAGGGATGTGAGGGCTGCAGAGCAGGCTGGGCCTTGGTTGGTCCCCTTGACTCGTCCTGTTGTTCTGGGTGACCTTATTTAACTCTGGGCAAAAGTCAGGCTGGGACAGCCTGTGTATGGGTGGAGTGGAGTGCTGGGGGGATGTCCTGGTGTGTGAGTAGAGAAGCAGGCCCCTCAAAGGGTCTGTGGTTTCTCCCTTGCATAGGAGCAGGACTGCCACCCCACCTCACATCTGCTCCTCATTGCAGAGGCAAATCCAGGCATCACTTCTTAGAATTGTGACTCCCACCCACTCTTTCCTGTCCCCATCCCTGGAAGCAGCCAGTTTCTCTCCATCTGTAGGTCCTACTCAAACTTCAATGCTCTCTCTAATAAAAAGAATCATAATGATAACTACAAAATATCGAATAAATCCTCTCAGCCAGGCTTCTTGTTTCATCTTTAGGTGACCTTATGAAGTAAATATCATCATCATTCCCATTTCACAGATGAGGAAAACAGAGGCTCAGGAAGGTAAATGAAGTTATCAAAGGCTTTTCACAGCAACCAACCTAGGTTTGTGTGGCTCTGGGGTCCATGTTCTATGAGCATATTCTATAGACCTAATAGCACTGTCATATGTGCATGCCCTTTGGTCAGGAGTCCCAGAGGAAGAGCACAGACTGGGTTTTTTCTACCTGAATCCTCAGTCCCTGGCACAGAGGAAATAATAGTGTTTGTTGAAAGACTAAATCTTGTTGAAAGATCAAAATGTACCATCATCCCTGCCCTGTCCCCTGGCCCTCTGCCTATCCTCCCAGGCCTTTAGCAGCCGACACTCGGAATGTGAAGAGCCTTCCACGTGTCCATTCTCAGCTGGGGCTAGGGCTCAGAGGAAGGAACTGGCTTGTGACTTCGCCTGTCCTGTAGCTCTCCCCCAAAGGAAGCCCCTCCCCGGGCCTGCCTGGGCCCAGGGACATGTCCTTAGTCCCTAGAGGAGATAATGCCTTTGTCCCTACTCAGATAAACAAACAGAGCTGCTAGATGTGTAATTGGAGGTGCAGGAGCAGCGCCCCACCCACAGAGATAGGCTAGGCCTTCCTTTCAAGGTCACCAGCAGGAGCCTGAAGACAGCCAGGCCCAGTTAGATGGAAAGGTTAAGCTTAACCCATTTTGTAGATGGATAAACAGGCCCAGAGCATGGAGGACTTGTCCCCATGCCTGCCAGGCCACCAGCTTCCTTGCCTCTTCCCACACGGAAGCCCAGAGCTTCAGGGTAATACCACATGGGGGGCACTATTCATAATGTGGTCTCTGCATAGGCACCCCCTAGAGTTTGGTGTCATAGCGGCCTTGTCACATACCTGTGCACACTTGCACACCTCGCCACTACTCATGACTCTGGGGCCCTATGGACCCTTCTGCTCTCCCCACCCTTCCATCCCACCTGTCTCAACAACCTGGGCAATGTCAGATCAGAGCCACAGGAAACAGGGCCAGCAAGTGTTCAAACTGAGAGCCAAGATGGGGAAGTTTATTTTCCAAGAATCATCTAAACACATGGAGAGTATTTTAAGCTCCTGGCTTCCACCCAGATGCCAAATCTAAACAGGGGGCCAGAGAGAAGCCAGAGAGATGGGCCATCAGGGATACAGAGCAACCAGCAGAGACAGGGTGGGACAGGGTGCTACTGACCCCACCCTAACCCCTGATCCAAAGGTGTCCATCCTTGGGAACTACTATGGGTCAAAAGTGGCAACGGGAGCCAAGGAGGTACAGAGAAGTGACCCCAGATTCTGACAGGTCCCCCTTGATGTAGGAAAGACATTAGGGTTCGAAGCCGATGGCTGAGAAAGAATTCTTGAGACGTCTTTGGTGCAACAAGGTGGCCTTATTAAAGCACAGGGACAGGACCTGTGGGCAGAAAGAAGCTGCACTGGGGTTGTGAGGGGTGGTGCCTATATACTTTCAAGTTGGGAGGTGGTTAGGGACAGAACAAACCTCCAAGGTATTCTGGAGAGAAGGTTTCTCGGACCCTGAGCAGGCTAGCTATTGTTGGCAAAGGTCATTTACTACTGTTCAGTAAACCCTCAGTCATGAGATCCTTCAGATGTATATTAGTGGGCCTGTGTTTGAAGGATGATTCCTAACATAAAATCTTGTTGGGGGTAGCGGGGTAGAGATAAAGGGAGATTCCAAAGGAATTTCTATATGTTTAAAGAAGACCCCGGGATCCTGAAGGGTCAGGCTAAGATGGCCTTTTGCCCTTAGCAAAGTGTCAACATCAAGGCTGTTGAGTCCCTAGAGGAATGTCACTCTGCCTATTTCAAGGACTTGTCAGTGGGCTGTGCATAGTAAGGACATTTAAGGATTTTTCTTCTGCCTTTGTTTCCCACATCACTCTAACCCCTTTCTGTGCCTCAGCATCTCATCTGTGCAACAGAGAAATGCCACCACCCTTACAGGACTGTAGTGAGGCCCATGTCTGGCACTCAGCGAGCATTTGACAAATGCGTATCATGGTCTGTGCTGGGAGCCAGTAACCTCGGAGAAGTCAAATGGTGACCCAGACCACCAGGCACTGAGCCTTCCCCAGACCTGGCCAGCTGCAGCGAATGAAGCGTGTGTATGCATGTGTGTACATGGTGCGTGCCCAATGCAGTGACCAACGGGCATTAGAAGTAAATGAAAGGAGAGCTGAGGGGAGGGGAGGCTGGGTCCTCTTTCTGAATAAGGGGGATGCTGGTAGCCCCTTATCATCTCTGGCAGAGTTGTGTCAGGAGCCAGACTGGGTCTCTAAAGACGGAGCACCTTCTCTAGACAGGGGTCTACCCAGGGTGGGGGGCGGGTGCATGGAGGATTGGATTTACTCAGGAGAGGAGGCTCTCAAGAACACACATACCCCCAAGAGGGATTGCCTGTCAGCCTCAACTCCAGGGTGTGGGGGCCAATTCCAGGAACGGCTCCTGCAGTGATTGGCCAGGAATGAGCTTGCTGTGAATCACGAGCTGACAGCACTGACTCAGCCTTAAGCATGAGGGAGGGCGAGTCCAGCTCAGGGAAGAGGTTTCTGCCCTGGAACCCCAACAAGCTATGCCTTTCTGGCACTCACTGGCCAGGTTTATTATTGTGGCGTCAGGGGAACAAGGGAGGGTCAAGTGTCTTCCCCCTGGTCTCCTTTTGTCCCTTGGAGAGAGCTGGGACTTCCTGGTTGTGCTACCCTGTTATTCACTGAATGCTGCCTTGAGAGCTATTGTGGGGGGGTACTCATCGGGGAGGGGGACTGCTTGGATTTCTGAGAACCCTGAGCCTTGAGAGGAAGGGGGAGGGCACAGCTTAAATCTCAGATCCCCCACAGGCTGCACCAGGAACCAAAGAGAACAGGTTTGATGTCCACACACCCCCTGCTGACACAGGCTGCCTGCTGTTGCCATGGTGACAGTAATACCACCCCCCACGGCTATGTGGTCACCTTCGAAGGGAGGAAGGTGCTTATTCTTGGTCACGAAAGGGGAAAAGGGAGGGGAGGCTTCTCCCTCTCCCCAGGCTGAGCTGGTGGTGGTTAGAGTGTCAGGGCAGCAGAAAGCTTAGAGGTCACCTCCACCAACCAGCTCCCCTCCAGAGATGGACAGCTTGCAGGGGTGGGGCTGAGGGGGCTTCTAGCACCCGGTAATAGGACCCTTGAGTGCCCTGAGCTGGATCCACATCTTCCCATGCACAAGTTCACACCTCCGCATGGTGTGAACTTGTGCTAGAGAGGGCTTAGCCCTACCCCCCAGGGACCCCTCTTCACCCAGCCAGGCCCATTCTCTTCCTCCTTCCCGTGCTCATGCTCCAAAGTCCAGCCTTGCCCTGGCTGATGAGGTCCCAGAGCCTGGGGTCTCTTGACCCCTGGTTGAGTGGCTTGGGACCTGTCCGTGGGGCCTTCATTTCCTTCTCCCCCAGTTTTCTGGACCCTCCTCTCCATACCTGCCTACTCCTGGCCTCACAAAGAATCTAAAGACCCTTGGATGGACTCTTTGTGACCCATCAGCTAGCTCCGCCATCACTGTACCACCTCCTCACTCCTCACCCCTGCAGCAGCACATCAGGTCCCTCTGCACTAGCCTCTGGGGGCTCCCAGCTCTCTCACATTCAAAACCAGCGTCCTTACAATGTCCTACTGCAAGCCCTCTCTACCCCCACACACCTGACCTCTCCCTTTTCCCCTTACCTCCTCCCTTCCTCTTCCTCTCAACTCTCCTCTAGGGCTTTTCCTTCCCTCACTCCAGTCCTACTGACCTCCCTGCTGTTCCTCTGACTGGCACCCTTCTGCTGGCTTCCAGATGGCCTCCCTCCCTGACCTCCTTCAAGTCTTCCCTATGCCCCCTCCCCACGGACACCTTCCCTAACCCCCTTCCCTTTCTGATTTGTCCTTCTCCATAAGCTCCTACTGCCTTCTCATACATTGCACAATGTATATATTTTATTTATAGTGACTCCAGCTAGCCTGGGGACTCCAGGGGGGCTGGCATTCTTTGTCTTCTCTGCCACATCCCCAGTGCCTAGAACATAGAAGCTCAAGAAATATTTGGGGCAGCCCCGGTGGCTCAGCGGTTTAGCGCCGCCTGCAGCCTGGGGGGTGATCCTGGAGACCCGGGATCGAGTCCCATATCGGGCTCCAGGCATGGAGCCTGCTTCTCCCTCTGCCTGTGTCTTTGCCTCTCTCTGTGTGTCTCTTACGAATAAATAAATAAATATTTGGGCAAATAAATGAACCTGAACCTCCTGGCACCTACCTTGCCTAGGCTGCACTCACACACAGCCCCAGCATGGAGGGAAAGTGCTGAGCTGGGGGGGGGGGGCAGTTGAGCACCTCTGCCAGAGCCCCACTGTGTGGTCTCCACCTAGCCTGCTCTCCTTTCTGAGCTTCAGCCTCCTCCATTATACAATGAAGAGGCTGGATTGGAACTTCTCTGCCTTTCTCTGTGTTGGAACTCAGAGCTGGCTTTGCATCCCCCCAGGGGGATATATAGACAGGGAGTCCACAAAGGTAGGAGAGCGTGCCTGGTGGTCCCTGCCCAGAAGAAATCTCCAAGACTTAAGACCCTTACCCTGGAATGGCAGTGAGTTGAGGGGAACAGGACAGGGATAGTCATGGAAACTAAAAATAGACCTGAGAAAGTTTTCTCCAAAAATATATCCATTTAATCATCATCAAAATCCAAGGTAGGAAGCCTGAGGAATGGAGGCCCCAGGCTTCTACAGGCTGAGAGCAGAGGTCAAGTGTCCAGAAGGGAGCTATCATTGGAGGAAGCCAGCCATCAGGCAGGTGAGCATGGGGACCAGCAGGGTGGGCAAAGGCAAGGGCAGCAGCTGTCCTGGGGCCTGAGACTTGAACACGACGCGCTGGCCCTGGCGCTGCAAAGGCCTGATGTTATCTGTCATGCTCAGTTTCTGATCCACATCATAGTACAGCTTCTTGGAGAATGCGAGGATCTGTGGGAGGGAAGGGGCTCAGCAGGAAGCGGGGGGGGGGGGGGGGGGGGGGGGGGGGCAAGCAGAGCTGTGCTTCCTGCTATGTGACCCTAGACCAGTCCCCTTGCCTCTCTGAGCCCTCATTAGTAAAAGGGTTCAGAATCCCTAGCTCTCAGGTTTTTGTACAGATGAAAAGAATAAAGGATGTAGAGTGCTGGTGCTGGTGGGGGTTTAGTTCCCCCCTAGCTTCCCTTAGCCAGGTGGACACACAGCTCTACAGTTTTGAGGGCCCATAATCTGATCACTGGTCACTGTTTATTATTGCTTTTACTACAGAACAGAGGTTCTCAGACTTGAGTGTAATAGCGTCATGGCTGGGGTGGGGAGGCTTGTTGGACCCACATTGCCAGGCCCCACCCCCGGAGTTTCTGATTCAGTAGGACTGGGGTGAGGTCTGAGAATTCAAATGTCTAGCAAGTTCCCAGATGATGTTGATGCCACTGGTCCAGGGACCACTCTTTGAGAGCCACTGGTCTGCAATGAAAGTATCACCAGAGCAGGGATCCGGGCCCTTGGGTTCACAGCTATATCCCTGGAGCCGCGTACTTATAAGGACTTGAGTACCACTGTTGGGTGAATGCACTGCTTTCCTATTGTGGCTACACTGACCCTCTCTGAGCTGCTCTCGGCCAGCCCCAGATCCTCCCCCTTGTCAACCCCTCCCTCCCAGGACACCAACTCCCTGCCCTCAGCTGGACAACTCCCGCCTACTTGCAGGGGGCGGCATGGAAGCCTTTTCTGACTGCTCCTGCCACAGCCTCCCCTTCTACTCTCAAACCAGAGATAGGCTAGGCAAGGCCTTCCTTGTTTGTCTGCTTCAGGGGGTGTCTATGGATTCAACCAACAGGATCTCAGCTCCCTGGGGTGCCCCATCACCACCCCAGCCCAGGGGGCCTCTGTGAGGATCCAGAGGGATGGTTTCTGGGAAACCAGGCATTGGGAGGCTGCATCCCTGGCTGGGCCATATGTACCTGATCCCTGTGGAGCTTAATGCGCTCCTGGAACACGGTCCAGACAACCTTCTCCTGGCAGCCTGGAGTAGTAAGTGAGCCCAGGTAGCGGTAGTAATGCCTCAATTTCTCCTTCTTGGGGAGGAGGTCAAACAGGCTGATGCTCTCTTTCATTGTGGTGTTCATCTCTGCAGCAGGGATAGGTACAGAGAATACCCTCAATTGGTGGGGGAAGCGGGGGATCCCGAGAGTCCAGGCCACCACATCACCCCACCCCGGCCCTTCTTCAATAGGAAGAAGTCTCCTCCCCTCCCCACCCCTCCAGCCACTCACTGGGTCTGGGGACAGAAGACAGTGTGTCCACCAGAGGCTGGAAGCCATCATTTTCAGATCCAGCCTGGAAGAGAAGGGAAGAAGGCCTTGAGAGGGACTTGTGGAGAGCCAGTGGTGACCACCGGTCCATTCTTCTGGTCTGGGGTGGGGAGGGCAGGCAGCTTCTAGGACTGAGGCCCTGAGAGGCTCTGGGCTCCCCACCTAGGTGGATACAAGTCGCTGAGAAACAGGGGAAGTCGGGGTCCCCCAGCCCCCTCCTGCCTTGCCGGAATCCCAGATCTCTGGATCCTAAGAAGCAGCCTCTCAGACCCCGGGGAATGGGGGTCGCACCTCCACCAGGAAGGCCAGCACTGCAATCTCATCTTTGGAATCCTGGGCCTCCTTCTCATTCTCCAATGGCCGCTTCTCTTTCTCGTGTACTATGTGCATCTAGTGGGGGTGAGAGCAATGGAGAGAGGACCCATGAGTGGGCTGGAGCACCCTTCTTGCCCAGGGCAGGTCCACCCAGAGCCCAGGCATGCACGGACTCGGAAAAGGGCCCTTACCTCCATGGCAAAGCGATTCCCATTGATGGTGTGCTCGGAGCCCCCGTCCATCTCCTCCGACCAGTGCAGATGCAGCTGCAAGGCCCGGTACTGGGTACTCAGTCCCCCTCCAGCGATGGAGGCCTCTTGATCCAGCAACACCATTACTGGAGGGCACATGCGGGGTCAGAGTCCTCGCGCCTGCCTCCCCTAGCCTCGCCCAGCACCCCCATCCCAGTCCCACCCACGGAGAACCTTCCATCCTGCCTCCTACCCCTCACAGGCTACAGTCTTGGGCCTGCAGGGACAGGATGGGATTGGACAGGTGGTACAGCCCAGACCTGTCGCTGACCCTGCAAAGATACCCCCCACTGCCTGCCTCTCTCTCTCTCTCTCTCTCTCTCTCTCTCTCTCTCTGCACACCCCCTACTGTGCTTAACAGGCCACTCAGCCCGGTCCCTCCCCTGCTTCAAGCCCCCTCCCTGATGCCCCGGCCTTCTCAAGGGAATGTCCAAACTCCTTGGTCCTGGGTCACCTGCTCCTGGGCTGACTGGCCCCTCCTGGTTCCACTCTCTGCCTGCCATGCACACGGTGCCACACACAATTTTCTGAGCACCCTGAGCTTCATGCCTCTGTGCCTTGGCCCTGCTGTTCCCTCTTCGTGGAATGCTGCCCCTCCTGGTCTGATGGAAGTACTGAAAATACTGTGAAGTGTTCCCCAGGCCTGTCCTGCTTCCCCCTACTCTCCCACCACTGGGCTGTGCGGCCCCTCCTCAGCAAAGATGCTCCCTGGAGGAGCCCACACATCTTAGTCCTCCAGAACTCAGGGGTCCCAGGACCCCCATCCTACCTGCCCGAGACCCACCTGAATGCCCATTGTTTTGGACTCTCCACTGTTGCTTCTTGTCATAGCCAGAGAAGGAGAAGGGTCCCAGGTTTGAGTCTACCTGTGCCTCTGTAGTGTCAATGTTGATGGGGGACTGGCGGCTCTTCTGGCAGTCTTCACCCCACTGGCTGGGCCCTGAGCGGGGAGGAAGGGTCCACTGAGAGTCAGGCCAGAGGGCACCTCCTCAAGTTGGAGGAGGGGGAATGGAAGAGCGCTTGGAAGCTGTGGAGTGGAGACCCAGGAAGGGGGCCTCAGGAAAGTCACGCTGACTAACAGGAAGCGTTATCTGAGAGCCGGAGGCCAGGAAGTAGCCTCTGGAGAAGAACACAGTCTGTCGGGACTTGGGAATGGGGCAGCACTGTGTAGTCACTGAAACACAGCAGAGGCAGGAGGACAGCAGACAGTAGGGAAACTGATCCAAGTTTGAAAACAAAATGCAAAGAACCACTTCCCAGGTCCACCCGAAAGAAGAGGTATCACTGGAAGAGGACTAAGGCTCCATTTTGTTACAGAAGCAAAATGTGGGGTGCCTGGCTGGCTCAATTGGTGGAGCATGTGACTCTTGATCTCAAGGTCATGAGTTCAAGCCCCATGCTGGGCAGGAAGCCTACTTAAAAAAAAAAAAGAATACAATGTGTCTCTGTATCTGATGCTATTGCTGATTTGTTTGATAGAAGACTTCTCCTCTTAGTGACAATGACAGGAGATGCCAGGGAAGACTTGGGTCACTGTACCTTCCCTGTCCCCTGAGCCCCAGGACTCTGGACTCTGTGTGTGTGTGTGTGTGTGTGTGTGTGTGTGTGTGTGTGTGTGTTTGAAGGACTGATATCTGTCAGGTGGAGAGGCATCATTACCCTCATCCTTCCCACCTTCCCCGGGCTTTCATTTTGACCGGGGCAGTCTCCACCAGGCAGAAAAGCCTGTCCCCAAGACTTGCTGTACTTACCTGAGCAAGCATAGTTGGAGGCCTTGGCTTGAATCTCATAGCACCAGTGTGACTCTGGAAGAGAGAGAAGGATAGGAGGCCTGCATCAGTGTATTTCTGCACACATGTCTCTAGGAATCGACTTGAGCTGTGTGCACATAAGCAACACTCTGCACACAGTGGGTCAGAGGCTAAGAATATCCTCGGAAGCCAGAGATCTCCTTGGGTTGGGATGGAACATTCCTGGAGTCTAGGAAGGAACGCCCAAAGGAAGGAGACTTAAGAAAATACAGGGATGGGGGCAGAGTGGTAGAAGCCAGGCCCCAGGTGTCCTGACCCATTGCTAACCAACTGATCATCGTGCCCAGGACACTGTTCCTCAGGCAAAACAGCCACTCTTGAAGGGTCTTGGGAGGCCATCTGAGGCCTCAGCTCTACCCCAGGAGTTGGCCTTGATATTCTCCTCCAGCTGCTCTCAGCCTCCTCCTCCTCCCTTGTATCTCCCACCCCAAACCTGGAAGGGAGGTTCTGGCAAGAGGACAGGATGAGGATTAGGCCCAGTCTCTCCTCCTGGGACAACAGAGCCAAGTTCAGCCTGGCTGCCTTCCCAGAGTTGATCCGGGATGACGGAAGGAGATTAGACTAGCCCCTCCCTGGAACACACGCTCTGGTGTGATTAAGACCCATTCTGGGCTAGGCTCTCACAGCCCACCAGGGAAGGCAGTCAGGACCTTTTCCCGGCCCGGTCCCAACACCCCACAATCCTGGTAGGTGGCCAGATTCGGGTTCTAATCTCAGCTCTGGTTCACCTCAGTAGAACCTCAGTAGAAGGAGGAAGCTCCCCACACCCAGATCTGGGCTCCAAGCTCCAGGTCTAACCAGGCGTGCAGTACTAGACCTGATAACCATCACCAATCACCCGGCCACTGTCCCCCACTCTCGACCTGCGTACCACCCGTCCCCTTTCTTTAGAGGTGATTGAAGAAGTTCTCTCTGATGGACCTTGCTCACTCTACCCTCTCACTCTCTGGAGAAAGAGGAATCCTGGAAACCAGCTCAGCAAAACCCAAGTATGTCCTAGCAAAGTCTCAGTAACTCCTGGCTAGGGTTCTGGAGCCCTGAAGCCTATGATCCTCTCCCCTCCTTCTCAGTAGAACCAGCATCTTTGAAAAGAGACTGCACTGCAAACATATTACACTAAGTGCAAGATGTTACTAACAGGGGAAACTGCCAGGGCAGGGGGCCTTGGAAGCTTTCTGCTCAGTTTTTCTGTAAACCTAAAACTGCTCTATAATTATAGTCTATTGGTTAAAAAAAAAAAAAAAAAAGCATGCAGCAGTAGGGTGGACAAACAAGTCACCTAAGCTCTCTGAGCCTCAGTTTTCTCATCTGTCAAATGGAGCTAACAGCATCTACCTCTCTGGGCTGTGGGAGAATTAAATGACAGACTACAGAGTATTCCAGGGAGCCTAGAGCTTAGTAAAGTCCCTAATGAGTACTTCCTTTCCCTGGCCTCCTTCCCTCTGGCCTCAGATAAGTGCACAGATGGCCAAGGCTCAGGCTGGGCAGACAGAAGAGAAATGAAGTGAGCTGGAAAGAACTCAGGGATGATAAAATTCCTAAGAAAAGCATAGCTTCCCACTCAGCCTGAGCTGAGGCCTATGAGCACATCCACCCCCTTCTTGCAGGGCTGGCTCCATCCACCCCACATCCTTTGGGGTCTCTGGTATGAGGCCCTGGGTGGAGAGGGAGCCAGGAAGAGGTGGGGTTCTCAGTAGGGGAGGGAAGCAGGGGTTCCAGGCCAGGAGAGTGAGCATCTATAGAAAATGGGCACCGTCTGGCTCCAGGCCCCTCGGAGCCAGCCAGGGCTGTGAGTCTCCCAGCTCTGGGTCAGAGCCTTCCCCATGGACCCCATGACAGTCCATCCCCTGCCCTGGACAGGGCTGAATGTGGGGAACTGCTGAATCTAGGGAACACCCATGTAGGTCAAACTCAGCAAGGGGCCGTGGCCACTTCCCACCCAGGCCCTTCTCTGCAGGTGGTCCTGGCTCTCAAGTTGGAGCCTGTTCACCTGACTCAGTCCTGGCTCTGGCTTAATCTGTATAGCAGAGTTCATTAACTTTCCCGAGCCCTCCATTCTACCTCAGGCAGAATGAACCGCCACCAACCTGGGACTTTGGTCAGTGTCCGAAGAGCCAATGGATGGATGGAGGTCATTTTGCAATGTGCAAAATGCAAAAGGCTCCTCGTTATAATTCACCTGTGTCTTCCCCTCTCATCAGTCCTGAAGGCAGGAGGGGCCTCTGAGGTTGACTGGATGCCCAAAAGGAAGCTATTCCCCAGGAGCATTGTCTGAGCCAGAGACCTGAAGGACATAGCCTCCTCTCAGCCTCCCCCAGGGCCCATCTGGTTTAGGCTGAGCCATCCTTAGGAATGTGCTCTTCCCTGACTCTGGGTACAGCTCCTGGTTTTGTAATGGTGACCTCTGATCCACTGTCTTAATCATGGAGACTTTTGACCTGTGCGGCTGAATGCTCTTGTAACTACCCTCTTCTGGAGCCAAGAACCAGGAAAACACAATGTTGATGAGGCCAAGGGTCAGGTCTATGTCCACAGGCCGAGGTTAGAGACCTCAATCCATCTCAAGGGCGCCTGGGAAGAAGGAAGCTCCCCACACCCAGATCTGGGCTCCAAGCTCCAGGTCTAACCAGGCGTGCAGTACTAGACCTGATAACCATCACCAATCACCCGGCCACTGTCCCCCACTCTCGACCTGTGTACCACCCGTCCCCTTTCTTTAGAGGTGATTGAAGAAGTTCTCTCTGATGGACCTTGCTCACTCTACCCTCTCACTCTCTGGAGAAGGAGGAATCCTGGAAACCAGCTCAGCAAAACCCAAGCATGTCCTGGCAAAGTCTCAGTAACTCCTGGCTAGGGTTCTGGAGCCCTGAAGAAGCCTATGATCCTCTCCCCTCCTTCTTCATCTACGGCAGCAGATGCTCTCGGTTGTTTGATGTGTATCCTGGTCACTCTCAAGTGTCCCAGGGGATGAAATGGGTGGAAGACGGGTCCCAAGATCCCAAGACAGTTTCCAGTCCAAAAGCCCCAGCACTTAAGGAGAGCACAGCTTGTATGAGGGGGCAGCTGAGATTGATCCCTGGCTGCCTGGCCCCAGGCCAGTGGTAGAGCCATGACAACCTTCATGTATGGGGCGTCTGCCATGTGCCACACAGGTATCGCACTAAGCACTTACACCCACTATCTTATTCTTATCTGAATCCTTGAAACACGTGAAGTCAGAATTACTATATATCGTGAGAAAACTGAAGTTAAGCGACTTACCCAGAGCCACACAGCTACAAAGCAACTGAATTAATTGCAAAGTGTTTCTCTTTTCTCTTTCTACCAAACCCAGCTGCTTAAGTAGGTTTCAAACTCAAACTTTACATACAAAATTTATCACATCCTATCTGTCCTCTTCCCTCCTCTCCTAGGAAGAAGCCAGTAGTTTCTGCAAGATTCCCCTCATCCCCTCTAACACACACACACACACACACACACACACACACACACACACACTGCCCCCCAGCTGAATCTTCCCTGCAAAGTGCACACTCTCTCCTTCTCTGCTGCTAAGGGCACCCTCACTCCTCACCCCTCACCCCACGACTCCAAGAGAGAAGCATCTAGCATCGGGAGAGGAAGTTTGGCTAGGTGGACCCCAAAGGGGACCATCGGAGGGGTAGCTGAGCTGAGGGACTGGCAGATGGGGGCTTCCTGCAAAGGAGCTGGTCCCCCGCGGGGTCACAAAGAAGATGCCTCCCGGATCCCTGTGCCCAGCCGTGGGGTTGGAGGTGCTTTCAGCTCCTTATCAAATATTAACGCACAACTCCTGCCACCTCCCACCCAGGCGAATAATTAAGAGCTCGAGCACATCATTAATCTTTAAACGAAAATCACCCTGGCCGGAAAGACCGGCTCGGCCGGGGCGTCGGGTGTCCTAGGGTCCCCAGCCCGCGGGCTCCCCGGACAGTGCTGGGGGGCTGGGGAGCGGCAGGGGGGCGGCAGCCTCGGGAGACAAGGGACCCAGGGCGAGAAGCGGGAACGCCAGGGCCCCTCGGCACCCAGGCTCTTGCGCGGGCTCTGGGCGGGGGGCAGCCAGTGGGCGCTGAGCCCGCGCAGGGCGGACAGCGACCCCGGGCCAGGCCGAGGACCAAGGGCGCGTGCAACGCCAGGAGCGAGGAGGGCGAGCAGAGCGGCGGGCGTCGAGGCGGCCGGGGGAGCGACGGCCCGCGCCCCCCGCGCCCCGCGCCCCCCGCGAGTGCACCCCGCGCCCCGCCGCCGCACGTGGCCGCTGTCCGCGCCCGCCGCGTCCGCCGAGGCCCCGCAGCCCTGGGGCGGGGCGGGGCGGGGGCGGGGGCGCCGGCCGGGGGCCCCCGCGTTCACCTGCGCAGGCCGAGGGCCGGGCGGCGGCGAGGGCCAGGAGCGCGGGCAGCAGCCGCATCCCGCGCAGGAGCAGAGGCGCCGCGGAGCCGGGGGTCGCGCGCCGAGGCGGCCTTCGGGGGTGCCGCGGTCATGCCGGCCCCGGGTTTTATAGCGGAGCTGCGACGACGGGAGGGAGCCCCGACAGCGGGGCGCGGGGAGCGGCTCCTCCCCCTGGCGGAACCTCCCCTCCCGGCGCGTCCTGTCCCTGCGCTGAAATCCTCCGCTCCCCTCCTGGCGCACCCCCCCCCCCCGCGGGCCACCTCGTGCCTCGTGCCCCCCCCGCGGCCAGCTCCGCTCCGCTCGGCTCAGAGGCAGCGCCCTCCCTCCGGTCGCCGCCCGCCCCATCTCACACCTGGTGTCTGGTTTGGGAACGAGGTGCCGACCTTGCGAGCTATCCGATCAACACAGGAGGGGGTGCCCGGATTCCTGCCTTTGATCATTTCGGCCCGGACCCCTGCGCAGGCCTCTGGCCGGGGAGCGGTCCGCGGGGCCTGGGAATGGCCTTGGTTGGGGGGCGCGGGGGGACGCAGCCTCCCGAGGATGGTGCAGTGGAGGCGGCTGCGCTGGGGTTGGTGGCATCGGGTGTCCCGGGGAAGAGGGCTTGCTTTTCTTGCTGAGGCAGTGGCCGCTGATTCTCCGGGTCGCCTCTCTTTTCTGTGTCCGCCCAGGCCGCTCCAGACCTAATTTCTAAGCAGACCAAAGACCCTTCTTCCAACACAGAGTGAAGGCGCCTCTGAATTGCTGCGTGAGCATTTAGGTGATGGCCAGAGCAGGGAGGGGGCCGGTGAGGGGAGAATCGAGAAACAGATTCCAGTGAGAGAGAAGCTTAGGGGGTCAGAGGGAAGGGGCTGTTTCCTGCCGAGGCTCCCAGACCCCTGAGATGAGATGGGAAGAGAAGAGACAGGGGACTGGGGCACCTGGGTGGCTCAGTCGGTTAAGCGGTTAAGCGTAATCTGCATTCCGCTCAGGCCGTGATCCCAAGACCCTGGGATGGAGTCTCTCATGGGCTGATTGCTCGGTGGGGAGTCTGCTTCTCTCTCTCCCTCTACTCCTTCCCCTACTCATGCTCTCTCTCGCCTGCTCTCTCTCAAATAAGTAAATAAAATCTTTAAAAAAGAGAGAGACAGGGGTCTGAATGGACTCCTAGTTCTCTCATCTGCCAGGATCTTCAGAGGGGTCCAGGGAAAAGGAAAGTTTCCTTGAAAGAAGCCTTAGCATTTGGGTAAATGAGGCTGAGGGCTGCTCTAGAGGGGAAGATGCCTCTTGTCTCAGGAGGAGTACTCTTGTCTCCTGGGTCTGGCCCCCCTGCTGCAGTGCCTGTTGACTCTTTTATGGGTCTAGGTACTGTGTGTCCCACAACGGTAGGGGCTTCCGTGGGGGTTTGGAAAGCTCAGACTTGGGTAGGGAAGAGGGAGAGGGAACCAGGCAGTGGGCCTGGGCCCCCTTCATCAACAGGAAGCCCCTGTTTTCTGGTCTTGTCGCTTCCCCATCCGCTGCCAACCCCTCTGCTCCCACCGGCCTTTGAACCTAGGCTAGGGACCTCTGAAGAGGGATTGCCTCCCCTAGAACTCTCCAGGCAAAGGGGCTTCCTCCTTGGTTAGAGTCCTGATTCTAACTGCCACCACTCCCCACTCCACGTCCTGGCCCAGGATCACAGCCTCAAGGAGCAGCTTTGATCCTACAGAGAGGGGAGGGGGCGTCCACATTGGGCTTAGGACTCTATTGTCTACGCTGCTTTTGAATTTAATCAGCAGCCAAGACTATGGCAGTCAGGGGAGGGATTCCACACCCTAGGGCCTTTTCTGGGGAGTGGATTTATATCCATAGAGCTATAAAAATCTATGTTTCAGGACTGAGGAATGGAGTGGGGAGGAATCCTATTCCTGGGAATGAAGTCTACTTCAGGGGATCCATGTGACCCTAGGCCAGCCCCCTGACTGGTAGGAGAGATTGAAAAACTTTGGTGGGGTTAAGGGGCCACCCATCAAAGTCCATCCCCTTGGGGCCTCCTAGAGGGAGAAGAATGTGGGAGAGGGAGCTGCCCCTTAGGTAATCCTGCTCCACACCTGTGGGTATGCCCCCCTGGTATGCTGGGGCCAGCAAGATGGGGGAAAGCCAAGCCCTGGTGTGGTGTCCTCTCTGAGGCATGGGGTGTGCATGGGAGGAGCTTAAGGTTGGGCACATCCTCATGAATGTGCCTTAATCAGGGGCACCACGGGGGGGGGGGGTATATGTTGGCTGGGGAGTGGTCAGGGTGTGGCCACTGCTCTGCATGTCATCTCTCCAAGGCTACACAGCAGGGCAGGAGGCTCCCCACTTCTAATGTTAACATTCCCAGCTTTATCTCCCAGTCTTAGACCCCTGTCCTAGTCTGCCATAAACTAGTCACCTGTCACCTACTAGGCCCATGGCCCTGCTCCCCTGGAGGAGACAAAGCCTTCATTCAAGCAGGGATTGTTAGAGCAGGGATGGGCCCTGACACATCTCAGTGACTTACAGGCCCATAAAGCTGCCAGCCCGGGCCCACCGGCCCCAGCCTGGTGCAGGCTCCTTCCTCTTATTCTGCCCAGGCTTCCCAAATGTCCTGCATTCAAGTCCCTGCTCTTCCCCAGACTCAGGGATGGCCTTGGGCAACTTTCCTACACCTCTCTGATTGCAACTTCCTCATCTATAAAGTGGGGATGGTCATCCCTACCCTACTGACCTCTGCCAATAAACAGTTTAGGAATCAGCAGTGAGACAGGGTCAGCCCAACCCAGACTTTCACAACATGCCTGTCGGTTCCTGGGTGCAGCCACTGGCCCATGGCAGCCGCAGAAATGAATCACGATTCTCGTCCTCTGGGGGTGTCCACTTGCATGGCCCCATCTGCAGCCAGATGGAGGCAGCGGGAAAGCTTTGGAGCTTTGAGGACAGATGACCCTGGGATCACTTCTGGCTCCAGCCACGTGCTCTGTGAGGTCAGCTGAGCCTGGTTTCCCACCATCTATAAAGTGAAAATCATACCGCTCTCTTCCTCCAAGATTTTTGTGACAATTCTGTGAGCCATGCCTGAGGTAGGCTGGCCCAGGCTGGCACATTAGCACATGTCCCCATGACCTCCAAATGGAGGTCCCTTTACCTGGATTAAACCTGACCCAGGGCAGGTGTGGATGTGGCCTCAGGTGGGAGGGGATACTGGGCTAGGCCCTGAAAGGGCTATTCTGGACTCCCAAGACCTTCTAAGGAGGGGTGAAGAAGGCTGAGGAGCAAGGCAAGGGGCGCCCCCAACTGCATGGACACAAGAAGGTGAGATTGTGAGATTCGGTCGGATTCAGCCCTTGCTGGGACTCTGACCTGCACGAGGTAGGAGCACAGGGAGCAAGATCCTGCATTCCTGGTATTCACAGGTCAGAGGAAGGCTAAGCACATGTCCCTAAGCAGAGAACCACCACGCCTACATTCAGGGAGCAAGTTGGGCAGACAGAGTATAAGGCCGAAGCTCAGAACCAGCCTTGGAGCAACACTGCTCTGGTTTCACATCCCAAACCTACCATTCACCCTTTACCTCCCTCAGGCTCAACATCCTGATCAGGAAAATGGGGATAAAGACAGCACCTCCCTCACGTGGTATGGTTAGCATCCAACTATGCAGTGCTGGGTAAATGGCCTGGTAGAGGTCTAGGCATTTGCCGAGTGCTCAATAAACCTCAGCTGTGGTTACTAGCCATTAAAGACAAAAATGGCTTATACCCTTGATATTATAGGAGCCCTGAGGAGTGGTAGGCACCACCCCAGCCAGTGGTGTGGGCGGGGTGGGGGGCATTGGAGAAGGCTTGTCGGAGGAGATTAGATCCAAGCTGAGTACTGGAAGACAAGTAGACGTTACCTGAAAAGGGAAGGGAAATCCAGCCAGAGGGAACAGAATGAGAAGAGGCCTAGAATGGGGTGAATAATCTCCAAGTGAGAGGTGAGAGTGTCGAGAGATGGGGTTGGAGAGGTATTTGGCCTCAAATGGATAGGACTTGTTTATTGAGGTTAGAACTTTGGACTGATTATTTCCCTTTAATAAGAGGGTAGATAGCAAGAGCCTGAGCTTCTTTTCCTTTTTTTTTTTTTTTTTTTTAAGATTCTATTTATTTATTCACAAGAGACAGAGAGAGAGGCAGAGACATAGGCAGAGGGAGAAGCAGGCTCTCCACAGGGAGCTCGATGTGGGACTCTATCCAGGGATTCCAGGATCTTACCCTCAGCTGAAGGCAGATGCTCAACCGCTGAGCCACCCAGGTGTCCCAAGAGCCTAATTTTCTAGGCCAGGAAACATCCTCAGAAAGGGTTGCTTGGCCCTAGAAAGGGACAGGGATCCTTACTTTTTTGAGTTACAAAAGAGGAAGCTGAGGCTCAGAGAGGGCAGTGCATCACCCAAGTTGCCCAGCAAAGAGAGAGCAGAGCTGAGATTTTAACCATGATCTCCCACTCCCCTCCCCATATGCTTTCCCTACCATCTCATCCCCTCTACGCCAAACACACACCTCCCTCTCATTGGGACCCCCAACCTCCAGCTCCCATTGTTTTCTCACCCTCAGGGCGCCCTCGGATTAGTAATCATTCAAGGAAATGTTCGCAGAGACCCAAGGTTTGTGTCCCTGGACTAACCTTAAGATGAAACCCACAGGGAGAAGGTTTAATCAATATTCCCCTCTTGAGCACTCCCCAGCCTGGATCTCTGCCATATTCCAGCAGAGACAAGAAAGCTCCTGTGCCAGCATCTGTGAAAGCTGCAGTTCCTCTTCCCTTGTCTTCACGCCTACCCTATTTCTCTGGTCTATAGGGAGGTTCCTGGGGAAAGGGGAGGAAGCAGAAAGAGTTGGAGGCTCTCGTGGGGGCAGGATGGGGGCCTCCTCAGTGGAGGGGTTGTTGGAAACTTCTGCCCCTGAACATTTTGAAATAGTAACAGCAGTAAGAAGTATGGAATGATCCAGCAATGGAGATGACATATGTTCTGTTCCTGCCCTGCAGAGAATTCAGAAAAACTCTTCCGTGGCTGTCCCCTCTCCTGTCAGTGTCTCAGCCACAGGCATCCAGGCTCACAGCAGCAGGAGGCTGGGGTCAGAGCTGCTTTGGATTTTCCAAGCGCATTCATTTACATTCTGGTTTTGTGGCAGAAGAACCTCTGAAGAGGATGATGGGGGTGGAACCAGGTGGGGAGAAGGCAGCCTTGGGGGAGAGAGGAACATTTCCTCCTCAGTTCATGCTGCAGCAACGTGAAGAGAACAGGTTCTTTCAGGGGCACATGTGCACTCGTGTGTGTGTGTGTGTGTGTGTGTGTGTGTGTGTGAACTTCTTTTTCTCTGATTATCTAGATAATACTTACTCAATGTAGAATATTTGGAAAGAAGCAGTGGGGAAAAAAAAAATCCCCAAAAACCTTAGCTCCCAAAGCAATTAGTTTACGATTTGACAGATTTTTAAGAAACTTTAAACACAATGATCACCCCCCAACCTTAGTCTGTTTAATTTTTCTATCTTCTCTTACAGCCTTTATATGTAGAACAGTATTGACACAGTGAACGGCTTAGTGGCCTGCTTTTTAACCTTCACATTTCAGCATAAACATGAGTCCACCTCACCTCATTGCCTTTGCAACTGTCATTTTGTGGTTCCACAGTGTACCCAGGCTGTGTCCTCTGCTGACTTCTCATTGTAAATAACACTGCTGGGAACATCTTCCCCCTGGAGCGGCAAAGCCATAGGCTTGGGAAGGAAACCAGGCATCAGTGAGGGCAAGTTCCTTCTTGTAGCTCCCCACTGAGCAGAAGTACCATCTGTTCAGGAGAACAACTTGGAGGTGGAATAAGGGATAAGGCAAGATTTGCGAGGGACCATCTAAGGGACCCTCAGAGGCCAGCTGGAGAATCTGAGCCTGGAGTTCTAACTCTTTGACCTCTGGTGTGTCAGTCAGATAGGGAACATGTGGGAAGGTGGTGGGGAGGGTGGGGTGCTCTGTGTAGATCTGCAGGGTGGAGAGGAGTGTGAGAAGTGTGCCTGTGGGTGCCTCTTCCCGGCTGTGTGTTTGCACAGCAATGGCGCCCTCTGCTGTCCAGGTGCTTCCAACCCATCAGTGCCTTTTACAGTTTGAAGTTCTTCCCACTAACAAGATCAATCTGTCCTGCGGTAGCGTTTCTTTTTCAGTTGTGGGGTTGGGGAGGCATCATTTAATGACAGTGAATAGCATTCAGAGAGTTGGAAAACAACTCTTTAGGTCCACCCCGTACCTGATTCCCAGAACTTTTGCCTCTTTTAAGAGACTTCACACCAAAAGAGAGAGAGAGAGACTTCACACCACTACCACCAGGTGCAGCTTCATTTAACATCTGAACTAAAAAAAAAAAAAAAAAAAAAAATAACATCTGAACTACCCTCGGATATCAGAAGGGAAACTGAGACAAGTAATTGAGAATGTGTCAGCAAGAACCCTACCCTAGCTAATTTCTTTAGGTGTGGCCCTGGCTCCCTCATATCCCAGGGAGATGATGAAGGTGTCAGAATGGCCAGCAGATAGAAACTGAAGTTTAGCAGGCCTGCAGAGATAGCTCACCTCCTGCCTCTGGCAAGAGCTACATGTGGGTACTTGTGGGATGGTTAGGTTAATCTACTGTACCTCCTCCCTTATTTTGGCAACCAAGGAAGGTGGGGGGCAAGTGGCTTCCATAGTGAGTAATGTCAAAGTTAACTCTGAAATATAGTTAAAGTCTAATGAGACCTATGTCGGGTAGGAATGGGCAGGGTGGGCTTCATGAGTGTGGGACTTGTGTAGTCACAGAGGAACCACACTTGTTTGAATATTCCGCTGTCACTCTCTTGAATTTTTTTAAAGATTTTATTTATTTATTCATGAGAGACACATGGAGAGAGGCAGAGATATGGGCAGAGGAAGAAGCAGGCTCCCCGCAAGGAGCCCAATGTGGGACTCGATCCTGGGACTGCAGGATCATGCCCTGAGCCAAAGGCAGACACTCAACCACTGAGCCACCCAAGCATCCATCTCTTGACATTCTTGACAATTTTTGAACGAGGTGCTCTGCATTTTTCATTTTGTAGGATTTTTCATTACTGGAAAGTGTAACGGAGACCTTCTGGGATACAGGGTGGGGGGAGAGTGATGTGTAGTCTTCTGCCTGGATTTCCACCCTACTAGGGCCAGAAAGCAGGCAACAGTGCCTCAGAGAACTGGTGGACCAGCAGCCACTTTTGGGGCCCTCAGCTGGGTCACATTCTGCTTTCTCGAAGTTCGGACTCTGCGTGCTTCAAATCAAACCAGTGATGGTTTGAACTATTGAAGCAGAGGACAATCCATGCAGGTTATTGGTCAGTGTGAACACATCCTAGAGTTTGGGTCGGATTCTGAGTGCAGGTCACAGTGAGGAATGTGGCTCCCAAGAAGGGTGGGGGTAATCAGGAGCTTCAGCACCGTGAGATGGACAGCACCCTGGAGGCGCCCCTCTGAAGCTCTATAGGGTCAGTGACAGCCCCGCTCCCCACTGTGCATTTTACCCTGTGAAGCAAGGTAGAGGGGTGGGCCCGGTAGGGCCAAGCTCCTGGGCCGGATCACAAGCCCCAGAGGCTGGATGGGGCTCTGAGCCTGTGCTCAGGGGATCAGCCAGAGCTTGAGGTCAGGGATGGGAGGAAGGAGGGAGAGAGGGAGCTTGAACTGAGCTAGCCTGGGGAGGCTGGTGTTCCAGGACCATGGAGGCAGGAGTTGAAGGCAGAGACCTGGTCACACCCCTGGAGCCTCTTCCCTGTGTGCTTGGAATTCCAATAGAAACTCTGGCTCCAGTTCATGTCATGACAAACCTTCCTGCACACACAGACCCAGGTGTACAGCCTTCACCTCCCACCCCAAGTTAAAAGGAAAGATAAAGGCACCTCTGAGGAGAAATGGAGGTATAGCAGGGCTGGTTCAGGAGAGGGAAGTGGAGAGGTCCAGCTGTGCCTACTCTGACAGGGAGGAATGTTATGAACTGTTTCTAGGAAACATGCAAGTGAGCCTCTGTAGGGTTCAGATTACATGTCTCATGGGAAGGGAGCAGAACAGCATCCCAGCCAGGGCCTCCCAGTAGCCACACTATCCCCAGAGCCTCCATAATGGGTGATGGGGCACCCGTGTCAGAGTGCAACAGGAGGGGGGAACTGAGTGGGCAAAGGCAGAGGGGAGACACCTGAGGGCAGTGGTTTATGGTCATGGGAGCACAGTTGGTGTGCCCTGGATGAGGCCCAGGGCTTCCATTAAACATGATTCTAGCTATACTATACACAAGGCCTCACATCCTGAGCTCACATGCACCCGAGCTGTCCTGGTCATCTCCACCTGTGGCTACTCCCCAGACAGTCCCCCAGCACTGGCCCGAGGGAACCACCTCTTAGCTGTTTCAGTCTCCTGGAATTTCTGATTCCATCTATGCACAACAACCTTCTCAATCAAACGTGTACATACCCTCAACCCTGAACTGTACCACATTTCCAGTTGGGTGGTGGTGTCTCCCTAGCTTGGAGCCCTTGGCCCAGGCTCCCTACCCTTGTGGCAGATGTCACCAGGTGTGGTCTTCTTATCTCTTCCCTGATCAGTCTCTCCTAACCCTGAGGCCCTGAGCTCAATCAGATCAGGAACCTGGTTGGCTTTTTCCATGGCAGTGCTACACAGTAGTAGCTCCACAAATACTTTGTCAGTGAATCAGCCTTGTCTTGCTTTACTCACTGTGGGTGGTCTGATTGAAGAAAAGTGGGTCCCTATAGGCCAGTGGCTCAGGATCACCCCAGGAGCATCTCTGAAATGACCCAGCTGCTGGTACCAATCCAGACTTAGCCAGTTGCAGGGTGTATTGGCAATGTTATGAAAATAACATGGTGGATCTTGGGGCATTCTGAATTTGTTTTACAGATAGGGCTGCAGGCCCAGAGATGGGGCTGTAATTTGTCCCAAGTCTCACAGCAAGGTAGATAAACCCAAGCAATCAGAGGGTTGCTCCTCATCTTCCCTGCCCTTGGAATATGCATTCAAGCTGCTTGCCTTTTCCACACTAAAGCTGCCCAATGACACAGCCTTGAGAGAGTAGAGTGATGTTGAGACCATCTTGATTATATATGTGACTGAACCCAGTTAAGGCCTTTATATAAACTCTTAAGGTTCTGTCAGTGAGTACAGAGATATATTCACCTTGCAGCCGGCCCAGGCAAGCCTCATATGTACGTTCCCTTGTTTATCAAACCTGCCACTGACCCATGGAATGGTTTGCCTCTTTCTTCCTCTCTTCCTGCCCTCTGAGTATGGGGCTGATTTCAGATTATACCAAGGAAGCTCTTGAAGTTTCAAATTAGCAATATCAGAGTTTTCCTTTCCTTTTCTTTTCTTCGGTCCTTCCTTTTTTTTTTAAACAATGTCAGAGTTTTTCAAAGACATCAATGCATTGCGGAAAATCACCTTCCTCCCCCAGAAAACTTGATCTTTTAGCAACCCAGGAGATAGCCAGAAAACACAGTTCCCAAACTCAGCTCTAGTCTCTTGGTCCTGTTGTTAATCAAGTGCAACAATTCTCTACTTCCAAGGACTTGATGAACAGCAGGGTTGCTCTATTGGTTATGGAGGCCACGGGATGGTGGGGATGTTACTGAGTGCAGACTGGTTCCATGCCCCACCCCATGTGTAAAAGGCTTTACATCAGCAGAAAGGGCACTGGAGAGGACCAGGCATGAATGGCACACCACCAGCATGATCTGTGGGGAAGCACACATACTGTTGGAAGCCCATTAAAAGATAAATCATGGAGTTACCATATGATCCAGCAATTTCACTCCTAAGTATTTACCCAAGAGAAGTAAAAACATATTCAGGTGAAAACTTGTACATGACTGTTCATAACAGAATTATTCATAATAATTCAGAATTATTCATAATTCCACAAGGTGGAAACAATCCAATGTCCATCTACTGATGAATGAATAAGTAAAATGTGGTATGTCCATTTAATGAAATATTATTCAGTCATAAAAAGATAATTTTAATATAAGCTACAACACGGATAAACTTGAAAAGGGTTAGCTAAAGAGGGATCACAAAAAAACACAAATTGCTTGATCCCTTTGTAGGAAATGTCTAGAATTTGCAGACATTTAGAGACAGAAATTGAATTAGTGACTGCTTACAGCTGGCAGTACTCAGGGGAAATGGAAGTGACTGCTCATGGGTATGGGGGGGTGGTTGGTATGGTCTATGTAGGAGGGCCCATCCACCCCAGGGAGACACAGGGCCTGTGAATGGCTAAAAGAGAGGGCCTTTCTATTACTCGGAAAAGGTGGCTCTTTCTGGGGGAGATTGGGTTGAAGCCCATGTTGCTTTATTAGCTAAGCCCTTGTGCGGTGCAGAGACTGCACCACACACCTGGCATCCCTCCCAGAACAGGTGAGAATAGCCCTCCAGAGTGTCAGCCCTGACAGAGTATGTACAGAGAGGAGCTTGAGAGCCCACCTCTGGTCAGAGCTGGTAGTCCTGCTCCTTATCAGCCCAGGGCCACGGCCAGGCTAGTCTCTGTGCAGAGGCCCGGTCCTACTTTAATTACCTCTTCCTGGTGTACGGTTTGTGCCCATTCTGGCTGTTGAGCTTGATGCAGAGGATGTGAGGGAGTGAGGTGTTGTGCAGGAGGACCTGCAGGACGTGGTCCATGGAGGCCTTCAGAGGGTAGAGAAAGCAGCCCAGGAGGGGATGAGGACAAACCAGGGGCTTGGTGACTATATCGGACACCTACAGGGACCCTCCCAGCCCTGAGATTGGGATCCCCAGACTAGGATCCTCATGTGTCCTGAGAAGTCCTATGCACATTCCTCTCTCAACCTCCCAGCACACCCCAGCTGCTCATCCACTTGGTCCCCTTGACCTGTACTCCTTCCATCTGACTTATCCCTCTGTCTCTGGTCTTGGGTTCTTCCCCATTCCCCGTCCTCAACAGAGCAATCTTTCCAGGAGAGAACAGTGTCAAGATGCCCTTCTCATTCCTTCAGGTACCAGCAATTATTACTAAACCCCTCCTGTGTGTCAGCAGCTGTGTTGGGGCCACACCAGGAGCCATCTCTGCTCCTGAGTCTACGGTTATGCTGGGCATGCCTGGGACTAATGTCAGAGCGTGCACAGAGAGCCCTAACCAAACCCAGGTGTTTGAGAGGTACTTTCTGCAGCAGCTGATGCTAAAGCTGAGGTTACAAGGAGAATGAATAAACTGAGAAAGGGATGTGGAGGCTGGGACTGAGGCTAGAGTTGAGGGGGCAGTGGTTGAAAAACACTAAAAAAAAAAAAAGAAAGAAATCATTCCAGAAGGTGAACAGCATGTGCGTAGAAAAGCTCAGGGAAAAGGAGAGTGTGGGATTTTGGAAGAAGCCACAAACCAGTTCTGGCTCAAAGTAGAGTTCGGGCAGTTACCTGAGAGGTAGAACAGGCCAGATCACAGGGATTCTTGTATTTAGTACATCCCAAAGAGCACGCCACCGGCAGGGGTGAGGGGTCACCAGCAGCTCCTGAGATCAGATACACTAATGATCTGTTTGGATGTTTCATGTGTCTGTCTCTGGAAGTGCGCTCGTGCCCTGGGCTGCCCCTACCCCCCATTGGGCCTTTTTGCCTGCTCTGGGCTCACAGAGGGTGCAGAGGAGCGCATGGTACCACCTTGGGTGTATGTACAGAGAGGAGCTTATTGCAGCTTATTGCTCTGTACACCGCCCAGCATCATGTTCCCCAACCTTGTCCCCAGGTGCCCCAGTTGTGGGGTTTTTTTGCTTTATGATGGTCATATGTAGATGCTCAGGCTACCAACTGTTCAGTTTGGCAGGAGAGCTCCTACCTTGGCCAACCCTCTCCTGAGTGCCCCTCGGTTTCTCTCAACCCTGCCAGGCCTATTGGAGGTGTCTGGATTCATGTTTGTCCCCAAGATGGCTGGGCACAGCTGTGGCTCTACTGCAGTGAGACGCTGAAGCAGCCCTCCGGGCTCACTGCTCACCGCCTGAGGGTGCAGCAGGTGGGAGGCACCGCCTGAGGGTGCAGCAGGTGGGAGGCGCCGGCACTTCCTCCAGCACCCCCCTCCCCCCCACACACACACAGTGACACAGGAGGGCCTGCCTGCAGCCTCCTGTCCTCCTGTTATGCATATACTTGCAGTGACTATCAGGGCAGCCAAAGAGTGGTCCTCAGGTCATGAAAGCCCTCCTCCTGGCACCCCTCACCAAAGGGGATTCTGTTAACAACTCCCAGAGGTGTTGTTAATTACCATGATAAACAGAGCTGTTTGGATTTGAAAGAGGGGATAAAATCTGCTCCTTGATGAATGAGGAGCTGAGCTACAGGGAGGACCCTGTTGCCATGAGCTGAACACCACTGGTTGGCCATTCCACTTTCTCTGGGGCTTTGGGGACTGTCCCATGCCCTCCTTTGCCTCTCCGTTTTCCCATCTGCCTAATGGATTTGCTAATACCCACTTTGCCTCTTGGAGCCACTGTTACCCAACAGGCACTTGTCACCTTGTGCTATGCCAAATGGACAGAGGAAACTCAGGTCTTGGTGGGTGAGGAGGCTTACCAAAGGTCCCCATAAATGTCAGAGTCAGAAATTGAATCCAGGACTTCTGTGTCCCAGTCCCCACTGCCACATGTGGGACAAATCACTTTATAAACCCCCCAACTCAGGGATCCTTGGGTGGCTCAGCAGTTTAGCACCTGTTTTCGGCCCGGGGCCTGATCCTGGAGTCCCGGAATCGAGTCCCACATCGGGCTCCTTGCATGGAGCCTGCTTCTCCCTCTGCCTGTGACTCTGCCTCTCTCTCTCTGTGTCTCTCATGAATAAATAAATAAAATCTTAATAAATAAATAAATAAACCCCCCAACTCTTGTTTTTCACCTATAGAGTGGAGAGCTGCTGTTTGCCTCACCAGAGATGGGGTGAGTAGTAACATCCATGGTTTCATCAAGGGCATTGCACTCCAAATTTCACCCTCTGGCCACCCAGACCCACCAATGTCGGCCTTTTTCCAGACGGGGTGTGCCCTGCTCCCTGGGTGTGTGATCAAAGCCTGAGACACAGGCCCCCACCCTATCCTCACACTTGGCATCACCCATCAGCTGGCAGGGCTGGGCTTCATCCTCAGAGTCAGCAAACCGGATGTTGCCGAGGTGCAGCAGTCCAGCCAGGACCTGAGCGGGCAGGAGAGGACAGACACGATGTAAGCTGTTTCTTAAGGGCTGGAGCCTAGCCCGGGAAGGGCCCCTCTCTTGCTGAATATAATCACAGAATTATTATTATTAACAGAATAATAATAGAAGCTCCTAACCGATGCCCATTTACTACATCACTCTGCCAAGCACAATGCAAGCAACCTGTATGCATCATTTAATATAATCCTTTCACAATCTGGGGGTATGTGCTATGACAGTGCCCGCTGCACAGGCGGGGCTGCTAGAAGTTAAATCACCAGCGCAGATCACACAGTCATAGAAGGAAAAGTCAGGATTTGATCCCAGGGCAGGCTGACTTCAGATGCTTTACAGGTATTCTTCTTCGTGGAGCTTTGATGCTCAGTCAAGCATGCCTGCCTGGTCACCCCAAGACAAACTTCTGCAAAAGAATCCCAGCAGGTTTGCGGGCCTGGGGGGGCAGGTCAGGTACCAAGGGAGCTCAGGTGCATTCTGGCTGACTCTGGCTGGGTCTGGCTCCCCTCAAACTTCCCTCTCAGGGTGGGGCAGCCAGGAGAAGGTAGTTCCTGTGGGGAGGTGTCACTGGAGCCTCTGGTCTGTACTGGTTCCTTGTAGATCTGTGGGTGGGAGAGAGCCAGTGGCAGTCCAAGGGGAGCCCAGGCCTGTAAAGGCCTAAAATTGTGTAGATAATGTGTGGGGAGAGTCCTGGAAGGGTCTGTAAAGCAGTGGGGGTGGACACCTCAGAGAAAGAAGCAATAGAGTTTTGAGGTTCCAAGCTCCTTCCCGTTAAGAGCACAGCTCCCACCCTGGGGAGCTCACAGTCTCATGGGGGAGGTATGGCTCTTCACGGCTGGTGCAAGGACCACACCTGTTTCTCCTTGGGCTCCCAGCACCATCCCAGGGCCAGAAACGTAGCAGGAGCACAATATTTGCCAATGAGCAAGCCCCGTTAACCCCCCCATGCCTCAGTTTCCCCAGAGATGGTGTCCTGAGCTGCAGAAAACCTTGCTGTGTGTGTTACTGCTCGAAGAGCTTCAGATGACCATAACTAAAGTGAAACCGCCGGCCTCAGCCGAGACACCTGCGATGATCCTGGGTTTGCAGGTAGGTCCAGGGTGAACAAGGGACCGTACTGTTCTGTACCATTCATTTGTGGTACAGGTGGAGCAACTGGACCCAGACGGACAGAAGAGATGACTTGCCCCAAGCCCCACTACAAGGTAGCGGGAGGGCCAAGAACACCTGAATCGCTCGAGGACAACTTCCTCCCAGCAACCCGAGGAGGCAACGGGAGAGCAAGGTCCTCCAGCTTAGCCCGGGTCCCTCCGTGGGGCCCAAGACCTCCCGCCCATCGAGCGCCCGAATTGGCTCCAGTTTGGAAACCAGGAAAAAGGGAGGGAGAGAGAGCTGAGCAGGTGGACGCAGGTCCCGAGGCACCGACGTCTGCACCGGGCCCTGACGCCGGAAGGCGGGGACCCTTCAGTCCCCACGGAGCGAAAACTCTTTAGTCTTTGACTTTCTCCTTTCGTCTCTGTTTTGTTGTTGTTGTTTGTTTGTTTGTTTGTTTAAAGATTTTATTTATTTATTCATGACAGAGAGAGAGAGGCAGAGACACAGGCACAGGCAGAGGGAGGAGCAGGCTCCGTGCAGGGAGCCCGACCTGGCTGAAGGTGATGCTAAACCGCTGAGCCACCCGGGCTGCCCTATTGTCCCCGTTTTGAAGCAATGGTTTTCAAAAGAAATCACAGCAAGCGGCCCCCTGTACCCCAGGCAGGGTTGGGGGGCGGGGTCTAGGTTCCTGAACAGAACTGGGGCTTTGCCTCCAACCACACCACTCTTCCTTCTTGGAGGCCCTAATGCACAAGCGTGGCAGCCGTGGAGCACTCCTCCCCCCCCCATCTTTTCAGCCGAGAAGGGACATAAGTTAGAGTAATAAGATTTGAAAACGCAAATCGCAACACCGAAAAGCCAAGTTACGTAACACAGTGCCATTCGACAGAACAAGCTGTCAACAAAAATAGGATTAGTTAATTCTCGGGAAGTGAAATTAATTAAAAATTCACAGGAGATGCCAGAACACTTTTAGCTGGGAGGTTTGAAGAAGTAAAAGGGGCTCTGGAAAATTCCTAGCTGTGTTGATACAAATAATCCAAACCTAAAGCCCTGAAGTGCAGGCCTCGGCTTTCAGCAGAATCGGGGAGTTTGGGGGCAGGGGTAGGGGTGGGGGTGGCTCTTGGCCCAGCTTCCGTCCCCCTCCCCCTGCGGGCTGCCTGGCCTCTACGGTGGATGAGTGGGGCCAGGAGCTCTGGTGGGGCATTTTCTCATGTGGCAGAGTCATATCATGGATAATTCAACTGAGGATTGGCAAGCAAAAAATAAAATAATTTCAAAGATGCAGGCAGTTCATTCTCTTCCATTCCAGAACTGAACCTGAGGCCGGAGGAGAGGGGGGGGCCTCGGGGCGGGGGGGGTATCTCAGCTCCTGCTACCTCTCAAAGTGCAGCCATTTCTCCAGGCTTAGGACCAGTTGGAGGTGTTTTTGTCTTTTTAAAATACTTTTTGAGAGATCCCTGGGTGGCTCAGCGGTTTAGCACCTGCCTTCAGCCAGGGCGTGATCTTGGAGTTTCAGAGCCAGTTCCACATTGGCCTCCCTGCATGGAGCCTGTTTCTCCCTCTGCCTGTCTCTCTCTCTCTCTCTCTCTCTCTCTCTGTCTCTCATGAATAAATAAATCTTTAAAATAAAATACCTTCTAGGGGCACCTGGGTGGCTCAGTGGCTGAGCATCTGCCTTTGGCTCAGGTAGTGATCATGGGGTCCTGGGAAGGAGCCCTGCATGAGGCTCCTGGCATGAGCCTCCCAGAAGGGAGCCTGCTTCGCCCTCTGCCTATGTCTCTCTGCCTCTCTTTCTGTGTCTCTCATGAATAAATAAATAATATCTTAAAAAACAAGCAAACAAAAAAAAAAACACAACCTCTTGAGGGACGCCTGGTTGGCTCAGTTGGTTAAGCCTTTGACTCTTTTTTTTTTTTTTTTTTTTTAAGATTTTATCTATTTATTTGAGAGAGAGAGCACACCTGCAAGAGAGAAGACCGGCAGGAGGAGCAGGAGGAGGGAAGGAGAAAGAGGTAAAAGCAGATTCCCTGCTCAGGATCCAGGCACCATGACCCAACCAAAGACACACACTCTTAACCTACTGAGCCACCCAGCCTCCACCTTCAACTCTTGATCTCACCTCAAGTCTTGATCTCAGGATCATGAGTTCAAGCCCAAATTGGGTGTGGAGTGTACTTGATAAAAAAATTTTTTTTTAAATCCCTTTTGCTATTTGTGGTGAGTATAGGTTATAAGCTTTATGAAGAAGCATAATATAACCTTCATAGAAAATAGTTTTAAATTACTTTAGTGGCTGGATCATCTGGTAGGGATATGTTTAACAGTTTAAGAAGCCATTGGGGGACGCTTGTGTGGCTTAGCAGTTTAGTGCCTGCCTTTGGCCCGGGTCATGATTCTGGAGTCCCAGGATCAAGTCCCACGCCGGGCTCCCTGCATGGAGCCTGCTTCTCCCTCTGCCGTGTCTCTGCCTCTCTCTCTCTCTCTCTCTCTCTCTCTCTCTCTGTGTCGCTCATGAATAAATAAATAAAATCTTAAAAAAAAAAAAGAAGCCATTGGACTCTTCCATAGTGTTTGTACCATTTTACATTCCCACCATCAGTATTATGAGGGTTCCAGCTCCTTGTGTGAGGACTTATAACTTGTGCTTTTGTATTTTCTGCATCTTGTTTTAAAGTCAAAATGAGGGATCCTTGGGTGGCTCAGCAGTTTAGTGCCTGCCTTTGGCCCGGGGCATGATTCAGTCCCAGGATCAAGTCCTACGGGGCTCCCTGCATGGAGCCTGCTTCTCCCTCTGCCTGTGTCTCTGCCTCTCTCTCTGTGTCTCTCATGAATAAATAAATAAAATCTTTAAAAAAAAAAAAAAGTCAAAACAAGAAAATGCAGAGTGTCCTGGGTGGCTCAGTCAATTAAGCATCTGCCTTCAGCTTCATCTGCCTTGGAGCCCTGCATTGGGCTTCTTGCTCAGTGGGGAGGCTGCTTCTCTCTCTCTGCCTGCCACTCCCACTGCTTGTGCTCTCTATCGCTCTCTCTGACAAATAAATATATAAAAATCTTAAAAAAAAAAAAAAAACAAAATGGGAAAATGTTAATGTATTACATAAGACCCAGTATGTTGGCATTTGTATGTGAAATTAAAAACCACTTATAATCTCACCCCCCTGATGCTTTTGCCATATTTTCCTTCAGAATTTTTTCTGAACACCCCACATGCCTAATGAGTGTACTGTGATTGAGGCATTCTTTTGCTATTAGATATTTGGATTGTTTCTGATTTTTTTTTGTTTTTAAAATAATATTGCTATGAGCATGATGCTAAATAAAATCTTTCAATTTGGTTATTTCATTTAACAGTGGAATTAGTTCATTCTTAGAAGTAGAACTATTGGGGGGCCCCTAGAGGGCTCAGATGGTTAACCATTTATCTCTAGCTCAGGTCATGATCTCCAGGTCCTGGGATCAAGCCCTGAATTGGGCTCCCTGCTCAGCTGGGAGCTTGCTTCTCCCTCTCCCTCTGCCTCTCCCCTTGCTTGTGCTCTCTTTGTCTCTCTCAAATGACTAAATAAAAAAAAATCTTAAAAAAAGAGAGAGAATTATTGGAATTAAAGGCATGAAGGTTAAGCTTCTTGGCACACACTGCCATGAAACCGATAAAGCATATATGCACACATACAGATACGTGTGTGTGTGTGTGTGTGTATCCATCCCAGTCAAGTTGACATATGAAATTAGCCATCACAGGAGTGAATTACTGATGCATTGCTACAACATGCATAAAACTTGAAAACATAATGCTAAGTTAAAGAAGACAAAGGACCATATACTATATTATTCCATTTATATGAGATGTCCAGAATGGGCAAATCTATAGAGACAAAAAGATCAGTGGTTGACTAGTGGATGGGAGGATTTGGAGTTGATGATGAAGGGGTGTAGGGTTTCTTTTTGGGGTAAGGGAATTGTTCTAAATCTGCCACAGCAGTGGTTGCACAACTCTATGAATATAATTAAAACCACTGACTTGTACACTTAAAAAAATTTTTTTTAAAGATTTTATTTATTTATTCACGAGAGAGACAAAGAAAGACAGAGAGAGAGGCAGAGACACAGGCAGAGGGAGAAGCAGGCTCCATGCAGGGAACCTGACGTGGGACTTGATCCTGGGTCTCCAGGATCACGCCCTGGGCTGAACCTGGGTCTCCAGGATCACGCCCTGGGCTGAAGGCGGCGCTAAACCGCTGAGCCACCTGGGCTGCCCCTAAAAAATTTTTTTAATGGAAGTTTTATGCCTAGCATGGGGCTTAGACTCAAATGACCCTAAGATCAAGAGTTGCATACTCTACCAACTGAACTAGCCAGGTGCCCTGAATTTACACTTTAAGTGGGTGAATTATATAGTAATTGAATTCTATGTCAGTAAAGCTGCTAAAAAATATGTCAGTCACTCATTGTAGCCACTAGAGTGGTATGTTTGGTATTTGATGGGTGTCAGCACAGTGACTTTATTTCTGTCTGTGTTTAGAAATTATGAAGTAGCCTTATTTTGTCTCATTTTATCATGGTCTCGGAGTAACCTTATCTGAGGTTGCTATTGTTGATTGCTTATGTCTAACAAGAGAAGAAAATGACTTGGTTGTAATTGTTAGACCAGTTCCTAGCAATGCTGACGTCTAACTGTGAATGCCAAATCAGTTATCAATGTCAGGGGCTATGTTTTTTCTTCCTTAGCGGACACTGGGAACCTCAAGGGCCCACGGGAATGTGCATAAACACCCTCAGAAAGGCCACAGAAGTTCTGGTCCCAGCCTCCAGCTGGTGTGAGCTTGGGCTCATGAGCGTGGGACCTTGGGAGGTGGGGCTGGAGGAGACTGTGTGCCATCTGTGTTGTAGGGACTTTTTGTACTTCTCATGTCTGTTGCTATTCCAAAGTATGTAGAGGCAAAATGTTCCTTTGCTCACCCTGCCAAGGAGGCCCTGTCATACGCCAGTGACCATCTCTAGCCTTCTCTCTGCTTTGTTCACTCTCCCAGGGTTCCCTCAGTGCCCCAGGGAGGAATTGTAAAGTGGTGGTGAGGGGGAAGGGAGCAGAGCAATAGGTTTTTCAGGCATGACAAGAAGAGAACTTTTCCTGTCTTTGCTCTCCATTGTGGAGAGCTGGATTGGGAGTCCAGGCTGTTGATCTGTTGATTAAGCCTTATTTTGTGTTGGGTTTGTGTGTGTGTGTGTGTGTGTGTTGGGTTTTATCTCAACCCAAAATATGGGGGGGATTCAGAGTTCCCTGCAGACACTTCCTGGAATCACTGTCTGTCAGAGGACACAGAGGAGAGGGTCTGGTAGCGGCTGGGGATCCCACTGAGAAGGCAAGGGGACAGCACAGGAGGAGCACTGGGAACAGTTTCTGCTCTTCCCCTGCAGGCCTACTTGGGAGAGCCACTGTGCTGCCTGGGCTTCAGCTCTCTCCTGTAACTCAAAGATGTGGTTGAGCTCCATCCATTATCCAGGGTCATGCAACTCCCAACCTATTTCTTTCTCTATAAAATCAGTAATCCTAACCAACAACTTCACAAATTTTTCTTGCAGAAAGTTTTAGGACCTTCTCTTTATCCAGAGGCATTGTTAAAAATACTGGGGCAGTGCCTTGTGTGGTATTTTTAAATCCATTTGTGTGGCTATGTGGTATGAGTCCCTTCAACCTTTCAACTCCTGCTCTTCCATTTGGGGGGCTGGAAAAATTCTAATAATTTCCTTTCCAACATTTTCTCTTCCTAGAACTTCTATAAATATGAGGTTAATCATCTAAGTTTCTTATCTTAAAAAATACCTATTCTGTAATAACTCTCCTTTCTTTAATCTCCTGGAAGATTTTCCCTCAACCTTACCCTCCAATTCTGCACATTCCAGGCTCACAGGGTGGGCAGCAGAGGGGAGAGGGACCACCTGGGGCATGTGTGTGTGGGGGGTGTTAGCGCTCTGCATACTGCCCAGTTCCCATCCTTACCCCAGGTAATCCAGATTGTGAAATTCTTCTAGTTCGTAGGGATGCCCATGCAACTTGGCAGGAGCCTTGTAACGCTTGGATTTAGGAAACTTTCTGCTGGTGATCTCCTTCAGTGACCCCTCTGCTTCATCCTGTCAGGCCCACTGGACGTGTTTGGATTCACATTCTTTCCCAACAACAGTGTGGCACAGCTGTGGCTTAACTGATGCAAGGAGAAGCTGAGGCAGCACTTCTGGTTCAGGAGGCCTGAAAGCCTAGCATGTGTGGGGGAGGCAATCAAAACCGGAAGACAACTGTGCTTCCTGCAGCCTCCTGCCACCTCCCACTTCCCTAGGGTCTGCCCACCAGCATCCTTTCTTCTCTGGATGCTGTTTGAGTCCTTGCTTTGGCTGTGGGCCCAGTCAAGGGGTAGCACATTGGTCCTCAGGCCACAGGGGCCCTCCTCCTGTCCCCCCAGGAATGGTGCTTGTTAATTACCCTGGTAACCAGAGCTGTTAGGATCTGACCACAGAGGACCTCCATTAGCATCAACTCCTTTTTTTTTTTTTTTTTTAAGATTTTATTTATTTATTCATGAGAAACAGAGAGAGAGAGAGAAAGAGGCAGAGACACAGGCAGAGGGAGGAGCAGGCTCCATATAGGGAGCCCGACGTGGGACTTGATCCCGGGTCTTCAGGATCATGCCCTGGGCCAAAGGCCGGGCTAAACTGCTGAGCCACCCAGGCTGCCCAAGCGTCGACTCCTTGATGGATGAAGTGGAAAGCAGAGGACAGGAAGGAGGGTGTTATGGTGGGCTGAATGCTGGAAGTTGGGCTTTAGGCTTTCTCTGGGGCTTTAGTGACTATCCCATGCCTTCTCTTGCCCCTTTGCCTTCCCATCTGCCTAATGGGTTTGCTCATATCCACTTTGTCTGCCTCTTGGGGTCATTATGATGCTCAGGGTGACATTAGTTATTATCCATTGCCACAGAGGCCACAATATGAAGCCCATGTGTTGGGGGGTGGTATTGGATCTTCTCATCTCCTGGTTGACTGTCCACTCCATCCCACACTGGTGTGTGCCTTCAGTGGCTGAAGTGTGTGCCTTCAGTGGGCTGAGCAGCACTGCCCATCTTTAGACACTCCTCCAGGGTGTACCAGCAAGCACTGGATAAAGAGAGGGGCAGGTTTCAAGAGTTAAGCACGTGATTTGCTCTGCAGCACAATAATCAATTTTAAGAATCTTCATTCTCGGACAGTTCAACAATCCTGAGGCCACTGCCTGCCCTTCCCTATGATGGGAATTCATCCCTGCACTAGTACATGATCCACTGGGGCCATGCAAGCTATGTCCAGCCAGAATGCCATCTATACTCTGGAAAGCCTCAAACTGGAGCTGCTGGTGTTTGTAGGCACTAGACCTGGGTCTTTTCATGAGTCTCTGAAGAGCAGGACATGACATTTGCTTCCGCCAGATGAGTCCTGACTGCATGCTCAGCTCCTCTGGAGTGCTCTCTCAAAACCTTTTGACTTAATTGGTGCCTCATCTATCTTCTAGCCTAAACTGAGGCTCAACTGACACTAAGAAGGTATGGCTGCCATGGTGGTTGTCCATGGGATCCTGGGGCAAACCAGGGTATATGTGGGGTTGGTCATGGGCACCAGTGCAGCCATTTGGCTGCTTCTTTTGGAGTCCTATCAGCCCTTTATTCTGGACTAGTTTCTGCTGTAGGAGCTGTATCCAGCTTCTTCATGCTGCCCAGCATTACTGCCATTATGGTTATGCTGAGCGACTGTGCCATTTACTCCTCTGAGGGACAAGTTTCTAGACTCTAAGTTGCAGAACCCTTCACTGGGAACAGCTGGTCTCCCCTGCCTGCCTGAACATTGGGTGGAGGGGAGGAATTGTGGGCATCCACAAACATTGAGGGGTCATCCAGCATGGAGGGAGAGCTTCTTCACAGCAGGGAATGTGTACAGGAGGAATTCCAGGGATTATCTCACCTATTGTCTTGAGGTTGCAGGGCCTACTGGGTTAGGTGGGAAGAATCGAGTTCCTGGAAAGTGAGTGGACACTCTCCTGGATCCAGTCTCCCCATACGACTTGTAGGACAAGTTGGGAGAGGGCAGTGGAGATGCTCATGGTTTGTGAATACCTACACTCATTCCAGATGGAGCACAGAAATTGAGTACTGTCCACTTTCCCATGCTGAGTGGCCTCTGGAAAACACTGGCCCTCCCTTGGCCGCCCCTGGGGAGCTTGGACCTCCAAGGCGATTCCTTTTACACCTGATGAGGCAGACAAGCATCCTTGTGGATTATTAGGCCAGTGTGAACAAGGCCTGGAGTCTGCTGGGTTGGGAATAGTGGCTGGAGGCAGGGACTATTCTCTATTCTCTGGCGTCAGGGCCCAGCACGGTTCAGCACCGCGGGCTGGACAGCGCCTCCAAAGCGAGCAGGTAAATCCGGGTATGGTCAATGGTCCTCAACTCTTAACCAGATCTTCTCAGGGAAGGAACGGGATGGAATTTTCGGAGTGGACCCTGAGCCTGAGTTGGGATGAGAGGCAGGGTGTCCTTGTCCCAGCGCAGGGAGGCAGGTGTCACATGACCCAGCACCACCAATCTGCATTAGCCAGTGCCTGGACTTATGGTATTATGCAAATGCGGGGAGAAGCAGCTCCGCGAGGATGCTGGATCCCTGCCTTGGAAGCCACCTTTTCTAGCAAATGTTACAATCAGAGAAGAGCAATTGGCCCAGAGAGGGCCTGAGAATTGCCCCAAGCCACAGTGAGACAGGGGAAGGACAGCACTAGGTAGGACCTGAAACATTGGGAAAACCTCATTTCAGTCAAACCTGTGGGAAAAACCACTAAACACACAGCCCGGAATTTATCCTCCTCCTATGGGCATGCAGAACCTCAGTCTAGGTCATCTCTCCACTAACCCCTTTGTCATAGCATCATGCCACTGAGGCAGAACCTCCAAACATGCTCTGAAGGTCCTGGCAGCCTTGTGTACATTTTTTGGACACTGTTCTGGGGTTTGCTGTTCCCAGGAAGCCAGTTATTGAGGCAGTGAGACTGTTTCTCAGGTCACAGCTGCCCCTTCCAGTCCCCATAAGTGGAAAATGTGATTTGAGAGAGTGGTCATTTGTAAGTAAGTGCCAGGAGAATCAGAAGTGTTTGGATCTGACTGGGAGGAAGAAGTGCAGATATCAGCTGTGTCTGCAAGTGTTCCTTTGCAGAGTAGCAGAGGGATTAGGTGGAGGTGGATGGTAGAGTGCCATCAGTAGATGCCTATGGGCAAAGTGGCTCCAGCCTGTTTGTATGATAGGAAAAGTCCGGAAGAGACCCTGATGCAGGAGAGGGCTCTTTTTAAAAGCTATGCTAATTTTTAAACTTCTTACTTCAAAATACTTTGAAACTTACTGGAGGAGGTGGTACAAAGAACTTCAGGAAACCCATCATTCATATTCAGCTCTTGTTAATATTTTGCCAAGTTGCTACTATTCTCTGCTTTCATTTTCTCCCCCCCTCTCTGTTTCTGTCTTGAGTACACACACACACACACACACACACACACACACACACACACACACAGTTATTATTACTATTGTTTTGAACCACTTGTAAATGAGTTGTACAGGTCTTACCTACACATAGTCTGTGAAAGAGGCAGGTCATTGGGCATCGCTGGGAGCCATAGCCCAGTAGGGGATTAGCCGATGGGGGATGGAGTAGGTGGGGATCTAAGTAGAGTGATCAATTTAGTGGGGACACTGAGGGAGCCTGGATCTCCTGGCTTTCATCTCCTCAATGAGCCTGTGGGGCAGGTTATTTGCATCCCTCAAAAGGCAGGTAACCTCCTCCCCCAACTCTTTCAGGGGGGGGGTGCCCAACTAGGAGAGGAAGCCAGCTCTAGTCCCTATATCAGTGAAAAGCTCCCATTCCGGGCTAGAGTTAGGGAGGGGGCTGAATTATTTCCCTACCACTTCCTAACCACCACTGCCCATTTTCAGCCATGTAATCTCCCTTCAGGGGGACCATATTCTTGACAGGGGGCCTGGAAATAGAAAGTGGGTCCTGTGTACACACGGTGAGACTCCCATGTAACCTTACCCCGTCAGGTCTTGTTGAGACAATTCTGCTTGTTTTTCTCCCATCTTGGGCACAGTTTTGTCACTTTCACTCTTTCCCACTTCTTTTTTCTTCTACTTTCTCCATGGCTTACTTTCCTCTTCTGTTCCTTGCCTCTGGCTTCTGGTTGTAATGGGCTTTGTTGGTGTTTATCACCTGCAGTCTCCCACTTGGCAGCCTCTGTCTCCAGATAGGCACTGGGCAGCTAAAGATGGTCAGGGCCCCCAGGTAAATTCCAAATTGAAGGAAGTAGGCCCCATGAATGCAGGAGGGCAGGCAGTGGGATCCACTGGGCCTTCACAGGGCTAGGTAGGTATCATCTATCTTTTACTCCTACATAGGAAGCAATGAGAGGGCTGGGCCCATCTGCTCTGGTAAGCATTCACTAGGAGGCTTGGGACTCCAGGTTGGAAGGAGTCACCCTGCTGGCCACCAAGCAGTCTTTGCCACCCTGCCCAGGGGAACCCACAGCAATGGAGGCTCCAGGTCAGTCCAGGCACAACCACAAGTGGGATTACAAGACTCTGGTAGCCAAACTGTGGAAGGAGCCAAGATGTCCACTGACAGATGAATGAATAAAGAAGATTTGATATATATAGTGAATATTGTATAATGAATATTGTATCAACCATCAGAAAGGATGAATACTTACCATTTACATTGACATGAGTGGAACTGGAGGTATTGTGTTCAGTGAAATAAGTCATTCGGAGAAAGACAATTATTGTATGGTTTCACTCATATGTGGGATATAAGAAATAGGACAGGGCAGCCCCAGTGGCCCAGCGGTTTAGCGCCGCCTTCAGCCCAGGGCGTGATCCTGGAGACCAGGGATCGAGTCTTACATTGGGCTCCCTGCATGGAGCCTGCTTCTCTCTCTCTCTCTCTCTCTCTCTCTCATGAATAAATAAATAAACTCTTAAAAAAAAAAAGAAATAGGACAGAGATCATAGGAGAAGGGAGGGAAAACTGAATGGGAAGAAATCAGAGAGGGAGACAAACCACGAGAGACTGGAAAACAAACTGTGGGTTGCTGGAGGGAAGTGGGGATAATTAGGTGATGGGCATTAAGGAGGGCATGTGATATGATGAGCACTGGGTTTATATACGACTGATAAATTATTAAACACTACATCTGAAACTAATGATATACTATATGTTGGCTAATTTAATAATAATAATAATAATAATAATAATAATAATAATAATAATAATAAAAAGACTCCTCGGAATGGCCAGATCCTGAGCTCCTCAGAAAGTGTCAAAAGGGAAAAACAGATGATTAGGGGTAGGAAGACCAAGAGAGGCCTGTAGAGTGTTGAGGGGGCCAGAGCCAGTTCCTTGAGGCCAGGTAAGGGGATGCAGGAGCAAATTCAGACCACTGTGCACTGAGGAGCTCTAGTCTCTCAGCCCTGGGATGGCCCCCAAATCCCAAGGATGTCATGCTGCAGCTTCTCTTCCAGGACATTCTCTAACTAGAAGAGCAGCCACAGCTGTTGACCAGATGAAACCACTCGTGCTCCAGTGCCCTGTGACATGACCCAGTTCACAAGCATTTGGGAAATGTCTGAGTGTCACCCTGGAGGAGCAGAGTGGGGACTGCAGCACTCCCGGGGCAGGGGTCTTGGGGCTCAAGGAAATGTGTGGCTGTAGCCCTCAGTGTGCCCCTCTGCTACCAGCTGGGGCTATGAGGAGTTACGGACAGATTTAGCTGAGGGCTCTGAAACTAAAGTGAAATAAGAAATGGGAGAGAGGGAAGGAGAGTCAGAGCAGAATGAATTTCAAAAGACGCAGGCTAGGGCAGCTCTGGTGGCTCAGCAGTTTAGCGTCTCCTGCAGCCCAGGGCCTGATCCTGGAGTCCCAGGATCGAGTCCCTCCTTGGGCTCCCTGCATGGAGCCTGCTTCTCCCTCTGCCTGTCTCTCTCTCTTTCTCTCTCTCTGTCTCTCATGAATAAATAAATAAAAATCTTAAAAAAAAAAAAAAAAAAGGCACAGGCTGATGCGACTCCCTACTGTGTCCTGAGCCAGCATGGGGACAGCCTGGGAGGGAAGGTGAGAGATTCTGCTGAGCCCTGGTCTCTGCTTCCCTGCCTCATAAACGTGTAGCCATCTCTCCAAGCTATGCAGTGTTCAAAGGCTGTTTTTCCAGGTCATTTCTGACTTTTTTTTTCCTGCTGACTTTAGGATTCTTTTTTAAAGATTTTACTTATTTATTCATGAGAGACAGAGAGACAGAGACATGGGCAGAGAGAGAAGCAGGCTTCCCTTGGGGAGCCCAACGGCGGAACCCGATCCCAGGACCCCAGGGTCACGACCTGAGCTGAAGGCAGAAGCTCAACCAATGAGCCACCCAGCTGCTCCTGACTTTAGGATTTAACCTTTATGCAGAAGGTTAATATAGCCAAACTTTTATGGTAATGCTGGTGTTAGTTCAGAGACAGGAACCTAACAGCTCTGATGACATTTTAATTTTTTTCCTTTTTCTGTTTGAAGCTGAAATGATTATCAGCTAGTTCCTGGAGGGCTGGGAAACACATCTGGAGGTTGCACGTGGCTGCTGCTTTTGTCAGTTATGCTTGGCAGAGCGAGTATCTGACTGTCCAGCCTGCGGAGGCCGGAAGGGAGACTTGACACCAGATGGACCTGAGTTGGAAGGCTGGCTCTGCCACTGAAAACCAGGTGACTTCAAGGTGAGTCACTGAACCTCTTGGGCCTCACATTCCTCCTGCGTGTGGGATTCCTCGCCCCCCCCCCTCCCCCAGTTGTCTTAAGCCACAGTGCTTCCAGGACTGTGCCAGGGCTATGTCTCTTCCTGGCCTCCATCCACTTCTGTCATAGGCTGTGTCTCTGAGCTTTAGCCACACCACCTCTAAACTCAACACCTAAAGAATAACTAGATTTATCACATCACATCCTGCTTGGAAAACACCAGGGTCCATTCAATGGAAATCCTATCTAGCCACAGACTTTTCATGAGTTCATTTTAATTAGGATTTTTTTTTAATGTTTAGATGAATTAATTGGAATTTTTAGTACCTAAGCATTAGCATTCCTTGAAGGTTTTCTATTTGTTGTGTAATTTCCTCCATGACATTTTATGGTAGCATTTTTACAGATTCCCTGTGAGCTCTTTGGAAGAGAACAGTGTGATAACCCAGGGAAGGCCAGAATGAAATGTGACTTGAAATTTTGGCTGGAGAGGAAGTAGGGATTTGGCACATAGTTACTTTTGAAAGAGGACCAAACCTTAGTTTTTATTTTTATTTTTATTTTTATTTATTTTTTTTTTCAAACCTTAGTTTTTAATAAAGAAATCTTTGCCAAATGAAATAATCTTGTTTTTAAAGATTTCATTTACTTATTTGAGAGAATGAGTGCAAGAGAGAGAGCATGAGCTGGAGGGAGATGCAGAGGAAGAAGCAGACTCTCCACGAGCAGGGAGCCCTATGATGCAGGACTCTATCCCAGGACCTGAGATCATGACCTGAGCTGAAGGCAGACGCTTAACTGACTGAGCCCCCCAGACATCCCGCCAAATGATATAATTTTTTATGTAGTCTGCCTTAATTATACCAAAACCCCAAACATTTAAAAACAACCACTTGGCAGTAAGCAAAAGTCAAGTTTTCTTTCCACAAGGAATTTGCCGCTTTGCCTACCTCCATATGCTGTGGAGGTAAACGTGAAGGCTTGAATTACTAAAACATTTCAAGGAATGGGGTTCTCTTTTTTTTTTTTTAAATGTTTATTTATTTATGATAGTCACACACACAGAGAGAGAGAGAGAGGCAGAGACATAGGCAGAGGGAGAAGCAGGCTCCATGCACCAGGAGCCCGACATGGGATTCAATCCCAGGTCTCCAGGATCGCGCCCTGGGCCAAAGGCAGGCGCTAAACCACTGCACCACCCAGGGATCCCAGAATGGAGTTCTCTAATAAACTTGGAATTATTTTTTGCCTTGGAATCTATTCCCTTTTCTCTAGGCCCTTTGAGAGACACCACACCCTTTTCTCCATAGTTCTTCTGCCCCATTCATTTATTGGGCTGATACTCTTAGAAAAGTATCACGCCAGAATTTCTCCTAAAAGTAGGGACTAATTCTAGATTGATAGTAGTAATCAAAATAGCCAACCAAGAGAATTTTATTTTATTTTTTAAGATTTTATTCATGAGAGATACACACAGAGAGAAGCAGAGACACAGGCAGAGGGAGAAGCAGGCTCCATGCAGGAAGCCCAACGTGGGACTCCATCCTGAGACCCTGGGATCACACCCTAAGCAGGAGGCAGACGCTCAACTGCTGAGCCACCCAGGCTCAAAACTTCAACTGATATTGGCAGAATCCACAGTGCACCTCCCATCAAGATTCAAATAGAGTCCTCTAAACCTTTCTCCAGAATTAATAAATATCCGGTAAATAACAAAGTCCTTTAAGGCATCAAGCCCATAATAGAAGGTTACAAGGCCTCATTACCCTCTTCACCCCTTATTTCACCTGTGAGAAAACCCAGTGGCTAAGGATGGAGGTTTGCTCAGGACCTCTGAGTAATAAATAACATTGCTATCTCCTGGCACCCTGTGGTTCCCAAACCCCACGTGCTATTCACATCCATTCCCATGGAAAACAGACTTTTTTACTGTGATTGATGTGTGCAGTGCATTTTTAGTATGCCAGTTGATAAGGAGAGCCAATATCTTCCTGTTTTCACTTGGGAAGAATGGAAATGCACCTGGACAGTAAAGACCCAGGTTTTTACAGAATCCTTTTTACTTTTCACACATCATAAAAGCTGATTTGGATGATAGAAGGGTTTTTCCAGCCTTTCACTGATTGCAGGAGTAGCTGATTTTGTTTCTCTGTTCCACTCCTCAATCCTCTTCACAAGACAGCATCCACCTGGTAAAACTTTTTACCTTAAAGGGACATAAAGTCTCCAAAAAAAATATGCAGTTGGCTCAAATTCAGGTTCAGTACTTAGGGTGTCTGATCTGGGAACGAGGACTACATTTGGACCCAGAAGAAACCCTCACAACTTCTAAACATTCACAGAGCACCTTTTGGCCCCCCATGGAAATTTACAGAAAACTCTAACAAATGCAGATTATTCATAGTATACTGATGGTTCTTATTTAAAGGATGAAAATGGTGCATTTCGTGCTGAGTCTGCTATTGTAACTCCTTTTGAAGTCACTGAGGCAGGGACTACTTCGCTACTTCCACTCAATAGGCCGATTTATCTACCCTTACTCAAGCTTCTACCTTAGCCAAGGGTAAAAATGATCAGCCAACATTTATACTGATCATCGATATACCTTTAGGGTAGCTCCTGACTTGTGAATATTATGGAAGCAAGATATCCTTACCTCCAATGGGAATAGAATTTAAAAAATGGCTCCTATGTCCAGAAAATTTTATTAGATGCCATCATTTTGCTGGCTGCTCCAGCTATTATGAAGGTTCCTGGGCATTCCAGATATAACTTCTTGGGGGCCAAAATAATGTACCTTGCTAATATTTCCACTGAAAATGCTGCTCTCAAGGAAGCCAATAGGCAATCCCTGGTCATGGTTCAAAGGGATGTTCTCTCAAATGATAATTTGGAAAAGCTGACAAGAGATACCCAACAATTGTCCCAGAGAGGGAAAAATTTAATTGAAAATTTAATAACCTAAAAAAAAAAAAGAAGAAAATTTAATAACCTTTGGTTCAATAAAAGAGAACTCTGGTTTGGACTAAATAACAATCTGGACCTACCAGAAATTCTTAAATTCCCACTACTTGCCACTGTATGTGCATTGAACCATTGGTCTTCTGACAAAATGATAGAATTCATAAACCAGTATTTGTGGGGAAAAGTTAATAAGGCCGCAAACAGTGCCCACTTCTTGTCCCACCTGTCCAAAGTATAATTCAGGAAAACCTGTTAGCACAAATGGATTTCATACAACTTCCCCTCTTACTATGTTTCATAGTATGTTGAATAAATATGTTTTAGTCAGGGTTTGTATGTATTCTCGCTGGACTAGAGCTTTCTCTTGTAGACAGGCCAATGCTTCTTCTGTTGGAAAAAGATTATCTCTACCTGGGGAACCCCTTTTAAAATTTATAGTGATTAGGGAACCTATTTTACCAGTAGGTGCTTTGACGAGTCTGTGCTATTTGGCTAGTTTTATAAAACATTTTTGTTTTGTTTTGTTTTGTTTTGTTTTAAGTAGGCTCCACACCCAACATGGGGCTTGAACTCAGAGTCCTGAGATCAAGAGTCACATGCTCTACTGACTGAGCCAGCCAAGCACCCCACAACATTTTCATTGTGCATACCATCTTCGATCCTCAGGGTTAGTTGGACATGCTAAAGGCACTGTTAAGACTCAATTGGCAAATTTGTAAAGCCCCTCCAAATACCTTGACCAAAAGCATTGCCATTAGTCCTTCTAAATCTCAGATCTACCCCTTGGAACAGGATGTCCAATACCCTAGGCACCTGTGTCCTTTGACCCACTGTTGGGCAAGGAGATGTACTTCAATATTGTAAAGTCCTAATTGCTTCTATTAAATATAAGCATGTTGGGCAGACCCGGTGGCTCAGCGGTTTAGTGCCACCTTCAGTCCAGGGCTTGATCCTAGAGACCTTGGATCAAGTCCCACGTTGGGCTCCCTGCATGGAGCCTGCTTCTCCCTCTGCGATTGTCTCTGCCTATGTGTGTGTGTGTGTGTCTCTCATGAATAAATAAATAAAATCTTAAAAAATAAAAATAGGGGATCCCTGGGTGGCGCAGTGGTTTGGCGCCTGCCTTTGGCCCAGGGCGCGATCCTGGAGACCCGGGATCGAATCCCACATCGGGCTCCCGGTGCATGGAGCCTGCTTCTCCCTCTGCCTGTGTCTCTGCCTCTCTCTCTCTCTCTCTGTGACTATCATAGATAAATAAAATTAAAAAATAAATAAAAAATAAAAAATAAATAAAAATAAAAATAAGCATGCTTTGGAGCACCTGGTTGGTTCAGTTGGTATAGAGCATGCAACTCTTGATCTTGAGGTTGTGAACTCAAGCCCCATGTTGGGCATGGAAGCTACTTAAAACAAACAAACAAATCATGCTTTGCTAGAGCAATCTTTTCACAGTCTGCTCGTGGGGGTTGCTTAAATGTCACACCTTGCAACCTAGGGATTTCCTCTACTAGACAAGGTATCTCCAGGGGCTCCTGACTGGCTCAGTAGGTAGAGATGAAACTCTTGATCTCAGGATTGTGAGTTTGAGCCCCACGTTCGGTGTAGGATTTACTTTAAAAAGGTTTTCTGTTTAAAACAATTAGAAATTAGGAGAAAAGATACCTCCAGAAAGGCTTCCACCCCACTGGAAAGGTTCTTCTCAAGAACTGCATGCCAACTCTTGTGCCACCAAAGTCCAGGGAACAGACTCATGGATTCATGTGACACGTGTAAAGAAAACACCAAACCTTGACTGGACCTGCACATCATCTGATGACTTGAAAGTGAAGATGAATTGAACTAGATGACACAACTTTGCCAAGATGTCCAAGCCAGGCCTGTGTACTTTTTTTTTTTTTTTTTTAAGATTTTATTTATTTGAGAGAGAGGGTGAGAGAGAGAGAGAGAGAGAGAGAGCACATAAGCAAGGGGAGGAGCAGAGGGAAAGGGAGAGGGAGAAGCAGGCTCTCCACTGAGCAGGGAGCCAGATGTGGGGCTTGATCCCAGGACCCTGAGAGCATGATCTGAGCCAAAGGCAGACGCTTAACTGAGCCTCCGAGGTGCCCCTGTACATCTTTTTCTTTCTTTCTTTTCTTTTTTTTTTTTTTTTAAGATTTTTCTTATTTATTTATTAGTAGAGACACAGAGAGAGAGGCAGAGACACAGGCAGAGGGAGAAGTGAGCTCCATGCAGGGAGCCCAATGCGGAACTCGATCCTGGGTCTCCAGGATCACGCCCCGGGCCACAGGTGGCAATAAACCGCTGTGCCACTGGGGCTGCCCTTTTTCTTACCTTTCCTTCTTCTGTCTCTTTTATGGCAAAAACAAAACAAAACAAAAACAAAAACAACAAAAAGCCCTTGTCCATGTTTCCCAAATTCTTACAAAAAGGGGAAACCTCTTTTGTGATTATGGCCTTTTGGAGACAGTCTCATCATGATCCTGTGACAAAGGGATTTTTCACTTGCTTTTTCTGAAGGGTTAGGAGGTTCTGAATCACAAAAGTCTTCTTTCATCTGAACTATTACCTGACTGGATTCTTATTCAAATTCATGTTTTCTAAATTTACATATTTACAGACTGTATTGTTGATAATACCTTTGGTTCTAAACAGTTGTTTTGAGATAACAATAGTGTTTTGTTATTTAATTTTTTAGATTTTACTTGTTTATTTGACAGAGAGAGCAGAGTGGGGGGGGGGACAGCAGGCAGAGGGAGAGGGAGAAGGAGGTTCTCACTGAGCAGGGAGCCCGATGAGGGGCTCCATCCCAGGACCCTGAGATCATGACCTTAGCCGAAGGCAGATGCTTAACTGACTGAGCCACCCAGGTACCCCAACAATAGTTTTTTTTCAAATGTTTTTGAAGCTTTGTTGTTTTGCAAAAAAGTTCATTAGCTGTTGCTCCATGTTTCTATCTGCCCTCTATCTTCCCAGATGCACTTGGTTAATTTTTTTCAGTGTGTTCCCTCATTGTTCACCATTCACTGCTTTCGTGGCTGCTTGAAGCAGAGACCGCAGAAGGCATACATGACTCTGGGTTTGTTTTCCCCTTAAGTCTGTGTTGTGCCCAAGATTGCGAATCCGAGAAACCACCAAGGAGCCGACACCGATGCAAACACACGAGTTTTTTTTACAAACTTGTTTGTAAACTTGTTTATTTATAAGCTCGAGCTTGGGTCCAAGTATACCCGACACAGTGGAGCAGGGACTTGGACCCCGAAGTGGGTTACAGCTGGGTTTTTTATAGGCTGGTCTAGGGGATTTTCAGAAGGGGTGGAAGAATTTCTCTAGTTCTGTCTACATTTTGATATGGGGCTTCAAGGGCATTGAGCTCTGTTCTCATTCTAATATGGGACTTTCTACCACGGGCGTGGGCTCTGTTGTCTTTCTGATATGGGATTACCTGCTGAGGACATTGAGGACATTCTGCAGTTTTTCCTATAAAGTTCAGCTCTTATTCACAGGGGCCTAAGATGGCTGTACTTGTGCTAATGCTAAACTTTAGGTGGAATGGCCTTGATTTTTCTTGGCCTCCACAGTCTGCATAAGTGCCCATAAATGTTTCAGTTGGTTACTTTCAGACCTAGAGTCCTGGTTTAGAACCAGGATACAAAAATAAATAAAGAGGGATCCCTGGGTGGCACAGCGGTTTGGCACCTGCCTTTGGCCCAAGTCGCGGTCCTGGAGTCCCAGGATCGAATCCCACGTCGGGCTCCCGGTGCATGGAGCCTGCTTCTCCCTCTGCCTGTGTCTCTGCCTCTCTCTCTCTCTCTGTGACTATCATAAATAAAAAAAAAAAAGAAAGAAAAAACAAAAAGAAAGAAAGAAAGAACCACGATACAATTTGGAATTGTTATGCTACTTCCTCTGTTACATATAATTATTTCAAGTTTTGTATTTTGTTGCCTGTTGAACTGTAAAAACAACAATGTAACCAGTAAGGTGATGCTGGCTCAGTGCTTCAAGATGATCCCTGACACTTATAATCTTGAGAAGATACCCGAGTTCAGATGGGACATACCTGAGAGTTCTCTCTCCTAATCTTCCTTGTTAGTTACTCAAATGTGGCCTGAAGTAGTTTCCAACTGCTATGCACTTTCCCACTGATAGAGGACGTGACAACCAGGAAAGGTCCTTCCTGGTGCTGAGGGGCAAACCACTAAGTATGGAGAAACTTCCTCTTGATCAGGGGTGCTTTCAAAGAAAGTTGTTGATCAAAAGAGGGGAAACAAGGGGCACCTGGGTGGCTCAGTAGTTGAGCATCTGCCTTTGGCTCAGGTTGTGATCTTGGGGCTCTGGGATCGAGTCCCCCATTAGGCTCCCTGCATGGAGCCTGCTTCTCCCTCTGCCTGTGTCTCTGCCTCTCTCTCTGTGTCTCTCATGAATGAATACATAAATAAAAAAGAATGGAATGGGGAGTCTGGCAGGGAGAGCTGTCAGGTGCTATCACTCGCTATCCATTGCAAACTCAACAGGGAGAGATGGGCCTTGAAAAGGAATGCTAAGGTAGCTGGCTGAGTTTTTGTAGTAACAGCCAAACTTACTTTTTTCTCAAGAGTAGGAGTTTTAGGGTTGCACTGCTCTGAAAGAGACATGGATCTTAGGCACATGTTATGTCCCTGTTAGCGACAAGGCTGTGCTTCTCCACCACCAGCATCTAGATGAGAAGCACGTGTCTGGGGGAATGAATGTGGAAGAGTATCAAAAATTAAAATCAAGGGGCAGCCCGGGTGGCTCAGAGGTTTAGCACCGCCTTCAGCCCAGGGTGTGATCCTGGAGACCCAGGATTGAGTCCCGCGTCAGGCTTCCTGCAGGGAGCCTGCTTCTCCCTCTGCCTGTGTCTCTGCCTCTCTCTCTGTCTCTCATGAATAAATAAATAAAATCTTAAAAGAAAATTAAAACCAGGGCCAGTGTAAGGAAGACCATAAGATCAAAGAGACTGGGAGAAATAGGAAAGAAGGGGTGACAGATCCCAAGAAAGTCTAAAATCTAATAGGGCTAACATTAAACTTTAAGACTTGAGAATAAACCCTTTGGCTGATGCTCTGTCTGAGGCTCTGTGTGTGTGTGTGGGGGGGGGTTATGGGGCACCCTGGGGCACTGGCTGGGGGCATCCTGGACATGACAACCAGGAAAGGTCCTTCCTCAAAACTAGCGAGGCAGTCCCACCCTTTGGAAAGTGTTCTAAGGGCTGTGTGCTCTGGGCCCATGGTGGGCATGGCAGCCTGCTGACCTCTGAATCATGTCTGGGGCCATGTTTCTGTTGTCCCATTGGTTTTTGAAGAAGGGTCCCTGGCTTCTATTGAGATGACTGATCCACACTAACCTCCTGGTCCAATGGTTACTTGGCTGACTCACTAGTGTGTCATTTTTTGCAGTGTGTGTAGGCTGAGAATCGTTAGGTTCAGCTTTTTTCTGCTTGGCAATTCCACCTTTAAGTCATTTCTTTCTTTTCACATTTCACCATAAACTGCTAGGGGGAGCCAAGCCGCCCCTTCAACACTTCGTTTAGAAATCTCTTCAGCTAAACTGGATCTTTCTTTCTTTCTTTTTTAAGATTTTATTTATTATTTGACACACAGAGAAAGCATAAGCAGGGGGAGGGGCAAGCAGAGGCAGAGGGAGAAGTATGTTCCCCACTGAGTAGGAAGCCTGATGTGGGGGCTGGATCCCAGGATGCTGGGATCATGACCTGAGCCAAAGGCAGACACTTAACCGACTGAGCCACCTGGGTGCCCCTAAACATCCAGTTTCATCACTTGCAAGATTCACCTTTCACAAAATACTGGTACACACAGTGCAGCCAAGTTCTTCACCTCTTTACAACAGGGCTCACCTTCTTCCAGTGTCCAATAACATATTCCTTTTCTCTGTACGACCTCACCAGAATAGCCCATGCTGTCCAATTCCTACCAACTTTCCATTCTGAACTCTTAGGGCTTCCCTAAGAAGATAGAGGTTTTCTCTACAGCTCTCTTCTTTTCCTTCTGAGCCCTCACCAGAATTGCCTGTTAAGGCGCATTCTCAGCAATGATGAAAGTATCTCATTTTCTCACAGGCATTTCAAAACTCTCCTGGTCTCAATTGCCCATTTCCAAAGCTCCTTTCACATTTTTAGGTATTTGTTACAGCATCACCCTGCTTCTTGGTACCAATTCTGTCTTAGTCCATTTGGGATGCTATAACAAAAATACCAGATGGGGGTGCCTGGTATTTTTGTGGCAATAGGGCAAGAAGCTCTCTGTCTGGGGCCTTTTTTTTTTTTTTTTTTTTTTTTTTTTACAAAGGTACAATTCTGCTCAAGAGGGCTGCATTCTCATGAACTTATCACCCTGCAAAACCTTATCTCTCAATACCATCACATTGGGGGTTAGGATTTCAATGTATGAATTTAGGGGGACACAAATATTCAGACCATAGTGGCCTCTTTGCTTGCCAGCCCTTGGTATTGCCAGTCTTTTTAATTGTAGTCATTCTACACAGCATGTAGTGGTATCATTTCTATCTGATACCATTTTCTTTTGGCCTGCATAACTCTCTGGTACAGATCTACTAGTAAAGAATTCTCATGGTTTTTGTTTGTCTGGAGTCTTTATTTTGTCTTTAGTTTTAAGAGAGGGGGAAGAGAATTTGGGGTCTCAGTTCCTCCTACCTGCTCCTCACAGAGCAGAGTTCCTATGCACCACTACCACATGGTTAAGAGGTTTGTGTAAAGCCCCGGATCCCCTCCCTGTCCACCTGGGACCCTGAAAGGCTTCTTGGAGAATCTGGCTGGGAAGTTCTGATTCCTTTGGTCTCTTTTGTCCCAGGCAATATAAGGTGAGATCCATGTGGATTTGCAAGTGGGACAGGGTGTGAAAAGAAGTGTGGGGTTTGGGTAGTAGGATGAGTGTGTTCATGAAACAATGGTGGCTTCTTTTGTCTGTGCTCTTCCAAAAGCTATGGGACCAGGAATAATGCAATTATTCTTTATCCCTTTTGCTGTTTGGAAGTTCTTGAAGCCTGATTGTACGTCAGCCTGTTATTGTCTAGAATTTGGGAATGAATATAACTTCACTGCTATAAAATAACATGCAGAGTTAGAAACTGATTACTCCACTTCACCTGGACCTTAGGCCTCCTTAAATTTGATTCTCACCAGCAACCTCAATCACCTTAACACCTAAACTACTTAGATACCAGAGGACAGTGAGAGATAGGGGTGGGGGAGCAGAAGAGAATGAGGCAGTAGGTCCCCTAAAAACCCCAATTTCGGACACTTCTTTTGGTGTTGGCCCTGGGTCCCCTATGCCCTGGCGGAGGGTATGTGTATGTGTGTGGATAAATGTGTTAGGGCTGCAGCAAAAAGCTGAGAGCCCAGCCTAATGAATCCCTGTCTCTGATAACTGCAACATGTAGCTCAGGTTGGGTGACTAGATCCCTCTGCCCACCCGGGAAGGTGCAGAGAGGTGGCTCAGGCCCTAGTTAGTAATCCTATGCTCCTGAAGTATGGCTAAACTTTTATCAGCTAATGTGGGTGGCCAGCTTGCAGCTGGCTCTCCTCCCCCTGGGAATGCCAGGAAGTATAGAGCTATAGGGGTCGGGGAGTTGCCCCCGGACTGCCAGTTGCAATTGGAGTCCTCTTGCTTTCGTGAAGGAGACACTCCTGCCCATCCGGTCGCCGGCTTCAGCACCGATCTTTCCACTCCCTTCCTGCCACTTGGCAATGTTGGAGGTACCGGCCAGCGCCTGGATTTCCGCCTCCCTGCTCAGCGAGACAGCCTTGGCTCCCACAGCGAGTGGGATGGAGTTGACTCCAATCCAGCTCGAGCTCCGCTACACCTGGGCCAATCTGGACCTGGAGCGCCCTCTGGCGGCGTTGGACGCCGGGCCGGGCCCTCCACGCACAGCGCCGGGCTTTGGGGTTGGTCCCCAGAATGCGCTGGACAGCGCCTGCAAGGTGGCGGAGCTCTGAAAATCATTCTGCCTTGATTATTACCTCACCCCTCTCTTGGTCCGGCTGGGGGAGGTGCGACAACTGCTAGGATGGGTTTGGCGGGGGTCCAGGGAGAACCAGGGTGCTGCTAAGGGTGGCTACATCAGTGTGGACATGTAGTTGCCGGGCCTGGAGTCATGCCTGTCATTTTTCTCTGAACTGGTCACTGCCAAGAAGATCTATACTGGGCTTGCTCGGCCTTTTGGTGCCCCTCAACCTCATCGCCACCACAGCTGAGCCACCTCCTTCACTGGACATTGGAGCAGGAGGGGTGTAGCTGTCTGGGAAAGTTGGGGGGCCTCCCAGAGTAGAGGGAAGGCTGTCTTAACTGTGTGGAATGTGCATGAGAGGAATTCCAGAAACTTCTTTCTGCTTATATCAACATTTCTGGACCCAAAGGTAGAGGAATCAGCATGATTTGGATGTGGGTGAGGGGGTTGTCGAGCCTTGAAAATTATAGAGACTTTCAGATCTCAGCCTCCAAACAATCACAGGAAAAATCTGGAGTGGATAGTGGTGTCATACATAGTCAGCAAATTTCTACTGGGTGCCAGCCAGGGCACAGGAATCAAGTATGGCCTAGACAAATCACTGACCTTTGGCCTTCCCAGGTCAGCATGGGCCTACTGAGGTGGCTCTGGGATGGTCACAGCTGTTGAAGAATAAAGGAAATGGAGATGCCTGGGTGGCTCAGAGGTTGAGCATTTGACTTTGGCTCAGGTCATGATCCTGGAGTCCCAGGATTGAGTCCCACATTGGGCTCCCTGCATGGAGCCTGCTTCTCCCTCTGCCTGTGTCTCTGCCTCTCTTTCTCTGTGTCTCTCATGAATAAATAAATAAAATCTTAAACAAAAAGAATACAGGGAATGCTGCTGATTTGGGGGTCATTGTGGACATGTCTTAGATTTCAGGCCAGTGCTGGTTTACATAAGGGCAGCTGCATGCTGGGCAGGTAGGGAATCCATGCCACTTCAGCACTAGGAACTGGACAGCATCCTCAGGACAGTTTGGCAAAGCCAAAGCAGGGATGGATAGTGGCTTATGCTCCCTGAGTGTGGACCATAGAGGCTGATGGCAGAACCCTTTTGGAGGGGCCTGAGCTTCAGGACCCCAGCCTTGAGGGACTTAGGGCCTGACATCTGCACATATAGGTTTGGGACCTGAGCTCCAGGAGTTACAGACTCTGGGTGTCAACGCTTTGTAGTGCTTCAAATTACAACATTTTTTAAACAATTCAATCAAAAAAAAAATTCAATCCATTTACTTACATGTATTTTCTTTTTTTAAGGTTTTATATTTTCATTCATGAGAGACACAGAGAGAGAGGCAGCGACATAGGCAGAAGGAGAAGCAGGCTCCTTACACGGAGCCTGATGTGGGACTTGATACCCAGACCTCAGGATCATGCATCCCTGTTTACAGGCATCCCTGTTTACTCACATGTATATTTTACATAAGTTAAAAATCCTCACTTCTGCCACTGTGCCAGAAGTTTTCCTGAAAAGCCTTCATTTCTTCCTTGATCCTGTTCTGTACCAGTAATGGAAAGTTACTGTCTGTATTTTGAAGGTTATAGCTGACAAACACCTGTTTGTTGGTCTTTCTGGCTAAGCGCTGGGCGAAGCCAATGGAGGTCATGTTAGAAGTGTCTCCAAGGAGGGAGGTAGACACGGGGATGGAATCGTAGCGGTTGCACATGGTCATTGTGAGGTTGCGCAGGTGCGGCGTGGCCCACACCCATAGGAAGAGTGAGTCCATCAGCTGCATGACATGGAAATGGATGATCTGCCCCCACAGTCTCCCACTGAAGTTGTGCAGAGAGACATCCCCACCTGCAGCGGCCCCTCCATGTGGCCCAGCGGCCACTGGCCCACAAGCACTGAGTCTCCAGCTCTGCTCAAATTACAAACATTTTTACACACAGTCTTCTGCTTCTCAACAGCTCAGGGAAGCGTGCGTGCACATCCACACCAGTAGGTGAGCTACCTCAGAGAAGGTAAAAGTCACATAGCCATGGAGGGGTTTGAGCCAAGACTCAAACAGTTGCCTTGGGCATAGCAGATTTATCCACAAAAACAATTATACTCATGTGGGGCCCTTATTGTAGTGGGATCCTGAGGGCTGATAGGCTCAACACAAAGGTGGAGGCACTTGGGAGTGAGAATGACTTATGACCCTAGGTGGGGCACTGGACATGTGGGATGGGAGCCCTGGTTAGGCTGGGCAGTGCTTACGGCTTCAAGGAGGCACAGGCTGCCAGTTAAACGTAATTGTTCCTAAAGCCTGAGGTGCCACTCAAGGCCCGTCACAGTTCATCCATCTGGACTCAGTAGGCCGGGATCCCCACCTCCAGGCCAGAGCTCACTCATCTGTCCCCTGACCAAGCTATCTCACCAAGGGCTGGGACTAGGGTGAGTCAAGTGAGGAGGCTAGGGTGCAAAATTTGAAGAGGCACTCTCAGGGCTGAGCAAGTGCAGGCTAGCATCGGTAGGACCTAAGACAGTCTGTCTCCCTTCCCCCTTTTGCCTTTAAGCTTTGGGCTCCTAGAGGACAGAGACTGTGCCTACTATTGCCTGGGTGTCCCCAGCCCAGCATCTGAGCAGGACAGTGCTGTCACTTGGAGTTCAATAAACATTTGTCAGTGGTTAAGCCTCATCTTTCTTTCCTGAGATAAAAGGGGCTTAAGTAGGGAAGAGCACGTGTATGTCACTCAATCTAACCGATTCTGGTTTGGCCAGGGTCTGGACTTCTCATCTGCTAGATATAAGTAAATGGAGTGTCGAGGGGGAAGAAAACCCAGTGCCCTGGCAAGATTCAGAAATTCCAAGTCAGAGGTAAAGGGCATTTAGTCCCATATTCTTTTTTTTTTCCCAAATATTTTATTTATTTATTAGTGAGAGGGAGGGAGAGAGGGAGAGAGAAAGAGAGAGAGCGAGCGAGCGAGCGGCAGAGACGCAGGCAGAGGGAGAAGCAGGCTCCATGCAGGGAGCCCGACGTGGGACTCGATCCCGGGACCCCAGGATCATGCCCTGAGCCAAAGGCAGACGCCCAAGCACTGAGCCACCCGGGCTGCCCTAGTCCCACATTCTTTTTACAGAACTGGAGAGTGACGATGACCTGGTCCAAGTCACAGAGTTCCCTAGGGACAGGGACGGGGCTACATAACAAATTCTCCGGCGACAGCGTGATCTAATCGGGGACGCCAGAGCCGCTACTGGATGCGCATCGAGTGCATCGACTTTCTACTCCTCAGGACTGGAGCAAGGAGCAGGATCGATCCACTGCTTCTGACTGCCAGGGAGCGCCGCGCGCCGATTGGCTCCGGTTAAGGAAACGGGGCAAAGCCCGCGAGCGGCGTGGGACCTGCGGCCGGAGCCTGGCACGTCCCGTGGGAGCGAGGCCGCCAGCGACCATGGCGTCGCTCAATTGCAGCGCCGTCGTCTGCGTGATTTGCTTGGAGAAACCCAAATACCGCTGCCCCGCCTGCCGCGTGCCTTAGTGAGCGAGGGGGTCGTGGGGAGGAGGGCCGGGCGGGGCGGCGGGGGGCCGGCGGGGGCCGGGCGGGGCGGCGGGGGCCCCGGGAGAGCCCGCGAGGCCTTTCGGGTTGACGCGGCCCGTGGCCTCTGTTGTTACAGCTGCTCGGTGACCTGCTTCCGGAAACACAAAGGTAAGAGGCCCTCCTCCCCCTCCTCCCCCCCCTCCCCCTCCTCCCCCCCTCCCCTCCGCCGGGCAGGCCCCGCGTCCCGCCGCACTCCCTCCTACCTTGCCTCGCTCTCTCCCGTCGGAGCTCCCGGGGGACCTCTGTGAATGCCTTCCCGGATTTTGAAAAGTCAAGGATTTCTCTACCTTTCGTCGTTCAGACCGGTCCCCCCGCCTTTAAAAATGGGGGACAGCGGGGCAGCCCCGGTGGCTCAGTGGTTTAGCGCCCCCTGCAGCCCGGGGTGTGACCCTGGAGACCCGGGATCGAATCCCACGTCGGGCTCCCTGCGTGGAGCCTGCTTCTCCCTCTGCCTGTGTCTCTGCCTCTCTCTCTCTCTCTCTCTCTGTCTTTCATGAATAAATAAATAAATCTTTTTGGAAAAAAAAATTGGGGGACAGCTTTGGCCATCAAAGTCTGCCCTAGCAGTTTCTTCATCTTAGTATTCTGGCGCTGAAGCTGTGCTGGCTGAAGTTAACAAGAACATTTTCTTTCCTTTATTTATCTTCTTTCAAGATTTTTGTTTACTCATGAGAGACACAGAGGCAGAGGGAGAAGCAGGCTCCCTGTGGGGAACCTACTGTGGGACTCGATCCCAGGATCCCTGGATCACGACTTGAGCCCACGCAGTTGCTCAACTACTGAGCCACCCAGGTGCCCCCATTTTCTTTCCTTTAAGTATCTTGTTAGAAACGAGGTAGGGGATCCCTGGGTGGCGCAGCAGTTTAGCACCTGCCTTTGGCCCAGGGCGCAGTCCTGGAGTCCCGGCATGGAGCCTGCTTCTCCCTCCTCCTGTGTCTCTGCCTCTTTCTCTCTCTCTCTCTCTGTGTCTATCATTAAATAAATAAATAAATCTTTAAAAAAAAAAGAAAGAAAGAAAGAAAGAAAGAAACAACGAGGTAGTGATTAGTGTTGCTACATCTACATATTAACGGCCAATCCTGGGCGTCTCCTCAGTCCTCAGGGACTCTTGCCCAGGAACTCATGCTGGGTTGACTCTTTGGTTAAAGTTGCTTATTAATTTTATGTATCTAGTGTCATCCTCTGCAGTGTCTGACTTAGAGGTATGTTTCAAGCTGCATTGCTCCCTTGGCTCTTTTTTTATCCTAATATCTCTGGACCATTTCAAAGGAAACTTTTCAGTTCAAGATAGGAAAGAAGTAGTACTGTTTTGGCTGGAAATAGGGTTGGGAAGCCGGGTTGGTTAGCTTTGCTCTGGCTGTGCAGCCTTGGGTGGCATCTCTGTGAACCCCGTAGGGCATTTCGAGGTAATCTGGAGCTCTTAATTGTGTGGCCCTGCTACTGCCAGGGTTTCTCCTGAAATACACATTTGAGTAACTCACCTCCAGCCTCTGTAGCAGTCAGTGGTGTAGCAGTCAGTGGTTCTTAGTGGTGTTGCTCTCCCGAGGGAGACACATTGTGACAATGTTTCTGTTGTCACAGCTGAAGGGGGGTTGGGGGCACTTCTGGTAATTGGTATTGATGCAGATAAATATCTGTGGCATGTGAGACTATGTCACACCATTAAAGATCTTTCTACCCTGAAAACTACCTGTGCCTTTGATGAGAGACACTGGTTTGGGGAGGAAAGGCCAAAATGTGGTATTCTTCTCCTTTCTCCACTTGAGCCCCAGCCACCCGCGGGGCCTGCCTTGTCCATCAGCTGGGAGTTGTTCGTCACCTTGTCCTTGCACCGTGATCCTAGTCTTCCAGGGGTCTGACCTTTCAGCTGTAGACCTTTCTCCCAGGAATGCTTTTTCCACCTGGCAGCGCTTCCCCTTTGTCTCCCAGTCCTTTCAGGTGATGTAGATCAGACTCCGCTTACTCATGTCTAGCTGTCATCCCTAAGGCTCAACCCCTTGGAGCGGGCCTCATGACTTTCATCATTGTAATCCCAGTGGCATGTGGTACATGCAGATTTGGCATCTGAAACTGCTGAGAAAATAGTTTGCTAATTGAAGTCAGTGTGCCACTTAACCTTGGTGAGAGCCCTATGGTTAGGCGGGATAAGGAGGGTGAGGACAGCCCTTCAGGGTGCATGAGGCCTGCTTCCTCCGTCCTCTGCTCATGGTTACTCATTTTCTGGATGCTGCCCTTTGATTGGATTCCTCGCTTCCTTTGTATCCATCCCTGTCCCTACTCACATCCCTTACCCTATACATGTTTCCCACCTAGATGCTGGCTTGGTGGGGAAGTGCGGCCTTGTCACTAAAGCAGAAGTGACACGTGCATCTGATTTGTGTCTCTTTCAGAGCAATGCAACCCTGAAACTCGTCCTACTGAGAAAAAGATAAGGTCAGCTGTTACAGCAAAAACTATAAAGCCTACAGAAAACAAAGGTGGGTTGGTTGACTTCAAAGAAACCAACCTAGGAAAGGGTTTTAAATAGAAAAGGCTGAAAGGAGATGTGGACTGGGACTGGGAGTCAGGAACGATGCTTCATTAAGGAGCAAGAGCTTCCTTATTAGCGCAGAGCACCAAGAGTGGAGGCACCTGTTGTGTATTTTAGAGCAGCCTCAGGGCATTGTTAAGGACAAGAAATAAGAGGGCGAGAAGGCGGGTCGCTGTGGTGTGGGGGTGAGGGGTGGACTCTGCTGGCAGGAGTCTTCTCCCCAATCATGGCTTCGGGTCTTCCTTCCTCCCCAGGCCTGGCTGGAGCTGTCTGTTTACCGGAGCTAGGCTCAGGCGGGATGCGGGATGCTGCCTTTGGCCCCGGTCACCTTCTGGCTGCTGGGCACTCCTCACAGCTTACTGTGGGAGTGGGCTGTCATCCCATCCATCTCTCCAGACTTCAGTATCTCCATGTACCATGCCAGGCTCTGAAAGCAGCCCCTCCTGGGTGCCAATAACCTATTTCTGCCCTTTGAGAAAGTTCCTTGTTGGGTTCAGGCTGTGTCAGAAATTTCTGGCCATGCTGAAAGCACAAAGTGTTCATTTTAGCAGGTTTTTACAGAGCACCTAGTTTTTCAGCCCCTGACAGGGTTGGAGCTATAGTGAGCTGGAGAGATTAGGAATTGGAAAATCAGTGCTCACTTCGGCAGCACATATACTAAAATAGGAATTGGAAAATCAGGCTCCTGGCTCGAAGAGCACAGAGAAAACACGTAGAGTAAGCATTTATTAAACTCCCCAGTTCTTTGCTTCACCTTCCTTCCCAAAAAGAGGAATGTTGGTATAGTCATAAATCCTAGAAAAGATCACTTTGTTTTGTCAATACCTGCTTACCCCTACTACTGTCACTGGTGTGCACATTTTTAATCTGTTGGAGTAGTTGTTAGACTCTGGCATTTAGGTTTTGTTTCTAATCATAATTACTTGTGTTCTGTATTCCTCAGATGATGATGAGGAGTCTGTAGCTGATTTTCTCAATAGCGATGAGGAAGAGGACAGAGTTTCTTTACAGAATTTAAAGAATTTAGGTAAGTCTGTGCTGTGCTTCTTTATCAACCACTGATACATTTAATCCAATGTATAGAAAGTGATTTTTTTTTAAGTTATTAAATACAGGTGACCCAATAGTGCAGGGGTAGGGCTCCTGCCCAACCACCCTGCAGTTGAAAATGTGTGTGTATAACTTTTGACTCTCCAAAACAACTACTAATAGCCTCCTGTTGACTGGAAACCTTACTGATAGCACAGTTGATTAACATGTGTTCTGTATGTTTTATGTATTATATGCTGCATTTTTACAATAAAGTGAATGAAAGCAAAGAAAATGTTAAAATCACGAGGAGGAGAAAATACATTTATAGCACTGTATTTGTGGGGAAGAAACCTTGTATATAAGTGGGCCCGTGCAGCTCAAACCTGTGTTAAGGGTCCCCTGTCCTTGAGGATGGCATGCAGAGTCCTTTAGCCACACAATTCTGTAAACACTCAGGGCTTCCACACCTCCCAGCCTCCCTACAATTCCCTTGGCCTGGAATCCTACTGGTTTGGTGGGTTGGCAAAATTCTCCCTCAAGGCTTGGTTCAGGTTACCCTTCCTCAGCTAAACTTTTTTTGACCTTTTGTCTTTCTCAGAAGTAAGCACTTTTCACCTTCCCATAGGGCCTTGAAATATACCCGTCGTATTTTATGTTAATCTCTCTCCCCCACCAGTCTATAGGGCAGGGGCTGGCATTTATTCCCACCTACCCTGGGCTCAGTGTGCGGTCTGGCCATCACAACAGATGGTAATCCCTGGATTTGGGTTTTTAGAGGGACTGGGGTGTTAATAATGTCCAGTGTTGTTGTAGGCCTGTGCGGTCAGTCCTGTGGCAGCTCTATGATGTGTGATTAACAAGTCAGTGCAGTTCCTGAACATGGGAGGTTTCATTGTTTCCGTCTCATCATCAGGCCCACCCTGCTGTGCACCCAGTCCCACAGCAGTGATAAGCCTGAGGGCAGGTGTGAAGTTTTGTAAACTATAAAGCACCATGCAGACGTCAGTATCTGTTCTGAGGCTGCTGTGCAAGGGCCATGTGCTGGCGTCAGCAGCATCCAGAGTATTTGGTAGAAGTCTCCTCACCAGTGAGACCCTTCAGGCCTAAGAACAGAGCATGCCAGCAACTTGCTGCTGTCCTCTGTATTGGTGCTGAGGTTTTGTCCTAGTTGAAATGGCATAAAGTTAAATTATTTACAGAGATCCCAAGAATAAGAACCTGTGATGGCATTTAACTTGGAGATCATCTGATATGCTGACCTCATCCTGTTTATGTGGAGCATTGGTTCCGTTCTTGGGAAGCAGCACCCTTGATATGTACTACACTGGACACATTTAGCTTTTAGCTATCACCTGTTTCCACTTGAACTCACTCTGGCTTGCTTCTTCATTTTTAAGGGGAGTCTGCAGCATTAAGAAGCCTGCTGCTCAACCCACACCTTAGACAGCTGATGGTCAGCCTCGATCAGGGCGACAACAAGGCGAAGCTCATGCGAGCCTGCATGCAGGAGCCCTTGTTTGTGGAGTTTGCAGACTGTTGTTTACGGATTGTGGAACCATCCCAGGATGAGGATTCCTAAGATGGACTATTGTCCTGCTCACTCGAACACGTGTGCGTGACTCTAAGAACCTGCCTCCTCCCCCCAGAAGAGCTAGCGTGGGGCCCTCAGCAAGGGTGTGCCGCACAAAGGGTGTGTGTTTCAGGCAAGATGAGGATACTCGAGGTGGTAAACCCTTTATTGGAGAGAGAACTTAACATTCAGATAGTTGTCTTTAAATGTTTTAATTTTGGTGCAGTTTAGACATCACACATAATTTGTCAAGTTTCATACTCATCTGAGTTAAAACTTGCTTAATGTCGCTAAATAAAATCAAGATACAGTGATTTGATGGTAAATTGCTTTGTTCATCCTTAATTCATAATTGCTTGAAATTACATTAAATAAATCAATGTATTAAATAGTAGGGTTTTGTTCCTGTAAATATCCCAGTTGAAATTTTAGAGCTAATTTCAAGCCGACGTCTGTTCTGTTTGTAGGGAATCAGGGGAGCCCCACTATAGTGACAGACTCCACTGCCAAGTTGGATCTATGAGGGTAGTAAAATGTGGGAAGTAGTGCTCTGTGGCCCTGAGGTTTCTTAGCCCTGATTTGGTAACCAGCCCCTGACCCCTGTGAGGGCTCGGAGATGTCAATGGGAGCCCCAGGTCCCTTGTGTAGGGCTGTGGCAGCCTTTACTCGCTCTCAGGTGCTTGGAGTTGCTGTGGGAGTAGTTTGGCAGCTTTGTGTGGATTAAATGTCTTTGGCAAGGCAGCTGGCAGGAAAAGGCCTCGTAGACAAAAAGGCACCAAAGGATTGCCCAGCCAGGTGAGGCTGAGAGGTGAGAAGACATCACACGTGGCCCAGGCTGTGTCTTTCCAGCAGAATCTGATTAAAGCCAGTAACACTATAGGGTGACGGTTCAGGGCAGATGTCAGCATATGGCAGTGGAGACTTTCTGCAGTGGAACTTGACTGAGCCCTAGGGAGAGATAAGATAAGAGCTTAACTCCAGCTCCCAGGAGTGCCAGCCTCCAGGTGCCTCAAAGAGCAAATGCTAGAAATGCAGAGGTGTGGACAAGTACTGGTATGAGAGTCACAGCAAGAGCAGGATTGAGTTAATGCTTTTTTCTCATTCTAAACCAGTGGCAAAGTCCAAAGCAGTATTAAAATATAAAATTTCACATCCATTCGGCGTGATGGGTGAAGGAGCTCTCCCCTAAGAGTATTACCTGTCACAGTGTTAAGACTGCTTAAAACTGGAAGAGCAAACAGTTACACTTCTGTTTATACTCTGGCTAGCCTGTTTGTTGTCATAGGAGACTTTATCCAGATTACATCCTTTCTTTTGGTATGGAAACCCACTGTTTCCTTCCTTTTGACTTGTGTCCCTTAATCCTTGCTGTGACCCCATGTAAGAGGTTGAGCATGAGCCCATAATATAAAAAGAGTTCTGGGACCACCGACTTACCTGCTTGTCATTTGTGCAGCTGGAACAGGAGATAAACCAAGTAATAATTGGAGGAAAATATGCTAAATTCAGTGCTATTTGAGAGTATAAGCTGTCATCACAACCTAAATTTTTATTATTTTTATTTTTTTAAAGATTTATTTATTCATTCATTCAGAGAGAGCGAAGAGAGAGGCAGAGAGGCAGAGGGAGAAGCAGGCTCCATGCAGGAAGCCCGACGTGAGACTCGATCCCGGGTCTCCAGGACCACACCCCGGGCTGCAGGCAGCGCTAAACCACTACGCCACCGGGGCTGCCCACAACCTAAACTTTTAAAAAGTGAGACTAGTTATGGAGATTCAGAGGAGATGCCAGAAAAGTCAGAGGCAGTTTTTAAAAAGTGAAAGGGCTCTAGAAAATTCCTAGTTGTAGTGATGGAAACAACCCAGACTCGCAGCCAGCTGGGAAACAGAGAGTTCTGTCCGAGCAGGGGCAGAGCAGGGGCAGGACAGCCCTTTTCCCAGCCTCTTGCCTTCTACGGGGACATGAGGGGCTTAGAGCCATCTTGGGCAGGATGGCCATCCTGTCCACAGCTTACCTGAGGCAGTGCTCGGATGGATGTGATGCCAGCTTGTTCCTGTGCTGTCTGGACCTTGTAGCTGCTGTGGCTCCCCGTGGGTAGCTGGAGGCAGGCCCAGACCACCAGCTTCCTCCGAAAGCCCTGGACACCCACCGATGCATTGGCAAGGACCAGTCCCAGGGGCCAGAGGCGGATTATTGCTGCCAGGAGGCTGCTCTGTGTCTGTGGCAGCAGGCAGGAGCCTGTGGAAAGGGGAACTGGAGACACGTGTTTTTCCTCCACACCATCCAGTTCTTTAGAAGCAAGGAAGGCCATTCCAATCTTTAAAAAAAAAAAAAAAAAAAAAATGCTACTTTATATTTCTCAATTTATTAGCTCTTAATGGAAACCAAAACTATCTTTAATGATACAGCTTAATGAGGTTAACTGAAGGGCACCTGACTGTTGAACAGCTGGATGCCTTCAACTAGATTGGCACCATGTGGCTGAACTTTTTACCCAAGGCAACTGTACTTAGTCCTGATGTATGCCACTTTAAAGATAGCCTTTTTATATGATAGCCTTATTGAAATCTAATTGATCTATCATAAAATTCACCCCTTTAAATAATTTCATGGTTTTTATTTTTTTATTTACTTTTATTTTTGTATATTTTATTTGTTTATTCATATGAGAGAGAGAGAGAGAGATGCAGAGACACAGGCAGAGGGAGAAGCAGACTCCACAGAGGGAGCCCGATGTGGGACTCGATCCCGGGTCTCCAGGATCACACCCTGGGCCGCAGGCGGCGCTAAACTGCTGTGCGACCGGGGCTGCCCAATTTCATGGTTTGTACTATACTCCTGGAGTTGTTTACACCACCCTTTGTATGTCTCAGCCACCCTGCGAGACAGGTGGTATTTCCTGCACGAGGATCAGGCCATCCAGTGTGCAGTGGCAGGGCCAGCATTCCAACCCAGGGCCATCTGGTACCAAGCTGTCCATCCATCCTGACTACTTGAGTCACATACTCACTCTCCATCTCTTCCATGCACGCTTGATGACTGTGGCAGCTGTGTGCAGTCTCTGGACGTGTTTCCGAGTTAACCAGGAACGGATGGCTAAGGGATTTGCCCAGAAACAAAAGAAGTCATTAGACAATAGTTCATTAGAACTATTGTTAACTTGGTGCTGAAGAAGTTTGGAATAGGTGCCTTTTCCATGAATGCTACCCTGTGCCACTACATAAGATAGGGAACTAAAGTCAGTTCTGAAGGAACCCTGGCTCTGAAAGATCTCTCTCTCAGACCATTAGGCTGGGAGAGACCTCGCATGACAGGGGCAGTGGGGAGCACACTCACCTCCTGCGTTAGGGTCTGTCTGGGGCAATGCCCAGGGAACAGAAGGGTTCTCTTTTCTGGGAAATCTTCAGTTGAATTTGCTTACTGGCTTTATGAATTCACAAACCGTGACCCCACTGTGCACCCACGTGTTGGTAAATGGGAGAACTACTGGATGGTAGACTGATCATGTGGCAGTTTTCATTTCCTTCTCTTGCAATTTCAGCATTTTCTGGTTCTTTTTGTTACAACTGCATTCAGAAAAGGGGCTATTCCATTCAATATTAACACATTTGGATTCTAGAAAACTAAAAAGTTTAAAGACAGATCCAAATCCTGTTATTTCACCAACGCTTACAGTTTTTTTTTTTTTTTAAGGATTTTATTTATTTATTCATGAGAGACACAGGCAGAGACACAGGCAGAGGGGGAGAAGCAGGCTCCATGCAGGGTGCCCGACGTGGGACTCGGTCCCTGGACTCTGGGATCACACTCTGAGCCAAAGGCAGACACTCAACCGCTGAGCCACCTTGGTGTCCCACCAACCCTCACTGTTCTATAATGCTTCCTTATATGATTTTTTATGTCTATACACACAGAAACACATTTAAGGAAGGTAACATCACCCCTGATGTGCAGTTTGGCATCCTGGTTTGAATATCATATTGGAAGTGGTTTTCCATTAAATTTAAAACACTCTTCAGAACAACTTCCTAGCTGCATCATAAGGATAGTCCATAATATAGCCGTGGCTTTACCACTGTCAGATACGTGGATTGTTTCTCGTATTTTTTTCAAAATATGATTACCATGAACATGGTTCCTATATCTTTTCCTTTGATGAATCAAATCTTGTTAATTTTTGCCTTCTCAAACTCATTACGAGCCCTGGACGCAATAGGTAATGATTTGTCATAGAAAAAAAGGAAGATGGCAAAAACTGCTCTCTAGGTCTGGGAATTCAAGGCAAATTTTTAGCCTCTGCTACCTACAGAGCACCCTTATTTGTGGTGTGACCTAGTTTCCACTGAATTGGAGAGACACTCTGGGTGAGGTATATCAGAATTTGAATCCCAATGCACCATAAGGTCGTGCTGTCAATGTCTTGAGGCTGGGACACACCCTTGGCATATGGGGTCTCAAAGAGCACCATTTCAAAGGAAATCTGTATCATGTGGGGTCTGCGGCAGCTGACAGTGGCTACACGCAGGCCTGTCTGCTGGCCTGGAACTGTGGCTGTGTGCCCAGGGCCCTGCCCCTCCTACCTGCCTGGATGAGCACAGCGGCCTGCCTCTGCCTCTCCTGCTTGCGGTGCCAGTGTTGCCTCCAGCCACGTTGGATGCAGCGGGCACATTGTTCCAGCACCTGGGCACGTCCATGTTCCAGAAGCTCCAGCTGGAAGGAGGAGTATCCACTGAGGTCCTTGGCCTCTCTTCCCACTGCCCTGAAGTGGTCCTATACTACGTCCTGCTGAGGAGCACGAGGCCGGCTTGTGTGAATTCCCCTCCTTAGCACAAACCAGCTTACCATGGAGTCAGTCATGAACACCTTGGTTCTGCCACAACAAACTGGGGCTGGTGTGGCCTCAGCTGGGTCACCAAGTGTGGCTGCAGCCTGAGACAGAGCTGGTAGAGTGTGGAGGATGTCCTGGAGGAGAGGTTGCAGTGTGGCCGCCTCCGTGCACGGAGACCCTTCTGTAGGATGGGAGACAGAGGTCCCATCAGCTCTTGGTCATCTGCACACTTCTACAGACTTAAGAAATTGGTTCTGGTCTCCCCAATACTCCACAGGCTTCTTTGCTGCTGTTCTTGCCTCTAACCACTTCTTCATCCTTTTTTGGGGAAGCCATAGGTGACCCCTCTGTTGTTCCTCAGGCCTTGGCTATTCTGAGGAACACTGGAATCCCCACTTGTGACTGTGCCCTGGGCTAGCCTGCAGCCTCCATTCCCATGGGTCCCCTGGGCAAGCTGGCAAAGGGCACTTGGTGGCAGGACTCCAATCTGGAAACCCAGGCTACTCAGCCAGCCTTTGTTCCAAGGCCCCAACATGCTGAGGGCCAAGCAGGGCAGCTGGGCCATTCCCTTTCCCCATGACCCCTTAACTCCCTGCCATGTAGGAGAAAAGGGAGAACAAATCCCAGTCCCAGGGAGGCCCAGCAGATCCCCTTGCTTGACCTCCCGCGGCATGCAGGACTGGCTCCTGTAGAGGATTTACCTGAGGGCTCTGACCACCTTTTGTTGCCCAGTGCCTCTCTGGGGACAGAGGCTGCCAAAGAAGACGCCGTAGACGAGAAACCGCAAAATCAACCAGGGGCGAAGGGGGCTTTGGGGACAAGACAGTGCAGTAGAACAGATCAGAAGAGAAGGGGAGGAAAGAGGTGGGAGAAAGAATGAAAGTGACAAAACCGTGCCTGAGAGAGGAGGGGAAGCAGAACTGTCCCAGGTCTGACAGGCTCCAGGGTAAGGTTGTGTGTGTGGGAGCACCTACTGCTGGGGTGGGATCCTGCTGAGCAGAGGCCTCACACCCAGTCCTTGGCCTCTTCCTCCACCTGTGCGGAGGGGGAGGGGTCTTATCCTACCAGCTGACAACCTCCAAACTGGGGCCACATGCCAGACCTTTCCCTTGACTAGAGTTTGCCGAGTGTCTTGAAGACCTCTCCATCAGATGACTCCAGGGACCTGGATTTCAAGTCAGCAACCTTCCCCAAACCCCTCTTCCCCATAGGCCAGGCACAGTCTGGCCAGTTTCTTCCCAACACTGCCCACTATAGCCACATCTCTAGCTTCTCTGGACTCTGGCCAACATAACAGCCTCACTCCCATGGTCTGCTATGGGGGCCCCACAGTGGTCTCCAGAAAGCACAAGGCTAACATCACTCCCTTCCTCCTCTGAGATGCCTCCATCTGTTCAGAGAATTCCCTTCTCTGATATGGCCTGCCTGTCACCCCAGGCTCACCTCCAACTGTTCTCTGCCCTTATGGGCAGGCAAAATTGGCCTGGAGTGCCTCACACACAGTGTTGTTTCCTGCCTGCAGGCCTCTGTTCAATTACCTGTCTTGTGGAATGCCCTTCACCTGGTCAATATCATCTGTCCTCAGACACCACTTCCTCTAGGAAGCCTTCCCTGATTCACACCTCCCCAGCACTCCCCACAGCATTCTGTTCCTACCTCTGCCTTTCTACTTTCCCCACTGTTTGTCTTCTTTTAGTCTGTTTCCTCCACTGAACCAAGAACCATGAGGCTAGGGCCATGTTTTACTCTGCTCTGAATGCCCTGCTCCTAGCTCTGAGATGGCCCAGGACAGGTGCTCAGTTAACTGTGCTTGAACAAATGAGTATCAAATGGGCCCCACTCACCTGAGTGCCGTTCATCAGGAGATGGGCTGTGGGGGCCAGAGGATGTGCGAGCACGGAGCCTTCTCAGTAATTCATATCGTTCCACGAAGTTCTGATGAGAGATTCTGAAAGCCAAAGGAGGTAGAAGACAATGAAGGGACTTCATCTATGGGCCTGACACAGCGCTTGGGGCCACAGGGAGTTCCTCTATTTAATCTACTCAGCAGCCAAGTGAGGCGCTGCCCTGTGTGCACTGAATGGATGAAGTGGTGGTTCTGGAGGGATTACTACAATCACTCACGGGAAGCCAGTAGAGACCATTTAAAACTGGGTTTGCTCTTCCTGCAGCCATGGGCTACCCAAACAAAGGGCTTGCCCTTTTCCTAGGGGATTTGCGGGTTGCTTCCAAAGGGGCTTGCAGGCTTCTCCCCATCTGGATGGCTCCTGCTGCATACAATCAGCCACATCTCTGGTTTCTCTGACACCACAGCCTCCCTTGCTTCCTCCTGTGCGGCCCCCCTCCCCCAGGTCTCTAAACTCCAGTTACTTTAGCATCTTAGTTCCTAAGTTGGGAGCTGTGTGCTTGCTGTTTCTTCCCCCAAACCTTCCCTTCCCAGAGACCTGAGCTGCTTAAAGGGGCCCCTCCCTGACCAGCCCAAAGATCCTCTTCCCCCATTAGTCTATGGAGCAGTGTTTTTTTGTTTCTTTTGTAGCACTGTATAACTTTATACTTCTTTTTTTTTTAATTTTTTTATTTATGATAGTCACACACAGAGAGAGAGAGAGAGAGAGGCAGAGACACAGGCAGAGGGAGAAGCAGGCTCCATGCACCAGGAGCCCGACGTGGGACTCGATCCCGGGTCTCCAGGATCGCGCCCTGCGCCAAAGGCAGGCGCCAAACCGCTGCGCCACCCAGGGATCCCTAACTTTATACTTCTTATACTTGTTCCCATAGGAACATATGCTCCAAGAGGCAGAGGCTCACCTTCCTTATTCACTGAGGCTAGAAGCAGTGCCCGGTACAAAACAGTACATGAAAGAGAATGGATAAATGAACAAGTGAAGCCTCTCGAGTTCCAGGTTGACCTCTGTGGACCTGCCTCTTTCTCTTCACCTCCACTTCCTGCTCTGGGCTGGGCAGTTCTCATCACACCTGAATCCCAGGACTGGCCCTGACCCATGTAGGCTCAGCCCACTCACCGGATAGGGAAGCCAGCAGCACTGATGTGGATGGTCTCCACGAGGCCACACGCCTCCAGCTGGCTCAGGACCTGCAAGTGTGGGAGACAGGGTAGGCACCTGCGGCATGGGGCCAGCAGGCCAGATATACCACTCCTTCTGCCCTTTCTGAGGCCATACTGTGGCCCTGGTCAGTATGAACCTGCAGGCTGTCCAGAGGCTTGGCTAATGGGGATATACCCTTTGGGACCTCAAGAACATCTCCCTTCTAGAAAGGGTTCTGGTGGCCCTAGGTTCCTTTTTCTGATGCCTGGCTTCTGATACAGCTGAGACAAGTGCTGGTCCTGCTTTTATCTCACCACTCCCAGTAGTGCAGAGGCTCTGCCTCACCATGCAGCCCAACCCAATTTGTTTTTTATTTATTTTCTGTGGACAACAGAGTAAATCATAGCTGAGAGGGTGAAGAGGTTATATTGTAAAGATTCTTCAGGACCTGAGTGGAGAGATCCTGGCCATAAACCCTTAGGCCAGGGGATACTCTCCAAGCATTGGGCAACACTCATACCTCATTCACATCTCAGAGCCCAGTACCCAAAGGGCAGCTGCTGGCCACTGGCTGCTTTTGTGCAAATTAGAAAAAACTCTACCTCTGGTCAGAAATGGCTGCACTGTGTACAAACTGTAAGGCGATACAGGCTTTCAGCTAATCACAAAGGTCACCCATTCCTCGGGGCAGCTTTAGTCTCATCAGGGAACATGGTTTGGTGAATAGAGCGCAAGATGCAGTGGAGCCTTCTTGGATGGTTCACTGTGCCATGCACAGACCACAGACCATATCTGACTGTCCTACCAAAGCAGGGGACACAAGATGCCCTAATGCGAGACGCAACCCAGGAGACACGTTCTGGTCACTCCATATGAAGGATAATGTTCTATCTTTCACCCCTTCAGGGCCTTGGCCAGATGGAGCTCCCTGCAAAGCAGCTTTGGTCCAGTGAATTACCTGCTCCTGGAGAAAGATGTGCGCCTGGCCCTGGCTGTTGGGCTTGATACAGCGAATGTAGTGGGGTGTGGTGCTATGCAGAACCTGTAGAAGCTGCTCCAGGGAGGCCTGTTGTGGGGAGACGGGTCAGGCAGATTGGGGATGCCTGTGGGCATCAGCTGGGCCCCAGTTACTGACTGCATCAGACATCTGAGGCAGTCCTCACAGCCCTGAGATGGGGATCCTCCCAGGCTCTGGGATGGTTATGGGAGGTGCTCACTGAGTTTGAGCACCTCCTGGCCTGCCCTCCTACTGCTCCTCACCTCCACCTCCAGGGAGCTTCCTGACCTGTGATCCTACACCTGGTTGCTCTCTGCTCCCCTTCCCCCACTCTCACTGAAGCAATCTTCTTAGAGGAGAACAATCTCAGAAGCCACTGCCATTCATTCAGGCAACAGTTGTTCTCATTAAGACCACCCTATGTGCCAGGACAAGGACATGGTGAGTCTGCTGCTCCAAGCCCAGGGTCTGATGGGCCAGACATGGGGTTGGCCCCCTGAATGGTGTGTCTGAGGCTAGGCAGGAAAGTGCCCACAAAATCTAGGCTCCAACAAAAGTGCTTCCTCCAGGTGATGATTCGGCTGAGGTCTGAAGGAGGAGAAGGCATCAGCTAGGACAAGGGGTGTGGAGGGTGGGAGTGCGGGGGAGAGAGGCAGAGGCAGGGGAAGGGGCATCCCAGGAAGGTGGAGCAGAATGTGCAAGGGCTGAGATGGCAGAAAGCATAAGATGCTAAGGAGGTGACAAATCTGCTAGCCAAGGACAGCTTGAGCAGGAAGTTGTCGAACTGGGAATGGACCAGGACACAGAGGTTCACAGAACTACTGCTCTTCCGTGATCACACTATCAGCAGTGGGTGAGAGGCCCTCACTGTCTTCCCCCACCCAAACCCCTAGGCTTCCAATCATGTTAATTATCTGTCAGTCTCCTGTCTCAGTCTTCCATGTGAGACTATCAACCCCATGCAGACTGGGACCATGTCTACTTGACCTGTCAGTGTTCCCTGGCACAGTACTGATCCTGGGAGGTGCTCAGTAAATGTTTGAGATTGGTGAGTGAGCCAAGCATGTCATACCAGTGCCCCCCAGGCCCACCTTGAACTTGGACACGACGGTCAACACAGGGGCTCTGCTCTGGCCAGAGGGCTGCTCCTCGGGATCAGTAGGAAACAGCACCTTGAGCAGGGGGTCCCAGGATTGCTGGAGGAGCCTGTTCAGCTCAGGGGGGACAGGGTCCTATTGGACAAGGACAAGGGCTGCAGGTAAGGCCAGGTGGAGTGTTACCCAGGGCTGTCAGAAAGTCTGCCAGCCCTGCCCACCAGGCCTCCACAAGATGGCTTCTATGGCAGCCCAACTGTGACAGGAGTCATTTCTGAGCAGCTCATGCCTGATTAGCAGGCACCTCAGGCAGGTAGGCCCAAGAGGTGACTCTGGACTCTTGGAAGATGTTCAGGAGAGAGAGAATGCACGACTGGAAACTTCCATGTATGGGCAGCAATGAGTCAACACCTCATTCCATGCAGGCCCCTACAAACCATGGCCCAGCCCTCACCTTGTTCTTCTCTACCAGGCCTGCGGTGTGGTACTGCACCGGCCCTGCGTAATGTACCACAATGAAGCTGGGCTCCTGGCTTAGCTTGTTGTGGCCTAGGCAGGGGTTGCCTGCCAGGGCTCTCTCGATGCGTGTCTGGAGCTGGGTTGCACTGCTTGGCCGATTAAGGCGGCATTCCTGTGTGGGATGGGATGGAGTCAGCCACACAGTGAGACACGCTCACCACAACCCTCACAGTCCCCACACCCTGTAGTCCCCTCTGGCAGCAGAGCTGTCATACAGGCATCACAGTGACCCTAAGAGGAAAGGATCATAGGGATTAGCAAGCCCATTTGGCAGATGGAAAGACAGAGGCACAGAGGGCACAGTATAGCCTCCAAGGCCCCAGAAAGGCCCAACTCTGGTGCTCAGCATACTAGCTGACCCCACCTCATTTATAAGGGAGCAGATGCTTATGGGGCTCCCCTCGATGAGATCCAAGCAGGTCTGGTTGTCCTGGTAGTTGACAAATGACCACTCCAGGCCCTCAACTGTGTATTCCTCCTAGGGGACAAAAGTGGGGGTTGGGTAGCAGGAGAAGGCAACTGTGAACTGAGGCCCAGATGGCTCATCCATGGCTGGGCCTCAGTACCACAGCATATTCCAGAAAGACATCAAAGAAGGAACTAAAGGCTCCTGGTAAGGTCTGGGAAGGAGCATTCCACTTCTCACCTGTTGAGCCTTTAGGTAGTGAGCCACAAAGTGCTGCTGCAGCTTCTCGTTGGCATAGTTGATGCACAACTGTTCCAGGCTGTTGTTGGGAAAGGACTCAAATCCGTACACATCCAGCAGGCCTGAGAGGATGGGGGAGAGCCCATGGAACTATTGCAGGGGACTCCAGGAGCCCAGGGCGAAGCCTCACACTTAGCAGCCTGGAGATGAAGCTGAATGAGTGTGATCCCCAGCCCTGGGCACAGCATACACCCCGCCTTGGGGTGGGGCCCATCTCTACTTTGCAAAGAGCAGGAAGAAGAGCTGAATGAGGTTGAGGGGCAGCCTAGGGAACATTTTCTGTGTCCAATTCAGTTTGGAGGGCCTTGATCTTACCAGCCTAGCTGGTATCTAGCATTCCACTGTCCCTTGAGTCAACTTCACATCTCTGAGCTTTACTTCCTCCCCTACCTGACTATCCCACCCTAATTCCAATCATGTTAGCATGTTCTACCAGCCTATTTTGCCTATCCCCCTACTGCTCTTCTGAGGCTGGAGATGGGTGTCAGGAGAGAGGACGGGCCCTCACAGACAAGGCACCATCTGAGTTGGCCTGGACTCAGGCAGACCAAAAGCACCTGCCCAAACACTGGTAGATGAGGAGATGGGGGTGCAGAGAGGGGAAAAGAGCTGCCTGAAGTCACACAGTGGACTCCACTGTTCTTTTTCTGAAGGAGTGCTCCCCGAAAGGTGAGCCCCTGCTACCTATGAAAGTGGTCCAGGAGTCAGGGTCTGCACAGATGCTGCTATTGATCACGGATACCAGCCAGTCAAAAAGCCTGTTGGGGTGGGAATAGAGGGAGAGAGGACTCTGGTGAGAGGTCAGCTGAGCCTGAGGGTGGCAAGATTGCTCCTCCAGCAAGGGTGCCACACTGAACAGCCTGTATCCCAAAGGGTCAAACCCTTTCCCATGGTTTCCCTGCCCATCCTGGCTTGCCCTATTACAAATGCAGACTATGGCTGTGCCTGTTTCTAGGTATACATAAACCTGACCTGTCTTTTCAGCAAGACAGAACACCGGACTAGACTGTGGGGCTAGATAGGGAGTAGGTCTCCAATTGGCTGGACACCCAGCTGGTGTCTTGACTAAAAGGGAAGGGGCTGATGAGCAGGTCTGAGCGGGGCCTGTAAAGAACCAAGTTCATTAGACTCCCCTGCAAAAGTAGACCTGTGGTACCTAGAGCTCAAGACCCTGCCACATCCCCCCACTCAGTCCCATACAAGTGGGCTCTGAGTCACCTGAGGGCAGGTGGCATCCTGTGCTCTGGGCCATCCCCACCCTTAGAAGATGAGGTCACTTTCCTGGGGACATATACAGTACATTAAGGAATCTTTTTTTTTTTTAATTTTATTTATTTATTCATGAGAGACAGAGAGAGAGAGGCAGAGGGAGAAGCAGGCTCCATGCAGGGAGCCCGATGTGGGACTCGATCCCAGGTCTCCAGGATCATGCCCTGGGCTGAAGGTGGCGCTAAACCGCTGAGCCACCTGGGCTGCCCTAAGGAATCTCTTATAGCTTTTTTTTTTTTTTTTTTTTTTTAATGATAGTCACAGAGAGAGAGAGAGAGAGACAGAGACACAGGAAGAGGGAGAAGCAGGCTCCATGCACCGGGAGCCTGATGTGGGATTCGATCCCGGGTCTCCAGGATCACGCCCTGGGCCAAAGGCAGGCGCCAAACCGCTGCGCCACCCAGGGATCCCTCTTATAGCTTTTCTTAACGTGACTGTTCTGGAACTTACTGCAACCCAGTTGCTGGTTTCTGTTTTGCCACAGGGGCTTCAAGAACCCATGTGAGGTACTAAACACAAGTGATACAGTGACCCGATGTCTATCCCGTATGAAACGTTCTGCTTCACACAGGCTCACTCTGCCTGTGGTCGTCATATTTTATTTTATCTGCTTATTTTGCAGTGACTTGACACAAAGGCTTTAAAAGTCTTTGGCTTGAATTCAGGTTTGAGGCAATGGGAACGGAGTTTCTTGCTGAGCTGGGGCCAGTCTAAGCCCAGCTGCCCTGGGCCATTTTCATCTCAGTGATCTTATTCCCTCAGTAGTGCCTCTCAGGCTCTTGACTCTTCAAGCAATTCATGAAAGCAGGGGGACCCCCCTCCCCAGTGCCCAAATTCCCATAAGCACATGCACACACACATACATGTGTTCTGTCCCATAGTTTTGGAGGATTGTGAGCCACCTGACACCTTTAGTTGGTACCCTGAAGGTTCTCAGAACCCGTGGTGAGAAATCACCCCAAACCACATGGCCAGAGTATGGAGATGACCAAGTAACTGACCAGGAAAAACCCAGGACCCCCACCTTCACCATGTTCTGGGCTCCCACTTGCTGCACACTGTGTTGTCCAAGACTGTGGGCCAAGCTTCTAGTTCTATCAATTTCCCCAGGTAACATAAAGAGATGAAGTACAAAGACACATAGAGACAGAGAAGCCTATTCACCCACAGGTCTAAACCTGGAACTCTGAGGGCCTCAGATTACCTTTGGGGTCTGCTCTGCCAGTGGAGAGCTAGGCAGGCTTTTCTCACTCATTGCCAAGGGCAAGGCAGACTCCTATACTTTAATAATGAGCCAAATCTAGCCCAGAATGTGGCAACCTCCCCATGCAGTGTACTCTGGAATTAAGATCAGAGGCCTTGCTCAAGGAAAACCCAGGAGCTACTCCCTGCTATCCCCAAAGGTCTGGGAAGCAGGGAGAGAAATGCATCTGCTTTATCTCAAAGCCTTCACCATGAGCCTGGGCCTACTGCCTGATGCTATCTGGACCAACACCAGATGAGGGGAGAACCTGGAAGGGGGGCAGGGCCCAGAGTGCTCACCGTGCATAGACTAGTTTGGCCAGACAGTCCCTGCGTGTGTCACACTCAGCTCGGGAGCAGGGCTTCCGGAACACTTGCTGCTGTCTGCCCGCCCTGATGGTTCTAATCTGCAGTGTCTCTAGCAGTGGGTCTTCTGGAAGCTGCAGCAGTGAGGCTGATGTCCTGATAGAGCCTGAGAGGGACAAATCACCCTCCATCCAAAGAGCCCTCTTCACAAGACAATGTAAAGTCATCACTGGAACCATGACCTATCCAACAGGACTGAATAAACCTAGGTTCTGGTGCATGAGACTTGCCCAAGGTAGAGGCAGGACTTGAACCCAGGACTTCTACATACCAGTCCATACTGCTACATGTGGGACAAATAATTTTATAAACCTTCTTATTTTCAACTGCAAAACACAGATGCTGCTGTTTGCCTCACCAGAGATGGGGTGAGTAGTAACATCCATGGTTTCATCAAGGGCATTGCACTCCAAATTTCACCCTCTGGCCACCCAGACCCACCAATGTCGGCCTTTTTCCAGACGGGGTGTGCCCTGCTCCCTGGGTGTGTGATCAAAGCCTGAGACACAGGCCCCCACCCTATCCTCACACTTGGCATCACCCATCAGCTGGCAGGGCTGGGCTTCATCCTCAGAGTCAGCAAACCGGATGTTGCCGAGGTGCAGCAGTCCAGCCAGGACCTGAGCGGGCAGGAGAGGACAGACACGATGTAAGCTGTTTCTTAAGGGCTGGAGCCTAGCCCGGGAAGGGCCCCTCTCTTGCTGAATATAATCACAGAATTATTATTATTAACAGAATAATAATAGAAGCTCCTAACCGATGCCCATTTACTACATCACTCTGCCAGGCACAATTCTAGACAAGTTACATGCATCACTTTGTTTAATCTTTTCAATAGTCAATGAGGAATGTGCTGTAATGATGCCTATGACAGAAGTGACAAAGGTGGTTAAATCATAAGCCTACAGGGGTCCTGGCTGGCTCAGTGAAGCATGTGACCCTCAATCTTGGGGTTATGAGTTCGAGCCCCACAGTGGGTAGAGATTACTTAAAAAATAAGTAAATAAATAAAATCTTTAAATCACAAGCCTATAGGCTACAGACTTGGTTAAAGACAAAAGCAGGGGGCAGCCCAGGTGGCTCAGTGATTTGGTGCTGCCTTCGGCCCAGGGCCTGATCCTGGAGACCTGGGATCGAGTCCCACGTCGGGCTCTCTGCGTGGAGCCTGCTTCGCCTTCTGCCTGTGTCTCTGCCTCTCTCTCTGTGTCTCATGAATAAATAAATAAAATCTTAAAAAAAAAAAAAAAAAAAAAAAAAGACAAAAGCAGGGTAAGAACCCAGGAAGTAGGGCAGCCTGGGTGGCTCAGCAGTTTAGTGCCACCTTCGGCCCGAGGCATGATCCTGGAGACCCAGGATCGGGTCCTACATCGAGCTCCTTGCATGGAGCCTTCTTCTCCCTCTGCCTGTGTCTCTGCCTCTCTCTGTGTGTCTCATGAATAAATAAATAAAATCTTAAAAAAAAAAAAAAAAGAAGAACCCAGGAAGTCTGATTTCAGATGCCTCCCAGGGCAGCCAGTGGGGCTCCTAAGTCACCCAATGACCGTCTCTGTACCTCCCCTTCTCTAGGAGCAGACTGAGAACACCACTCTTGTTACTACCTATGGGCCAGGATCACTTCTGTGTGGCCAGTGGGGGTTTGGCCCTGGCTCCCTCTGGCCTTTTCTCAGCACTGTTGGGCTTCTGACAGCTCAGCCTGGGGTAGGATCTGTGATTTTGGTCTCTGTACAGTGGTTCTCTGTCAGTCCACATTGTACAGTGGACTCTGCACTCACTGATCCACATGGTTGAGTCCCCTGGGGCTGTAAAGCAAGACTCATAGGTCCAGCAGCCTGGAAACCCTTAGACCCTTATCAGGAGAGCAGGGCCTCTCCTACCATTCCTGTCTGGTCCCAGGCAGGGTGTCTTTACATGCTATCAGCTTTGCCACAACTTACCTTGGCAGAAGACTGCTGTGCCTAATGGGTGGAGGGTCAGGATACTGCCAAACCAACACTGCTGTCCAGAACCCTAGTGTTGTCCACTTGCCCTGGGCTTGTCCCCATGCGCTATCCCTCTGACCAAGCTCTGACCTGATGGTGCTTCTACTGGACATGATCCCCTCCATGCCTGGGCAGCCCCCATCTAGAGGTAGAGGTCACTTTCCACAGCACAGCCATCTTCCTGCAGAGGCTTCCCTGTGTCTGCTGCCAGCCTATCCTCTATATCCCCTCCTGGTGCTCTGGTGGGTAAGGAGGTGATGGGGCAGGGAGGTAGTCAGCCCTGTCAGCAAAGACAGAAGGGAGAAGGGAGGCCACCAGTGGGATGAGAGGGGCCCAGCTCACCTGGGTCAGCATTCTACCCAAGAGGAGGGAAAAGTTCAAAGTCGGAATTACTACATTTGGTACAAACTGTCACTTAGTGATGTCTGACCTTGAGGAGGTCACTTTACCTCCTAGTTTTCTAAAGTATAAGAATGGGAAAAATCTCCATACATGCAGGACTATTGAAAAAACCAAATGGACTAAGAGGTATGAACATGATTTCAAAATCTGAATACACTAGACAAACCTGTGATAGCACTGCTTCTCTAGTCTGATCACTTCATTAATAACTGACTTGGGCACTTGCCCCCTGCCCCCCACACTGTGTGAGGTTTTGTACCACAGCACTGTATACTCAATCACTGTCCTTTATGCCCTGTCTGCCGTGATGCCCTGTCCAGGTTCAGAGGCACAGGGGGCAGTTGAATCCTTAGAGATTAGACATTGGGGATTAAAGTCCTAGATCTACAGAGTTCAGAAAAGGGAACTATGAAAGTGGCTGCCCATTTGTCACCTCTGCCAAATAAATAGAAGAGGTGTGTCTCTTCTTCTAACCTGAAAGATGTTGTTCTGAGTGGGGTTGTCGATGCCCAAATGAAGCATGGCCTCTCTGGTCACCTCGAAACAATCCTCTGAAAAGGAATCCAAGTCACAGCCCAGTGTCAGGACCAGAGGTCAGCAGGGGCATCGAGGGGTGATGAAGGCAGGCCCTGTGTAGAGGGTAAGTGGGTACTGATGGGCCAGCCCAGGGTGCTGGACAAGGCTCCCCCTACCTTCCAAGGTCCTCTCTGGGTTGGGCAGCCAAGAGAAGGCTGCTCCCTCGGGGAGGTGCCACTGGAGCCTCTCGTCCGTGCTGGCTCCTTTACAGATCTGTGGGGAGGGGTGGGCGGGTGGCTGAAGTGATGGTGTAAGGAAGCCCAGGCCTGCATAAGCCTGGGGTTGCCATGAGAGGAGAAATGCTTTGACTTCACAAGGCTGAGAGGTTCCTGAACAGAGCCCAGGGCAGGCCCAGGGACAAAAGCCACAGCAACGGTTCTGAATGTCTCCAACCTGATGCAAAAAAAACCTGTTGAGGAGGCCTGTGGTCTGATGAAGAAAGATGACTCCTGTTTGAGGAGCCCCCAGGTCCCATCTGAGAAGGGAGACATCCTATTTATGTATGACCCAAAGTCTGATGGGAAACACATCAGACACAGCTCTAGCAAAGCCCTCATTCTGTTCGAGATAGTTGCCATTCTAAGAGTCCTCAGTCTAATGAGGGTGACACAGTCCCAATCTCAAAGACTTTTTGGTCTGATAGTGAAAGCAAATGCATCTTCATGTCAAAACCATCCTGGGAGCCAAGGTCCAGCATGAGGCAGAAGTGTTGCATACAGTCTGTAGGAGTATGTGGCGGCATCACCAAAAGCCAAGTGACAAGGCAGGCCTGGAACATGGTGGAGCTGGAGAGGAGGGTTTGGAGGCTCAGACCCATCTCCACCCTAAATCTGGGCAGCTGGGGGCCCAGCTTGACACAAACCTGGTAGAAGATGTGGAAGTTCCTCTCACTGGAGGCCTGGCAGGCCACTCGAGTTTTCTCTAGGAGGTACGTCTGGACTGCAGCTCCAGTCATCTGCTGGGCCCTGAGCACAAGCAGATAGCCATTTAGTAAGTACTTACTATCTGCCAGAATGCAACCGTGCCACTCCCCCCAAAGCTCTTCCACTTAGCCAAAGTGGGTCTTGAGGACTAGGGACCACTCAGCAGGTCCTTGGGTGGTCTGGAACATTCCCCTGTGACCAGCTCCAGTGGACAGGGCCAAACCCTCTATTTATCATTTTGTCCCATCTCAAGGCAGAACAGAAGCCCCAGGTTCAAGCTCAGGGGTATAGCCCAGAGAGGTGGTAGTTTAACTAAAAGTCCCTGAGCAAGGGTAGAAGCCAGGAGGAACTCACAGGCCATGACAAGCACACTGCCTCAGTGTCCCTAAGGCTGGGAGTTGCTAGAATTCTCCAGGTTCAAAAATCACCCTCGGGTTCATTTATCCCACAAACATCACATGCCAAGAGGAGAAGGGTTCTGCCACAGGTGTAGCCCAGGCTAGAAACTGCCCTGGCCACTTTCAGACTCCCCATCCCGTCCTCCCATCAGCCAGAGGGGCAGTAGTCATTACCTGTTCAGCTGGAGCTGGATGAACTTCCCAAAGCGACTGCTGTTGTTATTCCTCAGTGTGCACGCGTTCCCTACAGATCACATACCTATGTTTATAGCGCTCCCCCATGTTGACAGGGTCCTCATGGACCAATGTGGGGGGGGGGCATGTCTCTATCAAGTCACTGAATGGCCCCTCTGTGAGTTTCCATGTCACAGAGGGCAGGACTAGGGAATGGGCACCTGGGCTTCAGCAAACGTGTTTCAGGAGAGTTAGAACTTTTTCGCGATGAATGGAATAAGCAAGTCTAGGTTGTCAGGGAATGTCTTCTTTGAAGAGAAAGGACCAAAACCAACCAGCTGTCACTGAGTGAGACAACATCTAGGTACAACAGACCTATCTCCAGGAAGCATCTGGGCAGCTGTGGGCCCTGCCTGACACATCTAAGCTGGAGTCCCACATAGACGCTAGCTTATGAGTATTCTTAGTCAAGTCCCCTTCTCTGAACCATTAGAAAGCCATATATAAGAACAGGATTTGAACTAGGTGAGCCACGAGGTCCTCTCCAGCACACCATTACATCTGCCTAGGCTAGAGAAGTGGATGACTCTAATAGAAGGAGGCCAAGGGGACCTGGGAGGAGGTTGAGGGTCCAAGGTAGTGACTGAGAAGGTCTCATCCTTCAGCTCCCAGAGATGGACTCAAACGACTACCCCTTTCCCTGAAAGGTCTGAGGAAATAGAATTGAGGTACTGTGCAGAGGACACTGAGCTCACCAAAAGCTTCCATGACAGGGTTGGAGTTTAAGATTCGCTGCTCGATCCTCTCTGCGATCTTGTGGCTCTCCCAGGATGTGGGTGAGGCAGCCACCACAGCGTAGAACTTCATCAGGCAGCGGGACGTCCATGTCTGCAGCAGAAACAGCCATGTGAAGAAAAAAAAAAAAAAAAAAGGGATCCCTGGGTGGTGCAGTGGTTTAGTGCCTGCCCTTTGGCCCAGGGTGCGATCCTGGAGACCCGGGATCGAATCCCACGTCAGGCTCCTGGTGCATGGAGCCTGCTTCTCCCTCTGCCTGTGTCTCTGCCTCTCTCTCTCTCTCTGTGTGACTATCATAAATAAGTAAAAATTAAAAGAAAAAAAAAAAAAAGAAACAGCCGTGTAGGAGCAGTGTCCCCATTCTCTCCCACCACACCTCAGGATATGGTACCCACTAGACCCCTCTTCTTCACCAGGCACGCTGCTGCCCACATGGGGGGATGTTTTCAACTGTGTCCTTGGACAAGGCACTTCCCCCATCTGTGAAATGGAGTGTGGGGGGTTTGCTCACTTTTGCTGCTCCTAGTTCCAGAGGACACCTTTAAAAAACGAAGGAAGCTGGGATAGAAAAGAGACAACCCATCTTGACCTGGGCAGGCTACTCAGTGTCTCTGAGGGCTCACAGGAAATAATGACTACTCTGTGGCAGACACTGAGCTAATAAGGATGCTTTCTGTGCATTTTCTTACTACACCTATTGATGCAGGTGCCAGGACATACCTGTCTTCAAAATGAAACTGAGGCAAAGAAAAAATTTGAACTTATTGAAGACCATACATCTAGTAAATGACACAATTCTGATTTATAACCAGGCAATCTAATTAGAAAATTCTCATTTTTTTTTGTTTTTAATCAGTTGAAATGAGGCACATTTTCATTTCCAATTGTTTGTTGCCAGAACACAGAAATAAAATAGATTTTTACATACTGACTTTGTAACCTATTACTTTGCTTAACCCTGTGTGCTTTTAAGTTGTAGTAACTTTTGTAAACTTTCAGGTCTTTTTATGAGGTAGATGTTCCCTTCTATTTTCTGAAAGACTGTGTAGAACTGGTGACATTACCTCCTTAAATACTTGGTAGAATTCACAAGTAAGCCACCTGGGCCTGGGGCTGTCTTTCTGACCAGGTTTATTATTATGACTTCAGCACCTTTCATAGATAAAGGCCTATATATTTCTTCTTGTGTGAGCTCTGGAAGTTTGTGTCTTCCAAAAGATTTCTCATTTCAACTAAATAGTAGCATTTATTGGAATAAATAATCTCTCATCAATCTATAGGATCTATAGTGATATCTATTCTTTGTCCTTTTTTTAAAAAAGATTTTATTTATTTATTCATGAGAGGGAGAGAGAGAGAGAGAGAGGGAGAGGGAGAGAGAGAGAGAGAGAGGCAGAGACACAGGCAGAGGGAGAAGCAGGCTCCATGCATGGAGCCTGATGCAGGACCTGATCCCGGGACTCCAGGATCACACCCTGGGCCGAAGGCAGGCGTTAAACCGCTGAGCCACCCAGGGATCCCCTAATACCTAATTCTTTGATTCCTAATAATTGGTAACTCGTGAATTTTTCACTTTTTAAAGTTCAACTAGGATGTTATCAATTTTATTAATCTTTTTAAAGAAATGGCCTTTGAGGGCAGCCCTGGTGGCGCAGCGGTTTAGCGCCACCTGCAGCCCAGGGTGTAATCCTGGAGACCCAGGATCGAGTCCCACGTCAGGCTCCTGCATGGAGCCTGTTTTTCCCTCTGCCTGTCTCTCTCTCTCTCTGTCTCTCATGAATAAATAAATAAAAATCTTAAAAAAAAAAAAAAAAAGAAATGGACTTTGACTTCATTTATTATGTTATTTTTGTTTCCTATTTTATTGATTTTTCACTTTATTTCCTTCTTTTTTTATTTTTATTTTAATTTAAATACTTATCAGGTGACAGTTCAATGTTGGTTTCAGGGGTAGAATTCTACTGGTTTCAGTAGAATTCATTTACTTACAATACCCAGTGCTCATCATAACAAGTGTCCCCCCACCTCCCTCCATCAACCCTGTTTTTTCTCTACCTTCAAGAGTCTCTTATAGTTTGTTTCCCTCTCTTCCCACACCTCTCCCATATGTTCTGTTTTGTTCCTTAAATTCCACATGGATGAAATGACATGGTGTTTGTCTTTCTCTGATTGACTTATTTTGCTTAGCACAATATACTCCAGCTCCATCCATGTCATTGCAAATGGCTAAGATTTCATTCTTCTTGATGGCTGAGTAATATTCCATTGCATATATACACATCACATCTATTTTCTTTTAATTTAAATTTTAGGTAGTTAACATACAGTGCAATATTGGTTTCTTTTATCTCCTTATTTTGGGTTTATTCTTTTTTCTCCTACTTGTTTAAAGTGGAAGTTCAGATCATTAGAGTTCTTTATTCTTCCCTAATTAAGCATTTAATGCTACAAATTTCCCTCTAAGCACTGCTATTGTTTCTAAAGATTTTGATATGTCCTATTTTCCTTTTCATTCAGTTCACAGTATTTTCTAACATTCTTTGTTTATCTTTGCCCATAAGCTATTTAGAAGAGTGTTAATTTCCAAATGCTTTGGATATTTTCCAGGTATCTTTATTACTTATTTTTAGCTCAGTTCTACTCAGGAGAACACAGTTTGCATGATTTTAATCTTTTCAAATTGAGATTTGTTTTAATGGCTCAGAATGTGGTCTGTTGGTGAGTGGATCACTTGTACTTGAAAAAAAATGCTGAAATCTCAAACTATAATTTTGATTTTATCAAATTTTCAGTCCCAATTTTTGCTTCATGTTATTTTGAAATCGTACACATTTAGTATTATCTTCTTTTTTTAAAGTGTTATTTTTTTTTCAGTAATTTCTACAGCTAACATGGGGCTTGAACTCATAACCCCAAGATTAAGAGTCACATGTTCTTTCCGACTAAGCCAGGCACCTACCCCTAAAATGTTCTTTGTTCCATACCAATATAACTGCTTCAGCTTTCCTTTGATTAGTGTTGGAATGTATCTCTTCCCATTCTTTTACTATGAACCTACCATATAATTATAGTGGGTTTCTTGAAGACTTACAACTTGAGTCTTGCCTTTAAAAAAAAGTTAAAAAAAAAAAGTAATCCAAAGGACGCCTAGGTGGCTCAGTGGTTGAGTGTCTGCCTTTGGCTGTGGTCATGATCCTGGGGTCATGGGACAGAGTCCTGCATTGGCTCCCCACAGGAAGCCTGCTGCTTCTCCCTCTGCCTAGGTCTCTGCCTCTCTCTCTCTCATGAATAAATAAATAAAATCTTAAAAAAAAAAGAAAAAAAGAAATCCAATCTGACATTCTTTGTCTTTTAATTGGAGTGTTTAGTCTATTGTCATTTAATGTAATAATCACTATGGCTAGGTTTAAGTCTACTATCTTATTTCTTTTTAAAGATTTTATTTATTTATTCATGAGAGACACAGCAACCATGCCCTGAGCCAAAGGCAGGTGCTCAACTCCTGAGCCACCCAGGCATCCTAACTATCTTATTTCTTTGTGATTTGTTTCACGTGATCTTTGCTACTTTTTTCTTCTTTTACGGCTGAGTTTAGTACTTTTATGATTGTATCTCCACAGTAAATTGTTACTATATTTTGCTTTAGAGTGAATTATCTAAAGATTTTTTTTTTAAAGATAGTGAGAGAAAGTTGGGGGTGGGGCAGAGAGAGACTCTTAAGAAGGCTCTATTCCCAGTGTGGAGCCAGACATGGGGCTCAATCTCACAACCATGAGATTATGACCTGAGTTGAAATCAAAAGTCAGATTCCCAACCAACTGAGCCACCCAGGCGCCAAACCGCTGCGCCACCCAGGGATCCCGAGTCTTTACTTTAAAGTGAAATAATCTCCATGTCCAATGTGGGGCTTGAACTAACAACCCTGAGATCAAGAGCTGTATGCTCTACTGACTAAGCCAACCAGGCATCCCTTGTTTTCATTTTTATAAAGATATTTGACATTTTTGCTGGTAATAGAATTCTAGATTGATAGAAACTTTCTTTAAAAAAACAAACAAGGATGCCTGGGTAGCTCAGTGGTTGAGCGTCTGTCTTCAGCGCAGGGTGTGATCCCGGGATCGAGTCCCGCATCAGGCTCCCTATATGGAGCTTGCTTCTCCCTCTGCCTATATCTCTGCCTCTCTCTCTTTCATGAATAAATAAAATCTTAAGAAAAAAAACTTTTTTTTTTTTAATTTTTATTTATTATAGTCACAGAGAGAGAGAGAGAGAGAGAGAGGCAAAGACATAGGCAGAGGGAGAAGCAGGCTCCATGCACCGGAAGCCCGATGTGGGATTCGATCCCGGGTCTCCAGGATCGCGCCCTGGGCCAAAGGCAGGTGCCAAACCACTGTGCCACCCAGGGATCCCGAAAAAAAACTTTTTAAATTAAGTAATCTTTATGACCAAAGTGGAGCTCAAAGTCACAACCCTTGAGATCGAGTTACATGCTCTACCGATTGAACCAGCCAGGTGTCCCAACAGATATTTTCTTTTATCACTTTAAAGATGTTGCTATTACTTTGGGCTTGCAGTTTTTGTTTTGTTTTTGTTTTAAAGATTTATTTAGGGATCCCTGGGTGGCTCAGCAGTTTGGCGCCTGCCTTTGGCCCAGGGCGCGATCCTGGAGACCCGGGATCAAGTCCCATGTTGGGCTCCCGGTGCATGGGGCCTGCTTCTCCCTTTGCCCGTGTCTCTGCCTCTCTCTCTCTCTCTGTGTGACTATCATAAATAAATTAAAAAAAAAAAAAAAAAAAAAAGAGTGGCAACAGGCATCTGTCAAAAAATGCAAGCCCAGGGTTATGCAGTCAATTGATCAACCAACTTTTGGTTTCAGCTCAGGTCATGATCTCGGGGTCATGGGATCAGGCCCTGCATCGGGCTCCATGCTCAGCACAGAATCTGCTTCAGATTCTCTCTTTCCCATGCCCCTCCTGCTCATTCTCTCTCTCTCTCAAAAAATAAATAAATCTTTATTTTTTAAATTTATTTTAAGATTTATTTATTTATTTATGATAGAGAGAGAGAGAGAGAGAGAGAGAGACACACACACACACAGGAGGAGGGAGAAGCAGGCTCCATGCCGGGAGCCTGACATGGGACTAAACCGCTGCGCCACCCAGGGTTCCTGCCTGTTGCCACTGTTATCTTTCTTTCTTTTTTTTTTTTTTAAGATTTTATTTTTTTTAATTTTTATTTATTTATGATAGAGAGAGAGAGAGAGAGAGAGAGAGAAAGAGGGGGGGGGCAGAGACACAGGCAGAGGGAGAAGCAGGCTCCATGCACCGGGAGCCCGACATGGGATTCGATCCTGGGTCTCCAGGATCGCGCCCTGGGCCAAAGGCAGGCGCCAAACCGCTGCGCCACCCAGGGATCCCTATCTTTCTCTTTTTGTAATATTTCTTCGTTTTTCTGGTTCCCACAAAAGTTTTCTCTTTGTTCGGTTTTCAGCAATTTGACTATAATGTGCCTAGGTATGTTTCTTTGTATTTATTTGCTTATTATTTCCTGAACTTCTTGGATCTGTGCTTGCCATCTTTTGTTCATTGTGTAAGATAACACCTCTGATCCACGTGTTCTCTTTCTCCTAGTATAGCAATAACAAATATGGTAGACCATGTGATATTGTACCATAGCTCTCAGATGTGCTTTTCTCTTTCTCTTTTTTTTCTTAAAGATTTTGTTTATTTATTCATGACAGACACAGAGAGAGAGAGAGAGAAAGAGAGAGAGAGGCAGAGATACAGGCAGAGGGAGAAGCAGGCTTCGTGCAGGGAGCCTGACATGGGACTCGATCCCGGGTCTCTAGGATCAGGCCCTGGGCTGAAGGCCGTGCTAAACCGCTGGGCCATCAGGGCTGCCCTTTGTTTCTCGATTTGAATTATTTCTATTGATTTACTGTCAAAATTCACTGATGTATTTATCTGCATGTCTGGTCTGTTGATAAGGATGAGGAATTATTTGTTATATTTTTAATTTTTATCATTTTCATTTAATTCTTTATAGTTTCCATATCTCTGCTAAAGAATCTTCTCTGGAGGGATCCCTGGGTGGCGCAGCGGTTTGGCGCCTGCCTTTGGCCCAGGGCGCGATCCTGGAGACCCGGGATCGAATCCCACATCGGGCTCCCGGTGCATGGAGCCTGCTTCTCCCTCTGCCTGTGTCTCTGCGCCTCTCTCTCTCTCTGTGACTATCATAAATAAATAAAAATTAAAAAAAAAAAAAAAAAGAATCTTCTCTGGAGATACTGATAAGCTCGTGAGAAAAGATATGAGCATTCAGGGTCCCACAAGTTTAAAAACCTACCTCTAGTAAGGATCCTTGGTTGACAATCCTATCCATAAACAAAGATTCTAATCAGTTGCTTAATGAGGCATTAAATATGAATAGAAACTTAGTGATCATCAACTATAATAAACCTCTTTTACAAGATTGACAAATATCACAATAAATGGAGGAAAAGGAATTAGAAGAAAACACAGTCAATGCAAGGAGAAGAAGATAAATAAAAATTATGAAGTATTCTTAAAAATAAGATACTGACTATGAAATCAGACCAGGATGGTGGGAGGTGGTGGGGAATAATATTCAAAGAACAAGAGAGAACTCTTAGAATTAATCTAACAAAAGTTCAAAATTCAAAAAAATTGGAAGGTAGAGAATATCTGCCAGAAGGTCAAACAAAATGTTAAGAGATGGAAGAATAAGTGACAAAAATAAGAATATAGACAATTAAACAAACTTCCTATTAATAACACTAACTTCTAGAAAGATAAAAGAGAGGGGAGGAGATTATTAAATTAGCTATAATACAAATTTACCCCAAACAAAAGAACATGAGTTTCAGGTTAAAAAGAACCCCACAAAATATCCAGCACAGCAAGTGAAAAAAACCCAAAACAACCATGCCAAGACACAGCATTGTGAGTTTTAATACCCATGGATAAAAACGAAGACTGTAAAAGATTTTGGAAAGAAAAACAAATCACCATTATGGACTGGGACTATCATAACGTTAATTCAAAAAATATAGAAGAAAAAAAAATCTTATAAATTTGAAAGAAAATGATTTCCAACCTGGAATTATAAAATCCAGCCAACATATAAAATTTGAGGCAAAATAAATATTTTCAGGTGCACAACAACTAAAAAATCTGCCCTCTATGTACCTTTTTCAGAAAGTTACTAAAGAATGTGCACCATAAAAACAAGGCAGTTAAGAAGTTGAAACCATGGGGACCAACACCAGGAGATGAGGGAGTGGGGGAGAGAGAGTTTGTCTTAGGACAGAGGGCAACGAGGGGATCCCCAGAGTGAGGCAGAGAAGCTCTCAGGTAATAACTGTGTGGCAACAGCCCTTGGCAGCCACCAGTTTAGGTGGGAGACAGAGATGTGGGAGCTCTGGGAAGAACATCACAAAAGGGGATCCCTGGGTGGCGCAGCGGTTTGGCGCCTGCCTTTGGCCCAGGGCGCGATCCTGGAGACCCGGGATCGAATCCCACGTCAGGCTCCCGGTGCATGGAGCCTGCTTCTCCCTCTGCCTGTGTCTCTGCCTCTCTCTCTCTCTGTATGACTATCATAAATAAATAAATTAAAAAAAAAAAAAAAAAAAAAGAACATCACAAAAGAAAAAAAAGGACCTGAGATACTTGCCAGTGGATAGGTGTTATCCAGCTTTGGCGACAAGTTTATAATAAATAATAGGTATACAGAAACTAAAACAAGTGAAAAAACAGGGTAATTATTAAGTAGAGGGAAAGTAAAAATTATATAAGAAAGGACAGTATATTGCTCTGTATACAGTATACTGCTCTGAACAATATATACATGGTTGTAATACTGCATATTAATTAGAAATCGTGGGGATTCCTGGATGGCTCAGAGGTTTAGTGTCTGCCTTCGGCCCAGGGCGTGATCCTGGAGTCCCAGGACCGAGTCCTGCATTGGGCTCCCTGTGTGGAGCCTGCTTCTCCCTCTGCCTGTGTCTCTGCCTCTCTCTCTCTGTGTCTCTCATGAATACAAATAAAATCTTAAAAAAAAAAAAAAAAAAAAAAAGAAAGCGTGATACAATTATATATGTATTTGGGGGTAGAGAAAGAGGGCTAAATCCTTAACATAGTAGGAAATGAACGAATAAGGTCAAAAACTGAAAAATTAATAACAATATAAGGATGTTGTTTAGAAATATGGATACAAATACCCAAATAAACTGCTAGAAGATATGTAAGTAGTTGCCTCTGGAGAGAAGGAATAGTCTTGATAGATAGGGGTCGGGCTGTCATTGTTTTTCTTTGTAAGCCATTCAGTATTGTTTTTGAACTATGTTAATTATGCTACCACTTATTAAAAATAAATTTAAAAAAATACAGACCCAGCAAAAGAACACAGTAGCTGCTCAAAAAGGGTTATTGAGCTCCAGATGCATAGACTTCAAGCCAGGTCTAGTTTCAGCTCCCCAGAGCAATTCTGGAGGACAATGGGCTTCCTCTAGGGAGCTGGGTGTTAGCTATTGCACTGGTCACTTTGAAAGAGTTCTTGAAGATCCTCTCTACACCCAAGTCCAAGGTGTCATCCCTACAGCCTTACACTCTTCACCTGTGTCCTTGTCTGTCTTTCCCAGTGGACTAAGAGCCCCCTGCAAGCCTTATGCTGCATTTTTCATCTCTGTTCCTCTCCCTGCCACTCTTCAGTAGCTAGCCCATAGCCTAGAAGCTGGCAGGTACTCAGTGCTCAGCAATTCTCTCATATGTAAGTATAGGCAAAGGCAGTTCATGGTCTGAAGAATCCCTTGTGAAAGTAAAAGCATTGTGGAAAGGGTGGGGTGACTCAGTGAGCCTTGGCAGGAAGATGGTGAGGACTGGCCTGGTAGCCTCCTTTGACCATCCTTGTGCAACATTCTGTCTCATCTGTTGTGGTTCTGGCACCTAGGGGGCCACATGACCGCATCAAATGCTTCTGGCCCAATGCCCTGTCCTTGCCATCAAGGGCAACCCAGAGAATACAGGTAGGCTACTCCAATAAATCCTTTCCCACAAGTAATCCCAGCTACTTCTAGAGTAGTGCTGCCATGTGCCAAGCATGCCAACAAGCGCCTATGTGCACTGGTTTATTTAACTCTTATAGGTGTCCCATGACTTACATGTTGGGCCTCCTGTCCTTGTCATCTTACAAATGAAAGAACTCATGTTTGCAGAGCCTAAATACCTTTATGATGTGCTCTTAACCATATTTTGGAATCCCAATAGCTGACTTTTGTTTCCAATGGCATCAGAGCTGAGACCTTTGAGGAGAAAATGAAGGCTGAGAGAAAAATTACTTAACCCAGGTTTACTTGGAAGAGCCTGGACTAGAACCCTGTCTATCTCTTGATTTCCTGACTAGTGCTTGCTCACCACCACACATTGACTTCCTGTTTGAGCCAGACTATCTGGAAAATGACTAGGCAGCAAACAAGTCCACAAGAATGACCTCCTTCTTCTCTGCCCATCCCACCAGTCACGAAGTTGACATGGTGGGAAAGAGGCCCTCCTACCTTTCCAGCACCACTCTCTCCGCTGACGATGATAGACTGGTTGACTGGTTCAATCAGGCTCTTGACATTCCTGTATGTCTGTTCACCCACCGTGAAGATGTGGGGCTTCAATTTCTAAAATATCAAGGGGTGAAAGGTCACGTGAGGGAATGCTTGTCTCCAAGGAGTAGTTAATCCAATGATGGCTGAGATGGGGAGGCTGCCAACAGCAGTGCCAGGAAACTTCCTCTAGCAAAACCTCCTGGATATAACAGTGTTAGACCCAACTGTGGGACCCCTATGGTGGCTATATCCATTCATCTTCTCTCAGGATAGAAGCAGCGCTGGCCTTGACCAGTCTATGACCTTAACACTTTGTCCTCCCATTTTATCTTACTTTAATAGTCTTATTCTACTTATTATTTTACATTACTGTATTTTGCAGCATACAAAGAACATTCCTACAAGCTACTGGCTAAAAAAAATCTGTGCATTACTTAGATAGCTAATCCTATTTTATACATGAGGTATTTGAGGTTTGGAGGGGTTAAATTACCTTCCCCAGTCTACTCAGCAGGTAAATGTGACCACATGATTTGAATTCTAAGGCCACTGTTCTCCTTTCCATCAACAAATATTAATTATCCTCAATGTGCTGGGCATTAAACTGGGCACTGGGGAAACAGGGAATCATGACATGGTTTTTGCCTTTGAAGAGGCTGTCAGTCAGTGAGATATGGGCTCTCAGGGAAGACTTGGACACTTAACCATGCATGAGCTTCTAAAGGGTCAGCCCAGCACTGCCTACCTAGCAATGATCACCTACCCACCGCTTCCTGAAGAGAGAACATACTGTTGTGGATAGTATCAGAGCCATCCCTCCCTGCACCTGTTTATGCCCCAGCTGCCTCTTGCCTGAACTGTTAAGAGCCTCCGACTGTTTTCCCTACATCCTGTTTTACCTTCCTGAACCTGACTCCCCCAACTTGCAGAGTAATGATCCCCATGGTGGGCTCCAGTCAGTCCCTCTATCCCCAGGGAAGCAGCACTATGGATTCATTCTGCCTGCTGTGGGGCTTCAGACCCTTTGCCAGCAGCCCTGGCTTATGTCATCCTCCCATCTCATCTACTTCCTCTCTCCTTGACAGCACCTCTCCTGCCGGCAAGTTTGCTCTTGCCTCTCCCTGAAGACATCACGCACTTAAACACCAACTAGCCGACTCCCTGCCTGTACCACCTCCAACCCCATAAGAATTTGTCTCATTCCTCTCAGTGGAAAGGAACACATGCTGAATTTTCTAGAGCACTCCTTATCATATGTTATTTTATTCTTTCCCCAAAAAAGTGGTTTATTAAATATACAAATATACCTTTGTAAATCCTTCCCTTTACTAAAGTCACAAACAAGAAAAAAAAATCCATTGTCCTATGTCCTTATTTTAGGTTCCAAACTCAGTTAAACAAATATTTATTTGACTCTTACTTTGTACCTGCTGTCACGTGTCCAAAATATTTCGGTCGCCCTGGCACCGGCAGACTCTGAATGACTACATGGCTGGTGAATAGACAATGATAGGGAAGCTGCAAGAAGGCCCAGATGAATATGGCAGAACCCTGAGGCCCAGGAAGTGGCGGAGCCTTACCTGGGGCTGAGGAGCAGCATGGTACTCTCTCATCAGTGCTGTTGAGTAGAGCTGAGGGATGGGCTTGAAGGGGTTCAGAGCCACCAAGGTGCAGCCAGCATTGGTGTAGAACGTGTCTGCTGCGTACCGAGCCTGCAAACACCTCAGGACTGAGGCAGAGGCACCTTTAGCAAACTCTGGCTCACATGTAGACACAACTGCCCACACAAACACTGGCCTAACTGTGCTACCTTTGCAATTAGCCAAGTGCCTTTAGATCCCAGCAACTCCCTGGTGAATAGGTACAAGATCTAATTAAGATGAGCCCCAAATCTGGAGCAAAGTCTGCCCTGGAGCCTGGGTGCAGCTGCCAGGCAGAGGTCTGGAGCAGCCCATTTGGCGATCAGGAGTCCTGCCTGCCTTGGTCTGGCCAGGGGAAGCTGTGTGAACTACCCACATCACACCTCCTCCCTTCTGAAGATGCCCCCCCTCCTTTTTTTTTTAAGATTTTATTTTTAAGTAATCTCTACACCCAATGTGAGGTTGGACCCCACAGCCCCGAGATCAAGAATTGCATGTTCCACTAACTGAGCCAGCCAGGCACCAACGGGTGCTTTGGAGACAGCATTCTTGAGGAAAGGGAGGCCCATACCTGTCTCCAGTGTCACAGGATTCACCTTGGTGAGGTCATCCAGCTGGTGCAGTGGGGCTTCCCCACTCAGGAACTTCTGCAGGTCTTTTCTGAGGGATCCCCCGCCTTGGGCATCAGAGCCTGAACTGTGGCCATTAACCTAAGAGGCCATGAGGAAAGGGCCATGAAAGCTGGGACTGAGACCAGGTGGCAGCAATGTAGGGGTGGGGGCCTGAATAGCAAAAAGAACAGGGCTCTAGTATCATAGTCTGGGTGGGTTCGAATTTCAGTTCTGCCACTTACTAAGCCTGTGAGCCTGGATAAGTTACTTAACTTCTCTGAGCCACAGCTTCTTTATTTGTAAGTAAAGGAAAATAAAACCAGTTCGCAGGACTATTGGACAGAAAAATAAGAGATATACAAAGCACTTAGTGCCTGGCACACAGTGTGTACTCAATAAATGAATAAATGCTATTCCCTCTCCTCTTAATAAGCTCCAGCCTACTGGGACTGGGAGGGGTGGGGCCTAACATGGAGGTCTGCTACAGGGGATCGATCACTCACACACTCTCTCTCACATACACACACACAGATGAACCATGGTTTGGGCCTTTTTTGAAAGAAACCATTTAGTTTGTGATGAAAAACCAGCTGTGAGGTAGCTCCACACCTTCATCACCTGGTTCTTGGGGCTTAGATTTAGTCTATTTAGTTATTTTCCTCTGCCCTGGGTCTACTTGAGAGGGAGCCTGGTTTGGAAGTTGGATGAGGTTAAGAATAGGCACCAAAGGGGAAAAAAGCGGTTTCTCCTTGACCCTGGCCCATCCCTGATGCTGAGGTCAGAGCACGGTTAGATTCATGCAAATCCTTCTTCTCTTGGGGGACTGGGGGGAAGGACAATCACAATCTGAGCCATATTTTATGATCAGCTCTAATACAACCAGGGAAGTAGATGAGTATAATGTTCAAGAGCCTAGATCTGAATGCAGATTGTCTGGATTTGAATCCTGATTCTACCACTTACTAGTTGTACAATGTTTTATAAATTACTTAATCTCTCTATGCCTCAATTTTCCTCACTTATAAAATGGGAATGCTGGTAGCAGCAACTTCAGACACTAATAAGCACATCAAGTATTTAGAGAAGGCACCTGGTATATGCACCCTAAGTTAGGTATCATTATTCTTTTAAAAGTTTCTTTTTTTTTTTTTTTTTTAAAGATTTTATTTATTTATTCATGATAGTCACAGAGAGAGAGAGAGAGAGGCTCAGAGACACAGGCAGAGGGAGAAGCAGGCTCCGTGCACCGGGAGCCCGACGTGGGATTCGATCCCGGGTCTCCAGGATCGCGCCCTGGGCCAAAGGCAGGCGCCAAACCGCTGCGCCACCCAGGGATCCCTCATTATTCTTTTAAAAACAGCTCTTCTTTGAGACGCCTGGGTGGTTCAGTGGTTGAGCATCTGCCTTTGGCTCAGGGCATGATCCCAGAGTCCTAGGATCGAGTCCTGCATTGGGCTCCTTGCATGAAGGCTGCTTTTCCTCCCCCTCTCTGTCTCTCATGAATAAATAAATATAATCTTTAAAAACAAAACAAAACAAAACAAAACAAAAAAACCAAAACAGCTCTTCTTTAATTAGGCAATGGTATATCAAAGCCTAAAAACCACACATGCCTCTTAAGCCTGCAATTCTTTTAGAAGGGCCATAAGAATATTACCTTCTTATTCACCATATATTAAGCTATTTGTAATTGCAAAAAACATTGAAAACAACTGATATGTCCAAATGGTGGACAATTTATAGTATATCCTCACAACAGAATAAAGCAGGATAAAAAAAAAAAGTATAACTTCAAATAGTTAAAAAAATATATCTTCAGGAGGGACACCTGGGTGATTCAGCCCTTGAGTGTCTGCCTTTAGCTCAGGGCGTGATCCTGGAGTCCAGGGATCGAGTTCTGCATTGGGCTCCCTATAGGGAGCCTCCTTCTCCCTTTGCCTATGTCTCTGCCTCTGTGTCTCTCATGAATAAATAAGTAAAATCTTTAAAAATATATATTTATATCTTTAGGAAAATATAGGATTTTTAAAAAATCTTAACTCTAGATAGTGTAATTATGGGTAACTTTAATTTTTTTTTTTTTGCTTATATTTTTTACATTGCTTACAGTGAATGTGACCTTGAATAAGTCACATAACCTCTCTGAGTTTTATCTCCAAAATGGGGATATAGTAGCACTGTACATGTAACACTATAACTTGCTCGAGGACTAAACAAAACTATACATGTAAAATGCTTAGAATACCTACTACTTACGTAGGGCTCAACACAGTGCAGCTGCTGGTATGGTGATGATGGATGTTACTGCTTTTTTAATAAGAAAAAAAAAAGCTGAAAACAAACCAAAAAAAGGCCCAGAGCAGACAATTGTCCTGCCTGCTTCTCTCTAGTCTCAAGCTCATCGCATAAGATAAAAGTCTGGAAAATGATCAAGCAGTTTTGTCCACCAGGGCTCCCTTGAGGCTGGCTGGCTTTCCACTTGGTGATCCTAATAAGTCTCAGGCACTTACCTGCCTAGAACTCCACTAGATTGTGAGCTCCTGAAGAGCAAGTATCATTTTTTTTAAAAGATTTTTATTTATTTATTTTGAGAGCAAGAGCGAGACAAAGACTGCATGAACGAGGTGGGGAGGGGAGGCAGAGGCAGAAGAAGAGGGAGAAGCAGGGAGCCCAATGTGGGGTTCGATTCCAGGCCCTTGGGATCATGACCTGAGCAGAAGGTAGATGCTTAAACAACTGAACCACCCAGGCACCCCATCTTGAACATCTGCCTCAGCCCAGTGCATGGCAACATTTTGTAAATAAAAATTCAGTAAATACCTATCTACTAGCATTCTCTTTGGATGGAGAGCTGCATGTAAAGGATGATACAAATAGGGGATGGGTGATTTGGAATCCCACAGGCCTGAGGCCACAGTAGCCTTTTTAGATAGACACCTGGAGTAAGGGTAGGTTTTATGTCTCAACCCTTCACTATGCGCTTCATGATCCATTCATCAGATTTCTATATTTCAACATAGGCATCTTCACCCATATTTTTTGCACAGGCTGACCTCTTTGCTTGGACTGCTTACTTCCCTTCTTCACCTGGCTAATTCCTACATATTCTTTAAGGTTCATCTTCAAAGAACACCTCCTCTTGGAAGCCCTAAGCTTCCACTGTACTTCAACAGTTCAGGCTGGGACATCTCTCTGGACTCACTCACTGGTTCAGGCTTGTGAAGTCATCAAAGAGCCCTAAGGATTCCCCTACCCATCCCATCTTATCAATCTCATCATACTCATCCCAGGAAAAAGAGCTAAAGACCACAATAGGAAAGATTCAAATTAGGGATCAGGAAAAGCTTCTCAATGACAGGTAAAAGGCACTGGAGTGACTACATGAAGAGAGAAAAGACCTTTAAGGGATCCTTCCCTTCCTTCCAGGTCAGGGTAAGTGGAATCTTCTTCAGCCAAGTGACAGATGGGAAAGTGCCTTAGATGCTTCAGGGCCTAGGTTACCTAAGGGTGACGTTTTACCTGCTGGAGCATCCTGCTTCAATGTGGTCAGCCAGGGTTCTGGGTCACAGGCACAAGCAGTGCTATCCACCCCGTCATGGGAGCACAGGCAGGAACATGGGTCCAGCAAAAGGCTCGGTTCTGGAGGAATGTGAATGAGTCACCTCAGAGCATATGACATGAGAGAGAAGGTAAGAGCCAAACAGGTGAGGGCTTCTTCAGGGTGACTCACTCCTGCTCCTCCCGCCAAGCAAGAGGAACCAAAATGAGAATCAGGGCGAGCCTGAGGAGAGAGGGAAAGTCGGTCCTACCTCCTGCATTAGGGAAGAGGGGAAAATTTTAGGAGGGCCTCCAGAGGCTCCCCAGGCTCTTCAGAGCCAGTTTTACTATAGGGGTTTGGGGTGGGGCTACATATGTTCTGAGTCAGTGTGCCATGGAGAATGGAAACACTGGGAGACAGAGAAGTCTCTTGCCCTATCCTCTCTACTGGACAGAAATATTCTATTTTTGTATAGCCAGTGATTGATGGAACAGGGAGTCTGGAGTCAATTCTTGACGCTCTCAGAAGGTTGCTGTGTGGGAGCAAAATCATAGCTTATTCACAGGAAAGCCACATCACCTTCCTGGCCCACCTTGATCCCTCATCTTGAAAATGGGTATAGTAAATCTACCTCATGAGGAGTGGTTGTGAAGGTCAATGATGTCAAGGAGTACAAATCTGAATATTCACTCAGAGGAGGAATATTGTTATTACTAATAAGGACTACTAAGGATGGATAATCCACTTGGGGACACTAATCAGAACAGTCCAGTGTCATCTTTAAGAAGGCAAAGATTTCAGAGGAGGAAAATCTGAGAGATGGAGTGTTGTGAGGCTGTACCAGGGCCAATCTCTGAAAAACTGTAAGTGACCCTAAGACTCAGAATTTCCCAGGCCTCACACTTTCCTAGCAAGGAGGGATGAAGATGAAGAGTGTCTGTAATGGATTAACCCTGGTGGAGTCTTGTTTGGGGTTCCGAATATATCTAGCACGTGAAAGAATTCAGGGACAGGGAATTCATACAAACTGGAAAAAGGACAGAGAAGGGCATCAGGAATGTGTTGGCCACATTCACCACAGATACAGACCATATGCTGTCCAAGGGACAGCCATGGAGAGGACACCCGGAGAGTCAAGAAGAACAAAGCTCCCAAAACTGGAAGCTCATTTTAAGAGAGAGGATCAGAGGGGGAGCATAATAGGTTGTGGAGTTAGAAATCAAAGCTCCAACTCCTCCAAGGCAGGTCATAAGCGCTCTCTAAGCCTCATTCTGTTTACTCATTTGCAGAAAGTAATACTAATACCTACACCTCAAAATACTGAGTTAAGGATCAAATGGGCTAGTACCTCTAGAGAACGCTTTGCAAATCTTGGTTATTATGATGATGCGTCTGTTCCCAGCCAGTCAAGTCAGATTAGAGCAGTCTTCTCCAGTTCCCCCAGCTCTCGCTTTCCCCCAGCTTCGCGGTTACCAGCCAGGAATTTCTGGAAAGGGTGTGACCACTGTGGGCAGAAGGGAGACGGTAATGAACAGATGAAACACTAGATCAAGGCAAGAGGCAACCTGATCACTAGCTCCTCCTCCTACCCAGCCTCAGGTTTGTCCTCCGTTCGGAGGGCAGTGGGAGGGCAGACGAGAACAGCTGGGTAAGGGTCCTGGGAACACAGCGGGGCCCGCCCCCAGGTTGCCGGCGGGAACCCGGACTCCCTCTCGGGACGAGGTGCCCGCTGGGACTGGGGCTTGGATGCCGCTCCGGAAGCACCTGGCACGGCGAGGGTATGCCCTTCCCAGGAAGGTGGATGTGACCCCAGCCAAGGGCGCGGCTGCCCTTGACGCCTCCCGGGGCCAGCCGCCCCTTCCCTGGTCCATAGCCGTGCGAGAGGAGGGGCAGGGGACGGGACTCGGCCTCCCAGCTGGGGCCTTTGCCCGACCCCGGGGCGCCTCCTGCAGCAAGGTGGAGAGTGGAGGGTTCTGGGCTAGGGCCAAGCGCTGGGCTACCCCCTGCGGACACGAGACGCTCAAAAAGGAAATGGGAAAGGGGGGGCAAACGGGGCTTTGGAAAAAGGAGAGGAAGATGCCCCGGTTCTTCAGCGCTCCGGCGGCAACCGGCCTCTCTACCCTTTCGGGGTCACCAAGCGCTTCGGACCTGGGCTGGGGGTGGCACTCACCGGTCCCACGGCCCGAGCCGCTGCGCGCGCGGCCCCGCCAGGCCCGACTGAAAAGGCAGGCGGGCGGGCGGGCTGGGAGAGTCGGCGGGAAGAGGAGGGGGCGGGAGCGAGCCGGGAAGGACGGGAAGCCGGCACCGCCGGGGCGCACCGGCCGGCTACCCGCTCCCGCCGAGTGGCCCGGAGCCCCGCGGCTCCTCCCCCGGGGCGGGGCGCGCACGGGGCGCGGGGCGCACGTGGCCCGCTCTGGACGCCGGGTGGGAGTGAGGGGCTCCAGCTGGGACAAAGCACTCGGGGAACCTGGGCTGAGAGGGACGAGGCGCCGGCGTCCCGTGTTCCGGCGCGAGAGGCGCGGGAGCCAAGGCCTCACGGGGCCCCGTCCTTGGGTAGAGGACGCCGTGGTGAACACTGGGCCGGGCCCTCTGATCCCGCCACTCTGAGGGACTCGTCGTGGGCTCGAGAGTGGCGGTGAGGCGTGGGACGCGTCCGCTCCGCTCGGCTCCGCACTGCTCTGACGGACCCGGGCGCGCGGCAGGCCCACCACAGGCAAGAACCGGGAGGGGAGCCCGCGGGGCCGGAGAGCGAGCTCGGGCCCTGGGCGGGGCGCACGCGCGCGCCGAATCCCCGCCCGGAAGCCTCGGCCGCCCCACGTCGGCCGGAAGCGCGGCTCGGGAGGCGGAAGCGGCTTGCTCCCGCGTGGCTCTGCGGCTGCGGTGGGAGCCGCGCTGCCGGGCTCGCGTAGGAGGCCGCCTGCCGGGGCGCCGGGACAGCGAAGGCGCGTGAGGTGGAAGGGCCGGCGCGGCCGTGGCGCGTGTCAGTCTGGAAAAGGACTGCGTCGTTTTTAAAGGCCAGTCGATTACGATCGGTTCGTTATCGTGAGGAGTTGTTGCTTGTCCAGACAGGCCGTCAGGCGGGCATGCATTCATTCGTTTGTTCAACGCGGCTGTGGTCTGGCCAACGGACGAGTTCTGTGCGCCACTTTTCAGACATTGAAATATGATAGAGGTGCTTTACATCCTTTTGAAACCACGAACACTGGCGTGTGCGATGCGCCCACGCCTCCCCCGTCCCGCCCCTTCCCGCATGACTAGCATCCATTCTATCCCATCTACACCTAAACCTGAAAGCGTGGCTGTGAATGAGAGAGGAAGCAGCCTGGGGCTCAGGATGTCCCTAGAGGACTAGTATTTTGTACTGGAGGCAATGGCTTCAGAGGGACGTTTCACACAAACCAAGGTCTCCAACTCCAGGGTGCACTTAACTACCATCTCTCTCCCGGTCCCTCTCTGATTTGACTTGAAGTCATCAGTTAAATGTATTCAATTTCCATCACAAAATTTTAATAACATATCCTATGCTTTGTAATAGGAATTTCCATCTGTGAGTCCATTTTCAGGGTTCTTTTTTTTTTTTTTTTAATTTATGATAGGCACACAGTGAGAGAGAGAGGCGGAGACATAGGCAGAGGGAGAAGCAGGCTCCATGCACCGGGAGCCCGACGTGGGATTCGATCCCGGGTCTCCAGGATCGCGCCCTGGGCCCAAGGCAGGCGCCAAACCGCTGCGCCACCCAGGGATCCCCATTTTCAGGGTTTATATCCCAAATTAAGTTTGTCAGTCTGCCTTATACTGAGAATAGCTGCAGCTTTTTAACCGATTTCATACCATTAGCAAGACATTCTTATCCTTTTTTTTTGTTAAGATTTTACTTACTTACCTGAAGAGAGTGAGAGCGAGAGAGAGCATAGATAGGGAGGCAGAAGCCGACTCCCCGTGTCGCAGAGAGCCAGAGGTGGAGCTGGATCCTAGGACACCAAAATCCTGACCTGAACTCAAGACAGACAACTGACCGAGGCACCCAGGCACCCCCTCTCCCCCCGCCCCCCGCCGGTTTTTTAAAGATTTATTTTAGAGAGCCAGAGTGAATGAGCACCAGCAGGAGAGGGTGAGGGAGAATCTCAAGTAGACTGTGCTAAGCATGGAGCCGATCCTCAGGCTTGATCCCTGAGATCAAGACCTGGTCTTGAAACCAAGAATAGGATGCTTAACTGGGTGTACCACCCAGATGCCCTGACATTCTTATCCTGATGTGTTAGGCTTCTTCCCACGATCCTTGGAAGGGGAATCACAAATTCTAATTTCTGCCCTGATTTGAGATCACTAGGGGCTAAAGTTCTGCTGTGAAATCTAGGAATAAGAGTGAAATAGGGTCCCTGGGTGGTGCAGTCGGTTCTAAGTGTCAGACTCTTGGTTTCAGCTCAGGTCATGATCTCAGGGTCTTGAAATCAAGCTTTGTGTTGGGCTCTCTGAGTTCAGTGAGGAGTCTGTTAAGTTTCTCCCTTCTCCCTGTATCCCTCCCCAAACATGCTCTCTCTCAAGTAAACTCTTTTTAAAAAAGTAAAATCAGGTCACATACATATATATGTCTATTCCAAAAGAACATTGATTTTCCAATGCATCCTTTTGCTCTTATTTTCACAGGAAGAAAAAATGTCTCAAAAGCAGATGAAGGAAGCTTTTGTCAGTAACCACAATGGAACCAGTGTGCTAGAAGTTACCCAAGGCCTGTGCTTACCTGCATTCTGTATCCTGTGCAGAGGGCTCCTGATCATTCTCTCACAGTACTTGTGTTCTTCACATACTTGGAGAACTAGGCTATTCATTGACTTTGTTTTCTTAATAGTTCCCCTGGTGGCAACTTTGACCATTTTGTCTTCTTTTGTCCTCCTTGAGCACCTTGCTGTAATTATCCTTGGGGCAGGGCTATTCTATCAAATATACTGCAGAAGAACTTACTATGCCAGAATACCTGTCCAGAAAATACTTGAAAAATTCTTGAAAATCAGTCTAGAATCAGAATATGTTCCAGCCATCTCTTGTTTCCGTGTAATTAACAGTGCATTTACTGCTGTTGCCATTTTGGCTGTAGACTTCCCACTTTTTCCCAGAAGATTTGCCAAAACTGAGCTCTATGGGACAGGAGCAATGGATTTTGGAGTAGGAGGTTTTATTTTTGGGACTGCAATGGTTTGTCCAGAGGTTAGGAGAAAATATGCAGAAGAAGGGTCCAGATTTTATTATCTTACAAAGTCATTGTACTCTGTTTGGCCATTAGTCTTCCTAGGAATAGGACGATTAGTCATTATAAAATCCATAGGCTATCAGGAACATTTAACGGAGTATGGAGTTCACTGGAACTTTTTCTTTACCTTAATGGTTGTGAAACTTATAACATCATTGCTATTGATTATTTTTCCTCTAAATAAATCCTGGATTGTGGCCATCAGCATTATTGTGTTATACCAACTAGCCCTGGACTTTACCCCATTGAAAAGGTTAATTTTGTATGGCACTGATGGTAGTGGCACAAGGATTGGTTTACTAAATGCCAACCGAGAAGGAATAATTTCTACTTTGGGGTATGTGGCAATTCATATGGCTGGTGTGCAAACAGGGTCATATATGTTTAAAAAAAGATCACATGTCAAAGACTGGATAAAAGTAACATACTGTATTCTGCTGACAGCAATTAGCCTCTTCATATCTCTTTACATAGTTCAGGTAAATGTAGAAGTTGTATCTCGGAGAATGGCCAATTTAGCCTTTTGTATTTGGATAGTTGCTTCCAGCCTGATCCTTCTTAGTAGTTTATTAGTAGGTGATATAATTTTGAGTTTTGCCAAATTTCTAACTAAAGGGGCTATCGTACCCTGTTCTTGGAAACCAGTCCAGCCATCTGCTACCAGTAAAAAGCATTCAGAATCTCTAGTCTCCGAAGCTGAAAGAAAGGAAGCCAGTCTTTGTTTAATCACAGCTATGAACAGAAACCAGTTAGTGTTTTTCTTGCTATCAAATATAACTACTGGTCTCATCAACCTGATGGTAGATACGTTACACAGCAGTACTTTGTGGGCCTTAATTGTGCTCAATCTCTATATGTTTACCAACTGTTTAATTATATTTGTGTTACACTTGCAAGATAAGACTATAAAATTTTGGTGATCAGTATAGGTACAAAGTACTTGTGTTACACAACTATTATCTTAATGAGGAGAAATATTAAATGTGAAGAAAATGGGCTTTTGGCAACCCAGTGTTAACCATACTTTATTATAGAATTGAGTTTCAATCCTCTGTAATAGTAGTGATGCTTACTGTTCCAATGTATCTCAACAGTATGTAAAACAAACCAATAGAGAATAGACAGAGCCTTGTGACTTGTTAGAATATTTATTAAATTCCACTATTTAAAAGAAACTGGAGTCATGACACTGAAAGATTAGATGGTAGAAAGGAGGATTTTTACTTTCCATCTTATATCAGAAACCATTCTGTATTTTTTTATTGTATGACTTTTATAATAAAATTTACATTAAAACATCTCAGTGTGATTGTGAAATTGTCAACACTTTACTGCTCAGTTTTAACCTTTTAAAAAAGCCTAAGAAAGCAAACGTTTACAATTAAATACTTATATACTATTAAGTCAGGAAACAAATGCTGCAAAGAATGGACTGAATTGTACTACGTAGTTTACATGCCTAGTAATTATGAGACAGTAGTTTTACTTTGGGACTAATTTCTTTAGCCAACACTGCTCTAGGGATGATAAGCAGGTTTTCTGATATCTTGGAACTTGTAATCCAGTGGGGAAACAGACATTGAACAACTATTATAAACTGTTAAGTCATGAAGTATAGGTTACCAAGAGTGTCATGAAGAACTGATCTAGTAGAGTCAAAGTTTTACTCACAAATGGTATTTTTTTTAAAAATTTATTTTTAAGCAATCTCTACTGCAACATGGGGCTTGAACTCACAACCCCAAGACCAAGTCACGTGCTTAGGCACCTGACCTGGGTAGTTCAGTGGTTGAGCGTCTGCCTTCAGCTCAGGTCGTGATCCTAGGACTCCTGCGGGGGAGCCTGCTTCTCCCTCTGCCTATGTCTGCCTGTGTTTCTCATGAATAAATAAAATCTTAAAAAAGTTACATGCCCTGCAGACTGAGCCAGCCTAGGTAGTCTCCATACCCAGGATGGGGGTTGGGGAGGAAGGTGGGGCTCAAACTCAGACTGTTGAGATCAAGACCTGAACTGAGGTCAAGAGACTGTCACTCAACCGACTTTGCCACCCAGGCACACACTCCCAAATGGTATTTCTCTGAGCTAGAGCTGATGGATGGGATGAGGAGTTAAAATGTGGTAAGGGAAGGGGTAAACAGCATTCTAGGTAGAATGAATCCTCTGGGAGGCAAGGCAAAAGTCCTGAGTTGGGAAAATAGCACATCCTGGAAATCAAGGCTGGAGCTCAGAAAAAGGGAGAGGGTAGGTAATAAGCTAGAGAAGCAGGCAGGGGCCATATCAGACATACCTCATCTCATCTACCATGTTAAAGGGAAAGAGAACCAGTGAGAAAGTGAAGTAGTAGGCTGATTTAATACAATGATGGCTATATTAAAGTTCAATATCCTACTGGCAATTTGAGTCCTTTAAAAGTTCTAAGCAGACTTCGAACTGGCTATTCAAAATCTTAAGATTTAAAAAACAAAACCCTTAGTTTCTGATTATGTTTCCTGTATATTGTTTAAAGTGGGCAAAAAAAGGGTGCCTGGGTGGTTTAGTACGTTAAGCATCCAACTCTTGATTTGGGCTCAGATCTTGATCTCAGGGTCATATAAGTTTGGGCTGGCATTGGGCTTCATGCTGGACGTAGTGCCTACTCAACTAAAATTTTTAGTTGTGTTTCATTTTCAAGCAAAAATCTTTGCAGAAATAGTCAAGGGTCAGAATGCCCAAGTTAATTTTATATTTGGTAAGGACTCAATCATTTGTGTAGTGTAGGTAGAGCCTCCTCTAACATTAAATTTTGGATTTGCTAAAAAAAAAAAAAAAAAAATTGGATTTGCTATTTTAATAAGTTGCCTCTAAATTAGTTAAAATTTATTTTATTCCCTACTTTGTTAAACATAGGCACATTATTACACTAATTAGTTTACTTCAATCTGTTACACTGATGTTGGCTAATTTAGTAGTTACGTAGCATTTTTGCCAACTATAATCAATGATATTTGGAGTTACTCTATTATTGAAAGGAATTTTTTCCCTGAATAAATCAGCATGTTGAGCAGTTACACAGCTATAAAAACAAAAATCAAATTCTATTTTCAATTAAAAAAAATTTTGAAATTTAACCAGTAAGATTACAGCATGTAAATTAAGCATGAGTAGGAAAGGTGATGGGTTTTCTTGCTATGTCATAGTCTAATACCCCACAACTTATCTAATTAAAGCATTCAGAGGGCCAATAGGACTGTAAACATATTGTTCTCTCATTTTTAAAAAAGTAAATTATTTGATGACTGAAAGAACATGTTGTCTAACTGGCTGCTGCTTGTTGGTAACTGCTCCATCTTTACTAGGTCTTAAATATCTCTCAGCAAGTTTATGTGTCACAATTATGGATACTAAATCATAACTTAAAAGAACAAAGCGTACTCTGTGTTTTTTCCATCTCCAATTATGAAAGTCATTTAAGAGAAAGCTAATGAAATAGCATTCATTAAGCACAGAAGAATTAGTAAAGACCATTCTGACTTGGTTCTAGTTTACAGGACAAAAGAGATCATTCAACACAGATTTACTGAGCTCCAATGTACCAGGTATAGGTGCTAGAGAAACAATAGAAAATAAAGTCCCTGCCTTCAAGGGGCTTACATTTTAACTTGTGGACATTATTTTCCCTTAAATTTTTTTTTCCCTCTGAAAAAAATTTAAATGGTGAAAGTATGTCTTTTTTTTTTTTTTTTTTTTTCCAGTATGTCCCTATTTTTAACAGACAAAAAAACTTCCCATTATCAGCTCATGAAAAAGAAAACCAAACTCACAGAATCTCAGGTTTGGATCACCATGGTAATTTAATTTAATGAACATTCTGCTACTGATTTTACTACCACACTAAACAACATGGTTATTATAGTGAAAACAAAAAGTATTCTAATTGGATAATTTTCTTTTCAACTATTTTTTTTTTTTAAGATTTTAAGCAATCTCTACACCCAAAGTGGGACTCAAACTCACTGTCCTGAGATCAAGAGTTACATGCTACACTAACTGAACCAACCAGGCATCTCTCAACTATCAATTTTTGAGGACAGAGAACTGAGGGGGAAAGAGAAGGGAAAAATATAATCTGGTCTGTGACTATTGATGACCTTCAGGAAGTGACTCATTCCTATGACTTTAATTTTACACAATTTAAACTGTTTATATCTACAATATGTATCGATAACTTGTGTTTAGAAGATGACATCTTATTTTTGAGCATTGATATCCAATATGATGTATAAATCGTACAAAATCTTATTTTGCTTCCTAAGAGTTTATATATAGTCTATGAATATAGAAAACAACACAAGGAATAAATCAGTACTCTTCATTTCTTTTAAACCTAGGTTGCGGGATCCCTGGGTGGTGCAGCGGTTTAGCGCCTGCCTTTGGCCCAGGGCGCGATTCTGGAGACCCGGGATCCAATCCCACGTTGGGCTCCCGGTGCATGGAGCCTGCTTCTCCTTCTGCCTGTGTCTCTGCCTCTCTCTCTCTCTCTCTCTCTCTCTGTGACTATCATAAATAAATTAAAAAAAAAAAAAAACTTTAAATAAACCTAAGTTGCTTGGAAAATAATCCTATCTCATTTGTGCTGGAGTTTTGTGGCTGGGTCTCACAAACTGGGAACATAACAAGAAAAAGAACAGCATTTTGTTGATAATTATCTCTCCATCACTCCAATTGTTACCAGGTATCAGCAGAAGGTCTTCCGTGGTTGGTTGCTTTCTCCTGGTCTCTCAAATCCTTCAACCTTGCCTTTCACAATGCCTACATTAAAATTAAAAAATAGACAATAGGTAAGCAATAACTCATTTTGTCAATTAGCTTTAACCTCTCTAAATGCAGATACTTAGTTATGAAATATTTGCTGTAGCAGTATTGGTTTTGGCAGAAGCTAGACCAATAGTGACCATGAGTGCTTGACGTAGCTACAATTTCTAAAAATTGTTTTCTAGTGAAATAATTTTCTAAGCATTCCTCCTCAAATATTTATTTTATTATATTTGGAGCACCCAGACTTACCTCCCTAACAACTTATCTTGCAAATTATCCACCTTTTTACTGAGTATCAAATGTATGTGAAACATTGTCCAAAGATACTAAGCAGCAAGTTCAGGAAACCTAAAGGACAAATCCAGGGGTGCCTAGCTGGCTCAGTTGGTAGAGTATACAACTCTTGATCCCAGGGTTGTGAGTTTGAGCCCCACGTAGAGTGTAGAGATTATGTAATAAAAGACAAATCCAAATCAGGGAATGTAACTTCAGATGGAAAGAGACTGTTGTAGTACCATTCTGTTTTACATCTGGGTTTTAACGCCCTTTCTAACTTAAGATTTAAATCCCCAGGTGAATACTCTGTTCTTTGCTAGTACCCAGTGTGTACTCAATAACCAAAGTCATTAAAATTAGCACCTTTAGGTTGAGCTTGTCTTTTTCAACGTCCTTTACCAACCACAATCCAAAAGAAGTTTAAACTTAAAATAGGTACATTCATTAATATAGTCTTTATAAGAGCACCTTTAGGTCTTAAAAACCACAGTATTCTTTTTTCCTTAGAGGAGTGTTTATACATAAAACACAAGATTCTCTCAAAAGTCCAAAGTCTGGCTCTGTAGTCTAACCTGTCAGAAGCTGCATGCTCATCCTATATGCCTATTGGATCTAAGCTAACGATCCCATTGTTCTGCTCTCCTAACATGGCCAAAAGACAGAAATAATAAATACTGGATAATCACACCTTTGGGACTGAACAATGGTTCTTCCAGTTTATTATGTCACCTAACCTAACAGTGACAACACAATGTCATAAGTCAACATGTGGCTAAAGATGCACTATGGGGTTTTTTTGTTGTTCTGAGTCTCTAAGGTTTCTGGTGATGACCAAAATACTTTTTTAAAAGACCGGTATCATTGCTTTAGCCTATTCTACCAGGAAATACTGTCATCAGGATTAGTTTTAGAAGCAGCAGATGGACTTGTCCTTACAACCGTCAAGACTTTCATAGGCAAAATACTTCCCAACAACGGTTTCGGCTTTCCAGCAGCCCTCCAAAGCCTTCAAGGTAGGAAGTGAGTACACGGTGGCACGCAGGGTATAGGTACCTTGCCTTCACAGAGGAAAGGGAAGGGCCTTTGGCCCGTACCAGTACTTTGCCCAGGGGAACCCGTGTCCTGAGTCTCTAAGTTAATATTAACCCGGCCCAAGACGTTTCTCTGGCCAGGGCGTTCACGAGCCTCTCCCCACGTCGTCTTCTATCTGCCTCTACAGTAGCAACTACAACGCACAACTGTCAGCACATCAGTAGCTCCCCCGGGCGGGATCTTGACGCAGTCTCTGTCGGGGAAGCGGTGATGCGGCGGGCTCCCGGTCAGTCGGGGTGTTCAGGGAAAGCGGCGTCAAGTTCCTGGAAACCAAGCCCCGAGTTTCTCGCTCACCCTCCAGACGCTCGTCTCCCCTTCCCTCACTCCCGCTTTTCCGCTCCCACTGACTTGGAAAGCCTCACCTCCCCCCCCCCCCCCCCCCCCCGCGCCCACTTACCTAAGTCCTCCCAGGGCCTTGACCCCTCAGGTGGGCCCTGCGTCAGCTCGGCTCTGCACCCTCCGGACCTCGGGAGAGCGGTTCCCGGGCCCGCGCGGCAGGGCCACGGAGGTTCGGGCCTGTTCACTCTTCCCGGCAGCCCTACCTCGGATTTATTTGGGTAGCCAGACTCGGGGGAGGGGTCGGTCACGCGTTCGAGATACCCGAGGGAGCACCCCCACCCCCTCCACCAGGGTTTCGAAAGAGGCGACCAGAGAGCGACGGTCTACAGTCTCGCGAGAGAAGGCGGGGCCCCGCCCGGAGTTCTCGGCCCCTCCCTGCCCCACCCTCCTCACGTCCCCCGCCCTCCCTCCCCCACTCCCCGTGGCGCGAGCGGCTGACTGAGCCTGGAGAGGAAACGGCGTTCGGAGCCGCGCTCCCGCCCAGGCCGGCCCTGACGCGGGCCTCGTCAGCCGGTAACGGGGAGCAGAGGTGGGGGTCAGGGAGGCGACCACGAAAACGGTGAAGGTCAGAACCGAGAGGCCTCCTCCGAGAAGGGTGAGGAAAGGGTCTGAGCCTCCCTCTCACGGACTCCGCAGAGCTGAGGCGGGGTCGACCCCTCCCAGGGGCGGGGTCGCGCTGGGCAACTGCAGCCCTGGGGACGGACTGGGCGGGGCGCGCCAAGAAAGGGGAGGAAGGGGTCAGCTGGGGGCTGAGGGCGCCCCGGCGGCGGGAAGCAGGCGGTGGGCTCTGAGGCTGAGGCCGTGGGTGGGGTCCTGGAGCTGGGACTCCGGTGACGGGCTGGGGAAGCCCCGGGGCTGGCGGGTCCCTTCCGCCTCTCCTTTGGACCCTGACTGGAGGCCGGCGGGGGTGGGGGCTGGGGAGGGCGAGCGGCGCGAGGGGGCGGGTCCCGGCGCTGCTCGTCGCTGATTGGCTGAGCGCGTGTGGAATCGGGTGATGGGAAACGCAGCCCGGCTCTCCCGTGCCCTCCTGCTCCTCTCCCTACCCCCCGTGGCGAAAGTGCTGCGCGGCGGCGGGTGCTTACGCTCGCGGGGTTTGGCTGTTGCAGGCAGGAGCTGGGAGGAGGCGGCAGCGGCAGCGGCAGGAGCAGCAGCGGCGGCGGCAGCTGGGAGGAGGTGGTGACGGTGGCAACGGCAGCGTCGGGGACGATGGCGCGACTGGTGGCAGTGTGCAGGGACGGGGAGGAGGAGTTCCCCTTCGAGAGGAGGCAGATTCCCCTCTACATAGACGACACCCTCACGGTGAGCGGGCCGGGCCGGGCCGGGCTCGCCGCTCCCCTGGCAGCTGTTTCCCCTCCTCCCCCTCCCCCAGGCCGAGCGCTGCGCACTGGAGAAAGAGTGTGTTGCAACTCCTAGGCGAGGCCTTCTCTCCGGCAGGCCCCACAAACTCGCCTTTGCAGTGTATCGCACGGTAATCCTTGCGGGGCCCTAACCCAGCGCTTCGTAAGCATTTCGAGCCCCTCTCTCCAGATTTTCCTTCCTTTTTGAACCCTCTTCCTTTCCTCTGTCCCTTTAGGAGACGCTGCTTTTGCCAAAGCACGCGCCTCGGAGAGGGGTTGAAGGATCTTGGGCGTTTAGGGCCTATCCTTTACAGAATGCACCTACCCTTCGGGGAGGCTTAATTATCTGGAAATGTCGCAGCTGCACTGCTACCTGTATATTTTGTCTCTCAATACTGTATAGCTCACAACAGAAGCTTAATTACTTAGGGCAAAGTGACATGCTCTCGCACAGTAAAGATTCCACAAAAATGATTTGGTTTCATTGTAAATAGTGTCATATTGCCTAGTACATTAAAACTCTTTGAAATGATTTATTGGTAGGCCATGACTCTTCAAAATGGGTTTTCTTGGCAATAGTTATTTTTTAGTTTACAGTTAACCTTTTTTTTTTCTTTTTCTTTTTTTTAATGAAGCAAAATTAGTGAATGTGCAAGAGCATTATAAAGAGGTGATTGCTCATCTCAAGTGTCAAAACCCATTTATGGGTAGTTTTCTTTTTTAGAGTTGATGGTAGTACAGCATTACTGACCCTCTGCCCTATGTTGCTGTACTATTTCCTTTGAAAGGAAATGGCAGAAATTTGAATTGAATCTGAACAGGAAATGAGTGCAGTTGCTTGCCACTATTTCTTAAGACATGAAATGAGCCTTTTTCTGAATATCTTGAAACCTGCATTTTGATGATGTTGGAGCTTTGGATTATACGTTTCCCTATTTTGATAGGTGTAACTCAGTCTCTTCATCGTATTACCTTTGCCTTTTTGCTTTTAAGAGGCAGTTCTGTTCTTGAATTTTCTTTTGCAAATATCCATTGAAGTTTTTTCAATTTTTGTATAAAATGCAAGTCATTGTAGAGCTGCCACTCTATGCCTTTCTGTTTGCCAGTCTCAATTAAGATTTGATTGAGCTGCAGTACTTTTAAAAGGACTAGAGGAGCTTTTTGGTGACTTAATTGGTTAGAACTATTTAAGTGAAAGCATCTTTTTTTTTTCATGAAAAGAAAGTTTTTTTGTTTTTTGTTTTTTGTTTTTGTAGAGAAAGATAGAGTGATTTGGCCTGACATGGGGTAAATAGAGTTTGTGTTGATGCATTAGAAAGTGTTTGTATTCCTTGGTTATGATTTCTGTATTTTTTACATTAAAAGTATAATGGAATTGTATTTTAAGTTAAAAAAAATAATAGCACTCTGGTCAAATTAAATGATGCATTTCTCCATTTGAAAACTCCTAATGTGAGTTATTTGTTACTTTCTTTCTCCCACTTCTAACGCAAACACTTTTCTAGAGCACATAATTTAGTATGAACTTTCTATGATTATTGCCCCAGAATGCCTTTGAAGTTTAAAAAAATCCAGTGGGTTTAAACATAAGGTTACTTTTGAGTGTATAGTATCAAAACGGGAAATCAACATAAATTTGAATATTTACAACATTTTAAAAGGCACTAGCACGCTCACATAACCACCTTGTGAGTGCAGCATTGACACATCTGTCATATAGCACTTTAAAACAGTGAGTGTTTTTATACTCTGTTCTCTGTACAAGGATATTAATTTCTAAAACTTCCCACAGAAAAAGATGTAACCTTGCATTATGATACATTATTGTACTTATTTCTCCAGAGAAGTTGGGATTGGATTGAACCTGGTGGTTGAGTTTTGCTTTTGTTGTATTGTGAATTTGTCACCAAGGCAAATAAAATTTAGGGTCATTTAATTTAAATATCTCAAAATAGCATTCTATTTAGGAAAAGATGCAGTTTTTCTTGGCTTTAGAAGGGTTTTTATCACTAGTAATGAGTGGGACTATTTATTGCTTTGTCTTGGAACTTGTGCATAGTCATTGAGTGCTGCTTAGTGAAAATTCTTGTCAGGGATGCATTATATTTTGGGAAACAACTTTCTTTCAGAACTATTTTATCAAATACTATTTAAAAGAAGAATGCAGAGCAAGCACCTGTTGGAAGAGGGAGGGAAGACGCCTGTAGCAGAAGTTTATGCTCTGCACTGGCCTACTGATAATTTGATGGCAGTGTATCCCTGAAGTTAACATTTGGTCTGGTCTTTGTTCTTAGGGTTTATACATAATGCATTGAAAAAACTTTGTGTGGTCTTTATTTCAAGTTGTCTTAGAATCTTGTTGGCACCTAGATGTTAAGTCTGGTTACAGCTTTCATAATTCAGTTACAAATGTATCATTTTAATAACAAGTTGAAACTTCTAGCCTTAATTCTACTGGTGATTTTAGGTTGGGTTTGTAAAATGAAATTGAGAAGCTTGTATGTGAGGAAGTAGCTGCCTCTTTTATGTGGTATATTAAATACACATTAAGACCCATTTGGTAATTTAGTGGGTTTGAATCCTTGAGTATAGTGCTGATCTAGGTGTATTTTAGAAAATCCCAAAGAGGTAAGCTGGTGGAATATTTAGGAAAGTGGTATACTTTGTGGCCAAAATACTTTTGGTATTAACTAGAATTGTAGAATAGCAGATGGGCAGAATACATATTTTACCTTAGAAATATTTTTGAAGAATTATAATTTTTAAGTAGGTAGTTTTCTTTAAAAGAGTCAAAATTTATACTCTTTATAAAATAGTCTTGAAAAATAACTGTATAACAAAGAAAAAAAAATAGCCTTAATCCTACTTCTGAGAGATAACTAAGAAGATAGCAACATTGGCTGTAACTCTGGTCATAGAAACACACTTAGGTGGAGAGTTGAGATGTATTGTTTACTGTAGCATTTTATATTTGGCTTTTTTTTTTTTTCCCCCACTAAATGTAATACTGAGAATATTCTTGTCATTTTTAAGCAGCTTTATTGGCCAAATAATAATTTGTTTTGTAACATTCCATAATTTAATCATTCCTCCTTTGTGGATATAGAGGTGATTCTGCTTTTGATTATGTATGATAAGATTATAAATAACACATAAATCTGCATTAAAATTTTTTTCTCAGGCTTTGGAAGTATAGTTACTGGATCGAAGGATAAGAACCTTTTTGTAGAGTTCTTGATACATAGTGTCACATTGCTACAGTATTGCTGGGAAGCAGTTTACCCTCCTAATCAACTAATCTAAATGGACTAGAGACTGATCATGTGGGGTTTTTTGTTTGTTTGTTTGTTTTTTTAATTCATGAGATAGAGGCAGAGACACAGGCAGAGGGAGAAGCAGGCTCCTTGCAGGGAGCCCGACGCGGGACTTGATCCCTGGACTCTGGGATCATGCCCTGAGCCGAAGGCAGACACTCAACTGCTGAGCCACCCAGGCATCTCAAATAATGGTTTTTAATGAGACATTAAAAGATAGTAAATGGTACTGTATTCACTTGGGGATTAGGTGTTTATCGTTTGTTAAATTTAGTATTTAATGTTTTAACTCTTAAGTGTTTAATTGATTTTACCAAAGGTGATAGATGTTACAAATAGCTATGAGGATGAAGTAAAAAAGTCAAGCTAAAGTGACAATGACTTTTAATAAATACAAATTTAATACTGTTGGTTAGAGCTTGTGCTAAAAACAGATTATTTGTGGTCAGGAGAAACCAGGACAGGTATTTAAGAGTGAAAGTGGGTAATGGATTCAATAAACTTTATAAAGCAGTAACTGCAGGACAATGACTGGTTCTATTTTTGGTCGGCTAGGGAAAGGCAACCTCATCATGAAGCAGAACACTAATGAGTCTGTGAAACCACACCTGAAATACTTTACATGAGCGTCTTCCTTTGGGGAACCTAGAATCTGAAGATTAAGTCAAGGAGGTGGTTTTAAAGAATGGGAAAAGTAGTGTTTCCCTTTTCTTTGTCTTCCCTCTTTCCTTTTTTCTTACTGTCTTCTCTCAGCATTAAAGAGTATATAATGATTGACCAGAAAACAGCAAGGTAAAAAGCTGTTGTCCTAAGTGTTTGAAAGGCAAGGACAGAATAATTATTTAGTGTGAGTGCAGAGTTTGTAACCAGGGTGGTATAGAGTAAGTTACAAGAAAAAACTTAGTATTATGTAGGCCAGTGAAACCTAGGAAAGACACAGTAATAGACCTGATCTTGACATTTCACCTGGTTAGGTGAAAATCAAATGATCTGAAATGAGGAGTTTAAAAAATTTTTTTAACCCTGTCCTCCTGTTGGTACCTTTTAGAAATGATTCCTAGTTTTTATCCATTAAATTATATACATTTTAAATGTCAGCTGTTAGGTCTCAATATGTTAAATTTGTTCTTTGACCTCCACTTTAATTATTCAAACAATAAAACATAGTTGAAAATAAAAATAATTCATTATTACACAGAGTCAGAATTTAGGATTTCCCCTATGAACCAGACTGGAGAGACCTTGATTTGGTTAAATGAGAAGCATTCTTTGAGTGTTTCTTAAATTGGTAGCTTTAATTTTAAAATAGGTAATTATCTTAATTTTTTTGATGGTGGCAATCAATATGTACTAAAGTGGTATACATTTGTATCAAACAAGTGAGAATGCAAATCAAGATGGTAGTTGCTTAAATGGTAGATTTGGAGTGGTTTACAGTATTCTGTTGAGTTAATGGCTTTAAAAGTTTATCCTACACTTTTTTCTGACTTGACAGTTTGATTTCTTTGTGTTTTAAACCATGTAGTGATGACAAAAAAAAAAAATGTGAATTAACTGTAAAGTACTATTAACTACTTTTGTCTCATCAGTTTTCATAGACCAGGACTTCTGATATTGGGATTATTAATTTTTAAGAAAAATCTGAGTAGACTGTTAAATATAAGGACAATGGACAGTATGGATCATTAGGTTTTTTGCCCATTTATTTCTGTCATCCTCACCAGTTCATTTAGAGCCACCTTGTTAAAGCAGACCAGTGACCAGTTTGTTAAGGTTAACATATGAAAGTGCTTAGAACAACACGAAGTATATATAAAGCTACACTAAATATCTTTATTATTACTACTACCAGTCTTTGGAGATTTTAGTAAGACTATAAGAGAGAAGACTAGAGAGAAGTCAGTAAACCTGAAAACTGGGTAATTGATCCTTAAATCTATGAGATTTGGACATAATAGTCTATGTGTATGGAAGAAGAAACTTCCAGAATAATAAAAACTCTTGAGGTGGAAACATGTATCTGAATATGGTATAATGAGTATAGAATTGGAAGCAAGGAACACTAACTTTTCTCTGGTCATAAATATTATATGTGCATTGTAATTAATTGGGGAAAGGTAGGAACACATAATGGAAAAAGTCCTTTTTCTTTTCACTGCCCAGAGATAGGCTACATCTAATATATCTTGTATTATCTTTTTCTCTAAGAAAATACACAACAAATAGAAACATTTGAATCATTTTGTACATGCAGTTTTTGGTTCTGTGTAATACAGTGGAGCCCTAGATTGTTGAGTTGATATTTGCATCATTATCCATTCTGGTATTTCCTTCTCTCTACTTCACACATCCTGTATTCCCCCCTTATCAAATCAAGGAAAGATCTATTACTTGTACTTGTCTTTGTTGTCCAGTCCTTAGTTTATTGTTAGAGCAAGCATGTATAAGAGCTGTCATTTCTAATGTGGAGGAAAAAGAATGATCACTTCTATTAAAAAAAGAAGGTCTTTGTGGTGCCGGTTAGTGAAGAAGGAATTTTTTAAAGATCATATTCAACTGGTTGGGGTATTTTTAGTGTTGTGTTTTTGCCTCAAATGGGTCTCTTTATCATGACTTCACTCTTTGGGTATGTAGGAGTTTTTGGTCCTTGTCATCTGGAAATAGAAGTTTGTCCTAGCACAGTATGTTTAATACTTTTAACAATGTTTTTAGTTAAGATATAAATGTGTTACTTTATTTCATTGTTTTGAAGGGCATACTGTTTTTGCCCTCACATTTTAACATCTTTGAAATTGGAATGTTTCTTTTATTTGGTGACATCTAACAGTTATAAAGGCTCTTTCCTAGTGGTATGTAACCACTGTACTTTTCTAAAATCAGTGGTGTCACAGATCAGTGATGTGCTAATTAGTAATTCCCCATTATCTGATATACAGAAACATCCTTGAATTTTATATCCCTCTTCCTCTGGTAGGGATTTTTTTTTTTTTAAGGTATTGATTGATCTGAGAGAGAGTATGAAAGAGAGAGAGCGGGAGCGCATATGAGCAGGGGGAAGGGGTAGAGGGAGAAGCATACTCCCCGCTGAGCAGGAAGCCCAATGCAGGACTTGATCCCAGGACCCTGGGATCATGACCTGAGCCAAAGGCAGATATTTAACTGAGCCACCAGGCACCCAAGGGAATTTTGATAATTGAATAAATAGCTCTGTTTTTGTTCCTAATTAGAGCAAACATTTAGTATGTGCCAGGTACTATTCTGAGTATTTCATAGATGTCTGAGTATGTCATATATTGTCATATATAGCCATTTGCATTATAAAATTTACTGTATTCCATAATTAAGAGGAATAACTAAAAGTATGTATGTTTAATATAAAATGTCAGGTTATTTTACTTATTAAATATTATGGGCCACTGCAACAAACCCTTTTAAACATAATTTAATCTTCACAACGTACTCTGAGAGATATTAAACATTATTACTTAATCTCTGTTTACAAATGAAGAAGCTGAAAGTCAAACAGGTTAAGTAACTTGCCCAGACATCTGATGTAGATTATAAGTAGTGGAACTGGGATTTGAACTCTTGTTTCCCTGACTTCAGTGTCCTTGCTTCTAATGACTATACCATTTCTGGCTTTAGAAACTTGTATAACTTGGGCGGTGGTGGTGGTGGTAGTTTTAACTTTTTTCAACAGGGGGCGGGACTGGGATGTGCAAATCCTGCTTTAGGGACCTATTTCTGTCCTAGGGGTTTATAAAATAGTTTGTAGCATGTGTTCAAAGAAAATAAAATAATTGATTTTCATTCTTTTGCATATTAAGATGGTGATGGAATTTCCTGACAATGTGTTAAATCTTGATGGGCATCAAAATAATGGTGCACAACTAAAGCAGTTTATTCAGGTAATATTTTTAAAAATCAATGTTTTAAATGTGTGTGTGTATATTGAAGAGTCATTTAAAATTTTAGCTTTAAATATTAATTACATTTTACCTAGGGGTCTTTAGATCTTAAGATTGCCCTGAAATTGCTTTCTTTTACTATTGCTACAGTGAATATATACATTTTTTTAAAAAGATTTATTTATTTGAGAGAGCATGCACAGAGGGAGGAGAAGCAGACTTCTCACTGAGCAGGGAGCCCAACTCGGAGACAGATGCTTAACTGACTGAGCTACTCAGGCACCCTGCTACAGTGAATGCATTTATGTGCCTGTTATGTGAAAGAGATTTGGTGGTGGGACTCCTGGGGTGGCCCAGCAGTTGGGCGCCTGTCCTGCGGTCCCGGGATCGGGTCCCACATTGGGCTCCCTGCATGGAGCCTGCTTCTCCCTCTGCCTATATCTCTGCCTCTCTCTCTGTGTCTCTCGTGAATAAATAAATAAAATCTTTTTAAAAAAAAAAGATTTGGTGGGTTATCATTTTACATGTCCCTACAGCTTTAATTTCACCAAGCTATCTTTCCCTGTTTTTAAAAGATAGGGTATACAGCTTTTCATTGAGAACTTGTTGGTTTTCTTCTGTAGAGATTGTTCAAGTAAAACAAAAACAAAAACAAAAAAACTATACTGTGAACTCCATGATTTTTATTTAATTTTTTAAGCAGTATGATACTTTATAAAACCCTGTATGTAATCAAGATAATTGAAGGTAAATTGTTAACTTTACTTCAAAATTCTATTTCTACTCTTGTAGAAAACTTTGAATGAAAGGTTAATGGTAAATGTGAGAGAATTCTTGGGATTATCTTACTTACCCATATTTTTTTGTAAAGCTGGAAACACTATTTGTAGTATAACTATAACTTCATCTAGATAGAAGTTATTTACTAGAGTTTTGCCCATTTCTCTACAGCTGTGGTTCTCAGTCATTTTTCTACTTGTCATAGACAACAGATAACATTCATATGTACCACCATATTAGTTACTCACTGCAGGCTTCTACATAGGTAAGATAGGCCTTGTTCTCTCCCACTAATCCATAACCCACCTGTCCATACCTCCAGGTTGAGAATTGCTGCTCTATATTATCACCATCCTAACTTGATTCCTGTAGCTAACCATTGTGTGTTGTTAAAAATTGAGAGGAAGATGTGGCAAAGCTGCATACCATCTTTATTTTTTTCTTTGTTTAAAATTTTTTATTTCAAGAGAGTGTACTAAGCTTAGTACTCATTGAACAAACACTAAATTTCCTGAAGCAGGGCTGCTTTTTGCTATGCTGGGGCACATACTGCTTAGCCCTGACATCCTAAGCAGAGTTTTTGATACCTTAGATGCTAGAATAGAGGGCTTTGTGGAGTAAACTCAGTACAGTGCAAGCAAGGCCAACTTGTTTTTTAAGTCAATTGCAGATAGATAGATGGCAAGCCCTGCCCAGATTGTACTTACTACACAAAGACAGGAACCAGAAGTAGTAATGAAGAGAAATTTTATGTCTTTCTTAAGGATTGTTCTTCATTTTTCTTTCCCTCTTTCTCAGCGACATAGCATGCTTAAGCAGCAAGATCTAAGTATTGCCATGGTGGTGACATCACGTGAAGTATTGAGTGCACTTTCTCAGCTTGTCCCATGTGTTGGTTGTCGTCGCAGTGTGGAGCGCCTCTTTTCCCAGCTTGTAGAGTCTGGAAATCCCGCACTTGAACCCCTGACAGTAGGGCCCAAAGGAGTCCTATCTGTAACTCGAAGCTGCATGACTGATGCAAAGAAGCTTTATACCTTATTTTATGTACATGGGTAAGTTTAATCAATGGGAAGATGACTGTTAAATTTTTTTAAACTTCGTGACAGTGGTAGCTCTTTTACTAAATTTGATGGGATGAAGCTTGCGTTCAAAATCAGTAATTTTATTGAGTATCTTCTGTGTGCCAGTGACTATACATTTTGTTCTGATATGGAAAGAGGCAGGCAGTAGACAAATATATGATTTTTCAGGTAAGTTACAAGTAAGGGAGATGAGAATGAATGGATGGGTGGAATTAATATGGAGGATGGATGGTCAGGGAAGGCTTCTCTGATAAAATGACATTGAGTGTAGACTTGCAGTGAGTAGGGATCCCTGGGTGGCGCAGCGGTTTGGCGCCTGCCTTTGGCCCAGGGTGCGATCCTGGAGACCCGGGATCGAATCCCACGTTGGGCTCCCTGCATGGAGCCTGCTTCTCCCTCCACCTGTGTCTCTGCCTCTCTCTCTCTCTCTCTCTGTGTGACTGTCATAAATAAATAAAAATTAAAAAAAAAAAAAAAAAGACTTGCAGTGAATAAGTAAACTGTAGATATCTGGGAGAAGACAGAGAAGGAAGAGCAAGTGTAGAGGTTTAGAGGTTGAAATTTGCCTGGCATGTTTGAAGAACAGTAGGGAAGCCATGTGGCTGGAGCCAGGTGATTGAAGGGAACACTAATAAAAGATGAGAATCAGGGCAGCCCGGGTGGCTCAGTGAGGTTTAGCGCTGCCTTCGGCCCAGGGCCTGATCCTGGAAACCCGGGATCAAGTCCCATGTCAGGCTCCCTGCATAGAGCCTGCTTCTCCCTCTCCCTGTGTCTCTGCCTCTCTCTATGTCTCTCATGAGTAAATAAATCTTTAAAAAAAAAACAAAAAACAAAATGAGATCAGAGGAATAATAAAAGTCCTACTTATGTAGTGCCATCCTGAATTTATTTATTTATTTATTTAGTAAGATTGGAAGATTTTGAAGTGTTGTGAGCAGAGGGGTGACATGGTCTGACTTAAAGTTTGGCTTACCTTGACCTCTGTGTTGAGACTAAGTGGAAGGGGAGAGAAACAAAGAGTATTTAATAATCCATGTGGGAGATAATGATGACTAGTATTGTGGTCATAGATAATAAGAAATGGTTGGATCCTGGGTATATTTTGAGGAATGAGCCACTCAGATTTTGGATAGATTGGATATGGAGGAGGACATCAAGGATGATTCTCAGATTTGGGATCTAAAGAATAAGACCAGTGGTTTCCATTTATTGAGTTGGGTAAGTATGGGAAGAGCAGTTTTGCTGAACACGCTTTTGGATGTGTTAAGGTTTGAGATACCAATTGGGCATCCAGGTGTAGTTCAAGGAGGTCTGCTCTAGAGATAAAAATTCATGTCATCAGCACGTATATAGTATCTGAACTATGTATAAATTATATGTATACACACAAAGACTAAATATAAATAGGAAAAGAGAAGGGATCTAAAGACCAAACCCTCGGATTTTCTGTTTAGAGGTGGTGATAGAAACGTAGGATTTTTACTCTGCCTGAGAAAAACCTTGGAAGATTTTTGGACAGAGAACATAATGTGATTCTTGTTTTGAAAAGATCATTTTAGCTGCTGAGTGAAGCCTAAAATGTAAAGGCAAAGGGTGGGAAGCAAAGAAACCATCTGGGAGATCAACGATTGCACTTGGTTAAGCTAGAGAGGCGAGTTGGACATGGATTGTAATGGTGGAGGTGATAAGTGATAGAATTCTGGACATATTCAAAAGTTAGAGTTGACAGGCTTTGCTGATTGGATATAGGGTGTGAATATTAGCTGTACACATTTCTATATTTGCATACAATTTCTGTTAATGGCTCCTCATCATCAAGGATAAAGTTTTTATTTTTTTTTATTTTTTTTAAGATTTTATTTATTTATTCATGAGAGACACAGAGAGAGAGGCAGAGAAGCAGGCTCCATGCAGGGAGCCCAACATGGGACTTGATCCCAGGTCTCCAGGATCACACCCTGGACTGAGGGCGGTGCTAAACTGCTGAGCCACCCAGGCTGCCCGAGGATAGTGTTTATTTAGATATTGTTGGAACCGGGGAAGATGGCTGAGAGGTAGCAATCAGTCATAAAATATTTGAGTGTCAGGCACACTGCTAGATATAGTGCAAATATAGGGATGAATGAGACAGATGCAGTCTAGGAGAATGAGTATGTTGAATAGAACAGGTCTCTTTCAAACATTGACAGACTGAAAATGGAATGGGAGAAGACAGGTGTACAGATTCTTCTTGGTTAGAATTTGATGAGAAATTTTCAAGGTAGGTGATAGGTCTGTAATACTTTACACTTCACACTAAAAGGTAGTAAATAGAGATTTTGAAAATTCTAAAGAAAAAGAAATATTAAACAAACTTGTAATGATTTTTTTTGTTGTTGTTTAGGTCCAAACTAAATGACATGATAGATGCTATTCCAAAAAGTAAAAAGAACAAGAGATGTCAGTTGCACTCCTTAGATACGCACAAACCAAAACCTTTGGGGTAAGTAGAATCGACAAGATGCTTTGTAATTGTTAAGATTATAAATGTTGATCGTATTTAGTAAAAAGAAAAAAAAAAACATTGCTAGTTTTATTTTATTAATTAGTTACACTATAACATAGGTTAAAATAAATCTGTCCTGATTCTATGAGGCCTTTTTGCATAGAGACTGTGTAGTGTCTCAATATAGATCTGATTTTTCTTTTGAAGTTTTTTTTCTTATATTCAATATGTTTCAGAGGAAGGAAGTTGAGATCTTTATGGAAATTTATTTAGACAATATTAAGTTTTTCAAAGTAGTGATATCATTCTTTGATCTGTATAATAGTTATAATGTATAAATTATTTTTCTTGTTTTTCTTATCTCTAGGTCTCCCTAATAATTTATCAGGGATTTAAAAAAGGTCTTGGATCAGTTGTAGCAATGTGTATTTATGTAACTAATTTGCAGTTTTGTTCTGGTTAGGTGTGGTACAATGCCCAAGGCTGCTTTTGTCCTCATCTCCCAGCATATTGTTACCTTTGCCCCCCTACAAAATTGCTTGAGGTTAGGGGTAGTAAGGAAAAGCCATGGAATTTGAAGGGGAGTGGTTCTAAGAAGTAACTTGTGTTTTAAGAAAAATGAGATGGAAAAAAAATTAAAAAATAAAAATAATAAAAAATAAAGAGAATGAAATGATATGAAACAATACTGAATTACTTTTAAAAGTCAGTTTTTTAATATCTAATTAGTAGTGTTGACACCATTATTGTATAGACCTTTTCCTTCCTGATAAAAGACTTGAATGATTGAGTGGTGGTATATTAATAATCTATTAACAAGTTTGTTTTCCTATAGTCAGGAACAAAATTTTTTAAAAATTTTGTGAAAACTGCCAAACACATAGGAAAGTAGAGACACTATTCAAGAACTGCCCCTGCCCACCCCCCAAAATATCTTCATTCAGATTCAGTAGTAGTATCAAGATTTATCACATTCGTTTTATTTATCCATCTTTTTAATTTGCTGAAGTATTTTAAAACAAGTCCCACTTTTTTACTTCTACATATTTCCACATTCATCTCCAAATACATGGACATTTTCTTTTATAATGACAGTGCCATTACAACACTTAACAGAATCAACTATAATAATCTAATACACAGTTCAGATTTTCTTAGTTATCTCTAAAAGTGTCTTTTTTTTTACATGGATTTGTTAGAATCAGGATCCAGACAAAAACCACGAAATATATGATACCTAAATGTGAGAATACTCTGAACCTTCAGTAACGCTCTATAAAAGTGGATATCGAAAGAAAATTGTTATTTTACATACCTGATTTACCATTATCTTTAGAGTTCTGATTTTCTGAATGTAAAATTCAGTCTAGTTTTTTCATTAGACGGTAACGTTCACCTAAATGACTGTTGGCTAAAGTCACAGAGTGGTAGTATAAAAAATTTGCCTTCTGGTTTTCTTGTTATGAATAATCTTCATTGTGGAACCAAAGAGCAACATATCTCAATATCTTACACATCTGCTCATTGGTACCTTCCTTCAAAGACCAGTTCTACTTTTACTCCAGGTTCCTTCTCCTCTTGTTCTCATTGACTTGCTTTATCAATTATCTGCTTTTGTTAAATTGACATACAACTGTGTTTTCCTATCTTTCTGTTTAAAAACAAAAAACAAACCTCCACAGACTTCACATTCCCTTTCAGCTACAGCTCCACCACATGGGAAGCCAGATATTTTAGAAGGTTGTTTGCTGAGTTAGGAAATCAGTATGAGTTGATCTTTAGCACTGTCTCCTAAGGTAGCTGCAGTTATTCCCACAAGCCATATAGATAGCAGACCAAGGAGTAGTGTGCTTAGCCAAGACTCCCTCTCCTCGACATTGGATTGTCACTGCCATTGTATGATACTTTGGCACTCCATTTTACATATTCCCACTGTTATTCCCTCCCTTTTGCTGTTTAGACTTTCTCTAGAGAAATGTTAACAATTGATTAGGTTTCAACCTACTCAATGGCAACAATCCAGGTCAGCCTTCCTGAGAGTGTTCTTGTATTCATGCAAGTAACCCCAAGTTATTGGCTGCCCGGGAGCAAGTTTGAGATCCAGAAGAAAAATCTAGGCTACAGTTATAGGCCTGTAGCTGATGACTGAAGATTATCTTAGAGAATAGTGTATAAGGTCTACCCAGGGAGAGAGTAGAGTAAGAGAGAAGAATGCTGAGGAATTTAGTTAATTGGTAGAAAAGAAGCCAGTAGAGAAACTTGAGAGAGTGGCCAGAGAGGTAGGAGGAAGCCAAGGGGAAAGAGTGTTTCAGGGGAGTCTGGTCAGCTGTATTGAATGCTGCTGAAGTCATCATGGACCCAGAAGTGTTGAATGGATATAACAACACTGTGATAATTGGTGATCTTGATGAGTAAATATGTGGTTGAGTGGAAATAATCCAGATCAGAATGGGTAGAAAAGAGAATGCAATCTAAGGTCGTAGTGGATTAAGCTATGAGGGAAAGTATGGAGTGGAAAGACTTCTTTTTCAGAAAGCTTCATTTGAAAGGAAGGAGTGATATAAAAATGTTCAGTCTAGAGAGGTTGTGGATAAAATCTTGATTTGAGTTGTAGCGTTTTTAAAAAAGTATTAATGCTCTTATGTTCCAATGATAAAATAATCATCCCCTAGCTCTGATTTCATGAACTTTTTCCTCAATTGTGAGAACTTGAGTTTGAGAGTTCATCAGTTTTAGGAGATTATAGATCACGGAGGTATAATTAGAAAAAAAGGAAATACAAGAGTTGAGAGTAGGAAGGTAGAACATGGAAGACAGAGCAGTAGTTGAGGTTTTTGTTTCAAATTAGAGTGCTATACCTTACCTGAGCTCTTGTAACAAGGAATACGGAGCTGAATTGTACAGATGAACTGTAGTGGTGGCAGGGAGTTGAGAAATAGGTACTTAGCTATATAGAGCAGGTTAAGTAAAGATTCAGAGGTTTCTCCATCTCAAGCATCCAAGATAACTAACACATTTCTAAGATTGTAGTGAGACTGCAGAAGAACAGGCAGGAGCCAGGTGTTCAGAATCATGACATACCAAGAATATCATTAAATGGCATATAGACACACATTTATCTTGGAATGCACATCTGCAACAAAGCAAAACGCATGAGCAGTACTTTGAAACCCTATGGGGGAGGGAGAGTCTGGGAAGTTTTTAATAAGTTTTCTAAAAGTTATTTATATAGTCCTTATTACTGACACAGGCTGTGTAAGGTGTTCGTCTTAGTGTGTTGTCTTTGTTTTAATAAATGTAAAAATTTGTTTACTATGATTTGATTAAACTGTGTCTTTTTTTCTTAGCTACTTATAAATGTGAAGGTAGATAACAGTTTTGTTGCCATGGGTTAGATATAAAACCACATTAAGTAGATCAAAACTTGTTAGAATTTTCAATTTGTGGAAGATTGATCCATGTTTATAGGTGAAAATATTTTTTTAGCCCTATTGACTTTAAAGCATTCCAAGTAGGTTTGCTCATAAAATGCTTAATATCTTAATAAGTTAGTATCTTAATAAATGTAAATGTTGTTAAATTGTGTCAGATAAACTTAATAGTTGAACAGATATTTTTATATAAAGATACGAGCATATGTTTAAGTAATATTTTAATATAATTAAAATGAATATGTAATTATATACCAATTTGTAAACTTATTCTACTAATATAAATGTATTAAATACTTTATGATTTTAATTTAGACTATAGAAATTATCTCTTCAGATTATCTCAGTGTCACTAAGCTTTGTACTATACTGTACTACAGTGAAGGGAGCAGTAGCAGTGTCAGTTCAGAGAAGTTAAGTACAGATAAGAGAAGTAGTGAAGACCACAGGAAGGACAGCAAGTGTAGGATCATTTTCCATTATGGACCTTTCCAGGGAACATCCAGGTAAAATCAAGCAATCATTTACTCTGCCTTTTTTAATGTTTTACCCTTATATATTCCTTCTTTCACTAATATCTGTTTCTTTCTGCAGAGGTTGTTGGATGGACGTATGGGAACTAATGTCCCAAGAATGCAGGGATGAAGTAGTTTTAATTGACTCCAGTTGTCTTTTAGAAACACTAGAAACATATCTGCGAAAACACAGGTAAGTCTAAAGGTCATGTCATCACAGTATAGTCGGAAGGTGACCTAGTACTCTCTGAGTCATCCATATTGACTGTCATCTCCTTCATATAATAGCACTCCATTCTTGCCATTGATACCTGGTGCTAGGCAGAGCTTAATGTTAGGATAAGCAGTTCCTTTATGGGATGACTCTCAGTATTATCCTTCTTGTGTTGAGCCAGTATCTCCTCTTTTTGTAATTTTTACCTGTTGGTTCCAGGCCAATAAAGTATACTTAATTGAGTAAAGTCTACTTATTCACTTTGGAAATTCTAGTATTCTTTGTTTTTATGATAGAAGCATTTCATATTGTCATTTTCAAAATTCAGGTTTAAATTAGCTTTCATTTAGTAATATTTTAAATTATTTCTTCTATAATTGTTTGTCAAGACCTAAAAATAGAATTAGAATTTGTCTGGTTCATGTACTAAAAAAGTAACTTCAGATTATTCTTTTTAGAATACTACTTTACAAAGGAATTTTCTAAGTGTCATTAACATTTGGAAATTCATAGGGAGGGAGAGTGCAGTAGGAAAGGAAACTGGTAAGGGAGCCATCTAGAGATGGTGTTCTTGGAGGGAGTTGTATTCTTTTAATATAAATACATCATATATTTGGTGTGTGGTTGTTTGTTCTTTGACCTGGAACATATACACATACTTACTTTGGGGACACTTCTAGAAAACACGTGAATATAAAAACTAGCATTATCAAGATTGGTATTTATATGGGAATGAGGTAATGACTTAACCTGCATACTAAGTTTATTAGATGTTTTTCTATTTTCAGTTACAAACTTTCTTGTTTATTTGCCTTTTTTTGGTTGATTATACCCAAGAGAATAGAGGATATGTTAAATATTTGCAGTTTTGTTGAAGAGGAATTATATAGACACAAAATATATTTATATAGATAGGTCCATTATAGATTCCTTCCTCTTTCAATATGAATTGATCCCTATATTCAATGTTAATTGGTCCACCAAAAGAGAGCTTTTTGCAGTGATAAATTACTAGTTGTAAGAGCTAGTGTTTTGGAGTTTCCTGTAATGGTTCCTAGATATTTCCAGTACTTGAATGGCAATATTTTATGTCTATAAGAAGGTGGAGTTTGTTTGATAAATATCTGAAGGGTAGAGAGAAGTACAATTAAGAGAGATTGCTTTTTTATAATCTAGTGATTATAACTTTGTTTTTTGTTGTTGTTGTTTTGTTTTTTTATAACTTTGTACAAGTTACTTTTCTGTGCCTCCATTTTTTTCTTAAAAATAATGATAGTACTAATTAATTGTAGGGTTAAATTTGTCACAGGGATGGACAATACATAGTCATACTTACTTAGAACAGTATCTAGCACATAGTAAGCACATTAAGGAATTTTGCACGCCAGATTTGCAAGGTCCTTGTTATTCCTTTGTATCTAGTTCTTGTTTTAGGTACAGTTTGAGTTTTTGAGGTATGTGAAATAAGCCAGTCACATTATTTAGTGAACTTTTCTGAGCACTTTATAATAAAGATTTGATGGGGCGCCAGGGTGGCTCAGTCTGTTAAGTGTCCTACTTTTGATCTCAGCTCAGGTCTTGATCTCAGGTGTGAGTTCAAGCCCCATGTTGGGCTCCACACTGGGTTATTAAATAAAGATTTGATAACACTGGCCAGTTAAGTATTGTGGTAGTACATAATTGGAAATAACATGTTAAGAAACTGAAGCCTCTGCCTTAAGAAATATTTGTGCAAGGTTACTTTTGAAAACAGGAAAAAATCACTTTTAGTCTTAAAATTGCTATTTATCTATGCCTTTGATACTTAGGATTATTCACAAAGATACATTAAACTATGACGATTTAAAGCAGTAAAATAAGGGAATAGTATTTTAAGTTTTATTACTGCTGCTGTATTACATCTAACTATTTATTTACCTGAAAAATAACCTTATCTTTTATAATCTGGAAACATGGAAGTACTTGTTATTTCTGCAATAAGTCTATTCTGCCCATCAAGGGGAAGACTTTTTTTTTTTATTGTGGTTAAAAAAACATAAATTTACTTTTTAAACAGTTTTTAAGTGAACGTTACAGTATTGTTAATTATATGTACATTGTTGTACAGTAGATCTCTAGAATTCTTCATCTGACATGATTGGAACTACATCCATTGAACAATAATTCCCCATTTACTTAACCTTCTCCCAATCCCTGGCAACCAGGGTTCTGTTTTCTGTTTTTATGAATTTGATTTTTTTTAGATAACTCATATATGCGGAATCATTCTCGGTATTGGTCTTTTTGTGACTGGCTTATTTCAATTCACACAACGTCCTCATGGGTTCATCCATGCTGTAGCATATGATGCAGAATTTCCTTCTTTTTTAAGGCTGCATAACAGTCCATCTGTGTGTGTACCATGCTCATCTCTGTCGGTGGACATTTAGGTTGTTGCCCCTATGTCGTAGTTGTTTCTAATAATGCCATGATGAACATGAATGTGCAAATATCTTTGAGATCCTGTTTTCAGTTCTTTTGGATATATATTCAAAAATGGGATTTCTGGATCATACGGTAGTTCTGTTTTTAATTTTTTAAGGAAATGCCATACTGTTTGCTATTATTTTTATTTATTTTTATTTTTATTTTTATTTTTTTAATTTTTATTTATTTATAAGAGTCACACAGAGAGAGAGGCAGAGACACAGGCAGAGGGAGAAGCAGGCTCCATGCACCGGGAGCCCGACGTGGGATTCCATCCCGGGTCTCCAGGATCGCGCCCTGGGCCAAAGGCAGGCGCCAAACCGCTGCGCCACCCAGGGATCCCTGTTTGCCATTATTGATAGCACTGTTTTATAGTTTCAGCAACAGTAGTGTCAAGGGTTCCAGTTTCTCTACATCTTTGCCAACACATACTGTTTTCTATTTTTTTGATAATGGCTATACTAACGAGTATAAGATAGTACCATGTGTAATTTGCATTTCCTTGATGATGATGTGGAGCAACTTTTCATATGCTTGTTAGCTCTTTGTTAGCCTGTCTTCTTTAGAGAAATGTCTATTCATGTCTTTTGCCCAATTTTCTTGTTACTGTTAACGTTGTAGGAGTTCTTCATATATTCTGGATATTAATCCCTTATCCAGTATGTGTTTTGCAAATATTTTCTCTGTGGTTGTCTTTCACTCTCTTCTTTCCTTTGCTACACAGAAGTTTTTTTTTTTTTTTTTTTTTTTTTTTAAAGCATTTTATTTATTTATCCATGGGAGACAGAGAGAGAGAGAGACAGACACAGGCAGAGGGAGAAGCAGGCTCCATGCAGAGAGCCTGATGTGGGACTCGATCCCAGGTCTCCAGGATCAGGCCCTGGGCTGAAGGCGGTGCTAAACCGCTGAGCCACCCAGGCTATCCCTACACAGAAGTTTTTAAGTTTGATACAGTCTCATTTGTTACTTGCTTTTGTTTTCTGTGCTTTTGATGTCCTATCCAAAAAATAACCTATTTTGTGTCATGAAATTTTTCTTCCTGTGTTTTCTTCTATAAACAAAAAACTGTACAAAACTGTAGTACAAAACTGAGTTTTGTACTCAGGTCTTTTTTTTTTTAATTTTTAATTTTATTTTTTTTAAAGCTTCTATTTATTTATGAGAGACACACACAGAGAGAGAGAGGCAGAAACACAGGCAGAGAGAGAAGCAGGCTCTATGCAGGGAGCCTGACATGGGACTCTATCCCGGGTCTTCAGGATCATGCCCTGGGCTGAAGGCGGCACTAAACCGCTGAGCCACCCGGGCTGCCCGTACTTTCAGGTCTTAATGTTTAGGTCTTTAGTCCATTTTGTGTTAATTTTTGTACATTTCTTTGTTTTTCGAAGCATTAGTGATACAGTGATTTTATTTTTACTAGTCAACATTATTGCCTGTACTTATTACTAAATGGCCCTAGAGACTCAGCGCCTCTATTTTAACAAGTATTCATTTCAAGAAACATACTTAGAAAGATTTGTGCAGCAAACTGATGTGTGGCAGTGTAAGGGTAAGTACAGTAAGAAGTGTAAATGCAAATATTGGAACGCAGAGGAAGTCTGAATTCTAGTATGGCAATTGCAGAAGGGCGTGTCTTTAAGAATGGACACAATTTAGGCAAATGGAGAAAGATGTGGAGAGGGATGGAGAGAAAGCAGATACTTTGAAGTAGGGACGCATCTGCTGTGTTCACAATAGTCCATTGTCTGTGTGGTGTGTGTACAGGACAGGGTAGAGTGGGGAGAAGATGAGGGAGAGGTGAGTCTTGGGACGTGTGGCTGGAAAGAGGTGGGATAAGAGAGAAAGTCCGTGAAGGGCTTAATAAAAAGTTGAAACTTTATAGTGGAGAGGTCTTTAAGCTGAGTGAGATAATCAGATTTATTTTCAAAAATTATTTTGTTACTGAGTGCCTGGGTGGGTCATTTGGTTGGGCATCTGCCTTTGGCTCAGGTCATGATCTCAAGGTCCTGGGATCGAGCCCACCTGCTCAGCGGGAGCCTGCTTCTCCCTCTCTTCCCTGCTCATGCTGTCTCTTACTGTCTCTCTCTCTCTCTCTCAAATAAATGAATAAAGTCTTTTTAAAAAATTATTTTCTTATGAGAGATGCATTGAAGCTAGAAAGAATGCAAACAGAGAAGTAAAAAAGCATTAAAAAAATTGTTTAGGCAGTTGAAAACAGGTTAGGGGAAATTGGAAAGAAGCCTAGGGAGATGTAAGAAATCATTGATACCAATTGGCTCCACCCCTAAAAGAAGACCAGAGAAGAAGTTGCGAGTTAACTGAGGTTTTCTTCCTGGGTGACTATATGAATGATGTTCTTAACAAGTTTAGAAGGGAACACTTGTGTTGCCCTTGGTTTTGGAGAGAAAGTTTAACATGTTGTCTATTGTACATCTGTGGTGTCCCCCATTTTTCAGTGTGGGTTTGGCCCCCAGGCAAGGGCGGACACTTAACAAGAGCTGTAGAGGTGAGAGGTATACGTGTTGGCTGAAGCCATTGAAATAGAATACGTCACCTAGGGAGATAAATTTAAATTAAAGAGATCAAAATTTTCTGATTCCACCACAGCTAATCTTCTGAGAGAGGCAGTTATTAATATTATGAGCCTGGCTTTTTTATCAGACCAGTTCTTCCTTGTTTCAGGATATCAAAGCTAAAGAAACGAGGCTCTATTTTTTTTCTTTCACTGCCCAATTTTTAATTTTTGTTTCTTTTTTTCCAATTTTTGAATTAAAAATTGAATGTTTGGTGTCTAAAAGAAAATGTCATCATCTTCTACATTCACACACTCTTTTGTGCTTTTTTCCCTCTTCTACACTATTGGCACTGAAATTTAGACAACAGTTCTGTGTATGTGTTGTCAATATTATGATTGTGTTTGAAAACATGCTTTTTTTTTTGTAAGAAGAAGAAATTTGACATTTTGGAAATTACTTAATCTACCGTGTGCCACTTTCCTGTTCTTCTTGCCCCCACCCTCTTCCCAGTGTTTAGCTAATGAGATGTTAAAATGTTGTAGCAAAGTATGGACTCAGGTTTACTGACCGAAGATAGCAACTATTTTTCAGAGGCTGAAAGAAGGGATTCTTTGAGTCACTGGTTTGTAGCCTTTTGTTTTATTTTGAACTTGTACAAGTAAGTAGCTCTTGAAGTGGAGGTATGCTTGTCCTTGGCAACTTTTTTTTACACGTGTATTTTGTGAACAAACAGGTATATATCCATCTCATTCTTTTGGGTCCATGTGTCTCATTTAAGAATCGTTTGCAAATGGAGATCCAGCTCTACTCTTCTAATCCGCAAATTTGTATTTCTCTTACATGTGTATGTTTTAAACGTGTGTTTGGAGGATTTTTTTTAACACTCCATATAGGAGGGGAATGTCATTAGTACGGTGTAACATGTTTCATGAAATAATTACGCAGCTAGTTCTTAATTTTGAAGTTTTTCTTTTCAACAGGTTTTGCACTGATTGCAAAAATAAAGTCCTCCGAGCATACAATATCCTTATTGGTGAACTTGATTGCAGCAAAGAGAAGGGCTACTGTGCTGCACTTTATGAAGGTTTGCGGTGCTGTCCACACGAACGGCACATACATGTTTGCTGTGAAACAGACTTCATTGCACATCTCTTGGGTCGTGCTGAGCCAGAGTTCGCAGGAGGGTATGAGTATGTAATTTGCTAGAATGGGCTATCTAGCGCTTTGCTTCATTTTATTACTGAAAATTTATTTCCATCACCTTTTGCCTCAGTACATGTGATATATGTAAAAATTAAAGTGTGCCTGTAAAGATTTTGCTTTCTTTAAAGTATGCATTTCTTAATTGAGTAAAAAGAGAGAAAAACTTTTCTGTGGTATTCATTTCAGCCCTCTGCTCCTTGTTGCTCGAAGTAGACAGGCTTTTTTTTGGCTTCATTATTATAGATTATCATTTTCATTTGAAAATGATTAGAAGGGATTTTCCCCCTCCACCCATGCATTTCCATGTTTAAATTTTGTTCAGAATGATGGTTTTTGCATAGGAAGAAAGGTCTTTGAAGCAAGGGGTTAAATACTGAATGTAATTCATGAACTGTGTGTATATTATTATTGGATTGTATAAGAATCTAAAATTTTAACTTTGGCTTTATTGTGCACATAAAATCAGAGAAAGTTCTAGAATAAATTGAACCCATTTTCCTTTTTGTTTTGTATATCAGCTCTCATTTGCCTACTTTATGCTAGGCATTTAGAACATGAAGAATTATCACTGAAACTTTATGAATACTTCTATTGAAAACTAGCCTGGAAGGCTTCGGTCCATGATTGAATCACATTGGCATTACCTTTCTCCATTCCAAAAAGAAACAAAAACCAAGTAGGCATTTGTTACAATTGGAAGGTGAAAGGAGCTGTCGTATTTACCTTGTTTACCTTGAGCTGGACACGTATATGACTTCTCTGTGCCCCACAAAACCATCTCTTTAGGGCCAGTTCCTGAATTATCTAATTTTTAGCAATATTAGGACTGAGTTTTGCCTGCATGTGTATTTCTCATTTGTTATATACATGTGTGCTTGTATGTTTATATGTATATTGAATTTGAATATATAACTGGCTTGTTATTAGATACGCAAATTGTATTTAAAACCTGAACTTGCAGATGTCTTAATCTGTCTTTTACTGTTTTGGTAAAGGGTATTAGGAATTATGTGATTTATTCTCCTTTATAGGCGAAGAGAAAGGCATGCAAAGACAATAGATATAGCTCAAGAGGAAGTTCTGACCTGCTTGGGAATTCATCTTTATGAAAGACTGCATCGAATCTGGCAAAAATTACGAGCAGAAGAGCAAACATGGCAGATGCTTTTCTATCTTGGTGTTGATGCTTTACGCAAGAGTTTTGAGGTAATGGGTAGCCCCGGTGGCCCAGCAGTGTAGTGCCTGCCTTTGGCCTGGGGCGTGATCCCGGAGTCCCAGGATCGAGTCCCACGTTGGGCTCCCTGTGTGGAGCCTTCTTCTCCCTCTGCCTGTGCCTTTCCCCCCCCCCCCCCCCCCCGTGTCTCTCATGAATAAATACATAAAATCTTAAACAAAAAAAAAAAAAAGGGTTTTGAGGTAAAAATAGTGGGCTGCTTCAGTGTCTAAGATTGCTTAGTCACATTATTAGACTGAATATTGCTATAAGCCACCAGTCTGATTTTGCCTCACAGGCCTGTGATCCACTGATGGTGTCATGGATTTAGGGGGATTCAGGGAGGGGAATGAGAATTTAGAAATTTGTAGATTTTTCTTTGTTTTTTTAATCCTGTTATTCTGCTGGCTTTGGTTTTTAAACCTTCTCAGAGTAGAAAACTGAAGTTGGTGATTATTTAGCAAGATGTTGCTATTAAATATATCTAATGAAAAGTTAAAAGCAGCCCCCAAAATAAGGAACAAAAGTAGAAACTTTTAATGAGGCTCAGCTTGCCTGCAGATGTGTAGCCTTTTTATATTGCTGGTATTGAGTTTAATGCTGGTGATTTGGTAACTTTCTTTGGGGGGGCGGGTTCCACTCTTAGCACATAGAATATTGGCTAGTGAACATTTTGTTACATTCTAGGGAATGGTTGTAACCCTTTAACTGGGTCACAGATCTTTTAAGAATAGTATGAAAGCTATAAACCCTTTTTTCAAAAGCCCATCCATGAGCTTTAAACATTGTCCTGGGGAGTCTGAGGAGATTTGTACTAGTTCTTGCTGCACACATTTCTGTTTCCTTTTCTCTTTGTATATTTGTGACTTCAGAAACTAGATCATCTAATCAGGTTAAATAGTCTTCTCATTGTGTGAAAAAATGAGTATTTACTCTGCTGCATTAAAATTTTGAAATTTGAAACTAGAGTATTGCTGGTTTGGAATAGGAGTATATATAAGTTTGCCTTTCCTGTAGGGATTAGTAGTATATTCACTTCCTGTAGATTTAAGATGTCTTTATTTAAAGTATTAAAATTTAAGATTCTTTGTAAAAATCTGTAAAATTGCAACATGAATTACCTGTGTGTGGTATCATTTAAAATTAGTAAATGAAGGGCACCTGGGTGACTCAGTTGGTTAAACACCCATCTCTCAATCTCAGTCAAGGTGGTGAGTTGAAGCCCCATGTTGGGTTCCATGCTGTGTGGAGCCCAAATAGATAGATAGATAGACAGAATTAGCAAATGAGAATTTCCTTGGAAAATAAATGAAGTTTTGAGCAGTCTTCACTCAACTTTGTTTTTATAATAGATGACTGTGGAAAAAGTACAGGGTATTAGCCGATTAGAACAACTTTGTGAAGAATTTTCAGAGGAAGAACGAGTAAGAGAACTCAAGCAAGAAAAGAAACGCCAAAAACGGAAGAATAGACGAAAAAATAAATGTGTATGTGATATTCCTACTCCCTTACAAGCAGCAGATGAAAAGGAAGTAAGCCAAGAGAAGGTAGTATTTCTTAATTTCGACTCATGTAGTATTGCTTTTTTGCTAGATCTTGGTATTTTTGCTCTGCTTTTCCAGAATATGAGAAGTTGCAGCTTGTATATTGGCTTTTTTCCTACTAAAATTGGTAAAAGCCAAAATTTTTAATGTCATACATTTATTTTATATTGTTTAATGGTTATCTTTTTACCTGTTCTTAGTACATTGATTAGATCAAAGTTCCAAATTTGGAAAGTTAAGTCTTTGCATGACCTAGAGCTGTTCTTTTTGGTCTCAGGACTCCTTTGCGTTCTTAAAAATTATTTTGCCCAATGTGCTTTTTGTTTATGTGGATTATACTTTTTAAAATTTGCTGTATTAGAAATTAAGATGGAGAAATTTAAAAATTATTAATTCTAAGAAAATAAAAAAAACCTATTATATATTAACATGAATAACAGTTTTGGGAAAATGTTCCCCCTTCCCCCCCAAAAAAAGAAGTGAGAAGAATTGGTATTATTTCATAGTTTTGCAGCTCTTTTTAATATTTGGTTTAAAAGGAATTAGATGAAAAAAAAAAATAAAAGGAATTAGATGGATTCTCATATCTGCTTCTGCATTTAGTCCAGTTCCTTATGGTGTTTGGTTGAAGCATATGAAGAAAGTCTGGCCTCAAATAGAAAAGGGAGAAATATTTTAATATAAACTTTTTCAGATAGTTGTGGCTATTCTTTGGCATTGCAACTCAACAAGTGGTAGTTTAAATCTTAAAGATTAGTTATGATGTGGAACCTGGCACCTATCAGTGACCTTTTCATAACTCAGTTAAATTAAAATCTATTAGTCAGTCTTGCACTTTGAATAGATCTTTTACTCATGCATGATTTTGTAACATCATGCATTGGTCATTTGAAAGATACTGGTTTACTGAGTTATGCAGATCTTGCCAGATATGATTTCATTACATAACATCACGTAATCATGTTAAAACCACTACTAATCTCATCAGAAAGGACTTTAAGTATTGGGAAGCTTCAAGCTCATTATGCTTATGTATAGAAATTTTCAAAATTCTGATTGTGTTTTGAAAGTTTGAACTTTACCACTGATACTAAATACTGTCCATTGTTTTCTTGGAGGCGATAGGCTGACTTCGTTTTTGAGAAAGTGCTTTTTAAGGGTCCCAGTCTGAATAACCATGGTTTGTCTCTCATTCTGTCAAGCAAAATTGATGTTTCAGGATAAAAACACATCTAGTTCAGCTTATAACTCAAGTAGTTGCTCAAGTGCTCTTCCTTGAGACAACCAAAGTATTTTGGTATACAGCAAAGTATTTTGGTATGCAGCAAAAGTACTTTAAGCATACTTCCTGTTTGTCACATAGACTATTAAAAAGGCATCTAAAAAAAATAGATAAATAAAAATAAAAAGGCATCTACCCATGAGGTGATACTTAATAAAAATATTTTTACTGCTTCATGGAAGACATTCGTAAGAGACATACTTACTGATTTCCTAAGAGTACTTGACAAGTAAAGAATATAGTGACTGTTAGTGCACTTTGATTGCTGCTGGTTTGATTTGTGCTAAGTACCAGCAACTTTCCCCACCATTGCTTTTGTACCATCAGTGTAAGTGTCAATACAGTGAAAAAGGCATCACATCTTAGTATTCTGATGAAAATAGTTTTGACTTAGGGAGTCAGCAGACTGTACTTTGAAAACTGCTCTCCTAGACTTTCCTGATACCATTAACTGTTAATTTGCTTTTTTAGTTGTCATAGTCTTGATCAGTGGGTTAGTGATTTTCTTACATGAGAATAATTTTTTCAGTTGTTAACCTTCTAGCTCCTATCTAATTGGTTGCTGCTAAGGAAATTAAAATGTAGCCATTTTGTAGGTAAGATTTTTTACTATCTCTTACTATTGATTGATCTTTAAAGGAAACAGACTTCATAGAAAACAGCTGCAAAGCCTGTGGCAGCACTGAAGATGGTAATGGTTGTGTAGAAGTCATCGTTACCAATGAAAATACGTCCTGTACCTGTCCTAGCAGCGGCAATCTCTTGGGGTCCCCTAAAATAAAGAAAGGTAACCAAATACAGTTTAGTTTTTTCTTTCTCTTTCTCTCTTTCTCTTTCTTTCTTTCTTTCTTTCTTTCTTTCTTTCTTTCTTTCTTTCTTTCTTTCTTTCTTTCTTTCTCTCTCTCTTTCTCTCTCTTTCTCTGTCTGTCTCTCTCTGTCTCTTTTTTCTTTTAAGATTTATTTTGGAGGGGATCCCTGGGTGGCTCAGGGGTTTAGCACCTGCCTTCGGCCCAGGGTGTGATCCTGAAGTCCTGGGATCGAGTCCCACATTGGGCTCCCTGCATGAAGCCTGCTTCTCTCTCTGCCTGTGTCTTTGCCTCTCTCTCTGTCTGTCATGAATGAATAAATAAAATCTTAAAAAAAAAAAAAAAAAAGTCAGCTGCTCAACTGACTGAGCCACCCAAGCGCCTCTACAGTTTCCTTTTCTTTTTTTTTTAAGATTCTATTTATTGGGCAGCCCCAGTGGTACAGTGGTTTACTGCCACCTGCAGCCCAGGGTGTGATCCTGGAGACCCGGGATCGAGTCCCACGTCGGGCTCCCTGCATGGAGCCTGCTTCTCCCTCTGCCTGTGTCTCTGCCTCTCTCTCTGTGTGTCTCTATGAATAAATAAATAAAATCTTAAAAAAAAAAAAAAAGATTTTATTTATTTTGGAGAGACTGTACTCTAACAGGATGGGGGGAGGGGGCAGTGTAGGGGCAGAGGGGGAGGGAAAGGAAGCGAGAAAGAATCTGAAACATAATGCACTGAGTGCAGAGCCCAACAGGGGCCTTGATGTGGGAGTTCCATCTCATGATTCTGAGATTGTGGCCTGAGCCGAAACCAAGAGTTGGATGCTCAACTGACCGAGCCACCCAAGTATTCCCTCTACAGTTTCTTTTTAAAATTAAGTCTCAAGCTTATTTATTAAAGATGTATTTATTTATTTGAGAGAGAGAATGTGCAGATGAGCAGGAGGAGGGAGAGGGAGAGACAGTCTCAAGCAGACTCTGAGCTGAGCACAGAGCCTGACCTAGGGCTCAATCCCAGGACCCTGAGATCATTACCTGAGCCTAAACTGAGAGTCACACTTAACCCACAGCACCGCCCAGATGCCTCATATTCTTTCTTTTAGATGTAAGAGGTTTTTGGAGGTACCTGGCTGGCTCAGTCAATAGAGAATGTAACTCTTGATCTCAGGGTCGTGAGTTTAAGCCCCACATTGAGGGAAGAAATTACTTTTTAAAAACAACTTTAAGGGCAGCCCGGGTGGCTCAGTGGTTTAGCACAACCTTCAGCCCAGGGTGTGATCCTGGAGACGTGGGATCGAGTCCCATGTCAGGCTCCATGCATGGATCCTGCTTCTCCCTCTGCCTGTGTCTGTGCCCCCCTCTCTCTCTCTCTCTCTCTCTCTAATAAATAAATAAAATCTTTAAAAATAAATAAATAATTAAAAAACCTAAATTTAAAAAATAAAAAAAAATGTAAGAGGTTTTAGAGATCCTGTTTCTTAAGACACTAGTCCCTTTTTCTTTATGGTGTTTGATTTGTTATTATTTGATCAAAACAAAAAACTGTAAATCCCTAATTATGTTTTCATTATTTAATTTTTTATTTTCAGTAAGCTATCAATTTTGAAATTTTTCTGTAGTCTCCAGTTCATTCTTTGTACTAATATATGTATTGGTATGTTAATTGTATCTCTCAACTGCTTTATTTTCAGGCTTATCACCACACTGTAATGGTAGTGATTGTGGATATTCATCTAGCATGGAAGGGAGTGAAACAGGTTCTCGGGAGGGTTCAGATGTTGCCTGCACTGAAGGCATTTGTAATCATGATGAACACGGTAGGTTCAGATTAAACCTCCCAATTATTTCTACTACATGGCTGATTTAAGCACATAAATAAGAGATTATTGATTTCTGCAGGTGACGACTCCTGTGTTCATCACTGTGAAGACAAAGAGGATGATGGAGATAGCTGTGTTGAATGTTGGGCAAATTCTGAAGAGAACACCACCAAAGGAAAAAATAAAAAGAAGAAAAAGAAAGCCAAGATGTTGAAATGTGATGAACATGTAAATGTTATAATTTTAAAATCTTTGCTGTTGAGGGGAGAACAGCCTATTTTTTTTAGGAGTGACAAGTCTGCAGCTTAGTTCTTAGTATTTATTATTATTTGAGAAGGAGTACCTTTAGAATGCAGTTCCATTGGTTGCTCATCTTGTATGTGTGTGTGTCTGATGTAGTCATTTGACCAGCAGTCCATGTGAGTCATAAATCCAGTTCATTCTTTTCATAATACGTTTTTTTAATATTTTATTTATTTATTTGAGAGAGAGCGAAAACGCAAGCGAAGGGCAGAGGGAGAAGCAGGCTTGTTACAAAGCAGGGAGCTCTGTGGGGCCTGATCTCAGAACCCCAGGATCATGACCTGAGCTGAAGGCAGATGTTTAGCTGACTGAATCATCCAGGCACCCCATTTTTTTCTTTTCTTTTTTTTTTTCTTTTAAGATTTTATTTATTCATGAGAGAGACAGAGAGAAAGGCAGAGACACAGCAGAGGGAGAAGCAGGCTCCATGCAGGGACCCTGAGGTGGGATTTGATTCCGGGTCTCCAGGATCACGCCCTGGGCTGAAAGCAGACACTCAACCCCTGAGCCACCCAGGGATCCCACACCCCATTTTTCATAATAGTTTTTTTTTTTTTTTTTTTTTTTTAAGTTTTGCTTATTCATGAGGGATAGAGAGAGAGAGGCAGAGACATAGGCAGAGGGAGAAGTAGACTCCTTGCAGGGAGCCTAATGTGGGACTCTATCCCAGAACCTGGATCATGACCTGAGCCAAAGGCAGACGCTCAGTCACTGAGCCACCCAGGCGTCCCTTCATAATAGTTTTAAATGAATTAGCTATGTAATCTTGAGCAGTTTGCTTGATGTTAGTTGTCCCATTTGTTTTTTTGTTTTTGTTTGTTTTTAAAGATTTTATTTATTCTTGAGAGAGACAGGGAGGCAGAGACGTAGGCAGAGGGAGAAGCAGGCTCCCTGTGGTGAGCCTGATGTGGGACTCGATCCCCAGACCCCAGGATCACAGTCTGAGCCAAAGGCAGACACTCAACCACTGAACCACCCAGGCATCCCAGTTGTTCCATTTTTAAGGAGAGAATGGTCCCTATCAGATTAAGTTCTGTGAAGATGAAATGAGGTGATATTGATGAGTTAACATAGCATCTGTTATGTAGTAAGTGCCTACTAACTGCCAGCTGCTGCTGTTATTCAGCATTCCTTCTAAAAAGTTAACACGTCATTAGGACCTTTTTTTTTTCTTTCTTTAAAGAGTAATTGCTATTATTTCCTGCCTTTTTATCTGGGATATCCTTTGTTGTGGTTTCAGATCCAAAAGCTTGGAAGCTGTATTACAGATCCAGGTAATCGAGAGACCTCAGGAAATACCGTGCACACAGTGTTTCACCGTGACAAGACCAAAGATGCACATCCTGAAAGCTGTTGCAGTTCTGAAAAGGGTGGGCAGCCACTGCCTTGGTTTGAGCATAGGAAAAATGTACCACAGTTTGCAGAACCTACAGAACCGTCATTTGGTCCTGATTCCGGTAAAGGTGCCAAGAGCTTAGTTGAACTCCTTGTAAGTAAGGATATCTTATTGTGAATAACTGATTGCTCATGGGGTAGATGTGGAAGGGGACAATATTTGAGAATTTAAACTTGGGACTGGGGGACATTAAGGGCAGTCTCATTATTTTTGGTGATTTCATTTCTGCTCTTCCAGTCATGGGTTATGCAACTGCTCTAGAGCACATTTCCTTGTCTTCCTTTGTCTCAGAGGTAGGAGAGAATAGTTGGGAGAAGGGGATAGAGTTAGCATTATGTCCAGGAGTCTGCCTCTTTGAAGAGGGTTATTTGTAAGCAAACTGCCTTTCTGAGTGGCAATTTATGGTGGCTAGCCTTCCAGACCAGGAAAATATGTAGAATCTGAACTAGAGCCCACTTTTCTAGGTTCTATCCTTTAGGTTCATGTAGGATCAGAGCATAACTGGAAAATCTTTTATATTGATTCCCAAGTCTTGATACTTTAGGTGAATTATGCCTGATTGCAAGCAACCCAGTAGTACATAGTTTGTGTGGAGCTTAGAGGAGGGGAAGAAAAGAGATGGGTGATGTATCTTTTGTATAGTAGTTAGGCTGTTAATGGAACCAAATCCTTTAGATTTTTTTTTTTTTTTACATGGTGGTTAAGTTTCCTAAGTTTTAAAAAGGTTATATTTTACTTAATTTGTTAGAGCTAAAAGTTTCAGCATAGGACCAGCCAGTTAAAAACCAGATCAGTCTGGTTATTTAGAGTTTGGTAGCGAGCTATAACCATCTGTAGTCATTTTTTTTTTTTTTTTAGATTTTATTTATTCACTCATAGAGACGCAGAGAGAGAGAGAGAGAGAGAGAGAGGCAGAGACAAGGCAGAGAGAGAAGCAGGCTCCATGCAGGGAGCCTGATGTGGGACTCGATCCTGGGTTTCCAGGATCACACCCCGGGCTGCAGGCAGGCGGCGCTAAACCGCTGCGCCACTGGGGCTGCCCTCTAGTCATTTTTTTAAGGCAAAGGCATGTTGGTACTCTGTCAGGTTTACAGGTCTTCTAGGACAAATTATAGATTCAGAATTTCAAACTGAGTGGAGTTGGATTATATTCTTACTTAGTACTTTCTGAGACAGAATGACATGATGCTTGTTCTGTAAACAGTCCAATCAAAGACCTTTTGTGACTCAATTGAAATCAAAAGGCTAACCTGCCTTAATTTTTAGTTGTCCTCCATCAGCATAGTATTTTGCATTCTTAGTTTAACTCATAATCTTAACTACTGCTTTTATTTGCAGGATGAGTCTGAATGTACTTCAGATGAGGAAATCTTTATCTCACAAGACGAAATACAGTCATTTATGGCTAATAACCAGTCTTTCTACAGCAATAGAGAACAATACCGACAGCATCTGAAGGAGAAATTTAATAAATACTGCCGCTTAAATGATCACAAGAGGCCCATTTGTAGTGGCTGGTTGACAACGGCTGGAGCAAATTAAATAAATAAAATAGCTCTGTCTTTCAATGAAACACTCAAGATGACTACTGCGCCTTCTCTTTCAAAAAACTTAATTTAGTGACTTATGGCAAAATTTTATCTTAAATCAATGTGATTCTTTCTTGTTTTGGGAGACGGTGGAGGTAACCTCATTAGTTTGTTCTTTCTTCAGGCTTGTGTCTTTAGTTGCGTGGCTGCGCAGGCCTGCCATATGATTTAAGCCATCTCTCTTCATTAAATGTTTCTCTTCCTGTGAGACTTACTAAAGCAACCTAGTGGCAAAAAGTAATGTTGTACTTATACTTCTGTACAGAAATGACAATGAGCTGAATATATGGTTTTACAAAGTAGACATCCACTTGCAAAATGTTTGGATGTAATGTTAAAGCGCAATGTGCAAAATTTAAAATAAAGAATATTTATTAATACGCATAGTAAAAGTTGGTGTACATGTTTCTACTTAATGTGTGGCAGTATTTTAATATTTGCCACTTGTGGACTTGGTACTTAGCCATTGTTAATGTTAGGATAGAGATACAGATCGTTGAGGGCAAAATTCTTCCCTTGACCAGAGTCAACAACCAAGAAAAGCAGTTTCCAGTCTTGAAAGAAATTTGCTTCAGTACCTTTAAATACTGGCTAGCTAGCATCTTTCTCATGACATTGTTAATTGCTGTTATTAAAAATTCCCTGATACCTAACATAAAGCACCTTAAATTCAGAGATTCATATTGAACTAGAAGAATGAAACCAGAATTTCTACCAAGAGTGGCCTGAGCAATGTGACTCTAGCAAGCACCTAAACCTGGGACTGGAGGGCTGCACCCAAGGCTAACCACATTGCAGTCTGTAAGTGCATGCTCCTTGTCTGGTTTCCTACAATAAAGTCACTATGGCATTACAGTTTACTGCTTCCATAAGCTGTCTGAGAGCACTGAAGGAGAGCGATTCCCCCTGGAGTAGCATTTGGCTGCCATTTAAAAGGTTGAGTCAGTTCAGTAAACGTGTGCTTAGAGCTTTGTGTTTACATGTTGATAATACTTGGTGGGCAGCAGTGAAATAGTGGGACAGTCAATACCTCTTTGGAGTGAGGATGGAGTGAATTTTAGGGGCTTTCTACCACTTAATCAGACTTCAGGGGGGACAACAGCAGAAGCTTAGATTTAATTTTTATAGATGGTGGCATTTCTTTGATATACCCCCTCAGTTGTATAAGGATGGGTGGGGCAGAGGTAAAATGAGTCTGACCTTTGTTCACTTTCATCCTGGAATCCAGAAAAAATAACTAAGGGTCCCCCACAGCCCTAAAGCTCTATTCACTGCCTTTGCAGTCAGGTTTTCTCTCGAGATCCGTGAAAGAAGGGCTGGCTTTATTTTTTTTAAGATTTTTATTTATTCATGAGAGACAAAGGCAGAGGGAGAAGCAGGCTCCCTGCAGGGAGCGGTGTGGAACTGAATTCCTGGACCCCCAGATTATGCCCTGAGCTGAAGGCAGATGCTCAACCACTGAGCCCCCCAGGCATCCCTGGTTTTATTTTAATCTTTGTGGGCCAAACATGGTACTTGGTGAATGAATAAACCAGCCACATTTACTGCTTATACCATTGCTTGCAGTGGAGGAGTTCCTTAGGCAGAGGTGTTTTTTCTTTGAAAGGATGGTTATATTGGGAATGCAGACGTAAGGAAGGCAGTTTCCAGAGCTTTGATGGAACATCCTGTGTGGTCAAAGAGCAAAGTGAGCTCTACTCTGAGCAAACCCAACAACCCAAGAAGAGACAAAGGGGAGAATGGAGTGGAACCCAGTTTAGGAGCACAACCTCTGGCCTAAGACTGGACAGCTTGAAGTCCAAACCATGCTTCACCTTCTCAGGATAGTCATCTATAAAATGAAGACCAGGAAGTAGTTATCTCATAGGGCTGCTCTGCATATTAATATATTTAAAGTGCTTTAAAAGTACCTATTACACAGTAAGTGCTCAATAAATATTAGCTATTGCTTTAATCTTTGATATGCATAGTGATACATTTGTTTCAATGGGAGTTGGGAGGGATAGGACCGTTGGAGACAGTGGGCCAATAAACGTGTACTTGGGGGTATTTCCATTTTTAACTTTTAAGTTCTCCTTCTAGTAACGCCGAGGATTCAGGTGGGTCTAAGAGCCTCTTCAAGGTAACTAGGCGAGGATAGCTGCTGAGACAGCCTTTTCTGGGCCGAACTCTTCCCATCAGCCACCGGGGGCGTTGGAGTCACCTAAGCGCCCTTAATTTCTCCTCCCAGCCTTAGGGCTCAGGACATTGGGAAGGGAGACTGAACACGGGGCGGGGGGGTACGTGCGGCCTCGGGCCTGGAGCAAGCCCCCATCAAACCTCGGCTTCCCTGCCGCTGCGGGAGGCCGGCCCGCGAGATCCCGCGGCCCTCCCACGCCCGGCCGCGCGGCGGGAAGCGTGGTTTCCCGGCCCCCGCCAGGCAGGGGCGGGGGCGGGGCGGCCAGGCCACGGCGGGCCTCCCGCTGGGAGGAGGCGGGTCGCGGGGGGGCGGAGGGTGGGGCCGCAGCCGGGGGCCCGGCGGAATGGAGGCGGGCTGGGGCGAGGCTCGGGGCGGGGCCGGTGGGCGGCGGCCGCGGCGGTGACCGGAGAGCGGCCGAGCCCCAGCGACCCGGGGCGGGGCTCCGCGATCCCAATGTCCGGCTCGTGGAGCGAGGGGGGCGGGCGGCTCGGGACCACCGCCAGGGCTGGCATGGAGCGGTGGCGTGACCGGCTGGCACTGGTGACGGGAGCTTCGGGGGGCATCGGCGCGGCCGTGGCCCGGGCCCTGGTCCAGCAGGGACTGAAGGTAGTGGGTTGTGCCCGCACCGTGGGCAACATCGAGGTAAGTCCCCGCCGCGGGGAGGGTCGTTCTGGGAGGCGTCGTTTCCAGCCGGGTCGGGTCTGGGTGGGGGAGGCGGGGTGAACCTGTCCTCCCCTGTCCGCCACCCCAAGGCCATTTGCAAGGGGGCCAGAGGGGGAGGGATGGATGCCTAGTAGGACAGGCCTCTATCTTACCTGTTATAAAGTCCCGTCTTTTAAGGAGCTCCTACTCCTGACAGCCTCTACTGCAGTGTACCAGTTCTCTGACTCCTTGGCATCTTTCTCTCTGCCTATCTACCTGCCAGAGATCAGGGCTAGCTAGGCAGCTAGGGAGACGGAAAGAAAACTTACTGGCCTCAGTGGCTAAGTTGGCTACTGGATTTCTCCCTCTAGTCCCCAGACCTCCTTGCCCACAAAGCCAAGCGAAGTGACTGGCCAGCCAGATGAACAGGGGCTACAGGTTTTTGATCAGGATACTTTTTTACCCAGGACTGAAGGTGTGGTTGGGGTGGGAGTGGAGCTTTCCAGAAGAGACTCACTCCCAAATTTGAGGGTTAACCCCGACCCCAGTGGGATATTTACAGATAGACCTTTCTCCAATTTCACTGTCCTAGGTGGGACTGAGTAGGTGAAATAGGGCATGGAATATGTGAGCCCTGAGGAGACAAAGCAATGTAGAACCGAAACTTCTTATTTTTTTCTTAACCTGGGGTTGGGAGCCCCAAGATGTGAGCAACAAGAGCCCAGAGCAAAATGAAATGAAGTTGGCCATGTTGTAACAGGAAGGAAGACGACGAGAAATTTCCATCATAGGTCATCTTTGGATTTGTTCCTGGCAAAATCACTCTCGGGGTTTGGGCTAGTGCTTAGCTGCAGGGCTTTATCTTCACCATTGGTCAAAGTCCCAACATAAGGAGGCTTTGGGTGGGGACAAAGGGAGAAGGTGTACCGAAGGAGGGCTGTCCCCTTCCCTGCTGCTGGCCAAAGGTACACTTTATAGCTATCTAGATAGTCCCAAGGTCACCCAGCTATATCATTGCCCTACTCCACCCCTCCGTTTCTCCTGTCCTGAGGAGCTCAGGGCCCAGCCCCAACCTTGGAGCCTAGACCATCAGACCAGGGTTTAGACCCATGGATTCCTTAATTCTAAAGCCATTGTTGCCTTCTCTTCCTACTCCCCACCACCATCCCCTGCCAACGCAAACTAGCCAGGAAAGGGGTCCCTGAGCTCCACGGGGATCTTCAGGCTACTCATCCAGCCCCAGGATGACTCCTTTAGTGAGGGGGAAATGCCTGTGCTGGGAGGGGATAGACATAATTTCAGGTCATTTCTGAGGATAGATGAGGATAGGTGGGACATGAGAAGGCAATGACAGGGAGCTCTATGTCCCCAAGTCCTCCAATTTGGCTTTCCTGTGGGGATTTGAGTCTGGAGGTGGAAGGGAGAAGTTGTATGCCAGGGGAAGGGAGGATCCCTGCCATATTTGTGTTTATTGACATTAAAACAGAGTTTGAGTTCTGGCCCCCAACAGAGAGAAGCCCTGTCCTGTGGCTGTGAGTAGATGAAATGGGGTAAAGGGGGCCTTCGAAGTCCCAGAAGACTATACCTTTTGAACTCTTGAGAAGTTAAAGCAGAAAAAGAATCTCTAGGTCCCCTGATCCAACCCTTTATTCCCATCTTGATTTGGGGAAGAAGGGGTTCAAGGCCAGGGCAGTTGGTGTCCAAGTGGGCCTTCCTCTAGGGCACCTCCTACCCCCTAACGCTCTCCCTCCCACACATGTATGGTCACCTTCACAAGCCTCAGGTGCCCAGTCTCTGGCCTCCAAGGCCACATGGCTTGGTTTCTTCCTGCTTCTGAATGTCTGCATCCCTCACAGCCACCTCGCAGTGGCTCTGCCTTCTCAGGTCTGTCTGTCTCAGGGCTCCTCAGCGTCCTGAGGTCCCTGTTGATACATTGGGGCTGCCCGGTGTCACCTGCCACCTGACTGGTCTTATCATAACCTGAGAAGTTTAGGGGTAGAGGACAGTACACTGTGGGACAGAGGAAAAGAATCTGTCGTGACTTCCTCACCTGTCTTTATAGGTAGGGCGAGGGGAGACTGGCAGTTGGGCTCAATCTGAAAGCCAGCTGGCTGCACTCTGTGGAGGGAGGGTGACAGTTCAGACATAGGCCCTCTGGTAGGGACTGGATGAGGCAACAGGAGAGGAGAGAATCCCTGAGTAACCAGCTCAGTGACTCCTGGTACTGGTGGAGGACGCAAGGAGTGGGGTGAGAGGTGCAGCTTACCTGTGAGCAGAGAAGGGCTCCTGCTTGAGAGGCAGAACGAAGAGAGACCACGCTGTCTAGGACCCCTGGCTCCCTTTTCCCTTCTTGGAACCAAAAACTTGAGTTTATCATGAGGTTCCTCCATTGACGATCTCAACTCCCCTGGGCCCCCCTCACTCAGGGAATGCTCATCATCTCCTGGATTTTGACCAAAGAGGACAAGTAGCCCCAACATCTACGTGGCTGGAAGGTGGCTACCAAAGGAGAGAGTTCTCTGAGGAGTGACAGTGGAGGAAGACTGTCTTGGGTGGGAAGGTGTGGGAGTGAGCAGCTCACCCCAGTTAGCTCCCTGTTGGGTTCCATAGGAGCTGGCTGCCGAATGTAAGAGTGCAGGCTATCCTGGGACTTTGATCCCCCACAGATGTGACCTGTCCAGCGAGGAGGACATCCTCTCCATGTTCTCGGCCGTCCGCTCTCAGCATAGCGGTGTAGACATCTGCATCAATAATGCTGGCTTGGCCCGGCCTGACACCCTGCTCTCAGGCAGTACCAGCGGCTGGAAGGACATGTTCAACGTAAGGGCTGCTGGCTTGGATGGAGGGCTTGGGAGGAGAGTCGGGGGCCAGGGCTCTGTGAACCAGGGCGAGGCTTGGGGTAGGACAGCAAAGCAGAGGGTGCTTTGGGTTCCTACCTGGGGCACTTTGACTCCACCCTTGTTTCTTTCCCTACCAAAGGCACAGTGAGATGAATGGCCACATCTTTTCTGTTCTTTCCTTTGAGCCCCCAAAAGGGGCCGTTTTTAAAGTCCAGGCTGATTTCTTTCTCCTGGAAGAAAGACTGGTAGGGAGAGAACTGCTGTTTATTGAATGCCCCTGCGTGTCAGTACCACGCTACATACTTGGGAACGTGGTCTTTCGGAAGCAAAGGAGCCAAGAGACAGGAGATGAGATTCTCCTTAAGCCCTCTCAGTCACTGTGTGGCTTCAAGCAGATGGCCGGCCACCCTCTTTGAGCTCCAGTCTTGTCACATTTAACTGGGGTGAACACACCTATATCATTGATGTGTAGGGCCACAAACTCTCCTGGGGCCAGGTAAATGCCTAAATGAGTGAGGTAGGTCAGGTGGAGTCTGCTGTCAATGGGGGAGCACACGGCCAAGTACAAGGGTGGCTGCTGAAGTCCAGCATCTTGACCCTAGTGCAGTGTGGGTCCAGTGTGGCCAGATCAATGATTTCTTTGAGAGGAGCGGAGAGCCTGGGTTTTTATGTGACATCCCACCCCTCCCATTGACCAAAACCTCTGCTCCAAGGGCAAGGATTTTTTTTTTTAAAGATTTTATTTATTCATGAGACACACACACACACAGAGAAAGAGAGAGAGAGAGAGAGAGGCAGAGACACAGGCAGAGGGAGAAGCAGGCTCCATGTAGGGAGCCTGACGTGGGACTCGATTCCAGGTCTCCAGGATCACGCCCTGGGCTGAAGGCAGTGTTAAACCGCTGGGCCACCAGGACTGCCCAAGGGCAAGGATTTTTTTAATAAAGATTTTTTTAATTCATTTGAGAGAGACAGAGAGAGTGAGTGAGAGCACGAGCAGGAGGGAGGGGCAGAGGGAGAGGGAGAAGCAGACTCCCCACTGAGCAGGGTGCCCAATGTGGGTAGAACCTGAGTCCTGGGATCACAACTCGAGCCAAAGGCAGACGCTCAACCACTAAGCCACTCAGGTGCTCCCAAGGCAAGGATTTTTGTCTGGCTTATTCTCTGCCCATAATAGATATTCAGTAGATGCTCAGTATTTGTGGAGTGAATGAAACCTCCCAGTACACATTGGGAATGAACTAAAAGTGTTTTAAAATTTTGTATAGACCAAACACAGCCTTCAGGACATGGGTTTTCAACTTATAGACTATATTATGGGGCAATATTAGGGTATAAAAGTATCCCGAGAAATTAAAAGCTGTGTGTCCATGGGGATCCATCTTTCCCCACAATTGACTTGGCACCTAAAAGGTGCTTGGGCCTAGAAATGAACAATGAACACTGAAACAATGAACCATGAAGAATGAAGCACTATCCCCTATCCCCAGAAAGCTTTCTGAGGTCTGAGTTGCGGTCCTCACCTGCAGTTAAGTGAGTCTCTAAACCTGGACCTCAAGTTCCTCATCTGTAAAATGAGGGACTTATCTCAAATCTTTAAGACCCTTTCAGCTTCATTCAGCATTATAAAATCCTATTAGGATTGTCTTCTGAGACATCTCCAGCCACCACATACCACCAGATGTAGGAGAATCAACTCCCTTGGTCCTAGGGGACCTGTTTCTCCTACTCCATCTGTCCTCAGATTTGAGTTCTCTGCCTCACAAACATACATTACCGAGAGGACCAGAAACAGGGCTCAAAGCTTCTCGTGCCCTTCTGCCATGTGTGCTGAGGCAGGTTCACACTGAGAGTGTTCTGTCTCCGATGCCTGGCTCTGACACCTGATAAAGAGAAACATCTAATGTCCTGGCAGGTCTTATTTCTTCTCTCAGGAAGAGAGAGTGAGGACCTGCTGAAAGCTTTATCTCTGCTTGTCCTCATGGGGGAAGGGTGGGGCTTGGCAGGAGCTTTAGAGCTGAGATACTTCTTAAGGCCTTTGTTCCATGAAAGGTGGGGACTTGGGGCCACCTTTGGCAGAAGCCAAGGAAGACAGAAAACCCCCATGTGCTTGGGAGGTCCTCTGCCATCCTATGACCAGTTACTCCACTGTCTAAAGAGTCTCCACACCTAGTCTTGTAGATAGATGGAAGGCAGGGGAAGGAAGGTCAGGCCTTCTCTGCTTGTAGTCACAGGGGAGGGGAGAGGACAGGAAGGGAGTAGAGAGTACTCCGAAGGGTGGGGAGAGACTAGGGTCTGTGCTTGAGGAGAGAGATTTTTAAAGCAATCTTAGGAAAGATTTTTAGGTTTTTTTAGAGCGAGCAGGGCCAGGGACACTGACCCAGAGAAAAGAGGAGTAGGGTGTTTGGGGAAGAAAAGGAGATGGTTCTCTAAGGCAGGCATTCTATTGTTTGCAGAGGAGACAGCCAAGAGAGGGAGGGTCCAGGATCATGGATGGGTTTGGGGGTTTTCCATTCCTGTTTGTAGAAACCGGGGAGGGGATTTCACCCTGGGAGGAGAGCTACTACTGCTGTCACCTGGGGCTTGTGGTTTTAGGGGGAGGCAAATTACCCTGGAACCATTGTTGGTCTCTGGTAGGACCTGGACACTGTTTGGAATGCCACTCTCCCAGGGTGTGGGGCGTACTCTGGCTCTATTACCTGCTCCGATGGGCCCATGCTGGGGACACCCCATTGCCTTCCCTGGCCTGCAGGTGAATGTGCTGGCGCTCAGCATTTGCACCCGGGAAGCCTACCAGTCCATGAAGGAACGCAAGGTGGATGATGGGCATATCATTAACATCAACAGGTGAGGCAGGTGGTGGAGGGCAATGTCTCAGGTCACCACTCTCCCACCAAGCTGAGTGATCTGTTGCAGCTCACTTGACCTTTTTGAGCATCCGTTTCATTGGTGGTAAAATAGGGATTTAATACCCAGTTAACAGCCAGATGGCACAATTGTGAGGGAAAGAATAGTGTTATCAAGTGCCAGCCCCTAGGTGGACTCCTGGGGAGTGCAGAGCTTGCAGGAGCTGATTGAACCACGAAAGCTACCTTAGTGGGCCCCTAGAATGGCCTCCAGAGGTCCCCTTGAGCAGGCTTCCTGTGGCATCTAGGTGGTGGGGCTGGCTGGTGCAGCAGGGGGCGTGGCTGCTCTTTCAGCAGCTTCACTCTTCTTTCCCCTTTCCTCCTTCCTCCAGCATGTCTGGTCACCAAGTGTCACCCCACTCCGTGATCCATTTCTATAGTGCTACCAAGTATGCTGTCACCGCACTTACAGAGGGACTGAGGCAAGAGCTTCGGGAGGCCCAGACCCACATCCGAGCCACGGTGAGGGTGCAGCCTGGCCCTGGTGGGGACAGGGTAGGCACAGGCCCTCCCCACCCCACACGCACACTGTCCAGGCTGTGCTGCCAGGAGTGTGAGGGGCACAGAGCTCCTGGGCTCTCCTGCTGCTTGCGTGCCCCTGCCTGGTCCTTGACTTTGAGGTGGGAGGGGGCTGACCAGAAGGGAACACAGTGGGTGAGGCTGAGAGAAAGCAAGGAGTGTGGGAAAGCATGGCTGGAAGCCTGGGCTCTGGGCTCTTTCCTGGAGGCCGCATGACCCTGGGCAGCTCATTTGACCCCTCCAAGTGTCACTCTTTGCACTTGTAAAATGGAGACGACGACACCTACTTGGTTATAATGTTTTAAGGGACACTGTCATAAAACACTGACCTGATAAGGGCTCAGAAGGTGGTAGGTGTCATTGTGAGCATCGCAGCCATAGGCGGACCAGGTGGCTGCTGGACACTGGGTGGCCATCACTGTGAAGCAGCACCCCCTGCCCCAGGTCTCCATCCTGTCCCCCCAAGCCTCGGCCTCTGATTAGGGTAGAGGCAGGGCTCTGCTCGGCCCCTGAGCAGGCCGTCTCTGTTGGTCCAGTGCATCTCTCCAGAAGTGGTGGAGACACAATTCGCCTTCAAACTCCATGACAAGGACCCTGAGAAGGCAGCTGTCACCTATGAACGCATAAAGGTGGGGCCTCCTCCTGGGATGGGGTGAGCCACTTACTCCCTATGTAAAGGCAGAGGGAACCCTGGCCTTTAGACTGCACCCCTCTAGCCAGCCTGTCACCCCTCCTGGAGGGCTGGGGTGGGGATGAAGATGCTGGAGAGGACGTTAGAAGTAGGAGGTCTGTTCTTCCCTCGCTTCACCCCTTTCCTCTGGTGCTCCCCAGTGTCTCAAGCCTGAGGATGTGGCCGAGGCTGTCATCTATGTCCTCAGCACACCTCCACATGTCCAGGTGAGTCTGGCCTTGACTGCCCACCCCTTGGAAGAGCCCAGCCATCCTCAGAGGAGGACCGCAGGGAGGCCTTAGGGGGTGGGAAGAACGTTCTGGCTGCCTCAAGCCTTGTGCCTTCCAGCAGATCGGAGACATCCAGATGAGGCCCACGGAGCAGGTGATCTAGCTTCCTGTGGGGACCTCTGCCTTCCCTCCCCGCCCCTCACGGCTTGGCTCCTGCCTCTGGATTTTAGGTGTTGATTTCTGGACTCCTGGATTCTGCTTCCTCTCCCTACCCCACCAGGGGCTAGAAAATTTGTTTGAAGTTTTTATATCTTATCAGACTGTTTCCACCACAAATATGAACAGTGGGTTGGGGAGAGGAGGTGGTATACCTGATAATTTCATGTGTTAACTCATTCTTGGTCCCCTTCTTAGGCTCCTTGGTGTTTGTTTGCTCTCTTTGGTCTCTCCCTTTTGACCTGGGGAAGGGACTGTGGCCCAGAGGGGGGCTTTCCCTGTCTTCTTGCATCCCATGCCCTGTCCCTCAGGGAGGAAGTGGCAGAGAGAAGTCCTCACCTTCTATCTGAATGGTTATCCAAGGCTCCAGGCTTCTTCCTCTCCCTGCCCTACTGCCCCCATTGCCCTTTCTCTTCCCCCATCATAGTTCTCCAGCCCAGGCTTGGCTTCTTGGCTCCTATTGGGGTCATCACTCCACACTGACTATGGCCGCTGACTACTAGGGCCTGCCTCCCAAGTGAATTTCACTGTGACAATTAAAAAAGAAAAATTGCAACAACCTACCTTGGCTTCGGGAGTGTCTTTCAGGTTCTTCCTCCTTTTCTGTGATCAGGGCAGTTGTGCCTCGGAATTTCCTCCAGGTGAGGGGGAAGGTGGGTACATTTGGGGCATCGGTCCAGGAGTGTGGATTACCTTAGAAAGCACATGTGGGTTTGGGTTGGGTCTTGAAAATTGGTAGGAGTTTGCCAGCCAGGAAAGAGGACACCAGTGGATACAAGGGTGGGAGGCTGAATAAGTGAATGAGCAGCCAGTGTTGTGGCAACAGCACAGAACATCGTGCGGGGGTGAGATGGGGCTGAAAAGGAAGCTCCTGCGTGGATCACGCAGGTCTGAGTGCGAGCAAGGCGTCCGCCCAGCACCTGTGGGCCAAGCGCATCAGGTGGCTTGTGCGCAGGTGAGGCCCTAGGCACAGCGCCCAGAGAGCCGCCGCGGGACAGGAAGTGGCTGCTGGGATCCTGCGAGGACCCTGAGGGTCCGACGGGCCTGGGGGCGGTGCCGAGGAAGGGCCGGACGCGGGAGTTTCTGCACCGGCCGGTGGACTGGATGTGGGGAGGGAGTCGCCACGACTGACCCGGTTGAACACACGCCCTTAAAGCGGCGTCTGCCGGGGCCGGGGTGAACGTGGCTCTTCAGCCTCCGGACACCTCTGGGGACCTGGAAGGGCGCAGGTGAAGCGGCTGGCAGGGGAGGTCCTGCCGGCAGCGCGACAGAGAAGGCCGCGGCTCAGCCAGCCCTGCGAGGGGCGCTGTGGGCAGGCGCGGGCGGCCGGGCATGCGCAGTGCGTGGGCGGGCCGGGGCCGGGCCGCCCGAACCCGGAAGCGCGGCGGCCCACGTGGGCGGCGGGGGCGGGGCCGCCGGTCCCAGGGAGTCTGCGGGGCGCCCGGGGCGCTCGTCCCCCGCACGCGTGCTGGGGCCCCGGGAGCGGGGTGAGCGCTCCTGATAGCGCTGCAGGGCCATTGGCCATGTCGCTGCTCGGGGCCGTTGGGGGCGCGCCCTGGCGTTGTCCCGGTCGCCTCTTCGCCTGTCATTTCTCCCACGCGGCGCGGCGTGGGGAGGAGCTGAGCCGCCTGCTCCTGGATGACCTGGCGCCGACCTCGCGGTCTCCGCGGGGACTGGAGCTTCTGTTTGGCCTGGCCCCTTGTCTCCTGGCCTTGCGGGCCGCCCGTCGCCGGGTGGCCAGGCTCCTGCTCCAGGCCGGCAGATCCGGGTTGCAGGGGGAGCGGGCCGAGCTGCTCCGGGAGGCAGAGGCGCGGGACATCCCAGTTCTGCGGCCCAGACGGCAGAAGCTGGACGCCCTGTGCCGCCATCAGGTGCACCAGGGCGTGTGCATGGAGGTGAGCCCGCTGAAGCCTCGGCCTTGGACTGAGGTCGAAGAGGCGAGGCCGGGCGACGACCCCCGGCGGCTGTGGCTCGTCCTCGAGAGGCTCCAGGATCCCCGGAACCTTGGGGCCGTGCTGCGTTCTGCTCACTTCCTCGGCGTGGATAAAGTCATCACCAGCGGGAGAAACAGGCACGATGTCCCTTAGTCCCCATGTGCCCTGGTTTGGGGCGCAGCCGAGTCTCTAAGCACCTGACCCGGGGTCCCTCAGCCAGGGCTTCCCATCGTCAGAACTCACACCCCTAACCCTTGGAAGCCGGGGCGGAGGGGAGGGCGCCGGGTTTGAGTTTACCCACCTTAATGCAGGGCATGGGGCCATTTGCAGCTGCCCGCTCACTCCGGTGGTCAGCAAGGCCAGCGCAGGGGCTATGGAGGTGATGGACGTGTTCTCCACCGATGACCTGGCCGGCTTTCTACAGGTAACGGCGTGGAGGGGGGCGGCGGGGAAAGGAGCAGAAGGGAACCAAGCCCAGTCTCTGCAGCCACCTGATGGAGGAAGAGGAGGATGTAGGATCGTTCCCTACGTCCTTCTAAATCCCTTTAGGAAGGGGTTTAGTAGAACAGAATCTGAAGTTGGAAACTTTCTGGCTTCATTCCCTTCGTGCCTTCCCCAGGCATACATAGCTCTTTGCCCTGGAGGCTAGTTAACGTACCTCAGAGCCTCACTCTCAGTAGGTTTTCAGTAAACGTTTGTTGAGCTTTGAGAAGCTGGGGGGCACGAGTCATGTGTTCTGAGTAGGGGCACAGCTTGAAAGACTCTCTGAACAAGGACTAATCTATGCCTTCCCCATCCCCCCACCCCCACCCAGAAAAAAACCAAAAACCCAGACAAACCACCACCACCAAACAACTTTGATATCCAGGAAGGGGTAAACCTAAGGAAAACCCTCTCCTGGTCCAGGTTTCTGTCTTCGGCTGTGCTTCTCGTGCTGGACACGAGGGGGCAGTCTTGCTTTGCATTTGGCTACTCCTCTGACTATTCGCCCCCTCCTCTATTCTGGGTTCATTTCTTAGTTTCATCCAGTCTCAAGGCTTTAAATACCATCTACACTTGGATGGCTCCCAAATGTATATCCTAGCCTGGATCTTACTCGGGAGGCCCAGATTCAACAGCTTCTTTTGTGGTCTGAGGGGCATTTCAAACTTCACATTTCCAAAGCTGAGCACTTCCTTGTGTAGACTTATCCAGCTCAGCCAATGGCAACTGCATCCCTTTGTTTAGGCCCAAAGCTGTGGTGGCCTTGATCCTTCTTCCTGCTCTCATAGCCTATGGCCCACAGCTATCAACAGATTCTTTCAGTTTTACCTTGAAGTTATTTTTGTGTTCCTAGCAATCTTCACCATCTCTGCAGCTCCCACCCTGGTGCAGGCCACCATCATCTCTTGCCTGCAGTGTTGTGGAAATGTCCAAACCAGTCTCCTGTTGGCCCTCTACATGGCTGGCAGAGTGATTCTGTTGAAACATCTTACTTCTTTGCTCAAAGCCTTTACTGCAGGGCGCCTGGGTGGTGCAGTCAGTTGGCCATCTGCCTTTGGCTTAGGTTATGATCTCAGGGTCCTGGGATCAAGCCTTGCTTTGGGTTACCTGCTCAGCAGGGAGTCTGCTTGTCCCCCTGCCTCTGCCACTGTCCCTGCTTGTGAGTGCACATTTGCTCTTTCTCTCTCAAATAAATAAATGAAATATTTAAAAAAAAAAAAAAAAAAAGCCTATACAGCTCTCCCAGAATAAAAGCCAAAGTCTTTCAGTGGCCTTTGAGGTCCTGCCTTAGGTGGCCTTTTGTTCCCTCTCCATCTCAGTGGCTCCCTTCCCGCGGGGCCACCATTCCTCACACGCGTCGCATAAGCAGCAGCCTCTCAGCCTTTGCACTTGCTCATCTCTCCCTAGATTCTTCTTCCCCCAAAAGCCTACACAGTACTCTATCCTCCAGGCTCACCTCAGTGAGACCCTCCTCAATCACCCTTCCGCCAGATGGCTGGGATTTTAGCCCGTTTTGTTCTCTGCCCTGTCTGTCCTAAGTCCTAGGACAGAGCCTGCCTGTTAGGGCTTAATAACTATTGCCTGAATTGATGGATCAGTGAGGGAGTAACTGACTATATGGGCAAGGCCAGCTCCTTGCCCGAGGAAGGTTTGGTGAGCCGGAACTGGATTTCTTCTCTTTAGGCCAAAGCCCGGCAGGGCTGGCTCGTGGCTGGCACGGTGGGCTGCCCAAGGCCTGAGATGTCCTCTGAGATCCCCATCACTAGCTGCTTGGAGTTCCTCTGGGACCAGCCTACTCTCCTAGTGCTGGGTAGGTAGACATCCCTGCTTTTCCTTGTCCAGATGTACATGTGTAGCTGGGGCATCCCTAACCCTCTGCCTCTGTGCCCTGCAGGTAACGAGGGCTCTGGTCTGTCCCAGGCGGTGCAGGCATCCTGCCAGCTACTCCTTACCATCCTGCCCGGCCGGCAGCTGCCTCCTGGACTCGAGTCCTTGAATGTCTCCGTGGCTGCAGGTGAGTCTACTGTTGCCCGACCTCCTGCCCTCTGATCACATACATGCAGCTCTTCTACCTCAAGCAAGTTTCTCTGGCTTTCTCTGTCTCCGTCACTGTATGTGCCAGATGGGGGAAATGCGTCCTCTTGCAGTAGGATGAGGGCGTGGCTGGCATGTGGTCCTTCCTCTTCTCTATCTTCCCTTTTCCCTTATCCTTTTGTCTATCGGCACAGGAATTCTTCTTCACTCCATTTGCTGCCAGAGGAAAGATTTCCCTATGGGGAGGAAGAGAGAACACCTGCTCCAAGACCCCCGGGAACCCTCAGCCACATCAGAAGGGCCTGGGCTGGCACAGCACCCAGGACTATCCTCAGGATCAGAATGAGAGAGACAAAATGGGAGCTGACTTGGACTGAGCCGGAGGGCATGCATACCCAAATGCTTGAATGTGCTGAAGTCTCTTGCCTCAGTGTGCAACCAGGCCCCTGGTATTTTTTTTTTTTTTTAAGATTTTATTTAATTACTCGTGAGAGACACACGGAGAGAGACAGAGACACACACACAGGGGGAGAAACAAGCTCTTCACAGGGAGCCCAATATGGGACGCAATCCTCAGACCCTGGATCATGCCCTGAGCTGTAGGCAGGTGCTCAACCACTGAGCTGCCTAGGCGTCCCTAGGCCCCTGTTTATTAACCACTGTCTTGGAGTGCAGCGAGCTCTGTAGTAGAGACCAGAGGAAAGCTGTTTCCTTTTTTTTTTTTTAATGTCTTTTTTTTTTTTAATTATTTATTTATGATAGTCACACACAGAGAGAGAAAGAGAGGCAGAGACACAGGCAGAGGGAGAAGCAGGCTCCATGCACCGGGAGCCCGACGTGGGATTCGATCCTGAGTCTCCAGGATCGCGCCCTGGGCCAAAGGCAGGCGCCAAACCACTGCGCCACCCAGGGATCCCTGTTTCCTATTTTAATTTTGGGCTTATGGTTAGACGGGGCAGCTTGTTAATAATCTCTAAGATGAAAAAAAAATCTCTAAGATGTGCTGGCAGAGAGGGTCTCCGCTCCTGGGCCCTGCCTGGAAGACAAGAAGGGAATCAGGCAGCCAAGTCCAGGGGTCCTGTTCCTCTGGAACCCGTGTGAGAATGTAGAGGGAGGCCCGGGTTCCTCTTGTGGACTAGATGGGTGCAAATCCAGGCTCAAACCCTGTCCCAGTGGGGACCTTGAGCACATGGCTCCATCCTTCTGGGCCTTGGAGCCCTTGTTGGCACCTCCCTCCCCAGGGCTCTTTGTGAGAATCAAATAAAATCACCGGGGCCATCCTGTCCCATTCCTCCACTAGGTGGCAGCCTCGCTCTTTGAGCCACAGTCTTCTGGAAGCTTTTACAGCCACCTGGGGGAGATTCTTGGTGGTGGCCCCCAGAGAGGTGAGGGAAAGATTAGCCAGCAGCATTTACCTCACTGGCCCTCCAGAACCCTCACCAGCCACTCATTAGTAGTGCATCTCCAAGAAAGGAACTGATGAATCAGAGTCCTGGTCAAGCAGAGCATTGCTGTTTACTGTACAACCCAGATAGGTTTGGTCCTCCTCCCACAGAGCCCCACAAAGGGAGCAGAAGCCCCCAGTATAAGTAGTTTAGAGCAGTCCTGGCTGCACATTGGAACCATCTGGTAAACTCAAAAACAACACTGGGGACCAACCCCAGAGACTCTGGTGTAAATGGTCAGGGGCAGCCTGGGTATCAGGATTCTTAAAGCCCCCAAATGAGTCTGAGGCATAGCCCAGGCTGAGAACCACTGGAGCAAGGTTTCTGGACCTCAGTAGTGACACCCTGGGCCAGATAACTTTCTGGTGTGACGGCTTGGCCTGTGTGGTGTAGGATGTTCAGCAACATCCCTGGCTTCTCCCCCCTGGATGCCAGTAGCACCCCTGTCCCTTGTTGTGACAACCAAAAAATGCCTCCCGACATTGCCAAAGGTCCCCTGGAAGACAATTGCCCCTAGTTGGGAAGCACTGCTCTGGAGCATGGATCTGGAGGACAGCAACCTAAGTTCAAGTCCTGATTGCTGTGTGATCATAGGCAGGCTCCTTTCCCACTGGAGTCTCCATCTCCTCGTTGGAGAATGGGGATCATCCTACCTTTCCAAGTTATGGGACGATAGAGAGGGCAACGTGAGCTGGGTGCCTCCCACACGGTGGTGCTTGATAAATAGTACCACTCTTTTCTCTTTGGAATGAATTGATCTTGGAATTTTGGTGGGGATGCCAATTTAGAAAGACATTAGGAAGGTCTAAGATGCCTCTAAAGGTTTTTCCTCTCAAGAAAGAGGAAGAGGGGCACCTGGGTGGCTCAGCGGTTGAGCGTCTTGCCTTTGGCTCAGGTCGTGATCCCGGGGAGCTGGGATCCTGGTGAGGAGCCTGCTTCTCTCTCAGCCTGTGTCTCTGCCTTTCTCTCTCTCTCTCTCTGTCTCTCATGAATAAATAAAGTCTTTTTAAAAGAGAAAGAAGAAGAAACCCTTTCATAAAACTCTATAGATCAGGGTTGAGGATGTATGTGGTGGTGGTAACAGCTTTAATATTCCAGATGCCCAGAGGCATCAAGCTGATTAGATCAGAATCTCTGGGGAAGGAGACCGGTCCCATGTTTCTTAGGGCTCCCCAGTTGACGCCACTGTGTCACCAGGTTCGAGAATCACTGGTCTTTGAAACCACGTTCTCATGTCCAAAAAACCGCTTCTAAATCATTCACACCTGTGTTTTTTTTTTAAGATCTTATTTACTCATGAGCGACACAGAGGCAGAGGGAGAAGCAGGCTCCCCGTGGGGAGCCCAATGCGGGACTCGATCTCAGGACCCCAGGATCACGCTGTGAGCCAAAGGCAGATGCTCAACCACTGAGCCACCCAGGTGCCCCCACACCCACGCTTTTGAGTGCATGTCTGAAAGCTTGGGCCAGTTAACCTTTCATCTCTGCCTAAAGGTTCTTAGAAGGTGCTGCATCCAGCCCTGGCTCCACAGCTTTTGGCCTGGATAGCTTCCCAGCCTCCTCATCTGTAAAATAGGGACAGTGCCTTCAGCACCTGCCCCAGTACCCGCTCCCCGACAAGGATTTGTAAGAATAAAAAGAGAGTATCAGCAAAAACATTCTGTAAACCTAAGTGTTGCGCACCCCAGGACTAGCATGTGATAATACAGACGTGGCTGTAACAGCTCAGTTTAGGTATCAAGTTGCCTGGGCCATGGGATACCCAGCTATTTGGCCAAACCTTATTCCAAGTGTTTCTGTGAAGGTGTTTTTTGGATGAGATGAACATTTAAATTGGTAGACTGAGGGGCGCCTGGCTGGCTCAGTCTGAAGAACATGTGACTCTTGACCTTGGGGTTGTAAGTTCAAGCCCCACGTTGGGTGTAGAGATTATTAATAAATAGATCACTAATAAACTTTAAATTGGTATACTGAGTAAGGGAGAGAGCGCCCTTTCCAGTGTGGGAAGGCCTCAATCAAAGGCCTGAAGGGGGTGGCGGGGGGAAGGCTGACACTCCCCTGATAAGAATTCTTCCTGCTTTTTGGAACTGAAACGTGGGCTCTTTTCTGGTCTTGAGCCTGCTGGTGGCCTTCAGATGGGAACTGTGTCATCAGCTCTCCCGGGCTTCCAGCTTGCTCCCTCAACCCTACAGAGCTGGGAGATGCCAGTCTTATAGTCAAGTGAGCCAAGTCTTCATAATAAGCAAATGTGTATACATGTGTATACAGATAGGGATATGGGTATACATCACCTGTTGGTTCTGTGTCTCTGGAGAATCCAGATTTGTAGACTTGATGGAAATTAACTGAGATGTCCTGGTGTTCCCTCCATGCGGCAGTGCAGAATTGAGCTCTGCTCTCTAGGACCAAACCCAGCATGGAACCTGGAAGCTGTGGTTGGGGATACTCAGGGTTCAGAGGCTGTTCTCCTGCCCACGGACTCTCATGTAGTGTCTGGAACCTAATCTACCCTGCTTTGGGCACGGTGTTCATCACTTTTCCAGATCCCAAGAGTCTGAGCCATCTAGAGGGCCACTCTAAAGTGCCACTCTGGGGGCTAAGAGCCAAGCACAGGGGGCTCCTCCCTGCTTCATCCCTTGGGCAGCAGGCTGTCTGGCCTCACTTGAACCAAAGGGGATTGAGGCTGTGATTACCTGCCATGCACACATAGGTATGTAATTATGTGATGCAAACCAGGCATTAAGACAAAGAGAAAGCACCTGAGAGCCTAAGGTGAAGGAGAAGGTCTGGATTTCCTTGGGGTGGCCTCTGGTCGCTGACACAGGGCAGTGCCTGGCACAGAGGCTGCTCAGCAAGCATGATTGAGTACACAGGACCCGGGGTGGCCGTGGCTGTGGATATGAAGGGGGGCTGGCTGGGGTCCATCCCCTGCAGGGCAGGGTCAGAATGAAGCCAGAGGGGAGCAGTGGTGGTTAAGAACATGACCCTGGCCATGAAGTAGTGCTTGCTTTGAGTTCCAACTCAGACTTGCTCGTAGTGTAAATATGGACAGATCCCTTAACTTTTCCAATAGCTTCCACCTCAGAGGGTCGGGGTGCAGATCAAATGAGCTCATGCATGTAAAGCCCTCAGCCCAGTCCTGGAGGAGCATGGCAGCTGTTCTTGCAGCATCTGAGGGCATGGGCTCTGCCGTCCTACCAACCTGGCCTCAATTTCCCCACAGACTAGGGCCTATTTCAGCTGCAACATGTGATTTACCTCAGAGCAGCTGGAGGGAGCTGGAGAGGGAGGGGGTTGGAATGACATTGGCAAGCTCCTCCTTTGTCAGGGCTCCCCAGCCAAGAGAGGAAGGGTCCCAGAAGGCTGGTATTCCAGAATAGCTAAATTGTGGCCAGCACCCCAGCCCCCTCCGGGGCTGCAATATTTTTTGGCAGGAGGTTAAATTGCCAGCTCCCTCCCCCAGGCTGAGGTCCTAAATTAGACCCTCCCCCATCACTCTTGCAGGGCCAGGCGCCAGGGATCCCCACAGTTTGTAAATGTAATCAACCTTGAGGTCTCCGACTTCCACAGGTGCAATTAGCATGCCCATCTGCTAATCCCTGATTAATGATGTTTACAAACATGGGACTCCACTCACAGAGCTGCTCAACCCCTCCCTCCAGGACCAGGAGAGAGGAGTCTTCTAACAGCACCCCCTCTACACACACACACACACACACACACACTAGGCCAATGACCCTCTCCATCCCTTTCCCCAGGCAGTGGGTAGAGCTGGAGGTTCCTCCCTGGAGCCCCCTCACCCAACTCTCTTTGCACATATATGGAAAGAAGACTGGAAGAGCACACAGGGACAGTATGAGGCTCAGTGATAGGGCTACGATCCTCTTCTTCCCTTTCTCTCTCTAGTTCTGGAATCTCTGGATGCAGGGTGGGCTTGTTGCCTTTCTTGTATCACACCAGCTCCAGCTCTGTGGCCACACGTATAGGCCTCCCAGCATGGAGCTGTGAGCCCACCCCCAGTGTCCCAACAGTTCAGCTCTGCCTGTCTCCAGACGGGGGAGCATTCCCACTCCATCTACCTTCCTACTGAGGAATTTGGTGGGGCCATGCTATGAGGCACGGTAGTAAAAGCATTAGGAACAGAGACTTCTGGGAGACAGAACATGGAAGACTCCTAACTCTGGGAAATGAACTAGGGGTGGTGGAAGGGGAGGAGGGCAGGGGGTGAGGGTGATTGGGTGACGGGCACTGAGGGGGGCACTTGATGGGATGAGCACTGGATGTTATTCTGTATGTTGGCAAATTGAACACCAATAAAAAATAAATATTACAAAAAAAAAAAAAAAAGGAACGGAGACTTCTGAGTGTGACAGGCCTGGGTCCAAACATTGGGTCTGCCTCAGGCCAATCACTTAACTGAGCCTCAGTTTCTTCACCTGTAAAATGGAGACAAGGATAGTACCTACCACATACTTCGTGGTGACAATTCATTATTGGATTTAGGAAACGGACTTAGCACAGTGCAAGGGACACTGTAGGTACTTAATAATGTGAGCTTTTTATTGCAGTGAAAATGATGATGGTGGTGATGATGATGCTGAGGAAGAAAGGAGGCATCCGAGGCTACAAAGATACCCAAGGATTTCCTCTTCTCCCCCACACCCTCCTCTCTGGGGAGAAGGGCAGGTCCCAGCTCATTACTGGTGGGGGCTAGGGTGGAGGTGTCAGATTAGAATCACTCCTGGGTCTGTTCACAGCTTCCCTGTTTCATTAACACCTCCCTGGTGGTCTTCAGCTCATCCTACTGGGGGAGGTGCTCCAGAAAGTTCTAACTGCCCCCTACTCAGCCAGAGCTCAATGTGGCCATGCTCCTAGGTCTGGACTGAGATGCACATGGAGAGGGTTTTATGTGACAGAGAGGGGGCCACTGGCCAGGAGGCTGTCGCTGTCTGCTACTCCAGAGTCCTGGAGGCCTGGTCAGGGGACGTAGTACCTGGGACTGGCCTCTTTTTCTCTCTACCCCCTTCAATCTCTCATTGGTAAATTCTAGTCTCTCAGCCCCACTGCATCCCAATCTGGACACTTTCTTCCTTTCAAATCTGTGACTCGATGTGAGCAGCATGGTCTTGGGTTCTAATCCTGATCTACCTTGACTTAAGGCAAGGCGCTTATTCTCTAGGACGTGCACTTGCTTCTGTAAAACCGGGATAGCCTCCCTATGGTAGGGTAGCGCAGGGCCCAGAAAACTAAGTTCTCAATAATGGCAGCCACTGTTATTTTGCGGACACAACTGCTCCCTGAATTATCTTTTTAAATTGCAGAACCTTGTTTAGCTGGCTGCAGGTGGGGGTGGGGGTGGGGGTGGGGGAGCAGCCGCATTTAGAGAAACAGGAAAGGGCATAAGCTCTGCCCCAGTTAATTGTCCCAGTTTCTTCCCCAGACTGGGAAAAGGAGTGGGGCTGATCCATGAATTAGGACCTGGAGATTTAGATCTTGGGCTCTGGGAAGGATGCTTCTAAACCACGTTCCCCTCCAGACACTTCAAGAAGAAGGATTCTTATGGAAATGCCTGCCCCTCACCCCAGCTGTGCCCCCTCCGTCACAATATTTCATTTCGGAGGACACCCTTCACCAGCTGTGGGCCGGGAAGGAGGAGCTGGCCCTGGGCCTCTCCCTGTCCCAGCCCTGCAGCCAGCGGAACTTGGCCCGCCCTGCTTTCTCCTGCCACCTCTGCACCTCCTCTTCCTCTCAGACTTGGGGCTTTTTTGCTGAGGTTTGTGGGTGTCAGAAGAGAGACTCTGTGAAGTGTCCCCTTTTGTGATTGAGCCATAGTCTCAAAAAAATGTCAGTGAGCTGAGCAGTTTCCTCTAGAGAGAAGAAACCAAGGCACAAATTCCCAAATGAGGGGGGCGGCAAGACGGTGGGCTTGGTACCTTCCAGTAAGCCCCTTGCTTCCATAGGCCTCTGCAGCCCCTCCTACCTTTAGGACCCCCCCCCCCCTTTATAGGAGAGGGGCAGGAATGAGCTTTCCTCATTTTATTTATTCATTTTTTAAAAAGATTTATTTATTTATTCATGAGAGACACAGGCAGAGGGAGAAGCAGGCTTGCAGGAAGCCTGATGTGGGACTCGATCCGAGAGCCCCGATCACAACCTAAGCCCAAGGCAGGCGCCCAACCGCTGAGCCACCCAGGTGTCCCTCTTTCCTCATTTTATAGTCCCTGGTCCCTGCCCAGGGCCAGGCACATACTGGGTATTTAACAATCACAAATGAACATGCGAGCATGTCCTGAGTTTGGAGACTCCCTCTCTTCTCTGTTGTCAGCTGGGGGCAAATCGCCCCACAATTCCAGCTGGCTATCCCCTTCCACTTTCAGAGAAGGCAAGACACAAATGAGTCCTAGCCACAGCTGCTCTGGATTCTCTGAGACAAAGGAGCTCATTGAGAGCAAGGGGATGCTCTGTAGAACATCTCAGCCTTTGGCCTTGCTGAGACCCATGTGCATTCAGGCCTTGCACAGATGCCCTTCCCGTAGATGGGGGGACTATACTAGCCTTGGGTCAGGCATGGCAAGGGGCTGGATCTTGGTTGAATCAGCCCTGAGAGCAACACACGTACTTAATACAGTCTCACTATGGCGGGGAAGGGCCCCCGAAGCCGTGTGCTTGGAGCAGGGTGATGAGGATGACGGTGATGGTACTAACGTTTATTATATACTTAGCTTGTGCTAAACGGTTTTACGTGCTTCATCTCATTTAATCCTCATGACACCTTGGGATAGGCACTATTACCTTTGGTTCATAGATAGGAAGCTGGGGCCCAGAGAGGTTGAGTCCCTTGCCTAAGCCCATGCTGTGGCAATTAAAAGGGTTTATAGGGGGGTCAGGGATGGAGGGTGGGGAGTTAGGCTTGGAAGGAGAGAGCCTCCAGCTCAAGCATCAGCTAAGACGCCTGTGGCTGAGGAGGCCAAGCCAAATCTGCACACAGCCACCCTCCCCACACCCCCACCACACCAATCCTGCCCCCACGCAGTACCCCTAGCTCTCTCCTAACTCCAGCTCTCCTGAACCATCCTGACGATCTGTAAGCAGGGCATCCCAGCAGAGCGGGGTGAGGGCCACTTTCCACCAGCTCCCCACTCAGCTGGGTGGTATACCCAGGCTGGGAGGCCAGCATAGAGGGCTCAGAGCTATCTATTGTGGGATGCAGCAAAGGAGCCTGGACTCGCAGAGACACCCAAATTTAGGTTTAAATCCTGGCCCTGCTCCCAAATAAAGGCTCAGATTTCGGTCAAGTTTCTCAACCTCTGTGCTTGTTTTCCTCCCTATAAAATAGCATTAGTGGGACACCTGGGTGGCTCAGTGGTTGAGCATTGGTCTTGGGCTCAGGGCGTGATCCCGGGGCCTGGGGATAGAGTTCCGCATCAGGCTCCCTGTGGGGAGCCTGCTTCTCCCTCTGCCTGTGTCTCTGCCTCTCTTCGTGTGTCTCTCATGAATAAATAAAATCTTTAAAATAAAGTAAAATAACACCAATGACATTTCTGCCAGGGTTGTGCTGAGGTTCGAGAAAAGATGCTCGTGGTACATGGTAGGACTTCAAGAACTCTTCCTTGCTGGCCTCTTCCTTCTTTCTCAGGGGCCTCCCTCTGTGTCTGCCTCCTTGCCCTTCCTAGCTTTGGGGTCTGGTGCCTCTCTCTCAGCTCTGCCTCTTTTCTGATGATCTCTGTCCTGTCTGCCTGTCCCTGGGGGCTCCCTGTTGCTGCTCCCTCTCTAGGGCTGTGTCTCCACAGCCTGTCTGTCCCTCTTCTTGCCTCTCCCCCGGCTCCTGATACCCTGGGGGCTGATCGATGGCAGCCGCTGGTTATCGATTGGGGTGGGCGTCCAACTGTGGCTGCTGGAGGCCGATATTGATGGACAGGATTGGTGCCCAGGCTGCATGGAGTGGCAGCTGGGGAGCCTGGGGCTGCAGGGGAAGTGGGGCTCCCCCCCCTCCCTTACCAGGACCAGGGAGTGGGAGTCCTTAAAGCTGCAGACCCTGCCACTAGGATGGGTGTAGAGGATGGGGCAGAGGGCCTCTGAAGACAGAAGGCCAAGGCTTGGCTTATGCTGTGGGTTAACAAGATTTGTTGAACACCTACTATGTGCCAGCTGGGAATACAGCAGTAAGCAAGTAAAAAATCAATAAGTAAAATTCTATAATGTGTTATGCAAGAAATAGAGCAGGAAAAAGGGATGGAAGTGCAGTGATTGAGGGGAGGTGACATTGTAAATAGGCTCATGAAGGATGAGGTTCTTTGAAAAGGTGACCTTTAAGTCAAGACCCCAAGAGAATGAGGGACTGGGCCATTGGAGGGCATTCTGGGCAGTGAAAACATCAGGTAAGTGCAAAGACTCTCTGGCAGGGGGTGGGGGTGTGATGCTTTGTGTGCTCTAGGCTCCCAGGGGGGCCGGTGTGGCTGTGGGGGGGAGGTGAGGAATAAGGAGAAAAGGAGAGAATGGGTGGGAGAAGGAATGGGGCCAGGGGCTGTCTGGGGCTTGGGACAGATGGTTAGTCCTGGGCTGATAGCTGCCCCAACTCCAATCTGAGAGGCCTAGGCAGCTTCTACTAGGGTAGCTTCCAGAACATGGTTCTGCTGCTTCTGCAACTCCATGCCTAGAGTTTCACACCAATGTCCCAGGCCCTTCACTGCTTTGCCAGTGAGCTAATGCTCACAGCAACCAGTTAGATTCTCTCACTCTCTGTTGTATAGTTGAGGACAATGAGGCTCAGAGATATTTGGCAACTTGCCCCAGGACACACAGGAAATGGCAGGGCTGGGATTCAAGCCCAGTTTTGTCTGCCTCCAAAACCATTGCTTTTCCGGCCCCCTCCCCTTTTTTTTTTTTTTTGGTTACCATCTTAACCACTTTTTAATTATTTATTATTTTTATTATTTTCTTAAAGATTTTATTTATTTATTCATGAGAGACACAGGCAGAGAGACACAGGTAGAGGGAGGAGAAGCAGGCTCCACGCAGGGAGCCAACGTGGGACTCGATCTCCAAAATCCAGGATCATGCCCTGAGCCAAAGGCAGATGCTCAATTGCTGAGCCCCCCCAGGTGTCCCTTAACCATTTTTTAAAAAGATTTTATTTATTTGAAAGAGAGAGAGTGTGTGTGTGTGTGAGTGCGCATGTGCGGGCAAGCAGAGAGGGGTGGGGAGGAGCAGAGGGGGAGGAGAGGGAGAAGGAATCCCAAGCAGAGCTGATTGGGGCTCAATCTCATGACTCTGAGATCATGACCTGAGCCCAAACCAAGAGTCAGACGCTCAACCAACTGAGCCACTCAGGTGCTCCTTAACCATTTTTAAGTGTATGGTTAAGTTTATTCACACTGTGGTGCACCAGAGCTGCTCCGTCTGAAACTGAACTGAAACTCTATACCCATCAAATTCTAACTCCCTGTTCCCCTCACCCAGCCCCTGACAACCACCATTCTATTTTCTTTTTTTTTTTTAAGATTTTATTTATTCATTCCTGAGAGACACACACACAGAGAGAGAGAGAGAGAGGCAGAGACACAGGCAGAGGGAGAAGCAGGCTCCATGCAGGGAGCCTGACACGAGACTCGATCCCGGGACTCCAGGATCACGCCCTGGGGTGAAGGCAGGCACTAAACAGCTGAGCCACCCAGGGATCCCCACCATCCTATTTTCCATGTATCTATGTACATGACAACTTTAGAGACTCATATAAGTGGAATCATACAATATTTGTCTTTTTATGACTGGCTTATTTCATTTAGCCTAATGCCTTCAAGGTTCATCCATGTGGCATGTGACAAGATTTTCCTCCTTTTTAAGGCTGAATAATATTCCACAGTATGTATATACCACATTTTACTTATCCATTTATGGAATGATAGACACTTGGGTGGCTTCCATCTCTTGGCTTGGTGAATAATGCGGCAATGAACGTGGGTGTACAAATATCTCTTTGATATCGTGTTTTCAGTTCTTTCAGATATACATCTAAAAGTGGGATTGCTGAATCATACGGTAGTTCTATTTTTAATTTTTTAGGAATCTCCATAACTGTTTTCTATAGCAGCTGTAACCATTACATCCTCCCACCAACACACAAGGGCTCCAATTTTTCCACATCCTTGCCAATACTTGCTACTTTTTTTTTTTTTTTTTTTGAGAGGCAGCAAGTGTTGGAGGGACAGAGAGAGGGGTGGGGAGAGAATTTTAAGGAAGCTCCACACCCAGCTCGGAGCCTGATCTCACGACCATGAGATCATGACCTGTGCAGAAACCAAGAGTCAGGCACCTAACTGACTGAGTCACCCAGGTGCCTCAACATTTACTACTTTCTGTTTTTTTTTTTTTTTTTTTTTTTAGCATAGTCATCTTAATGGATGTGAAGTGATATCTCATTGTGGGTTTAATTTCCTTAATGACTAGTGATACAGAGCATATTTTCCTATGTTTGTTGGCCAAGTGTGTATTATCCTTGGAGACATGTTTATTCCAGTCCTTTGCCCAATTTTTTTCTTTTAATTACAGTATAGTTAATATACACTGTTATATTAAGTTCAGGTGTACAATATAGGGATTCAACATTTCCATACGTCACCTGGTGTTCATCATGACAAATGCCCTCCTTAACTCCCATCACCTATTCTCCCCATCCCCCACTTCCCTCCTCTCTGGTCACCATCAGTTTGTTCTCTATAATTAAGAGTCAGTTTCTTGGGCATCTGGGGGGCTCAGTTGAGCATCTACCTTCGGCGCAGGTCATGATCTCAGGTCCTGGGATGGAGCCCTGCATGGGCTCCCTGCTCGGTGGAGAGTCTGCTTCTCCCCCTCCCCCTCTCCCCTGCTTGTGCTCTCTTTCTCTCTCTCAAATAAGTAAATAAATAATCTTTTAAAAAAAGGAGTCTATTTCTTGGGGCACCTGGGTGGCTCAGTTGGTTGAGCGTCTGCCTTCGGCTCCGGTCATGATCCCAGGGTCCGGGATTGGAGCCCCACATCGGACTCCGCTCAGCGGGAAGCCTGCTTCTCCCTGCCTCTCTGCCTGCTGCTTCCCCTGCTTGTTCTCTCCCTCTGTCAAATAAATAAAACCTTTTTAAAAAATAGTCTATTGGGGATCCCTGGGTGGCGCAGCGGTTTGGCGCCTGCCTTTGGCCCAGGGCACGATCCTGGAGACCCGGAATCGAGTCCCACGTCGGGCTCCCGGTGCATGGAGCCTGCTTCTCCCTCTGCCTATGTCTCTGCCTCTCTCTCTCTGTGACTATCATAAATAAAAATTAAAAAAATTATTCTTAAAAAAAAGTCTATTTCTTGATTTGCCTCTTTCTCATTTTTTCCCTCTGCTTGTATGTTTTGTTTCTTTTTTTTAAAGATTTTATTTATTTATTCATGAGAGACACAGAGAGAGAGACAGAGACACATGCAGAGGGAGAAGCACTTCTGCACTCCATTGAAGGTGTCCTCTAATGCCCAGAAGTTTTAAATTTTGATTTAGACTCATTTATCAATTTTTTCTTTTGTTGCCTGTGCTTTTGGTATCAAATCCAAGAAATCATCGCTGAGTCCATCCAAAAATGGTTGCTTCTCTCCACTGTCAGCAATTCTGTCAACATCTTTAGCTCATTGGGTGGGGCAGTGACTCAGACATCAGGACTAGAACCAGTGGGAAGCTCAGGGAGACAGCAGCTCAATCTAACAGGATTCCAGAGGTTGAATGGAGTACTTTAGAGGTAATGAATTCCCTGTCACTGGAGGAGTATAAGCACTCAGATGACCATTCAGGTAGGATGTTGCACAGGAACTTCAGGGAGAGGATATTAAGGTTGGATTGATGGCCTCTGATTACTTCTATGATTCAGTAAGGAAGGATTGGGAACTCAAAACTTTAGCCAGTGAGGTGAGGGGTGGGGTGGGCAGGATTGCAGGTGACAGGTGTACCTTCCTCTGTGCCTGGGGATGTCTTGTATTGGGGTCTATCTATGGAGATTTCCTGAGTTCGATCAGCCTGGAGCTTCGACCCAAGCTCTGACCCAGATGGCCCGAGGATCTTGGAGCCTGGGGCTGGAAGAGAAAAGAGAGAAAGATGTGGCTCCTTCCTCATCTGCAAGGGGCTACTTGTGAGCACAATGCATGATACAGAGCCTGCAGAGCCTGGCAGACCTTGATCCAGGTACTGCCTGAGGCACTCTCCAGCTGCCTGACTTCAGGCAATTTCTTTCACTTTTCTGACTCTCGTCTTCCTCATCTGAGCAAGGGGCTGTCACCTCTCTTACAGGGTTGACAGAATGGCAATAACAGGAGCTTGGAGCCTGACAGGTGCTCAGTAAACTACAGTGACCAGGTTAATCCCAGATAATTGCCTCCCACCATCTTTCAAAGCCAGTGACCCCAAATGGGCTACATACTCTTTACCCTCTGGTGACCACTTCCACTGTTCATGGCCTTGGCCAGCCCTTCATAGCCTGAGGGCAGTCTATCCAGACTCATGGATCCAGAACCCAGCTCAGCCATGGCAGATACCCAAGCCGGACCAGGGGCCCTGTCTGGGAGGTGCTGGATGGCAGCCTGATATCCTATCTATTCGTCTTCACTCTGCCTGCCCCTGTGGCTCCTGGGCCTGGAGCTTCTTACTCTGGCTGCCCAGTCCTGCATCCTGTGTCCTGGCTCATCTCCCATGTTGTGCCCAGAAATTTCCCCCACGTTACCCCCAGCCCGGCCCATCATGGAGAAAAATCAAATCTCACTAAAGGCCATTGATTTTCCTCCAAATTTACTGTGAGTACACTTTGAGGCTTCTCAATATTACTGCCGGCTCCCACCTTCAGCCCCTCAACCACCACCATAGCTTCCTCGGGGAAACTGAGGAGTGCTGCGCTGGCAGGCCATAGGGAGGGCGCGAGGCCTGCAGGTGCTGTCGGCTGGAGTCCCCAGCCCTACGGCACAGCAAGACTCTGGGATGGCACCGGTTTCTGGGGAGAGAGTATTTCCCTGCCTGGCTGCTCCCTGGCTGCAGGGCTTAGGCAGACAGGTATGTGTTTCTGTGTGTGTATGTTGTGTGTTGGTATGTGATTTTGTGTGTCTGTATGTGTGTCCGTGGGTGTCAGTAGTGTCTCTATGCACCTGTATTTATCTGTGTGTATGTGTGTGTGTGTGTGTGTGTGTGTGTGTGTCTGTGAGTTTGTGTGTATTTGCGTGAATGCGGTGGGGGTGGTCTTGGGTTGCAGTTGAGCTCCGGATGCTATGCTGCCCATGAAAAAGCCAGTCTGGGGAAGGAGCAGGGACTTGACTTGGGATAAACCCAACATATGGGATACCCCTGGTGGCTCAGTGGTTTAGCGCCGCCTTCTGCCCAAGGCGTGATCCTGGGCACCTGGAAACCCAGGATCAAGTCCCCCATTGAGCTCCCTGCAGGGAGCCTGCTTCTCCCTCTGCCTGTGTCTCTGCCTCTGTGTGTGTGCGTGTGTGTGTCTCTCATTAATAAATAAGTAAAAAATCTTTAAAAAAAATAAATAAAATAAACCCAACATATATTTCTCTTACCAGGGGCCAAGGGCTGGGTAGGGCTCTGGAGGGGTTCTCTGCCCTCTCCCACTCACCCCTACTGTCCCTTTGTCATCTTGGAAATGGGGCACCTTGCTGACTTTGTTACATTATTAAGTTTGGAGTTTGGGGGCTGATGGAAAAGATTCACAACCTAATGCTGGAGGTGGGCATAAATTTTCCTCCACCCTCCGTCTCCAATCCGAACTAAGAGTCCCATCTGAGTGTGTTTAGAATTGACTGGACATATATATTCACCTGGTGAGTCTGGAGAGAGTAGGTTGGAGAGAAGACTGGCAGTGAGGGTGCCAGGAAGGGTTTGTGGCATGGAGCGCATTCCTGTCTGTCTGGGTTGTGTTCCTAGCACGTCAAACACCAAGGTGGGCTTTAATGGGGAAAAATGTCATAAACAAGGGCCCTTTGGCTTTTGTGGGGTGAAATGACTTTCGGGCTGGCAGTAGGCTGGCCCTCTTGCCTCTAACCCACCTGCCAGGGCCAGAGGTCAGCCATGGTGCCAGACTGGACTTCTAAACTCTGGGAACCAGCTGAGCTACCCCAGGGAGAAGCCTTGATAAAGCCTCCTGTAAATTTGGGGCTAGGGTGATCCTTGGGCTTATGCCCTCAAAGAAGCCTCACCTACCACCCCTACCCCAGCCCTGAAAGGCCTGTCATGTTCATGCGTGTTCTCCCAGAGACCTCTGCCGGGGAGCTGGGAGCAGCTCTCTGGGTTCTGGGGACAGGCCAGATTTATGGCACTGGGAGAAATATTTAGGCCTGAGACAGTTTGGTTGTGTTAATTATGGAAATCTAAAGATAATCTATATTTAATGCTGAATTTTGTCAAATTTGCTAAAGAATTAGGGGAGCGTGTGCAAACAGTGACACTTCAATGAAGAACAAGGTGCAATTAAACTCTGAAATTTACAGTGGAATAATTGGAGAGCATGACAAATATAGTTATCAGCAGCAACTAATTAGGGGTCTGCTCGAGGTTTCTGGGCTTGATTAATCTCGCCTGGATGCTAATAAGTTATGCTGGGCAGCTGATACCATTTGTCGCCTCCTACTTTCCACCCTCTCCCCAGCACACTGGGGGGTGGGGATGTGGCCCATTCCGTCCATCCCTCTGTGCAGCCTGGCCTGGAGGGGAGAATGGGGTACCACAGCTCCTTTGCTGAGACACCCCCTCCTACCAACTAGGCATGGCATGAACATCTTGAGCTGCCCCTGTTCCGACATCCTGGGGTCTCACTGAAGCTTGTTGGGACTGGGGAAGACTGAGTTGGGGCTGAATTTTGGGTTCTAGCTGAGCCTCAGTGGGTCAGATTTGTTCCCTCGCTGTTGATGTAGCTCAGCCTTTCACTCCACACCTCTTGGGAAGGGGTACTGAAAGCACTTGACTCTGATCCAAGAGAGATCCATACAACCCTTCCTTGGCCAAACGTGCCCCCCTCCTCTTTCCCTGCCAGGTCTCTGCTAATCTTCCTTGCTGCTGTTTGTGGCCAAGCCTTAGATCCACTGATTAAAGTTTAGGGCTGCACTGGCGCTATCACCCAGCTGGAGTGTGGCCAGGACCCTGGGCATTGGTGCCAGGTCCAGCTGTGATGCTAGAACCATCCCTTTCCTCTCCCTGTCTCTCACCTTGTCTCTATTTCTTTCTGCCTTATGACCCTGAAAACTTCCTCAAACCTGATGACCTTGTCCCCCTCATGAGCCCACCCTGGGAGAGGTCTCTGTGTGACTAGTTGGGAGAAGAGGAACTCTCTCCACTGCCCACCTTTTGCTAAGAGGTTCCCCTGACAGTTGAGTCTCTCACCTGGGATCCACCAGGGCGGGTGGCGCCTGCCGGCCATGTACATGGACCGTCCCCTAAGCAGTCCCCCTTTCATCTTCCCCTAAGCAGTCCCCCTTTCATCTCCTGCCTTTGATCAATGTCATTTGGTAAAGGACAGGGACTCCAGTTGGCAGCTGCAGAGGAGGTGAGTGAATCTTAAAATGGGAAATTAGGTGAACTGTTCTTTGTGAATGTCTTCGGTATACCAGAACTCTAAAAGCAAGAGTGTGAGTGTGTGTGTCACGGGAGACTGGGGATTTGATGTGGCTAGGAGAGAAGACAGCTGGAAGGGGGCACAGGAAGACGGCAGGGGCCTCCAGAATGCTTCCCCATGGTGTCTGGGCCAGAGTGGTCCTACTCCTGGGAGAAGGGATCATGGGTTCTTGGGGGCCTTAGTTTCTTTTCTTTTAAAGATTTTATTTATTTATTAATAAGAGACACCCATAGAAAAGAGAGGCATAGGCATAGGGTTAGGGTTAGAAGCAGACTCCCTGTGGGGAGCCCCACTCGGGACTTGATCCCAGAACCTTGAGATCACACCCTGAGCGGAAGGCCAGAAGGCCGATGCTCAACTGCTGAGCCACGTAAGTGTTCCGGGGCCTTAGTTTCTCTTCCTGCTTGTGGTCTGAGAGGTTTTGAGGTCAGCCCCCCAGCTTGTGTCCTGGCTGTGGGAGTCCTGGGCTGTTCCTAACCATACCAAGTCTTGATTTCCTTCTTGTGGATCAGGGATATTTACTTCAGGGCACTGGTCCCCAGAGTTACCAGGAACGCCGGCAAAGGGCTAGGAGCTGAGCAGGCCTTCAGTAAAGGGGACTCCCTCCCCGCTTCCCCTCTCCTTCTTCTGCCCACTCCCGCCCCCAGCTCCCCTCCCTTCAGTCCCCTCAGAAATTCCTGTGACTTGCCCAGAGTCCCTGTGGCTGTGTCAGACTCGTCCACCAGAGGGCGGTAGATGCTGTGGGCACAAGGGAAATGGACCCCAGCATTGGGAGCATCCTCCTGGGGCCTGCCTCTGCTGTGCTGTCTCCTGGACTCGAGGGAGGGCCAGAGGATTTGAGGTCAGGGAGTCTTTTATTCCCTGCTCTGCACAGATAACACTCTTTGAGATTTGGGTGAAAATTAAAAAAACAAGCTTCTCATGGTGGTGCACTGCAGCAAGCTTACCAGTCACCACCGCCATCCCGGGGTCCTGGCACAAGGCTTACTTGGCCCATTTTGCAGATAGGGAAATGTGTCTTGGTCATTGCTTACTCTTGCAGGACTGGTAAGTCACAGGTACACAAAGCTTTGGATAAACCAATGCTTGGAGCCAATTTGCCAAGGGTGAAGTGGCTTGTGAGGAGGGAGCTGGGACTCAAGCCCAGGTTTCCCTGATTTCTAGGGTAGCAACATTTCCTCTGCCCCAGTTTTTCTGATCAATCGAGACCCTGGTCTCTTCCCTCCCCATCATTGTCACCTGCCCCTGGCTCTGAGGCAACTGCAAAGGGCCTCAGACTTCAGGATCCAGTTTGTAAATCCTCAGGGGCTGTGTGTCTGTGGATAGATCACTAGCTCCTTTGAGCCACTGCTTTCTGGGAAATGATCAGGTGATGCTTAGTCCTTTCTTTGCATGGTGATTATGGATGAAAAGAGATGATGGACGCAGAGACCCTTCTCCCCTGGGATGGGCTCCCTGCAAACCTGGGCTGGACATCACCCCCCCTCCCCCAGGACTCTAGGTCTATCACTTGGAGCTGGGAGGGGAATGCAAATCCCCGTAGGTCCTGTTCAGCTTTTCTCTGGGGGGAAGAAGAGAAATAGGGGGGCTCCTTTCTCAGGAACCTCCAGCCCTTGCAGCTGCTAGAAGTGCTCAGGCTCCGTCTCCATGGCAACGTGGGCCAGCCGCCTGCAGAGCCTTCCTGCGCCAGCCGCCTTGACCTCACTTAGGATGATTACCTTTCGGCAAATAAAATAATTGTGTTAATAAAGAGGCTGTTCGCCCCCTCATCCCCCACCCCTCTTGGCCTGTTCCCCATCCCCACCTTGGGGAGAAGGAGAAGCCTCCCCCACCCAATCACCCTTGGCCTGTGTGGTGCCTCTTAAATAAGTTGTTGACTGAGATCTTGACTGGGTTTTAATTTTTGTCAATTTTAACCACCTCCCATCCTCCCCATTTTGCTTTCTGCATCCTTGCCCTATGTCTTTGTTGAAGTTGTACAATTGAGAGAATCCGACTCTTCCGTGTTCCTTCGGCATGGCTTTGAGCACCCACTGGGCCTCCCCAGCTATCACAATAACAAATTCTACTTATTGTGGGCCTGCTGTGTGCTACAACCTTTACAAGTGCTTTCACAAATGTCCTCTCCTTAATCCCTGTAACAGCTTGGCGAGTCAGGAACTTCAATGCCACTTGACAGAGGAGAAGACTGAGGTTCTGGAAGAGAGAATGTTTCTTAAAAAATTTTATTTGTTTGTTTTTAAATTGGAGTACAGTTGGCACACAATATTACATTAGTTTCAGGTGTACGGCACAGTCATTCGACATCCTTGTATGTTATGCTGTGCTCACCACAAATGTGTCTACCATCTGTCAGCACATAACGCTATTATCACACCACTGACTCTATTCCCCATGCTGGACCTTTCATCCCTGTGACTTATTCATTCCATAACTGGAAGTCCATAGAAAATGTTTTGACAGGGCCAGAAACCTGGTCAAGTCTCTGGGCTGGAGAATGGGCTCTCCTAATGTGGTGTGGCCACTGGCCTGGGAACATTTGATTCAGCCACTGGCAGATACACACTCACACCGGCCCCCCACTGGGCCGGGCTTCCAGAAAGTTGTTGGGGAGAGACACCTATCCACAGAACATGGTGATGCAGGATGCATCGTGACCAGTGCTCAGAGAGCAGGAAAGTGATGGAGACCCAGCTCAGGGTGCCTTGGAAGCATATGTCACAAGAGAGGCCCTGACGGGGACGGGAAGGACAAGATTGGCAGATAGAGAGCCTATGGTAAGCTGCCACTTTGCTGAGTGCCTCGTGTTTGTTATCTTACATGATGCTCCTCACAAGCCTATTTTACAGATGAGAAAAGTAAGGCTCGGAAAGCTTAGGTGAATTTTTCAAGGTCACACAGCTGGTAAAGAGCGAGGATTTGAACCTAGATTTGCTTGGCCTCCCTGCCCATGCTCAGTGCTTGTTTCTCTTTATCAGGCGACCTGCCAGGTCTGGAAAGGAGAGAGAGAGGGAAAGGGAAGGACAGGGAGGGATAGAGAACAACAAAACAGGCTGAGCAAGGTAGGGAGCACAGTCTCCATACCCTGATGTGGGTATGATAGGATGTGAGCAGGAGTCTTCTTGGACAGCTACTGATCGATGCTTTTAGTCACTGTTCGTTATTTTAGGCTCTTGTTAGAAATACTCGCCAAAGACGGGTAACAAAAATGTAGCTAGGAATAGTGTCAGCAGTCTGGATTTGAGGCCCTTGGTCTGTGTGATTGAGTCCGGGGCTGGAAACCCTTCTTCCTCTTCAGCCCTGACCCCCTAGAGGCGGTGCCCCCAGACAAAGTGAACGACCGGCAGGGGCCGGCGGGGGGACAGGGCACACTAGGTGGCGCTCTGATATTGGTCAATCTCCTGCAAGCCTGGCTGGGCTGTGGCCGGTGGGCTGAGCAGAAGTCCCTTTCACTGGACCTAACACCAGGGACGAGGCTGGGTGAAGAGGTGCTGGAGAGGTCAGAAGACAGGCTGGGGGTTGGGAGCACTCTTCCTCCCAGTCAGGTCATTCCTGGGGCCCCAAATAGTGAGGCTGGACCAGTAGCAGTGGGAGGGACAGAGGGACCAGATGGGCTGCAGAGGGAGGCACATAGGTAGAGGGGGGTGGTGAGGGAGGAGCAGCCCAGCGGCGTGTGGGTGACCTTGAGCCAGTGAGGGCACGGGGAAGGCTGTCCTCTCACTGGCCCCTAAAACCCAGGCTTCTAAACCCAGGGCCCCTTGGAGGTGAGACTTGCCCACACCGCCTGCCCTTGGACCTGGGGGCCAGGTTAAGAGCCTGGGGAGGTGAGTCTGTGTGAGCCTCCAGCTACTATTGAAGGAATCCACTGGCCCAGGCCTCAAACCCCTGGATTCCTGTCCCCCTTTAGCTCTGTCCTGGTCCTTGTGACCATGGGCAAGTCTCAGATCCCTGCTTCGTTCTCTGCAACATGGGTGTATCTCTCCAAGTTGCTAGGATGCTGGAATGAGGTCACACACAGAGGTGCCCAGGGCTCCCAGACTGGGGCACCTCTCTGGTCCCATACATTTGCCCAAGTGGCACCTTGGCTTCCTCGTTGCCTGCAGGCCTGGTCAATTCTCAGTGACATTGACTGGTTAGCTGGAGAGGCCAGTGTTCCAGAGGGGCTTTAAAACCTCACCCCGCAGGAGACCATCCTCCAGAGACCCCTGCCCTCAGATTTTCCCATTTTCCCTGCAGGGAAATATGCATGGTAGGGCAGGGCCTGCTGGCTCTAGTACCTGTCCTGCGTCTCCCCCTCCCCCTGCAGGCACCACTCTGCCTGTGTCTGAGGCTCCAGCTCCATGGTATCTACCCCTCACCCCTGCAACCCCTGGGAGTAGGAAGGAGAGAGGCAGACTTGCCTCCGGGCCTCTTTTCCAGGGTTCTGCTTACCTACTTCCTCTTAACTGGTATAGGTGGGGAAACTGAGGCAAAGGGGAACCATGGAGACAAACCACAAATCCTCAAATGCTGGTAGGATTCCCTAGCCTCTTTGGGGAACTTTGGTGGGGGGTTGAGGGGTCTTAACCCTAAACTCCCAGGAAAGAGGTGTCAAATGGTTGGCCTGGGACCAGCGAGGTGTTAGGAGAAAGGATAAGAATAGTCTGGGAGTAGTAAGTCAAGGGCAAGGGCAGTGGGGATGGACTTATTCGTGGAAAAGCATTCTGCAAACGTTCAGTGAGACACCTTATGTGGGCCAGGCACGCCTGTAGGTGCTGGGGATTCAGAGGACCCAGCTGACAAAGTCTGCACCCTGGGGGAAGGTCCGAGGAATCAGGCTGCTTGAGGCTTGACTCCAGGCAGCTTCCCCCAAACACCAGCCATCCCTAAGTCCCTGTTTCATCATCTGTAAAATGGAGATAAAATGTCTTCCTCATGGGATGGTTGTGGATGTTAGGCGCGTGGAAGGTACTTAGCACAGGGCTTGGCATTTAATGACTGGGAACCGCTGTGCATCTTGTCAGTGTTACTGTGGTCACTAGCTCCGAAGAATGTGACCTTGAGTAAGTTGCTCACCTTCCTTGAAATCGAGGTTCCTCATTTAAGAAAAGGGTTCATGGGGCACCTGGGTGGCTTAATGGTTGAGCATCTGCCTTCGACTCAGGGCGTGATCCCAGGGTCCGAGGATCAAGTCCCACATCGGGCTCCCTGAAGGGAGCCTGCTTCTCCCTCTGCCTATGTTTCTGCCTCTCTCTCTGTGTCTTTCATGAATAAACAAAGTCTTTAAAAAAAGAAAAGGGTTCATAATATCTGCCCTGCCCACCTCACAGGACCCCATTGTGGGGCTTAAACCAATTGAGAGAATGCGTGGGAAGGGTCCATTTAAATTGTGTGAGTGTATTGAAGACCCCCAGCATTTGTGCTCCGTCTGTCCTGCAGGATGCCTGAGCCAGTAGAGCTGTCAGATGGATGTGCCAAGCCCTGGCAGTTCATGTCAGGACGTCTGTTCCTAAAATTCCAGGGCTGGAACTGAGGCCCTGGTGGAGGTATGGCGATGAGAGGCAGCCTGAGAATTTGCAGCATTTCCCCAAAGGCCTAGGGAAGTCAAGAAATAAATCTCAGAGAATGGGATTTTGAGATGGGATCAACCCTTCCCCCACCCCAACTCGGGCTAAAAGCTGGGCAGGACTGTCTGCTGAGGTCAGGGGGTCCTCTCTCCCACTGTGGGTATCCTTTTCTCCATGGACCCTTCCCTGGCAGGCCAAATTCCTGCTGCCTAGTTACAGAACAACCCAAGGAAAAATAATGTGGTGGACTCTATCCCAGAGATTTTTGATGTTTGCCGCCCAGCTACTCACGAAGATGAGAAGGTGCCTGTCACCTCTTTGAGTGTTTACTAGTGCCTGGGGCTCCCCAACTCCTACCTACCCCACCTGCCCACCCAGGTGGCTGAGTGATGGCACTTGCCTGGTTCAGCTTGGACTGGAGCTGAAGAAGCAAAGAATCCAAAGGCGAGACACCCATCTGGGAGAACTAGGATTGGGGGCGGCCCCTTGTTTCTGGAGAAATGAGCTATAGGAGGCAGTGTGGGGAGAGCCTGGGCGGCAGGGTCAGCGAGACTGGGTTCCGGTCTCTACTAGCTGGGGGTGTTTCAGGCAGAATGAGTGGTAACGGGACTCACTCTGGATGGTGGATACACAACTTGGCCGAGATCACCAAAGTGAGGTGCCTTAGACTGAATTCAAGCATCCTTGTCGTTAGGGTCACTTAACTGGAATTTGGGCAAATTTGTGGCTTCCCATCCCCCTATTCCAGCTGCTTTTCTCAGCTCATTGGCTGATCGATTAGGTGAAAGGCATCACAGGGACCCAGCAAGGTGTTCTGCAGTTGGGGGATAGGATGTGAGCAGAAAATCCCAGAGTATACTGCCTTTCCAGGACAGCATAGAAAAAAATAGAGCTTTTCTGTCTGGTGAGAGGCCAAGACGGTCTCATAAAAGAGGGAGCGTTTCTCAGATGGCTCCAGCTGCCTGGCAGGTGGAAAACCTGGGACCACAGGCACAAAGCTGCAAACAGGCTGCTCTCCTAGAGCAGAGTGTAAGTGACATGAAACTGAGAGTTGTTGCACATCCCTGGGTTCTTAAAACAAAAGTGCAAGGTGACAGGGAAGAGTGTAGGAGGCTGAATTATTTAGATAATTACTGAAATGTTCTTTTGAATCCCTGGATCTGCTCTGCTCTCTCAAGGTAGCCCACCTCCTTTTTCCTTTCCCTCCAGAATAACAGGTTTTTAAAAATCTCTTCTTCCCCCTCTCCCTCAGCCTCCCGGTGTGTCCTTAATCCCATTCCCACTCCTCCAAGAAAGAAGGTGGTATAGGAGGAAGATTGTGGCGGGGCGGGGGGGCGGGGGGGCTGGAGATAGGTGGTCCCCAAACTGTCCTTAGATAATGAGGAGGGATGGCCTTGGGTTGGAGGTGTCAGAGCCGCATATTGTGCGACTTTTCATGGGTCCCTGAAGGCACATACGTGGGGGGAAGAATCCTTTTCTCCGCCAGAAATACTCATGTCAGGTAATTTACATTAAACAGGGCTCACACACTCTTCATTCTTTCCAGGATGCCAAAGGAAGGGGATGCAGTTTGGGTAGCAGAAGTGGAAGGAGGGGGAGAGAGGAGGGAGAGGAGGGAGAGGAGGAGGGAGAGGAGGAGAGAGAGGAGGAGGGAGAGGAGGAGGGGGGAGGCGGCGCCAGGAGCCCGAGCCCCGGCAGAACTGCCTGCTTTATTTGTCTTGTTCCTGGAGCAGGCTGGCAGAGCCTGTCCCCAGCCCGCAGCAGGCAGCAGGCAGGACGTGGGCTGAAGGAAGAGAGAGCTTGAGCTCTTTCCCCTCCCTGCTTCTGGCTCCATCTCCCTCTGTCTCTGTGTCTCTGATTCACAGGGCAAATTCCCAGGGGACTCCTAAGACCTCCTTGCCTCCCCCGTGCTTCCCTTGAGTTGCACAGGGTGGGTATGATTTTGTGCCTGAGCTTGGGATTTTTAGTGCCCAGGTACGGAGTGTCGCTTTGGTCCTCTTTGCGGGGGGACCCAGGCTGGGTAGAGAGCCCACATTTCTCTCTTCCAGAGCCTGGCTGGTCTTGGATGGGCCACCAGTCCTCTATGGGGAATCTTCAAGCCGCTCCTCCCAAGCCATGTCCAAAAGGATCTAAAGGACTTTAATTGCTACATGTTCACATTCGGATCAGTTCTTTCTGAGGTATCATTACCTTCAGTGGCATCTGTGTTAATGAGTACCTGCAAGGTCCTAAGCACTGGGACCTGATTTAGCCTTTTCACCACACTGGGAGCCGGGGTGTTTGTCTCCCTTTACAAGTGGAAGGACTGCGGCTCACGAACAACATTAACAACCAAGTCTGGATTTGAACCCGGTTCTTCCCTTCTCTGGTGTCAGCCTCTTTCCCTGGGGCTGCATGCCCTGCCTGCCCTCCATCTGGGTTTCCTGCTTTCCCCTAACATCCACACACATGGACATTTTCAGGGTTCGAGCCCACTGTCTTGTCATTTTAATGGAACACGGTGTCCCATCATGTTGCAGGATTATTACTTTAGTCACTCTCATTGGGTGAGAGGTGCCTAATTTCTTTTTTTTAAAATATTTTATTTATTTATTTGAGAGAGAGAGAGAGAGCACAAGCAGGGAGAGGGGCAGAGAGAGGGAGAAGCAGGCTCCCCGCTGAGCAGGGAGCCTGACCATGATGTGGGGCTGGATTCCAGGACAGTGGGATTATGACCTGAGCCAAAGGTAGACGTCTAACAGATTGAGCCACCCTGGTGCCCCAAGAGGTGTCTAATTTCTTGTGTAATAGATACAACTGCTATACCTTTTTAAATTACATCCATTGTTTTCACCATCCCCCATATGTTCCACGAGTAGGTTCAGGACTGGCATGGGCTCTGCCTCTCAACCAGGGTTGGGATAGTGATCAGTGCTTAGTGTCTTGACCCAGAGTGTGCTCAATGCAGAGACATCTTATGCAGAGATCTCTTATGGCATCGTCACCTCCACCCAGAAGAGGTTACAGCCACCTCTTTAGGACCTGGTATGGCGGTGCAGTGTATATTCTGTGCACATGTGGCAGAGCCTGGACCCACTTCACCGATAATAACACAGCTCATCTCGGCATTTCTCGGAGCCACCACCACATTAAAAACCAAGGGCTGAAGTGACCCAGGGTATAAATCTGCCTTAAACATTGGCCAGGAAATTTAACATTAGCTGAATGGCCAATGTATCAATAGCTGGCTTAACACGGAACTACTAATGCATTTCCCAAAACAGGTAACAAGATTTAGAGACTGAACATGGTTAAATGGTATAACCATAGAGTTCAGTCTTTAGCCATAACATCTGTTTAGTGTAAAGCGTGGATTTTATGAACAATGTGGGTAATTTGAGAAAAGGGATCAACTATAGGAAGAGACCCTTATTTCACTTCCAGTGGAAGGGAGGCTTGTGGTTCAGGTGGCAAACGGGGATGGGAACACCTCTGGGGCGTGAGGCTCTTATGAGCAGGCAAAGGAGGGAAGCAGAGGACATTGGTCACTGTGGAGGGATGAGGAAGGGGCAGATCTTCCCAATCCAGGGAGAAGTGAAGGCACAGAGCAGGAAGGGATGCGTCTGGGGTCAGGAATGGATTCCTGTGGAGTTCCAAGCATCTGAGCCAAGCTGCCTCCTGGTTTTGCAAAGCATGGATATTAATAAGGGTGATTAGTAATCATGACGTGTGAATAATAAGGGGATGGTTAATTGTCCTGGTTATGATGAACAGCAGTCACTGGGAGAGGGTGGGGGAGTTGGGACCCCCCGACACACACACACACACATAGTCACATGTGAACTGTTCTTGGCTGCTGCTATGAGTCTGCAAAGCCAGCAAGCTAAAGGGGTATCAATATTTTTAAAAAATGGGACCTAATAAGGCATAATTTTAAAATTCATTTATAATTTCCTTTTATATAATATAAAAGGACATGTGTTCCCAGCAGAAAATTTGGAAAATACAGAAATGCCAAGGATGGAAACAAAAACCAGTATAAATAGCTTGATGTATATTCTTCTAATCTGTGCATGCATAAATATTGCCATAAACTATTTCTTTAGATTTTATTTATTTATTCATGAGAGACACAGAGAGAGAGAGAGAGAGAGAGAGGCAGAGACACAGGCAGAGGGAGAAGCAGGCTCCATGCAGGAAGCCCAACGTGGGACTTGATCCCGGGTCTCCAGGATCACACCCTGGGCTGAAGGTGGCGCTAAACCACTGAGCCACCCGGCTGCCCCATAAACTTTTTTTTTTTTTTTTTTTTTTTTTTTTTTTTTTATGATAGTCACAGAGAGAGAGAGAGAGAGAGGCAGAGACATAGGCAGAGGGAGAAGCAGGCTCCATGCACCGGGAGCCCAATGTGGGATTTGATCCTGGGTCTCCAGGACCGCGCCCTAGGCCAAAGGCAGGCGCCAAACCGCTGTGCCACCCAGGGATCCCCCATAAACTATTTTTAAAAACAGAACACTCAAGGTCATGAGTTCAAGCCCCACACTGTGCAGGGAGCCTACTTAAGAAAAAAAAAAAGAGTAAAATGCGTCTATGGGACACCTGGCTGGCTCAGCGGTTGAGCATCTGCCTTCAGCTCAGGGCTGATCCTGGAGACCCAGGATTGAGTCCCATATCGGGCTCCCTGCATGGAGCCTACTTCTCCCTCTGCCTATGTCTCTACTTCTCTCTTTGTGTCTTTCATGAATAAATAAATAAAATCTAAAAATAAAAATAAAACAGAACAGAACACAATTGGATTATATGCTGCATGGCATTTAGTAACTTGCTTTTTTTTTTTTTTTTTTTGACTTACAAATATGCATGTGTACTTCTCCATGGGATTAGTCTTTAAGAATATGATTTTTTTTTAATGAGGGGAACAATATTTTGGGCAAGAAGGAGCCCATCTGAAAGGAATTATATCCTTTCTTGCCTCCTCTAGTTGGAGAGGCTGGGGCTTCAGGACTATGGGAGGGAAATACTATGAGGCAGAGTAGCTCACTGGGTCCCTGTGGATCAGGAAGTGGGCAAAGAAGCAGGTAGTGCCATGTCAGAACCTGAGTGGGGAGGAGGAAAGTATCTTCTGAAAACATACAATATTTTTTTCATACTGATAGACAACAGCCAGATCCTTCATTGCACCTTCACAGGGCCCAGTGCCAGTGTTAGTACATGGTCTTGGAAAAACTATGAAACCTTTTGAGCCTTCTCTGTATGTAGAAGAATCAGCCCTTTATCTCTTGCCCACCTCCCGATGGCTATCACCAGGGACAGATGTGAGTCCACTCAGGAATTTGAAGAACAGTGAACATGGGGGGTCCCATGAAAGAAAGCGAATCTCTGGGTTATAGGGAAGTTGCCCACCTAGGTGGCTTGGGAGGAGTACATCCTCTTCAGGGGGCTGACTTTGCTCATGTGTAGGTTGTAGAGCTATACTTGGCAGATCTGGCATCCTTAGAGCTTCCACTTCTGAACTCCAACCTCCTCTAGTAGGCCACATGGGGCCCTGCTAGGAAGCTTCCAGACACCCGGCTGGTGTCTGGGTGAGGGAGGGTCAATAATGCTGCTGCCTAGGGGTCCTGTTCTTGAGAAGAAGCTTACAAGTGGAGCCACAGACTCTCTGCCTCATGATTTGGGCCACTGGGGAAAGCATATCTTCTGGTTTGATGGAGATGAGAGACTGTTAGTTCACCCTTCCTAAAAATGGGAAAGTATGTGACAACAGATGTTGGCCTGACCTCAAGGGCTTTCCCACCAGTACCAAGAAGCTTAGCTTCCCAGAGCTCTGAAGCCATCTACCTCTACCTTTGCACTGCTTGGCACCCCCCCCCCCCCCATCATTTGAGGATGGAAGGAAAGGAACACCACAGGGCCACTCCTATGAATCCTTGGCAATTTGTTAGAATTCTTATGCAATTTTCATCCATTATTCATCCAATCCATAAATGAGAGTCATCTGCTATCTGCTATCTATTTCATGAGTATCATTCTCACGTCCTATTGGCCCTGTGGCCAGGTGCAAGACACTTCACCTCTCGATTCTAAATGACCTCACCTGTAAAATGGGGCTATTATAATGGTATGTATCTCATAATACTGATGGGAGGAATAAGATGAAATAGTAACTATAAAGTGTGCTTAGAACAGGGCTTGTGTTCTGTTATTGAGCAGAATAGTGCTCAATAACTATTAGCTATTATCATCACTGCTATTTCTGTTCTGTGTCTGGCACTGTGGATAAAGAGATGACTAGGATGGGGCACCTGGCAGGCTCACTCCATAGAGCCTGCAACTCTTGATCTCTGGATTGTGAGTTTGAACCCCAGGTTGGGTGCAAAGATTACTTACTAATAAAATCTTTTAAAAGGGGGGAGGGGTTCCTGGGTGGCTCAGTTGGTTAAGCCTCTACTTTTGGCTCAGGCCATGATCCTAGGGCTCTGGGATAGAGTCCTGCATCTGGGGGGTGGGGGGTGGGGGGATCCCTGCTCAGTGGGGAGTCTGCTTCTCTCTCCCTCTGCCCTTCCCCTGCTCATGCTCTTTTTCTCAAATAAATACATAAATAAATTTAATTTAATTTAATTTAATTTAATTAAAAAAAAAAAAGATGACTAGGAAGCCTAAGACACAGATCCTACTTTCAGGGAGTGCAAAATCTGGTGCAGGAAGGCCTTCAGGTCTGGACAGTGTGCTCTGGGCGCCCCAAGAAGAGAGCACTTCCTTCCGGGGGATTGGGTTTTAACAGGCAGCGCCAGACCCCACCCCAAGCTCGCTCCCAGCTGTGGTTCCCCCAAGACCTGGCTCCCCAAGACCCGGCCCAGTGTGCAGCCGTCTCCAGTCTCTAAAAAGCGAGGCCGGCCCCTCCCCCAGTTCTCCTCTGCTGCGGCAGCAAGGAGGCTGTTTGGAGAGGTGACAAAAAATTAAAATTAAAGCTAAATTAAAAAGAAGATTCCCATTTCCTCTCCCCATCGCACTTTCCACCTTAATTTTATCGCATCTTCCTTCTCGTTTTATTGACTTTTAGAAGCATTGCCACAAGATTTAGTGTGGAGCAGGAGGGGAGGTAATAAATGTGGTACTTCTCTCGCCTCCAATTAATGCCGCCAGGGGGTGGGGGCTGGAGGAGAGGCAGGAGGCCGCTTCGGGGTGTGAAGCCCCTCGGGGCAGGGACAATCCAAGACCACGGAGGTAGGGGGAGAGACCCCCTGGGGGGGGACGATGGTTGCTTTGGGCTTTTGTCTCCTCCCTGGGCCCGTTTCCTGGTGACCCAGAGGAAAGCGAATCGTTCGGAACCGTTCTCTAATCCGTCCAGAACACAGAAATCCGAATTTACAGTCTCCCTGGGCTGGCTTTGCAAACAACTCCCGAAGTCTCCCCTCCCTCAAACTCCACCCATATTTCCTGGGACGAAGATTCCCCACCCACCAAACAGATTTTTATTTAATTTTATTTTATTTCATGCTCTGTTGGTGCAAGGCAGTTTTTCCTCCTCCACCCTCCTTTCTTCCTCTATTTATTTTTTTCCTGCCCCCCCCCCCCCCAACTCAGTCTCTAATATCATTGTCACCCACCCACAGCGACGCTGCGTACTTTCTCCTGACCGTAATGGTCCGGGTTTCCCCTCAGTATTTAAGCGGAACAAGACAGAGGTAAGTGGCAAATAAACAGCGGTTCCTATTTACGAAGGCAATTTCGGTTGATCGTGGAGAGGCTGCCTGGAAATGAACTCTGAGGCTGTCTGCTGCGGAGGAATGTCGGCCAGGCTCGGAGAGCCACCTGGCGCCCTACAGCCGCTCCCGGTTATCCGCCGGGGCGCCGCGCGAGGACGGGGGGTGGGCCTGGGAGCTGGTGCAAAGGGTTCCTTCCCCGTTTTAAAAGACAGGCCCCTCCCCCTTCTCGGCCTCGGCCTTTCACCTCTGTAGAGCAGCGGTTCTCCCGGCGTGGTCTTGGCCAGCAGTACCAGCCTCACCAGGGAACACCGTAGAAATTCATTCTCCAACCATCCCATCCTATCCCAAAACCCCCTGGGGGTAGGATTCAGCAATCTGTGTGTGTGTGTGTGTGTGTGTGTGTTTAAACAACTTTATTGAAGTGTAATTCACATACTATAAACTTTACCTGTTTGAAGCACACTATCCAACGACTTTTGAGTAAATTTAGTGAGCTAGGCAACAATCACCCCGACCCAGTTATAGAACATTTCCATGACCCCAATAAAATCCCTAGTGTCTGTTTACAGTTAATCCTTTCCCCACCCCAGCCCTAGGCAACCACTAATCTACTTTGTGTCTCCACAGATCTGTCTCTTCTGGAGGCTGTCTGGCTTCTTTTACTTAGCATAATGTTTTGTTAATTGTTAACAGCTTTGTTGAGATATAATTCACATTACCATACAACTCACCCATTTGAAGTGTACAATTCAATGGCTTTTAGTATATTCATAGAGTCCTGTAACCGACACCATAATCAAGTTTAGAACATTTTCATTAGCCCCCAAAAGAAACCCTGTACCCCTTAGCTGTCGCCTCCAAATTCCCTTAGCCTTTCACCCTAGGCAATCACTAATCTACTTTCTGTCTCTAGTAAATTTGCCTATTTTGGACATTTTATATAAACTGAATCATAAATCATAAATTTATTTATTATTAATAATAATCATATTTGATTAAAAATTAATCATAAATCATAAAATGTGGTCATTTGTGACTGGCTTCTTTCACCTAGTGTAACATGTTCAAGGTTCATCCATGCTGTAGTGCGCACCAATAGTTTAGCCCTTTGGATTGCAAATAGTCTGTTGCATGGATAGGCCACATGTGTTTATCCATTCACCACTTCATGGACTTTTCGGTTGTTTCCGGTTTGGGGCTCTCATAATAATGCTGTGAAAATTCTGTACATAAAATCCTGTATGCAGGAACATAAGAAATCCATATTTTTTTTAAAGATTTTATTCATGAGAGACACACAGAGGCAGAGACATAGGCAGAGGGAGAAGCAGGCTCCCTGTGGGGAGTCTTATGCAGGACTCCATCCCAGGACCCCGGGATCACCACCTGAGCCAAAGGCAGCTGCTCAATCACTGAACCATCCAGGTGCCCCCCCAAAAATCTATATTTTAACCTTGCTGGATTTGAGAGTCACTGTTGTAGGCCTCACAGTCTCCCACCTCATCTCTCTTCTAGATCTTTCCTTTACTCTCCCGTCTTCTACATCAAGTCCCCTTCCTCCAGTGGTTTCCTTCTTTCATCCCCTGAACAAACATCAGTGGGCACTTACTGGGCATGCCGGGTTTAGGTGAGGGTGGGCCCATGGCTAAGGGGCGCACAGAGTAGTGGGCTTCTCGCCTTCCTTCCCAAGCATCCCAGGCAGCCACTCAGCGAGAAGCGCCTCCCACAGCCCCCGCTCTGTCCAGGCTCCCCGACACATTTCAAGTAGCCCCGCAGATGAGCCAAGCAGGCCCAGTGGAACCTACTTGCGGGAGGGTGATCGCGTACAGTTCCTTGACCTCCGCTGCATCAGCTTGCTCAGCTGGTAGAGTGGCTGTGACCTGCAGGGATGCCTGGATCATTCCTTGGATAGTGTGCAGATTCTGACTACTGCTCCCCACTAAACCCCACTTTTCCACAGAAGTAGTTTGGGGCACTCAGTCGGTCAAAGGGTCGACTTTAAATCCCTCCTGCTTCTACATCCTGCCTGTCACCTTGGCTTCCCTCGCCACCCCTCCCAGGAGTGGAGTCACGCCTGGGCGCCCAAGGCCCTGGGCTATCCTCAGAAATCTCTGAAAATGCAAGGTCTTTGGGAGCCGTGGGGTCGGGTCTGGGGCTTATCCGCGCGGAATGCGTCTCCGCCCGGGGTGGGGCCTGTGTACCTGCACCGCCCGGCGTCTCAGGAAGCCTTGCTCGATGCCCGGACCCCCTCCTGCTCTCTCTGCGGGGTGCGAGGCCAGCCCGCGTCCCGCCCGCCCGCCCGCGCGCCGGGGGCTTCTCCATCAGAGGGGCTCCGCCGCCTGGGGGACTTGGCCCCTCGCCCTTCTCCGTCCCCTCCCGAGCCCCTCCCAGGGACCGCTCGTTCCCTCGCTGGCACCCCGTCTTCCTCCTCGGCTCCGGGGCGGCGAGCGCAGCGCTCGGGGCCGCCCCTCCCGCCGGCGGTAAAGCTCCTCATTAGCGTGTTTGTTTTTATTGGACGCACAGTCACCGTGGTGGGCGCCGGGCGCGCTCTCTAATTACCGCTATGAATATTCATAGCGCGGGGGGTCTCCCGGCGGGGGGAGCCCGGGGTGGACGCGCGCGGGGCCCCGGCGCCGGTGCCGGCGGGGGGTGGGGGGTCTCGGGCGACCCGCGGCGCGGCGCCGGCATCCGAGGGGGCGGAGCGCGGAGGGTGGATGGGGTCAGGGCCCGGCCCGCTTCCAGCGCGCCCCGAGCCCCCCGGCGAAAGCACCAACCCCCCCACCGCCCCCCGCGCTGTTTCTTTTCCAAATCTGCGTTTCCTTTCACCTTGGCTGCTTGGCAAAGTCGGGGTCTAGATTTGGGACCTGGAGACGCCCCCCCCCCGCCGGCCCCCCGCGTAGTGCGGGCGCCGTGGCGCTTCCTACTTGGCTGGCCTCCGGCTAGGGCGGGGGTCGCTCGGCCTCGCCTCGGTCCGGCGTCTCTCATTTTGGTTGGGCTTGGTAAAGGGGAGCGTGTGCCTTGTGAATTAGGAGATTTAGTCACTTGTGGAATGACTTTATTTTATAGCGACTTCCTCCCCGACTGAGTGATGTTGCATGCATTGGTTGTATTTATAACTTAATAGCTTTTCTCAATTTTATTATACTTTTTATGATACTTGTGGCTTTATGGGACTTCATAATTTTTCTCAGATTCATTAAATTCGGCTGAGGGTGGAGCTAATGACAAGGAGTAGGTACCTGATTACAAGATGGCAGGCCAGCAGGTAGGGTGCCACCCTCCTCCTCCCCTGGCCTCGCCTCCCCTCCCCTTCTCTCCCCTTCCCTCTCCCCCCCTCCCTTCCCCTCCCTTCTCCTCCCCTGCCCAGGCTTTCTGCTTTTGCTGGCTCCTGGTGATGGTGATGAGTCTGTGAAGTGATCTTGGCTAGTTTCTCTTCTGGGGCCTGGGATTTCAAAGAGAACCTGCCTGACAGAGCCCTGTCCACAGTTACCCTATCTTTGTTCATGGACTGCATCTGGCTTGGGTCCCTCTAGTTCTCTCCAACGCCGATTCCTAGAATCAGAGACATTCCCAGCCCAGCTGGGCAACCTTCCCATTTTACAAATGGGGAAACTGAGGCTAGGCTGTTACAAACTTAGGAACGGCAGACCCTGTCTCCTTAACTCCCAGCGTAGGCCTCTTTCTCCTGATCTCTGCTGACTCAGCAACAGCTTCCTACTCTTTGGCTTAGCTCCCAATTTCCCTCCTCCCCCCAACTTGTACAACCTGTTAGGAGCCTCAGAGGGAGAGTATCATCATAATAGTCAACAATATGGAGCCTCTGCCTTCTGCCCTGGAATCATCTAGCAGTGGCCCTGCTAGACTAGCTACTAGTATTTATTTCCATTTTACAGATGAGGCAGCTGAAGCACAATGAGATTGGAGCATTAGCTCAGGGCAATGCTGGCTGGGGTGGAGAGGGGCAGGGCTTCTGTAGTTTGTAGGGACCACGTCTGTGGAGTCAAAACTCAGTGGATTATTTGCAAGTTTTCCTGATGCCTTTTCTCTCCAGGAAATCTCTTTTTGTTGAGAGGAGGTGGGTAGGAAGAGCAAATAGTCTGGAGGACAATCAGAGCAGGAGCTTTTAATTACTGAGCTGTGATTTTGGTTGAGGGAGGTGGGAAGGCAGAAGAGGTCGGTCAGCTGTAGGGTGGAGATGAGGCTGGGTACCAGTACCCTCCCCTCGTGTCTCTGTCACCCTGGGAGCCTCTGGCATCTAGGAGGGCAGCAGCTACTTTTTGTTAGATGGATGACTTTAATCAGGTCCTGGTCCCTGGCCCTGCTCAGACTCTCCTGGGGGCCTGTAGGCCTTTTCTATTTCTGAGGCTCCAATACATTTAAAAAAGAAGAAATGCCAAACATGGTTGCAAAAGTGTCATCTGATTTACATTCCACAAATTAACACTTTTAACTCACAAAAGATGATGCATGTAATTGTGCCTCTCACAAAGTCATTTCAAGACTGAGAAAATTATGAAGGTAGGATCGACAACCATGACATCAGGCTTTCTGTCCCCTGGTTCATTCCATGCTGTAGCTCTAGCTCATAGAGCAGTGCTTGGCACATAGTAGGAGCTCCAGGGTCTTTGCTGCTCCCCTGATGCATGAATGGTACACTCCTGGCTGCGAGGGCCAGGTGAGACTTCAGGTTAAAGCTATAAGAGATAATACCTTCTTCTTTCAACCTTTGGGGAGTCCCTGTGGCTGCCAACATGACCCCATTTAGAGATCATGACAAAGGTTTAAGTTGAGACCTCTGGTGGCTATGGGGCCAGAGTGCTGTGGCCATCCTGCTCTGTTCCCTCCCACCTCTTGCCCCCACCAGCTTTGGTGCTGCCACACTGCTTTCCTTCCCTGCCCTTCCTCAGGGCAGATCTTCCCTCTCCCTCTGGGAGTCTTCCTAGGCTGACCTTGCCAACCCATAACTTCCTGACCCAAAGGCCCTCAGAGGCCTGGACCCTTGGGCTGAGGGCCTCAGTGTGGGAAGTTGTCCTGGAGTCCTTGCAAAGGGGTCTTCTGATCCTCACGTGTGCCTACTATTGCTGCCAACAGAGACTTTGTCTTGTTTATCTCTGTGTTTAAATTTTTTCCCCCAAGAATATGGTGATGAGTAAAATTAAATTTATTTTTTTAAAGATTTTATTTATTCATGAGAGACACAGAGAGAGGCAGAGATATAGGCAGAGGGAGAAGCAGGCTCCATGCAGGGAGCCCGATGCGGGACTCGATCCTGGGACTCCAGGATCACGCCCTGAGCTGAAGGCAGACACCTGACCACAGAGCCACCCAGGCATCCCTATAATTCCTTTAAAAGTGTGCCTGGATTTATTATAGCTTTGAGCTATTAGGCACTTTCTCAACTTCCAGATGTTTATAAGTAGAACCACTAGTGTTCTTGTGAATGCACGTGGCTGGTGTGGTGTTGAGTAACTTTTGGATGCTAAGGAAGATCTTTGCAATCTGTTGAGGTGGACAATCCTGCTTCTGTTCATACCTATCTGGTTCACCACTCAGGGGGCATGTCCGTATTGGGATGTGCATGTGCTCAGAAAGTGTGTTCAGTTTCTTGGATGAAACTGATGGGAATAAGCCCTTGGAGGGCAGTGGTGGAAAGGGTGTGGAGTCAGGGGGCCTGGGTTCGAATCCTTGCTCTACCTGCTAACTAGTGAGTCATCTTGAGCCAACTCATGGCCTCTCCAAGCTTTGGTTTCCTCACCTGTAAAATGAGTGGAATAGAAGCCAGCTCACTCAGGGGGTGATGGTGACCAGGAAAAATCTTATGAATTATAAAGCACCAAATCTGTGGTCATGTGGTAACCATCACCCTTTGAATTCTTCACACACATGCCAGGGGACACTCTGCAAGTCTGTTGGATGAAATAGGAGACACAGAACGACCAGCCAAATGGAAAATGAACTGATCCACCCTCCCCGCGGCCCCCCACCCCTCCTGCTCCCACTTTGAAGCTCCCACAGCTGTGAGTGAGAGCTGTGCCCCCAGCCTACTCGGTGCCTCCATTACAGACCTCAGGTACACAGCCCTCAAGATGCATTTGTAATTTTTATTGTTATATCTTTTAATTTTATTTTGCTCTCCCTGCTGTCTTGAGCAGGGGAGATAGGGAGCTGGTATTTATGGCTGCTCCCGCGACCTACCTCTTAGAATGTATGTATCAGTTAATTTAATCTTGCCTGGTCTTATTTAAACTGTTTTCCTGATTCACTCTCTTCATTCTCCATCCACAACCCCTCCTCCCCTCTCATCCCAGCCTCTTTTCTGTGGCTGATTCTGGGCTCCCTTTCCTCCTCCTCCCCTTCCCCCTCCCCCCTTCTCCCTCCTCCTCCTCTTCCTTCTCCTTCTCCCCCCTCTTCCTCCCCTTTGTCCTCCCCCTCCCTCCTCCCCCTCCTCCCTCTCTTCCCCCTCTTCCCCTCCCCTGTCTTTCTCTCCCTGCCTCCCTATCTTCTTCCTCCTGCCTTGCCTCTGGCCTGAGCCTTTCCAGCCCTGGGTTCTGGAGGATGAAGAGGCCTCCTACACTAAGGTTGCTACAGTATTTTTCTGGTTTTTCCTCTGTGTGTGTGTCTCTCTCTCTCTCTCTCTCTCTCTGCCCCGGTGCCTGATTGACGTTTACAAATTACCCAGCTGAAAGTGTTCAATCCCTGACCCGCCTGTTTCTGTTCAGCAATGAGTGAGATTTGCAAGCATTTTGTCATATAATTACTGCAAATCCCTTGAAAATTTCCACAACAAGGCCAGATGAATGGTAATTTGGGGGCCTCCAGCCCCCAGTCGCTGCGCCAGACCACAACGGTCTGAGGCCAGAAATGCAAACCAGCCCTGTGTGTGTGTGTGTGTGTGTGTGTGTGTGTGAGTGTGTGTGTATTTTGGAGGGTGGTCTGGGTAAGGGGGCTCACTGGTCATTTTGTTTATTTCCCCTAGAGATTTCTGGGAAAAAACTTGAACGGTGCAGATACACATACTTCTCCACTTTCTTCCTTGTGGTGTGCATGCTGTAAAATATTTGGATTGGGAGATTTATTTGCTTTACACGGGTGTATTTGTGCTGATTTTATTGTATTGACTGGGTGCATTTTTTCTGCGTTCCACTACAGTTTTATTGTGTGCCAGTCCTGGGCATACATCACCTGCATTGTTTTCTGCAAAAATTACGCCCTGTTTCACTGTGTCTTGATGGGACTTACTACATTAGTACCTAAGTGGGGAGATTTGCAGTTGCCATAGCTGTCTCACTGCCTCCCTCCGCCCCCCGGCCACCCCCCACTTCTGGGTAGCACCGGGCACTTTGGGCTAAGCACTTGGGTTTCTGTGGCTGCCCTGTGGTCCCTGGACCTGGGGAGGGGGATGGAAATGGAAGAGGTGATTGAGTTGGTCATGGGGTCATGTGGTCGTGGGATTGAGGGTGGAAGAGGTCATGCCCAGCACTAGAATGGAGAGAGGATGAGGTCCTCACAGAGGAGAACCCTGCTAATTTGTCTGCTTTTGGCCAGCATTTGCTGGATTCATCCCTGGAGAGTATTCATGGGCCTTTCACAGTCTCTTCTGGGGAATTAATGAGTGTGATAGAGACCACAAGTTCCAGTTCCACCCTTACCATAGGCAGAGGGTTTGGCTGACATCTTCATGGGATAGTAGCTCTTCCTATCTTATGGATGTGGAAACAGTAGCATGGAGAGATGGCGGTCACTTGCCCTAGATCACACACTTAGCAAGTGGTGGGTGGAGATGGTGGAGCCCATGATGGCTGGATACCAGGGCCTGCTTCTTACCCCTTGGGGACGCCCAGGAGGAAGGACACCTGGGACAGGTGACTTAAGGCAGAGAGGGTTAAATCTGGAAATTAGAAACCATCTAATTCACCTCCATGAAAGATGGGGAAATTGAAGTCTGGGGGGATCAGGGTAAGCGGGCTGTTGGCAGTTAAGTGGAGGGAACTTATGTTCCTTTTTCTGGGACTATTTATAGGGTTGGGGTCTGACTTTTGAGTTCTGTCTGGCCTTCCTGGACCCTCCATAGTGTGAGTGTGTGCGGGTGTGTGTGGTGACTGTATGTTTGAGTGTGAGTCTGTATGCATGTATGCATGTCGGGCAGAGGGCAGGGAGAGAATGCCATAGCCTGAGTCAGTGGGTGAGATGGACCACCTGAGGTAGGCCTAGACCCCCTGCTGTCTCCCAAGGCGGCTGTAGCCATCTCTTCTCAGTTCCTCTGCTCTGTGGTTCCTGACACTACCTCCTCTGTGACTGTGTTTTATGAGGGGGCTCATGGATAGAGGTGGGTCTGACCTGTTCCCAAAACTCTCACAGATGTCTTCTCATTTATAGCCCCTGGTCCTGGTGGTCAGTGAGTACGAAGGAAATGTAAAGGATTGATTTCAACATCTTAGCCCCTCCCTCCTCTCCATACCACTTTTAAAAAAATGCCAAAAATGATATAATTAAATTAAAAGAAAATGTGTCTTCTAATAAACTATATTTCCTCATGGTGAAGTCCCATTTTTGAGGTGAGGTTGTAATATCATACCTAGAAATGTTTTCCTTTGGGTATGAGCCGTCTCTGCCAGTTAATTGTTTCTATCATCATCTTAGGAGTGGGCAAGAGCAGCCCCACCTCTAGGGAGGGTCCTCTGGAAGGAAGCTGCTGAACAGCAGAGGTTGGGGCATGTTTGAGGGTAGGAGTCTGCCCAGCAGGCTCAGCCTGGCACCTGGAGACAGCCCTGGGAGATGCTCTGGACACAGTGGCTCCTGCAGGTGGGGCTGGGGAGGCCTCTGCTCCTCAATCCACAGGCAAAGGTACATGCTCTGCCCTCCTGCACACACCTGCCTACACGTGTTACCCGGACCCATGTGCATAGAAGTGCTCATACCCACAAACATCACAAACATGTAGGCAGACAAACTGCCAATTTTATTTGTTTTTTTAAAGAGTTTATTTATATTTGATAGAGCATGAGAGAGAGAGAGAGAGAGAGCACGAGCATGAGCAGGGGGAGGGACAGAGGGAGAAGTAGGCTCCCCACTGAGCAGGGCTTGATCCCAGGACTCTGGGATCACAACCTGAGCCGAAGGGACACTTAACCAACAGAGCCACCCAGGAGCCCGCAAACTGCCAATTTTAGATACTGACTCAGTTATGTGAACAAATACATGCAGGCTTTCTATGTCGTGGGCAGTACTGTGTGTGTGTGTGTGTAAGCACATACGAGATATATGAGGTATATATCTTCCCATCAAATTGAAATCAGCCCATGGCTTTGGAGTCAAGAAACCAGGTGTCAGCCTTCTCTCATCTGTGACTCTGTGTGACCTAAGGCAATTCCTTTCCCTCTCTGGGCTCAGTTCTCTCTCAAGAGAGGATTAACTAGCCACAAGTCCCTGTGAGCCCTCCTTCTCTCTTCCAGGTTGTTTGCTTCCTTCTCAGGGTTTCTCTGAAGGAGGCAGGAGGTGTCTTTCCCTCTTCCTGATCTCCAGCCCCTGCTCTGTCTCATGGCACTCAGAGTGTTCGCACTTCCTCTGACCACTCTCGGTCAGAACCTCCTGATGCCAAGAACCCCGTGATGTCCAGAGGAGAGACCAGTGCAGGCCATGAGCATGGGAAGGTAGGCAATGGGTGAACTGACCATGATTCTACCTTCTGCTCAACAGCTGCCAAGGGCATGACCAGATAAGCCTAAAATTTGGGTTTGGGCCAGAAGTTGTAAGGGGTCTCCTGGGTACCCCCACTCCACTCTACTCTCCCTGCAGTGGAATGGTGAAGAGGCTCATCCCACCAACTTGGAGCACTATCAGCAAAAGTCCTAGGGATGGCAGAGGACAGAGAAAGGAAGGAAGGGAGGGAGGCGGTGGAGGAGGCAGGCCCAGCTGGGGAATGTTGGAGATTCTCAGCCAGAGGGTCACCTGCACCTCCCCTAAGGGGAGGCTCTTGCTCAGTTTCCCCTGACAATACTAGAAATGGAAATATGAAAGTCTGGGGGCAAGTGCCTCTATCTGTGTACTAGATGGATTTATATAGCATCTCCTTTCTTGACTCCCCCTGAATCACACCCTCACTGGTGTGAGGGAGGAAGGGGGTAGAGCAGGGTGGTAACCAGGGGCAACCCCCCTCCTTCTCCCTCACCCTGAGTTAGTACCACTGAAGAGCTCTTCAGGGCCAGCAAATCACCCACATAATTATCCCTGGAAGTAATGGGCTTGGAGAGGTGGGGTTGGGGGGTGGGTAGGGTGGGAGGGAGCTCAGGATGAGGGGTTTGTTGAAGCTGAGGGAGCACAGGGATCCATGGGAGGTGGACAGGGACAGGATATGAGTGCTGGGCAGGTGTGGATCTCAACTGCCAACTCCTCCATCCCCTACTCCTTGTCTGCTTTCTGCATAAGAATCAGATTTGAAGGCTGTTGTGTAGTTGTATAGTTTGAAACCTGATGTGTGTGTGTGTTTGTGTGTGTGTGTGTGTGTGTGTGTGTGTATGTGAGAGAGAGAGAGGGAGAGAAGGAGAGAGAAAGAGAGAAAGAGAAATAGAGGGCTGGGACAAAACTAGGTACAAGTGTTTCAGGTTCTGTTCCTCTTCTTCGAACAGAAGTTCTTTCCTTGAAGGAATGTGTGTGTGTGTGTGTGTGTGTGTGTGTGTGTGTGTGTGTAGGGAGGCTGGGATCAGACTCTTCCCCTTTCTGGGTTTAGGATGAAAACTATAATCAAGGTTTATAGCTTGCCACCCTCACCCCCATGACTCATTTCTTTTTTTTTTTTTCCATGACTCATTTCTATTTAGAGTTTAGAGGGAGTGTGTGCATGCGTGTGTGTGTGTGTGTGTGTGTGTGTGAGAGAGAGAGAGAGAGAGAGAGAGAGTGAGAGAGAGGCAGACAGACAGACATACACAGAGAGACAGAGGGGTGGTGAAGGGTTAAACTGAACGAGGCTTTTCAGGGCAGCAGGGAGGGGGTGATCTTTGAGGATGGAGCTAACTTCTGAGCACAGGCCCCAGATTACAAGGCAAGACTGAGACTGGGGAGCTGGGTCCAATGGCTGGTCTATGTCAGCGTCTGGATGTCTGGATGCTTCTCTGCCTCCCGCCAACCCATCCGAGCTCCAGCACAAATTTGCATTTAAATAGAGATTTTTTTTTTTTTAATGAGAAGGACCCAAGGGAGCCCCCAGACTATTAAGTTTTCTTCTGGGGGCTGTGCAGATCCTTCTTCATTTGCCCCTCCACCCCAGCCTCCCACCCCTCCTCCCCCAACCGTCATATTATTCCGTGGCCATATATTCTGAGGGCCAGATGAGGCCCTGGCTCTGACAATCTGAGGGCACTTGTGGGGACAATGGGGCCGGTGCTCTTGGGAAGATAGAGGACGCTTAGTGCTCGACCCTGATACCCCTTCCTCTTTGTCGGCTGAGGCCTGAGCACCCCACCCTTTAATCTCTCTCCTCTGGCCCTGGGGAGTAGAGGGGTCTGGGCTGGGGGGTCCTGCTGCTGGCTCTGGGCTCTAAGCGGCAGTGGCAGGATCGTGTGATCATCATATTGGGCAAGGTGCATTAATTAGGAGGCAGGAGATCTGGTTTGAGTCCTGGCTCTGCCATTCCCCGGCTGTGTTGCCTAGTGCAAGTCACTTAATCTCTCTGATCCTCAGTATCCTCATCTGTGAAATGGGGCTCATAAGAGGAGCTTCCTTTGGGGTGAGCGTAAGGTGGAATGCAGTAAGAGGTTTAGCAGAGTGCCAAGCACAGGGTATGCCTCCACTGATCAAATTGAGAGGATTGGGTGGAGGGGAAGTTCAAGGAGAAAGTCTGACGCTATGGAGAAAGAGGATTTGAAGGCGAGAGACCAGTGCTTCTTATTAGCTGTGAGGCTTTCCCTGTTTTCCCTGTTATGGTTGAGATGTTCTCATCTGAGCTAAGACTTGTGAACAACAGTTAATATAGCCAGGACTTGGGGCCCATGGCACCCAGTGTAGATTCTCAGTAAAGGTTAGTCCTCCTCCACTTTCTGTTCCACAGAGTGGGTGAGCTGGAAAGGTGTTCCAGGCACTTAGAAAATGTTTGGAAGGACTGGGGCCAGGGCAGACCCTCAGAGATCTGAACCTCTGGTGGACCCTAGGGTGTTCATCTGTGGGAGCTTGGGACTTGAACGCTCTGGGTGAGAAAGGAGGCCAGCTCTGCATGCTGCCCTTCCTCCTCCCAGGGACAGCCCCTGATGGGTGGTGACATGGCTTTCTATGTTTAGGGGGAGTCACGGGAAATGAGGTGTTAGGTTGAGGAATGAGTGCGAGGTTGGCTGATGGCTGAGGAGTTTGGGAGGGAAATCAAGGGAGAAAAGGTCAGCTTGGATAGGCTCACTCTACCCTGCAGCTCCCATCACTAGTTCTGGGGGAAAGAAATGAGATATGACAGGTCCCTGGCCACCTGGGATGGGCTGAGAAGGAACACAGGGTGGGCATGGAAGAGGAAGTGTGTGTGTGTGTGTGTGTGTGTGTGTGTGTGTGTGACCTGTTAATCCTGATTCATCCCTTGCCCCCAACCCCAGATGCTGGTGGGCCCAGATGGGTCTTGGCATCTCAACTAGCAGAGTGACAGTGACAAGTTCTTTGATTAGAAAAGCCTCTGAGGATGATCCCTACCACAGACTCCTCCTCTCCCTCTTCCTCTTCGTTCATTTTTCCTTTCTCTTCCTCTTTTTCCCTGTCTCAGTTTCTATTTCCTTACCTCTCTTTCATTTTTTTTTTTTAATTTTTAAGGAAATAATGTCTCACCGGCAGAGTTGGAGAGCCCCTCCATCAGGCCTGGCTAGCTCAGAATGCACCTCTGTAAGAATCAGGAAAAGGTGACCCCCTCTGAGAGGACCCAGCCTGGGGATGTTGGGGACTGTGTGTGGTGGTTAAGGGTGCTTTCTGTGAATGAGGCATCCTCCAGCCTGGTGGACAGAGCCTCCTCACAGGCCATGGCTGTGCCAGTGCAGGGAAGGCTAGACTTGGGCAGCGAGCAACCTCCACCCTGGGTCCCCCTCCTCCTCCTGCAGAGGGCCACCTCTGTCCAGATGAGGTTGTGGGTCCTTCACATCCTTGGCTTTGTATTTGCTCCCCTTTTTTCACTCCTTCTTCACTTCCTTTCTCTTCTTTCTCCTCCTCTTCTTGCCAGAGCTCATCTCTCCCCAGAACGAGCCTTAATAAAAGAACACAGTCTTTTGCCCGTGTCTGTGTCTTTGTATAGCAAGTTCGGTATGTGTGTACATTATATCTCTTCTTGGGATGAGTGTCTTTGTGTCTTTCTCTTAGGGCTTGGCTCACAATCATGTGACTGGTGTGTATCCATGTGTCTCTGTGTATCTCAGCTCTCTGGACCCCCAACCATTCCTTCATCCGAGCTTAGAAGGGGACTCCATGAGGTTGAGGCCCTGTGCTCTCCAATCCTCTCCTGGTCCCTTCCTAGCCCAGGGGTTCCTCTTCCATGATTCTCAGTATTCCACAGAGCCAGTGAGAAGGGTAAACTGAGGGCCTGACTTTCTCTACCTGCATTGGCTTCCAAGTGGGTCTCCTTCTACCTCCCTCCCTGGGGCGCCTAAGGCCTCCGAGACCAGAGATGCTAGGGCATGGGCAGGGGAGGGGGCAGAGAGGAAAGAGGCTGGGCAGGGGCTGGAGGCCCCTGGGACCCCTTTCCACAAGGACAGAGGCGGCACCAGCTGCTCCACAGAAGAAATATTCCCCAAAGTCAGAGTGGTCGTCTCGTATTTTAAGTGGTCCTTATTTATCACCGTCCTCCTGGGCTCCCTTTCCTGGCAAATGATGATAAAAGACAGCAGTGAGGGGGGGAGCGGGGGGCCGTTCCCGGCTGGCCCTGCAGCTGTCAGAGGTGGCAGCGCCTGGGGAGGTGCAGACACACAGCAACACATGGGCACAGTGACACACACACACACACCCCCCCCCGAAACTCATGCACAGTGATTTGCACACACAGACACACAATACCACACCTGCCAGTGGTGGGTGCACACACATACACACATATTCAGCTATGACAATGACATGCCCCCATACTGCTGAACACACACAGGTATGCCTAGTGACACTCAGAGCTGTGAACATCCAAGGTATGACACATGCCCAGGCACCCCCATATACCAACACATGTGTACACTGACCAAAGCAAGCCTGTGTACACATGCCCATCCTGGGTACTCACCCACTCTTCTCGCCCACTGGGCAGATGGAGCCAGGACCTTCCGTGGGTCTGCCTTAGATGGTCTCCGCATGTGCGCCTCCAGATGAGGCCACTGCCTCTGAATGGCAGCCAGCAGATGTGTGTACATGCATGTATTCAGACACGTGGATGTGCAAATGCACTCATAGTCCAATTGCAAAAAAACCCCATCGAACCTCCCCTCACACCATGCACAGAAGGTAACTCAAACTGGAGCATAGACCTAAGTGTAAGATGGAAAAGCAATAAAACTTCTGGAAGAACACATGGAAAAAGGCCTTTGTAAGCTTGGGGTAGGCAGAGCTTTCTCGGGTAGAGCACAGTGATAGCTGGAGTTGTATAGTTTTAAGCACGGGCTTTGAAATAAAAAGAAACTCTCAGTGATTCCTGTTTTATTATGTAACAGGCTGCATCAACTCTGGCGAAGTTACTTGCTCGCTGTGAGTCAGATGCCCTGTACACGGAAGGTATTAATACTACCTACCTCTCTGGATGCCTGAAAAGCTCAGAGAACTAATACAAGTGAAAATTAAAAACTGTGACCTGCCTTACAAAGGTCAGCTAAATAGAAAAAAAAATCAGTTTTGTGTATTGTAATTATTCACACACATCTATCTAGGCACAGCTCCTAACTGGCAGTCCATGACCCGTACACCTTCCAGCCGAGTGTGTGTGGGGGGGGCATGGGGACTTTCCTCCAGAGAAGCCCCCTCCCCGTCCCACACCCTTCTCCACATTAGCTGCCCAGTTGCCAATCAACCTCCCTCCCTAGCTTCAGCCCATTAGTACAGCTCCCTGGGGGAATCTATTTTTTAAAGGTTATTAGCAGATTATTGGTTCTTTATCAACCTCGGGTCTCCAATCTCCAATCTCCCAATGAAGCCATTGTCGCCTAATAAGATGCACTTGATGATCCTGGCATGAAGGTGGTAGAGGGCCTGGTGGGGGTGGGGCAGCGAGAAGGAGGGAAGGGTTAACAGCACCACCCCAGCCCCCACCCCCTTGGTCCTCAAATAGCTGAACTACTGTATGTTGTAGTTTTCAACTGCAAATCATCTTTAATAGCAGACATCACGGGATGGCTCATTACATTAAGCTATTTTTCATGCTATCTGCTGTAATATCCTCTAATCCAATGCGTTTCAAATCACCTCGGGCTAAAATAAGAGACATAGCGATGTAATAGCCTAGTGTATTAGTGGGTTAATTGCCCTGTTGTACTCTTTCTAGTAGCTATCTCTGGAATGACTTCTATATTAATTGTAAATTGCTTAATACATTTAACTCCTTGCCATCGCCCCGTCCCCTAACGAACAAGGCCACTACCCAGTTGCTTGATGGGAGGGTGTGTGTGTGTGTTTGGTGGGTGCTCCTTTCCAACCCCAGCTCACCTCTGTCTTCTCAGCCCAAGCGGACAGAGCCGGCTTGGAACATACTTCCCAGACTGATGAGAGGAAGGGAATGAGGGAGCAGTTACTGAATGCCTGCTCTATGCCAGGCCCTGGGCTAGGCCTTTTCACCAGAGCCTCATAAGACCCTGAGCAGTGGCAGTATTCTCTCCAGAGGTCATGTGACTTGCTCAAAGTCACAGAGCTAAGACCTGATGAAGCTGCTTCTGTGCCCAGACTTAAGGGCTCCTAGAGCCACAGTGTCTAGGAGCAGGACAGGACCCTAGTAGGGCTTTGAACACGAGGTCAACTGTGGACAGTAGCGTCCTGGGGAGGACCCTGTGGTCTGGAGGGGAGGCACACAGCTCTTGACCGGAGGGGGATCCTCCATCGGATGGGGTAGGCAGATGCCTCTATTCTGGGGACTTCCAGTCTGGTGGGGAAAGCAATTTCTGTCCCCGGGGGAATCCTCAGTCAGATGGGGGGCGTGGGGGTACCAATCCCACTCACCCACATGGAGGAAGCAGAAATCAGAGACAGATGAAGAGATGTGAGGCAGAGTGAGCGGTCACTGCAGTGTGCTGGGAGGATGAAGGCCCCTTGGCACCCCGGGGAGCCTCAGCTCCAGACTGGGCACGGGGCCTCATCCTGGTGGGCGGTGTGGGTTGGGGATGCGTGTGCCTTCCTCTCCCTTCCAGGGCAGATGCTCTTTCATTTCCCTCTGGGCTGACCCCCTCCCACGACAGACTGGAGGGTGGGGACACCTCAGGTGGCAAGGAGGGGGATGGAGACCTCCTCCTCTCACGGCTCTGGTTCCAGGTCCCAGCGCCCACACCTGCTCCCCCTTCTCCAAAGAGGCCTCAGATGTCCTGCGGGACCAGGACCTGGGGTCTCTCCCGCATCCCGCCCCCCTACGCCGCCCCCTCTGGAGGCAGGACCAGGGGAGATCCGGAGGCGGAGGGAGAGGGGGTGAAGGAAGGGAGCGGGGCTAATGCAGCCCTGTCACAACGGAGCCGCCCGGGTGGGCTAAACGGTCACCTTCGGCAGATTAGCACTTTTACCACACGCACGCTCGCACGCTCGCTGCTTGTGAGTGACGTTCAGGAGGTAGTTACCGGGTCACACCCCGGGCCCGGCGGCTGGGCGGAGGGCGCACCTGCAGGCGCACCTGCGAGCGCGCGGCGCCCCCGCGCCCGGCTCTGCCACCGCCCGGCTCCGCGCCCAGGCCCAACGCCAGGCCCCTGCTGAGTTTGGAGCGGGCGCCGTGTCGCCCGGCCCCCCAGACGCGTGTTTGGGGCAGGGGAGAGAGCAACGAGGCCGGGGAGCCGGGGAGCCCGGGAGCCGGGAGGCCGGGAGGGCGGGGAGCCGGGGAGGGCGGGGCGCCGCCGTGGCCCGCGGGCGTCCCCTCCTCGGGGCTCCCGGCGGCGGCTTTGTTGGCGGCCGCTCGGGAGCAACCTTGAGCGCGGGCGCTGCGACAGTGATTTAGGTGCTGGCATTGGAGCGTGAAGGTAAATGGCCACATTTCACCGTCAGAAGGTGAGCCGGCGGCGCCCGCCCCTGCCCTTCCCCCCAAGGCCCCGGCGGGGTGCGGGTGGGCGCTCCCGCCCACCCTCCCTGGACTGCAGCCCGGGTCCCTGGGCTGCCGCCCCAGCCGCTCCCTCCCCTCCCCTCCCCACCCCTCCTAGCGGGGAGGCTAGGGGCGCCCTGGACTGCTCCCGAAGCCTGGCCTCCACCCTCAGCTGCCCTGCTGGGACAGGGACATTTGCGGGTGTGTGGAAGGGGGGAGGCGGGGGGGGGGGGGTGGTCTGCTTCTGTCGGGAGAGAGGTGGGTGGGAGGCACCTCCTGGGTGCTGCCTGAGGTGCCGAGAGCTCACATACCCCATCTTAACTCCTCATGGGGCTCCTGAGCAGGGCCTACCTTATGTCCACGATGCAGATGTGGAAATTGAGGCCAAGGAGGTTAAGGGACCTGCTGAAAGCCTGAGCAGGGAAGGGGTGAGGAGGCTGGGGACACCTATCCAGGAGACTTCTGAGTCTGTGGGGAGCCCTCTCTTGCCCAATGTATTGCCTTCAAGAGCCCTGGGATCTAGATGAGGGTGGGGGGTGGGGAATGAGGCCTCCAGCAAACCTCCTGCTGTTCGGGGTTGTGGTTATAAAAATAACACATGCTCTTGATATTTTAAAAAAATCCGGAAATGTGGGTGTGATTAGGGGTGTGATTAGGCAACACTTCATCCTGACTACTCTACTCCTTCCTTCTTTGGACCCAGACTTCCTTGCCTGGGAACACCGCCCCCCCAACATCCCTCCACTGTGGTGCTGCCCCTTGAGGCTACTGGTTCTGAGTCAAGCACATGTGAGTGCAGTGCTGAGATGAGTAACTTAATTCAGTTTGTTATTTTGCTGAGAAAGAGAGGGAAGAAGAAAGAGGATCAAGCTGGGGTATGTGTGCATTGCTTGAGCAGGGGCATAACAACCTGACAGGATAGTCTCCAGCCCATCACTTTCCAGACTTGCAGCACGGCTGCCTAGCACAAGGAAGGAGGTGGGGAGGAGGTGGGGGAAGAGGAAGCCCAGGGCTCCAGGTCTTGGCGGGGGAAGCCTTCTTGCACTGCCAGCCTTCACAGAGGTCTCAAGCCAGTGGAAGGGAAACTGCTCTCTGGCTCCACTCAGGGCAGCTTTGGTTATTACTATTCATAAGAGCTGCCTTTTGGGGGCACCTACTGTGTGTTATGTATACCTTTAATCATGCCAGCAACCCTGTGTGAAGTGTGTGTTGTTACCCCCATTTTGTAGGTGAGAACTGAGGCTGGTCCCTTGTTCTAAGACTCCGTTGCTGACGGGTGGTAGAGCTGGAATTGGATCTGAGTTCCACTTACCCTAAAGATTCTTCTCTCTGTAGCTTGCTGCCTCTTTGCTCCACTGTCTGGGTCTTGGGGGAGGGGAGGGGAACCCACCCAGAGCTCAGTGGGAAAGGAAGCTGGCATTTACCTCCTGGTCAGGGCAGAGAGTAGCTGGGTGAGGTGAGTTCTCAGGTCTGAGTTCTGAGTTCTGAGGTCTGAGTTCTCAGGTGCTCTCTGTGCTCCTGGTTGAGGTTACCTTTAACTCTGGGCAGACAAGAGGCAAAGGCAAGACAGAGGAATAGAGTCACTCTATAGGCTGTGACCTGAGGGGCTATAGATTCTGAGGGTCTCAGAAGAAGATGGCCAGGATGGGAGAGAGGCTATCTTTTCATGGTCTAAAACACTGCTAGAGGGGCCAAAGAAACCAAGCAGACATTCTATAGGGGTGGAAGGCAGGTATAGACATCCCAGGGAGTCCATCCTCCCTAGGTCAGGGCCTGGGTGGGAGCCAAGCTAGTCATAGGACCCAGCTGCACAGCAGGCTGAGATGGTAGTGAAGATGGGCCCAATATCAGAAAAGCCCTCATTCCTCAACCCCAATGACTATGACAGTTTCTACTAGTTACTATTTAGTGAATACCTACCATGTGCCGCAGACTGTGCTATAAGGCTTCCCTTAATCCTGCCCACCACTGTAACGCAGTAGGAACTATTATTAACCCCATCTGACAGAGGAGTAAACAGAGGCACAGACTCCCATCATGCTGAGACTCTCCCAGGTCTGCTTTCAGCACCCATGGGGCTGGCCAGGAGGTCACAGCATGCAGAGAGAGGCTTCCAAACACTTAATTTCAGCACGAGCAGGGTCTGGCTCCTGGAAGCCCGTTTTTTTTTTTTTTTTTTTTTTTTTTTTTTTTTAGATTTTATTTATTTATTCATGAAAGACACAGAAAAAGAGAGAGAGGCAGAAACATAGGCAGAGGGAGAAGCAGGCTCCCTGTAAGGAGCCCATTGTGGGGCTTAATCCCAGCACCCCCCCCCCCATCATGCCCTGAGCCGAAGGTAGATGCTCAACCACTGAGCCATCCAGGCATCCCTCCTGGAAGCCCTCTTACTGTTCTTGGCTTTAAGTGGGTGAAGGCATCAGTCACAGCATGTAGAGAGGAGCTTCTAAACCCTGAAAGCCCTCAGTAGACACAGCTCTTACTCTTCTTGGCTTTAAGTGGGTAAAGGCATCAGGATGGAGCCATCTAGCCTTTCAGCCCTGAGCTTGAGGGGTCCTATTTCCTACCTGGGGTTCCAGGGTACACCTCTCCTTCCCAACTTTTCTCAATCTGCCTTTGTGTTCCCACCTAGCCTTGGATCTGGGAAGATGCATGTGTGTGCATGCAGGCATGCCAGAGAGGGAGTCAGTGGCTTTAGAGATGTCACTTGTCCTGTGAAGAACACCAGGCAGAGTGCAGGCATGCATGTTTCCTGAAAAGCCCTTCCCAGGATAAGGTCGGAGTGGGGAGCTTCAGGATCCCCAACCCCACCACCACCATTTCTGATCTCAGCCAGTCACATGGATGGAGGTGGGCTATGTTGGGGTAACTTCTTTCCCTTTCATTGGTCTTCACTTTGGTGATGAGACCAGGGTTCTCTTTCCGGGTCCTCAGCATTCTGCTGTGCCCACCCTGGTCCTTAGAATCTTTGATTTGTCCAGTGCAACGCCTGTTAGGGATCCAGACTGCAGCTGGTCCAACTCAGTCTTCTGAGAGCTAAGGAGAGGGAGGCACAGAGAAGAGGAGTGACTTGTATGAGGTCACACAGCCAGCGAGTCAGTGGCAGGCCTCCAGATGATGCTAGGGAAGGCCGCCAGATGAGAATCTCATTGGACCCCCAGTTTGGAGGGGTCCTGAGTATTGAGGGATGCCACTCCCTCCTCTTTCCTGGGGTGTTGTCAGCTTGAGCACCGGCCACCCCCTCCCTGTCCCCACATACCGTGGAATTGTCTTAATGCAGCAAATTGTTCATATGCGTGTAAGCAAATATCTCCTGAAATTATCTCTTATCACCAAACAGGCTGCGATGCTCACCGGCTGGAGGGCTGGGGTTGTCTTTCAATCCACTGTCGACGGGGAGGGGGCAGGGGAGGGGGGGCTGGCTGACACCAAAAATAAACCGGCGGAGAGGGGCTGGTTGTCGCGAGGGGCAGAGCGAAGTTGTCAGGCGGCGAGAGCGTGTGAGGCGGCAGGACGATAATGTGGCATGACACTTCTGAAATGAGCGGCCCGTTGCCATGGTGAGCAGCCAGGAGGGACCGGCTCTCCCGAGGCTGAAATAAAACACGCTTTAAATGATGTTTGATTAGAATTTAGATCATGTAACCGAATACCTCAGTCCTTCTCTTCCCTGTGCTTTTCTGCTTTTCTTCTCGCTTCTTCCTTTCTTCCCTCCATCCCCTCCCCTCCCTTACCCCGGGGCAGACAGATACACACACACACACACACACACACACACACACACACGCAGGCCCACACCCACACGGTGTTCACACACAAGTGCACACACACGCACCCACATGCCCTTCTCTGCCTCTTCTCCCCGTTGTTCCACGCCTTGGTGGACCTTGTTTGGGAAAATCCAGCTCAGAGCAGATGCCAGGAGCCCAGAGGGGGAGGTCCCAGCACTGGTCTCAGGGTCACGGGTTTGAGTCTCTGCTCTTCTTCCCCGATAACAATAGTACTAAAATAATTCAAATTGTCGGAGCCTCTTGTCTGTGAAGCCCTTTATCCTCCACAAAGCTCTTCCAAATGCGAGTGCATGTGTCATTCTCATCACAGCAATTTACCTCTTTGTGCTCACGCCCATTTTCTAGATGAGGAAGCTGAGGCTCCAAGAAGCTAAATGTCTGGTCCAGGGTCACACAGCTAAGGGGAGGAGAGCCCAGGGCTTCTGTAGGCTGCCCTTTGGGCTCTGAGGAAAAAACCCCTATAGGGGGAAGGGAGCACAAGCCAGCCCTCTGGCCTCTGGGTCCTCAAACTTTTGCTTGTCCAACGCATTTGCTATTGGTTCTGACCTGTGAGAACCCTCCGAAGGATGGGTGGAGAGGCCCCGACCTGCTTCTAGAGGAATTTGGGACACATTTTATAATTTTTCTGGCCATGTGCCCCACTTTTTTGTTTGATGAAAGATTTGTATTATATTTGTAGTGGTTTTTCTAGGGCACGCTGCCCACAAGGGGCAGACAGCCAGTCCTGGGGCTTGAGGGCACTGCCACCGATCACCTGGAGTGGGTAATGGAGGGCAGGCAGGCATGTACAGACAGGACAAGCAGGGGTGCTCCTCAGAATCCCCATTCTCTTGCACCCTGGAGCTCCTCCTCTGGGGCCCTGGGGAGGTTATCAACTGCCTATTTCTGTGTCAAAGAGCCATGGCTTGACCCCATGTCTATTTTCCCTAGCAGACCAATATGTCCAGATTGTCTCTCGTTATCTGCCAGTCCATCCATCCATTCAGTCACATAACCATCATATACTTGGTCAACAGCAGCTGTGTGCCAGGACTCCTACCCCAGGGGTGGCCCTGGTCTCCACCCTCACAATTGTGGGGTTTTGTTGGCCAGGGGCAAGGTACCTTGAGACAGAGACCCAAACACACACACACACACACACACACACACACTACAGAATCTACTTTGGAGCAGAGTGTAAAATATTCTGATGGAGGAGGGAGCAAAGTGCTCTGGGGACATCGAGGATGGGGTTCCTTGTGTCTGCAGGGGATCGAGGAAGGAGGTAATATTTGAAGGGAGAGTAGGAGTTCTCCAAGTGGTCAGACAGGAAGGGGTAGGCCAGGAGAAGAGACCTGGCTGTGCAGAGATCCACTGTCCCCAGCAGGGTGCAAACTTCCTGGAGGGATTGTATCTCTTTCATAAGACTCTAAGGTTTTGAAAGGTAGAGACTGAGCCCCTACACACTTCTCCTCAGACTGGGGGTTCCCTGAGGGGGGTGGGTATCTTCCATTTCTTTTGCTTATTGCTCCAAAGAGAAAAACATTTATATCTTTGCATATCATGTTTGCTCCGCAAAGCTGGGACCCTGCCTTAAATGTATAAGTGTCTTGCGTCCCTAGTGTCTGGCCAGTGACCTGCTATATAAAAGTGACTCGATATTTCCTGAGTACTACTGCGTGCCTGGCATAGTGCTAAATGCTTTGTGTGTTATTAATTCCTTCAACCCTTACAACAGCCCTATGAGGTGAGTACCACCATTGTCCCCCTTTTATAGATGGGGAAACTAAAGGTCTGGGAGGTTAACTAACTTGTCCAGGGTCACACAACTAGTAGGTGGCAGAGTCAGGATCCAGACATAAGCAGTCTGACTCCAAAGCCCATACTCTACCCTGAGCTCTTACAAGTGGATTTTATTTACCTGTGAGATCAGTGAGCTCAGCTTCCCTTTGTGAGGTGGAGAAGTGGTACTTGACCAGCAACAATGACTCCCCCAGTACTTTCAAGGGCAGGAAAGAGCAAGTGGGGGGTTTGGCCACCGAAACTGAAACTGACATAGTGGGGAGGTGGTAGTGGCAAGGGCAGTAAGAGATGCAGGCTGCAGAGGCATCCATCACCTAGCACCCTCCCTTCGCCTCCTCTATGCGTCTGGTCTCTGCCAACACTTGACTCCAGGCTTTCCCTTCCAGCCCCACAGCCCCTGCCCTTGGCTAGCCTTGAGCACCCTGGACCTCTCTGCCTGGCTCCATTGGCCACCAGTTAGCTTCCCAGAACTTAGATTTGATTGCTTTATTACTGCATGCCACAACCTTCCACGTGTCCGCATTACCCAGCGCTACCTCACCCAGGCTGCTCTGGTGCCCTAACATGACCCAGTCCTAGACTATCTTTCTGGCCTTGCTTCTCTCAACTTGTCCCTGTTCCAGACCGGTCAATTCTTGCTGCCCTTTCTTCACACCTATGCAGACTCAGAATGCCCTCTCACTTATCCCCAAAACAAAGGCCTTTTTTTTTTTTTTTTTTTTTGGTGGGCTCAGCTCAAGTTTTCCTCACTCTGGAACACCTTCCCTGACCAGAAGGTTATGTCTTAGCTCAGACTTCCTTACAGAATGCCATAATTGGGGTGACTTGAACAAGAGGAATTTATTTCTCATGGTTCTGAGAATCCCAAGGTCAAGGCACCAGCCGATTTGGTTCTCTGGTGAGCACCTACTTCCTGGCTTGAAGAGGGCTGCCTTCTTGCTGCATCCTCACGTCGTGGAGAAAGCATGCTGGTATTGCTCTGTCATCTTTAAATGGCATTAATCCCTTCATGGGGCCATACCCTGATGACCCCATTAAACCTAATTACCTCCCCAAAGCCCCACCTCCAAATACTACTACACTGGGGATTAGGACTTCATCAAACAGATTTTGGATGGACACAGGTGTTCAGCCCACACAGCATGCCTGTCATGTGTCATGGGAATGCACTCAGATTCCCATATCATCCAGTTGTTTCTGGTTATTTCTTCAATTTGACCGTAAGCTCCTCGAGGAGCAAACTGTGGATGGCGATCATCGAGGGTTGGTACACCTGATAGTGACAACCTCCTGTTCCAGGACCAAAACCAGATTTACCCCCAAGGATCCCCAACCATTACCTTTCCTCTGCTGCTAAGGGAGTTTCTGTGTTTGGTCCTCTTTGGGCCCCAGTTGCTCTGTCAGGGGTAGTGGGTTGGAAGGGAAATGGAAAGAAGCCCAGAAATCTCAGATTAACTCCCTTCACAAAAGGCAAAGCACCGTCCTGGGTGAAAGGATGGCAGAAGATAAAAGACAAAGGGGAGAACCAGGGATCCCTGGGTGGCGCAGTGGTTTGGTGCCTGCCTTTGGCCCAGGGCGCGATCCTGGAGACCCGGGATCGAATCCCACGTCGGGCTCCTGGTGCATGGAGCCTGCTTCTCCCTCTTCCTGTGTCTCTGCCTCTCTCTCTCTCTCTCTCTCTGTGACTATCATAAATAAATAAAAAAAATTAAAAAAAAAAAAAGGGGGAGAACCAGGAGAGCCAGGGGTTGGGCTTGGTGAGCATCAGGGGAGATTGAGGCACCGTGGCTGAGCAGTGGGAGGCAGTGGGCGATAGAGGAAGAGGACTCCAGGAAGTCCTACTTTGTTTCAGGATTCGGATTTTGAGACCTTCAGTAAGAACATGGACCGGGGCCCCGCATTTCCATGTATTTTGGTGATGAACTGATGTTTCCTCTGAATGTGGCACCACACAGAGACTGACTGCAGGGTGGCTGGGAGTTAGCTAGGTTATGCTGCCACCAAGTGCCCTGGGGCCAGGAGCTACCTTTACCTGGATTGTTTCCAGTTCTCACAGCAGCACAGCAAGGTCAGTGCAGGAATGACTGGTGAGAAAGGGAGCGGAGAAAGGGGAGGATCTGGCCCTGACTTAGACCTTCAACCTTTGACCTCTAGCCCCCGAGCTCTATCTTAGAATGAGGCCACCATGGCCATTAAGCTGTGTTTTGTAGGAGATGTAGTAGGCTCATTAAGCTAGAAAATGATTGTATCAGCTCCACTCAGTCCATGGGGTCAGAGGTCAGAGGTGACCCAGGCCCAGATCCCTTTAGCCATCAGAGTCCAGATGTGATTCCTTAGCCAGGGAAAGCCCTCCTGTGAAGCCTGAAATGGGAAGGACTGGAAGGGGTGTTCTGGAAGATGTGCAGAGAGAGGGGCTGGGTGAGTGGATTATGCATCGTGATCGTGAGGCCTTGTGGTGTGAACAATCTCAGTTGCATGGGCCACTGTTTTGGCAAGCTTCACCTGTTAGTGTGTGTGGTTCCTTCGGTGAGGAGAAGCTTTACAACTAAGAATAAGCTTATTTGAGGGTGAGAGGGAAGGCTTGGTTCAGCCTTGTGTGGGAGGCATGCCCAGGGCTCAAAGGTCAGAGAATCTAGGTTCTCCCCCCACATTTGGCTGTAGGAGAGCCCCGAAATTTTGCTGTCTGCCTCAGTTTCTCCACTGATAAAGTATGGATGCAAGAGTCCATGCTGCTCACCTTAGAGGCCACACTGAAACAGGCTGCAATTAAACTTTGTCTGATTCTGGAGCTTATGCTTTTTCTGCTCCTCTTCATTCCTCTAAGTGTGATGTTCAAAGCCTCAATTCATGGGGTGTCAATAAGTGTTATGTTAAAAAAAACTAAAACAAAACAATACAAAAAAAACAAATAACAAAACAAAACCCAAAACAGGTTTTATGACCAACTATATTGAGGGAAAGCTATTTTCTTCCTTCCTCCCTCCTTCCCACTCTCCTTTCTTTCTTTTCTTTCTTTCTTTCTTTCTTTCTTTCTTTCTTTCTTTCTTTCTTTCTTTCTTTCTTTCTTTCTTTCTTTCTTCTTTCTTCCTTCTTCCTTCTTCCTTCCTTCCTTCCTTCCTTCCTTCCTTCCTTCCTTCCTTCCTTCCTTCCTTCCTTCCTTTTCCCTTTTTTTAAGTAGGCTTCACACCCAACATGGAGCATGAACTCACAACCCTGAGATCAAGCATCACATGCTCTACTGACTGAGCCAATAGGGAAGGCTATTTTCAAAAAGTTAAGTAGGTTCTTTGCTGCAGGATGTCTCAGAGCCTTTATTATATTGATATGTGTTGGGTAGTTCCAAGAGGAGAGCAGAGTTAGTATCAGCTTCTTTGCTATGAAAAATTTTCTTGTGGGAGTAGTGTTCCCTGGAGCTCACTTTGGAAAATGCTGTGCTTCACTCTGCTACTTCCCTGATAACAATAGCGACAACAACAATAGTAACACCATGGAAGAGGTCATCACTCTCATGTTAACTTTCTCTCAATTGTAGTGATATTTTTCTGTCCATTATATTTTGAAGCTTTTTCAAAAAATGGCTCTTCTCATTGCCCCCCCCCCCCCCCCACATCTAAGCACCCTACTTCCTTTTTTGAGCTCAGGCAGTTCAAGCCTGTGGGGGCTCATTGTTCTCTGTGACTGTAGCTCTTCTCACCTCTAAGCCTTTGCCTGGGCTGTGCTCCTCAGTGGTCCTCCCCTTCTTCTCCTTCCCTACCTTGTTCATGAGGAAAATGTGAGAGGCTTGAAGAGAGAAGTGATGTGACAGGAGGCATGTGGTGAGATGTGACCCTTTTTTTTTTTTTTTTGAGGCATGACCCTTCTGAGAGCCTGATGTTGCTGGGTTCATCCTGGGGCCAAGCACATGGCCACTCTGGGTCTCTCTCTGTCCTGTGTCTTTTTTTTTTAATTATTAAAATATTTTATTTATTTATTCATGAGAGACACACAGAGAGAGGCAGAGATGTAGGTAGATGGAGAAGCAGGCTCCATGCAGGGAGCCTGATGTGGGACTCGATCCCGCGACCCCAGGATCACGCCCTGAACCAAGGCAGACACTCAACCGCTGAGCTACGCAGGCGTCCCCGCTGTGCAAAGCCAAGGAAGGGCTTTCTTTTGGCATACCGTACTTATTTTTTCAAAAACAGGTTTGCTGGGAGTATAATTTATATACCATGAAATTCACCTGTTACATTTTCATTTTAACTTGTTTATTGTAATAGCTTTTTACATAAGGAGCACAAATCATTACACAGGGCAATGATATTTTTACAAGTCAACACCTGTGTGGTCACCACCCATTCCAGCAGCAGAACGTCTCCAGCCCCCAGAACTGTCCCTGCATGTCCTCAGGCACTCTCTGACTTCTAACCCCACAGAGTTTTATTTTTCAAAATTCACCAACCCTTTCTTTTCTCCTTCCTTGTTCCCTCCCTCCTTCCCTTCTCTCTCTGCCTCTCTCCTTCTCCTACCCCTTTATTCCCTTCTTCCTTTCCTGCTGGTTCTACTTCCAACTAGTTATTTGAGGTTTAGACCAACATGCACAGTAAGAGAGAATGTGGAAGCTTTCCACACAGTGCCTGGGGAGGCAGTGCAAGTGGGGGTCAGGCGGGGAAAGGCCTAGACCCCAGATTGGCCACTGCCAGCTATGAGTCCCAGAGCTTGTGCCTGAAGCTCTCTGGGTCTCAGTTTCCTTTTCTGGGAGATAGGAATAATGACTGACTTCAAAGGGTGTTGGGAAGATTAAATATGATGTTTTTACCTTATGTCTGCGAAGTGTTCATGGGGCACCCACCTGTAGGAAGTGTCAGGAAGGTTACGCCATGTAACTACATTTCTTTTTTTTTTTTTCTAAGATTTATTTATTTATTTAGAGAGAGTGTGCAAACACGTGCACGGGCAAGGGGAGGGGCAGAGAGAGAATCTCAAGCAGACTCCCTGCTGAGTACACAGTCCCAAGCAGGGCTCCATCCCACAACCCTGAGATCATCACCTGAGATCATGATCTGAGCCAAAACCAAGAGTCGAACACTCAACTGACTTGACCACCCAGGTGCCTCCCCTCCCACCCCAATGTATTTCTTATCAGGACGAGACTTTGTGGACATGAGGTCCAGTGGCATTTATTGAGCACCCACTGTGTATTAGGGCTTTGCCTCTCATCTGCATGGCAACCCTGCAAGGAGAGATTTTCTCCATTTTCCTGCACAGATGAAGAAACGAGTCCTGGGGAAGTCGGTCCTGAAGACATAGAGGTTAAGTGTTGGAGCTGGAGCATGATGCCAAGGAGTTTGGTTGGAGTGCCTGTGACCCTAACACCCAGTGTCCATGTCTTCCCGGCCACAGCCTTCCAAAGCCTCCTCAGGGCTGTCTGTAACTGTGAGCCGAGTACCCCTTTCTGCTGTGGAATCTTTTGTCTAACACAGGGTTGCCATCTTCGAATGCCAGACAGTCCTCCTGGGGCCAGAGGTGGAGTTCTGGGGAAGGGATGAGTTGCCCAGGGCAGCGCATCAAGGGGGCTGCCTGGTGGTAGAGGGTTCAGACTGTCCTGGGTGTCGGTAGTGGCCGGGCCTCCTGGAAACATGACCTTCAGCCCTGGGAAGATCCAGAGTTCTGGGCAGGGATCGGCCCTGTGGGGTGGCTGCATCTCACCACCCTGGGGCATTGGAGAAGAGCAGCCCACACCCTGCAGCCTCTCCTTGTAGGGCCCTGTCTTGCCAGGTGGGCTTCATGGGGTAGGGAATGTGGAGGAGGGCCAGGAAGGCCGGATATGGTGGTACTGGTGATTCCTTCAGCTGGGACTGGACCAAGATGGAGTGATTTGTCCTCTGGCCCTGCTGAATGCTCGGTAAACAGCGGGTCACAGGTGGGATTCCTGCTATGTCCTCTCTACCAGACCAGCTCCCTAGGCTAGTCCTGGGCCCCTGAGGCCTTCCCCCCCACCCGCCCCCCAGCTGCTAGAACCCATGTCTCCCGGTGTGGCCCCAGGGTGGAGGGCAGTGAGGGCATCCCCACCCAGTGCTCTGGCCAGCCCCCCACTTGTGGGTGGGCTTGCTGGGAGTGCTGCCGCGGCCTGCCCTCTTGCTAGCCCCAACCGTCCCTGTCCTGACCTGCGGGTTCCCTGGGGCCAGCCTGGACATCTGTATCCATCTTGCCCCAAACTCTGGAGATTCTGACACATTTCCTTTCATTGCTTCCAGCCATGTTATTTAAAGTAATTAACCTTAATTTATAAATTTTTATATCAAACTGCCTTTTAACTTTTAGAACTGGCAGGAGCAGCCTTATCCCTGGGCTCCTAATAGTTCTCCATTTAATCAAAATTCATCCATCAGGTTCCAGTGTTAAATCATCTTTTAATTGGGAGTTACATTCTGGTTAATAGTTTTATAATTCGCCTCCTCTAATAGTTTTTACCACAGGGATCTCTACTCCATTTTTCCTCACTCTATTATTGCGGCTCGCGCTTCTGCGGGACGGCTCAGCCGGGCCCGCCTCTCTGGCCTCCGCTGGCCGCCTCTTTTGTTCTTGGTGGTCTCATTAATTCCCCGAGAAGATTCTCTTCTCGGGCTCCTCCTGAGGTGCAGCTCTCTGGCGGCCACAGCCTTCGGAGCTGTGGCCCCGGCCGCCTCCCTCCCCCGGGAGAAAGCCAGAGACCGGAATGCGAGAGCGCGACCCGGAGACAGGAGGGCAGGAGGGCCGGGGATGCACCGAGGACAATGCACAACGCGGAGCGAGGAGGGTTCTGGAGGCCGGCAGGGTCCGGCCCAGACAGGCGGTGGATGGCGAGACAGAAGCAGAGGCGTTTGCTAATGGAAGTGGGCCCGGCCCTGGCTCCCTCCTGGCTCCTGCCCGCCTCCTCCCGGCCCTGTGCTCTCCTGTCCGGGAGTCCAGATGGAGGAAGGACTCAGCGGCTCTGGGCTGCCGGGGCTGCAGCATTCCCGAAGGCCGGCAGGGCGGTCCGGGGCCTCTCCTCCTGCACTCTGGGCTGCTTCTGTGCTTGCTGCTCCTTCAAGATATTCACAGAAGCCACCAGGCCTCCTGCCCTCTGCCGGTGGGACAGGGCACAGAGACTACAGGACAGGGGTGGGGAGACCTCTGGAAAGCTGGGGAGGAGGGCAGACAGAGGAGACGTGTGCAGAAGGTGGATGGAGGTCCTCCAGTTAGGGAGCCCTGGGCTGCGAGCAGACACACTCGATGGGCACATGCACATACACATGTGCACACACGTGTGCTCCCACAGAGCCACATACTTGCACAGGCCTGAAACAGACCTAAGAGAGGCCAGTGCTGGGTGCTGCTGGGCTGGGGGCCAGGCCTGGGGCCTATGGGTGGGGGTCTCAGAGAAGACCTTGGGTAGGGGTTGCCAGAAAGGGTGAGGGAGGAGCCGGGAAGAACTAGAAGCCCCAGGACCCGGGCTGAAGCTGCAGATGTGGGCTTCCCTGGGGACCCGGGGAGGGGGGAGGGTGCCGCTTGACCCTGAAGTTGCATCCTGCCAAGTCTCCCTCTTCTTCAACTCCCTCCAACTCCCTCCAGTTGGTGACTTTCCATTTCAGTGGGTCTCAGTGCCCACTGCTTGCCAGAGTCACCTGAAGAGTGTTTAAAATCCCAGTGTCCTGGCTCCCCCCTCCACTGTGGTGGTTTTAAAATTTACTCACAAATCCTTTGATACTTCTCCCTTCTAGAGATGGAATCCAATTCCCTTTTCCTAGAGTGTGGCTTCCTTCTAACAAACAACAAAAAAGCAGAAGTGACTGTATGCTCTAGGAGGTTAGGGCATAAATTGCGCTTTTTTGAATCCCTCACTCAGGGAGAAGCCAGCTGCCATGTCACGAGGACGCTTTGGTGGCCCTGGAGAGACCTCCGTGACAAGAAAACGAATCCCTCTGCCGACAGCCAGGGGAGTGAGCCGTCTTGAAAGTGGATCATCTGGCCGGCCCTTGGCAAGCCTTCAGATGCCTGTAGCGCCAACAGCCATCCATACTGCAGCCTCGTGAGAGATCCTGAGTCAGGACCACCTGGCCAGCTGCTCCCTCAAAACCACATCAGAGAGGAAATGTTTCAAGGGGCTACATTTTTTGGGGAAATTTGTTAGGCAGCAATAGGTAACTAATACACATTCATTCTGTCAGCTTTCCTGGGGAGGGGCCTGGACACTGGTGTGTTTAAAACCTCCTGGGGTACACCAGTGTGCATCCAGAGTTGAGAACCCCTGCCCTAAGGCTTGTGTGTGCTTGTGAGAGTGTGTGTGCTTGTGCACCTGGGTGTGTGCCCGTGCCATGTGCATGTGTACAGTGGCAGGGGAGCACTATGTCACACATATTGGTCAGGATGCGTAAGCAGCAGTCCTAGCACCCCCTTGAGTGTGCCCCCCTCTCCAAGTGAGTCAGGCTGTGTGCCCTAGGTACCTGCATCAGAGCCTGGCTCGGGAAGGTCTGGGGCGTGGAAAGAGCCGTAGAGATCTTGTGGCCAGACCCATAGGGGTCATTCACCATGTCCTCTCCGTGAACTTTTCTGAGTTTCTGCATTGTGGGCTGGGAACAGACGGATCACCATTCTGCTCAGTCCTTTGAGGAGGCATTAGTTGTGTTGGCTCTATGCCTCCTGGCCTTGTTTTGGCAATATTTTGGTAGCACCAGGACTTCTGCTGTGATGGCTGTGGATGTGGTGATATCTGCCCTGCAGCGAGGCAGGCATATAGTCAATCCAATGTGAGGTCCCTCTGCAGGATGGACTGGAAGTGGAGGGGTTGCCCGTGGGATATTCCTAAGAGGACAATTTTAGTCATGTCTGGTTTAAGCCTTTGGGGTTTGAGACCAACAGTCTTGCCCTCCTAAATGCCAGGTGGCACAAATTGGTAGGATGAGGAGTTGGTCTTCACATGCCAGAGAGTGAAGATCTTGCTTCTGAAGCAGAAAGCAGAAGAGTTGAGTTCCTTTTAGCTGAGGTAGGTGGGTGGTTCCAGCCGAGTCTAGACCTCCCCTGGCTTTGTGTCCTTGGTTGAGCCTCTTACCCTTGCTAGGCCCCTGTTTTCTCCTTCCTTTCTTTCTTTCTTTCTTTCTTTCTTTCTTTCTTTCTTTCTTTCTTTCTTTCTTTCTTTCTTTCTTTCTTTCATTTATTTATGAGAGATACAGAGAGAGAAGCAGAGACATAGGCAGAGGGAGAAGCAGGCTCCTCGCAGGGAGCCTGATGTGGGACTCGATCCCCGGACCCTGGGATCATGCCCTGAGCCAAGGGCAGAGGCTCAACCAAAAAGCCACCCAGGCATCCCGACCTCTGTTTTCTCGTTCATGAAGTGGAGGAGCAAATGCTCTCCTGCCTTGTGCATGGACACACTGCATCTCTTCACTGGGGTAGCCTGTGAGGTTGGGAGAGGGAGATCCTGCCTGGGGGGGGGAAGTTCACCAAGGCTCCCAACAATCTGCAGACAGAACTGATTCCCAATCCTGGCTCTTACTTGCTGTGTGACCTCAGGCAAGCCACTGCCTCTCTCTGGGCCATGGTCATCATATGAGATAATAATGCCTGCCTCATGGGGTGTGAGGATGCAATAAGATGCTGCTGGTATATGCCTAGTGTGGGGCCTGGTATCCAATAAAGGGCAAATTTGCTTTTTACAAGCCCCAGCCAAACTTTTTCAGGAGTAATTAGAAAACATGCTTCCTGGGGATCCCTGAATGGCTCAGCGGTTTAGCGCCTGCCTTCAGCCGAGGGCGTGATCCTGGAGACCCGGGATTGAGTCCCACAAGGGGCTTCCTGTATGGAGCCTGCTTCTCCCTCTGCCTGTGTCTCTGCCTCTCTCTCTCTCTCTCTCATGAATAAATAAATAAAATCTTCAAAAAAAAAACATGTTTCCTTTTCTACGGAAAATAACTTCTCATTTCCATGGGGCAGGAGAAGAAGAGATGAGGGAGGAGGAGGAAGAAAACAGCCTTTAAGGTGAGCCCACCATATGCCCCAGGAGGGCTGTGCTCGGATTTTCAGCTCATTGTGGCATTTAAGCCTCATGATAATGAAGAGGATTGATCCCATGTTACAGATGAGGAAACTGAGGCGCAGGAAATTTAAGGAACTTCCTGGCTCAGTGTCACACTGCTAAGGAATACAGAACCAGGGCTGGAGCCCAGGCCCAGTGACTGCAAACACTGGGCTTTTTCATGGGTGTCTGAGGATTGGGAGAAGTCCAGGCTGTGGGCCCTACCTTCTCCCCATGGGGCCCTTGACCTCATTTCTTGCTCCTTCCAGAGGCTGTCACAAGGCGAGAGGCAGGTGGGCCGAAGTGATGATGGAAGAGTCAGGGAGAGGTGTCCAGGAGTATCCTGCAGCTTGAAGGATTTAGGTTAGACTTTCAGGAAGAATTCAGGTCCTGAATGCTCAGGGCAGCTGCAGGGAGCCTATGGGGGCTTCTTCCTTGGGGCACTCGGGGGCCGTGAGGAGCTAGGCTCCCCTCCCATGCAGTGGGACTGAGCTTGGGAAGAGGGCGAGGATTGGTCCTTTGGGGAGGCAGAGGTGTTGTCAGATTGACCTCTGCAGGGACCCACCAGCCTATATTTCGATGGACAGGCCACCTCTCATTTTGCTGGTGCAGCTAGTTTGTCAAGCTCACAGGCTCCATATACCAGAGCTTATATTCCAGCCCCTGACGCTGTGAGCAGAGTGACTTTGGACAAGCCACCTAACCCCCTGTGCCTCCATTCCATTATCTGTAAAATAGGGGGAAAAAAAAACCTGTTTCACAGGTGGTGTGAGCCTTAAATGAGAAAAACCCTTTATATTATTTAGCCAAGTGCTTGACACAAGAAAAATCACCCAGTATGTGGTAATCACTGTAGGAATCATCTAAGAAGGCAGGAGAAAGCAGCACACGTTCAGTCTGGAGTCCCACCTGGCAGTGCTGAGTGGCCTGTCTTAGTCCTACATTTCCCCTTCTGTGAGGTCTTGAAAAGATCCATAGAACCTCTTTGGGCCTCAGTTTCTTTAACTGCCAGATGGGATCTAAGTCCTGCCCTTCTCTGGGGACAGAGAGAAATCAGTGGCCAGAAATATATCATAGATGCTCTGGGCTGGAACAGATGGAGCCCACCCTTCACCCTATTCATGTGGTATCCCACATGGGGCTCCCCATAACAATCTTTGTCCTCACCACCATAATCTATAGAAAACACATTAGTTGAGCCCTCTCCCACTCTGGTGCCAGGCTCTGTGCTCATGTTGCCAGTAGCACTTGTTGGGGGCTAGCTCTGTGTTCTTCGTGCTGCAACGGCCAATGGTAACCTGCACAAACCTGGGAGCAAAGGCAGTGATCGCTCCTGCTGTATGGGTGTAGGGAACTTGCCCAAGGTCACAGAGGAAGATAAGCATCCACCTCTTTCTGCCTCCAAAGCTCCATTTCTCACTCCCTCCATCCTATTGCTTCCCACTGGATTCACATGGGGGCACTCCTGGGGCTCAGGATTAATGTCATCTCTACAAGTGGGCAACCACGATTCCTAGAAGGTCAATATCTTGTCCAATGTACCTTCCCCCAGCAGGTGGCTGAATCCAGGTACTTCTGATCCTGGATCCCCCTCTTCCCTGCTGCCCCAGGGATACCTCACCCCTGTGGGACACAGATGCCTTTGGTCCTAGTATCTGTTTTCCTATTTCCTCTCTAACTTCTGTGTCCCTGGGCAAGCCTCTGATCTCCAGCAATTCTGGCAGTTGCGGAGCTTTGTAACTCAGAAAGTTGCTGAGGAAGGGTCCTTGCCAGGGCCACTGTCCTGGGAACTGAGCTCTGTGCAGTGACATCTGAGGATTGTTGAAGGGGTCCCAGTCCCCATGGCACATTATCTCACCCTGGCCCTTACCTTTGGTGAGTGAACTCTCATGGGGCCCATTTCATAGATGAAGCAGCTGATGCTCAGAGAGCCTGAGCTAGATCCTGTCGCCCAGGAGCCTGAGCTGCTGGCCAGTGGGCCTGGCTAGCTCCTGTCACAGGCAGAACAAGAGGTGAGTGCAGGGACAGAGAAAGAGGGGGGGAGAGGGAGTGGAATGAGCAAAGCTCAAAGCAGAGCTGGCCCTGTGTGGTCGGTCGGGGTGGGGGTGGGGGGCCTGAAGAAGGGGACAGAGAGAGCCTTGGCGCTTCTAGTGCCCTCAGTGGCTGGAGCCGGGCTGGCATTCCCTCTCGGTGTAGGGGACTCGGCTGCTGATAGGCCTCCTGCCCACTCAGCTACCTTCCCAGTACAACTATCCCTGAGCCCAGGGGTAATGGAACAATAGAGGGGATAAAGGGGGGGACCTCACAGCAGAAGGGGAGCATGGGAGAGAGGTTGTTCTCTTGAAACCTCAGGGCTTCTAGCACTTACAGTGAGGTTGGGAGAAGCCTTAGAGTCCTTCCGGCCTTAGAGAATGGGAGTGCTCATTTTCCCAGTGGATGAAGCAGGTGAGGAAAGGAGGAGTGGAGATGAGGCAGGAGTGGAAACTTGGAGAAATCCGGAGATAGAAAGAAAAAGACTGGGGATGGCCCATGGCAGCCTGAGCAGAGGCGGCAGATTGTGACCAGCAGGAGAGGCAAAGCTTGTGTCTTTGGGGTGCTGGTGAAGCTCCAGGGTCTCTATCTCTGTGGGGGAAGAATTAGGACTCTGCTGCCCAGAGAGAAGGCTCAGCTTTCTTTCAAATCCCTTTTGGTGATGGAGGGGGCCAGGCAGGGCTGCTTGTTTTTCTTCTTCTTTTTCCCCTCTTCCTCCTCCTCCTCCTCCTCCTCCTCCTCCTCTTCCTCCTCCTCCTCCTCCCCCTCTCCTCCTCCTTCTCTTCCTCCTCCTTTTAAAGATTTTTATTTATCCATGAGAGACACAGAAAGAGGCAGAGACATAGGCAGAGAGAGAGGTAGGCTCCCCCCAGGACTCTGGGATCATGACCTGAGCCAAAAGCAGATGCTTAACCACTGAGCCACCCAGGTGCCCCAGGCAGGGCTTCTCTAGGCCAAGGGACCCCCGCCCCCTTCTCCTAGCCCAGATCCGGGGGCTCTCATTCCTTATCCCAGCCCCTCCCACCTTCTGGCTTGCACCTAGGAGAAGTCTTGGATTCCTAGAATAGGATTCCTAGGACAACGGACTTCCAGGCTTCAGCCTGACATACAGATGGGGAAACTGAGGCCCTGGCAGATTTAGATAGATTATGTTGGGCTCATCTGAACTGTGGTCGAGTAGTGGCATGGCCTAGAGTCCACTGGTGCCAAGTCCTGGCTGGGTTTTGGTCCTAGTTATTCTTCTGGGAGGAGGGAGTGCATATCTAAGCCCCCTTTCACCCCAGCACCGCCCAGGGAGACTTTCTTGAGGGCAGTGAGTAAGGCTAAGAGGCAATGGGGAAGTGGATGCATTGATCAGGGGCCTCCTGGGGGTGGGCATTTTATATGCCCTTTTGACTCATCACCATCTGTGGGGCAGAAATTATGACTCCCATTTGACACCAGAGGAAAGCCAGACTCAGAAAGGTTAATTAAATGGCCCAGGGTCACTCAACCGGTAAGTGATAGAAATCAGGATTCGAATCCAGGTCTGGCCCCAAATCTAGGCTCTTCCCATGCTGCTCTGTGCATGGGATTGAGAGTGGACTTGGAGGGAGAGCTGCTGTCTTCAAACTGAGGCCCCGGCCAGGAGTGGGAGGACTGCCAGCATGCAGCAGGGCAGGGTGGGCAGGTCCCTTGTGCATGCAGACCTGGAAAGCCTTAGCTAGAATCCTGGCTTTAGCACTCTTCACCCATGTTTGGCTGGGTGAGACCCTTTTCCTTTCTGAGTCACTGGTAGGTAGATGGAGTACCTGTGAGGTGTCTCCCAGATATTTGGTAAGAGAATGAATGAAAAAGCAACCACAGGTATGAGGACGAAGCCCATTTATTCTAACTTGGGTCTAAGGCTGGAATGCCACCTTCGACTGGGGATGGAATTCCTGCAGGGACCCCACCCCTGAATCTCTGCCCCTTTCAACCCACCTAAATGGGGTCCCTCAGCCCTCCCTGCATAACACAGGAGGCCAAGAGACCCAGCTGATTGGCAGCGGGTGGGGGCATACCTACCGGTGGCCCTGATTCCAGTGGCTGCTTATCACAGTTTGGCATCCCCTTCCCTACGAAGTCACCCTGAGATCTCTCTTTCTGCACTAGGTTAGTTGCTGTTAATTAAACCAATTGTTAGACTTAATGCCCACCCCATTAACATGTCTCCTAGACCCATTAATCACCCACCAGTGGAGGAAGAGGATGGGAGGTGCAGGTGGGGGTGGAGGGAGGATCCTGAAAAGGGAGCCAGGCAGCCTCAGGAAGAGAAGAGGCCTAAAAGACTCAAGCCCACCCCTGTTCCCTCCTGGGGGTCTTGGAAGTTTCATTCTAGCCTCCGAATTCCCTGAGGCCTGCTGCCTCTGCATCCTGTGAGGTCCACCTGAGGCCTTTTGGCTGCCATGACCTTTGGGACCTCTTTACTATTCCGTTTCCCTGGAGCCCCCGGGGCAGGGCTAGTGAGAGCAGAGGTGACTGCATGGGTTCAAGGTGGGGACTAAGCTCATTCTGGCAATCAGGAAGGAAGGCCGGACAGGAGCGAGGGTTCCCAAGGGGGAGCCAGGGCTCTCCCCTCTCTACGCATGCCCATCTTCCCAGTCCTGTCCCCTCTGCAGCTCCTTGGGGTCAGGTGGGACTCCCCCAACACCTCACCTCTCTGCTCAGGCCTTCCCGGGGGTGCGTGGACAGCAGCAGATGCTGGGCCCCCACAGGGATGCTCAGAGATCTGGTGGGCCTCCCCCTGGTGCCTCCTTCCTACTTCCTTCCCTCCTGGCGGCCCCTGCCCCCTCCTGGCAGTGTCAGGGTCCAGCTGGGGCAGGGAGAGAGCTAGGGTGGGGCCAGCAGAAGGTGCATAAATCATTATTGGCGAAGACCTCAGCCCTGAGCCGCCGGGTGGAGGCTGCTGCTCACGGTTCAGGCCAGGGCATAAATCATAATTCCCCTACAATAGATCCTTTTGCAGCCGCCATCAGGAAAACTGTGTTGGTTTTATCGATTTTTTGACACGGGGGCCTAGGCAGCGGGCGGCTCCTGAATCATTATGAAATGAAACTGATTAGGAATTCATGGAATACTAAATAAACTTTACGAGCCCGTTGTAAGTTTTTTGATGCATGGGGAGCGGAAAATGAAAACTAATGATATAAAAATTACACAGCGTGCTGAGTATTATTATACCGCTATTGATTTGTTTCAAACTGTACATCAAAATCGAAGAGAGCTGGGGCAGCTCCTGCAGCGATGCTGGGGATGTTTGGGCTCACTGGGGCTGGAAGACTTTTTTTTTTTTTCCTGTTTTTATTTAGTTTTTTTCTTCCTCCTTCCTCTACCCACCATGGTCTGAAATGTGACTCCCTTCTCTCCCCTCCCCTATTCCTCCAGGGAAAGCCCCAGGGGGTCACCTAGTCACCCACTCAGCCTCTGCCTCAGCTTGGAACCCACACCCTGGCTCAACTTGAATTCCCGGGCCCCCACTGGTCTTTTTTTCTGGAGCTGCATTTTCAGACTATGAGTTTTTCTTTTTCCCTTCTGCCTTCCCTTTGTTTCTCTGGGGGAGGACAATATGCTTCAGGTAAAAAGATCTGAAGGTCCTTAGCACTTTGCTGTGTGACCTTGGGCATGTCATTGCACCTCTCTGGATATCGAAAAGTTTGGACTCCTTAGACTGGGTTTCTCAAAGTATAGTCTGTTGACAGCCCACATATCATCTTTAGGGCTTGTCAAAAAAACTAATCCTGGGACACTTGGGTGGCTCAGTGGTTGAGCGTCTGCCTTTGGTTCAAGTTGTGATCCTGGGGGTCCTGGGATCGAGTCCCCCATCAGGCTTCCTGCAGGGAGGCTGCTTCTCCCTCTGCCTATGTCTCTGCCTCTCTCTCTCTCTGTGTCTCTCATGAATAAATACATAAAATTAAAAAAATACTAATCTCTGGGCCCCTCCTTAGATGAACTGGCTCTGAATCTTGGGAGGGGGATCCAGGAACGTGCATGCAACTCCCATGCATGTTTGATGTAAACCACTGTACCCACTGATCTGAAGTGACATATCAGACCCACTTATCCCTTTGGGTTGTCAGAAGTGGCCTTAAAACTGTGAACATTGCCCTCTGTATTAGACAGCTTTTGTTGGTTTATGATCAATAACAAATAATCCCCAAATCTCAGTGGCTTACAGGAACAAAGTCAATTTTTTGTTTATGGTACATATCATCAGTGGGTCATTTGTGGCTCAGCTTTATGTATCTTCATTCTGGGGTTCAGACTGAAAAAGCAATTCCAATCAAAGGCATGTTATGCCAGTGGCAGAGAGAAAAGAGCAAAGAAGATGGTGGAAACATGTAATGTTCTTAAAGTTTTTGCTTTGATGTGGCATATATCACTTCTATTCCCTTTCCATTCACCCGCAGGAGTAATATCCTCAAGTCCAATGTCGATGGAGTGGGAAGTACACTTCTTCCACAGGAGGATGGGCACCAGGGAAAGACCTCATAAGGATAGGTTGGGAGAGTAGGCTGTGGAAATGGTAATATGCTGTACGCACCCTCCTGTTTTGGTTTGGGGTCCAGGCTGCCCTAGAATTTGGGGTCCAGGGTCTTATTTGGATGGACCAATGGGGTTTCGCCTAGTGCAATTAGGAATGGTGCTGCTGCTTTACAAGTGTGCCCATTCTACACAATCACGTGTCTCATGACAGTTGTCCACTGACTTCTTCCTCTGCCCGCTCCAATCCTGGCCTTCCTCTCGGGGGTCCTCCGTGGACATGACTTCAGCCCTTTGTCTCTCTCTTTGTTTCCTTCATTTCTGCCTCCCTGCTGGCGAGGCCTGTAAACACCCACTCTGGCTCCTCAATGGAACTGCTATAACAATTAAAATCCTCTTATAAAAAAAATGTCTTTTAACCTCTAAGTTCAGAATGTAAATTAGGATTTTTGGTATCGGATTTTCTTAAAGTAGAACACACACAGTAGCTTTCTTTTTAGCAAGTGCCTGACTTTTTCACAAGAGATACTCATGAAAGTTCTCTCTTTTACTAGTATTATTCTTATACTGGTCAACTTCATATCAGCCTGAGTCTCAGAAAGGTTGAACTCTTGCCCTGAACACACAGTATGTCATGCCCAGAATCACATTGTTGCCCAGCCCTGGGCATGCCTGGAGTGACATCCTCCTGAACCCATTTGTACCTGATGTGCAGGGATCACTTGGTAGGGTGCACCCACTGCATTAACTTGGGTCCGGGGGATGTGAGGGATGTGAATGGCACAAGTCTGGCCCTTGGGGACCACAGTATCTCTTTGAGGACACAGCAGTACACACACACACACACACACACACACACACACACACACACTATACGTTCTGCATACAGACCTTTTCAGAACTAGACAAAATGGATCACACAATGGTCCAGAAAGGATGCAGGAGTAAGCATCTTAAGGTTCGAGTTCAAATCTCAGTTCTGCTTCTATCTCAGAGGCTTTGGATAAATTACCTTTTTTTTTTTTTTTTTCTTAAAATCTGTGATTCAGTTTCCTCCATTGTCAAAGGTGGATTTGGACTCAATCCAACTGAGATTCCTTTCAGAAGATTATAATGGGCAGAGGTTAACACACTGGCACAAATCCCACAAGATTTTGATAACTGTATCAGTCCCAGATCTTTTCAGTTTGGGAAAAGAGGATGATAGAAACCTAAACTCAAACTGGCATAAGCAATAAGGAGATTGCTGACTACTGAAGAGTCCAAGGGATTCTTCAGGTGCAGTGTGATCCGGAAGTTCAGACCACTTATCAAAGATCTGTCTTCTCTCAGATCTTCTTATCTTTTTCTAGGCTGGTTTCCTTCTCAGGTATGCTTTTTACTCTTGGTGACAAAATGGTTGCCAGTAGCACTAGGCCCACATCCTAACAGTTCAACAAAGGAAGTATCTGCTCCCAATAGTAACAGTAAAATTCCCAAGACTGAATTTCATTGTCCCAGCTTAGGTCAGATGCCCATTTGTGCATCAGTCACTATAGCTGGGGACAGAGGGAGGATTTCAGGCCCATGGCTATCCCTGGGGCCAGGGAGTGGGCTCTGCCCCTGCAGAACCACATGGATTCATTGTGGGAGATGAATACAGGCTCCCAAAGAAATTTGAGGTACGGTTTCAAGAAAGAGAGATTCTAGGCAGATGAATGTCACAGATGTCCACTGAAGTCCCTGAGGTCAGGAGCAGTAGCAGTGGGCAGGGTGAAGGCAGAGTAGGTTAAGGCTCTTTTGGTCCTAAGTCATGTCTGGAACTTTGGAGACAGCTAGAATAAAGCCCAAGGCTGGGGTTGAGGAGTGCTTCACGTGTCAGGAGAGCTTGGAGACAGCAGAATAGCATGGAGGCTGTCCAGGGCAAAAGGGAAGAGTGGCCCATTTTTTACCACCAGCATCCTCATTTCTTTGAAAGCATGGTTGGTGAGTCATGAACAATGCTGGTTTGTAAAGATAGACACTTGGGTTCACATCCAACTTTACTTCTTCCCAGCGGTGACCCTGAACCAATCAATCCCTTATTCTTGGAGCCCAGTTTCTGAGGATCTAGTGAGAAAATATAAGTGCTGGCTCCACCCTGGCTCCTAGAAGCTGCTCCAGTAAGACTCATTTGTCCCCTGGTGCTAGCAAGACCTTGCATGCAGAATTCCTCCCGGGTTCTCAGCTGATTTGTCTGCCATGTTCTCCATTCTGGTCTTTGACTGAGGGCAGAACCACATCACATACATGCTTGTTGCCAGCCTTGGCGCTGTGCCTGACTCATGGTTTCGGCCCACGAATGGCTGAGGAAGAGAGTAACAGGGAACATCTGATTGGGTGGTTCTCCACGTGTGCAACCTGCATCCAACTGCCCCCTTCAGCCTCTGCTCTACCCCTCTACTCATTCCGTAGCATGCATCACATATATATCCAATTCCCAGAGTGCAGGCGAGAAGAGTGGATTTTCCTGCAGTTTTCATGGGAAGGCAGGGCTGCAGATGACATCACACACCATACCCCAAGCTAATCGTACCACCTACAGGGTTTCTCTCTTCTCTTCCAGACACCGCTCTTCCCTTTCTCTCCAATCTCAGTTTCTTAAAAAAAAACAAAAACAAAAAAAACCTACAGACTTCAAACCCCCATGTTGTATGCAGGCAGCAAAAGAAAAGCCTGATCAGATACAGGCCACCTGGCCCTATTCCACCCGCTTCACCTATTCGTACTGTGGGCAAACCACAGGCTTCTGCGTCATTGCATGCCCATCAGCCTCTCAAGCTGCCCCCATGTTGGTGCCCTGAGGCTCAGAAAGGGGACGTGATTTGCCCCATGCCACCCAGCCCTTCTGCAGGGCTCCTCCCACTGTGCCCCAGGCTGCATTGGGGGGGGGCTGGGTTTGATTCCTGTGGGTGGGAGATGTGGGGTGGGGCAGGCTTGCTCCTGGCTGACTCCTCTCATACACTTCAGGGTGATACACACGCTGAATTCAGATGTGGTTCTGAGAGGCCATTCATTCATTCCTGACCATATCGACTGCAGAATTGAATGCTACAAGTAAGAAGGAGTTTAGCTATTATTCTCCTACTGATTTGATTTAATGTTTGGTTTATTCCTGTCCCTACCCCCTCTTCTCCTCGTCACTTTGACATTTGCATACTGTTTCCCTGCAGTTTTGTCGAACACACGGTTTTTCTGGTAACTCCCTGCTTTGGCTTGAATGGTTTTATTCGGGGGAGTCTGGAGCCCACTGAGGCATCTTCTTGCTTCACTACCTTGAACTTTTTCTTCCCACCTGCTGCAGGGAGAGGCACATAAATAACCCAATTTCTCTAGTTCTTGCCCTTTGTGAGCCTCCAGGATTCCCACTGCCTAGTAGACTTTGAGTGTTTGAGCGTCCTGGGTGGGTGGGAGTAGGGCAGCTAAGCGTGCTCATAAATGAGTCTGCTCCTCCTCCCCCTGCCTCCCCCCCCCCCCCCGCACCGCCACTCGCCACTCTGTCTCGCAGTGGGCAACCTCTGCCCCACCAGGCACCTCTCTGCCAATGCCTGGAAACCCTCAGGATGATAGAGCTGCCCAGCAGTGAGGTGGCATGTTCTGTCCTTTCTGACCCGTGATGCTGCCTTTTGCTAGAGGGGTCCCACTGCAGAGCTGCTCACGCCTCAGGGTTTATGGAATCCCTGGTTGTCTTAGTTTGCTGTCTCCCAGAAGCAGATCCCAAGACAAGGATTCAGTAGAGGTGACAGGGGTATCGTGAGTGGGTGGGATGTGGGACAGAGAAGGGGACCCTGTGGGGAGTTGACCTTAATCCCACCCTAGTTTTTCCAGGTTGCCCAACATACCTGACCGCAGGGGTGAGTATCCCGGGGTTGAGGGAGAGTCACGTGAGTTCTCCACTAGAAGGCTGTTGAGCTGAGATAGGGCCCAGTCAGGACAGGATGGTCTTCAGCAGAAATCTGCAGATTCCTGTGTTCTAACTCATGTGCCTGGACTCCTCTGTCTAGCTGGCCCATGAGCAGAGCTAGAATCAGTGGGGTGAAGGTGGAGGGAGGTGGCTAGATGTGCAAGGGGAAGCTGACACAAAGGCAAATGCATCAGCAATAGGATGATTAAAAGTGTACAAGCAGAAGTCAAATGATCACCTGCCCAGGGATGCCATCAGCAGAAGACAGGGAGCTAGCATGCCTTAGACACCTACTGTGTCTACCCTGGATATATGGGGCTAGAATGCAAGCTCCTTAAAGACTAGGGCCCATGTTTTATTTCCTCTTATATTCTCAGTGCTTAGCATTGTGCTTGGCTTCCGGTCAGAAAACCTGGAATAAACAAACAAACAAGCAAAACAACAGCTACCGTTCACCTACTAGGTACTAAGTACCTTCCATTCATTGTAGTGAATCCTTAGGACAATCACTCATGGGAGATACTATTATTCCCATTTTACAGATGAAGAAACCAAGGCTCAGTGGTGTTAAATGACTTGCCTAGGGACAAACATCTAAGTGGCAGAGTCAGGATCTGAACTCAGGTCTGTTTGCCTTTTAAGTGCCTGGTTTTCCCCCTCCTTTGTGGCATGTTCCTGCACCAGAAGGGAGGTCAGACTACAGATGTCCTTGGAAGTTCCTCCAACCTCTGAGATTCTATCTTGTTAGCTGCTGTCCCCCTAGCCCCCCACCAACCACAAAGGAAAGGCAAAGTCCTTTCCTCCCCCTCAGGTGGCTTGTGGCGGATTACTTAGCGCTTGACACGGCGTGTCTCTGTGTCACTGTTCCCGGGCGGAATTAAATCAGGACAGGAAAATATTAATTTGGAAGTTGGGGATGGAGGCCGCTCCTTTCCAATTACTCTCCACCCCGTCAGGCTTATCCTGGCGCAAACAAGGAAGGAGGCTGGATTAATTGCTTTGGACTCTGCCCCACTCCAGTCCCAATTACTGGGCCGGCTTGGCTCCCAGCATTATGAAGCGCACTGCTGTGCGGGAAATTGTGTGAAATTTTAACGGATTTTCAGGCGCAATAATGGAGCACAGGATTCAGGGCCAGCATTCGCCTGGGCGGCTGGGCCCTCTGTGCCTCGGCTGAGGTTAAGCTGTTTGGGGTTTCTTTGTGTATTAAAGGATCATCTGGTTAACCCCAAAGCCCAGGGCCACCAGGACTGTTCAGACCCTGCCCCTGCAGAGTCAGGGTAGGTAGGTTTCTGGAGGGCAAGGAAGCCCACTGCCTTGATAATAATGCTACTTCCTGAGCCTCTGTACGCCTCAGGTGCTTACCCACAACATCCATAAACCTCATCCTTTATAGTTCTTTCTCCTTATCCTATAAAGGAGGAAAAGGGGATGCGGAGAGGTTCAGTAATTTGCACAAGGTTACCTTGTGAGTTAGTGGCAAAGTCAACATCTGAACCCGGGTTTGTCTCCAAAGCTACCCTGTTTTCTGGCACCTCTATGCCTCCTCCCTCATCTTCTTTCACTTCTTCAGGATGCATTATACATGTCCCTCTCCCACCACACTTGAGCTTCCAGGGGGTAGGGCACTTTCTTATCCCATCTGTGCATCTTCAGCCACTGTCAGGGCACCTGGCACACAGCAGATGCCCACAAGAGATGTGTTGAACTGCATCTGAACGCCAGGATTTGTTAATGGAATGAAGAGGGTAGGCTGGGTGCCACCCAGCGATCATCCCCAGATCAGTGAGAACTAGCCCCATTGGAGCCCACCTGGAATCCACAGGAGGGAGTGTGGCTCCCAAACCTGCCATGTCCCAAGGCCTAAGTTCTTCCCATGTAGAGTTGCTTACCTTTTAAGATTTATTTATTTGACACAGAGAAAAAGAGAGCACAAGCAGGGAAAGCAGCAGGCAGATGGAAAGGGAGACGCAGGCTTCCCTCTGAGCAGGGAGCCTGATGTGGGGCTCAATCCCAGGACCTGAGATCATGACCTGAGCTGAAGGCAGATGCTTAACTGACTGAGCTCCCCAGGTGCCCTGCTGTGTAGAGGTTCTGTTCATCCTCACCATGATCTTCAGTGATAGGTGGCATCACCCACATTTGAGAACTATAGAAATGAGACTCAGAGATGTGACTAGACTTGCTTGGGGTCATACAGCTAGTAAAGGATGGCCTCTGATGCCACAGTCCAGAGCCCCATGACTTTGGTTTGCCTTTGGTCAGAGTTGGGAAGGCCTGGAGCATGGGCTTCCAGCTTCAAGGTTTCCACACCTTTTCAAGCCACAGTACCTGTAAACAAAAGTCTACCCGTGAGTTTCATGTGTCAAGCTTGTAAAAGTGGAAGTGCTCTGGTAAAAGAGGGACACTGGGACCATGTATGGCTCCAGAGCAGTTGGTTGACTGGGACAGTTAGCAAGGGGAATGACCCTTGGAGGAAGGACCATGGAAGAGCCTAGGGAAAGGAGTGCTATGTAGCTCACAAAGCAGACTCTGGCGGGGCCCCACACAGAAAGAGAATCCCACATTCGTGGTGGGGCCCAAAAAAGAAGACCCTGCAGATGATGAGGGTCATAGAGGAAGTGAGGGCGAAGCATGCCATGATCATCATTAGCTGTCCAGTTCTCACCTGCCCCTTTTAACAAAAGGAGAATTAATTATGTGCAGGGGATGCCCCCTTAATGGCCATCATTTAGTTTAATTTAAGAAACAGGCTTCTGTGCACACCCCCTCAGCCAGCAGCACCACCAATGGCAGTCACATTGATTAATGGCCTTCTGGATACAGGAGAGCAGTGCTTCTCAAACTGGAGCGTGCCTCAGAATCTCTTGGAGGGCTCATTAAGACATGTGGTTTGCTCAGCCCCACCTCTGGGTGGGATGCAATAATTTGCATTTCTAACAAGGTCCCCTGTAATGGGACTGGGGAACACACTTTGGAAATCACTGTAGTGGAGACAGGTTTTCATGTGGTACCATCACAGCACTCGAGAACTCTGTGCTTCCCCCACCCAAGGGCCCTTTAATCAAATGGAGGAGGGATATAGCTGTCTTGGGCTCTGTCTCTGCACTCCTCAAGCCTACCCTTCCCTCCAACGATGTGTAAGACCAGTGCATTTTCTCAACCTCTCCATGGCCCCTACCCTGGGCACTTCCATTCCAGAGATGAATGGCAGAATGACGCCAAGGGCTTGATTCTCTGACCAAACTGCCTAAAGGCAGCCTCTCCTAAGCTGGACTCTGGGGATGCCCACTTGTTCAGCCTCAGCCCCTAGCCCAGAGGGACCCAAGGGAAGCTGGGCCCTGTCCTGCAAGCCCTTTGCTCCCACCGCCAGGTAAGAGAGGTCAGGCAGTGAGCATCTCCGGAGGCCTGGCAGTGGCAGGAGGGGGCCAGATGATTGCAGGCTTAATTGTGGCCCCAGGAACCCCCCCACCCCTTCTTGCCCCATTGATCCGGCTCTGCAGGCTTTGCCGGGACTACCATCCAGAGAGCCTGTTTGCACCTGTGTCAAGGCAAGCTCAGGAAACCTAATTAGCTAGTTTGGTGTTTTATAATTAGGTCCTTTAAAATAATTCATAGGTGGTGATAATAAGCCATTTAGAAATCTATTAAGCTTTGGGGGAATTTTAAGGGAAACTTTGTAACCATGTGCACACTTGCTTTCTCTTTTTCCTCTGTGCCTCTTCCGTCTCTAGTTCTTTCTGGTTCTTTCTCCTGCCCACCTTCCCCGTCTGCATCCTCAGAGCTTCTCTGACTCCTCCACTGTGCTAAATGTGAAGACCTTTTGATTGCCACCCTGGTCAGGGAGTGCACACACTGATTCCATCAATCCCCCCCTTGGAGCAGGGTACAGTCATTATCCCCATTTGACAGCAAGAGGACCAGAATGCATCTTATCTGCAAATGCAAAGAGGTGGGACAGCCCCTCTGAAGCTACGTGCCTGTAAGTAGCTGAGCTAGAAGTTGAGTGTGGACAGTCTGGCTCTTAATCCCTCACCAAGGCTCACTTTCCTCAGACTGCATCACCCTGTCCATCCACAGCCTCCGTCCTCCTTGCTCTAGTGCTCTCACCAAGTTGGTGGAGCTGAAATTTTACAAATCACATTCCCGTTTTCTCAGAGAATTGGTGCCAGGGCTTCAGAGCTAACTTCAGATGGGTTTGTAATGGACAATGGCTTCTAATACGTTTTGCCTCTCCAGCAACTCTTCCCACTTGGATTCCTGCCAAGGTAGTGTGGTGGAAGGAGCAAGTTGAATGCTTCTCTCCCCCTCTCCCTCCTCCCTCCTTCCTCTCTCCTTTCTTCTCCCTTCTTTCTTCCTTCCATCCTCCTTTCCTTCCTTCCCTATGCTGGGCCTAAGGAGCTAAAGTTGAAGTCAGCCAGTTTCTAGCTGAGGAGCCTCCATATCTACGTTAGAGACCCCACCGTATCCCGTCACCCATGTGTTTGCTTCAAAATGCTTATCATCACATGAAATTCTCTCCAAGATTTGCTCACTTCTTCATTTACTTGTTTATTACCTATCTCTCCCCATCAGAATACAAGCACCATCTGGGTGAGTGGGGAGCAAAGACAAGTCTATATGTATCTGATTCCCTGGGTCCTGCATTGGCTCCTAGCACAGAGCAGGACTCTATTAATAGTGTTGAACCTGGGACACCTGGGAGGCTCAGCGGTTGAGTGCCTTCGGCTCAGGGCGAGATCTGGGAATCCTGGGATTGAGTCCCACATCGGGCTCCCCAGAGGGAGCCTGTTTCTCCCTCTGCCTATGTCTCTGCCTCTCTCTGTCTCTCATGAATAAATAAAATCCTTAAAAAAATAGCGTTGAACCTGATCTTCAGTTTCCTTAGCTGTAAAATGGGGATGAAAATGTCTCCTCTACAGGCATCGAAGTGCCTAATACACAGCAGGTGATCTGCAAATGTCCATGCTCTCATTCCACTCTCCTTTCTCCTTCGGGTAAGCATGGCAGTGCCCAGAGAAGTTCTGGTACTTTAAGAACTTTGATGACTTTTTTTTTTTTTTTACAGTACAAAGAATTTTCCTTAAGGCAAATGAGCCCTCTTAGATTTATCTACTTTGGAAATTGAGTGTTTTTGTTTGTATTGAGCTTTCTTAAAGTGGGCCAACTGAGTGTGTGTAACTACAGAAACATATAAATGTATATATTAGTACCTTGTTACTGTAGTTCATGATTATGCAGATTCTGAGAGAGCAGGTTCAAATTATGCCTCTTTGAAGCATAACCATGACTGCAGAGATATAAAAGTCAGATACAGGGCTGCTGCTCTGTAGCATGGCTGACAGAGAGCTTGCATTGAGGAAGAGCTGGGACCCTCCACTTACTAGTTGCATGACCAGTGGGGAAGTTACTGAATCTCTCCAGGACTAAGTTTTCTCTTCTGCAAACTGAGGAGGGGGATAAAATTTATATCTATCTTATAGCATTACAACCCTATTAAATAAGGCCACAAGATCAATCATTTATTGAGTGAAAGCTTACTGAACAACTTCTATATGCCAAGCACTGTTCTGCGCTTTGGTGATTCAGCAGTGAGAAAGACATTTGCTGCCCCACAGGGTTTATATTCTTGTGGGAATAATGCATGTGAAGCTCTTGGAACAGGGCTCAGTGAGTGCTGGCCAGGAAGGTGGCTGTGTACCAAGTGGTTCTACAGTGACACACCTTACAGATATAGGTCCACATCTTCTCCTTCTCTTGCAGAAGAGGTACACATGACTGGATACATCTCCCCTGTAATTGACCTAAGGTAGGAGATGGATTTGCTCCTTTCCTTCATAAGGCTGGGATTCTTTGTGTGTGTGTATTTTGGGAATGAGTGGGTATGGAGGAATGTGTGGCATTCAGTGGACAGGTCTCAATCTCATTTTTTCCTTGCCCCCCTTCATGCACAATTTACTGGCCTCTCTCATATGCAGATTTCACCTTCCATACTTGGCTTTGGCTCACCTTGTTCCCTACTCTCAGACTACTCTCTTCCTGACTACAAACTCCACTCAACCTTCAACGTCCTCCTTCATGAAGTTGTCCCTGCATCCTCAGCTGGGAGAAATCCCTTCCTTGACTCCATTTTCCTCCTTTCCATGGCTTGTGTCCCTTCCCTCCCCAATGTCCCTTGGCTTATTTCTGTTCCCTAGGTGGGTTGTGAACTCCTTCAGGGCTAGACCCTGTTCTGTTCATCTCTGTGTCCTCTGCACCACATTGCTTTACTTGAAATAGGTTCCCAACAAACATATCTTAGGCAATTAAAGAAACATATGGCTCAGCAGATTTATTTAGCATCATCAGACTTTACTTTTCTGGGGTGGGAGATCTGAGGCAGGGGCCTTTTGTGGAGTGATCACTGCCTTTTTTGTCTGTGTGCAGAAGCTCTCATGTGTACGCTGCAACCTGACTCTCTGTGCACTCTTCACATGTATCCACATAGCCTGGGCAGTTGTCTTGGGTGTGTATGTGTGTGTGTGGGGGGGGTATGGTGGCAGCCCAGTGCCCAGTGATGGATGAGGGGGGTGGAGGTGACTTTCCCAGGGGAAGATTAGCGCCTGGCAGCTATGATTTGTCTCATGCCCTCCTGTCCTTTTGCTGGGCCCCACTGCAGAGTCATTCATTACAGAGGCTGCTGTCACAGGGCTGGGGGCAGGGACTGAGCAACGTGTGTATGTTTGGGGGGGTTGGACCCCTCTCCCAGAGAGCCTCTCATGCCAGAGACCAGAGCCCTCTCTGTGGCCATGAAGCAGCCCTCCAGAATTGTGAAGAAGAGGAACAAGTTGCAATTCTCCTTCTCAGATCTACCCCTGCACCCAGAGACAACACTGTATGATAGGAATGGGGAGGGGTGCTCATTCATTTATTCATTCATTCACTTGGCAAAGATTTCACTAAGTTCCCACCATATCCTCAAGGAACTCACCTATTTCTGGAGGAAGGTGAGAATGTAATCAGATAGAATAAGGATGGTAGCAGTCTGCTGAGACAGGTGTCCTCCAGCCTGGGGAACTTGAGGGCAAGGGCTTCCCAAAGGAAGCCATAGGGATGGTGGAATGAACACTGAATGTAGAGGCTGGAAACTGAGGCCTGAGTCTTGGCTTTATTACTTTACTAGTGCTATGGCCTTGGATGAATCACTTCAAATCTGCTTAAGCCTTAGTGCCTTAATCTATACAATTAGGCCAATAATATGTCCTTCATCCATAAGGCTGGTTTGAAAATGAAAATGCTGTCAAAGTACTTTTTAAATTGGAAGGTGCTGTCTAGATGTGTGAGGTTATTGCTTCTTCCAATTTGGTACAGGGATGGTGTTGGGGGTAGGGAGGGGTAAGAGGTGAGGCTACAGGAAAGATAATACAATGCCCACTTGTATTTATACAGCCCTCTACAGTTTACAACAGTTTTTACACTCTTGTTTCTTGATCCTTACAAAAACCTTGCAAGTCAGGTCAAGGCAGGCATTATTAACTCATTTTGCAGGGCAGGAAGAAGCTCAGAGAGGATACATGACTTGCCCAAGGTCACTCAGTCAGTAGGTAGAATCTGGTTCTTTCTGATACTCAGGCCTCTGTGCTCTTTTCCTATTTCTACACACCGGAGTCTCTCCTCTTTGGTAACAATCTCCATCCATCTCTGCTCCACTCTGGGTGGCATTGCCCCCACCCTCTAAGACCCTCCTTCCATGAATAGATGCTGCATCTTCCCCATTCCCTCCACCTCCATTGTGCCAACTCATGACCATTTTTGGACACATTCGTGCCAGGGAATGGGGGCTGAGCCAAGAGGGATCTGTACATTTGAGAATGTTGGGGAGAAGAGGGCAAGCTGAGATTTTCCAAAAGCCTTCATCCAAACGTGGCATGCCAGCTGCTACATTTGTATGGTAAAGAGAGAAGGAGAGCACTGAGGAGAGAGGGAGGAAGGAAAGGGAAGGAAGGGAAAGGAAAGGAAAAGAAGGAAAGGAAAGGAAAGGAAAGGAAAGGAAAGGAAAGGAAAGGAAGAAAAAAGAAGGAAGGAAGGAAGAAAGAAAGAAAGAAAAAGAGAGGGAGAGAAAAATCAAAGTTGGGTTGGAAAGCATGAAGAGGGACTAAGGGGTGGGAGAAAATACAAGAGAATGAGGAATAAGGCAGAAAAGAATCTGGGAGACATGAGGAAGGGAGGAGAGAAAGGAGGAAGGATCATGGCCTGAGAGACTGGGAGAGCGTTGGGGGAGGGCTGGCTCTGCTCTGGCAAGGGGTGGGAGATTGAAGGCTGAATCGCAGCAGGCTGTGGAGGAGAGAAATAAGTCATAAACGCTGGGGGAGCAAAGGTCAAATATAGACTGATGGCTCCATTGTTTCCTAGCTCGTGAGGAGGACCCTGTTGGGGGTTGCTAGGACGCTTAACCCTTCCCTGCCCAGCTTTTTGATGGTGAGGCTGGCATGGGGATGCAGAGTGAGAAAAGCATCTGTGTATCAGGGGTGAGGATTGGGAGGTCGGAATAGGGTTGGACAAAGACCCCACAGGTTTGGACTAGATCTTGGGAGAATGGACTCAAGGGTCCTCTCCACTTCATAGAAAGTAAATAAAAACATACCCCTTCTCTTTTTTCTACTGGTGATAGTTCCCCATTCCTATGGGGGCAGGTTTTCTAGGGGAGAAGGAAGTTATTGGAAAATGGTCCTTGAGTAACACCTATCATCATCATCATCATCATCAACAACAAATAATAATAATATTAACATTATAAAATAAATATTTACTGTACTAGACTGTAAAAACAAAATTACTGTCAATTAGTATTTATCATGAGCACATTAGTATGTTATTATATGTGCAGTGTTTATGGTTTCCACTAACTTTAACAAACATAATATGATTTAAATCTAACAATCTTGTGCGATTGGCATTATCAGTACTGTTGCCACTGAAGAAACTGATGCTTGGGACTTATCCAAATTGTGCCAGTTAACAGCTTTTCAAATCCTAATCCACGATCTCTCCGCCCCTCTACAACTTTCCTTGGGCAGTGTCACATCCATTGTAGAGGGGAGAAAAAGAGAGATTTTGAGGAAATATTTTGGTTATAAAATGTCTCTTGCCAGTTGGGAAAGCCAAATGTAATTTAATTGGTTAGAGAGGGAGGAGAGAGGTTAATGTTAGTCTATGGGACGAGACTTCAGCACCACGGGCAGTTCCAAGACTTGGCCGCCCTGACCCCTCTAACTGTCCATTTTTGCATAACTCACCTTCTTTCAGGGAGGGGTCTATCACCAGACTCCTTGGGCCCTCCCCAGGGAAGAGCTGGGGGGCTGCATGTCGGCTTCTCAAGCTCTCTAACCACCCCCTTGCACTCCCACCCCTGCACCAATGATGTATAGACTGACAAAGGACTTAATGCTGTGAATACATAAAGCGGCGGAGGCTTGGGCGGTGGAGGGTGACAGCTGCCCTTTAATGCTTGGCTTTTTAAAGATCATGGTAGAGTTCAGAAAGTATAGTCATGAGGTTTAATGATTTAATGGGGACGACTGGGGAGCAAAAATAGTTACTGCGCCCTGGGGAAAAGTGACTCCTCATACATATTACTTTAGCCTAATGGCCTATAACGCCCTCCCCCCGCGCCCGCGGGGGGAGTCACGCTACATAGCCGCTGTAATACCGAATGGCCTGATTAAATGCATATTAAACAATACTAAATTGGGAAAAAAAAAAAAGCAGAGGCGGTGCTAAATGTATTTATTCCGTTCTGTGGGGGGAAGATGTGGCTCCTCTGGTGTTGGGTGGAAGAAGTTCTCCATCTTAACCTGCTTCTCAAAAGATGTGGTGTTCCAGTGGGGTCCTGAGGAAGGTGGGAATCTCAGTTCTCTGGGAGGAGCTTACATAGAGGGAGACACCTCCAAACATGGGGGTAGATATTAGGCATCAAGGATGTGGAATGGCAGGAGTGAGAAGGGTGAGCCAGGCCCATTGTCCCAAGAGACCCCATGTGGTTCCCAGCTTGGAGACCTGTCCACAAAATGTAGTTTGATTTTAACCAGTCATTTTTGAGAGGCTCCTTTTTTGTAGGTCCTGGGAGTACTCTGGGACTCTAGGATCCACTGGGATGGTCTCTTTACCTATGAACTATTTCCCCCACAACCTTCCAATCAAGATAACCGGTTTCTAAGATATTTGATTAGGCTAGAATGAGAAATCAGCTTCAGTTCTCCAATGCTCCTGGGTTCATGAGACCATGAATATGCATTAGAATCACTTGGGGAGGTTTTTAAAATGCCAGTGTCTTGGGGTTATATCTCAAGAGATTCTGATTCAATTGGCCCTGATGTGGCCCAAGTGTTGGGTGTTTTACAAAAGCTATCCAGGTGATTACTAGCCGACTGGCTCATTGGCATGAAGAACATGGACTTTGGAGCTAAGCTACTTTGATTAGGTCCTGAACCTGCCATTTATTACTGGTATAACTTTGGGCAAGCTAATCCCTATGTGCTTCAGCTTTCTCATCTATGAAATGGGGATACAACAGTGCTGATTTCATAAGGCTGATGTAAGGATTAAATAAGTTAATACACGTTAAAGTACTTAGAATAGTGTCTGGCATATAGTAATTGCTATGTAAGTGATAGCTATAGTTGGTTTAACATTTTAAACATGCCTCCCTTGAGGCCCCTATCATAGACTGCAATTCATTAAGTTGTTTATGTATATATATATGCCATTCAGGTTCCTTGAGGAACTTTTTTTTGAGGATGGATTCTAGAGTCTGTACCTCAGGGGTTTTCTTTCTCTTAAGTCCTGAATGTTTGAGACCCAGGTATATTCGGATATTACCTTCCCCGAAGAGATGAAGAAAAACTTTGAAGTCTGGATGAGGATGGGGTAATAAGGTATGTAGAAACCCAGTTGCAGGTGGATGCCATGATGAAGGCTCTGCCTGTCTTCTTGAATATTTGAAACACTTGAGATAGATGGTAATGGCTGCTACATTAAAAAAAAGCCCACTGGCTTTTTTTAAGTGGATATTAAATAGAGCCCTGCTTCTGGTTTCTTTGTGCTAATATGGAGTTGGAGGGTACATGAGTGTACATTCATATTTTACTTGCCTACAGACTAACTTTGTTGAGGTACAATATTATCTCTAATAAGGCTACTGGTTTACTTAGCCACTGACTGGGATGAAGTGGTATGGGCCTAGAAACTAATCAAGGCGGGCAGCCCCGGTGGCGCAGCAATTTGGCGCCGCCTGCAGCCTGGGGTGTGATCCTGGGGACCTGGGATCGAGTCCCACATCGGGCTCCCTGCATGGAGCCTGCTTCTCCCTCTCTCTCTGCCTGTGTCTCTCTCTGCCTCTTTCTCTCTGTGTCTATGAATCAATAAATAAAATATTTTTTTAAAAAAGAAACTAATCAAGGCATGGGTTACATTCCCCAGTGCTCTTCACCTGCTCCTGGCAAGCACCTGCCCTTGTGTCTTGGGAAGAATGTGGTAGGAGTATGGACTACAGGGAAGACACCATCTTCTCAGTCTAGCTCCTCTACTTTTGGATATGTGATATACAGGATTCTTTTAGAGGGCCTTTCTAATTGCATCACTAATAATGACCCTTTCCAGGCCTTTTGTCCTGGACAGGAGAGCATTGTCCCTCATTCATGTTGCCCTTAGATACTTCCCATCTTGGTTCATCCTACTCCTTTCATCTGGATAATTTTGTGTCCAAGTTCTGCCCACCCTGCGAAGCCTAGGTTGAATACCATCACCTCTAGCAAGTGTCCTTGAATGAAACAGGCTTTCTTTGTCTTAACTACTTTACAGCTTTTATATTTCCCTCCCTCATTGCCCTTATTACAAACTGCATTGTACCATAGTTACCCAGACTCCTCCTGGCTCAGCCACTGTACTCTATGCTTCTGGAGGGCACGGAACCTTGCCTAACCAATATGTGTATACCCCACTCTCTAAAATCTAATGCAAGATTTATCTCAGAATTGGCATGTATTGTTGAACAGATGTATGGAGGGTTGAGTAAATGAGTGAGTGTTCTTACCTATCAAACCTCATATTAAGTAAGAATGCATGAGTTAGCTTTCCTAGACCTGGTCAGAAAGGCTTGGAAGGGATGGAAAACATCCTACTAGGGGAGTAAGTGGCAGAAAGCCCTTAGTTCCAACCCTAGACCATCCCTTTGGGGGAGGGAAGGGAAAGGAAAACTGATTGATTCCTCCTTCCTATTCCACAGACACTCCTCCACACACTCACACATTGTCACACACACAGACCTTACTACCTGCCTTCCTACCTTTTTCTTCTCTCAACTGAATTTTAAATAAATGCCCATTAAAAAAATCCTCTTCTTTCCGTCACTACATGAGCCAGACCCTCCCACCCCCAGGTCCCTGACGCTCTTAGATTTTCCTGCTGCCACGTTCCACCCTGAGCCATGTCTTCTAGTATTTTGCTTTCAAATTGTGTCTCCTGCCATTTGTGCCACATTTAAAATGCTAACAGTACAGAATGTCATTTACAGAACCGGGGCGTTTGCTCCGGAAAATTAATTTGACTTATTCCTTCTGCCTGTTCCTATCTCCAGGCCAATATTATGCTACTCATTCTACAAGAGTAATACTTAATGAATAGGACTATTAATAATGTCAAGGTCCGCGGGGGCCTGGCGGCTAACGGATAGGCGTAGACGGAAGGAACCCATCACCTGACTCCTGGTTTAATGTCCCATGAAAATATCAGGCACTGCAGTGTAATTATGGAGCAGGGAGAGGCGAGTGGATGACGACCCAGAGTTTCTTAAATATTTTTCAAATTAGTTGATGCTTTTCCTTTTGGGGAGGAGGATGCTTATCCCCCATCCCCATTTTTAGTTCTGGTATAGAAGATGAGGTGGACCTGTTTTTATTAAATACACAAACACAGAAAATAATATAAAATACAGAGATGCTAATAGCTGCTCTCACCCCAACATGTTGAGACACTGGAGTATGAGAGGGAGAAGGCGGGCTTAGGTTTTCATTTAGGGAGAAAAAAGTGGAATCAGAAAATCTGATTTACAGAGTACCCCAGTGACCCTCCTTTCCTCCATTCACCCCCCTTTTTCCAGTCCATGCAGAATCACAGAGCTAACAGGGGCTTCTAGAGAGAATGTGAGTCTCCTGGTTACCTGTAGACCTAGGCCCTCCCTCCCCACCCCCTCCACACTGCCCATAGTCCTGAATACTCAGGAAAGGGAAGAACATCCCTGGCTGTACCACTTCTTTGCTTGAAGCCTTATTTTTCTCACGTCCTAGATTATGGCCCTGAGTTGGTTCACATGGCTGCTTTTATAGGAATGGATCAGCAGGGTTGGGCAGGAGTGTGGGGGAAGCCAGAACTGAGGGTGAGGGACTTGGGGTGTCAGTCTCATCTCACGTGCTGAAAGGGGATAAGAATATCTGTTGTGCAGGATGGTGGTGAGGCCATGAGATAATAGGTACAAAGGGCATGGGGCTGTGGCTGACACATGAAGGGGGCTGATAATGTTAGTTTCTTTTGTACAGTTCACAGATGGTGCAGTCAGGCTCAACCAGGCAGGAACCAAGCACCACTCCCTCATTTACTCAACCCTCCATATACCTCCATAACATCTCTTGTGCTGGAGAAGATTGGTGAGTGGGAGCTTCCAGTGTACTGGGGAACATTTGCCCTTGAGGGGTCCCCATACTCCTATGAAGAAGTCATATCCTCCACCCTGGTGGCCCCTAGTTTTGTGAGAGACTCGGCCTCTGATCTGAGAGATTTCAGGTTTATTGGCAGAACCCCTGTTCTTGAGGGGCTTCCAAGGAATCATGGTGGGGGTAGGAATAATAGTGTCTATTGTGTGTGGGGGGCAATCTTGTGAGATAGTTCCAGCCTCTGTTACTAGGGGAATAGAGAAATCCAGTTTCTGATTAAGGTGGAGGGCTTCTAACTTGGTTAGGGAAGCTGAGCTCCTACCCTTGAGGAAACCCTAGTCTGATAGAGGAGCCACAGGCTCTGGGTGGGGGCTCCCAGTTTGATGGTAGAGGAAATTCTCACTCCAGGGAAACTTTAAATCTGGTGAGAGATGTCTAATCCTGGCATAGTAAAATCCCAGTCTAATGGTGGAGGCAAAGTATGTCTTGGAGAGATTTTAGTCTGAGAGTAACAGCCCAAAGAAGGCCCCTCTGATGGGATGTCCCAGAGACCATCCTCAGGGAGCTCCCAGACTACTGGGGGACACAGAGCTCTTGGCCTCAGGAGGTGCCAGTATGATCAAGAAGAGGCTTTTTTTCTGCAGTGGCAGATCTCCCAGTCTTCTTGCAGAGATATAGAACCCACTTTGAGACAGCTTTACCCTGACAGGGATGGTAGGGCGAGTAAAGGCAGGCAAACTGCAGAAACTCCAAAGAAAGAGAGGCACACACCTTTCAGCTTAGTTGGGGAGAAATCAATCTAAGCCCATCAGCATGGCAAATATCCTGGGAGGATGGGACTGGCCGCTGGCATCTTTCCTCGGTGCCTGGAGGTCTCCCTATTCAGCACCATGGCCAGCGGCCACACTGCTGACGTACATCCTAGTTCACACAGTTCACTCTCATGCTGGCCAGGCTTCGTGGCAGGGCCGGGTTTGCATGTGTCTCTGTCCACGTCCATGGGGACTCTGGACTTGAGGGGCAGGCAGCGAGGGTGAGTGAGAGGCGATGGGGCGCCTCCCTCACACATCTCTCCGTGAGTATCTGTCTCCCCCATGCGTCCACAGCTCCTTACAGAGGCGTCAGGAGTGCATGTCAGCATGTCCCTTCTGCAAGGCTGGGCCAGCTTTAAATCCTATGAAGAGGAGGGGACATTTGTCTCCACCTCCTCTCCCACTCCAGGGTTAGGAAAAGGGTCAAGGCTTCCCTTAGGGTTAGCAGGAGCAGGCCAGGTCTCTCTGAAGGCCTAGGTGTGTGTGGGAATGATGTTGCTTTGAAGGGGTCGTCTTACTATTCACATCTTCTTGGGACACTGCTGGGCTGAATAGCCTCCTTCTAAGCTCTGCTTGCCCTGCTCACAGCATCAATGTCAAGCCTGGGTCAGCCTCTGGTCTCAAATACTCCCCTCCCCCAATCTGGAACTGTATTGGAAGGAGAGTCTTAGGAGAATCTTGCGTGGGAACACGTGGCTTCTGTGGAGGACCCTGAAGGGCTTGTCCTGTGCCAACTTAAGATCAGGAGATCAGGACCACCACAGTTACTCTGAGCTCAGCCCTTCTTCCTCACTTTTTCTCTATTACATGTCCCTTAGCATCTTCCACAAAAGACATGTTCATGGCCCCCCTGCTCCTTTCTGCACCTGAAACTTGGGCCAGGTGGTCCAACCAGACCCCTACTATTTTATTTCTCACCCCCAACCTCTCAGAAGAAAGTTAAAAGGTTGAAGCACCTGGACACAGAGAGACACCTCTTCTCCACTCCTGTCTCCATCCTCATAAAAGGCAAATACAGAATCAGCAAAAGGGGGGGGGAAAAAGCCAAAAAAAAGTAATAAAATAATCCAATTAATAATTATTCTGATGGACTCATCAGAATTCACAGCTCAGCCAAGGAAAGGGTAGAAGAAGGGGGTCAGGGAGGACAGCTGTGAGGGGTGCCTTCGTGTCCCTCACCCTCAGGTGAGAGTAAAAGAGCCTCCTGCCAAGTTCTCGTTTTCTCGCTTGCTCCTTTTTTTTTTATTTTTTTTTATGGGGCATCCTGAGTGTAAAAAATATGACTTGCCTTTATGGTGCTCCAACAGGAATGAAGCTATAAAATTATGAACAGTTTTTATGACGGCTATTCGGGGGATGCTTTTATATTGATGGTATACAGCCTGAATCTGTCTTTTTTGCATCCCACCCCCCTTCCCTGGGTGGGGAGGGGAAGTCTGTGTAACTATTTTTCATGCATTTAATATATTAATTATCCGGTAAATGCTCCCCAGGCTGTGCTCGGGACATTGGAGAGTGACAGGTTCTCAGCGAGCCTCCAAAGGCAGCGCATCAGCCTGCAGTGTATTATGTCGGTGAGGTCAGGGTGGGGTTAATGTAACTTTTTATTTGCTGATTTTTCATAGGCGGGAGCAAAGCTGGGATGGAGGGAGGGAGAGAAAGGGAGGGAGAGGAGATGGAGGGGAGGGAGGAGAAGGTGCCAGGAGAGCAGAGATAATGGTGAGGCAGATCTCTCCACCCCCAATTCACCTCTGTCAATGCCAGAAGGTTTGATTAGGTAGGAAAGGAGCAGTGGCCTCTCCTGGCTGGCTCTGTCTCCCAACGACACACATCCCTGGTGACACTTCTGAGCACTCCCTCGCTGCATCTTGCACACTAGGATGTGAGCTCAGTTTCACCATTTGACTCCTTCCTCCCCACTCTCTGAAACCAAAACCCAGGACCCTGGGACTGGAAAAAACCAAAAGGTCACATAGGGGGTCCTTGACTGACTTCTGTTTGCAGCTCTCAGATGGGTACTTGTACATAGACATTTGCACACTATCACGTGGACTTGTGCACACCGGCAGGCTGGCTTTGTTATGTAGTTTGCATGGTCTCTCATGCTCTCACATGTCAAATTCTCATGTAGAGGGACACCTGGATGGCTCAGTGGTTGAGTGTCTGCCTTTGGCTCAGGGTGTGATCCTGGGGCCCCGGGATCAAGTCCCACATCAGGCTCCTCTTACCACAGAGTCTGCCTCTCCCTCTCCCTATGTCTCTGCCATTCTCTCTATGTCCCTCATGAATAAGTAAATAAAAATCTTTAAAAAAATTCTCATGTAGACCTCTTGCCCATTCACAAAGTACAGCTTCTGTCAATTAAATAAAGGGATCAAGAAATGGGTCCCACTGGCCACGGTTTCTCATCTCTGTCATGAAACCAACTGCCTGTGTCTAGAGTTGAGGCTCTGTCCACCCTGCAATAAAGAGAAACTGGCAGACAATCAGATAGCACATCACTGCCAGGATGAGCGGTGGTCTGCAATGCCAAGTGCCAAGGTTCTCCTTGAGCCTATGTGTGTTCCTGAGAGGTTGAAGGTTGCCGCTTAGACCAACCTCTCTGTCCCTGGCCTCTGGCTCCTGCCCCTCCATCCGCCAGCCCCAAGAGGGCAGCATAGCTGGATCCTCTCTACTTTTACCAGTCTGTGATCCTAAGCGCCTGACTCCTGGTCTGCCAACCTTTAAAGCCTTTATTTTTGTTTTGTATACTGTAAAAATGTTTCATCACTCAGAAAAGTATGGATATTTTTACTATACTATTGTTTTATTGGTGTAGATACTTTCGTGTGTCAGGGCAAGACAAGGGCTGCTCCTGCCAAACCAGGAGCCCAGGTGCTGGAGTTCAGGGCCTCAGCTCTGCTTAGCTGTGTTGTCTGATGCCCCCTTTTCCCTTTGCCAAAGAAGACAGCAAGGATAAATACCTCTGAGGCCTTGCAGAGGTCTATCCATCCTTGCCCATGGGTGGCACTGAGGCCAGTGTGTGTGTGTGTGTGTGTGTGTGTGTGTGTGTGTGTGAATGAACCCCATCCCTTTCCAAGAGGAGAAGTTAAGAGTTTGAATCCTAGAAATATAGATCTGAGTTCAAGTCCTTGATCTGCCACTTCCTGGTCTGTCATCTGGGGAGAGTATCTTGCTTTCAGACCTCAGTTTACCCATCTTATTATTGGGGGTGATTATACTGGGAATGGAACATTACAGGAATGTTGTAAAGAATAAAGAAGCTAATACGCATAAGATGCTTAGCTCAGTGCCTGGTACAGACGCTATTGCTACCATCCTGATGATTATTTAGACTCTCCTTACTCCCACAACCCAATTTCTGCGAGGCACCTACCCCTCCACAGGTTTGCAAATTCTGCATTCCAAGTGGCTATTTTCCCTTAGGCACTTGGTTTGAGTTGTGGCCTATTATGAATAGGTATGTGGCAATGTCTAGCTATGGTCCAAACACCCAAGCAGGCTTAGCACGTATCTGCCTTTATCATTTTAGTAAGCCATCCTGGAAAGAGCCACCATCCTAGACACCTAGTGAGCATGAAGGGTGGTGTCACATGTGTTACCATATGAGGTATATAATACCATTATGGCATCTCACTGGTGAGGAGTCAGAGGATCAGGGACATTCAGTTGATGACACACCGGCCTGAGGTTACTCAGGTGGTAAGAAGCAGGGTCAGGCACTTCAAGGCCACACTATTCTGAAGCTCATGTTCTTCCCATTCCCTCAGGCTGCTTCTCGCTGTTCTTAAAATGATCCATCAAACTAAAGCAGTGATAGCAATCTGGCAAATATATGTGCCTACTATCTGATAGGCAGTGGTGAGGGGAAAGAGATGCTGTTGCTGCCCAGGTGGAGTCTGGAGGACTTGGGGGAGATAAGACATTTAATATGTAATACATACATGTAGCTGTGGTACCCCTACTACTACTGTGCTACTAATAGAACTGTCACTAACAACCAGAATAGTTCATGCTTACTCTGTGTCAGGCACTTTGCCCAGAACATTATCCCATATAAGATCATTTTATTCTTATAACCTCACAAAATAGGTACTGTTATTACCTACTGGTCTGTAGATGAAGAAACTGAAGGTCAGAGAAGTGAAGGCACACAGAACTTGCCCAACTTGCAAATGGAAGATTCAGAACTGATCCTAGAGGTGAAGCTCTTATCCTTGTAACCTGTTGTATGCCAGAGGCCTATGTTTTCAAAGCTCCCTCACCAATTTGGGATTCTTATTCCCATTTAAGTATATATGAATTTTTGGCCCCTAATTTTTTCTTTTTATCTGGGTGCAAGTATCTAATGAAAGTATTTCAAGGTGCCATGTTTCTGATCATAACGGTTCTAAGAATGGTAGTTAACATTTGAGAGCCTCCTATGTGCCAGGCATTATGTCAAGGGCTCTAGCTACATTACCTCATCTAGTTTTCTCAACAACCTCAGGAGATGGATACTATGATGATCCCCATTTTACAGATTGGGAAACTGAGGTCTTGAAGAGGTTAAGCAATTTGCCCAAAGTTATACAATAGGTGGTGGAGCCAGAATCTAAGCCTAGGCAGTCTGTCTCCAGAGCCTGAGCTATTAATCCTAAGCTCTTAATAATAAGAAAGAAGCTTGTGGAGTCAAAGGGATAAGTCAGCTCCCTGTTGCCTCCCTCCAACCCCATCACACACTCCTCCACTTCCTCTCTCCTCCTCAAAGGGCTATGGGGTAGGATTTTCCCAGAACCGGATGTATACATACGGATTTTTCCCCCTATGAATGTGATCATTTTGTTGTACTATTCTTGTTTTTTCTCCCTCATTTGATGTCTATGTATGTAGATCCATTTTATTCTTTAACTTCTACCTAATATTACACAAAATGGATTCACCCAAATTCTCCCATGGATGGACATGGGGGTTGTTTCCAATTTTTAAATATTGAATGCAATGAGCAGCGCTTCTCTGAGCATTCTAATACAGGTCTTTTATGTCCATGTGCTCAATACCTAGAAGTGGAACGGCTGAATGGAACAGAATGTGCCTTTAAAATGTTTATAGCTGTTGCCAAACTATCCTCCAAAAAGGCTATATGCTCCCCATCCCAAGCATGAGAGGACTCCCATTATCTTACATCCTTGCCATTAATGGCTATTATACATCTTCCTTTTTTCATTTTTGCTTAGCTGATGTATGAAAAAAAATCTTTTTGTTGTTTTAATTTCCTTGATTACTGCTGAAATTGGGGAACTTTGTATCTATTTGCTATTTTTTCCTATCTTCTTTGCCCTTTTGTACATCTCATCTATGCATATGTTTTGCCTCTTTTCTGATTGGGTTGAGGGCTTAAAGTTGTGTAGTTTTTTAAAAAAGATTTTGTATATCCATTTATTTTAGAGAGAGAGAGAGAGCATGAGTGGGGGGAGGAGCAGAGGAAGAGGGACAAGTAGACTCCACACTGAGAGCCCCACACGGAGCTGTATCTCACAACCCCAAGATCAAGACCTAAGCCAAAATCAAGAGTCCAACACTCAATCAACTGAGCCACCCAGCCACCTCTAAAGTTTTTTGTAACATTATTTTTCTGACACATTCTAAATGAAGAACATTAGAAACAGACAATCATAAAAAAAACTAGATATCATCCATCATCTCACCACCCTGAGATACCACTTGGTAACATATTGATGCATTTTTACCCCCCCCTTTTCCCCCTATGCAAACATACGTGCTTCCTACCTCCATTCTTTGCATAGCATGGTTTATACAGTTATACGCTTTTTCCCCACTTGTCCTTATAAAGGGCACATTTCTCTGTATTATTAAATATTTTAAACACAATTTTATGTTTGCTAATATTGATCAAATTGACAAGTCAAAATGTATTGAACCATTATTCTAATTGCTGTATAGGTTACTTCCCATTCTTCACTATTATAAATAATGCTATAGTGAACATCTTTATACATAAATCTCTGTTCACAGCTCTGATTATTTCCTTAGGATAGATTCCTTGAAGTGGAATTACTGGGTCAAAGGGTATAAATTTTTAAAGATTTTTGATCCATATTGCCAAATTGCTTTTTAGAAGGGTTATGTTGATTTACATCCCCACTAACCACGTAGGAGACATTCATTTAAGTGCACACTTAATTTTTTTCTTTAAGTGCACACTTTATAATTAAAAAACAAACTTTTCAATTGGGAGGTAATTGTGTCTTATTGTCTTAATCATCATTGTCTCTTGCAGTGATGTTAAACATATATTTCCTATACCTCTCAGCCATTTGTATTTAGCCATGAGTTGGCTATCCATGTTCTTTGCTCATTTTCTGCTGGACTCATTTTCTCCATTATTTATTTTAAGATTTTATTTGAGAGAGAGAGAGAGAGAGAGAGAGAGAGAATGGGCAGGTTGAGGGGGCAGAGGGAAAGGGAGAGGGAGAAGCACCTCCCCACCAAACAGGGAGTTCATGACCTGAGCCGAAGGCCGAAGCTTAACCAACCTAGCCACCCAAGTGCCCCTCTCCATTTTTTTAGACAAAGACTGCTGGTTTTGCAAATGAAATTATTGGAGTCCAGCCACATCCATTTATGTACCATCATCTATGGCTGCTTTTGTACTACAAAAGAGTCTGATAGTTGCAACAAGACCGTATGGCCCACAAATGCTAAAATGTTTACTATTTGGTTTTATAAAAATATTTCACAGAAAATGTTTGCCAATCCCTGATCTAGAGCAGCACTGTATGCCACATTTAGTAATAGCCATGTTTTAAAAAGAAACAGATGAAACTGATCTGGAGTATATTTAACTCAGTGTAACCAAGATATTATCATTTCAACATGTAATCAACAGAAAAATTATTTTTGTACCATCTTTGGAATCTGTTATGTATTTTGCACTTAGAACACATCTCAATGCAGACTAGTCAGATTTTGAGTGTTCAGTAGCTACATGTGACTAGTAGCTTACCAATATGGGACAGCACAGTTTGAGAGCCTCTGTGAAACAGAGACAATGCTAATATCACTCACTTCACAGGGTTGTTGCAAGACTTGAATGAAAGGCTATATGTACATGTAGTTTGTAAGGTACACACATGCGATGGGTTATGATTATAATCATGGGCTGGGGGGATCCAGGGATGATTTGTCTTACTTGCTGAAGGATGGGCAGGAATTTGATAGGAAGCGAAGGAGGTTGTTAAGGATAGTTCAGATGATCACACACAAACACACGCACATACACACACCCTCCCATTTTTATTTCTTCCCTTCACCAGCTCAGAGTCTCCTGATTAGTACTTGGGCCTGGAGAGGGCAACAGTTATGTTCACTCAGTCCAGGAGAGATTATTCCATTCATTGCTTCTTAGTTCCTTAAATTCCCCATCATTTCCTGTGGGTTGTGCCCAGAGTCACCAGAGCTATCTGCCTCTGAATCACCCTGCTTGGTTCCCAAGCAGAATTAAAATTTGACTTTTTAAATTTGCTCCTTCATTCATTCATCAAGTGTTTATCGAATATCTATTGTCTACCAGCTTCTGAGGTGGGAGCTCTTATTTCATAAAGGATTTTCTCAAAAGACACATTTGCAGGCAAAGTTATTGAAATGAAAATGGATAAACAATAAAGAGGTAAATGCATTTGGCTATAGAGCTGGTACAACATGAAATCATGCTCTGAGCTTCTTGGCAACCAGGGCAAAAAGGGAAATATATTGGATTACATCCTTTCCAATCTGGGAGGTTGGAATTCTGGAGAAAACAATTGGCTGAGCCAATTTTGTCAGGGAAAGAAAAGTACGCCACTGTTTTTCAAGAGAAACAAACTGTTCCCTGGTACTACATTCAAACAGGCAGGCATCAGCTGAGGCACCGCTCAGGGACCTGGAGCAGCGTAATGAACAAAGCTCTCCACTGCAGATTTACAGCAGGTGCAGCCCTGATCTTCATGTGGCTGTTTCTTGTATATGCCCTCAGTAAAAGCCGAGGGCACAGTGTGAATGCTCAGACTCAATGAAGGCTATCCTGCAAGAGGCTAACCTAATGTGGTCCAGGTATGTGGTTTTCTAGAGATTTAGCTGGAAGAAGGAAAGGGTTAGAAATCCTGCTGGAGCACGTGCCCTGGCTGTCTGTCAAATCCAGTCCATCCTATGCTTTTCCTGGGGTGGATCCCTGTCATTTCCTGCCTCCTCTCCTCCTGAGAGTCTGCCTCCAGACTCTCCATCAGGCAGCCTGATTTTTTAAATACACAGACCCCCATCATCACCCCCATACTCCACAGACTTAAAATCCATCAATGACCCAAGTGGTGGCATGTGGGGTGAATTTGTTCTCAGCTTAGAGTTTTTAGTCATTGCTTGAATTCTTTATAACAAGTGTGGATAATGCTCACAAAAACAATAGAAAAAAAATCGGGATCAAGATCCCCAAAGGCACCAAGATTCTAATGGTTAATTCTGGGTGGTGGGACTCTGGCTGTTTTCTTTGTTCTGTATACTAAAGTACATTTTTAAAGTAAAGAAAAAAATCACGAATGTTTCCTTGTTGCTTTCATGTTGCCTGGCACCCACATCTCTTTTGAGCTCCTGCAGCTTCCTTTGCATAGAAACTATATTTATTAGGCACCTGCTGTGTGCTAAGCACTTTAGAAAAATACAGATATTACCGCATTTACCAGGTGTTGGGGCCATTTCATAGATGAAGAGACTATAGTTAGAGTTACAGAACTTTTCTGGGGTCACAGGTGAGAGTGACAAAGGGTAATTAGAACCCTGGGCAGCATTAGGCCAGAGTCTGAGTTTTCCTTTACATCACTTTTCTTTCTTTAGCCTAGAATAGTACTTGGCATATTCTAGGTGTTTAATAAATGTCTATTATTAAATAAAGTACTTCCTTTTTAAAAAATTATGATAGACATAGGGAGAGAGAGAGAGAGGCAGAGACACAGGCAGAGGGAGAAGCAAGCTCCATGCAGGGAGCCTGACGCAGGACTCGATCCCAGGACTCCAGGATCGTGCCCTGGGCCAAAGACAGGCGCTAAACTGCTGAGCCACCCAGGGATCCCTCTAAAGGTACTTCCTGAATATGATTTCTATAGTAGATATTTTTGAAATGTTTATCGATTTTTTTTTTCTCCCTTCACAACTAGGGGGAGGGGTAGAGGGAGAGGGAATTCTCAAGCAGACTCCCCGTTAAGCGCAGAGCCTGAGGTGGGGCTCAATCCCAGGACCCTGAGCTCATGACCTGAGCTGAAATCAAGAGTCAGCCAGGTGCCCCCAGGCACCCTATTTTTAAAAAAGATTTTATTTGAGAGAACAGAGCAAGACAGAGCGCATGAGTGTAGGGGGAGGGGCAGAGAGAGAGGGAGAAGCAGGCTCCCCACTTGAGCAGAGAGCCTGATGTGGGGCTCCATTCCAGGACCCTGGGATCATGACCTGAGCTGAAGGCAGACACCTAACCAACTGAGCCACCCAGGCACCCCTACCCCATTTTTATTTTGTACTTTAGACTGAGTCTTGGGCCTGAGATGTTTACTAACTGCCCTCAGCTGGGTATCTGCAGGTGGAGAAATACATTCCGAGTCTGTACTATCCTCTGAGCATGCAGAAGGAAGCCTGGAGTTTCATATTACCTACTGAGGGTGGGGAGGTTCTCAGGCTTTGGAACTCAGAAGAGTGGAAGACATCCTAAGGCAAAAGTTAAGGAGATTGGTAAATGTTTTCCCCACCAGGAAGGTCTTGCCTCCCTTGTGTGCTGGTGGACCAGAGGGCCCCCTTGTGGGAAAACTCAGGGTTTCCCCTCCAGATAGGTCTTTCTTGTACCCATCAGGCTCACAAATGAGAACTTGATTTAGATCTGCAATTCCACACGGTCGACCATAAGAATGATCTTGGCCTGAAAAACTTTCAGAGCAGATATGACTGGTTGCCCATATCTGCATCATTAGTGCCCCCATTGACTGTCTCCTTCTGAGCAGCACTGCTCCCAGGGGGACCTTCAGGATGAGTGAGCCATAAAATGACCACCTGGGGATAAAAAAGTTGGGGGTGGGTGCTGCTGAATGAAGTTACTTACCAGTGACCCTTTGCATTTGAGCCTATGCCTGACAAGAACAATGAATTTGGCCTTGCCGTGGTTAATGCTGTCAGAGCTCAGCTCAGGCTGTGGGAGAAGGAGGGACACCCTTAATGGGCCAACAGGGTGGCTGCAGTGTGGTGAGACATCACTTACCTGGAACATCTGGTTCAAGTTTGAACTCTGCTCCTGCCTGGGAGGCAACCCACTTCCCCTTTCCGAGCTTTGGTGCCCTCATCTGTTAGGAATGCCTACCTCATGTGGCTGTGGGGACAGCACTCGAGAAGCTCTCCGTGGCTTCCCCTAAGGATCTCTCATCCTATTTGATTACAGCTGTGCCTCATCCAGTCTTAGCAGCAACCCCATGTCACACGTGGAAATCCCGTTATCCCATGAAAATGGTGTGATTCAGTGCAATTAGGATAAGGAGGGAGTTGGGGGCAGCCACTAGTGGTTACGCTGCAGCTGGCAAGCAAGTGGCCTCTTTGCTACCAGGAAGCTGCTTCCTAGGCTGGTGCTGGGTGTTCTGGTTGAACCCACGCCTTCTACAAAGCTAGATATCCCATATTTCTCGCAAACACTTTTATTACGATCTTCCCCTGGGGTGTGGGGACGTTGGTGTTAGTTGTAGGGCCATTCAGAACAAATTAGCTTTGAGCCTGGGAATCTTTTGTTTTAGTTGGAATTTTCACAACAAGAAAGCCACTGGGGTGACAGACTCTCCTGTACATTATCTCATTTGCTCCTCAGGACACTCTGATGAGGTAAGCTCAGTAGGCATCATTTAACCTTTTAAATATCTCTCTATCCTGTCCACATCTCCCCAGTTGCCTCTGCTACCTTCTTAGTGCAGACCACCGCCAAATCTCTCTCTCTCTCTCTTTTTTTTTAAGATTTTGTTTATTTATTTGAGAGGGAGAGAGCGAGAGAGCAAGAGTCAGTGAACGCGCAAGAACAGGAGGAGGGAGAAGCAGACTCCCTGCTGAGCAAGGAGACGAGTGTGGGGCTTGATCCCGGGACCCTGGGATCACCACCTGAGCTGAAGGCAGATGCTTAATTGCCTGAGCCATCCAGATGCCCCTGTCAAATCTTTTCATTAAGCTTTTTAGAGGTCTAACATATTTAGGAAAATGTACAAACCCTAAGCATGCAGTTTGATGAATTTTTACACCAGTAGAGCCACCATCCAGATGGAGATATAGAATATTCCCAGTTTTGAGGTGCCCAGATGGTTCAGCTGATCAAGCAACTGACTCTTGATGTCAGCCCAGGTCCTGATCTCAGGGTCATGAGTTCAAGCCCTGTGTTGGGCTCCATGCTGGGTGTGGAGCCTACTTAAAAAAAAAAAAAGAAGAATATTCTCAGCTTTACAGTAGATTCCCTTTTCCTCCCTCACAATCATTATCCCACCCAAGGATGACAAGGATTCTGACTGTCCTACTTATAGGATTCCTTTACTTTTTTTTGAGCTTCATATAAATAGACACAGACACTATGTGTTCTGTTGTGAGAGCCATCCGTATGGTTGTATCAGTAGATCACTCTTTTTCATTGCTGTATAACGTTTCAGTGTATGGATGGACCACAATTTGTTTGCCCATTCTGCAGTTGTTGGACATTTGGTGTTGTTCTCAACTTTTTCCTATTACAAATAAAGACCATGTCTTTTGGTGGGCCTTGTTCTGGGCCATAGGGTATACTTATATTTAACTGTAATACCTATTACCTATTACCAAATATTTTTCCCAAGTGGCTTCACTAATTTACATTCTTACTAGCAGTATATGAGAGTTCCAGTCACTTCCCATCCTCACCAACCCTCAGAATTGTCACTTTTTAAAATTCCACCCACTCTGATGGGTATGTAGTAGACTCTCATGGTGGTTGTACTTTGTGTTTCTCTGATGATTAATGACGTTGGACATCCACTCATTTGTTTATTGCAAGCCACAGTTAACGTTCTCAGTGAACACAGAAAGGACTCCTGACCGACCATCCAGTTTCTGCTTTGGGTCCCTCTAATCTCATCTGCCCAGTCCATCTGTGGCGAGTGTGTTCTTTACGTGTAAGCTGGATCATGTTACTCTCTCGCTTAAAAACCGTCTATGGCATTCTCTTGCCTTTTGGATCAAGGGCCAGTCCTCGACCTGTCTGCACCTGCCCAGAAGCCCTGCCCATCTCTCCAGCTTCATCTAGACCATTCTCCCCCTTACGCTCCAGCCACCATGGCCTCCTTTGGGCATATGGGTTGTTTCCAGTTTTTGGCTATTACAAATAAGCTCGTCTTTCTCCTTCTCTGAATTCAACACATTCTATAATTATATACTGACGTGACTATGTGATTGATGGCTGTCTCCTCTACAAGACTGTAAGCTTCAGAGGAGAAAGCCTGGCACTTGTCTTGCTCATTATCATATCTCTGGTGGTTAATGTAGTGCCCGACATATAGTAAGTCCTCAATTTATAATTGTTCAATGAATAAATATGAATGAATAAATATGGTCTTAGTTTACAGACGAAGTGGCTGAGGCTCTGAGAGGAAAGGTGCCTTTAGATTGCACACCTGAGGCTAGGAGCCAGGTTTCCTGATGATTCCTTGCTCGGTCTGCTGCCAGGCCCCACTGCCTCTGATAAAATAAGGCATTCTTCTGTCACTTTTGCACAATTCTAGTGTAAGGAGTGCTATGTTATGATTATTGTTGTTGCTGTTGTTACCAACTCCCAGGGCAGTTCCCAGGAGATGGTGATGGGGTCCCTTTTGTTCACCACTGGATCCTCGGTGCCCCGTACGGTGCCTGGAACAGCAGAGATGGTTAACATCAGTCAGAGTGGTGGTTAACTGCTGGTGGCACTGACGCATTGGTAGTACGGACGAGCATAAAGAAAAATGGCAGCTCCCGCTAAAAGCAGATGCTATGGGACTGTCCGTATGTTTTCATTTCACTGGGATTTTTTTTATAGGACTGATTATTGCTCTAATTAGGAAACTTGGTGGCAGGTACCTGGAAATTGGTCATGGGTTAAATGGCATTCACTTGAACCTCAATAAGCTACCACTTCCCCGGGTGGCACCCACGCAAGTCGGCTTTCATTTGCCCTCTTGGGAAGAGAGTTGGCTTGTATCAGGAGGCTGGGAACGAGAGGGCACTCCAAAGGCCACAAGGCACCTACCAAGGGGAATTAGGACTTTGCTCATTGTTGGCAAGCAAATTGATGCTGTTCATTGCAAATGGATCTTATTTGCTCACCATCAAGTCTTATCTGCTCATCCAAGCGGGTCTTGCTGCCGCGCTGCTTGGCAGCAGATGGGTTCCAGGGATGGCAGCTCCATGGAAGTAATAAAGTGGCGTTTCGTTTCCAATTGTCTCTCATTGAGACCTCTCGGTAATTCGGATTGATTGTCCTATAGTCCAACGCAGGGATGACTGAGGGAGGTTTGTCTGGGCCAGGATTTTTTATCACTGTCTCAGGAACTGAGTGATACACACAGCAAAGATGGTCCTGAGCTGCCTGGGGACCCTGTCCTTTCCAGCCAGGGGCCAAGGCCCGTGTGGGGGTGATGTGAGGAGACACCAGAACTAGGCTTCAGGGCTCCTGATGCATCCCCAGGAACAGTTCCCATCTCCCTGCCTCTGCTGTGACTGTGGTCTTTCGGATTCCCAGTGGCTTCAGGCTTTGTCTGCAATGGCAATGGCTTCCTCCAGCCTCTAAGAACCACTCAACTGAGAGCCCTAACGTGCATCCACAGCTTCCAGGGTGGGGGATGGGTAGGTGGGAAGGCCGGCAGAGAAGGTTGGGGAGGGGGGGATGGAGAAACAATAGCTCCTTAGTCTCGAACTGTCTTGTTTTTAGGAGCAGAGAGAGGTAGAGGTTCTGGGGTACTGAGGGTGAAGCTGGGGTCTGGCATGGCACTGCATCCCCCCCTCACACCAGTAGCTGAGCCACTGGCCAGCGTCTCTGCTCAGCTCAGAACCCTCTGGGAAGGCCTGTGTTTAAAGGCCCAGGGCCCTGCTCCAGGGAATGAGGGTCAGCCTTGTGCCCCCTCATCCCCTTTGCTTTAGATTTCTGCACATTTTTAGCTCTCCTCCTGGTCCTGTCTCTTATCTCACCCCCCCTCCCACAGCCCCATCCCCTCAGACCCATCTACCCCTCAACCCCATCCGGCTGCCAATTGAAAAGGCCTGAAAATAATGTGAAATAATATAGTTTATCACCCAGAGGCTGCTGACAGGCAGCGCGGCCACCTCTGAAAACAGGCAGGGAGGCTGGGAGGGCGAGGAAATTATAGGCTGCACAAAGGAGAAAAAGTTAAAGTGAGAGCTCCATAAAAGAAAGTGGAACTATTATGCTGCAAAATGCCAACTCATTACAAAGCGGCCAAATAAGAGAGAAATACGGCGCTGCCTGTAATAGCAGTTTACAAGGGAGCATTGTACAGCAACAGAAGAGACGCTGCTATAATTTGCTCTAACAACTCCAATTATCCCTTTTATTGATTTGGCAACACATTTAATAGGAGTAGCCACACCTCTTCTGTTACAAATCATTAAAGGTGTTGAACGGTGTAATTTTAAAATTGTCCTCCTACGGTTGTCAGTATGACAGCATAATTCCCCCTGATTTCGGCTATGTAAACACCGAGGCACGGTCATTTCCCCCTACAAGGCCAGAGATGTTGTCAGCCTGGGGTTTTTGTGCAGAAACATCCATTTAATACATATCTTTTTCCCTCAGCCGGCTCTCCTAATTGCAGAGAGGTTTGGTTTAGTTTTTGTGTTTTTCGCCTCTTTTGCGCTTTCCCACTTCTCTTCCAAGTAGGAGGGGTGTGTGTGTGTGTGTGTGTGTGTGAGTGATGGAGATAGTGGAGGGACATAAACAGGCTGTTTGGCCTTCCCTTTCCTCCTAGGCAGCCTTAATCGCTACTTAAGTCTGGGCCCCGCACTTAACATCCTGGGGCAGGCCCTGCGCGCCGAGCACAGCGGGAGGCCCAGGCGCGCCCCCAGCGGCAGAGCAGAGCTGCCGAGGGGCTAAGGGAGGCCTGGCGAGGCCAGCAGCAAGGGCTGGGCGTCGGATCGCCGTGGGTCGGGTCGGGTTTGGGGTGGGCTAGAGGCCCGCGGGGTGCGTGGGGAATCTGGGCGTCGGAAGGGCTGGGGCCAGGGATGCCAGGCAGGGTGGTGGCGGGTAGGAGAGGGCAGCACGGAGGGCAGGGTGGGGAGACAGGTGGCTGGAGAGGCCAGGGCAGGGCGGGGTGGGGTGTGGGAGGGGCGCGAGGAGGGTGTGCCCATCGCCCACCCCTTTCTCACCCGGCGCCCTCATGGAGCCCTGTGTGGGTTATTTACTCTGGGTTGGCCTCCTTCACCCACCTGCCAGCTCCTTGGGGGGAATTTTGTGGGTTTTGTTGTTGTTACTGATGCATCCCAGTGCTTAGCTGGGTAAGGAGGCTCCCAACAGACAGTTGTTGAAGGGACAGGGAAACTAATGTTTAGGAGGAGTCTAAGCAAATGCCAGCAGGAGGGCTCAGGTGGTGAGAGGGGGCAAACAGGGGCAGCAGGGTGGCTTGTTGGGTATCTGACCCTGTGCCATGAGGTGGGGTTGTGTGGGTGCCTGGGGCAGGCTCATGTCCTCCTCCTCTCCCCTAACACCACACCCAAACCACTTCTAGTCTCCGGCGTGTGGGCTGTGTTCAAGTCTGCCAGAGACCACCGGCTCCTACTAGGAACCATTGGCCAGGTGTTTGGGGGCAGGGAGGGAGTGAGAGTGCTTTGATGAGTGGGGACCACTTTCCAGATCCACCTCCGAGAAATCCTTGGGCAGGCTCCCCTACCTTGACTTCCTCTGCATGATAGAGTTGGGCCTGGAGCCTTTCTGTGGGGGGGGGGGGGGGGTGCTGCTTCAGGTGATTGCCAGTGGGCCAGCTTCTAAGCGGGCGGTCAGAACGAAGCAGACAGCCTGTACTCGGCTGCTGTGTGGCCTTGACCTCCTGCACTCTACCACTGGAATTGGACCTAAACTGCAGAAGGAGGGATTTAAGTTAGACCCAAAAAATGTTGGCTCTAAGGACTCATGGTTCCAGAACAATTAGGTGACTGGGGATTTTCCTAAGGTCAGGAGAGCCTCTTACCCTGCACTGGGCCACGTGAAGCGTTCTCGATTTGGGGAAGGGGGATGCTGACTCAGGCATGGTCAGCACGGAGACTAGAGAAGCTGGGCCCTCAGCCTTGGCTTCCAGGACAGTTGCGGGATGGTAGGCAGCCCCAGCAGCTGTCACCTGCCCATGTATCTGTGGACCTTGATCAGGTCTGGCTCTTCCAGGGCATTTACCAGGGCCTGCCCACCCCCACCCCCCACTGAGCCTGGTGCACCCCTAAAGGAGGAAGTGTAGCTATCCTTAAGCCCCACTCCCCACAGGAGAAAGCTTTGGGTCTGCTGTGTGTACTCCTGCAAGGTGAGGGTGGTGGCATGTGTGTGCACGTGTGTGTGTGCGTGCATGTCTGTGCTGCCTCTTCCTCATGCTCTAAGCACTCCTGTGTGTCTGCATCTGCCTTCCTCCTTAGTGCCTCTGGGTTTCTCTTTGTGTCTCTTTCTCTCTGGCTGTCTTTCTGTGCTTTTCTGGGCTTCTTTTCATCTTTGTGTTTTTTGCTCACTGTATTGTCATTGCCATTTTCATGCTGGCTCTCTCCCACCAGACCATGAGCTCTGTGGGAGCAAAGAGTGTCTTTTATCTCCCTGTGCCTGCACATAGTAGGAGCCTAATACATTTCTGTGCAATAAGTGGGTGGATATCAGACTCTGCCCAAGAATCCTTTTGTGTCTGCTTGCACCCTTCTGTGTCTGTGCGTGTCTGTGCGCGTCTCTCCGAATCTAGTTTTGTGGCTCTGTGTGTAGCAAGACCTGGTTTATTCTCAGGCATATGTGTATTTCTTGGGTATTTCCCTTTTCCTTGTCCTTGTCTTCAGGTCTGCTGGTCCATAAATGTCTCTCTGCCCCATGCCTGCTGGTCTCTGACGGGGAGCATAAAGGGTGCTGTGTGCAGAGCAGGTGTCTTCCCTGGACGTTCCCCTTGGAAGAACTGGACTTCTAAGTCTGCCCCTCTCTCCACCTGAGTGAGCTTCTCTCAGACCCTTCATCACAAGAGGCTGTGAGCACCTGAAACTGCTTACCTCCCTCTCAGCCCTGGATGGGGTGAGCTGTGCTCCTCTCTATCTCCTCTCACCATGACCCCAATCACAGCACCTGCCCTTCTCTAATTGGCCGATGTCAGCGGAAGGGGGGAAGGGAAGGCTGATGTCCAAGGAGGAAATCCCATTAGGGGAGCCGGAGCCAAGTTATTAGTGGTTAAGATGTAATTGGAGTTAGTGAATAATCTCATTCGATTCATCCCATATTTATGGCGCACCCAGCTGTGTGACCTTGGGTGAGATGCTTCACCTCTCTGATGAAATAAGACCTCAGTGTTTGCCAAAGACCTCCAGATTTCTGGCATTCTGAGTCCCTGAAGCTGGAAGGAATCTCTCTCCACTGAACTCTGTTAACTTGCTGCTGCCCCTCTCCTGGGATGGACTCATATCTTGTCTCTGAATTATTTGTGGGATTGCCTGAGTTCCCCTCCAAAACTCTGCACATCTCCACACTCCTTATGCCCCACAGTTAAGTGCCTTGTACCCAGAAGGTGGTGTACCAGTGTTCTGAGTGGTGACTGAATGATTGAATGCCAGGTGCTGTGGTTAATAACAAAGAAATAGAATTCCAAGACCCTGACTTAAGCAGCACACATCTGGGTGGTATTGAGGGGGGAGATCACCCTGACCCGTGCTAGCTTTGTGGACTGAATTCCTCAGCCCCTTTTGTGCCTCCGTTTCCTCATTAATAATAGACAAGTGATAATGGCTACCCCACAAGGGTTTTATGGGGGTTAGATGAGATCGTGTGTATAGTTAACTCCCTGATTCAGTGGTTGGCACTCAGTATATTCTTACTTAATGTAAATTCTTGCTCTGTTTCTAAGTGGAGAAGGGGCATTAACCCCACAGAGATCAGTAGGAGAGAATCACTGCTGAGTGGATTTTGGATTGAGGCTGGGGAGTGGGGAATCTGTATTGGCAGGGTTGATCTTGCTTCCTTGTGCCCTGTGGGCTTTTTGGCTTGTGTCCTCCTCCCTTCCCCAACACACATAAAGAAAGATAGCAGGTGCTCAGAAAGTCTTTGCTGAATCAATGAATAAAATGAAACCTATTTGTGTGTGTGGGAGGGGGCCGGCTAGAAACAGCAGACCCTGAATTGGGCTCCCCAGTGGAATCACCTGGGATCTTTAAAAAATCCACTTTCCCACTCTTAGCTTCCAAAATCCCCCCTCCCCCTCCTGGCCCCTGCCCCAAAAATTGATTTAGAATCTTAGGCTTGGGTTCAGAATCCAGTTTTTTTTAAAGGTGCCCAAGTGATTCTGACATGTGGACAATTTGGGATACTCTTGCTTAGGACATGACCTAGATTATATATATTTAATGTACATTTGAAAATAATTGTTACCTGGTTTTAAGCATAGGGAGAGAAGGCTCCTCACCTGGGAAGCCCCGACGTGGGATTTGATCCCTGGTCTTCCAGGAATCGCGCCCTGGGCCAAAGGCAGGCGCCAAACCGCTGCGCCACCCAGGGATCCCTTGAACATTGTTTCTAAAAATCTACGTTCATACTCTGTGTTCCATTCCCATGCCTCCTCAGCTACACTGGGGGTCATTTTCAGGGTAACACTGGGGTCACGGTGAGGAAGGATGAATATTTAAGTAAGACTTGGAATTGGGATTAGAAGGAAGGTTTAGTCCAGGTCACAGACATGAGGTGGGTGAAGCGGAAAGTGAGCAGGCTGGAGGTTCTCTGCAAAGCTGTAGACCTTAGAGGAAGTTATTAGCTAGCCCCCACTTCCTAGAGCTTCCAAAGAGCTTCTCCTGATCAGCTCCTCACCAGCCTTGGGAGGGGACACAGGAGCTGGAGAAAACAGCTTTATCCCCCACAGCATGGCTTGGCTAAGGTAAAGGGCAAAGGTAAGATGAGTAACTACTTAAAAAAAAAAAAAAGAGTAAGTTAAAGCTTCTTTGTGGAGATGTTCTTGTGTTTGGGCATCCTTGGTTTATCATGTCTGCCATGCTTGTTATTGCAAGGCACTGCTGCTTCTATTCAGAGTGACCAGTACATAATGGGTCCCTACCATGTGCTAACCCAATCCTATAGCATACAGATCTCTACTATTCCCATTAAACACATGGGGTCTGGGGCTCAGAGACATTGACCTACTTGAGTTTACACTGCCAACAAGAAGTGGAGCTGAAAGATTACCCCAGATCTTCTGACCCTAAGGCCCATGCTTTCCCTTCATGTCTTTCTGTAAAGGGCTTCAAGCCAAGGGGTCAGGGAATTCTCTTGATATGGTTAAGCTCCAGCAGGGATGCAACTGGCTGAGTCCAGATTACTGCCTTGGATCTCTTCATTAATCAATGGCTTTGGCTGGTGGAGCCTGGGGACAGAGGACCAGCTCTTGGGCCAACCCCATTCTTCTGGGCCCTCATACCCCCATCCTTCTGATGGCCCCTCTTCAAGTGTGTCTCTGGTGCCCGCAGAAGGTCTCCTCTCCCCCGCCCTCTTCCGCCTGCCCTGTTCCATTTGCCATTCATTCATTCATTCATTCATCTCTCCACCCACCCAGTCGCTCAGCAAACATTCACCCAGCTTGACTAGGCTCTGTACTGGCATGGGCATCCAGGGCTAGGGAAGACCTGGCCCTGGCCCGTTAGGAGCTCCCAAGCAGTGAATTCAAAGTCAATATACTGGGATTGGCACCCTGCCAGAGAGACAAGGGCAGAGGAGGACAAACCAGCTTCCAACTTGGCCCTATGAAAATTGGTCTTTTCATGTCACATGGGACAGGGGTCCAGCTGGAATGGCTAGATGTGGCCACAGTGTGACACTTGGGGGACACCACACTGTGGCACCTGGATTGCCTTGAGGATACCACCTGGTCAGTGGCCTGGACCACTGGCCTCCCTGGGTTGCGGCTGAGGATCCCACCTTCTCTAATCTGTCCCTGGTACCTTTCAGAAGGCTTCTTCTCAGGTCCGTCAAAATGATCTGTCCTTTGAGAAGGGCTGCTTCTCCTTCTAGGCTGTGTTCTTCCCTAGAATTCTGTTCTCCCTGTGTGTATGCAGATGTGTGTGCATGTGTGTGTGAATGTGTGTGTGTGTGTGTGAGAGAGAGAGAAAGAGGAGGGAGAGAGAAGGAGCATCTTTTATATCCCATCCCCGCCTCTCTCCATCGCTGGTCTTAGGCAGTAGCTAGAAAGCTGGGGCCCCCGTTCTAGGCAGAGAGCCCCATCTCCATCCTGTGCAGGAGCACAATGGCACAGTCCCCACAGTAGTCTCTTCTTCCATCAGGAAGCTTGCAGCCTGGTGGGGAAGAGAAGACACGCTCATTTTGTATGACTTGAGAGCTCTCCTCAGAGCCTAGAAGGAGCCAGGGGGAGGAGAGGCAAGAAGTGGAGGAGGAATAAAGAAAGGCCTTGACTCTGGGAAGACCAAGGGAAGAAGCATGGGATGAAAGCCCAACAGCCATCACCTCCTTGGAAGACAAGGACCGGGGACCTTTGGCAGGAGCAAATTCAACCCCTATCCCTGCCCTCAGTGGCTGTGCCTCCAGTCCTGGAGGTGAGCTGAACCACACCAGGTCTAGGCTATGTCCCCCACTCCCCTGGGGGCAGCCTGGGTGTGGGGGCAGTTCTGAGATCTCAATGCCAAGGGGTTAAGCCGGTTGCAGAAAAGTTTGTGGTGTCAGCCCTTTCCTATCTGCCTGTCCCTCATCCCGTGCCCTCCCTCCCCGTCAGCCCCCACCCCAATCCTCCTTCTGTCCTGCTCCTCCTCCCTTTTCCATTTGGAAGAAGGAGGCTTGCTGTCTTTGTATTTTAACTGTAGCAAAAAGATTAAATTGTTTACGAGCCGGGAGCCTCGGCTGGCTGGATGAGCCGGAAGAGACAAAGATAGACATTCTAATTCTCCCCTGTTCTCTGGGCCTCTGTCCCCCTGGCTGCTGCTAATTCTTTTATCTGCCCCCAACACTCCAGGCATTATGTGCATTCATAAAAAAGGGGGGGGGGAGTGGAGAGAGCCCTCGCCGAAGCCAGCAAAATTACTGTTCTCTGCGCGGATTCTCCGATAGCAATCTCTTGAATGCTGATTACTTTTTTCCCCTCTCCCATGCCCCCTCCCCCCTTCCCCAGCACCCAACATAAGTTGGTCTTTAACCCTTTATCTTTAGCAAGCAGAAAGACACGGAAAACATCTCACTCAGTGGGTGAAAAAAAAAAAGCCAAGAAGGGGGGAGGGAGAAAAAAAAAAAACCCAGCATGGAGAAGAATTACTGTTATCTCCCCACCAGAAGAGGAACAGCAGAGATAAGGGAGGCCTGAAGAATTAGAAGAAACGTAGCATTGGGGGCTCTAAATTCACGCTGAAGCTGGTTGTATTTGTCTGTCACGGGGGTTCATAATTTTCCGAGGTTGTTTTGATAGACTTATTGTGCGGACTGCATAGAAAACTCATCAGCATTTGTTGCCTCTGAGCATTATTGTCAGAGGTAACTGCGTGTCTATAGACTGGGGGAGATAATGGCTGAAGTAGAAAGCAGATAAAGCCTGGGCCCTTCTCATTAAGGACTATCTCTGCCTCCGCAGACCGGCTGGGATTGAGTGACTGGGGCGGCAGCACAGGGCATACATTATGCCAGCGAAAGGCAGCGTGAGGACCGCGGGCAGCGTGGGGTGCGCGGCCCAGAGGGGCTTTGCCATCGGGGGCCAACCTGGGCACTTGGAGGGCGCCCTCGGAGCCAGGGGGTGGCCAGGGGATGGCCAAGCCGTAGGGCTGTGTGGCACCGCACTATGTGTGTGTTGTGGGGGGTGGTGCTGGTGGAGGCATTCTTTGGTTCAGATGAGGACCAGAGAAGGGAATTCATGTGTTTGCGGCCTCCTGGTGAGGGAGGGCAGAGCAGGTTCTTCTGATTCTGGCATCTTCCACCTTGGCCCATGCCTCACATGGGGAGTCTTTGAGAGGCAAGCTTCCTGTAACCCAGACCACTGTCCACACGGAGGTGTGGAGGGGGGCTTATATTCTTAGCGCCTAGGACCTGTGTATCTCTCTCCCTCCTCCCTTCCCTCCCTCTAGCACATTCTTTTGGAGTGCCCATGAGAAGCCAGGTGCTATGGAACACTGTCAGCATGTTTGGTGTGTCAACCCCTGGCCATCTTCCTTCCTTCCATTTGCCAGGGAACCACCCTCCTTATACCTCCTTCTTTCCCAAAAAAGCCAGCAAAGGGGAGTGGACACATCTAGACAGAGAGGCTCACATATGTCCTCAAGCCAAGTCCGAAAGACAGGCTGGGATCAAGCCATATACTGTGAGTGGAGGTGGGGGTCAGCAGAACAGGGCTCTGTGTAGCCTGGGATTGGTTGGGGGGTGAGGGGAGAGGTCTTTCTCTCTGGCCTGTCTCCCAAATATGAAATTGTGGATAATAATGTAGCCGGGCTCTTGGGGTAGTTGTAAGGATTGATGAGGACATTTATTTTTTTTTAAAGATTTTATTTATTCATGAGAGACACAGAGAGAAGCAGAGACATAGTCAGAGGGAGAAGCAGGCTCCCTGTGGGGACCCCAATGAAGAACTGGATCCCAGGCCCACAGGTTAATCACCTGAGCCAAAGGCAGATGCTCAACCACTGAGCCACTCAGCCGCCCCAAGGATATTTATTTAAGAAAGTTTGTTAGCACAATGCCTGGACATACTAAGTGCTCAGTAAACCTGTTATTATCTTTACAATTACTATCCCTCTGGTGTCTCTTAGGCCCAGTGTTTTCCTCCTGCATCTGGCCAAGTGTCAGGGGGCTCTGGGGGAGAGGTGTCTCAGCTGTAAGTGAGTGCTTTATCCTTGTCTCCTGCTGCCATAAAGGTGAGGCCTGGGTGTTTCCTGAGCCCATCTTTCTCACTTGGCTGATGAGAAACAGGCCCAGGGAGGAAGGAACTGGCCCCGGGCACACAGCAGGTCCCAGGCAAAGCCACAAAGGACAGGAGCTCACAGCTCTTGGGGAGTGCCTTCCCTTTGCCATGTCGTGCCTTTGGACTCTGTCTGAGAGGCTGGCCAGGCAGGAGAGAGCACTGGTGCTTGTAGTCAGGGGGACAAGGAGGACCCAAGGCCCTGCCCTTGGTCCCTGGAGCCCTGAGCCCATAGCTAGGGCCATTCTGGTCTGCAGCTTATGTAGAATGACCTGGGCCAGGTTCAGGAACGTGAACACGTTTAGCAGTTGATTGATCTACTGCACTTGGTTGGCTCAGGCCAACTGGGAAGAGACATCATCTTCAGCGTAGGGATTTAGTGATGGGGGAGGTCGGGGGAGGATGTGATCAGGTCAGAAGGAGGGTCTCCAGGCAGAGTATACTCGTGGGAGTATCTGGTCACCTCAGGGTAGCTGGCCACAGAGTCTGCAGTGTGGACAATGGGGAGCCACCAGATGTGGCTTCTGGTATAATGGAGCATCACCCTGTCCCACTCAACTCTCCTGGGCACTCAGCCAGAGTCAGACACTGGGCAGGAGTAGCCTAAGGGACTTAGCATCTGTTGAGCACTCCCTACATGCCACAAGTTGTGCCCAGCTTCTGGCATCCTTAGTAGCTTATGGAATCCTTAATGCCCTAAGAGGAGGGCATCACCATCCCCAGCTTTTGGCGAGAAAATGAGAGACACCGTAACAGGCTTAAGATCACAATGTTAGTAAATCAGAACTGAGACTTGAACCCAGGACTCCCTGAGTCCAGAGTAAGGATTTATCACTGTACATCCACCCTGTATCTTCCTTCTAGGGCCAGCTGGTTTACAGTCTTTCCTTCCTCCCTTTCCCCCTTCCCCCCTTCTTCCTTCTATTATGCAATACTTCTCAAGCTCCTGCCATGCCCTAGGCATGGTGTTGGGGGGATAATATGCTGCCTGGCATGCTAGGACTAGGGGGGATGATTGACAGTGTAAATTAGGAGAGGGAGCCAACACTGTCAGGGTAGGGAAAGGAGGGTCCAGGGGACAACTGAATCAAGCCTTAAAGATTGGAAGACAGGGTGGATAAGGGCATTCCAAGCAGAAGGAACAGCTTATATAAACACCTGGAGGCAAGGAGGAGGGTGGATGGCTGTTGAGTCAAGAGTTGGGGGGTGCCTGGGTGGCTCAGTCGGTTAAGCATCTGCCTTCTGTTCAGGTCATGATCCTGGCCCTGGAATGGAGCCCCATGTTGGGCTCCCTGCTTAGCGAGGAGTCTGCTTCTCCCTCTCCCTCTATTCCTCCTCCCACTCATTCTCTCTCTCTCCCTCAAATAAATAAATAAATCTTAAAAAAAAAGAAAGAAAGAAAGAAAGAAAGAAAGAAAAAGAAAGAAAGAAAGAAAGAAAGGAAGAAAGGAGTTGGGTGTTGGGGGTGGGCAGGTTGGGGTGAGCCTTAGATGTCAGGAGAAGGAGATAGCACCTTATACAGTGCATCGCTGGGAGCCCCCAAGGGTTCAAGTAGCTTGAGATTCACTTCCTGGAAAGTTGGGCTCTGCCAATGACCACTACCCTCCTCAACCGTGCCCTCCTCAAATGTCACCGGTTTAGTGAAAGACTGATTCCTGGTGGCAGAATTTGGAAGGAATTTCTGCTCTATGCTGAGCAGAAAGAGCATAGACTCTGGAATGCCTGAATCATGGACTGAAATTCAAATCTCCACCTCAGGCTGTGTGGCGTTGGGAGCCAGGAATGTAATCTCCCTCGATTAGAAAATCTCAGTTTTCTAATCTATAAAGTGAGGACAACACACCTCACTGGAGAACTGCAAGACTTACCTGAGGATGGCGTATCAGGCCTGGCACGGTGCAGCCTTGAAACAAATGCCATTTCTCCTTCCTCTCCCCCAACCCCCATGCTGCCAGAGTTCTGGTTGGGGCTAAGGTACTGTGGTGCCTCTGCCCTCACCCTTTTCAGGTGAACTCACCTGCAGGGCTCACCCTCCTTGAGTCCCCAGGAAGCTCTATGGTTTGTTCACTCATTGTCTCCCTGTCCCCTGGGCTCTCCTCCTGCCCTTTATCCTGTTTGCTGATGATGACATCCTGGCCTCCATCCCAGACTGCCCTCCTTGGCAGGACACCTGGCATTTTAAAAAATAATTTTATTTTATTTAAGTTCAATTAATTAACATATAGTATATCATTAGTTTCAATTTTAGTATGTGTGTCGCCGAAGCAGCACAGATGGTTAGTTTTGGAGGTAGAGTTGAGTTATTCATCAGCGGCATATACCGTCCAGGGTTCATTACAATGACAAGGGCAGGGACAGTTCAACCTAGTGGAGAGAATTCTAGCTAAGAATCAGCAGACTTGACTGAGCCCAGGCTAACTGGCTGTGTGTCTGTGTTAAATCGCTGGCTCTCTCTGGGCCTCAGATTATTAATCTAGGATTGGAGACGATCCATCTCTAAAGCCTGATCTGGCTCTAAGGGGGACCGGCCAGAGGCCGCAGCAAAGGTCTCAACCCCCTCCCTCGGTGGCAGTGCAGGGGGCAGCAGAAGCCACTCGCGCCCCCTGCCCCGCCCCGCCCCTCTGGCTCCCAGACCGCTCCCTCCGCAGGATTTACAATGGGCTGAATTCATTTGCATGACAAAATTGGCTCGGGTATCCAAGTGTTGCGAGAAGACAAGTGTAACATTACGCAGAACAAGCAGCCGGGAGGAAGGTTACCGCTGCCTACAATGAGGGAACAAGCCGCCCGCCCACCCGCTGCTTCTGCCAACCTTTCATCCGCTGGCGGAGCGGGGGGCTGCCCCGGGCGGTGTCGGGGCAGGGGTAGGGGAGGGGAAGAGATGGCACCTGCCCAAGGATCTGGGGTGGGGGGTTACTCTTGCTCTCAGTGACTTCCCACCATCAGGGTGAGGAGGTTTCTTTGCTATTTCTAAATGCCTGCACCCTTTAAATGGTTGCCAGGTTAGTTCCTCACTCTCAGGACTTGATAACAAACATTTTCTGAGCCATTATCCATGTCATCACCCACCCATCTATTCACTCATCCATCCATTCACTCACTCATCCATACATCCGCCATCTCTCTATCCACCTACCCACCCACTCATCCACCATTCCAGCCAGCCAGCCATGCATCCACCGTTGCCACCCATCCATCTGTCCTTCCACATGCCTACCCACCCCTACTCACTCACCTTACACTCACCCATCTACCAATCTGTCTGCCCACCCATATGCGCTTATCCACCCATCCTTTTATATACCCACCCATCCATCCATCCTTCCATCCCTCCCTCCATCCATTCATCCATCCATCCACCCATCCATCCTATCATCAATCGATTCATCCATCCAACCACTAATCAATTCACTCATCCACCCACCTACCTACCTACTTACCTATCCATCCATCCATTCATTCACTCTTTCACTCATCCATTCATCCTTCCACATGTCCACCCATCCCTACCCATTCAGCCATATACTCATCCTTCTACTAATCTGCCCACCTGTTCACCCATCATCCACCAATCCATTCATTAATTCACCTATATTTCCTTCCACGTCTCTAACAAAAATGGATATTGGACACTTTTTATGTGCCAGGTGTAGCTCCAGACCTTTCTTTGTGCTTCCTCCCCTGTAAAATAGGGATAATAATAGTATCTACCTCACAAGGTTGATCCTGACCCAGAATAAGTGCTATGTAAGTGTTTGCTACTATTAATCTTATTAGGCACTGGAGATCTGAAGGTAAATAAAACATAGTTGCTGCCCCAGAAAAAAAATTAGTCTTTGGTGGGGAAAGGAGATACAAGAAAATCAGTGTTACCGTCTTATGTGGAATGTGCTCTATCATAGGGAAGCATAAGGGGCTGTTGGAGTCGGGGAGTCAGAGCTGTGGCTTTTGTCTCATCTGTGACTCTGCTTTAGAGGTAGGTCGGGACAGGAAGTATTGTTATCAATCTCCTTGTGTTACAAAGGAGGAAAGAGGTTTAAGAAGGCCAAAGGACTGCCCACAACCCCATTCCCACAGGGCCACCAGGACCGAACCCTGTGTCTTTTGATTTGGGGACATCCCAGTGACCTGGGCCATGCTCTCCCTGTCTCCTCCAGGCAGCCAGATAAGGCTGCTCCAAAACTACCTGATTCCTGGTACATAGGCAGCACCACCCGGGCCAGGTCCCAAAGAAAGAGAATGTTTGAGCTCTAAGGGGCTACCCAGAGTCCTCTACCCTTTCTGAGTCCCTCATATGGGCTAAAGAGGGACAGTGGCCAGATGAGATGGGTCAGCTCAGGGGACCGGAATGGGGGAGGAGAAGGCGAACATCCATTTAGTCTTTAGAATGGAGAGACCTGAGCAGTGAGTTGTTGGCTATGCTATGGGAGGCGAACCCAACAGTAGCGGAGGATCAACCCAAGGAAGCTACAGGACAGCACATTTGCTCATTTATCATTATAATGCTCAGGTCCTAACCAGCAGAACTGCCCCTGGCCAGGCGGTCATTTCCTTCATACCAAATGTCTTAAAATATTACAGAAAGCAGGAGGTGGTAGAGAGAAGGTGGCCTTTGGAGTGTCTCAGGCCTGGGTTCAAATCCAGGATCACCTAACATTATTGTATGATCTAAGGCAACTTGCTCAACTTCTCTGAGGCTGGTCTGAAAAATGAGACTAATAAACCTCCATCCCAATATTTTGTGACAATTAAGTAATAATCCTTGATACTTATGATGTGCTTCCTACATCTTTTTCACAACAGATTCAATGAACTCAGAAATTCATTTTTATAAATTGGATTTTTATTTTGGAGTAATTTTAGATTTATAGGAACATTGCAAAGATAGTACAGAGAGTTCCTGTAAACCCCTCACCCTGTCTCCCCTGTTGTTCACATTTTATGTAACCATGGTATTTTTGTCAAAACCAACACTGGCACATTATTATTTTTATTTATCTCTGCTTAACAAATGAGGGTAGGGAGGAGCTACCTACCTCATAGAGAAGCTGAGTTTCCAGCCCCAGATCACACTACATTGTGATACAGAAAACGAAGTACAGGACATGAAAGGCCCATTAGAATGCCTGGTGTCAATCCCTCCCCCATTCTGGAAACTCTGGGTTAATCCTGGGCTCCATGCTTTCTCACTAAATGGGCCCTGCAGGCTGGATCCCAGCCTCTGCATCATGTCCTGCTTCCCTCAGGGTCACAGCCAGGAGCCACCAGAGAGGCAACTCTTAGAGAGTACTTTATAAAGAGCAGAGATTGATGGAGCAGTCCTAGATGGCTACAGTTCTGTCCAGGCTGGCTGTCTTGTCAGTGCTTTACCAGCAGGCACACAGTAGGTGCTCAATAAGAATTTGTTAAATAAACAAGCAAATGAGTGAATGAAGTATAGGACATCCTGCTTTGTGTCGAATATTGAATTCAGGCACTTCTAGGAGCTTTTTCCAAATCTAAAACTTGGGAATTCTAAAATGACCAGTCTCTTTCCTGGCTGGGGTCCCTTTCCCCTTGAGAAATGGGCATCACCAGTCTGTGTCTTGCATACAGTAGGTGCTCAGTGGATGATATGAATGCCAATATCTATATGCACATTTTTCCTCAGTCTCAGTTTCATCTCCACTTATATAAATTTTATTTTACCTTATTGTATGTTTCTTGCAAGCTGCCTCAGGTCCTTGAGGGTGTGTGTGTGTGTGTGTAGTACATGGTGGTATGTAAAGATACTCATGAGTTCATCACAGACGGTAATGACGGTGGCATGTGTTGAAAGTCAGGTGTGTGGGTGGTCTGCCACCTTGAGATTCTCACGAGCTCTCCTCTTAAATCTGTTTTTGTCCATTTAGTCCCTTGGCCTCCAAATGCCAGCCCCATCCTGGAGATGCTCGGCTCTCAGCAGCGCAGTGCCTGGTGGAGTGGTCAGCATAGGCTGTAGCCAGTCACATCTTGCCAGTGTAGTAAGAGTCTCTTGAGGATCTGGGGAGCTCCAGAGGAGGATCCTCTGGAGGATCCTCCTTGCACGCACCCCCCCAACAATCAAGCATTTGGGGCTCAGTTTGGAATGTCCTACCCACTTCTCTCCTTTGAAGCCCTTCTCATCCTTTGAGGTGAACCCCTAGTCTCCTCCTGAACTTCCCTCATCTCCTTGTTGCTCCCTCAGCAGCCGCAGGCACTCTCTGCCAGTGTTGTGTCAGCCTAAGCCGGGTGCCCTCGGACCTCCCTGTGTGAGTCTGGCTCCTCCTTCAACTAGACAGCCAGGGTCCCTGATCAGGAATAGGGCTCCCTTTTTGGCTTCTCGCCAGCACCTGCATGTGGGAAGCACAGCAGTGATGTCCTGCTCTCTCCAGGTATTCCAGTACACATCTGGGCTCAGCCCCTGGTGACCAGCAGCCAGCACTGATCTGGGTTACTGGTTACGGGGTGGGGAGCTCTGGGTGGCTGGTCCCAGGAGGAGAGGCTAGCACAGAGAGGGCCAGATCTGGAGACACTACTGTTCTCCCCTCTTCTGTGGTCACCTGGAGAGCCCTGATGGTGGGTGACTCCAAGAGGATGTGTCCAAAACCTAACCCCCAGGTACCCCTGGCTGTGGCCTTATTTGGAAATAGAGTCTTTGCAGATGTAATTAATTTAAGGATCTTGAGATGAGGTTAGCCACAGGGTTGGTGCCCTATCCAGTGGCTTGTGTCCTTACAAGAAAAAGAAAGAGATTTGAGACACAGAGAAACAAGGAGGCAGAGGTTAAAATGAAGAAGCTAGAAACTAAGGGTTGCTGGCAGGCACCGGAAGGTAAGGTGGGAGGGATGGAGTAGACTCTCCTTCAGAGCTTCCAGAAGGAACCAACCCTGCTGACACCCACCTTCCAGACTCCTGGACTCTTGAACTGGAGGGAACACATGCCTGCTGTTGGAGCCACTGAGCTGGTGGGGATTTGTTGAGGTAGCTCGAGGACGCTAGTATGGCCCCTTCCTCAATCTCGCTCCACGTGCCTCCAGCACGATTTTCTGGCAGTCTCTTAGCACAAAGAGAGGATATCACCCACCCTTGCCCCTCAACCCAGGGACTGCAGGGAGATCTCATGAGCAGCACTGCCCACTCAGATGCTGACAACTCTCAGCATGTACTTCTCTGGGCCTCAGTTTCCCCATCTGATGGGGAGTTGGACAGTTGATTTCTAAGATATTTTCTAGCTTTTAGAGCCCATGAATGTAAAAGTCAATCTTTAAAAAAAAATTTTAACCTTTCCTATTTCCAGAAGTTGGTAGTGCGGGTGGGTGGGTAGTGTGGGGTGGGCACCATACCTTTTCCTACTGGAGATTCTGTGCCCTGCCTCCTCTCTGCAACCCAGAGTGTGACCACGGATCCTAGGAAACATTGTGGCCCATTCCAAACCCAATGGGCAACCCCATCATGATGCCATTTTTGCGGCTCCTTCATTAGGTGAGCGGGAGGCAGAGACTGTGCAAGAGCTGCCTCAGTATCTGTGGGCTGGAGGGCTGGGTGATGCTTGACAATGAATTTGACTTGAGGCCCTTTCTGCTGAGCCTCCATTTTTCCCACCTCCTCTCCCTGCACCATGCCTTACCTACGCTTTACATGCCCCCATCATTCCTTCCCTTTTCTGGGCCTGTGGATGGGTGAGTGACTGCGGTGGGGGCTTGTCCCACCAAAGTCTTCCCTGGAAGCCCCAGACATCTCCATTCATGCCTGTGGGGCAATGTTTAGTTCAGCAGTGATTCTCAATTCCTGGCTTCATATTAGACTCTCCTGGGGATTTAAAACATACTCATGCCAGGGCTGCACCCCAGAAATTCTGGGTGAATTGGCAGGGTATTTCCTGGACATGGGGCTCCCCAGACATGCTAATGTGCATTCCACAGTGAGGACCACTGGAGCTGGTCGTCTCCATGTTGCTCCATGTGCAAGGTGGTCTCCCTCCTTGCTTGAATACTTGCTTCTCTCTTCTGCCAAGCGTGGGGTCCTCAGAGGGCTGGGCTTTATCAACATCGTAGCCAGACCTGGCACAGGGCCTGGCACCCAATAGGCTCTCTGTACCTGATCCTTGGAGAAGAAATGCATAAGCCTGAGACCCAGAGGCCCATGGCTTCAGGGAAGGGTAGGATAAGAGTGCTGGGATCTTACAACAACCCTGTGAATTAGGGGCAATGCCCCAGTTTTCTGGGTGAGGAAACTGGGTGGTTGCTGGGGTTGTCAGGATCAAGGATGCTGCAAAGCAGGGTAGTCCTGTTGTATGCAGTCCAGCTGGGTGGACGGGCCAGGGTAGCGGTACAGTGCTGGTGAAGATGAGAGATTGCTTTACAAGGAACTGAAACTCCATCACGGAAGGAGGAAAGGAGGAAAGAAAGAGGACATGGGTGGGGGGCTCTGACTCAGGCTCCTGAGTCCTGGGACCGCCGTCTCAGTCAGAGCAGATGCCCTGACTCTGCAGGCTCCGATCTGGGTGGGGGCACTCAGGAGACACAAGACTAGAGAGGTGATGTCAGGCTCATGAGGGGCAGGAGTGACCTCAGGAAGGAGCTGCTTCTCTCAGAAGCTCACTTCTCTTTTCTGCCAAGTAAGGGGATCTGGCCCTCAGGCTGAGCACGTCTGTGTTCCTCTGTCTAATAAGGACAGTGGCACCACTTCCTGGCACTGCATCATGGCCCAGCTGCCAGGGCTCCAATCCCCACTTTCCATCTCTCCGGCCTGAATGAGTTTCTCAATGCTTCCTTAATTTTCCCATCTGTGAAATGGGGATGAGAACTTGGTCTCACTCACAGACTTCGTGAGGACTAGCTGAGCTCATGCATCAAAAAGGAGTTGGGGACACGGGAAGTTCTCTCTCCAGGCAGCATTGGCCTCCATCAACATCATGGCTTTGTTGTTGTTGATATTATTACTTCTACTATTACAACATCAACCACATACCAAGCACCACTAAATACTTTATTATCTCATTTAATCCTCACAGCCCCGGAGGATGAGAAAACGGAGGCTCAGGGATCACATGACCGCTTAGTTCAGGTGGTTAGTGAGCGGCAGAGTTCAGAGTCACCTGCCAAGCTGCCCAACTCCCAAATTTAATCTGAACCCAGCGCAGCTTTCCAAAGACCAAGCTGCCCAGGTTCAGTGGGAGGAAGAAGAAAGCATTAACTGAGCACCTACTGTGTTTCTGTGATCAAATTTAACCTTTACAACTGGCATAGCTGGTTGGTGTAATTTTTCCTAATATAGAAACTGGGGCTCAGAGAGGATCATTGATTTCCCTACTGCACCTGGTAGAGCAGGATTGCTACATTGGGTGATTATACCAGGCAGCAGAGCCAGAACCTTCCCAGACAGGAGCTACTGTCCCTGTGTGTGTGTGTGTGTGTGTCTTGGGATGGGATATGGCTGCTCACACCTGCCAGGTAGTGTGAATCTGTGAGCATGTGTCCACGAGTGTGTGGATGAGTGTGGGAGCAAATGTTTGCCTCCATCTTCCCACTGAGCCCAGAGCAGCTCTGCTCAGATCTAAGCAGTCTAAGGGGAGTAGCCAGGCTGTGTGTGTGTGTGTGTATGTGTGTGTGTGTACACATGCATGTATATTTGGCCAGGGATGGGGGCCTTTGTCTCCTGGGCTCTGTACCTGGAGAGATTGGTGGAGGGAGGGTTGTGCGGACCACCTTGAAAGGCTTGAGAGCTAGGAGTGGGGAGGAAGGCAGGGTAGTCCATTAACATTGCCCTCCTGGTTGGGGGCAGATAAGTGGCCCCAGGGGGCTGTGCTGAGGACCCTCTAAGTAGCTTGTTGCCATGGGGACACTGGCTATGAACACAGGCCTGGAAGTCCAGCTTGAGCCTTCCAACCCCTCCTCTCTCTGGCAGGTGGAGACCCCCAGCTGGGGTGTGTTTGTCTGGGAAGGAGACTGAAGGGCCATCCCATCCACCCCCTCTGTTATTTAAAACAAAGCCCTCTCCATTCCTTCTGCTGCCCATCCATGAGAGCTCTCCTGGGTCAAGGGAGAAGAGAACTTTGACCTCCTGGGGGACAGTGGGCCTCAGGCTTCGGGGTTGGCTTCCTGTTCCCTCAGGTCTTTGCTGGCAGGTGACTAGGGCAGGAAGAGAGACACAGGTGGTCACACAGCTAAGCACATGTGTGTTCCAGACACACAGCCAATTCCACCAGGAGACCAGACCCCTGCTGGCCCTGGGGACACCAAGCAGTGTGGGACTGGTCCCAGTTTATCTGAGAACCACCAACTCTCCCATCATGGGGTCTGGAATCATAGCCCCTAGGGGGGTTGGTTAATGTTTTTGTTTCAAAAAATTCAAACATTAAAAACTAGACAGAAGTTTCATGAATCCTAAGTGTCTGTCACTCAGTTACAACAATTATCAGCTTTGCCCATCTCGTTCCATCTGTCCCTTCCTTTTTTTTTTTTTTTTTTTAACTGGGGAAGTTGAAAGCAAATGACAGAGAATGGGCTGTTTCATGTGGAAATACTTCAGAATGTACTTCTCACTGATAACTGACCATGTCAAGATCGCCTCTAACAAAATGAACAGTAATCCCAGTGATGAATATTATCTGAATCTTAGTCTAACTGCAAATCCATCATTAAATTTGTGGGCCCATGCTCCTTGGGTGAATGGAGGCCATGTGGCAGGGGCAGCTCTGCTATAGCTTTGGAGTCCCGAGAGAGTGATGAGGAATGCCTGTGGCTTTGGGGAAGTTATTTTGATCTGTGTGGCCTCAGTTTCCTCCCATGTTGGAGGAACTTACTTACCTCTTCCCAGGCTGTTGGGAGGATCGAGGGAAATTATACGTATACAGTGCTGGGCATGGAGTGGGGACTCAGCAAATGACGGCAGTAATCACCATCTAGAGGATCACTTCTAGAGGAAACTGAAGTTCAGAGAGTGATTTGCCCACAGTCAGAGTAGTGAGTCTGGGATGGAAGCATAGATCTTCTAAGTATGCTAGGATGTCCTTTCAACACAGGCTCTTCTCATCCCCTCTGATCCTGCCCCTGCTCGTTACCACCCCACACTACATATGGAAATGACACAGGGGGTAACTTCAACAGGTCCCTTTCCTAAACAAGTGGGTCAATCATGGTGGTGTAAGCTGAGAAGATTATGGGATGCCAGCAGACCAAGCTCCAAGACACCCAGAACAAGACCTTTCCCCTACCTGGGCCTCAGTTTCACCATCTGTACCTCTACCTGGGCCTCAGTTTCACTATGTACCTCTGCATGGTCTCCAAGGGGTCTCTCAGTTCTACTTTGCCCCCACCAGGTTTAGTAACCCTGGGAATGTGGAGGGTATTTGAGATTGATGGGGGCATTCACAGCAGTCCAAGACCCCAGGCTACAGGACCATGGGGGGTTGGGGAGGGAGAACATCCTGTATTGGGGAGCAGAAATGGGATGACCTGGCTTAGTAGAATTGAAGCTCTCCTCTCCTTCTGGGTTGTGGGCCCCCAAAACTAGGTCTGTGACTTGCCAATTATAAGTACCACACAGGTGAGATTCAAAATTCCACTGATGTAATGGATAGAACTAGATGGAAGATCAGCAAGGAAACAGAAGATTTGGAAAATGCATGAAACCAACCAGGCCTAACAGACTCTATTTTCAAATAGTGATCTACTAGAATATTCCACTCAACAACGCAGAATACACATTCCCAAGTACTCATGGAATGTTTTCCAGGAAATAACATATCTTAGGTCACAAACCAAGTCTCAATAAGTTTAAATAAGGGGGGCTTAGATGGCTCAGTCAGTTAAGTGTCTGCCTTTGGCTCAGGTCATGATCCCAGGGTCCTGAAATCGAGCCCTGAGTCAGGCTCTCTGTTCAGTGGGGAATCTGCTTCTCCCTCTTTGTCTGCATCCCTCTCTCTCCATCTCTCATGAATAAATAAAATCTTTAAAAAATTGAAATCATACAAAGTACGTTCTCGGACAATGGTGGAATAAAATTAGAAATCAAGAACTGAAAGAAATTTAGAAAATTCACAAATATGTGGAAAGGAAACAACACACTCCCAAATAACTGATGGATCAAGGAAGAAATCACAAGGGAAATAAAATATTTTGAGATGAATGGAAACAAAAATATAACATTCTAAAGTTTATGAGATGTAGGGAAAGAAAGCAATCCTGAGAGGGAAATTTATAGCTGTAAATGCCTACATTAAAAGAAAGGATCTCAAATCAAGGACATAACCTTCCACCCTAGTGGAAGAAGAGCTAACCAAATCCAGAGCAAGCAGAAGGATGGAAATCATAAAGATTAGAGTGTCGATAAATGAAATAAGGAATAAAAATAGTGAAAATCAACAAAACCAAACATTCTGAAATGTTCTCTGAAAAGATCAACAAGATTGATAAACCGTTAGCAAGACTGGCCGAGAAGAAACGTGAGAAGACCCAAATTATTAAAATCAGGAATGAATGTAGAGGCATTACTACTGACCTTACAGAAGTCAAAAGGATTATAAAATGTCATGGATGGAGAGGTTCAAAGAAGCTCCACAAATCTTTCTAGAAATATGGAGAGAACAACCAGGAATGGCTACCAGTAGTTCCCTTCAGGGGGCAGGAGGGGGAGGAAGGGTATTTGCTTTTCATTATAAACCCTTCTGGGTTGTTTTTGGTAAATGTTTTTATTGTAAATATAAAATACAACATATGGGGACGCCCGGGTGGCTCAGCAGTTGAGCGCCTCCCTCCGGCCCAGGGCGTGATCCTGGAGTCCCAGGATTGAGTCCCACACTGGGCTCCCTGCATGGAGCCTGCTTCTCTCTGCCTGTGTCTCTGCCTCTCTCTCTCTCTCTCTCTCTCTCTTTCTCTCTCTCACTGTGTGTGTCTCTCATGAATAAATGAATAAAAATCTTTAAAAAACATATAACTTATGTACAGAAAAGTGAATAAAAAGAGAAGCACTCACCTCAGAAATTACTTACCCATGAAATACCCATGGAACCACAACCCAGGCAAGAATTAGAACATTGCCAGCTGCCTGGATGCTCTGCTCCCATCCCCATCCAATCCCTCATCCCCCAGATATCGCCACCATTCTAACTTTTATGAGAGCACTTCCTCGTTTTCTCTGATGGTTTTGCCATCTCTAAACGCTATAGTTCATGCTTTGCACTTTATATAAATTGGACCAGGGACGCCTGGGTGGCTCAGTAGTTGAGAGTCTGCCTTCAGCTCAGCTTGTGACCCCGGGGTCCTGGGATTGAGTCCCACATTGGGCTCCCCATGGGAAGCCTGCTTTTCCTTCTGCCTATGTCTCTGTCTCTCTCATGAATAAATAAAATCTTAAAAAATAAATAAATAAAATAAATAAATAAAAAATTAAAAATAATAAAAAAGATTTTTAAAATAAAAAATAAATCAGACCATACAGCAGGTCTTCTTTAGGGTCTGGCTTCTTGCATTTAACATTATGCATGTGAGATTCACCTGCCTTGGTGCATACAATAGTGTGTTCATTTTCTTTGTTGTGTTGTATTCCATTTGAGGAATATACCACAATTTAGGTGTCCATTCAACTATTAATGGAATGGGCTTTTTCTTTTTTTTGGGGGGGGGGGCTTTTTCTTTTTAAGGAAAAAAAACATGTACATGAAGATAAATCGATAAAAATATTTTCAATAAGATACAAATTAAAAATGGAACTCAGTGAACATGAGTTTAATTTTCATTTCTAAGACTCTTACTTTCCTTTTCTGTTCTAATCAGTTATGGGCCCAGAGAAAATGGGCCACTTAGGGAGGAGCCCAGGGCACAAAATCTGAGAGATGCCATGTGCCCGTGGGGTCCTCTCAGCAGCCCTCCTTTCTGGTTTTCAGCTTCCAATGGAGGAAGTCACACTGATGGAGCAAAGATGACTCCATCCCTTCCACCCCAGGTCTGCAGCTTCCCAGAATAGCGAGAGTACACAAGCAGGCAGCTGGGTGAGAGCGTGCACGCACGTGGGCACGCATGCACGTCCTGGAGGTGGCAGCGCCTGCAGGCACCTGACCAGCAGGCGAGGTCTGTACATGGAGTAGTTGGTGGAAGAAGAGGAGGAGGAGGAGGTGGGGGGGGGGGAAAAATCCCCTCATTTCTGAAGAAATGTCCCAGATTAGATTTGTAAATCAAAAACCAATATATAACATGCAAGAATTGATCTGTTTTATATTCCTCAGTTACATTTTTGTGAAGCACATTTAGAAGATTTAGAACGTATTTGCGCCTGCTGGTTGGGCCATTATATGCTTGAGTTCATACATCTATTTGTGAGGCTATAAAACAGGCATCGACTACCATGTAAATTGTGTTCTCCACAATAAATTATATGCATACTTGCAAAAATACATAACTGCCGTGGCTAGGCCAACGCGGCCAGAATACTAATGAGGGCAAAAGTTGCTTTGTCCCTCTCCTACGGCCTAATTTAGCCTCTACATCAAAAATTATGTAGGAAAAATCACTTTATCCTCTCACTGAGAAATAAAATAGCACTCACGGGCACCCTCATCTCTTCCCACCCCCCTTCCTTTTAACCGAACACTACCGTTTTCATACTAATTTTAGCTGTTCCAGGTTTACCAGGAAGAAACCTCGCTGGACTGAAGCTGAGGAGTCACTGGGCTTCCGTGTGCATGAGGGGACTATTGGGGCTGGCACACATGCATACACCCATGCACACGTGTGCACACACACGCATGTGCACATTCCCTCCTTACGATTTGAAGTCACTCGTACAGGGCACGTTCACAACATGCCGACAGACCCACATGCAATCGTGGAAACTTGCCCCAGACATGCACGCGCTGACACTTGTGAGCATTTGCCCACGTGGCACATATGCATTCCCTCTCCCTGGTACAGACTGGTGTGCAGAGATTCACCAGGAAAGTTCAACCCACATCAGTTGAATTTGATTCAGTTTAGTCCGGCAAATGGTGATTGAGCACCTACTATATGCCATGGACTGTATTTGGCACTGGGAATGTGGAAATTAAAAGGGGGGGAAAAAAAGACAAAGTCTCAGGTCACAGTTCAGGGGAGTAGACAGCCTGCCCAGCTAATGCAGCAAGTCAGTGTGCTGAGGGCTGTGGCGCATGCTGGGAGCCTCATGTGCATGCACTCGCACTCACACCCTGGTTAGGAGGCACAGTGTATTCCAGTACTCACATGTACACACACACATCTTTGCGCTCACACAAACACCACCCACACAGGTGCATGTGTGCACACGTATCACACACACATTGATGGGCATGTGCAAGCATCAGCATAGCCTCCTTTCCATTCTTTTTTTTTTTAAAGGATTTTATTAATTTGAGAGAGAGAGAGCAAGAGCGAGCGAGAGAGAGAATAAGGATCTAGGGGAGGAGCCAAGGGAGAGGGACAAGCAGACTCTTCGCTGAGTGGGAAGCCCGACACAGGGCTTGATCTCACGACCCTGAGATCACGACCTGAGTGGAAACCAAGTGCTCGGATGCTTAACCAACTGACCCACCCAGGTGCCACACAACCTTCCCACTCTTGGCTCTGTGTGCTGATGCTTATCTGGCTTCTGCCTTCTCTGCGAGCCTGAGTTAACCCCATGCCCTGTCTGGCTTGCCCAGTTCTTTGGGTTTGGTTGCAGTCTATATTGGAAATAGCCACTTTCAACACTAGGCTGGCTAGCATTGCTCCCACATCTCCCAGAGACCTCACCCAAGGTTCTATCCTGGAGGAATCCCGGAGGGCTCACAGAGGGAGGAGAAGACACAAAGCAGATCTTGCTTCCATAATCTCATGCCAGTCCCTGGATCATCCTGGGCCCCAGTTTATCCATTTTTAAAATATAGGAATTGGATAGTCTCTGAGGCCATCAACTTCTCCATGTGAAGGATGGGTCTCTGGCCAGGTCAGAGAGTATGAGACAACTTCAGAGACAGCCCCAAACTGGAGAAGGCTCCCCTCTGTGCTCCCTGCATAGGAGGGGTACTAGCCCTGAGGGTAAGGCCATATAAGGCAGCCTCATGAGAGCAAAAGAGTGGAAGTATGTGGTGGAGGAGAGAAGTTTTGGTGGGGCCGGGATCCAATGTAACCCGGCTCAGACATTTACAGGTTTCAGACATGGTTCTAGTGGTGTTTTGTTCTATCTTCAAATACTTGACAGATGCCAGGGGCAGAGGAAGGGATTTCTGGGTGACCCAGTTGGTAGAACTATCACAGTGGGAAAGTGGGTAGAAGCTCCAAAGAGACAGACACACTTTAGTTCAAATAATGATCAATGTGATTTGTGTGTAGGAGAGAAAGAGTGTGTGTGCTCATGTGTTCTTGTGTGTGTGAAGGTGTGAGGGTGTGAATTCTCCTATTGCACTTGTAGTTTCCCTATAGTCCTTTATCTTATCTACTCCCCTATATCTCTTCCTATTTCTTTTTCATACCATACTATTTCCTCTTTATCTCAGCCTTCTCTTTGAGTAGAAAATACTTCTTTTAAAAAAGTAAATAGTATTTTTATTGTGAAAAAGTACTACAAGCACATGATGAAAAATTCAAATTGGTCAAAGGTGTATAGTGAAAAGGAGGTCTCTTTCCCTGCCTTGACTCCCCAGGTTCATGAAAGCCATCAGTTTTCCTCTCCAGAAATAATCACTGTTACAATTTTCATGTTTTCTTTCAGAAATATATGTAGGCAAGCATGTCTATCATTTATCTCTATCATCTATCTATCATCTATCTATTATCTATCATCTACCTATATTTCTATCATGTTTCTCTCATCCCTGTTAACACAAATGAGGGCATACTCTATGATATAATGCTTACCTCCCAATCCCACCCCTCAACCTAATGTGTAAGAAAAAGTTTCTCATCGGCAACGAAATACATTGTGAGTTCCCTGACAATGGAGATGTGGGAGCACAGGCCAGGTGACTACTTGGAGAAAGGAAGTGAGAGAGTTGAGTCCTTGACTGGGGGGAGCAAGGTTAGACTCATGCCTTTTAGGGGTCTATCCATCAAAGAGTTTCTTGAATACAAAGAGAACAGTCCTTGATCTCATTCCACCCTTTCTCCCCATCCCTCCCAGTAGCCCCTTACCCTGACCCTGCAAGCTGGTCACCAGTGCCTAAAGCTGCCCAACCACGACTTCCAGCCCTCCTATAATTGACAAGAACCCCCCCCCCCCCCCGCCAGATAGACTTTCTCTATGCCAGCCACATGCCACTAAACTCCAAATTAAGAGGCCCAGCTGAGATTTCTGTCTCATTCCACCCATACCCCTGGGGCCAATCCTCTCTCATTTCAGGAGGGGAATGGAACTACAAGTTTGGATTTGGGAAGGGGGGCAAAGGGGGCTAACCACCAAAGCTGGTGCCTCTATGCTCCAGAGAGATGTGCGTGTCCTACCATGCAGCTTAAGACTTCTCCAAAACACCGTCCCCCCAAATCCAATAAAATTGCAAATTTCACTGTATTTCACAATATCCTAAATAAACATGAACAGCATGCGTTTCTCTTCCTTGCATCAAATATTAATCTGCCCGTGGCCAGCGCCCGTTCCCCTGCGTGTGTGCGCACGCTGGGTAAACACCGGAGAGATTGTGATGCCAGACCTTCCCTTCTCTTCCCCAAGTCGAGAGCATGACAAATTTTTCTCCTAATTACACCTGCCACTGTTTGCCTTCTAATACTGTAAATCCTCCATCACATAGTTTTTCAGATTTGGGATTAGGTTCTCTTCCTGTCGTACAAATGATTGGAGGGGGCAGGGATGGGGGAGTATGTGGGGGACAGTGTGGGCTGTGTGGTGTTGCTTTTCAGGATTTCTCCATGGGGGCCCCCCAGTTGGGCATGGGCAGTGTTCCCAGGCTCCTGACCCTCTGTAGGGTGGAAAGGAGATTTCAAGGGAGAGGCAGGGGAGAGATGGAGGAAAGACACCTGTGCAGGTGTGCAGAACTTGTTCACCCTGCTTTATTAGCTCCCTTGGTGCCCCCGAATCCTGGGCATATTAAAAATCCCATGACAAAGGGAGAGGATGAATGAAAAGTGCCCAGTGCAGTGGCCAGCACATAGTAGGTGATCAATAAACCATAGTTCCCTCCCCTTTGCTCTGTCTCCTGGCTGAAGCCATCATCATCTCTCTCCTGGACCATGAAACCTGCCTCCTCACAGGTTTCCCATCTGACCTTAGCCCTCCCCAATCAATGAAGCTCTTGTCCTCTGGCTTCCAGAGTGCTCTTTGCAAACCCAGAGCTCTTGCCATGGCAGGCCCTGCCTTAAACCCCCATAACTTCCTACTATGTTTGAATCATGTCCAAGCCTGGCAGGTAAGGCCCTCTGCTGCTTGGCCCACCTGGATTCTCTGGTCTCATTCCAGCCCTCTCCATGCCCCTGTGTATCTGCACAGATCATGGCCACCCTGCTCACCAACTCACCATTCCCTACAAGCACTGTGCAAGCTGCCACCCCCATTCCTTTGTTTGGGCTGTTCCATCGTCCTGTTGAAATTTCAGCTTTCTTTTCAAGTGTTTGATCCTGATGACCACCCCTCCTTGAGTCTTTCTTCACCTCCCAATCATTATTAATCCTGGCCTCCTTTGTACTCTCATGGGACTTTGCAGCTACCATGTTTTGGCTCAGACCTTTACCTTGTCTGTCAGTGGTGTACCAGAATCTATGGGTTCCTTTGAGGTAGGCTCCAGGTCTTAAGCATTCTTTGTCACCTCAGTGTCAAGTCTTGATGCTGCAGGGGGTGATATTTTGTGTGTGGTTGTGGGGCAGGGGCTTCCTATTGCCCTAGATCTCATGACCAGATCAACTGCCTACTCCATGTATGGGTGAGAATGCACTCCCCAGGGTCTGCTCAGATCGGGTTGGTCAGGTTTCCAACCTCCCAAAGCTTCCCTGGAGTTGTTCTTGAAGGCTTCTCTCAGAGTCAGCTTGTTCAGCTTGAATAATAACTGTCCCTGGCTCTATCCCCTCCCCATACATTTCACCTTCAAAGGGCTGGGAGAAATTTCCCTAATTAATTAACTCCTCTGCAGCCTGCCCTCCATGTCATCAGGTGATTAATTGTCACTGTGCCTTTAAATCCAGAGGCGGAGGGAAGGTGGGTTGAGTTGGCAGTGGTGGATGCCAGAAGCAGGCTGGCATCCCTCATGCTGGGCTGAGGGCAGCCTGAGGGCGTTTCCTTGGGTTGGAGGACCCCTACCTCCACCCCCCTTCTTGTCCTTGCCCAGGGCCTAAGAGGCCCCAGAGCCAGACCACAAATGAGTCTGTCAATAATCAATCAATGAGTCTCAAATATCAGACTGTGGGAACTGGGGCATCCTGGGAGAGGCAGGGCGTCTGATGCCTCTCCTAAAGGCTGCAAAACACGCGGTAGCAGTTCAAGGCATGGGCTTTGGAGTCAGGAAGAACTGAGTTATAATCCTGCCTCTGCCTCTTCCAGCCATGTGATCATGGGCAGGTCACTTTGCCTTCCTGAGCCTCAGTGATCTCACCTACAAAATGGGGGCTGGTAATAGGACCTGCCTCCCTGGATAGCTAAGAGGGTGGAACAAGATTAATGTGTGCGAAGCTCTTAGGTGGCACAGGGTATGCAGCAAGTGCTCAGTAAGGGTGGCAGCAATCATCATTATGAAGAGCTGTAAGGCCACACTGGTCATCCCATGTGCCCAGTGAGGACCTTCTCTCCCCAGCCTCCACCCCCACCGCACCCCTCTGTGTGGAGTCACCTGGCCGAATCCCAGCCACAGCACTCACCCACCGCATGACTTGGGCAAGGCTCTCACTTTCCTACCACTTCATTTCCTGATCTAGAAAATGGGGATAAAGCTACCCTATCCTCTTGTGTGCAAGGCCCTGGGAGATAAGGTCTCACCCTTCTTCCAAGAAGTTCCACCGCAGGAAAGACAGATGGGAAAATAAATCATCGTAAATGTGGTGTGAGCTGTGACAGAGGAGCATGGGCATTCAGTAGGAGGCAGGCCACTCAAGGGCCTGAGTGCCCAAGGAGACCACTCAGCATGTAAAAACTGCCCCACAAAACTCAGTTTCCTTCTCCAGCCTTCCCCTTCCTCTCATGGCCTTACTTTTTAGACTCAGCTGCCTTTCACCGTGAAGCCCCAATTTCTGTCCTTACTTGCTGAGCCTGCAAGGTCTGGAAAGAGGAGCCCCTCCACCCCTTTCGGTTTCACGCCACCCCCCTCCCCCCATCACCAACGTTAACTAACATTGAGTATTTCCTGTTGCCAGGCTCTGGGCAGGTGTTTGTGAGATTTGTCAGTTGAGACTGAACCAGAACCTAAAGGAGACCGATTGCGGGATGAACCTGCACGGGCTTAGTCTGGAGCTGTGGAAGCCACGATTGGAAAATTGGTGTGGCCAAAGGAAGTGGGTCCAATCAGAAGAGGCAAGTGAACAGCCCGTGGTCTCAAGGCAAAACCCCCGGCTGAGGCCTGTGGCTTTGTTCTCTTCATTCACGGATTTAAAGAAGCTTCATTGATCTTCATCTCTGCTGCAGGACGCGGTCGGGGAGGCCCCGCCCCTCTCTCCTCACGGCCCCGCCCCCAGAGCTCAGCAAGCCCCGCCCCCGTGGGCGGCAGAAGTGCGCAGGTGCGGTGGTGGGAGCCTCGGAGTGGGGCGTGTTCCTCCTCCCCGGAGGGCAGGTGCTTGGGGCTCAAAGCAGGCCCAGAGGGATCTGCGAGATTTTCTGATGCGGCCCCTGCACTTAGCATTGAGAAAGTAAGTGTGTACTGGGGAGTGGAGAGGGGCCAGCAACTTGCTCAAGATCTCGTGAGTTCTTGCAATTAGAACCCAGACCCCCGGGGCCAGGGTTTTTCACAACAGAATTCCCAGTGGGAATGGGTAGGGGGAGGGAGGAGTGTGATTGTTGCCTTCTGTGGGGAAGGCAGGGGGCAACTATCTGAAACGGCATTTCGGGGAAGGGGGGACAGTGGTATTCGGGAAGTGAGAATGCCAGAAGTTACCCAGCGCAGGTTGAATCCAACAGGTTTTGGAGCAGACACGTTACTTTTTAACTTTTTCCAAACTGTGTGACCCTGGGCAAGTTGCTTTACCTTTCTGAGCACCAGCCTTGGAAATGGGCAGTGCTCAGCTCACAGAAAGGCTAAGACAAATGGCAGTGGTTTTTTTTTGTTTTGTTTTTTTCCTTTTTCTCCCTCTACTTGCCCCTTCCCTGGGAGCTTTGTCCTCATTCCTGCTTCCTGGTAGACTCATTTGTTCATTTGACAGAGGACTGACTAGTACAAGGAACTGTTCTAAGCACTGGGGATAAGAAGTGGACAAACACAAAAATGACTGCCCTCATGGAGCTTACATTCTAGTGGAAAGAAAAAGGAAGCAGCCATCAGGTGGTGATAAATGCTCTAGAGAAAAAGAAAGGAAAGGGGGCATGGAAGGTATTGTGGAAGTGGGTTCAATTTAAAATAAGGTAGTCAAGGAGGACTTCACTGAGGAAGTAACATCTAAGCAAAGTCCTAATCTTGGTGAGCAGTGCGGAATTCTGGGGGAAGAGACTTCCGGGCAGAGGGAAGCGCTATGCAAAAGCCCTGAGGCCATTCTGGATACATTCAGAGTCAGGAAGGCCAGTGAAGCCAGTGAAACGAGAAAGGGAGACAGCTTGGTGGGAAGTAAGGTCTGAGAGGGGAGGGCAAGGGAGCAGATAAAGGAGTCCTCATGGGTTATTGCAAGGACTTTGATTCTGAGGGAAGTCAGGAGCCATAGCAGGGTTTGAGCATGAGGGGATCATTTAATACTGTAGCTCTCTGAATTTCTTTACTTAGAACTTTGTCACCATTTTAAATGTATTTTACTTATTTTGTGGAGCATCTGTCTCCTTGCACTAGAGTCTAAGCTCCATGAGGGCTGGAACTTTTATTATTTTTTACTGTAGTAAAGTATATATACATAATATTATTTTAATCATTTGTTTGTGATTCAGTAGCATGAGATACATCTCCAGTGTTTTGTAATCATCGCCACTGTCTATCTCCTATACTTTTAAAAAAATCTCAGTATCGTTTACATAGTGTTATATTAACATCAGGTGTACACTCTAGGGCCTCGGCATTACTCAGTGCTCATCATGATAAATGTACTCTTCATCCTCTTCTATATTCTAGACTTTTTCAACCCAACATCAACTCCATACCCATTAAACAGTAACACCCCATTTCCTCTTCCCCAGCTCCTGGTAACCCCTGTTCTACATTCTGTCTCTGAATTTGCCTAGTCTAGGTACCTCCTATAAGTAGAGCCATGCAATATTTGTCTTTCTGTGGCTGGCTTATTTCACTTAGCATATTTTTAAGGTCCATATATGTTGTAGCGTGTTTCAGAGTCTCATTCCTCCTTATGGCTGAATAATGTGCCATCGTATGTATATACCACGTTTTGGTTATAGCTTGTGCTCATGCCTGGCGTGGTGCCTGACTCGTAGTCAGTACTCAATAAATATTTGTTGAATGAGTGAATAATTAAATGAATGGGTGGGAGGAGTGATGAATATGGTTTTGCTTTTTTGGGGAGAAGTATTTTTTTTTTAAGATTTTATTTATTTATTCATGAGAAATGGAGAGAGAGAGAGAGAGAGAGGGAGAGACACAGGCAGAGGGAGAAGCAGGCTCCATGCAGGGAGCCCGACACAGGACTCGATCCTGGGTCTCCAGGATCATGCCCTGGGCTGAAGGCACCAAACTGCTGGGCCACACAGGGATCCTTTTGGGGGAACTATTGCATTTGAGATCCCATCTCAAATAGAGATGACAGTGGGTGTCCCTGGGTGTTGAGGATGAAGGGGGCTAAGCAGTAAATGAGCCACTGGGGAGATGAGCTGGGGTATGAAGGGGGGCCCAGCTGCTCCCTGGTTGAAGGAGTTCCTTCCTGCTCTGAGCAAAGCACCTCCACCCTTGCTTCCTCATTCCGGAGGGGGCTAGGTGAGCAGTAGGGGGAGATGGTTTTTGGTGGGGATGCCATTTAGAGTTTAGAGCTTCCTGATGCCAGGTTGATCTGGCTTTTCTTCTCCTTTTGGGGTGCTTTGTGCCTTTGGAGGGGGGCAGGTCCGGCACGCTGGAGATGGTGTCCCTGCCGGGCGACTATCCTCAGCCTGAGTGTGCTGAGGATCTGAACTCACCCGTGAGAGGGTCCAGATGTCCAGCCTCATCCCTGCTAATTAGTGCAATTAATTAACAAATGGCTTTGTGGCTCTGGGAGTTCTGGACTCCTTTGGTGTGCTGGATCAGGGGGGCAGCACTGTAAACAGGTGGTGGGGGCCTATGAGGGGTGGCAAAGGAGACAGGAATCCAGGCTGACCCTGCCCTGGGCAGAAAGCACCCCCTTCCTGAGTGATTGTAGTGGTCTCTCTTTGTCTCTCCATCTTGCAGGGCCAAGGAGAGCTACAGTTGGGAAAAGGTGGGATCTGGGATGCCTAGATGGGAGGGGGTTCAGCCAAGCCCCACTAGGGGAGGCCCAAGTTCCCTGGACAGAATGCTAGAAGGAACAGGAAGCGTGGCATTACCACGAGGTGTTCCAGTTTGGTGGAGGAGACACATGGCTGCCAGGGAGACACAGCCTCCTGCAGGAGGTCTCTATAATCTCATGTGGGAGATGGACCCTGTCCTGGGAGATATCATCAGTCTGATGGTGGAGTCACAGCTGTTGCCCTGGGGGAGCTCCTAGTCTGATGGGGGAGACATAGCCTCTGGTCTAGTGGAGGAGTGAAATAGAGCCCTTTGGGTGGTGCAGGGGTACGTGCCCAAGGAGGGTGTTCTGAGAAGGGAAGGCAGGCCAGCTCCTGGGGGAAGTAGCTGCCCTGCTGCCCTTGAAGGAGTAGAGAGGGGCTGAGGACACACAAGCAAATTCTTAGCCAGGATGCTGCCAGCAGCTCCTGGGGACAGTGAACTGCAACACTGAATTGACATAGGCAGGCTGGCGTATTGCAGAGGACTCATGTGGAGGAGTGCATGGCCCTGGCTGGGTAGAATCCTGGCAGGCAGCAGCCTTGGGGCTTCAAGCTAGAGATGGCGGAGACCCACTTGGGGGCACCTGCCACCCAGCCTACAGGAATGGGGGCTGGAGGGGTGATGGGCTGGCTTGACTGGTGGAATCAGAAGGAACAGAGGATGTTCCTGGGGAATGTCATTGTGACCAGCTGGCCTTGGGCAGCACAGAGAGGGTGGCCAGGGAGAATGAGTTTGGAGGGAGGTGTTCGGGATGAGGTGATGAATCTTTTCAGTTCTGACTTTGAGAACCACTGAATTTGAGGTCTGGGAGGAGCATTCAAAGAGAGATGATGAGTCATTAGGAGGGTGGCTGAGGAGGAAGGTCAAACAGAGGTCAGGATTCAAGGCAGCCTCAACACCTGTGCTTGGTACAGATTCAGTGTTAATAAGTAAGCCCCTGTCCTCAGTGTTGACCACAGACCGGCAGCAGCAGCTCCTGCAGCTAGTCAAAACTGCAGACTCCCCGGCCCTGCCCTGGACAATTAATCAAGATTTGCATTTAAACAGGGTCCTCCAGTGACCCGTGTGTACACCAAAGAGCTAGCAGCCCGGCTCCAGGTGCAAGTATTATTCTCTTAATTCTGAGGTTGAGGCAACAGGCTCCCAGGTGGGAGAAGGTGGTGAGGCATTGGCTGGTGTGGGGAGGTCAGGTGTTGAATGTACCAGGACTTTAGGCCCTCGTGAGTCCTGAGGTTTCCAGTGGGGAATAGGGAACATGTTACAGTTGTGTACTGGTGGAGGTTTAACAGTTGGCTCTCAGGGAAGAAAAGTCCTGACTTGGAGCATTTACCAATCTCCATGGTGTAAATACTACCACCGTCGTGGGGTTTCGGCTATCGAGGTGAGATCACTGAACATGGACTTGGAAAGAGATGAGCGTGATTGACCCTTGTGGGGTAGGAGCTGACTCCAACGTGTGCACATTTCTTTTCTTGGCCTGAGAAAGATATTGGAGGAAGCAGGACCAACCCTTCTGCCGCCAACCATAACCTTTGCCCGCTCCCTCCATGCCTCTAAGTGTAGACAGGTGGCCAGAAAGACTGATGGACAAATGGTATGGTGCTGTGCTTCTGCGTGTTGTTGGCCATAGTTGTACGTACACGTGTCCCCTACTGGGGGCAGCATCAGTGATATGGTGGCCGCTGCCCCCTGTCCTAGCTAAATGTCACCTCCAGCCAGCCTGCATTCCAGGGAATTCTCTCCAGGGCACGAGCACTGGGAGTGTGGAGCCTTGGCAGCGATCAGCGGCCAGATTTGCCTAGTTTACTCTTTTCACCTGAAAATCCTCATTTCTGCTGAGACTGAGATATCCGTGGGGGAGCAGCCTGAGCAAGCAGCCCCGCACCAGCAGTAGCCTGTGCATCCCATGCCTTCTGCTCCCCCTGGTCTGGGCTGCCACTCCCTCTCCCAAAAAGCCATGAGTAATGGAGAGCCCGGGCAGAGAGTCCAAAGCTGTGGGTTCTAGTCCTACTAGTGCTGCTGCTTCACGGTGACCCTGGGAGCCCATGTGTGCCCTTTCCACACGTGTTTCGTGTTCACAGAGCATGTGGACACGCGTTGTTTCATCTTATTCTCATAACAGTCCTGTGGACAGGTGCTGAGTAGATGAGGATCCAGGGGTTCCATGGCACTAAGAGAACTGCCTGAAGTCAGACAGTTGGCGAGGACAGAGCTGCTCACCGCAGGGCTTTGGGCCCTGGCTCCTTGCACACTTCCCTTCTCTACTGAGCTGCAGTCTACCCCCCTGTATGTGAGTCAGTGGACTCAATTCTCTTTGAAGTCCCTTCCAGCTCTATAACATCCTGGACTTCAGTCAGGGGGAGGGGGGGAAAAGTGCCAGGGATGCTTGAATTATTTAGTTTTTTAAACAAACCTGGAAACTCTGCAGAGTGGACCAGGTAAACATGAGTGTATGACTGTGTGTGTGTATGTATGGGGAGAGGTGAGGGTATGGGTGTATTGAAGGTATATGGATGTGGATGTGTCTGGGCATGTGAGATGCACACGTGTATCAGTGGGTTTCAGATGCGGTGAGCATGTGAACATGTTGCATGGGAGTGCGTGTCTGGGTGTGTCACAGAGTGTATGAATAGAGTATATATGGGAGTTAGTGCATATTGGGGGAGAGAAGGCCAGAAGGATGGTTGACATCTATCTGTCTACCTCTCCTAGGACTCCTACCTCTTCCTTCCCACACTGTGGTCCCTGCAGCCACTCCACAAAGGATTTGTGGGGGTTTTAGGACTGGCCCACACCCTGGCTGCCCCCTTACTGAGAGCCAGGACCTCCTCCTCCTGGCCCTGAGCGGGTGGCTGCAGCCCCTGGCCAGTAGGCTGGTGCCTGAAACGGGTGCTGGATTAGTGGATGAGTGATACAATGGGCACATATGGTCCCCGGGTGCCGGGTGCGGCCCAGGGCCCCTTACTCAGCGTCATGAGGATTAGACCTAATGAATTGGAAGGAGTTAACAATGCTTCGGGGCCCAGCGGAGGCCCAGGAGGCCTGCTCAGGCCCTGCGCCGTGGCTGCCTTTCACCACTGAGGTGTAATCCGCTTTGAAATCAAAGGTGGTACAAAGTATGAATTTAAATTTGACATTTACAGCTCCGGTGAGATGACGTATTCTGGAAAGGTCTCTTCTTCTTCAAGGGGGCTGGGGTGGGGAGAGAGAGGAGGAAGGGAGTGGAGAAGAGTGCAGCCATCTGCTCTTAGAGGAAGCCCAGGCTGGGCCAACTTTGCCCCATGCCTTGGGCCAGGAGGGTGGGGAGAAGGGGAGGTCTGGGGGGCAGCTGGAAAGAAGGGGGGAGTACAATTCACTCTTCCACTCTCCTCAGTTTTAGAGGGTCTATCCAGTGCAGGGCTTCCTTGGTCTGAGAGCCATCCCAAGAAGACAACTAAAGGAGAATTCTTGCCAAAGAGGTACTTGACCTGATTTGTTTCCCAGTTGGATTTTTTTTTTAAGTTTAAAAAAAAATTGTGGTAAAATATACAACATAAAACTTGCCATCGTCACTATTTTTGAAGTGCATAAGTCAGTGGCACTAAAGTCAATCACTGCTCTTCTTCTACATCACCCCAAGCAGAGACCCTGCACCCACTAAGCAGTAACTTCCCTTTCCCCCTCTCTGCAGCCCCTGGTAACCTCTGCTCCGCTCCCTGTCTCTATGCATTTGCCTGTCCTAGCTGTTTCTTTTGTTATTTTTTATTTATTCATGAGAGACACACAGAGGCAGAGACTTAGGCAGAGGGAGAAGCAGGACTCAATCTCAGGACCCCGGGATCATGACCTGAGCCAAAGGCAGATACTCAACCATTGAGCCACCCAGATGCCCCTGTCCTAGCTATTTCATGTAAGTGGAATCGGACACTAGTTATCCTTTTGGTGCCTGGTCTCTTTCACTTAGCATATTGTACTCAGGATTCATCCGTGTTGTAGCATGAATCATAACTTCATTTCTTTCTATGGCTGAATAATACTCCCTTGTATGTCCACACAACACTGTTTATCCAGTCATCTGTTGGTGGACTCTGGAGTTGTTTCCATCTCTTTGGTGAGCGTGAATAATGCTGCAGTGAATATTGGCAGGTAACTATCTATTTGAGTCCCTGTTTATGATCCTTTGGGGCTGTACCTAGGGGTGGAATTGTGGGGTCACAGGGTAATTTTATGTTTAACTCTTTGTTTTTTTTTTAATTTTTTTATTTATTTATGATAGTCACAGAGAGAGAGAGAGAGAGAGAGGCAGAGACACAGGCAGAGGGAGAAGCAGGCTCCATGCACTGGGAGCCCGATGTGGGATTCGATCCCGGGTCTCCAGGATCACGCCCTGGGCCAAAGGCAGGCGCCAAACCGCTACGCCACCCAGGGATCCCATGTTTAACTCTTTGAAGCTGTTTTCCACAGCAGCTGTACCATTTTACATTCCTTCTAGTAACACACGATTCCAATCATCCTTGCCAACATTTATTGTGCAGTTTTGTTTTGTTTTTTAAAAAATTATAGCCATCTTGAGACACCTGGGTGGCTCAGTGGTTGAGTGTCTGCCTTTGGCTCAGGGTGTGATCCCGGCATCTGGGATCAAGTCTCACATCGGGCCCCTTGCAGGGAGCCTGCTTTTCCCTCTGCCTATGTCTCTGCCTCTCTTTCATTCTCTCTCATGAATAAATAAATAAAATCTTTAAAAAAATTATAGCCATCTTACCTAGGGTGGAATGGTGTCTTATTTCCCCAATTATGACTAATAATGTTGAATATCTTCCTATGTGCTTTTTTTTTTTCTTTTTCCATGTGCTTATTTGCCATTTGTATATCTTCTTTTGTAGATAAGGAAACTAAGGCTCTAAACTCCCTGGCATGGTGTGGCATTCTAGGCCCCGACCCCTTCAGGCTCTCTACTCTCATACCCCCTGCAGCCACAAGGGACCCCCACCATCCCCAGACACCTCTGGAACTCTGCTGAGCTCTGGGCCAGATGGAAGGAAAAGGGGAGACATCTACCATGTGCTGGCACTGGGCTGGACTCTTTCCCTCTGGCCTAAGTCCCCTTTCCTCCACATCCCACCATGATGACTTCCTGCTCATTCTTCCAATCCAGGTCAGACAGCAGCTCCTCCTCCTCTTCTGGGTTCTTAGAGAACTCCATCTTAGTAGCAACAGTGAGGTCCTCACAGCAGAAGGTAAGTGTTGGGTTCGATCCACTTTCAGGGATCTTCTCTAAGAACAAGATCCATGCCCTGTCCCATGGGCCCTCAGCCTGGAGCCCTGGATCAGGTAGGAGGTCCACCTGCTTTTTTTCTCCCACAGCACCACATCTCAATAAGCGTCTGTTTGGGAGAGGAAGAGGGAATAGGAGGGCACCAGTACTTTCTAACATTTATTGAGCATGCAGGCCAGTATGCCAAACGATAAGCCAGACCACGCTAAGCTCTTGTATAATTTATCTCAACTTCACAACAACCCCATGAGGTGGGTCCTTTTATTATGTCCTACTTACAGAAGGATTTAGCTCCTCACAGGTGAGCACAATGGGGCCCGTTTCCTATTGTCCTTACATCTTTGATAGCCAGCCTCTGCCCCTTCCACCCACTGTCCCTACTCTGGCACAGGCCTTCTGGCTCCTCATACCATTTCATCCTATGCCCTAGATTTGGATGTGGGTGATCACCAAGCTTGGTGATGGGAAAATACTATCTGAACCCTGATCCAAATGTAGGCCTTAGAGCTTCCTAAGCTCACTGGTAGGGACTAGCTCTTTTTGGCAAGTAAGGTGGGGGGTTAGTCTCCTTTTGTTACAAATGAGGAAACTGAGGCACAGAGAAGTTGAATAACTTGTTTGGTATCGCCAAGATAGTGGGGATGGTGGCTGGCCTGTTTCCGATCTTTTGTTTTCAAATCCAGAGTTCTTTTCTCTAACCAAGTTGCTTCTTTAGATCCAAGAGCTGGTTTCATCAACCATTAACAGACATTTGAAAACATAGCCCCAGCTTTTAGTCTACTTTTCTCCCATTCTCAATTTTCCCATCCCTAAAATGGGAATAATAAAACCTACCTCTCACTGCTGTTGGAAGAAGTTACAATGAATGAAAAACATCTAGCACAATGCCTGACACATAGTAGGTACTCTATGATTACTTTCCCTTTACTCTTTGGGCACATACCACCCTTTTCTTGGGGGTATGCCACGGTGGGAAATGAGAATTTCTGGGTTGGGGGATAGTCAACCGTGTTTGAAGTGACAGTGACAGATGGGTGCGGTGGCTCTCCCAGGCGCCCGGCCAGCCCTGCGGTGCGTGTCCGCCAGTCCCCGGACATTTCCTCCCTCCTCCTGGCTACGATGAGGTGTCATTTGCCGCCTGTCCCTTCTCGTCATCGATTTCCAAGTCGTTAATTAACGGGGCTTGTCAGCTGGGAAGATGAATTCTGTCCTCGGCTCTCGGGGCCTTTTGTTTTGGGATTGTAAATGTTATAGATCTCCCATGATGGAAGGCCATGGGGTCAGGGGGCGCTGGGCTGCCCAGTGGGGGTGGCAGGCAAGGAGAGGAGCCTGTGGGCCTGGCTGGGCTCCGCTGGCCGGGGACAGGCCCCCCATGGTCCCTTACAATGGCCTCTCTGGTGTGGGTCCCTGGGGTTGGGGTGGGAGGAACAGGGGAGTTTTTCTGTCATCCAAAACTGGATTTCAGGAGAAGCTGCCCTGTCCCAGATGGTACAGATTTGGCTGTGCCCAAGATGAGGACTGGTAGGAGGGAGACACAGACCCTATTCAGTCTGTTGGGGGAGACAGTGTTATCCTCAGGGAGTAGCTAGTCTGATGGGGGAGACATATTGTTGACTTTGGGGAATAACCAGTCTGATGAGGGAGCTCTGGCTTCAGAAAACCCTCAGTCTGATGAGAGGGAGACACAATTCCTATCCTGAATACACCCCCAAGCAGAAAGGAGAGATATAACTCTACCTTGGGAATCCTCAGTCTGATGGAAGAAACATCAGACCCTGCCCTGGGGGAGTAAAAGGCTTGGAAAAAAAATATTTGCAGACAAAGAGCTACTCAGAGCTTGACTCAACTGGGTTTGGATCCTATTTTCCAGGATTCTGAGGCAAACCACTCTATGTGCAGGCAGGCCTCCTGCCTTCCGTGTGATGTCTCAGGGCAAGCTAACAGTTTCCCAACAGCTGAACTGAATTCCAGGTGGCCAAAACTGTTGCTTAAGATTACAGGCTGATATAAAAATAAGAGTTGTATACTTGGTTTTTGATGATAAGAGCCATGGGATTTGGGATTTATGTTTTAGGAAGTGCTTATAGACCACTAACAGCCACAGAGGAATACATACATTGAGGAGATCTGACTTCTCTTACAAGGAGAGGTAGAGGACGGGGGATAGGCTGCTCTGGGGTTCACCAGGACTGACTGACACGGACTGGAGCATGGGGTTAGCCCTTGGAAGACCCAGTTTGAGCAAGATTGCTTCTGTTTTTCTGTGTGCCCTTGGAGGATTTTCTCCTGTCTCTGGACCTCTGTATCCCATAAGAGAGGGAGAAGAAATGTGTTCCACCCTCTAATGCTTGGGGGGGTAGGTGGAACTCAGGCTTCTAGGCAGACCACTGGGGTTTGAATCTGGTCCTGGCCTCTTACTTTGGCCAAGTAGTCAACCCTTGGCTAAACAGCACCTGCCCCCTGATGGCTAAGCCAGCTGTTATGGGTGAGGTGCTTAGGACAGTACTTAGCTCAATAAGGTAGCTATCATGGTTGTTACCTGGCCAGGGGATGCTAAGGACAGGGCCAAGGGCTGCTTTCACCCCCCTGAGCATTTGTGTGAACGCAGTGGTTGCCCCTCCTTCTGATCCCTGGGGCTCTGATAGAGGAGACTTCCCCCAATGTCCTGCTGCTGCTGGGCGCGGGGCAGAGGAGTTTCACCAAACCCGACCCTTTGGAGCTCCCCGGTTCCTGGTAGAGCTGGAGGACTGCAGCCTGGTTGGGGCAGCCCTGCCTGTTCAGGGCGGGGCGGGGGTGGGGTGCAGGTGAAGGGGAGTGAGCACAGGAAGTCCCAGATGGTGACTTCAGCTTCTGGCTAACTTTGAGAGGGAGCCAGAAGGAGTACGAGTCCTACTGGTGGGGGCTTCCAAGAGCCTGTGCCCTTAGGTTGAGGTGAGAGGGGCCCTTTGCCTTGGTGACAGCCCCGGGGGCGAGGGAGGCACACAAGCAGCAGATGCCCACCCCCTGTATCTTACAGATAGGTTCAAGACAACAGTCCCACCCTCAGCATCCCCCCAGAATCAGGGCATGGGAAGGGCCAGTGTAACATGACTTGGGGGCAGGGTTGTTGCTTGGAGAGCCAGACCAGTGAATGCTCTCCCAGGACATGAGGTAGACTCCAGTATGAGAGGCAGTGAGGAGTGCCCCTCACACTCCCCATCCCTACCTGACCCGGGTCCCCATTTTACAGATGGAGGAATTCATGTCCACAAAGGGCTATTTACCTTTGGAACATGAGAACTATTGGCACAGCAGGAATTAGAATCCAGACATCTGAGCTCCTAATCTGGTGCTCTTTCCCCATCATTACCCAGGGTGAGGTGAGGCCCAGGCCCATTCCATCCAGATACTCCACAGTGTCCTTTCTGTACAGTCTGGACCTTGACTCTGAGTGAACGAAAAAGAAATCATAATGCTATGGTTTCCTCCTCTCTCTAGCGGGGCCCTGGCTGGAGCCCTCCCCAGAGTGATCCCCTGATAGTCCCATTGGATAGATGGAAAACTAGAGGTGAGGAAGAGTAGCCGTGGAATGAGCCTCTGTGGGATGTGATGCTTCCTGGCTTCCCAGGGAGCCTGGTAGGGTGGTCAAGGTGACAGGGCCCCAGCTGGGCAGCAGGAGAGCCACGCCTGGGGAGGATGTTGGTGGATGGCTGGGGTACCTGCCCCAGACCTAGGATGAGGGCAGCCCTCTGCCTGGGCTGCAGGGGCTCACTTCCGTCCTGCAAGGCAGCTCCTGAGGCTCCTGCTTCTCTCGTCTGTAAATCATGAGCTAAGGGGCTGGAATCTGGGAGGAGGAGCCGGGCGGGGCGCTGTTGGGGAAATTTACAGCGGTGATTTTCTCCTCCACATTGGGAGCTGAGGAGGCTGCAGAGACACTGCTATGGCTCCTTATAAATATCATCAGCGCCCCTAGCCTGATGCTCTGTTTGCCACACAGGGGCAGGAGTGAGGCTAGTGCAGGGAGGATGGAGGGTAGACTTTAGCCAGAACTTCCCAGACACTGGGAGGGTTGGAGTACACAGAAATGCGTCACTGAAAGGCTGCAGTGTGTGGAGGCCGGGGGCTGGATGGGATGGCCTGTGGGGTACCACTCATCCATTTGACAAATATTTAATGGGTGCCTAGTATGTGCCTGGCTCTGTCTGTGCAGGTGCTGTGGAACATGACACATGTGAGCTGGAGGCGCTGGAGCCCAGGGGTGAAATGGCCTTTCGTGGAATAACCCCACAAACACCTCCTCCCTGGGGGTGGGAGTCTCCCTGCTGATCCCTTATGGCCAGAGGGTATCTGTTAGAATCACCACCCTCCAGTGTCTGGTCCCACTCCAGGTCCCACCTTCTCTGCCCGCCAGCCTCCAATCAAGGTCTTAATTACAGCTGCCTGCCCTGCTCTGGCCTCGAGTGGTGACATCTTCATATGGCCCTGGGACTATCAAGTTTGCTAATCTTTCCTCCTAGTCTCTTCCAAACAAGGCTCAGGGACCCCAGCCCTTTGTGGCCCCAGTTAGGCTAAGCTGAGCTGTGGGGATAACCCTGTCCCTTTCTCCCTCCCACTCCTACTTTTCAAAATGCCCGAATTGCAGGATAGGGACTCAGGAAAAAGACACTCTTGAGCAGTAGAGGTGAGAGTGAAAGGGGGAGGGCCGGGGTCATCTCCGAGGTGGTCAGAGAATGATTTAAGATGCTTAGGGAAGTTGCTAGACCTGGAGGCAGCCTGGTGAGGAAGAAGAGGGGCAGAGATACCAGGAGGCTTGATTTTGCTCTGCAACCTCAAGGAGGTCACTCAGCCTCACTCCCTCATTTGTAAAATGGACTTAAACAGACCCAACATTGTCACGAGAATTACATAGGGAAGTTAAATTTGAAAGCTGAAAGGTGTACGTAGGCCAGACAACGTAAGGAGACAAGACTAATAAAAACAAACTTGATTGAGTACCTATGCTGAGCCAGGCATTGCTTTACTCAATTCTCACGGTAACCCAGTGGGGCAGATGTCAGTATTTTAACATTTTGTAGGCAAGGAAGCCTCGAATCAGAGAAGTTCAGCAATTTGCCAGTCTCACAAGTACTTGAGGGGTGGGGGGGGAATCGGGAGCTCACACATTGGCTTCCAGCATCTTAATTCTCCATCAGGTGGTGGGTGGGCAGGTGGGGTGCAGGGGCCTCAACTGAGCCACGTCAGCCAAGGAGTATAAGAACTAGAGCTGGTTGGGGATCCCTGTGTGGCTTAGCGGTTTGGTGCCTGCCTTCAGCCCAGGGCGTGATCCTGGAGTCTGGGGATCGAGTCCCACATCAGGCTCCTTGCATGGAGCCTGCTTCTCCCTCTGCCTATGTCTCTGTGTCTCTCATGAATAAATGAATAAAATTTATTAAAAAAAAAAAAAAGAACTAGAGCTGGTTTTTTCCAAAGTGTTCTAACCTACTTTTACTAGGTCATGCATGTGTAAAATACAAAATTCAGAAGTGCAAGTGGGTGAGGATAGGGAGTAACTCTTTCTCCTGCCCATGTACCAGACCCCTCAGTTCCCTCCTTGGAGGTGATGATTACTGCTTGTTTATCACATTCCCCTCCAGAGAGAGCTTATCTATGTGTATTAGGCCCCTATGTGTTTATGTGCAGATTTATGTAATTTAGATTTTTTGGGAAAAGAGACCTATGCTAGATGCACCTTATTTCTAGGAAGTGCTTCCTAATGGTTAGAAGTGAACACTCTGTTACCAGGGGTGTTTGGGCAGGAGCTGAATAACCACTTGGGATGTTGCAGAAGGTAGTCCAACATCAGATGGGGCTGGTCTGTGCTTCTATCCTGAATCTTCTCTGTCCCCATGTTCTGCAGCAGTGGACATGAGGTGCAGGGAGGTGAAGGGACGTGATCTATCTCTCAGTGAGTCAGTCGAAAAGCTAGTGAAAACCAGGTGGATGAAAATGATGCTGGGGCCAAGCCAACAGGATGATGCCCAATGGTGCTTGGGTCTAAGATGGGAGCAGGCCAAGGAGGTCCAGCACATCCCAGGAGAGAGTCCACCACACCTGGGAGGTGATTAGGGAGGGATGGCAGCATGTGTTCCCCACTGCAAGCCTCATGTTTGTTTGTAAAGGCTCAGGCAGGAATCTGCCCTCATGATCCTGAGGCCTCAGGTTGCAAGGCTCAGAGCTGCCCCTGGGGACAGAGTGGGGGCATCTGGCGTCTGACCCCCTAAAACTGATGTCTCCACTGATCGCCAGGCCAGATAAGGGGAAGATCACCCAATGACCTTAGGCCCTGGGGGTCTTGGTGGGGAGGGGGTGGTAGTACTACAGCTAGAGGATCCTGCACTCAGAACAGGAAGCCCTTGAAAGTACTTCTTGCTAGTTATTTCCCAAACTTTGGTTTTTTGCATTCTACTTTAATAATGTTGGCCATTTCTGAATTTTCCTTGTATTTGTAAACTTAAAATGCATGCATCTTAAGAGCACGACTTGATCAGTTTTCACATGTATACTCACCCTGTCACCACATGGAACATTTCCAGCACCCCAGAGACTCCTTCTTACCCTGTTCCAGTCAATACCTCCCCAAAGTAGACCAGTTTTGTCTGGTTTTGAACTTCCTAGGAATGGAATTGCCCGCTAGGCCCTCTCTTTTGTCTTGCTTCCTTCACTCAGCATCTTACTTGTGAGCTCCATTTGTGTCTTTGGGTGAAGCAATAGTCTGCCCTTTTTATGTGCTGTATACTGTTCAATTGTATTCATATGCTACAATGTATTAAATCTCCTGTTGATAGACTTTTGAGTTTTTTTCTGATTTGGGGCTATTAAATAGAGTGCTGCTGTATAAAGTCCTGTACATATCTTTTGATGGACACATGCACATATTTCTGTTGGGCATACCCCTGGGGAGAAGATGCTGGGTCTATTATTTACATATAGTATTGTTAATGGACCCACTTTTTAAAAGACTTATTTATTTGAGAGAGAGAGAGAGAGAGAGAGATCCTGAGATCATGACATAAGCAGAAATCAATAGTTGATCGCTTAATGGACTGAGCTACCCAGGCATCCCTGGGCTTGCTTTTATGTAAAAGTTTACAGTATACCTACAGAAAAGCATACAACTTATAATTGAATATCTAGATGAACTTTTCACCAAGTGAACACACCTGTGTAACCAGTACCCAGAATGAGAAACAAAACATCAGAACTCCAGAAGCCCCCAAAGACCCCTTTATCAGTCTCAAACCCCCTCCATGGAGAAGTGCTCTCCTGACTCCTCAGTTTTGTAAAACTTTTAAAAATGGAATCATGTGGGATAGACTCTTTGGTATTGGCTTCATCCACTCAACATGATATTTGTGAAATTCATTCAGGTTGTATGTAACAGTGGTTTACCCTTTTTCATTGCTAGATAGTATTCCATGGTTACTTTTTCTGCTCTTGTATTGGTGAACATTCAGCCAGTACCAAGAGCATTGCTCTGAAGAGTCTTGAAAAGGTCTTGAGTATACACATGACTCTATTTCTAGAAGTGGAATTACTAGTGGACAAACTTCTTAAGCTTAAAAACTTTACATTTATTTAGTTTCAAATTAATAGACTTTATTTTTTAGAGATCTTTTTAAGTTTACAGAAAAGTCGAGCAGAAAGTACAGAGAGTTCCCATATGCACCCTCTCCCTCTGCCCACGGTTTCTGCTAGTATTAACATCTTGCACTGCTGTGGCACATCTGTTACAATTGATTAGCAAATGCTGATGCACTATTACTAACTGAGCCCATAGTTCATATTAGGGTTCACTATTTGTGTTGTATAGTTCCATGGGTTTTGACAAAAGCATAATTTCATGTGTTTGCCTTTTATAATATTACATAGAATAGTTTTGCTGCCCTAAAAATTCCCTGCCCTTCACTTATTTATCCCTCCCTCCCTGAAACCCCCGGCAACCACTGATTTTTACTGTCTTTATAGTTTTTCCCAAAATGTTGTATTGTTTATATCATGCAGTGCTTAGACTGGCTTCTTTCACTTAACAACATGCATAAGTTTGCTCTGTGTCTTTTCATGGCTTGATAGCTCATTTCTTTTTAGCATTGAATAATATTTCATTGTATGGATGGGCCACAGTTTGTTTATCCAGTCATCCTTTGAAAGACATCTGGTTGTTTCCAAGTTTTGTCAATTATGAATAAAGCTGCTATATACATTCATGTGCAAGTTTTTGTGTGGACATAAGTTTCCAGCTCACTTGGGTTAATTCCAAGGAGTATGATTGCTGAATTATATGGTAAGAATATGTTTAGCTTTGTAAGAAACTGCCAAACTGTCTTCCAAAGTGGCTGTACCATTCTACATTCCCACCAGCAATGTATGAGAGTTCCTGTTGCTCTGCACTTAATGTTGTTAATATTTTGGATATTAGCCATTCTAATAAGTCATTAATGGCATCTCATTGTTATTTTAACTTGCAGTCCCCTTATGACATATGTGGGGCATCTTTTCATATGCTTATTTGCCATCTGCATATCTTCTCTGGTGAGGTGACTGTTCAAATCTTTTGCAACTTTTTGAGTTGTTTTCTTGTTGCTGAGTTTTATTCTTTGTATATTTTGGATATGACTCCTTTGTCACATATATGTTTTGCAAATATTCTTTCCCATTCTGTGCTCGTATTTTCATTCTCTTAAAATATATTTATTTTAAAATAAAACTTTATATCCTAGCAGTAATGGGGGAGCCAGAATCATTTGCCATGAAAGGAGGTAGCCATAAAAATAAATAAAATAGAAAGCCCCATGTTATTCCATTCTAGTGAGTCTTGCCACCTGCTCCAGAGCTCTGAGCCTGAGACCTAATCTTCCTGTTAAAAAGGGGAGTTAACAGTGTTAGAGAGGTACAGGCTGTACTTGCACCAAACTGAGGCTTTCTCCTGTCAAAATCAGACAGTTTGAAAAATAATTGAAGAAATAACTTTTTTCTTCTAAGTAATGTTACTTAATGCTGATCAATGTATTTCCTAAAATAATCTGTGAATCACTGATACAGTCTACCCCTTTGCTTCTGCTTCTACCTGTGTGATGCTAAAATCCTTTGATCTTTCACCCTGTGTGTGTGTACCTCAAGTGAATGGGAAATCCCTCCCCTCCCAGGCAGCCTGTCTCTCTAGAGCCAGCTGTAGTAGAAAGGCTTTTATTGCACCAAGCCAAAATTTCCCTGTAACTTTCCCCCTCTCGTCCTACCTCTCTGTGTTAGAAATCCCAGGATCAAAGCTAATCCATTGGCCCTAGAGAGCCATTAACCTATCAGAGCTTCAGTTTCTTCATCTACATACAGGGTGGAGGGAATAATACTTTTCAGGGAGTTTTTAAAAAGATTTTATTTATTTATTCATGAGAGACACACACAGAGAGAAGCAGAGACACAGAGGGAAAACCAGGCTCCCTGCAAGGAGCCTGATGTGGGACTGGAGCCCAATGTGGGACTCGATCCCAGGATCACTCTCTGAGCTGAGCCACCAGGCATCCCTTTCAGGGAGTTTTTAATGATTAAATAAGGTACAGCATGTGAAGTGCTCAGCCCTATCCCAGGTCTCCAGGGACATAGGAGAAAGAACCCTTCAGTTGATTCTACTGTGAATTGATTCAAAGGAGAAGGTGGGGAGGAGTTGGTATAATTTGGTTTAGGGATGTCTTAGCATGGTTGAGATAGGTCAGGATCCAAAAGTTTGGAGAGGCCCTGCCAGTAGGAGACTGGGTCTTTGTCCTAATAGAATCGTAGAGGAAAAAAAAAAAAAAGAATCGTAGAGTAATTTGACCCAATCTCTTTATTCCCCATAATTTAAGAATCTGGAGATTAGAGAGGCTGAGAGAGTTGGCCAAAGTCACATGATGAGAGGCAGAGCAAAAAGCTGTGGGTACAGGCAGGAGGTTCCCAGTGCTGTGTAGAAGGAGCACTGGACTTGGAGTCCTGAGTCCTAGCTATGGGCTGTTGAGCTTTGTGGATATTTTGCTGTGTGACTTAGGACAAATGTTTTTCCTTCTATGGCCTCAGTTTCCTCACTTATTGAATAAGACATCGACCTAAATGATTTTTGAAGTTCCTTCTGGCTCTAGAATTCTATGATCAAGGAAGTGGTTTTTGAACTTGAAGGAAGGGTGGTATCAATTTATCTGAGAGACAAGGGATTCCAGATGGGGAAAACAGTCCAAGCAAAGATTAGGGAATTAACTAGATGGGACATTTGAGGAGATGAGACCCCAAGGCATTTTAAGTGTACAGGAAAGCACTTAGCATGGTGTCTGACTCAATAAATTCCTTTCCCTTTCTCTGAGCAAAACTTCCTATTTCTACAGCTCTACCTCATCCATTAAATAGAGGATAATATTTTTAAACCAAAGCCCATTCTCCTCTTCTTCCAAAGCAGTAAAGTCATAGTGTGGCACATGGTTACCCCAGCTAGGGACCACATTCCCTAGCCCCCTTGTAGCTTGGTGTGGTAACATTGACAAAGTCTCCACTAATGAAATGGGAGCTCAAAGAATGTGTTGCTATTTCTGTGCCTGGCCCTTAAAACACTATTCACATGTTTTTTCCACTTTTACTCCTTCCTGAAGATATTATATGGACATGCCTATGACTGTGCAGACAGGGGAATCACCAAGGGCTGTATAGAAAACTTCATGGAGGGAGCGGGTTCTTGTCTGGCTCTATGCATCCCTCCTATTTTTCCTGTTATATAAAAATGTCGTAGGGACACCTGGATATCTCAGTGATTGAGCATCTGCCTTTGGCTCAGGGCATGATTCTGGGGTCCTGGGATAGAGTCCTGCATTGGACTCCCCACAGGGAGCCTACTTCTCCCTCTGCCTATGTTTCTGCCTCTCTCTCTCTCTCTCTGTCTCTCATGAATAAATAAAATATTTTTTAAAAATGTGTTAATCCTTTCTGATATTATGGCAGCTCAGCCTTTTATCAGAACTAACCCAGGGTGTCTAGGTGACTAGGGGCAGAGGGGAGACCAGAGACCAGATGACATCTGAGTGTTGAGTTTGAGAGTTTCTGAGGGCCAGTTTGCTGCTCTCATGAGGAACTCTGTCGTTTGGCCCCTCTAGGGCTCTGGGGGATGGGTAATAAGCCTATTAAAATGAATGGAAGGTCCGCATCAAAGGAAAAGGAAGAAAAGGAAGGGAGGGAGGGAGTCAGGAAGATAGAAGTTAAGTCAAACAGGAAGCCAAAGAATTCTAGGGTCACAGAGCTGCAAGAGGCCTTAAAGACATCTTGTTCACCTGCAGTCGTCTCAGCTGCCACTTTTCCCCCCTTTTACAGAGGTGGACATCAAGTCTCGAGAAGGCAGAGTTCTAGCATAATCAAATGTTTGAGAGCCAGGGGGGACAAAGCTGGTGAGGCCCTGTGGTGCTGTCCCTGGTTCTGAAACCTCTCATATTCGAGGTCCTGATTATTTCTCCACTCTCAAACATTGATTCCTGTTAGTTTTCTAGGAATTCTAAATCAAGGAAGAGAGAGAAAGAGAGAGAGACAGAGAGAGTGTGTGTTGGGGGCAGGGGCAATCATGGGACAGAAAAGGAGGTCACTGAAAGCAAAGGGCATCAGGACAGAGGCTATAGAGAGGCATCGCTGTGACAGACTGTCAGGGAGAAGAGGAAAGGTATTTGTTTTGACATTGTTTCCAAATGACTACAGTTACCTGGAAAGAAACCAGCTACTACCAACTATAGCCTAAATAGAAAATGACTGAAGAAGAATAAGAAATGTGCATCTCAAGTGATGCAAAGCTGTGCCTGTGTCAACATGAGCAAACTAATTCATATAGGCATGGAGAGCACAAAAGGGAGGGGGAATAAGCTTGAATGTAGTAATTCTTTGTTTTTCTTTTCTAGCCTGATGAAAAATTTGCAATTTTTACACTGTCAGAGAGCAATCAAAACTATGATTATGTTTCACAATTTCGACAGCTAGTTTCATGTATTGTAAGTAGCTCTATTGTGTTTTAGACAATTTGAACAATTTGCTCTTCTCTGGGAAGTTAGGGGAGGACTACAAGTGCCTCTACTTCCTACTAAACCTGTGTGGAGAGCAAGCCATACAGCTGGCATTTGTTGAGCAATGTGCTAAGTGTGTTGTGCATAAGAACTCATTTATTCCTCATAACAACTGAGCGATAGGTACCATTACAGCAGATGAGGAGAGCAGAATATCAGAGTGGTAGGTACCTGGTCTGAGGTCACTAGCTAGTACATGGTGGGCTGGTATTTGAATTAGGTGGTCTGACTCTATATCCTGCATTTTCAGCCCTTGGCTAGTCCAACCCCTGGTATCTTACTTGGCAATAGCAGAACCATACCAGACTTCCTGATTTCCAGAGTAGACCTTTCCTCCCCACCATCTCAGTGTAGGCCCATTGTAGAACCAGAGCCTATTTCCTGAAGGGAGATGGAATGGTAAGGAGTTTTGCAGATCTGGTCTGTGATTGAGGCACAGGGCTATTCTTAGTGGGGGACATGGAGAGGAGAAAGTAGGCTCCTGCTGACACTTGGGCTTCAACACCCCCCACTCCCATGCCCCTAGGGAGCTCTGGGCAGGGAGGAAGATCCAATTTCCAGACATGGTTGAAACCGGAGCTGGGCTGCCCCCTCCTGCTTGCCTTCTGTGTCCCTCCCCTTTGTGTGCTGATGTGAAATAGGCTGAGGGCACAAGGGGAAGTATTGTTCCTGCCCCCACTTTGTGTGACCTAGCTCCCAGTGGAGCGTGGAAGAGTTTGTGTAACTTTCCTGGGGGTTAAGAGCAGGTCAGCACAGGGCTGCAGCCCAGGCTACTCTCCCAGCAAAGGGAGCCTTGAGCTAAGCCAGGCAGCCCCGTGGGAACAACAGTGCATACCTGCTGCCCATGCCCTGAAACGGGAGGGCAGCTCAAGCTGCTGGGCGTGAAGGCACAGACCCCAAGTCCCCCAGCTTCCCTCCTCCCAGCCTGGGCCTTGGGCACAGAGGCAGATCACAGAAACCAGAACTGCCCAGGAGACTGGAAACAGGCAGCTCAAGGCCCACATTTGACAGGTAGGCAGACTGAGGCTCAGAGTGGAAAGAAGAGCAAACATCCCTATACCTTACTGAGTCCTATTCATTCTCTCCTTCATTTATTCAACAATCACCTATGGAATGTTCAGTGTGGACACTCTCCTAGGAAGTTTATAATATTTCTCATTCAGATGGTATTCAGGGGAAGAAACAGAGGTTTAGAGAGGACATGAGATCTTTCCAAGGTCACATGGCTGGTTGGGAACAGGTCTGCTGAGTACCACTCCTAGACCCCCAGACATGCAAACATGTATATGTGGTGCAGAGAAAGTCAGATGGAAGAGGGGCCTTAAGAACCTATCTGATTCATTTTCCTGTCTCCTGGATAATATGACAGAGTCAATTCCACTCAACAATTTATTTGGTGTCTACTCTGGGCAAAGTACTTAATTGATTCTCTTCTTCTGGGAAGATTTCCAGGAACAAACCAGCCTCCTCCATTGGGAAGTTAGTCCTGATAAAATCTTTCCTTCTTTAATTTAAGCCATTTTCCCATTTGTCATACACAGGATGTGAACATAGCTTGTGTTTCAAGCAAAGTTCTTCCCCCATCACAGGGTGAATGAAGGCTGGAATAGGATCACCAATGTGGAATTGCAGAGGCATGTGCACTCCCCAGCCCCTGACAGAGTCAGAACTCAACACAGATTGTTGGGATGGGTGAAAATGTACACAGAATTCTGCATTTAAGTAGAACTTCAAAAGTTTACAAAGGATGTTCATGTACATTCTCTCTTTCAGTCCACAAAGCAATCCTGGAAGGCAGGCATGTAATCTCCATTTCACAGATGAAAAGGTGAGGTTCAGAGGGTATAAGTGGTTTGCTGAGAGCCACAGAGCTCATGAACAGCAGAGTTGGACCTGTACCCACTCCTCTTGACTCCTAGTCCAGTGCTGCTTCTGTGGTGCCATGTGATTTAGGTACATGAGCACAGTCCTAGTGGACAGTGTAGTGTAATGATGGTGGCAGGTGTGTGTCTCTGGCATTCTTGCAGAGAATGAAATGCTCAGTTGGGCTGGAAGCCCAGTTTCTTCCTCCCCTGGAGGGGGAGTACAGGTGGAGGAGGGGCCTCTGTCCAGCCAGATGTGTTGGGAGAGTGAGTTCATAGCTTAGGTTAATGATCCCTGCAGCCCACATTACTGGGCGGTGGGAACAGGTGGCCAAAGCCAGGCTGACCATGCAGGGAATGGGTTGGCTGAGTTAAGAGGCACCAGTTGTGTCCATTCCCCCTAACCCCAGCGGGAAATATGTGGGGTATCTCATCCCACTACCCCTGCCTTAGTAGACCCTCCTTGGCATGCATTTGGACCATTACAACTGCCTCCCAACTGGTATCCTGTCTCTGGCCCCATCCATTCTCATGCTTCCTCCTGGCTACTGACAGAGTAGCATTTATACATGACAGATAAGTTCATGTTACTTCTCTCCAGAGAATCCTTCAACCGCTTCTCCCAACAGGTGCAGAGCCCTGAGCAGGCTCTAATCATTAAGCCTTAACTTACCCTTCTGAATTTGATTGCAAAACCCCCCTTTATGCACCCTGTGCCTTCACAGAGGCTTCCTATGCCTACACCTTTGTCTTTGCTATTCTTTTTACCTGGAATGCCCTCTGACTCCGTCTCTGGCATTGATTTTTCTCTTTTCAACTTACAATTTACTCTTTCTTTTGTGACACTTGCCACTTTCTTACTTGTATTTCTGTGCATATTATCTCCTGCCCTGGACCATGAGCTCCTCAAGATGTATCTCATTTAGTTCCTCTGGCCCCCAGCATGGCAGTTACTCATGGTAGGGGCTTAGTAGCCTACAACAGGCATGGGGTAGGGGGTGGAGTAGAGGGGCATGCTTATAGTGCAGAACTCAAATTCTGGCTCTGCTAATTATTATCCGTATGACTTTGGGCCTGTTGTTTAACACTTGTGCCTCAATTTCTTCATCTGTCGAATGGAGATAATAGTATCTTCCTCATGGGATTCGAGGATTGAATAAGGTAACAGAAAACATTCAGAGCAATGTCTGGCACATAGTATTCAATAAATGTTGGAAATTATTTATAATTTAGTTACCTCAAGGGGCAAGATGAGGTTTTATTGTCAAATGAGACAATAAAATGGTTCTCACTCTCCAGTGAGAACCAACATTTAATAAGAACCTCTTGTGTGCCAGGAGGAATACTGGGCATTTCCACATGCCTTTCCTCATTCAGTCCTCACAGGGATGCTGGGAGGAAGGTAGTATTCCCAGTTTTTGTATGAAGAATCTGAGGTTCAGAGATTAAGTGACAGGCTTGTGGGCACTCGGATAGGAAACAGTAGAGCCAAAGTTGAACCCAGAACTCCATGCTCTGACTTTTCTTTCTGTCTAACCCTACTGACTTGGGAATCCAGAGGAAGATCCCTGTGAAGTCATCCCAGAAAAGAGGTATACCCCCTGTTGACTCCTAAAGCCAGGCACCCTTCCCAGTCCCTGTCCAAGGCCCACTCCTCCAGGGAGCAGTGAGTTGACATGAGGTCAAGGTGGGGTACCAGGGGTTGGGAAACTCCCCTGTGGACCTTCCCTCTTCTCTTTTTGTCTTCTCCAGAAGCTGAGTCAGGACTGCCTTCTGGGCTCAGCCTGTTTGGCTCCATGCCAATTCCAGATGTCACATGTCAGGCCTGGGCTCCCAGGAGGCTATAGGGTATGGGCAGGGTGCCTCCTCCAGGAGCCATCACTGAGGGGCCATGGTACCACTTACCCAGGCCGCAGATGGGTGATGGAAAGTAGGAGCTCTTAGGAACCTAATTCACCTGTGCTGGAATCCTGCCTCTGGCACCCCTCAGCTCATGTTGGGCAGTCTACTTAGGGACAAAGTTTCCCCATATTCAAAATGGGGAGAATAATGTATATTCCCCAGGTTGC